>NC_140653.1:1250831-2664078 GCF_978046115.1 Saccoglossus kowalevskii | reverse complement strand
GGACTGTGCATTACAAAATGCTTATTTTCTAGGATACTCGTATACAATATACTGTAGAAAGCTTTCATTTCAAAGAAACAATTTTACTTGATAGTGAGAATCACAAAATGTTGTTTCTACATCATGTCTAACATAAATCATCAAATTCCGGTAACCAAAATTAAAAAATTTACCATACTAGGTCAATTTACCGTACTACTAGTAGGTCAATTTACCATACTAGGTCAATTTACCATACTAGATCAATTTACCATACTAGGTCAATTTACCATACTAGATCAATTTACCATACTAGGTCAATTTACCATACTAGGTCAATTTACCATACTACTAGTAGGTCAATTTACCATACTAGATCAATTTACCATACTAGGTCAATTTACCATACTAGATCAATTTACCATACTAGGTCAATTTACCATACTAGGTCAATTTACCATACTAGATCAATTTACCATACTAGGTCAATTTACCATACTAGATCAATTTACCATACTAGGTCAATTTACCATACTAGGTCAATTTACCATACTACTAGTAGGTCAATTTACCATACTAGATCAATTTACCATACTAGGTCAATTTACCATACTAGATCAATTTACCATACTAGGTCAATTTACCATACTAGATCAATTTACCATACTAGGTCAATTTACCATACTAGGTCAATTTACCATACTACTAGTAGGTCAATTTACCATACTAGATCAATTTACCATACTAGGTCAATTTACCATACTAGATCAATTTACCATACTAGATCAATTTACCATACTAGATCAATTTACCATACTAGGTCAATTTACCATACTAGGTCAATTTACCATACTAGGTCAATTTACCATACTACTAGTAGGTCAATTTACCATACTACTAGTAGGTCAATTTACCATACTAGGTCAATTTACCATACTAGGTCAATTTACCATACTAGATCAATTTACCATACTACTAGTAGGTCAATTTACCATACTAGGTCAATTTACCATACTACTAGTAGGTCAATTTACCATACTAGGTCAATTTACCATACTACTAGTAGGTCAATTTACCATACTAGGTCAATTTACCATACTAGGTCAATTTACCATACTACTAGTAGGTCAATTTACCATACTAGGTCAATTTACCATACTACTAGTAGGTCAATTTACCATACTAGGTCAATTTACCATACTAGGTCAATTTACCATACTAGATCAATTTACCATACTAGGTCAATTTACCATACTAGATCAATTTACCATACTAGGTCAATTTACCATACTAGATCAATTTACCATACTAGGTCAATTTACCATACTAAATCAATTTACCATACTAGGTCAATTTACCATACTAGGTCAATTTACCGTACTAGGTAAATTTACCATACTAGGTCAATTTACCATACTAGATCAATTTACCGTACTAGGTCAATTTACCATACTAGGTCAAAATCATTTATTTTCGATTGGAATTTATTTTCGTTGAAGAAATGATTCAGTGAAAATAAAAACCAGCGAATATATCTTTTTCCCTATATTTTACATTACAGTGAAAATTAATTCCAGCTAAAATAAAGTATTGTGACAGAACCCCACACCCTCCCCGTGGCTTTCGCTGCGTATGGAAGTTATTTTCATGAGTGATGCGATGTATCCTGTGGCCGTACTTTCGCGAGCGAAGCGAGTGAAAGTACAGCAGAATACACCGCATCTCGAGTATAAAAATTGAGTAAAAAATAAAAATAGTTCGGTAGCCAATAGAAATACCATGTTCATTTGCATATCGACCGTGAAAATACCGAAAACATTATTGCATGGGTGATATGCAAATTAGTTTTAGTAAAAATAAGTGACTGGCTAAAGGTACCATTACTGTTGTTCAAATTTCATTTCACTCGGCAAGTATATTCATTTACCCCAAGGGGAAAATATCGTACTTCTTAATATTGTATATTTCTGCTATGTTTCCAAAAACGGTACTCCCGAAGGGACTACTTTGTTCGCTCTCAGACCCCATTTGCATATGAGGTGTGGAAATATCGATTTTGATTTCATGGACGAATCAAAATAAACTGCAGTACATATGTAATAATCTACAGTATTTGGATTGAGAAGAAGTCACATAAATTGTGATGTTTACTTTGTATGCTCTTAGGGTCATCTTTGTTATAAAGGAACAATTTCATAATGCAGGGATTTTACCAAGCAACTTAACTTTGTATTAGTTCAGACACGGAAAGTCTGATCCAAGTTTTACATCTTCTTTTAGCATATTAAGGATTTTATGCATACAATCTCAGCTTACATATGTACATCTACTAGAGCAAATGAAATCTTAGTGATTGCTGAAGCACAAAAAATATTCTCATTGAATATGCCAAATTGTTATTTGAGTTGATAAGATTTTTGGGTTCAAATCCACCCAATTCATTGGTAATAAAAGAGACAGGCAATCTGTAGGAGCCCTAAAAAAGAAGTATGATGTTATAGAAATAAATATGTAGAACAAGTCATTGTTATTGTTGTAGTTTGTATGTTCGTGGACAAAATGAAGCAGGATGTCATAAAAAATTCATAAAAACCAAAAAAAAGCAAATAAATCTATTATGTCTTGTCTTTGTACCAAATATATATAACAAACCTGTAGGTCAAGAATGCCATTAACCAATCAGAATTCTGTGTGGTTATACCAAAAGTTTCTGAATTATTTGTCACATATTGTAAATTCATTATTGTTCGTTGCAGTATGATCCATTGATTTCATTCCACAACCTATTTTGTAAAGAGGTAAAAATAGTTTTAACAGATTTCATGATGACAGTAAACAAACAGATGAAATGTATTTTAACCCATTCGTTCAATAAATCTTTTCTATGGTGCTTTTGTCATGAAACAAACAAGTGATTGTGTTTTGACAAATATTGTTTTGTATGTACACAAGAAAAGAATTTAGCATATTTTATACACAGAAAGGAGTCTTGTCATATTTTAAATTACTTTAGCCCAGTACTTCTGTATCACTTTACTATCAAAAGTCAGGGCTATCAATTGTTTTATCTTTTCTCAAAATAGTAGTTATTATAGAAAGGATTGCTCAGTGGGTGGCATCTAGCTAGTTTGAGAATGAGGAGTTGATGGAAATTGATGACAATTTTCAGTTAAATGTGAATTGTGTTAATCTCACATTCTAGTGTGTGTGTTTATTTACAGATGGTACCATGGTAAACTGGACAGAGCCACCGCAGAAGAAAGATTGTCAGTTACATGTAGAATTGGTAGTTATCTTATCCGGCAAAGTGACCGCCATCATAGTTCATATGTCTTATCGTATTTAGGCAACACAGGAATACACCATTTCAAGTAAGTCAACTATTTGTGAGGTCAATCAAGGCATTACAACCATGTTTGTCATTTTAATTTAAGAAAGAAGCCTACTCATACATGTACATAAATGCAATACCCAGAATTTATTTATTTTGCAATGAATTGTACTCCCGGGCAATATAAGTATATTGAATTTAAAAAATTGAGGTCACCAGCCTAATTCTTAGGAAAATGATGATTGTATTTTAGTGGATAGTGTCCATTTTGGCAGTATTATAGTGGATAGTGTCCATTTTGGCAGTATTATAGTGGATAGTGTCCATTTTGGCAGTATTATAGTGCTTTTACCATAAGTTTTTATGGCACAAATATTATGCAATATCTCAAATTGGGACAGGCTGGTGACAGGCTGAACATATTGTGACTGATGGAGTAGTATTTGTTTTCTCAATTATTTCAAAAATCTGGGAATTAAATTAAGTCAATTTTTCCTGAACACTGTGTTCTATGGAATTGTACTTAAAATAGTGAATTTTTTAAAAATATCGGGAAAAGTTTCTCAAAATACATGACTGTAACACAAAAAGCAATGTTATTTGATAGTGCCATGGTAGTAGAATTCTGTCTTGCATCATTGATGGGTGCATATTAGTCGTCAAATAAATAGTAACACTGCATTTACACTACTTCAAACCACCTCAATTTGTTGTGACTTGTAAAACTCAATTGGCTTCCTTACTCTAACTATCTGACCAATCATGCAACCTTATTAGCTCCCACCTGGACAAAATCCTGGAGGGGGCTTGTAGTTTCGCCTTCGTCAGTCCGTCCGGAGTGATTTTTTACCTTGCCCGTACCATCAAAGATGGAAGGGAAAGGTATATTAAGGGAAAAATTGTGTCCGGCGTCGTTGTCGTCGTCGTTAATAATTGTTATTGTGTGCATGATAACTTTACTAATTCTATTCCAAACTTCATCAAACTTGGTCACCTTGTTCATCAGTATAAAGTCTTCCCTGAGTTTGAACAACAGATGTCCTGTATGAACAGATCATGCAAAAATTGAGAAAAAATGATAAAATATTTTGACTGTTTCTACTTGACTGATCACTGGTGATACACATCAAAAGTCACTGATCTCAGTGGAAATATGCATTGTTGTATGTGTTCAATGAAGCAAATGATTTATCTTGTAATAATATCCTTGGTAATGTATCCCTTACTGGGTTTCAAAACCAACTCATGGAGAGATTGCACAGTCTGATACACATTTGCAAACCTACCAATAAATCTTTACAGAAAACAAGATGTCAGAAAATCAATATAAGCACTCCTATGAACTGGGTGCCAAACTTTGATCAAGATCTGAAGCTAATAGAAAATCTGTTTAGTTCAAAGTTATCAAATCAAAAACAATACATAAAAAATACATAAAAAGCAAAACATTTCATCCACATTTTAAAAAGAAAATTGTTCTAAAATATATGTATTCTGTATTTGACAAACAGTTCATTCGACAAATGAAAACTCACAGGAATATGTTTCAGCTATTAGAACAGAATGATAGAGTTTTTATAATACTAGTTTAAAAACGCACTTCAAAGATTGCAGTGTTTGAAGATGTTGATTCTCAGGAGGCAACAGTACTGTTGACTTCTCCCTCCACTGGACACCAACTAACTATTTAAGTTGATTTGCATACAAAGCAGAGCTTGCAACATGATAGCTATTCATAAAGGGTGTTTTTTTTTACTTTTCATATAATACAGTAGTCACACAATGAGGCAGTTCATATTTGTCTCAGTGAATCATTAATTTTTGACAGACACCTGTACAAAATACTTGGACTAAAGCCAGCTAAAATTTTCTGTTATCTTGCATGTTTTATGAATCTATTCACATCTAAATGCAGCACTTTTTTTTCAATGAGACATTTGTTTTTATACTAAAATATCTGAATTACTTTGAAGAAAGCTGGAAATTATGTCCCTTAAAATAATTAAACAAATAAGGCACCAATGTTTTTGTAAGATATTTACATCTTTTAAGGACATTCGGTAGACTGATTCCCCACTGTTGGTTCAACCCCAAAACTTGTTTGTATTCATAATTAATTATGACAATGCATATTTATATTGAAACAAACTATGATAAAGGGAATTATATTATATAACAAAGGGCAAGGTCACCAGAGTTCACCTATGTTTTGGAGATGGCTGGACCGAGTTTTTGGGAAACTAGGTACAAAGACATAGTGGTCAACCATACATGTGCAGGTCAATTTTTTTTCCGATTCGATAAATATGGCCGGCTGGCGGCCATTTTTTAATGCCAAAATTCAGTCAAATTCGGCCCTTGTTTGTCCATCGCCATTTCTCACAGATGGCTCGACCGATTTTGTTGAGGCTTGTTACAAAGACAAAGGGACCACCCATACAGATGCACGTTTCCTGATTTCAATGATACAAGGTACAAAGACACAGTGAGGAGATATACATATTCACATGGAAATATTTCCTGATCAAAAATGGATTTTTTGGGTGTGTCCATCATCATTTCTCTGAGATGCCTGGACCGATTTTGCTGAGACTTTGTACAAAGACAGAGTGGCCGCTGGTACAGATGTACATTAATTTTTATTTTAAGGAATCAATTAATGAGATCATTTGCATATTTAATTATTAATTTGAATTCTTGTTAATATCTTGTGAACTAATAGTCCAAATTAGACCAAACTTGGTAGAGACTTGATTTGTCAATATAAGATATATGCTATGCAATATTGAGTTTCAATTTTTTAGCTCCGCTGTCGACATTGTCGAGCGGAGCTTATCATATGAGTGATTGTCCGTCGTCGTCGTCCGTGTCAATGTTTTACTTTTTCTACTTCTTCTTGAAAACTACAAGCCTGAATGCTTTGATACTTGGTGTATATGTACCTTGGGTAGACCTCTCTTAGGTTTGTTCATTTCATGTTGATATCTTCAATTCTCTAATTTTGGTGAATATTTTTGTCATTTTTGGTAAAAAGTGATATTTTCGACTTCTTGTTAAAAACCGCAAGTCCAATTGATTTGATACTACATATATAGATACTACATGTAGACCTTTCTCAGATTTGTTCATTTTGTGATGATATCTTCAGTTCTCTAATTTTGGTGAATATTTTTGTCATTTTTGGTAAAAAGTGATATTTTCGACTTCTTGTTAAAAACCGCAAGTCCGATTGCTTTGATATTACATATATAGGTACTACATGTGGACCTCTCTCAGATTTGTTCATTTTGTGATGATATTTTCAATTCTCTAATTTTGGTAAATATTTTTGTAATTTTTGGTAAAAAGTGATATTTTCGACTTCTTAAAAAAACCAATAGTTCAAATGCTTTGATATTACATATATAGATACTACATGTAGACCTTTCTCAGATTTGTTCATTTTGTGATGATATCTTCAGTTCTCTAATTTTGGTGAATATTTTTGTCATTTTTGGTAAAAAGTGATATTTTCGACTTCTTGTTGAAAACTGTAAGTCCGATTGCTTTGATACTATTCATATTGTTCATTTTCTAATGATGTCTTCAGTTCTTTAATTGAAATGTGCATTGCTAACAGCGGAGCTATCTCATCCGATAGGCTGCTTGTTTAATTTGCATATGAATTTTGAATTTTTGTTGATACCTTGTGAACTAATAGTCTACATGACACCAAAGTTGGTATAGACTTACTTGATCTGTCAATATACGATAAGTGCTATGCAATATTGAGTTTCAACTTAATTAACAAGCTCATTTGCATATTTAATTATTTAGAATTTTTCTTAATATCTTGTGAACTAATTGTCCGAATGAGACCAAACTTGGTATAGACTTCCTTGATCTGTCAATATAAGATGTGTGCTATGCTATATTGTTCTTTCAACTTAATTAATGAGCTTAATTTGAATATTTAATTAATTTTGAATTTTTATTAATATCTTGTGAATTATTAATTCAAATAAGACCATACTTGGTATAGACTTACTTGATATGTCGATATAGGGTATGTGCCTTGTAATATTGATTTTCAACTTAATCTTCCTACCCGATTTTATACATATACATCCAAACTTTATAATTTATAGCCAACTATAATCACATCTGACAAGTGTGTGTGTGTGGGGGGGGGGGGGCTGTGTCATCTTCAGATGACTTGTTTTATTATCTGTGATCATAAAATCTACTTACTGTAAAATAATTTTGATGGAATTTATTTTTGCTGAAAGGATGATTCAGTGAAAAAATCCAGTGAATACATTTTTTTTCCATAGTTCACTCATCAAAAATAAGTGAAAAAAATTCAACACAAAACACGCTCTTTCAGTGAAAATTTATTGCAGCTAAAATAAAGTACATGTGTACTGTTCTTAGGATAACAGCAGTATGCGGTGACTATTACATAGGCACATGTAGTAGGCAGTTTGATAGTCTCTCAGGAATCGTCAGTTGGTACTCAAGTCTATCCACAATCTTGAAAGATGAAATGCTGCTTTATCCTTTGCCCCCACCTGAGGTAAGTTTTATTTCCTCAACTTATATATGTTCTTTGCTTTAATGTGACCACACCTACTGTAATACTTTGAGTTTAATATAATATATTTCTTGTTAAAGTACATTCAAAATGGTTCAATAAACTTGTTTTATCAAATTTTGTTGTTGTTAGCCTGTTGATGACAAACGAAGGATTGCTGCCATATTGCCATATACTGCTTCTCCAGATACAGATGAATTAAGGTAAGTCATTTGGTGCTATTACTTATATACAATGACCTCTAGGAGATCGGATCATTTTGTGATGATATTTTAAATTTTTCACAAATTTATTTTGTTACAGTACAGTTCTCGCGGAAGCTTTGGCTTCACTTCAGCTTCACCTTCGCTTCAGCATCGCATCATTATGGCATTGTTATGGCTTCAGCATCGCTTCAATGTCGCGACATTAAAAAGTTAGGCGGTTATCGCTTCGCTTCATTGTGGCCTCATTATGGCGACAATGTGGCATCAGCATCGCTTCATCAAACAAAGAAGTACTCTACTCATTTCCCCCAAACCTCTTGACCGCTTCCGTTTTTGACTGGTCAATTTCCGTTTTATTTTCGACCGTGCAACAATTCGGACTACTAAAAATTTTCTGGTTTTCATAGATCACGGTTACTAGTTTAGTAACCGTGCATAGATGTTGAACAACCGTCAAAAGTTCAAATACTTTTTGTTTTAACTATCTATAATTATATGCACGCAATCTGACCCTTTGACCTAGATTTGGCTGGGATTGAATATTTTATATTAGACAATATTCCGACGTGACGCACTGCTACAAAATGTATTCAACAGAAGTACGACATGGTTGTCTGGGTTTCTTTTCCTGATTGTGTTGAGTTTACGATTTGTATAATTATTGTTGTTTCCCCCCAAGCAGAAGACAAGCCGAAGGACCATGAAGCTAAATAGAATTCCCACGCATGGACGTGGACTGAGTGAAAGAAAATATTTCTAAGGCTAAAATAAAAATGACCTACTATTACACCTCTTTGTGTATTTGTCAATTTTGTATATATTTGGTATGACCGTATGATCGTAAATACCTAGAAAAATCTCGTCTTTCGTTAATAATTTCATTTGTTTGAAATGTCTACCGACCGTAATTTGTTTCTCCAAACGGTCCCGACGTCCGTCATTCAACACAATCAGCATTTATTTATCGCAATTCATGGGGATCATGTCCCGTAATTTGCGGGCTGTAAAACCAAATAATTAAACAAGTACTATTTATTGTATTTTTGTTTTACCTCGCGAAACTACAACAGAGCGTAGAGTTGTCGCGGTTAAATAGTCGCCTTGAAATCGATGGAACTTCAACTACTAGTATCCATTTCTCACCTTGAAATAAAAAAATCGAAGAGCATCGGGGGATATATTATTAACCAGTCTTACGAATCGCTAGCTTTATTTTATTCGAATTTATAAAATTCACGAGTTTTCGACATTTGTTGGCAACTTCCGCGCTAAAATGGTTGAAAATGTGGGTGTGGTTTTCTCGCAAAGTCCTGTTGATAATACGGACTAATATGGTTCTGTGACCCAGGTCGTGCTCCGATCAGGTGACTCTCAGCCAATCAATGATGTTGTAACAAAACATATTTAACGCAAATTGAAGGGTCGTCGTACCATCCAATCTCCATCGTCGATTCACAAAGTTTTTTTTTGTGCTGTGACAGGCTTCGCAATTATTCACTGGAAAACATCGGTATATTTTGACAAATGGATGGGATTTTACCTCAGTTCAAAAAAAAGAAAAAGAAAAAAAAACAGGGCTGAGATACAAATCAGTTTTGCAAGTTGGGAAATAAGGTAAACCACACTGGGGTCGATGATTTTCAGTATCGAAGGACTTCCGTGTGAATCATGATTTTCAAATTGTTCATCGGCTGGTGACCAAATATTTACGCCACACGAAATGGACACGTTTTTTTTTTCTGAAGCCCAATAAATTATTTCTGCATGTCAAGTGCTATTCGATTTTTTACAGGGCATGTGGCTCGTTTTCATTCGAAAATATGTTTGTGAGAATACTTTTAAAGTACGTATAGATCGAGCTCAGATCACTGATCGTGACTCAATTTTGAGAATTGGTTGTCAAATTTTACCAGACTGACGCCACCACAACCATCCAATCATATGTTGGAAATGTACGCACTTGTTTTGGAACTTTGTATCAAGATGACTGGCGACGACGCCGACGCACCAGGCGGCGTACGTGTGTGTTGCATGTTTTAGTAGTCCGGGCATGGGGTAGGACTCGGCTAAAACTAAACGAAACACAGAAAAATACCACCGAAATGAGGAATCTGAATCTGCTCTTCTAGCAGCAAATAAAATGAGCGAAAAAAGGTAAATTTTATAACAAGAACAGTTTCACTTCGTATACAGCAAATTGTGTTGTATCAGAACGACGATTGCATCGTGTGATTTGAATTTATCACGATTTTCCTTCCAGTCAATATGAAACTCGTCACCTTGCCGATTGTAATGTACTTCGCAAAGTTTTTGGTGCCCAATACTCGCAACACTAAAATAATTAAACAAGATATCTTTTTAAAATGTCATAAATACTCTTGATCATATTATTTTATTCGCCTTGAATTTCAAATCGATTACATATCGAACTTCTGTACATGTTTTTGTCTACTGCCCTTCTGCGTGCAAATAATGAGGTCATACTCATGTCACAATAAGTTGAAGCTGATGCCATGTTGATGCTATGAGACTGCGAAGCTGAGGCCACGATGATGCCACAAAATAGCGAGGCGAACACAGCTTCAATTTTCAATGACGCGAAGCTGATGCCACAATGATGCGATGCTGAGGCGACAATGAAGCCATGCGTAGGCGACAATGATGCCACAAAAGCCAAAGCTTCCGCGAGAACTGTACTGTATTTTTGGTGAAAATGCTATTTGAGTTCTTGATAGCTGCTGCAGTCCCAAAATGGGGACTTATTTTTTTGACCATTTGGCCATTATGTTTTAATGAATGCAGTTATAGTGCCATATCTTTGCCATGCTTTGACTGATTATTTACAAAATTTTTATATTCATTAAAGATCATGTCATAAATTTATAGATATATTTGTTTGACGATCTGATTCAAAATGGCCAAGTGGCGGCCATTTTCGTGCTAACAAAATCGAACCGGATCTTGGTCGTTTATGCATGGATTTTATTCAAACTTGGTACTTACATAAGATATTATGGGTCCCTGATGCACATTATGTTATTTTTCAAATCTGACATTTTTATGTTTGAACTATATTACTATAAACAAAATTATATATCTTAAGTTTGATAACTAACAGGGACTGTGCCATGCATGGCTTGTTGATAGTTATATTTATTTGATAGTTTGTATATATGTATATATACCTTTGGTGAACCTCTATTAGAATAAACATCAAGCAACACTTAACTTCTTGAAAATTAGTAAAGAAAAAACATGGATTTCTTCTTGCCAAATTGATATTGATAAACATTGAGTTGAAAGCACTGCATTTGTCCACTATATACCATATACTAACAATTACAGTAACCATACATGCATACATGTAAGAATGAGTTCTACTGATACATGTACAGCAGAACTATTCATCTGTATTATTTCCTTGTCAACATTACCGCCTCTGCCACCACACTCAATTGAATATTATATCACTACCTCTTACTCTTATGTTTCATTAACTATTTTCAGTTTTGTGAAAGGAGAAGTGTTCACTGTCCAGAATGAATTAGGGGATGGTTGGCTGTGGGTCACATCACATCGTACTAAGCAGAGTGGAATGGTGGTCAAGGACCTAATGGAAGAAATTGTAAGTTTTCTTTACGTCTGAATCTTTTTTTATGGGTTTTGAACTTTTGTCAACAATTTTGAAAACACGACTATGATTTCTGTTAAAAGGGAGCAGAGGTCTGGCTTTTGACACTCTGTACATAAGATTTGAGATCGCACAACACCTCGCCATGTGTCAACTTTTAAGTTGTCAGTTAACAAGGTTTTCCATAGTAGCATTTCTATGGGATTGACGTACTAGAATGAATGGGTTCAATTATCTGTGTTCACTCATGACATCATTGAACTGGCCCTCTAGAGGCGAAATTATGCCAGGCAAAGCAGGCGTCGTCTGCTTCACAGCCTGTTTTATACCCGATATTTAGGACATTTCGCAGCACATACAAGTTGTTTTTCTCGACAGAATTCATTCATAGATCTCAAATTTCATGTACAGAGTAACAAAAGACAAACCTCTGCTTCCCTTTAATTGTTGACATAAGATGTTAGTCTGAAAAATGTCAGGATTTATTCAGTATTCTCTTATTTCTAGTTAATTATACATGTATGCCAAGTAAACATGCTATTTTGTATTGGAACATGTACACTCAATATCATGTAACATTGACATAATTTTTATACAAACTATTATTGGTGCAAGCAGATGATTCCTTCAGAAAACCTAATACCCAAGTAGATATAGTTTCTCCTCTATAAATAAATGTAAGTTTCAAAAATTTGGACATCTTTGCGCGTTTGGATGCCTTATCACTTTAATTGGAATGGTATTTGAAGTGGACAATTGCAACATGAAAACAGGATGTTGTCTCCAACTGTCAACTATTGACATTGGGTGTTCAAATGTGGAATGACATAGTTTTATTTGTAGGTGTGTGAGTCATACATTATAAATCACATGCATGAAATATGAATATCAAATAACTGTCATTCACCTAATTTGTATAATGACTGTTTCTGAGTGTTGAGCAACCAATCAAATTACAGCTAACTTGTAGTCAACATGTCACATATTCTGAGTTGTTGGTACTATGATCTTGTTTACAATGATGTCATGGTAACAGCATATAACCATGGAAATGCTAAAATGCCCAATGCCCAAGGTGATAAAAGCATATTCTATACTAAATGGAAAAACCATCTTGAACTCAGATAACATCATACATGCAAATTTTGGCATCTTTCTATGTTTAAAACATAGTAATTGTTATGTTAATTTATCAAAAATTATATTACAACAATATAACCTATTGTCAATGACAATAATCATGTTATCAGCATAAGTCATTGGCCAAATTTGTTTGGTATGATGAAAAATACATTACATACATGTGGAAACCAATGTAACAACCACAGTAGGTATTTTGTGGACTTCCACAATTTGACATATAATTAACAAACATCCTGAAACTGGTACACAAGCTAGGTCATGTACATTTGGTTTCACATTTCACACCTTGTCCCACAATTAAACAAAATATAGAATAAATATTTAGTAAATATTAGGTATGTAATTATAATATAAAAAAACATTTTTTTTATTTTTTTAGGATTATAAAGTAGACCCCAATGAAGGCAAAGAGTAAGTGCAAACAAATTTATTTATATAAATGATTATTGAGCTGCTACCAGTCCCATAATTTATAGATTTTTTAATATAAAATTAATAAATACATAAAATTGTCATAATTATCACTCCAATTTGAAGGTCACTCGGTGTATGTTATAAATCACGTACTGGGAGAGTGAAAAAGCTATATAGTGCCCTCTGTGACAATTTTCAGCAAATATAGGTGCATTTTGTATTGTTAAGCTAAAATACTTGATATCAGAAGTTACTAGCTGCATCATCACAACTAAATAGGATACTCAGAAACACTGATAAAATTGTGGTTTTTGATATTTTTGTGATTTCTAGTACAAAATTCAGTTGTCATAGAAATCACTTACTTTATTAGCAATTCATATGCTCTGCATGCTATTCTTAAAGACATCACCATGAATAGCTGAAATGAATGGGGAAAAACGGCGTCAGTTATATTAAAATATTTGTTCAAACTATGACATAAATAGTCAGAAAGTTAACATAACAAATCAACCATTTTAGATGTTTCAAGGCCCAACAAAGTACAGCGAGAGGGAGTGATGGCATGAGCAAGCTGTTTAAAAGCATTTTATTCAAACACAAATAGGAAATTGGGTAAATAGAGTAATTAGGTTTTGTTCTGCTTGAAACATATTTATACAGTAGAACAATTGTATACAATTGTATACAATGTACAGTACTGTTCCAGGAAAAGTTATTATGTTATCATGCCATGCCAGTCTGGGCATGTACAACATTAAATACTTTTCATGTTCAATAATAAAAAACTATAAAAAAACATTTGGTTATATTAAATAAATACTGTCACCAATTTTTATATTTTTCATATAGCATTTTTGTACTGCACCTATCAATTCTAAGTATGCCTTGAGTGGGGATTATGGTGAGGGTATAGGCATTTATCTTTGAAATTGACTATAGCCATATGATGTGAATGTAGCTCACTTGTGACTGTTCAGATGGTAACATTATTTTGTTTATTTAAAAATATATTATGCTTCCTGGTATGTGTAAGTAGGGTAGGTATCTTTTTGATTGAGCAGGGAGGCCGATAGTGGATGCATGCTGATTGTGGATGGTAGCCTGGTAGTACAGGCAAGGACATGCTGATTGTGGAGGGGAGCCTGGTAGTAGGAACAGGGACATGCTAATTGTGGAGGGTAGCCTGGTAGTAGAGGCAGGGACATGCCGATTGTGGAGGGTAGCCTGGTAGTAGAGGCAGGGACATACTGATTGTGGATGGTAACCTGGTAGTAGAGGCAGGGACATTCTGATTGTGAAGGGTAGCCTGGTACTAGAGGCAGGGACATGCTGATTGTGGAGGGTAGCCTGGTAGTAAAGGCAGGGACATGCTGATTGTGGAGGGTCGCCTGGTGTGGGTGTCAGGGACATGCTGATTGTGGAAGGTAGCCTGGTAATGGGTGGCAGGGACATGGTGATGGTAGAGGGGAGCCTGGTATGGATGGCAGGGACATACTGATTGTGGAGGGTAGCCTGGTAGTAGAGGCAGGGACATGCTGATTGTGGAGGGTAGCCTGCTATGGGTGGCAGGGACATACTGACTGTGGAGGGTAGCCTGGTAGTAGAGGCAGGGACATGCTGATTGTGGAGGGTAGCCTGGTAGTAGGGGCAGGGACATGCTGATTGTGGAGGGCTGGTCTGGTGTGGGTGGCAGGGACATGCTGATTGTGGAGGGTAGCCTGGTAGTAGAGGCGGAACATGCTGATTGTGGAGGGTAGCCTGGTAGTAGGGGCAGGGACATGCTGATTGTGAAGGGGAGCCTGGTAGTAGGGGCTGGGACATGCTGATTGTGGAGGGTAGCCTGGCATGGGTGGCAGGGACATGCTGATTGTGGAGGGGTAACCTGGCATGGGTGGCAGGGACATGCTGACTGTTGAGGGTGGCCTGGTGTGGGTGGCAGGGACATGCTGATTGTGGAGGGTAACCTGGCATGGGTGGCAGGGACATGCTGATTGTGGAGGGTGGCCTTGTGTCGGTGGCAGGGACATGCTGATTGTGGAGGGTAACCTGGCATGGGTGGCAGGGACATGCTGATTGTGGAGGGTGGCCTGGTGTGGGTGGCAGGGACATGCTGATTGTGGAGGGTTGCCTGGCATGGGTGACAGGGACATGCTGATTGTGGAGGGTAGCCTGGCATGGGTGACAGGGACATGCTGATTGTGGAGGGTAGCCTGGCATGGGTGGCAGGGACATGCTGATTGTGGAGGGTAACCTGGCATGGGTGGCAGGGACATGCTGATTGTGGAGGGCTGGTCTGGTGTGGGTGGCAGGGACATTCAGATTGTGGAGGGTAGCCTAGTATGGGTGGCAGGGACATGCTGATTGTGGAGGATAGCCTGGTATGGGTGGCAGGGACATGCTGATTGTGGAGGATAGCCTGGTGTGGGTGGCAGGGACATGTTGACTGTGGAGGGTAGCCTGGTACTAGAGGTAGGGACATGCTAATTGTGGTAGGTAGCTTGGTATAGATGGGTGGCAGGGACATGCTGATTGTGGAGGGTATCCTGGTATGGGTGGCAGGGACATGCCGATTGTGGAGGGTATCCTGGTATGGGTGGCAGGGACATGCCGATTGAGGAGGGTAGCCTGGTAGTGAAGGCAGGGACATACTGATTGTGGAGGGTAGCCTGGTAGTAGAGGCAGGGACATGCTGATTGTGGAGGGTAGCCTGCTATGGGTGGCAGGGACATACTGACTGTGGAGGGTAGCCTGGTAGTAGAGGCAGGGACATACTGACTGTGGAGGGTAGCCTGGTAGTAGGGGCAGGGACATGCTGATTGTGGAGGGTAGCCTGGTAGTAGGGGCAGGGACATGCTGATTGTGGAGGGTAGCCTGGTAGTAGGGGCAGGGACATGCTGATTGTGGAGGGTAGCCTGGTAGTAGAGGCGGAACATGCTGATTGTGGAGGGTAGCCTGGCATGGGTGGCAGGGACATGCTGATTGTGGAGGGGTAACCTGGCATGGGTGGCAGGGACATGCTGATTGTGGAGGGTGGCCTGGTGTGGGTGGCTGGGACATGCTGATTGTGGAGGGTAACCTGGCATGGGTGGCAGGGACATGCTGATTGTGGAGGGTGGCCTCGTGTCGGTGGCAGGGACATGCTGATTGTGGAGGTTAACCTGGCATGGGTGGCAGGGACATGCTGATTGTGGAGGGTGGCCTGGTGTGGGTGGCAGGGACATGCTGATTGTGGAGGGTTGCCTGGCATGGGTGCAGGGACATGCTGATTGTGGAGGGTAGCCTGGCATGGGTGACAGGGACATGCTGATTGTGGAGGGTAGCCTGGCATGGGTGGCAGGGACATGCTGATTGTGGAGGGTAACCTGGCATGGGTGGCAGGGACATGCTGATTGTGGAGGGTGGCCTGGTGTGGGTGGCAGGGACATGCTGATTGTGGAGGGTAACCTGGCATGGGTGGCAAGGACATGCTGATTGTGGAGGGTGGCCTCGTGTCGGTGGCAGGGACATGCTGATTGTGGAGGGCTGGTCTGGTGTGGGTGGCAGGGACATTCAGATTGTGGAGGGTAACCTGGTGTGGGTGGCAGGGACATGCTGATTTTGGAGGATAGCCTGGTAGTAGGGGCAGGGACATACTGATTGTGGATGGTAGCCTGGTAGTAGAGGCATGGACATGCTGATTGTGGAGGGTAGCCTGGTAGTAGAGGCAGGAGCATGCTGATTGTGGGGGTAGCCTGGTAGTAGGGGCAGGGACATACTGATTGTGGATGGTAGCCTGGTAGTAGAGGCAGGGACATGCTGATTGTGGAATGTAACCTGGCATGGGTGGCAGGGACATGCTGATTGTGGAGGGTGGCCTGGTGTGGGTGGCAGGGACATTCTGATTGTGGAGGGTAACCTGGCATGGGTGGCAGGGACATGCTGATTGTGGAGGGTCGCCTGGTGTCGGTGGCAGGGACATGCTGATTGTGGAGGGTAACCTGGCATGGGTGGCAGGGACATGCTGATTGTGGAGGGCTGGCCTGGTGTGGGTGGCAGGGACATGCTGATTTTGGAGGATAGCCTGGTAGTAGAGGCAGGAGCATGCTGATTGTGGAGGGTAGTCTGGTAGTAGGGGCAGGGACATGCTGATTGTGGAGGGTAGCCTGGTAGTAGGGGCAGGGACATGCTGATTGTGGTGGGCTGGTCTGGTGTGGGTGGCAGGGACATACTGATTGTGGATGGTAGCCTGGTAGTAGAGGCATGGACATGCTGATTGTGGAGGGTAGCCTGGTAGTAGGGGCAGGGACATACTGATTGTGGATGGTAGCCTGGTAGTAGAGGCAGGGACATGCTGATTGTGGAGGGTAACCTGGCATGGGTGGCAGGGACATGCTGATTGTGGAGGATGGCCTGGTGTGGGTGGCAGGGACATTCTGATTGTAGAGGGTAACCTGGCATGGGTGGCAGGGACATGCTGATTGTGGAGGGTAGTCTGGTAGTAGGGGCAGGGACATGCTGATTGTGGAGGGTAGCCTGGTAGTAGAGGCATGGACATGCTGATTGTGGATGGTAGCCTGATAGTAGGGGCAGGGACATACTGATTGTGGATGGTAGCCTGATAGTAGGGGCAGGGACATACTGATTGTGGATGGTAGCCTGGTAGTAGAGGCATGGACATGCTGATTGTGGGGGTAGCCTGGTAGTAGAGGCAGGGTCATGCTGATTGTGGATGGTAGCCTGGTAGTAGAGGCATGGACATGCTGATTGTGGATGGTAGCCTGGTAGTAGGGGCAGGGACATACTGATTGTGGATGGTAGCCTGGTAGTAGGGGCATGGACATGCTGATTGTGGATGGTAGCCTGGTAGTAGAGGCATGGACATGCTGATTGTGGGGGTAGCCTGGTAGTAGAGGCAGGGTCATGCTGATTGTGGGGGTAGCCTGGTGTGGGTGGCAGGGACATGCGTGATTGTGGAGGGTAACCTGGCATGGATGGCAGGGACATGCTGATTGTGGAGGGTAGCCTGGCATGGATGGCAGGGACATGCTGATTGTGGAGGGTAACCTGGCTTGGATGGCAGGGACATGCTGATTGTGGAGAGCTGGTCTGGTCTGGGTGGCAGGGACATGCTGATTGTGGAGGGTAGCCCGGTAGTAGGGGCAGGGACATGCTGATTGTGGATGGTAGCCCGGTAGTAGGGGCAGGGACATACTGATTGTGGATGGTAGCCTGGTAGTAGGGGCAGGGACATGCTGATTGTGGTGGGCTGGTCTGGTGTGGGTGGCAGGGACATGCTGATTGTGGAGAGCTGGTCTGGTGTGGGTGGCAGGGACATGCTGATTGTGGAGAGCTGGTCTGGTGTGGGTGGCAGGGACATGCGTGATTGTGGAGGGTAACCTGGCATGGATGGCAGGGACATGCTGATTGTGGGGGGCTGGTCTGGTGTGGGTGGCAGGGACATGCTGATTGTGGAGGGTAACCTGGGGTACTAGAGGCAGGGACATGCTGATTGTGGGGGTAGCCTGGTAGTAGGGGCATGGACATACTGATTGTGGAGGGTAGCCTGGTAATGGGTGGCAGGGACATGCTGATTGTGGAGGGTAGCCTGGCATGGATGGCAGGGACATGCTGATTGTGGAGGATAGTCTGGTAGTAGAGGCAGGAGCATGCTGATTGTGGATGGTAGCCTGGTAGTAGAGGCAGGGTCATACTGATTGTGGAGGGTGGCCTGGTGTGGGTGGCAGGGACATTCTGATTGTGGAGGGTAACCTGGCATGGGTGGCAGGGACATGCTGATTGTGGAGGATAGCCTGGTAGTAGAGGCAGGAGCATGCTGATTGTGAAGGGTAGCCTGGTAGTAGGGGCAGGGACATACTGATCGTGGATGGTAGCCTGGTAGTAGAGGCATGGTCATGCTGATTGTGGATGGTAGCCTGGTAGTAGAGGCATGGACATGCTGATCGTGAGGGTAGCCTGGTAGTAGAGGCATGGTCATGCTGATTGTGGGGGTAGCCTGGTGTGGGTGGCAGGGACATGCTGATTGTGGAGGGTAGCCTGGCATGGATGGCAGGGACATGCTGATTGTGGAGGGCTGGCCTGGTGTGGGTGGCAGGGACATGCTGATTGTGGGGGTAGCCTGGTAGTAGAGGCATGGTCATGCTGATTGTGGATGGTAGCCTGGTACTAGGGGCAGGGACATACTGATTGTGGATGGTAGCCTGGTAGTAGAGGCATGGACATGCTGATCGTGGGGGTAGCCTGGTAGTAGAGGCATGGTCATGCTGATTGTGGGGGTAGCCTGGTGTGGGTGGCAGGGACATGCTGATTGTGGAGGGTAGCCTGGCATGGATGGCAGGGACATGCTGATTGTGGAGGGCTGGCCTGGTGTGGGTGGCAGGGACATGCTGATTTTGGAGGATAGCCTGGTAGTAGAGGCAGGAGCATGCTGATTGTGGAGGGTGGCCTGGTAGTAGGGGCAGGGACATACTGATTGTGGATGGTAGCCTGGTAGTAGGGGCAGGGACATGCCGATTGTGGAGGGTAGCCTGGTAGAAGGGGCAGGGACATACTGATTGTGGATGGTAGCCTGGTAGTAGGGGCAGGGACATACTGATTGTGGATGGTAGCCTGGTAGTAGGGGCAGGGACATGCTGATTGTGGGGGTAGCCTGGTAGTACAGGCAGGGACATGCTGATTGTGGAGGGTAGCCTGGTAGTAGAGGCTGGGACATACTGATTGTGGAGGGTAGCCTGGTAGTAGAGGCTGGGACATACTGATTGTGGAGGGTAATCTGGCATGGGTGGCAGGGACATGCTGATTGTGGAGGGTAACCTGGCATGGCTGGCAGGGACATGCTGATTGTGGATGGGTAGCCTGGTACTAGAGGCATGGACATGTTGATTGTGGAGGGTAGCCTGGTAATAGGGGCAGGGACATGCTGATTGTGGGGGGTAACCTGGTATGGGTGGCAGGGACATGCTGATTGTGGAGGGTAGCCTGGTATGGGTGGCAGGGACATGCTGATTGTTGAGGGTAGCCTAGTATGGGTGGCAGGGACATGCTGATTGTGGAGTGTAGCCTGATATGGTGGCAGGGACATTCTGATTGTGGAGGGTAACCTGGTATGGGTGGCAGAGACATACTGATTGTGGATGGTAGCCTGGTAGTAGAGGCAGGGACATACTGATTGTGGGGGTAGCCTGGTAGTATGGGCAGGGACATACTGATTGTGGAGGGTCGCCTGGTTGTAGGGGCAGGGACTTACTGATCTGATTGTGGGGGGGTAGCCTGGTAGTAGGGGCAGGGACATGCTGATTGTGAAGGGTAGCCTGGTAGTAGGGGCAGCGACATGCTGATTGTGGAGGGTAACCTGGCATGGGTGGCAGGGACATGCTGATTGTGGGGGGTAGCCTGGTAGTAGGGGCAGGGACATACTGATCTGATTGTGGGGGGGGGGTAGCCTGGTAGTAGGGGCAGGGACATGCTGATTGTGAAGGGTAGCCTGGTATGGGTGGCAGGGACATGCTGATTGTGGAGGGTAGCCTGGTATGGGTGGCAGGGACATGCTGATTGTTGAGGGTAGCCTAGTATGGGTGGCAGGGACATGCTGATTGTGGAGTGTAGCCTGATATGGGTGGCAGGGACATTCTGATTGTGGAGGGTAACCTGGTATGGGTGGCAGGGACATACTGATTGTGGATGGTAGCCTGGTAGTAGAGGCAGGGACATACTGATTGTGGGGGTAGCCTGGTAGTATGGGCAGGGACATACTGATTGTGGAGGGTCGCCTGGTTGTAGGGGCAGGGACTTACTGATCTGATTGTGGGGGGGGGGGTAGCCTGGTAGTAGGGGCAGGGACATGCTGATTGTGAAGGGTAGCCTGGTAGTAGGGGCAGCGACATGCTGATTGTGGAGGGTAACCTGGCATGGGTGGCAGGGACATGCTGATTGTGGGGGGTAGCCTGGTAGTAGGGGCAGGGACATACTGATCTGATTGTGGGGGGGGGTAGCCTGGTAGTAGGGGCAGGGACATGCTGATTGTGAAGGGTAGCCTGGTATGGGTGGCAGGGACATGCTGATTGTTGAGGGTAGCCTAGTATGGGTGGCAGGGACATGCTGATTGTGGAGTGTAGCCTGATATGGGTGGCAGGGACATTCTGATTGTGGAGGGTAACCTGGTATGGGTGGCAGGGACATACTGATTGTGGATGGTAGCCTGGTAGTAGAGGCAGGGACATACTGATTGTGGGGGTAGCCTGGTAGTATGGGCAGGGACATACTGATTGTGGAGGGTCACCTGGTTGTAGGGGCAGGGACTTACTGATCTGATTGTGGGGGGGGTAGCCTGGTAGTAGGGGCAGGGACATGCTGATTGTGAAGGGTAGCCTGGTAGTAGGGGCAGTGACATGCTGATTGTGGAGGGTAACCTGGCATGGGTGGCAGGGACATGCTGATTGTGGGGGGTAGCCTGGTAGTAGGGGCAGGGACATACTGATCTGATTGTGGGGGGGTAGCCTGGTAGTAGGGGCAGGGACATGCTGATTGTGAAGGGTAGCCTGGTATGGGTGGCAGGGACATGCTGATTGTGGAGGGTAGCCTGGTATGGGTGGCAGGGACATGCTGATTGTTGAGGGTAGCCTAGTATGGGTGGCAGGGACATGCTGATTGTGGAGTGTAGCCTGATATGGGTGGCAGGGACATTCTGATTGTGGAGGGTAACCTGGTATGGGTGGCAGGGACATACTGATTGTGGATGGTAGCCTGGTAGTAGAGGCAGGGACATACTGATTGTGGGGGTAGCCTGGTAGTATGGGCAGGGACATACTGATTGTGGAGGGTCGCCTGGTTGTAGGGGCAGGGACTTACTGATCTGATTGTGGAGGGGTAGCCTGGTAGTAGGGGCAGGGACATGGTGATTGTGAAGGGTAGCCTGGTATGGGTGGCGGGGACATACTGATTGTGAAGGGTAGCCTGGTAGTAGGGGCAGGGACATACTGATTGTGAAGGGTAGCCTTGTATGGGTGGCGGGGACATGTTGATTGTTGAGCAGAGGCATGCTCATTGCGAAGCAGATTCTGGTAATGGGAGGAACGTGCTGACAAACATAGAAGCTTAAGAGTACAGTGCAGTTCTCGCGGAAGCTTTGGCTTTTGTGGCATCATTGTCGCCTACGCATGGCTTCATTGTCGCCTCAGCATCGCATCATTGTGGCATCAGCTTCGCGTCATTGAAAATTGAAGCTATGTTCGCCTTGCTATTTTGTGGCATCATCGTGGCCTCAGCTTCGCAGTCTCATGGCATCAACATGGCATCAGCTTCAACTTATTGTGACATGAGTATGACCTCATTATTTGCACGCAGAAGGGCAGTAGACAAAAACATGTACAGAACTTCGATATGTAATCGATTTGAAATTCAAGGCGAATAAAATAATATGATCAAGAGTAAAATGACATTTTAAAAAGATATCTTGTTTAATTATTTTAGTGTTGCGAGTATTGGGCACCAAAAACTTTGCGAAGTACATTACAATCGGCAAGGTGACGAGTTCCATATTGACTAGAAGGAAAATCGTGATAAATTCAAATCACACGATGCAATCTCGTTCTGATACAACACAATTTGCTGTATACGAAGTGAAACTGTTCTTGTTATAAAATTTACCTTTTTTCGCTCATTTTATTTTCTGCTAGAAGAGCAGATTCAGATTCCTTATTTCGGTGGTATTTTTTCTGTGTTTCGTTTAGTTTTAGCCGAGTCCGACCCCATGCCCGGACTACTAAAACATGCAATACACGCGTATGCCGCCTGGAGCGTCGGCGTCGTCGCCAGTCATCTTGATACAAAGTTCTAAAACAAGTGCGTACATTTCTAACATATGATTGGATGTAGTGGCGTCGGTCTGGTAAAATTTGACAACCAATTCTCAAAATTAAGTCACGATCAGTGATCTGAGCTCGATCTATATGTACTTTAAAAGTATTCTTACAAACATATTTTCGAATGAAAACGAGCCACATGCCCTGTAAAAAATCGAATAGCGCTTGACATGCAGAAATAATTTATTGGGCTTCAGAAAAAAAACGTGTCCATTTAGTGTGGCCGTAAATATTTGGTGACCAGCCGATGAACAATTTGAAAATCATGATTCACACGGAAGTCCTTCGATACTGAAAATTATCGACCCCAGTCTGGTTTACCTTATTTCCCAACTTGCAAAACTGATTAGTATCTCAGCCCTGTTTTCTTTTCTTTTCTTTTTTTTTAACTGAGGTAAAATCACATCCGTTTGTCAAAATATACCGATGTTTTTCAGTGAATAATTGCGAAGCCTGTCACAGCACAAACAAAACTTTGTGAATCGACGATGGAGATTGGATGGTACGACGACCCTTCAATTTGCGTTAAATATGTTTTGTTACAACATCATTGATTGGCTGAAAGTCACCTGATCGGAGCACGACCTGGGTCACAGAACCATATTTGTCCGTATTATCAACAGGACTTTGCGAAAAAACCACACCCACATTTTCAACCATTTTAACGCGGAAGTTGCCAACAAATGTCGATACTCGTGAATTTTATGAATTCGAATAAAATAAAGCTAGCGATTCGTAAGACTGTTTAATAATATATCCCCCGATGCTCTTCGATTTTTTTTTTATTTCAAGGTGAGAAATGGATACTAGTAGTTGAAGTTCCATCGATTTCAAGGCGACTATTTAACCGCGACAACTCTACGCTCTGTTGTAGTTTCGCGAGGTAAAACAAAAATACAATAAATAGTACTTGTTTAATTATTTGGTTGTACAGCCCGCAAATTACGGGACATGATCCCCATGAATTGCGATAAATAAATGCTGATTGTGTTGAATGACGGACGTCGGAACCGTTTGGAGAAACAAATTACGGTCGGTAGACATTTCAAACAAATGAAATTATTAACGAAAGACGAGATTTTTCTAGGTATTTACGATCATACGATCATACCAAATATATACAAATTGACAAATACACAAAGAGGTGTAATAGTAGGTCATTTTTATTTTAGCCTTAGAAATATTTTCTGTCACTCAGTCCACGTCCATGCATGGGAATTCTATTTAGCTTCATGGTCCTTCGGCTTGTCTTCTGCTTGGGGGGAAACAACAATAATTATACAAATCGTAAACTCAACACAATCAGGAAAAGAAACCCAGACAACCGTGTTGTACTTCTGTTGAATACATTTTGTAGCAGTGCGTCGCGTCGGAATATTGTCTAAAATAAAATATTCAATCCCAGCCAAATCTAGGTCAAAGGGTCAGATTGCGTGCATATAATTATAGATAGTTAAAACAAAAAGTATTTGCACTTTTGACGGTTGTTCAACATCTATGCACGGTTACTAAACTAGTAACCGTGATCTATGAAAAGCAGAATAAATAAATAAATAAAACGGAAATTGACTGGTCAAAAGGTTTGGGGGAAATGAGTACAGTACTTCTTTGTTTGATGAAGCGATGCTGATGCCACATTGTCGCCATAATGAGGCCACAATGAAGCGAAGCGATAATCGCCTAACTTTTTAATGTCGCGACATTGAAGCGATGCTGAAGCCATAACAATGCCATAATGATGCGATGCTGAAGCGAAGGTGAAGCTGAAGTGAAGCCAAAGCTTCCGCGAGAACTGTACTGTATTCTGCCTAAATATAGGGTTTCAAAATAAAAACATCAATGTTATTCTTTTTTGTTTTCAGTTGGTTTCATAGTGGCATAACTAAACAAGAAGCAGCTGAGCGGCTTATGATAGGTGAGTACTACATGTGTATGGGCAGCAATACTGTCTAGGATTATCAATATTATATTGGTGATCAATTTAATGCTATTTATCGAGTACATATTAATGCTTAGGTTACCTCTTATCAAGTTACCTGGTTATCAATTGCTTGCCAAGTCAACCGTTTGCCAAGTCATTCTATTGCCCTGTCATCTGCTTTCCCAATATGTTGATTGCCTGCCTAAGTTGACATCATTCCAAATCAACTGCTTCCCCAAATTAACAGCTTCGCATGTGAGCAAATGTTGTTCCAGAGCCGTATCTTAGACATCTGTTGACCATTTATGTTCAAACTTTATAGACACATTTGCAACCAAACTTTACAACTACATTATACATTAATATAATTTGTTTCATGTTCGCATTTCAGTTTGGTTTACTATTTAACTAAGGGACGACGTCAAAAGATCTATGTCGGATAAAAAACTTATTTGCTTTAGTTTGGGGGTGAGGGGGTTTTGACCTCAGAAAGTTTCCATCCTACAAAAATGATTTTATTTTTTAATGAAGTCAATTTGTATTTGTAGTTCGTTTTTTTCTATCCAATCATAGACAAAAATAACAGAAAATGGAAAAAAAAACATCCAAGACGAGAAAATGGTTTGGCCGAGTGTAAATATGTGCGTCAAATGAGGTCAATTTCAGGGCATTAACCTAGAGCATGCGCAGAACCCAGAAAAGTAGTTTGCGCATGCGTATATTCCCCTTCATTATTACAACTAAGTGCTATGCCATACTACTGTCCGATTATCGATTTGTATTTAATGGTGAATGTAGTCTGACGCCATGATCAATATTTATAAATTAAGTTTCAGTGGGGGGGGGGGGTGGAAAAAACTAAAACAATTAAGCTTTTTATCCGACATCGATCTTTTGACGTCGTCCCTAACAGGAACTCTGTCATGTCATGACATGAATAGTGGATTTTAGTCTTATCAAAACCTCTCCCACAACAACAACGCTAGACAATAGTGATCGACTGCATAGATGTTATGCCTTTAACATTCCCCTCATTCAAATATGAGACTTGTCAAGTATCATCCCCTCCCTCCTAAGTACTTACAGATTTCATTGATGACTACTTTTGTTAAAATAAAATAATGAAAAATATAGAATTTGGAATCCACACACACATGGAATCCTGGGCAGACGTCCCGGCAGCAGGGAAAGCGTGTTTGATGCTCACCTCTTAGTGACTACCTCAGGCCTTGGGGAACTCACCTCATGGGAGAAGAGAACAAACCCCCCCACCCCCCCCCCCCCACCCCCACCTGCAACTGCCGAACCCATGGCCACATATCCCTGTCGTGATTGCGACGGTGTAGTCCAGTTTGGAGACAGCGGGTGACCGATCCCTGGACCTTTCCAGGTGGTGACATCCTGTTATGGGATATCGCTGAAATCTCCATTTCCCCCGTCAGTGTCTCCCCTGTTGGGCACTGTCAGGGGACTCCCACAAGGCGGAAGCAATCAGACAGGAAGTAGCAGTTTGCTGGGAAAAGGCGGCATACACATGGTACATCAGCCGGAACTGAGTCCAGGCTTCTACCCAAACTTGTTCGTAGTACCAAATCTACAAGTGGCGGGCGTCCAGTTCTGGACTTAGGCAGACTGAATCAGTACGTGCTCCTCGATCGGTTCCACATGGTGACACCATTCAGGGTTCTTCTCTCCATCCACCATATCGACTGGCTAGCCCCACAAGGCTTAAGCGGGGCCTACATGCACATACTGATGCATCCAGCGAGTTGCCATCTCCTTCGAATTGCCCAGGTGGGCCAAGTATTTGAACCCACCATCCCACCGAACCCCCACCACCCAAAACCCCCGTTGGGGTTAGGCACAGCGTCCTACGTGCTCACCAGAGTGATGAAACAGGTAGTGCTGCTGCTTCACCAGATGTCGGTACATCTCAATCCGTACCCTCTTCTTTTTTTAGTTTATATTAATGACATTTCTAGATCATCCCCCCTTTTTTCATTCAGACTATTTGCTGATGACATCAGTCTATTTTATTCCGTAAAAGACCGTTCTGTAAACCTTCACACACTCAATATTGAATTAAATAAAGTTGCTACCTGGTGTAAATCAAAGAAATCAACTATAAACATTGACAAAACAAATTTCATGATTTTTCAGACAGCTCAAAGAAAAACAAGTATTGAGGGCGTATTGTCAATTGATGATTTGTCATTTAGAATGGTGTCGTCAGCTGTTTATTTAGGTGTCACACTTGACTCAACACTTTGTTGGAGACCCAAAAAAAATAAAACAATTGGGATAATCTCACACTTGAGGCATTATTTACCAAAATCCGTTATGATATTACTTTACAACTCGTTGATTCTCCCACACATTGCTTATTGTATTGAAATATGGGGACACACTTTTAGCACATATATTGATCCAATTTTTAAATTACAAAAAAAGTTTATCAGATTAATTTCTTTCTCTCATTTCCGAGCAAGTACCACACCACTTTTCCTGCAACTTGGCATTCTTGAACTACCAGAAAAAATATATATATTTAATATTTATTCAGATAAAGTTCCCTGTACAATTGTCACTTTTTTCTGGTGAAATAAATCTATTCTATTCTATTCTACCCAGACTACTGGTTACCAACAACCCCGGCAAGGGGTTAATAGCCAAACGCGTCAGGCTAACACAGGATTTACTTCACCAGTTGGGCTCGTTAGTAAATCGACCAATTGAAAGAAACCCTGCCCTGGTTGTCGTCACTGGCCAACCTCGGACAGGGGGGCCCCCTTGGACCCACTCGCCGCAGGTATGACTCTTGTAACAGATGCCTCCCCCCCAGGGAGCGCATCTATTGGACGAACAAGCCCGCATTAGTTTCAGGACAACCATATCAACCGGCTCGAACTGAGAGCAGTGTACTTAGCTCTACCACGCTTTCTACCTGTAGTTCAAGACCACAGAGTCCTGCTCTGCACAGGCAACGCAGAGGTGGTCTCCTTCAAGAAGGAGGGGGGGACGCATTCCCCATCGCTGTCAGTCCTAGCGGAGCAAATCCTCCTTTGGTGCCTGGAACACCAAGCTCCCGACGTACGTAACACTCCTGCTGACTCCAGGAGCCTGGGCCAGGGTAGCTTTGCTAACCCCGCGGACCCACTTAGTTGTGTAAGCCTTTCCTCCGTTCCCGCTAGTTCACCGGGCACCGGAGAAAACTTTGACAGGTGCACACCTGCATATTATCAATGATCGCACCCAATTGGCCAAGTAAGGACTAATTTCCACTTCTGTCGGAAATGCTAGTCGAAACACAAGCAGTGCTTCCGGACTTACCGGACCTGCCGTCCCAACCACCGGACCTGCCATCCCAACCAGATGGCGCACTACCAACGAGCCCAGCAGGTATCAATTACACGCATAGAGGCTCTCAGTAGACCCGCACATACGAAAGCCTCATCTAAGCGAGCTGCCAACGTCTTGGCCAGGGCGAACAGGAATTCCACCAACGCGTCCTACATTTCTAGACTGCGAGCTGATTGGTGTAGCGGAAGGGAAATTGATCCATACCATCCCTCTATTGGCCAGGTAGCAGGCTCCTTCGTCCACCTGTTTGACGAAGTGGGTTTGTCATACGCAGCGATCGTTGGCTACAGGTCGGCCTTGTCCGCCCACCATTCAAAACGTACGGGAACAAGACCAGTTGAGTATCCTATTATTAGGAGTCTATTTACTGCTTTCCAGACGCTGAGACCCCATACAAGGGAGCCGCCCAACTGGGACTTGTCGGCTGTGTTGTCCGCTCTAAGCAGATCGCCCTTTGAGCCTCTCCGATCAGCACCACTCAAATTTTTGACGTGGAAAATAGTCTTCCTAGTGGCCCTCGCATCAGGTAGGCGTCGACCAGAGCTGGGGGCATTGTCCTTTTCGAATGATGTACCGCAGTTACGGACATTCAAGGTGTGCTAAAGACACGAATCGGGTTTCTCACAAAGAACCAAATCCCAGGACACGATCCTCACCCGATCGTCAGGAAGAATTGCTCCTCTGCCCGGTTCGAGCACGGAGTTGCCACCAAACCATACTAAGGATTTGGGACCGGGGGGGGGGGGGGGGGGGGGGTGCCAGGCACATATCTTTTTCTTATGGCCCAGGCAGGCAGAATAGGCCGGCCTCCCCAACTTCCATAACCAGGTAGTTTACTGCGACTGTATTAGAGGTCTATAATACTTTAACTTCCTCGACACAGTGCTTGGAGAGACACCAAGTACAAGTGCATGAGGTATGTGCGATTGCCTACTCGCTAGTGCTAGTGTCAGGCCCCCCCCCCTCCAGCACACATGGAGGGCAGGCTTCTGGAGAACGCAGAACGTCTTTATCAACTACCACCTAAGAGACACAAAATCCATTGAATAGGGTCTCTCTAGGTTGGGTCCCGTCGTAGTGGGTCAGTCTTGGTTTGCTGACCCAGCCCAAACAACCACTAGGGTCCCAGTGTATAGGCAATAAGTCAGTCTCGGCATTTTATGCAGTCAGATTTCTCTACCGTCAGCACTCCCCTGGAAGCTCCTAGGTACCGCTTTGCGGCCTATGCTCTCATGCAGAACTGTTTCGGTCTTTACTTCGAAAACTTACTACTCCCCAGAATTGGGTTGGGGTCTAGCTTTCTCGGGCACATCGCACCCAGTCACCGTAGCAGCATTTTGGTTCTTGCTCCGGGGACTGTGATTATTGTAGAGTGTTTCATCCCATACTGGGAAAAGACTTTTCATCACTTTTCTGTTTGCTCTGAAAACCCGCCACCTATCGACGTCTGATACTGCCTACAGTTCAAAATAGTCATTTTGACTGACCGAAGTCTAAGGTGGGTAATTGAACGTAGTGAATTTAGGCGAGGGTTCTCCGAACCCGCCTATTCACATAGTACATACCCACCATATACTTTGCCCCCCAACCACCCCACTCTTAACGTAGCGTTGGTCTAAGTCCTTGATGCAGAGAAAAAGTAACCAGAGTGATTGTACAGCCGTCTATGGCACTGACATGTCGCCTCGGTCACATGGTTTGTGACATAAGGGAAAGAGAATCTTGGTGTCATTGGGCTTCCCCTGACCTAGATTCTATCTTTCCATCACTGGCAGAATCGCTGATTAATGCCTACAGTTCAAAATAGTCATTTCGACTGACCGGAGTCTATGGTGGGTATGAACTATTTGAATAGGCGGGATCGGAGGACCCTCGCCTAAGTCTGTGATAATACACACACTGCAATGTGTTTATTAATCATCTAAATGAAATGATAAATCACTAAATTGTATTTATTGCAGATGGAGATATTGGTAGTTTTTTGATTCGCTCAAGTGATCAGAACCCTGGGGACTATTCCTTGTCATTTAGAACACACCAGACCATTCAGAGGTTTCGTATACAGGGTCAGAGTAACCAATATCTAATGGGAGGCAGACATTACAACAGGTATTTTCAAACTAGTTAATGGTCAACTCATTGATACCAAGACAAAAAATTTAAAAAAAATGGAAACAAAAGATAAATTGTTTGTGCAATTAAACCCATGGCATTTCAACTCCAAATAGGACTATTCCATATAATGTATAATTTTGTATAACTCCCTTGGCACAGTGCTTGCTGATTCAAGGCTAAATTTTGAATGAGGTTTCCAAGTAGTGATAAACTGGATATTTATACATTTATCTTACTGCTCATGCTCTTCAGTCATCTTACTAGTAGCATCCAGGGTACTCAGCTCTGAAAATCATGTTTTTTTAGGCAATTGATGCTTAGTCAAGCATCGCCCTTGAAAAATTATCTGAAGAAGAATTTTTGTTCATCTTGTGCCAAATTAAGGAGAATATTGTGAGCAGTGTCGTCATTATTGATTTTTCACAACACTTTTACAATGAAGAAACATAAATGTTTACTGAAAATTGAATAGAACAGTATCCACAAACACATCATGAGTGTACTTGGACAGTCGCAGTCACATCATGAGTGTGCCCGGACAGTGTATAGTCACACCACGAGTGTGCTCTGACAGTGGACAGTCGCATCATGAGTGTGCCCGAACAGTGCACAGTCGCATCATGAGTGTGCCCGGACAGTGTACAGTCACATCATGAGTGTGCCCGGACAGTGTACAGTCACATCATGAGTGTGCCCGGACAGTGTACAGTCACATCATGAGTGTGCCCGGACAGTGCACCGTCGCATCATGAGTGTGCCCGGACAGTGCACAGTCACATCATGAGTGTGCCCGGACAGTGTACAGTCACATCATGAGTGTGCCCGGACAGTGTACAGTCACATCATGAGTGTGCCCGGACAGTGTAGTCACATCATGACTATGCCCGGACAATGTACAGTCACATCATGAGTGTGCCCGGACAGTGCACAGTCACATCATGAGTGTTCCCGGACAGTGTACAGTCACATCATGAGTGTGCCTGGACAGTGTACATTCACATGAGTGTGCTCAGACAGTGTACAGTCACATCATGAGTGTGCCCGGACAGTGTACATTCACATCATGAGTGTGCCTGGACAGTGTACATTCACATCATGAGTGTGCTCAGACAGTGTACAGTCACATCATGAGTGTGCCCGGACAGTGTACAGTCACATCATGAGTGTGCCCGGACAGTGTACAGTCACATCATGAGTGTGCCCGGACAGTGTACAGTCACATCATGAGTGTGCCCGGACAGTGTACAGTCACATCATGAGTGTGCTCGGACAGTGTACAGTCACATCACGAGTGTGCCTGGACAGTGTACATTCACATCACGAGTGTGCCTGGACAGTGTACATTCACATCATGAGTGTGCTCAGACAGTGTACAGTCACATCATGAGTGTGCCCGGACAGTGTACAGTCACATCATGTGTGTGCTCGGACAGTGTACAGTCACATCATGAGTATGCTCGGACAGTGTACAGTCACATCATGAGTGTGCTCGGACAGTGTACAGTCACATCATGAGTGTGCTCGGACAGTGTAGAGTCACATCATGAGTGTGCCCGGACAGTGTACAATCACATCATGTGTGTGCTCAGACAGTGTACAGTCACATCATGAGTGTGCTCGGACAGTGTACAGTCACATCATGAGTGTGCTCGGACAGTGCACAGTCGCATCATGAGTGTGCCTGGACAGTGTATAGTCACATCATGAGTGTGCCCGGACAGTGCACAGTCACATCATGAGTGTGCCCGGACAGTGTTACAGTCACATCATGAGTGTGCCCGAACAGTGTACAGTCACATCATGAGTGTGCCCGGACAGTGTACAGTCACATCATGAGTGTGCCCGGACAGTGTACAGTCACATCATGAGTGTGCCTGGACAGTGTAGTCACATCATGACTATGCCCGGACAATGTACAGTCACATCATGAGTGTGCCCGGACAGTGCACAGTCACATCATGAGTGTTCCCGGACAGTGTACAGTCACATCATGAGTGTGCCCGGACAGTGTACATTCACATCATGAGTGTGCTCAGACAGTGTACAGTCACATCATGAGTGTGCCCGGACAGTGTACAGTCACATCATGAGTGTGCCCGGACAGTGTACAGTCACATCATGAGTGTGCCCGGACAGTGTACAGTCACATCATGAGTGTGCTCGGACAGTGTACAGTCACATCATGAGTGTGCTCGGACAGTGTACAGTCACATAACGAGTGTGCCTGGACAGTGTACATTCACATCATGAGTGTGCCTGGACAGTGTACATTCACATCATGAGTGTGCTCAGACAGTGTACAGTCACATCATGAGTGTGCCCGGACAGTGTACAGTCACATCATGTGTGTGCTCGGACAGTGTACAGTCACATCATGAGTATGCTCAGACAGTGTACAGTCACATCATGAGTATGCTCAGACAGTGTACAGTCACATCATGAGTGTGCTCGGACAGTGTACAGTCACATCATGAGTGTGCTCGGACAGTGTACAGTCACATCATGAGTGTGCCCGGACAGTGTACAATCACATCATGTGTGTGCTCGGACAGTGTACAGTCACATCATGAGTGTGCTCGGACAGTGTACAGTCACATCATGAGTGTGCTCGGACAGTGTACAGTCACATCATGAGTGTGCCCGGACAGTGTACAGTCACATCATGAGTGTGCCCGGACAGTGTACAGTCGCATCATGAGTGTGCCCGGACAGTGCACAGTCGCATCATGAGTGTGCCTGGACAGTGTATAGTCACATCATGAGTGTGCCCGGACAGTGCACAGTCACATCATGAGTGTGCCCGGACAGTGTTACAGTCACATCATGAGTGTGCCCGAACAGTGTACAGTCACATCATGAGTGTGCCCGGACAGTGTACAGTCACATCATGAGTATGCCCGGACAATGTACAGTCACATCATGAGTGTGCCCGGACAGTGCACAGTCACATCATGAGTGTTCCCGGACAGTGTACAGTCGCATCATGAGTGTTCCCGGACAGTGTACAGTCACATCATGAGTGTGCCCAGACAGTGTACAGTCACATCATGAGTGTGCCCGGACAGTGTACAGTCACATCATGAGTGTGCCCGGACAGTGCACCGTCGCATCATGAGTGTGCCCGGACAGTGTACAGTCACATCATGAGTGTGCCCGGACAGTGTACAGTCACATCATGAGTATGCCCGGACATTGTACAGTCACATCATGAGTGTGCCCGGACAGTGCACAGTCACATCATGAGTGTTCCCGGACAGTGTACAGTCACATCATGAGTGTGCCTGGACAGTGTGCATTCACATCATGAGTGTGCCTGGACAGTGTACATTCACATCATGAGTGTGCTCAGACAGTGTACAGTCACATCATGAGTGTGCTCAGACAGTGTACAGTCACATCATGAGTGTGCCCGGACAGTGTACAGTCACATCATGAGTGTGCCCGGACAGTGTACAGTCACATCACGAGTGTGCCTGGACAGTGTACATTCACATCATGAGTGTGCCTGGACAGTGTACATTCACATCATGAGTGTGCTCAGACAGTGTACAGTCACATCATGAGTGTGCCCGGACAGTGTACAGTCACATCATGTGTGTGCTCGGACAGTGTACAGTCACATCATGTGTGTGCTCGGACAGTGTACAGTCACATCATGAGTATGCTCGGACAGTGTACAGTCACATCATGAGTGTGCTCGGACAGTGTACAGTCACATCATGAGTGTGCTCGGACAGTGTACAGTCACATCATGAGTGTGCCCGGACAGTGTACAATCACATCATGTGTGTGCTCAGACAGTGTACAGTCACATCATGAGTGTGCTCGGACAGTGTACAGTCACATCATGAGTGTGCTCGGACAGTGTACAGTCACATCATGAGTGTGCTCGGACAGTGTACAGTCACATCATGAGTGTGCTCGGACAGTGTACAGTCACATCATGAGTGTGCCCGGACAGTGTACAGTCACATCATGAGTGTGCCCGGACAGTGTACAGTCGCATCATGAGTGTGCCCGGACAGTGCACAGTCGCATCATGAGTGTGCCTGGACAGTGTATAGTCACATCATGAGTGTGCCCGGACAGTGCACAGTCACATCATGAGTGTGCCCGGACAGTGTTACAGTCACATCATGAGTGTGCCCGAACAGTGTACAGTCACATCATGAGTGTGCCCGGACAGTGTACAGTCACATCATGAGTGTGCCCGGACAGTGTACAGTCACATCATGAGTGTGCCTGGACAGTGTAGTCACATCATGACTATGCCCGGACAATGTACAGTCACATCATGAGTGTGCCCGGACAGTGCACAGTCACATCATGAGTGTTCCCGGACAGTGTACAGTCACATCATGAGTGTGCCTGGACAGTGTACATTCACATCATGAGTGTGCTCAGACAGTGTACAGTCACATCATGAGTGTGCCCGGACAGTGTACAGTCACATCATGAGTGTGCCCGGACAGTGTACAGTCACATCATGAGTGTGCCCGGACAGTGTACAGTCACATCATGAGTGTGCTCGGACAGTGTACAGTCACATCATGAGTGTGCTCGGACAGTGTACAGTCACATAACGAGTGTGCCTGGACAGTGTACATTCACATCATGAGTGTGCCTGGACAGTGTACATTCACATCATGAGTGTGCTCAGACAGTGTACAGTCACATCATGAGTGTGCCCGGACAGTGTACAGTCACATCATGTGTGTGCTCGGACAGTGTACAGTCACATCATGAGTATGCTCAGACAGTGTACAGTCACATCATGAGTATGCTCAGACAGTGTACAGTCACATCATGAGTGTGCTCGGACAGTGTACAGTCACATCATGAGTGTGCTCGGACAGTGTACAGTCACATCATGAGTGTGCCCGGACAGTGTACAATCACATCATGTGTGTGCTCGGACAGTGTACAGTCACATCATGAGTGTGCTCGGACAGTGTACAGTCACATCATGAGTGTGCTCGGACAGTGTACAGTCACATCATGAGTGTGCCCGGACAGTGTACAGTCACATCATGAGTGTGCCCGGACAGTGTACAGTCGCATCATGAGTGTGCCCGGACAGTGCACAGTCGCATCATGAGTGTGCCTGGACAGTGTATAGTCACATCATGAGTGTGCCCGGACAGTGCACAGTCACATCATGAGTGTGCCCGGACAGTGTTACAGTCACATCATGAGTGTGCCCGAACAGTGTACAGTCACATCATGAGTGTGCCCGGACAGTGTACAGTCACATCATGAGTATGCCCGGACAATGTACAGTCACATCATGAGTGTGCCCGGACAGTGCACAGTCACATCATGAGTGTTCCCGGACAGTGTACAGTCGCATCATGAGTGTTCCCGGACAGTGTACATTCACATCATGAGTGTGCCCAGACAGTGTACAGTCACATCATGAGTGTGCCCGGACAGTGTACAGTCACATCATGAGTGTGCCCGGACAGTGCACCGTCGCATCATGAGTGTGCCCGGACAGTGTACAGTCACATCATGAGTGTGCCCGGACAGTGTACAGTCACATCATGAGTATGCCCGGACATTGTACAGTCACATCATGAGTGTGCCCGGACAGTGCACAGTCACATCATGAGTGTTCCCGGACAGTGTACAGTCACATCATGAGTGTGCCTGGACAGTGTGCATTCACATCATGAGTGTGCCTGGACAGTGTACATTCACATCATGAGTGTGCTCAGACAGTGTACAGTCACATCATGAGTGTGCTCAGACAGTGTACAGTCACATCATGAGTGTGCCCGGACAGTGTACAGTCACATCATGAGTGTGCCCGGACAGTGTACAGTCACATCACGAGTGTGCCTGGACAGTGTACATTCACATCATGAGTGTGCCTGGACAGTGTACATTCACATCATGAGTGTGCTCAGACAGTGTACAGTCACATCATGAGTGTGCCCGGACAGTGTACAGTCACATCATGTGTGTGCTCGGACAGTGTACAGTCACATCATGAGTATGCTCAGACAGTGTACAGTCACATCATGAGTGTGCTCGGACAGTGTACAGTCACATCATGAGTGTGCTCGGACAGTGTACAGTCACATCATGAGTGTGCCCGGACAGTGTACAATCACATCATGTGTGTGCTCGGACAGTGTACAGTCACATCATGAGTGTGCTCGGACAGTGTACAGTCACATCATGAGTGTGCTCGGACAGTGTACAGTCACATCATGAGTGTGCCCGGACAGTGTACAGTCACATCATGAGTGTGCCCGGACAGTGCACAGTCGCATCATGAGTGTGCCTGGACAGTGTATAGTCACATCATGAGTGTGCCCGGACAGTGCACAGTCACATCATGAGTGTGCCCGGACAGTGTTACAGTCACATCATGAGTGTGCCCGAACAGTGTACAGTCACATCATGAGTGTGCCCGGACAGTGTACAGTCACATCATGAGTGTGCCCGGACAGTGCACAGTCACATCATGAGTGTTCCCGGACAGTGTACAGTCGCATCATGAGTGTGCCTGGACAGTGTACATTCACATCATGAGTGTGCCCAGACAGTGTACAGTCACATCATGAGTGTGCCCGGACAGTGTACAGTCACATCATGAGTGTGCCCGGACAGTGCACCGTCGCATCATGAGTGTGCCCGGACAGTGTACAGTCACATCATGAGTGTGCCCGGACAGTGTACAGTCACATCATGAGTATGCCCGGACATTGTACAGTCACATCATGAGTGTGCCCGGACAGTGCACAGTCACATCATGAGTGTTCCCGGACAGTGTACAGTCACATCATGAGTGTGCCTGGACAGTGTACATTCACATCATGAGTGTGCCTGGACAGTGTACATTCACATCATGAGTGTGCTCAGACAGTGTACAGTGACATCATGAGTGTGCTCAGACAGTGTACAGTCACATCATGAGTGTGCCCGGACAGTGTACAGTCACATCATGAGTGTGCCCGGACAGTGTACAGTCACATCATGAGTGTGCCCGGACAGTGTACAGTCACATCATGAGTGTGCTCGGACAGTGTACAGTAACATCATGAGTGTGCTCGGACAGTGTACAGTCACATCGTGAGTGTGCTCGGACAGTGTACAGTCACATCATGAGTGTGCCCGGACAGTGTACAGTCACATCATGAGTGTGCCCAGACAGTGTATATTCACATCATGAGTGTGCCCGGACAGTGTACAGTCACATCATGAGTGTGCTCGGACAGTGTACAGTCACATCATGAGTGTGCTCGAACAGTGCACAGTCACATCATGAGTGTGCTCGGACAGTGCACAGTCACATCATGAGTGTGCTCGGACAGTGTACAGTCACATCATGAGTGTGCTCGGACAGTGCACAGTCACATCATGAATGTGCCCGGACAGTGTACAGTCACATCATGAGTGTGCCCGGACAGTGCAGTCACATCATGAGTGTGCCCGGACAGTGCAGTCACATCATAAGTGTGCCCGGACAGTGTACAGTCACATCATGAGTGTGCCCGGATAGTGCACAGTCGCATCATGAGTGTTCCCGGACAGTGTATAGTCACATCATGTGTGTGCCCGAACAGTGCACAGTCACATCATTAGTGTTCCCGGACAGTGCACAGTCACATCATGTGTGTGCCCCGACAGCGTACAGTCACATCATGAGTGTGCCCGGACAGTGTACAGTCACATCATGAGTGTGCCCGGACAGTGTACAGTCATATCATGAGTGTGCCCGGACAGTGTACAGTCACATCATGAGTGTGCCCGGACAGTGTACAGTCACATCATGAGTGTGCCCGGACAGTGCACAGTCACATCATGAGTGTTCTCGGACAGTGTACAGTCACATTATGAGTGTGCTCGGACAGTGTACAGTCGCATCATGAGTGTGCCGGACAGTGTACAGTCACATCATGAGTGTTCCCGAACAGTGTACATTCACATCATGAGTGTGCCTGGACAGTGTACAGTCACATCATGAGTGTGCCCGGACAGTGCACAGTCACATCATGAGTGTTCTCGGACAGTGTACAGTCACATCATGAGTGTGCTCGGACAGTGTACAGTCACATCATGAGTGTGCCGGACAGTGTACAGTCACATCATGAGTGTTCCCGGACAGTGTACATTCACATCATGAGTGTGCCCGGACAGTGCACAGTCGCATCATGAGTGTGCTCGGACAGTGCACAGTCACATCATTCTATGCTGTACAAAATGTTGTTCGAGAAGGCTGATCATTACTGCAGTGGTATCACTTTCGCATTTCCTGTGTATTCAGTTTCTTGTAACTAGCATACCTGTGTGAATGACGTAAAAGAATTGATTTGCATATCAGATCCATATTCACTAGGCTAATTGATTCTGTGGGTTTGTTTATTTCAGTCTTGAAGACATTATTGAACACTATCAGGAAGAAGAGCTTGTTGAAGGATACAAACTGATCAAGCCAGTAATCACCAAGGTAGGAATATTTTTTCTGTGTTCTACATTTGTCTGTATCTAAAACTGAAGTATATATATTTTCAGTGAATGTTTTTGTTTGCGGGGTGAGTATTATTTTTGGGTTAATAAATCTTTTACTTCCATGCAGTGTGTCATGAATATAAATAAATTTGAGACAAATTTACAAATTTCAATGATGACTCAAATGATGTTTTTGGTCAACAGGAAGTAGTCTGTTTCCAGAATGCTTCTTAAAGACGCACTACATTCTCTCATGTTTTTATTACATGTTACAATTCAACATAACAATGATGTCATTATAAAAATGCATCATATCGTTTCTTTTACATCTGTATACAACTGACTTTCATCAGTGTCTGCTCTTTCTGACCTATTCCTTTAAAGCGAGCAATCATTTGCAAATCATTTTCCAAAAGCAAGGTCTGCTCTACTCTACTCTACTCTACTCGACTCGACTCGACTCGACTCGACTCGACTCTACTCTACTCTACTCTACTCTACTCTACTCTACTCTACTCTACTCTACTCTACTCTACTCTACTCTACTGTTTTGTTTACTGTACTCTACTCTACTGTTTTGTTTACTGTATTCTACTCTACTGTTTTGTTTACTGTACTCTACTCTACTGTTTTGTTTACTGTACTCTACTCTACTGTTTTGTTTACTGTACTCTACTCTACTGTTTTGTTTACTGTACTCTACTCTACTGTTTTGTTTACTGTACTCTACTGTTTTGTTTACTGTACTCATCTTTAATTGCTTGCAACTCTATTTGACAGGAGAGGTTTTTTTTTTATGCCCAACAAGAAATAATCTACAAGCACACTAGTGCTAGAGTCTCGTCATCAACCGGAATAATCACAGAGACTCTTCTTTTATATTTAAATAGCGCCAGGTGGAAACTAATGGTAGAACAGTGCAAGATCTTGACAGCCATGCAGTGTATGCTACAATCAAAGCTAGAAACACTGGAACACAGATTCTGTCCAATAAGTTTGATTCTTCAGTAATGAAAGGCTATCTAAACAAAAAAAGTATGTAAAAAATGCAAGAGTGGTTAGGGGTGATCTCATATTCAAATATGCGGGTCAAACCTACGAAAACCCAAACCGCCCTAAACCGCCCGAACAAAACCCAGTTTTGCGGTTTGGAAGTTTAATCAATAGACAGTGCGGTTCAGGACGACCGCACGAATTTGCATAAAAACTGCGGTTCGAACCGATCTCATTCACACCTCATTCGAGCTGTTGTTTATTTTTAGGATTGACAGAGTTTACATAGCTTTTTGAAGACTAGATAGTTGTCTCTAAAATGTGTCTATTTATTGGTGTACAGTAATCATTTTACCGCGTGTCTTGCCTAAAAAAAACACTTTCATATATCGGTGAACAGCGTGCTGAATAAATTTTTTTGTTTTGATAAACTGTTACGCTCGAGTCGCAAATTGAGCAGAGAACGTGAATCAGACTTTTCATTGGGCTGAACAATTGATATGTGTTTCTGACAGCTAATAAGTATCAGAAGACGAACATTTGTTGATACAAAGTTGCATTTGAAACTTGCTCTACTGTGTTCAAGCCTTTACTACTATTGCGCATTCAATTTTCAAACAGTTCTTTCAGGAGTGCGGCATCGCAAAATACGGAAAAACAAATGCAGCATACGCCATGAAAATTTATTTCGATTTGCTGCACATCGGTTATTTGCAGTTTTCCTTAATTGCCAGTGACACGAAGTATCAAAACAGAAAATTAAATTAAATGGACTCGCGCTGATTATTTAAGGCTACGAACCCTGACCTCTGAAAATACCTTATTCATAGAGTGCCTTGTACCTAAGACCGTCGCCCAAGGCGACACAGTGCACGTTGCGATATCGCAATCGATGCATGCTGGGTGATAAGGAGGAATTCTGATTGAGGTAACCAAAATGGCTGCGTTGAGTGCAACACCTCGCTGCCTACTTCGCCCACAGTCCCTCAAGGCACTGTGCTTCGATGTTTTTTCTAAAATAATCGTTTATTTTTAATTAACCAGGGGTTCGAAATGTGTGCTTTTTGTCACAGAAAAGTAAGATATGGGCAGCTGTAAATACCCGTAGTTTCCCTGCAATGCCGTCAGCTGACAATGTTACGGTGGTCGTAGTGCTGGAGTCGTAGCGTTAGCCCTGACTGTAGTTTTGACACAGAGATAGAGGGACTGTGGTTTTCAGATGCCTTCGTAGAAAACAATGTTGCCATTATCGATTTAATACTTTCATCATATTTTGATAACTCGCAGTCTCACAGACTTTACAAACCTAACCAAAAAATGTGTTCTATGAATTTATGAACTGACATGGGCACAACACTGACCGTACTTGTTGCGGACAAAATGTACCAGTTCGCTCCATGGATAAACATATTTTACTGACTATGCCAAATATATATATAATGTAAGTAATTTATCCTAAGAAGCTGCTCATTAAAATCCTAGTGCATTTTCTCCCTGTTCTGTTTCAAACATTAATTTACCTTATATATCACAATAGAGAGGGTTTATGGTATCACTTGATTCACGTTCAATGACAAAATATAACAAACCATCACGTCTGTAATTAATTTAACTCATGATTTAATAACAATAACAATTGTATTGACTTGTACCAAAATGTGAGTTGTGGGAAACTGATTATTATTACCAATCACAGAAATAAATAAATATAATTTTCATCACACTTATAAATGACATAATGTGTAAATAGATTTGTGAAACAAATGCAAGTTTGTTTTTTATTAGCATTTACATGTACAAGACTTGCAAAGAAAAAAAATCGTTGCTATAATTCTTAGCACTTCAAAATATAACACTCAGGAGGAGCTCCTTAGTATACATCTTATTTTTTTCCTACTGAAACCAGGCTGAAACAGTAAGAAAAACGTAGGTTTCCCTAGGTCTGTCTTCATTGTTCTCTGTTGTTTGTTTTCAGTGGGGGCGTTAATGGGCAGTTAATTCGAAGGTTAGGTTCAAACCTACTACTAATTTGCATATTGTTGGTCTAGTAGGTCTGAATGGGGCAGGAAAGGGCAGGCCGGGTTAACCCAGGTTTGACCAAAGTGTTTGAATATGAGATCACTCCTTAGTTCTATGATAGTTTTCACAGCATACATAAATATTTCTCACTTTTACCTGTGTGCATTTTTGTCTTCTTTCCAACAGAAATCCTACAAGTGTTTTCTGTAAAAGTGTCTGTGACGTACATCAGAAATTGTTTTCTTTGTTGGCCAGTATCTATTTGGCACACATTTATGACTTGTTGTACACTGTGGTGTCACTTTGATTCTGGACACTCTAGTCACTGGTTGGACATTGTTCAAAAAAGATGTATCCACATATCACACATGCTTTGGCTGATCATGTTCTAACTTTCCTTCATGATCACATTCAAGATGGCTGAAATTTAAACTTCACATATACGGTAGTTGTCCGGGTAAGCACCCATGCCCTGGCAAACGCCCACCCCCCAATTTTGATAGAATAAAAGAAATTGAGGCCATGTCCGGGCATATGTCTATTTTCATTATTTCTGGTTTATTTGTCACATTATAGCAATAAATTATTAGTCCCCATTCGGACGCAGTCCGAAAACGGGGACTTATGTTTTGACCTCCCTGTGTCCGTGTGTCCGTCCGTGTGTGTGTGTGTGTGTGCGTGTGCGTGCCTGCGTGCGTGCGTGCGTGCGTGCGTGCGTGCGTCCGGATCTGTATCTTAGAAATGTCTGGACCAATCACAATCTAACTTCACACATACATCATACATGATATTATACATATGCACGTCAATTTGTTTCACGATCTGATTCAAGATGGCCGAATGGTGTCCATTTTTGTGCTAAAAAATCCTAAAAAGCAAGCATTTCTCGGCTGTTTACAGATGGATTTTATTCAAACTTGGTATATACATTAGACATTATGGGACCTTGATGCAAATAATTTTGTTTTTCAGATAAGATTCAAAATGGCCGACTGGCGGCCATTTTGTTTTAATGAATGGGCTTCTAGACTTATATCTCCGACTTGTTTTGACTGATTATATTCAAATTTTAAATATTCATTATACATCATGTCATAGATAAACAGATATATTGGTTTGACGATCCTATTCAAAATGGTCGAATGGTGGTCATTATTGTGCTAAAAAAATCATCAAATATTAAGCATTTCTGGCATTTATGGGTGGATTTCGTTCAAACTTGGTACATACATTGGGCCACAGACTAGATTAGTTCGGATGAACTACCTCTGTGGTCCACACCAAGAAATTATTATTATTATTATTATTATTATTATTATAAGATTACTAGAATTGTTATTATTATTGGTGAAATAAATCAAATCAAATCAAAAAAAACATTAGACATTACAGGTTCCTGATGCACGTCATTTTATTTTTCAGATTGGATTCAAAATGGCTGACCGGCGGCCATTTTTTTTTAATGTTTTAATGACTAGGCTTCTAGAGCCATATCTCTTAAATGCTTTGACTGATTATATTAAAATTTTATATATTCGTTATACATCATGTCATATATATACATGTATTCAAAATGGCTGTTCCAGAGCAATATCTCTCAATATGGACAAGTACTTGTCAGATGATCAGATACAAATGTCAATCTTTTTAAGGTTAAAAAATCATATTCCTGACATGGTTATATTCCAGCTATATTACTATAAACAAAACTATATATTTTAAATTTGATAACTAACTGGGACTGTGCCATGCATGGCTTGTTTTTATTATACTTCTAATGTTGCATATTATTAATTTATTTTCGTTGCATGTTTTTATTTGCCATTCTATTCTCTGCTGCAGTTCGATCTGCGTGTTGTCAATTTTCGTGAATTTTCATTTTTTTTAGAGGGGGTGTTCGGGCAAACGCCCACCCTTATTTTTTGTCAATTTTTCATGTTCAGGACCCTAGGCACTTACTCGGAAAACTATGGTATATCATACATTAGGTCATATATATATCACATCCTTAATACATATATAGAACGTAACATAATGTTTCATACATTTCATACTTTGCATGTCACAGAACTTTGCATCCAGGGGTGTCATGGTACTTTGCATCCAGGGGTGTCATGGTACTTTGCATCCAGGGATGTCATGGTACTTTGCATCCAGGGATGTCATGGTACTTTGTATCCAGGGGTGTCATGGTACTTTGCATTCAGGGATGTCATGGTACTTTGCATCCAGGGATGTCATGGTACTTTGTATCCAGGGATGTCATGGTACTTTGTATCCAGGGATGTCATGGTACTTTGCATCCAGAGGTGTCACGGTACTTTGCATCCAGGGGTGTCACGGTACTTTGCATCCTGGGGTGTCACGGTACTTTGCATCCAGGGGTGTTACGGTACTTTGCATCCAGGGGTGTCACGGTACTTTGCATCCAGGGGTGTCACGGTACTTTGCATCCAGGGGTGTCACAGTACTTTGCATCCAGGGGTGTCACGGTACTTTGCATCCAGGGGTGTCCCGGTACTTTGCATCCAGGGGTGTCATGGTACTTTGCATCCAGGGGTGTCATGGTACTTTGCATCCAGGGGTGTCATGGTACTTTGCATCCAGGGGTGTCATGGTACTTTGCATCCAGGGGTGTCATGGTACTTTGCATCCAGGGGTGTCATGGTACTTTGTATCCAGGGGTGTCATGGTACTTTGCATCCAGGGGTGTCATGGTACTTTGCATCCAGGGGTGTCATGGTACTTTGCATCCAGGGGTGTCATGGTACTTTGCATCCAGGGGTGTCATGGTACTTTGCATCCAGGGGTGTCATGGTACTTTGCATCCAGGGGTGTCATGGTACTTTGCATCCAGGGGTGTCATGGTACTTTGCATCCAGGGGTGTCATGGTACTTTGCATCCAGGGATGTCACGGTACTTTGCATCCAGGGATGTCACGGTACTTTGCATCCAGAGGTGTCACGGTACTTTGCATCCTGGGGTGTCACGGTACTTTGCATCCTGGGGTGTCACGGTACTTTGCATCCAGGCGTGTCACGGTACTTTGCATCCAGGGGTGTCACGGTACTTTGCATCCAGGGGTGTCACAGTACTTTGCATCCAGGGGTGTCCCGGTACTTTGCATCCAGGGGTGTCATGGTACTTTGCATCCAGGGGTGTCATGGTACTTTGCATCCAGGGGTGTCACGGTACTTTGCATCCAGGGGTGTCACGGTACTTTGCATCCAGGCGTGTCACGGTACTTTGCATCCAGGGGTGTCACGGTACTTTGCATCCAGGGGTGTCACGGTACTTTGCATCCAGGGGTGTCACGGTACTTTGCATCCAGGGGTGTCCCGGTACTTTGCATCCAGGGGTGTCATGGTACTTTGCATCCAGGGGTGTCATGGTACTTTGCATCCAGGGATGTCATGGTACTTTGCATCCAGGGATGACATGGTACTTTGTATCCAGGGATGTCATGGTACTTTGCATCCAGGGATGTCACGGTACTTTGCATCCTGGGGTGTCACGGTACTTTGCATCCAGGGGTGTCACGGTACTTTGCATCCAGGGGTGTTACGGTACTTTGCATCCAGGGGTGTCACGGTACTTTGCATCCAGGGGTGTCACGGTACTTTGCATCCAGGGGTGTCACGGTACTTTGCATCCAGGGGTGTCATGGTACTTTGCATCCAGGGGTGTCATGGTACTTTGCATCCAGGGGTGTCATGGTACTTTGCATCCAGGGGTGTCATGGTACTTTGTATCCAGGGGTGTCATGGTACTTTGCATCCAGGGGTGTCATGGTACTTTGCATCCAGGGGTGTCATGGTACTTTGCATCCAGGGGTATCATGGTACTTTGCATCCAGGGGTGTCATGGTACTTTGCATCCAGGGGTGTCATGGTACTTTGCATCCAGGGATGTCATGGTACTCTGCATCCAGGGGTGTCATGGTATTTTGTCACCTTTAGGCAATGCTTCCTGGCTTTGCTGCCATGCTAGGATCCAACATTATGGGAACAGATGTTTCTTCTTTATTTTTTTGCATATGCATGTTTGTCAGTGCATTGATATGTGTAAATGCTAGACACACACAGCTTGGTGTGGCATGGAATTAAGTACTGTTCATTTCTTTTTTAGGTGGAAGGTCCAAAAAATGGAAAGTTTTATATTTTGTGCTGAATGCTAGTGTACAACAACTTTACTATTTTGAAAATGAAAAGGTAATAAAAATGTGCATGCAATTTGATTAAAATAATTATATTTTACATTACTTTAAAAATTTATTATTTTGTTTATTACTTTTATTTGCAGGCAGTTTTGGTTGGTGATCTACAACCCAAAATAAAATATGCCTGCAAATAAAAGTAACAAAACAAAATAAAATAATAGTAAAATTATTGAATAAATGAAAAAAATATATTTAAAAAAAAAACAGTTAGATTTCACATTTGTAGCAGAGATATTACAGGATGATATGGTCATCTTTTCAGTTAAAAAGAAATTAATAGAAACATGGAAATTAGTATCCTGTGGCCATTTCCTGCCATATTCTAAATATGGTCAACTTATTTATTCACTTGTTTGTAACATGCATTCGTCCAGTTAACAATTCATAGTGAAGTGTGTGGCAGTTATTTTACCAACTAGAAAATGCCAGCAAGCAATGAGATGTTCACTAATTAGGGAAATAATGGCATATCCAATCACTTGTTTCCACTTTGCAGGGAAATTAAAATATTCATAGATAGCCAGTTAAAATATTATATCTTTTGTTGCAGCGAACGAAACCTAAAGGTCTTATAGACTTGGCTTATAGTTCAGTCTATGCAGTCCATGAAAGCTTCTTTGGAAGGTAAGCACTCTCAGTGTACTTTCTATCCTACCATTATAGTGCCAATATCAGGATTTGTGTTTCATGTATGGCATACTGTATTTTCACTAACATAAACAAAACTCCATTAGAACAGCACATAAACCCAAAATTGCATTTATTGTATCTGAATCCTTAAAATAGAACATATTTTGACCATAGACAGACCTCTGTTATTTACATATAAAATACCAAGACGTTACTCAGTTTATTGTGTCAATTGTTCCACAACACCTGTTTATTCATCACATGGATACTGATCCAGTGAATTCCAGATTACACAACCTTTCTGTTTGTGTAGTGTCAGATGCGCGCAACTTTGGGCTAAAACCTACCTCTGATTGTGAGCTGCTATCAGTTTATACCATCTACCTCTGATTGTGAGCTGCTATCAGTTTATACCATCTACCTCTGATTGTGAGCTGCTATCAGTTTATACCATCTACCTCTGATTGTTGTGAGCTGCTATCAGTTATACCATCTACCTCTGATTGTGAGCTGCTATCAGTTTATACCATCTACTTCTGATTGTTGTGAGCTGCTATCAGTTATACCATCTACCTCTGATTGTGAGCTGCTATCAGTTTATACCATCTACCTCTGATTGTGAGCTGCTATCAGTTCATACCATCTACCTCTGATTGTGAGCTGCTATCAGTTTATACCATCTACTTCTGATTGTGAGCTGCTATCAGTTTATACCATCTACCTCTGATTGTGAGCTGCTATCAGTTTATACCATCTACCTCTGATTGTGAGCTACTATCAGTTTATACCATCTACCTCTGATTGTGAGCTGCTATCAGTTTATACCATCTACCTCTGATTGTTGTGAGCTGCTATCAGTTATACCATCTACCTCTGATTGTGAGCTGCTATCAGTTTATACCATCTACTTCTGATTGTTGTGAGCTGCTATCAGTTATACCATCTACCTCTGATTGTGAGCTGCTATCAGTTTATACCATCTACCTCTGATTGTGAGCTGCTATCAGTTCATACCATCTACCTCTGATTGTGAGCTGCTATCAGTTTATACCATCTACTTCTGATTGTGAGCTGCTATCAGTTTATACCATCTACCTCTGATTGTGAGCTGCTATCAGTTTATACCATCTACCTCTGATTGTGAGCTACTATCAGTTTATACCATCTACCTCTGATTGTGAGCTACTATCAGTTTATACCATCTACCTCTGATTGTGAGCTACTATCAGTTTATACCATCTACCTCTGATTGTGAGCTGCTATCAGTTTATACCATCTACCTCTGATTGTGAGCTGCTATCAGTTTATACCATCTACCTCTGATTGTGAGCTGCTATCAGTTTATACCATCTACCTCTGATTGTGAGCTGCTATCAGTTTATACCATCTACCTCTGATTGTGAGCTGCTATCAGTTTATACCATCTACCTCTGATTGTGAGCTGCTATCAGTTTATACCATCTACCTCTGATTGTGAGCTGCTATCAGTTTATACCATCTACCTCTGATTGTGAGCTGCTATCAGTTTATACCATCTACCTCTGATTGTGAGCTCCTATCAGTTTATACCATCTACCTCTGATTGTGAGCTGCTATCAGTTTATAACCTGACAATAAATAAATACTACTAATAGAACTAATACAGGATAGGCATTGTATGACAGATAAAAAGAAATATAAAATTACAAGTTTGCAAACTACGTTCACTTTTTAGCTCCGCTGTCGACTTTGTCGAGCGGAGCTTATCATATGAGTGATTGTCTGTCGTCTGTGTCAATGTTTTACTTTTTTGACTTCTTCTTGAAAACTATAAGCCTGAATGCTTTGATACTTGGTGTACATGTACCTTGGGTAGACCTCTCTCAGATTTGTTCATTTTGTATTGATATCTTTAATTCTCTAATTAGTCCCCGTTCGGACGTAGTCCGAAAACGGGGACTTATGTTTTGCCCTGTGTGCGTCCGTGTGTCCGTGCGTCCGTGATCACCTGTATCTCGAACATGCATGGACCGATTAAGTTCAAACTTCACTCATACATCACACATTATACATGTATGGGACATATGCACATGCATTTTTTTCATGATCCGATTAACGATAGCCGAATATCGGCCATTTTAAGGCCGAAAGTGCATTGAAATCGCACATTTTCACCATTCCGGACCCGGATCTCAGTCATGCATGGACGGATTTTGTTCAAATTTGGTACATACATTAAACATAATAGGACCTTGATGCACGTCATTTTTTTTTGGATTTAGTTCGAAATGGCCGACGGGCGGCCATTTTGTTTTAAAGAATTCAGTTCTGGATCTGATCCGAGACATGTCTGGATTGATCAAGTTCAAACTTCACACACACATGGTACATCATGTCACAAATAGATATGTGCATTTGTTTAATGATCCGCTTAACAATAGCTGAATGATGGCCGTTTTAAGGCTGAAAATGCATCAAAATCACGTATTTTCACAATTCGAAACCGGATTTCAGTCATGCATGGATGGATTTTGTTCAGATTTAGTACAATGTGTTGTACATATGCAGGTGCATTTCGGATCAGACCACTGGTCTGAGATTGCGGTCATGATCTGCTTTGAATGTACATGTCACTCAAATATGAACGGAACGGGGATGTGTCATTGACAATGACTTGTTTTGGTGAATATTTTTGTCATTTTTGGTAAAAAGTGATATTTTCGACTTCTTGTTAAAAACCGCAAGTCCAATTGCTTTGATATTACATATATAGGTACTACATGTGGACCTCTCTCAGATTTGATCATTTTGTGGTGTTATCTTTAATTCTATAATTTTAGTGAATATTTTTGTAATTTTTGGTAAAAAGTGATATTTTCGACTTCTTGTTAAAAACCCCCAAGTCTGATTTCTTTGATATTACATATATAGATACTACATGTGGACCTCTTTCAGATTTGTTACTTTCGTGGTGATACATGTATCTTCAATTATCTAATTTTGATGATTATTTTTGTCATTTTTGGTGAAAAGTGATATTTTTGAATTCTTGTTGAAAACAGCAAGTCTACATATTGTTTATTTTCTACTGATATCTTCTGTTCTTTAATTGAAATGTGCATTGCCAACAGAGGAGCTATCTCAGCCGACAGGCTGCTTGTTCTATAATATTTACAACAATTACTACTACTATTCTTCACTCTGATTTGTAGGCCCAATTGCTTCCAGATTGTATCCAAAGGTTTGGGTGATTTAAGTATTTACTATTTATGTGCAGAGAGCCAAGACAGAATGCAGGTAATGTGTATTACAGAATCATTTTGTTGGCAATACTAGTATGCAAATGTAGGGAATTACTACCGGATTTGGCTGATACCCCGCCCTGGGCAATCTTATAGAGGATTCGATTTTTTTTTAGAAAAATGTGGACCAAAAGGTCGCCCGGGAGATGTTATGGCAGGTATTACGAACCCATCTTGTCTGGGATAAATAATGGTCTCAGAAAATGTTTAGAAAAAATAATGTTTCACGTTGACCAAATATAATCATGCAAAGTATAAATTCAAAGTGTTTTAATACATTGGTGAGAGGTTGCATTTTACTCGAACAAGAACATGCACTAAGAAGGAAAAGCAAGCATCATGGACATGACACAACACACGTTGCGACAAATGAGTGATCAGCAACATTATTTTGGGACGCAATTGAACTTCAAGTACTTCTTTGCAAAACTTGCTGCGCGGCGATGCTGACATCAAGTTTGTGTTGACCGAAGTTTGACCCCCAAGTCACGCACTGAACTGGTGCGTTACCTTAGCAACCTTTTTCTTTCATGCTATATCCGACAGTACTGTAATTACGCAATTTGTATGCAATTCTGTTCTGGCCTTGAATATATCAACGTCGTTTACTTGCACTGCTTTTCTAATTATGCAAATTTGTTTACAATATTGTACCAGCTCTGAATATTTCAACTTTGTAATGTATTGCTTTCATGATAATTACGCAAACTCAAGTTATTTTTCACTATTGTATAATATAATATAATATAATATAATATAATATAATATAATATAATATAATATAATATAATATAATATAATATAATATAATATAATATACTCTGGGTAGCGCACTTCGATCACATTCTTCATTTCGACTGAACTCTAATAACCACGCATTTGAATTGCGTGTGGCATTGGGCAATGACCTCCAGAGTTCACGCTCTGATATTTAAATTCGGGCCTCCCAGCTTGACGCAAATCAATATAGTTACTTGTCACTTCTTCAAAAAATCTTTCAACTCTCACAAATACCATGAACTCGAAGAGTTAACTGAAAGGGAACATCAATTTTGGACAAAGAACATGGCAATACAAGATTATGTGTGCAAGGTTAGATTTATAGAACGTACATGACCGCTCAACTCTGTGTTTTTCTAATAATCATGTTGCATGTGAAACGCAGGAGACATTTTAATTCGCCCATTTCTTGTTTACCGATCTTGAACTGTTTGTCTGGAATGCGATACAGACAAAAAAAACATTACTGATACCTACCGTTGTCAAATTAACCCAGAAGCTCGAATCAGGAATGCTTGGCTATTTTAAACTTCGTAAATAGCATTCTTTTCAAGTGTAGACTTTATTTGAGTGTAATAAGCGTAAGTGAAATGTATTAATGAGGTCTGTAAAAATGTTTGCTGGTTCAGTCAGGCAATGTATGGACCAAAACATCGCCCACTATTTGAAACATCGCCCATGGGTGGGGTTTAGGATGGGCGGGGTTTAGGATCGGCGGGGTATTAGCCGAATTCGGTAATTAAAATAGGGCTCAAATGTAGTATCTTCATTTTACATTCAAACACCTCATCTTTCTCTATTTACAATATTTTGAAAAGTGTGAAATAACAAACAACATACTGGGATTTTCACACATAGTAAATGAAATCAAGTTTGACTCTCCTCTTAATAATAATATATTACTTCTTCACTAATTTCATTGTTCAATTTCTTGGTCTTTTATTTATGATAAGGAGTGGATGCAACAAATTAGAAAATATTGTTATAAACCACATCGACAGTACCACCAGTCTATCCAGCCAAACTGTGGTAGCAAGAGAGGTGTGAAGGAGCTGAGAAGTTTGACAGTACATATCAGGGATGCTCATCGGTTAGCTGTTAAACAATTACAACATCCATATTGTGTTTTATCTTTGAATGACGTCAAAGTAGCCAGAACGCAGGTGCATAGCGGCCCTGAACCAATGTGGAATGAAGTGTTTGTGTTAGAGTAAGTCACTACTTCACTTACTAACTAACATGGTGGATATATGATTTGCTAACTAGCATGGCAAGGATAAACAGGGCAACCAATGGCAACAGGGTTTGCATTCTGATTTATATCTTGTGAATAATAGCGCCATTGTGCTGCTGTAAAAGCAGAAGACACAGCAGGTTTAATCTCATATTCTATAGAAATGAGACAAAACTATATATACTGCTTTTTAAAATATTTTGGATATTATATCAAAGTAAATCTAGCTATAATTTGCTGTACGACTCACACACCTCAAGAAATGTTAACAATTAACTTTACACTGTTTAATTTCATTATCTTTATTTACCAATTTTTGTTTTTGCAATTATGGTCATACATGTATTTATATCTCTTCTGAGCACCAAATGTTGACTTTCACAATAACATTTTTGATGTTTTTCTTCAAAATTTTGATAAATTACTTACTCAATGAAAGCAATGATTTACTTTGTTGCAGAGATCTAGCCGATGACATTGAATCACTGACAGTGAGTGTGTACAATCGAAACAAGCGAATTAAAGACTCAGCAGTATGTCACATGATGATACTGATAAACAAGCTGCCAAATGGTCTGGCCGTGGAGGATTGGTACCCACTTGTGTCACTACAACAATGCAAGAATGAGATGGGCTCTGTCAGGATATGTTCACGGTATATGCAAGAAACTATCATGCCAGAAGAAGAGTATGCTATTTTGAAAGAAGTAAGTACCATCACCTCCCTTAGAAGCACCATCACCTCCCTTAGAAGCACCATCACCACTCTTAGAAGAACCATCACCTCTCTTAGAAGCACCATCACCCCCTTAGAAGCACCATCACCCCCTTAGAAGCACCATCACTTCCCTTAGAACCACCATCACTTCCTTTAGAAGCACTATCACCTCTCTTAGAAGCACCATCACCACTCTTAGATGCACCATCACCTCTCTTAGAAGCACATTCACCTCTCTTAGAAGCACCATCACCTCTCTTAGAAGCACCATCAATTTCCTTAGAAGCACCATTATTTCTCTTAAATGCACCATCACCTCTCTTAGATGCACCATCACGTCTCTTAGATGCACCATCACTTCCCTTAGAAGCACCATCACGTCTCTTAGATGCACCATCACTTCACCTGGAAGCACCATCACCTCTCTTAGAAGCACTATCACCTCTCTTAGAAGCACCGTCACTTCCCTTAGAAGCACCATCTTCTCTCTTGGAAGCACTATCACCTCTTGTAGATGCACCATCACTTCTCTTAAAAGCACTATCACCTCTCTTAGAAGCACCATCACTTCCCTTAGAAGCACCATCACCTCTCTTAGAAGCACCATCACTTCCCTTAGAAGCACCATCACCTCTCTTAGAAGCACCATCAATTTCCTTAGAAGCACCATTACTTCTCTTAGATGCACCATCACCTCTCTTAGATGCACCATCACTTCCCTTAGAAGCACCATCATGTCTCTTAGATGCACCATCACTTCACCTGGAAGCACCATCACCTCTCTTAGAAGCACTATCACCTCTCTTAGAAGCACCGTCACTTCCCTTAGAAGCACCATCTTCTCTCTTGGAAGCACTATCACCTCTTGTAGATGCACCATCACTTCTCTTAAAAGCACTATCACCTCTCTTAGAAGCACCATCACTTCCCTTAGAAGCACCATCACCTCTCCTAGAAGCACCTTCACCTATTTTAGAAGCACCATCACTTCCCTTAGAAGCACCATCTTCTCTCTTGGAAGCACTATCACCTCTCGTAGATGCACCATCACTTCCCTTAAAAGCAATATCACCTCTCTTAGAAGCACCATCACCTCTCTTAGAAGCACCATCACTTCCCTTAGAAGCACCATCACTTTCCTTAGAAGCACCATCACTTCCCTTAGAAGTACCATCACTTCCCTTAGAAGCACCATCACTTCCCTTAGAAGCACCATCACTTCCCTTAGAAGCACTATCACTTCCCTTAGAAGCACCATCATCTCTCTTAGAAGCACCATCAATTCCCTTAGAAGCACCATCACTTCCCTTAGAAGCACCATTACTTCCCTTAGAAGCACCATTACTTCCCTTAGAAGCACCATTACTTCCCTTAGAAGCACCATTACTTCCCTTAGAAGCACCATCACTTCCCTTAGAAGCACCATCACTTCCCAAGGAAGCACCATTACTTCCCTTAGAAGCACCATTACTTCCCTTAGAAGCACCATTACTTCCCTTAGAAGCACCATCACTTCCTTTAGAAGCACTATCACCTCTCTTAGAAGCACCATCAATTCCCTTAGAAGCACCATTACTTCTTTTAGAAGCACCATCACTTCCCTTAGAAGCACCATCACTTCCCTTAGAAGCACCATTACTTCTCTTAGAAGCACCATCACTTCCCTTAAAAGCACTATCACCTCTCTTAGAATCACCATCACTTCCCTTAGAAGCACCATCACTTCCCTTAGAAGCACCATCACTTCCCTTAGAAGTACCATCACTTCCCTTAGAAGCACCATCACTTCCCTTAGAAGCACCATCACTTCCCTTAGAAGCACCATCACTTCCCTTAGAAGCACTATCACCTCTCTTAGAAGCACCATCAATTCCCTTAGAAGCACCATTACTTCTCTTAGAAGCACCATCACTTCCCTTAGAAGCACCATTACTTCTCTTAGAAGCACCATCACTTCCCTTAAAAGCACTATCACCTCTCTTAGAAGCACCATCAATTCCCTTAGAAGCACCATCAATTCCCTTAGAAGCACCATTACTTCCCTTAGAAGCACCATCACTTCCTTTAGAAGCACTATCACCTCTCTTAGAAGCACCATCAATTCCCTTAGAAGCACCATTACTTCTCTTAGAAGCACCATCAATTCCCTTAGAAGCACCATTACTTCCCTTAGAAGCACCATCACTTCCCTTAAAAGCACTATCACCTCTTAGAAGCACCATCACTTCCCTTAGAAGCACCATCACTTCCCTTAGAAGCACCATCACTTCCCTTAGAAGTACCATCACTTCCCTTAGAAGCACCATCACTTCCCTTAGAAGCACTATCACTTCCCTTAGAAGCACCATCATCTCTCTTAGAAGCACCATCAATTCCTTTAGAAGCACCATCACTTCCCTTAGAAGCACCATCACTTCCCTTAGAAGCACCATTACTTCCCTTAGAAGCACCATTACTTCCCTTAGAAGCACCATTACTTCCCTTAGAAGCACCATTACTTCCCTTAGAAGCACCATCACTTCCTTTAGAAGCACTATCACCTCTCTTAGAAGCACCATCAATTCCCTTAGAAGCACCATTACTTCTCTTAGAAGCACCATCACTTCCCTTAGAAGCACTATCACCTCTCATAGATGCACCATCACTTCCCTTAGAAGCACCATCACCTCTCTTAGAAGCACCATCACCTCTCTTAGATGCACCACCACTTCCCTTAGAAGCACCATCACCTCTCTTAGATGCACCATCCCTTCCCTTAGAAGCACCATCACCTCTCTTAGATGCACCATCACTTTACCTGGAAGCACCATCACCTCTCTTAGAAGCACTATCACTTCTCTTAGAAGCACTATCACTTCTCTTAGAAGCACTATCACTTCTCTTAGAAGCACCATTACTTCTCTTAGAAGCACCATCACTAGCTCTAGAAGCACTATCACCTCTCTTAGAAGCACCTTCATTTCCCTTAGAAGTACCATCACTTCCCTTAAAAGCACCATCACTTCTCTTAGAAGCACCATTACTTTCTTTAGAAGCACTATCACTAGCTCTAGAAGCACTATCACCTCTCTTAGAAGCACCATCACTTCCCTTAGAAGCACTATCACCTCTCATAGATGCACCATCACTTCCCTTAGAAGCACCATCACCTCTCTTAGATGCACCATCACTTCCCTTAGAAGCACCATCACCTCTCTTAGATGCACCATCACCTCTCTTAGATGCACCATCACTTCCCTTAGAAGCACCATCACCTCTCTTAGATGCACGATCACTTTACCTGGAAGCACCATCACCTCTCTTAGAAGCACTATCACCTCTCGTAGATGCACCATCACTTCCCTTAGAAGCACTATCACTTCTCTTAGAAGCACTATCACTTCTCTTAGAAGCACCATTACTTCTCTTAGAAGCACCATCACTAGCTCTAGAAGCACTATCACCTCTCTTAGAAGCGTCTTCATTTCCCTGAGAAGCACCATCACTTCCCTTAGAAACACTATCACTTCTCTTAGAAGCACTATCACTTCTCTTAGAAGCACCATTACTTCCCTTAGAAGCACTATCACCTCTCTTAAAAGCACGATCACCTCTCTTAGAAGCACCATCACCTCTCTTAGAAGCACCATCACTTCCCTTAGAAGCACATCACTTCCCTTAGAAGCACCATCACTTCCCTTAGAAGCACCATCTCTTCTCTTAGAAGCACCATCACTTCCCTTAGAAGCACCATCACTTCCCTGAGAAGCACCATCACTTCCCTGAGAAGCACCATCACTTCCCTTAGAAGCACCATCACTTCCCTTAGAAGCACCATTTCTTCCCTTAGAAGCACCATGACTTCCCTTAGAAGCACTATCACCTCTCTTAGAAGCACCATCTCTTCCCTTAGACGCACCATCACCTCTCCTGGAAGCACCATCACCTCTCCTAGAAGCACCTTCACCTTTCCTAGAAGCACCATCACTTCCCTTAGAAGCTCCATCACCTCTCTTAGAAGCACCATTATCTTTCTTAGAAGCACCATCACCTCTCTTAGAAGCACCATCACCTCTCTTAGATGCACCATCACCTCTCTTAGAAGCACCATCACCTCTCTTAGAAACACCATCACCTCTCTTAGAAGCACCATCACCTCTCTTAGAAGCACCATCACCTCTCTTAGAAGCACCATCACCTCTCTCAGAAACACCATCACCTCTCTTAGAAGCACCATCACCTCTCTTAGAAGCACCATCACCTCTCTTAGAAGCACCATCACTTCCCTTAGAAGCACCATCACCTCTCATAGAAGCACCATCGCCTCTCTTAAAAGCACCATCGCCTCTCTTAAAAGCACCATCACCTCTCTTAAAAGCACCATCACCTCTCTTAGAGGCACCATCACTTCCTTGAGAAGCACCGTCACATTTCTTAGGAGCACCATCACCTCTCTTAGAAGCCCCATCACCACTCTTTGAAGCACCATCACATTCCTTAGAAGCACCATGTATATGTTAAATTATGTGCTTAGTTTCTGATGAAATTTTCTTATATTTGTTTTTTGACAGCTGGTTTTTGCACCAGATTTGCAAACAATTTATGCACTAGAAGAGATGTGTGGCAAAGACCGAAGCACTGTGGCATCAATTATTCTGAAATTATACAGAACCCAGAGAAAAGAAGTATCACTACTGAAAAATTTAAATACTCGGGAAGTAGAGATGGAAGGTATGACTTTTTAATAATATGTACTTGTACATCGCTAACAAGTAAAAATTTAAAAAAATTTTAAAGCTGGGGAGATGTCACCTGCGCATGCGTCAGATGGTCATAGCGTGTCAGTGTTTACAAACAAGTGGTTACCCCTTAGCCTTTGCATTTTTAGCGCATGTTGTTATCGTCGCTTAAGACTCGATTCCCACGTGTGCACAGGTGTGCACCCTCCTGCTTTAACTGAATAAATGATTCCATCAAGTAAATTAAGCAAAAGAAATTAGGGGGTACCCAAAATTGTTTCCATGCATATAATGACTTCTATAATCCTCCACATCATTTTGGATTGGAAAATTGGTGAAATACATATAATTGTGGTTAATAATTCAAAAAGTAGTTCAAGTTTTTTCTTCAGAACTTAAGACAATCAATCACAAAAAAATAATTTGTAAGTAAATAAATTTTTAAAAAAAATTACAAAAATGTGTTAGCTATTACTGTCTTTAATTTTGTGTTTGTTTTGTTGTCTTATAAAAATTTAATATTGTTTGTTTCAAATGATATCACTATGCAATGTGTGTTGTGATTAATAATTATTCATGTTTGAAGACATTCAATGCAGTCATTCAATGCAGTCATTCAATGTAGACATTCAATGCAGACTTTCAATGCAGACATTCAATGTAGACATTCAATGCAGACAAATAAGTAAACAATGACTAAAAATAGCAACAGATATATTTATAACTTTAGTTGTGTTGGAATAATATAGCAACTGATTTTGTGAGTGCATAGACTCATGCTTCAAAATAAATCACAGATAATTCACAGCAATAAGTAATACAGTTGCAATGAAAATTGTCATTATCGTCTACTTCTACACTTGTCCAGATTTGATCTAACTCGCATGAAAAATAGTGTTACTTGTAATCATAACAAACACTATCATAAACAATGCAATGTATACTACATTGTTACATTGCGCATACACTCAAGACCATGGTCAAAATAGTCAAATACAGTAAATGCATTTCTGCATTATTTTCTACTAAAGATGCACTCTAAATAAAACAAATATGATATTTGTCATGTTCAGGTTTTTGTAAAGATGATTAACCAACTGAAATAATTATTTTCTTCAGATGAAAGACAGACTTTATTTCGTGCCAATACAATAGCAACAACGTTAATGGACAAATACATGAAAATGACTGCCTTCCCCTTTGTACATTGCGCTGTAAAAGATGTCATTCTCAAAATACTAGATTCAAAACAGTCATGTGAGGTAGGTAAAAGGTCATTGAGGTTCTACTGTCACTGCGTAAACCATCTATAATTTCAAATTAAGTATAACACATGTATAGATTGATGTACAATATCAAATAATTTTCCATGAAAGGATGGACTTGGACTTAACTGTTGAAAGGTTATACATACAAACCAGTGTACAGTGACCACCCAGTGTACTGTGTAGACACACTCACAAACCTGTGGTGACCACTCAATGTACTGTATAGACATACTCAGAAACCTGTGTACAGAACCCACTCAATGTACTATGTAGACATACAAACCTATGTACACTGACCACTCAATGTACTATATAGACAATATACTCACAAACCTGTGTACAGTGATCACCCAATGTACTATATAGACATACTCACAAACCAGTGTACAGTGACCACCCGATGTACTGTATAGACATACTCACAAACCTGTGTACAGTGACCACCCAGTGTATTGTGTAGACATACAAACCTGTGTACAGTGACCACCCAGTGTACTGTGTCAACATACAAACCTGTGTACAGTGACCACTCAATGTACTATATAGACATACTCACAAACCTGTGTACAGTGACCACCCAATGTACTATATAGACATACTCACAAACCAGTGTATAGTGACCACCCAGTGTACTGTGTAGACATACAAACCTGTGTACAGTACCCACTCAATGTACTGTATAGACATACTCACAAACCTGTGTACAGTGACCACCCAGTGTATTGTGTAGAGATACAAACTTGAGTACAGTGACCACCCAGTGTACTGTATAGACATACTCACAAACCTGTGTACAGTGACCACCCAGTGTACTGTGTAGACACAATCACAAACCTGTGTACAGTGACCACTCAATGTACTGTATAGACACTCACAAACCTGTGTACAGTGACCACCCAGTGTACTGTGTCGACATACAAACCTGTGTACAGTGACCACCCAGTGTACTGTGTACACATACAAACCTGTGTACAGTGACCACTCAATGTACTGTATAGACATATTTTTGACCCAAAATCAAAAACGCATTCTGGATATTTAAAATAAAGACAAGTTTTACAAAGTTTGTATAATAAGCTTTCAGAAAATATATAACATGTTGGATATATAATACCATCTTCATTGTCTAATTACTCAATTAAAAAGCAAGCCAAATAAACTGCATCTCTACCTTAAAGTTGAATTTTCTTTAAATCACGATTTAAAAACCCTGGTAAAACGGCCATGCTTTCAACTCGCATCATAAGTGGAAGAAATAAATTTACTTGTGTTCTTTTGGAACAAATATTCTGATTGGTTGTTTTTCGCGTCAATGCGTGGCTTTGGCCAATCAAAAGCATCGTTACATAGTATCAGGGTGCACACAGTAAAATGAACTGTTTCCGGGTCATAGCTGTTTTGAACGAAGCAGACATCAACAAACTTCCGATTCGAATGAAAATTATTCTTTTAAATATGTATTTTGTTTTTTTATACCTAATTCTATTATTTTTGATAGTAACTGTTAACTGCAGATCGAAAATCTTCTATTGTGTACATTTTATTTCGTTTGATCACCTTGGTTTTTGGTGCCATTCATGCAAGTTTTTTAATGAACCAATTACGAACGTTTGTGCGACATATATTTTATTTTGCTTCGTCCAAATAAATATAAATCCTAAATATAAATTTTTGCTAATAATTAAATAAAGCAACTATGTATCTATTTGGGAAAATAAATTAACAAACTTGTTACGTTTTTTTCTGGACGCGATCATTACTTGTAAACAACTGATGTCGCCGCTTGAGGAATCGTGCAGCTAAAATCAGCTGATTGTACGTGCTGACGTTTACTTAATAATAGCTCTTCAAAATTCCTATTCATTTTGTAATAATAAATATATATTATGCATATGTAATAATATGTAGATTAATAGATTTTTTGATTTCCATTTTTCAACATCCTTGCCAATGATGCACGACACAAATGTGCCACGCCCACTTCACATTGGCGCGCCCTGTTTAATTTTCAAACCGTGGAGAACCCTGGACATACTCAGAAACCTGTGTACAGTGACCACCCAGTGTACTGTGTACACATACAAACCTGTGTACAGTGACCACTCAATGTACTGTATAGACATACTCACAAACCTGTGTACAGTGACCACTCAATGTACTGTATAGACATACTCACAAGCCTGTGTACAGTGACTACCCAGTGTACTGTGTCGACATACAAACCTGTGTACAGTGACCACTCAATGTACTATATAGACACTCACAAACCTGTGTACAGTGACCACCCAGTGTACTGTGTCGACATACAAACCTGTGTACAGTGACCACCCAGTGTACTATATAGACATACTCACAAACCTGTGTACAGTGACCACCCAGTGTTCTGTGTCGACATACAAATCTGTGTACAGTGACCACCCAATGTACTATAGACATACTCACAAACCTGTGTACAGTGACCACCCAGTGTACTGTGTACACGTACAAACCTGTGTACAGTGACCACCCAATGTACTATATAGACACATACAAACCTGTGTAGTGACCACCCAATGTACTATATAGACATACTCACAAATCTGTGTACAGTGACCACCCAATGTACTATAGACATACTCACAAACCTGTGTACAGTGACCACTCAGTGTACTGTGTACACGTACAAACCTGTGTACAGTGACCACCCAATGTACTACATGTATATAGACACATACAAACCTGTGTAGTGACCACCCAATGTACTATATAGACACATACAAACCTGTGTAGTGACAACTTAATGTACTGTATAGACATACTCACAAACCTGTGTACAGTGATCACCCAATGTACTATATAGACATACTCACAAACCAGTGTACAGTGACCACCCAATGTACTGTATAGACATACAAACCTGTGTACAGTGACCACCCAGTGTACTGTATAGACATACAAACCTGTGTACAGTGACCACCCAATGTACTATATAGACACTCACAAACCTGTGTAGTGACCACCCAATGTACTATATAGACATACTTACAAACCTGTGTACAGTGATCACCAAGTGTACTGTGTAGACATACAAACCTGTGTACAGTGACCACCCAATGTACTGTATAGACACACTCACAAACCTGTGTAAAGTGACACTCCATACTCACAAACCTGTGTAAAGTATCCATCCATACTCACAAACTCACTGTACTGTAGTAAAATCTAAATATGACAGTTGATTTTTTGGTTTGTGAATAAAAACAACAATAATTCTCCTAATATATGAAGAGTAAAATGTCAGGTTGTCTTCATAAAATTGAAATTGCTGGAGACTGGAGTAAAACGCTAAACATGCAATCATCTTCCATCATTTATGTCTGTATATACAGGTTCATGTGACCAAAAATGTAGTCACTGATAACATTAGACAGGTGGTCTTTATATACAGGTCAAAATGTTGGGGGATAATTTGTTACTGAATAAGTATCTGGGACTTGTCGTTGAACTTGGTCCCTACGCTAGGTTTGAAATATTTAACTAGGGTTTCACCAGGAGTCCTGCCGCAATGGACAGTTCGCATTTTGACAGAAGCACGATAACAGCGATAGCGCTTTATTATCGCAGAATTCCTGAAGGAACCAAACACTAACACAATGTCCAGTAGCACATACAAAACTACAGTACAGTTCTCGCGAAAGCTTTGGCTTTTGTGGCATCATTGTCGCCTACACATGGCTTCATTGTCGCCTCAGCATCGCATCATTGTGGCATCAGCTTCGCGTCATTGAAAATTGAAGTTGTGTTTGCCTCGCTTATTCTGTGGCATCATCGTGGCCTCAGCTTCGCAGTCTTATGGCATCAACATGGCATCAGCTTCAAAGTATTGTGACACGAGTATGACCACAATATTTTCACATGGAAAGGCAGTAGAGAAAAACACATGTACAGAAGATTGATATGTAATCGATTTGAAATTCAAGGCGGTAAGGGGAATAAAATAATATGACCAAGAGTAAAATGACATTTTAAAAAGATATCTTGTTTAATTATTTAATGTTGCGAGTATTGGGTACCAAAAACTTTGTGAAGTACATTGCAATCTGCAAGGTGACGAGTGTCATATTGACTGCAAGGAAAATCGTGATAAATTTAAATCACACGATGCAATCGTTCGAATACAGCGCAATTTGCTATACAAAATGAAACTGTTCTTGTTATAAAATTACCTTATTTTCGTTCATTTTATTTGCTGGTAAGAGAACAGATTCAGATTCCTCATTTCGGTGGTATTTTTCTGTGTTTCGTTTAGTTTTAGCAGAGTCCGATCTCATGCCCGGACTACTAATACATGCAAAACACACATACGTCGCCTGGTGCATCAGCGTTGTCGCCTGCCATCTTGATACAAAGTTCCAAAACAAGTGTGTACATTTCTAACTATGATTGGATGGTTGTGGTGACGTCGGCCTGGTAACATTTTACATCCAATTTTCAAAATTAAGTCACGATCAATGACCTAATCTTGACCTATACGTACTTTAAAAGTATTCTCACAAAAAATATTTTCGAATAAAAACGAGCCACATGCCCTGTAAAAAATTGAATAGCACTTGACATGCAGAAATAATTTATTGGGCTTCAGAAAAAAACGTGTCCATTTAGTTGTAGCCGTAAATATTTGGTGACCAGTCGATGAACAATTTGAATATCATCGACCCCAATCTGGTTTACCTTATTTCCCAACTTGCAAAAGTGATTTGTATCTCAGCCCAGTTTTTTTTTTCTTTTTTTTAACTGAGGTTAAATCCCAGCCGTTTGTCAAAATATACCGATGTTTTTAGTGAATAATTGTGAAGCCTGTCACATCACAAACAAACTATGTGAATCGACGCAGGAGATTGGATGGTACGACGACCCTTAAATTAGCATCAAGTATGCTTTGTTACAACATCATTGATTGGCTGAGAATCACCTGATCCTGGGACACAGAACCATACTTGTCCGTATTATCAACGGGACTTTGCGAGAGAACCACACCCAACCATTTTTAGCGCGGAAGTTGCCAACAAATGTCGAAAACTCGTGAATTTTATGGATTTGAATAAAATAAAGCTAGCGATTGGTAAGACTGGTTAATAATATATCCCCCGATGCTCTTCAATTTTTTTTAATTTTATTTCAAGGTGAGAAATGGATAATTAAAGTTCCATCGATTTCAAGGCGACTGTTTCACCCCGACAACTCTATACCGTGTTGTAGTTTCGCGAGGTAAAACAAAAATATAATAAATAGTACTTGTTTATTTATTTGGTTTTACAGCCCGCAAATTATGGGACATGATCCTCATGAATTACGATAAATAAATGCTGATTGTGTTGAATGTCGGACGTCGGGACCGTTTGGAGAAACCAATGGGGATCAATATTCCAAACAAATTATTGGGACACGGTCGGTAGACATTTCAAACAAATGAAATATTAACGAAAGACAAGATTTTTCCAGATATTTACGAACATACTGTCATACTAAATATATGCAAAATTGACAAATACACAAAGAGATATTAGGTTTTATTTTAGCCTTAGAAATATTTTTTTTCACTCAGTCCATGCTAGGGACTTCTATTTAGCTTCATGGTCCTTCGGCTTGTCTTCTCCTTGGGGGAAATAACAATAATTATACAAATCGTAAACGTCAGAAAAAGTTGTTTAAAATAAAATAGTCAATCCCAGCCAAATCTAGGTCAAAGGGTCAGATTGAGTGCATATAATTATAGATAGTTAAAACAAAAAGTATTTGAACTTTTGACGGTTGTTTAACATCTATGCACGGTTACTAAACTAGTAACTGTGATCTATGAAAACCAGAAAATTTTTAGTAGTCCGAATTTTTGCACAGTCGAAAATAAAGCGGAAATTCAACAAGCGGTTGCAAAAGCGAGCGATTGAAAAGCGGAAGTGGTCGCGAGAGGTTGGGTGAAATGAGTTCTGTACTTCTTTGTTTGATGAAGCGATGCTAATGCCACATTGTCGCCATGAGGCCACAATGAAGCGAAGTGATAATCGCCTAACTTTTTAATGTCGCGACATTGAAGCGACGCTGAAGTCATAACAATGCCATAATGATGCGATGCTGAAGCGAAGCTGACGCTGAAGTGAAGCCAAAGCTTTTGCGAGAACTGTACTGTATGTAGGTTTACAATGCAAAGTTCCACGAAAAACTTACAGCAGACAGCTCACTGGTAAACAATAACACAACTCGCGAATTCTACTTTTTTGAATAGCCCCTCTATTGAGAGTAAAAGCCCGCGAAGAGTCCTGATTGGTCAAACGGCGATCACTCTCACATCATGAATAAATGGAACAGTAAAACAAAATAATCGATGTACTATGTAAAGATACAATAAATGATAACAATAGAAATGATATATTATTGATTGCAAATATTCTCAATGTATTATCGATAGTCTCAACGACACAGGTCACTTAACATTTTAGTTTTGATTGAATTTTAATTTTAACAGTTTATTTGAGAATATGGTAATGTTTTCATAGATTAGTATTTTCAAGGAATCCTGCCAAATATTGGTAGAAATAAAACTACTTCTCCAAACTTAAGATTATCTTCCAATAATGCCTGAAATTTAAATTATTTCTAATCTCTTTTTGCACATAATTCGTTTGGACAAAATGTGTTGATGCATGAAAGTTCAAAATAATATATTTTCCCACCATTGCCCACCCTTCTCTCGTCCCAGTGCCCACCCCTCTCTTCTCACCAGTGCCTACCCCTCTCTCTTCTCACCAGTGCCTACCCCTCTCTCTTCCTGCCATATTTTTACACTATCGCCCATCCCTCTTCCCTCCTGCCATATTTTCACACCATCGCCCACCCCTCTTCCCTCCTGCCATATTTTCACACCATCGCCCACCCCTCTTCCCTCCTACCATATTTTCTCACCATTGCCCATCCCCTCTCTTCCACCCTGTCATATTTTCTCACCATTGCCCATCCCCTCTCTTCCACCCTGCCATATTTTCTCACCATTGCCCATCCCCTCTCTTCCACCCTGCCATATTTTCTCACCATTGCCCATCCCCTCTCTTCAACCCTGCCATATTTTCTCACCATTGCCCACCCCTTGCTTTCTTACTGCCATACGTTTTGCTTGGACCCTTATAATGTTCGTTTTTATTCACAGTTAAATCCTTTGAAGTTAGAAAAAGGAGTTGATGTTAATGTCAATCTTGAACACATACTTTCATATCTCAAAGACTTGGCAGAATCAATATTTTCATCTGCAAACTTCTGTCCAGTGTAAGTAGGCCTTGTTTGTCTGTGTTTATCTGTCCATACCAAATTCGCTTCAAATTGGCCTGCTGGTGTTAGTAATTGTTAACAATGCACCAATAACATTTCTGCTTTGAATCTTAAGCATGCATGGATAGATATTACTATGAAATGGAACATATAGAACCTTGTTAGACATCAGTATGTTTTTCATGTCGAATTCATGTCGAGTGGTGGCAATTTTATTCTCCACAAATATAATTCTAGAGTCATGACATTTTGACTGCGTTTGTTCATGGTTTGTGCATGCATATAACAACATCATAGTCTGTGTGTGAATACATTTAGCATTGTTTATCACAATTTTTTTTAAAAATTCAAATTTTTTTTTTTTTTCACAGACCGCTTAGGTATCTATGTGGGTGTTTACAAAGAGATGTAAAAAGGAAATGGCCTGACAATCAAGACACCCACTCCAGAGTAGTCAGGTCAGTATTCAAAGTACAGTAGGGAGGTCGGTATAAAGACTAGTGATGTTGGTATAAAGACTGGTGAGGTCTGTATACAGACTGGTGAGGTATATAGACTAGTGAGGTATACAGACTAGTGAGGTCTGTATACAGACTAGTGAGGTATACAGACTAGTAAGGTATACAGACTAGTGAGGTATACAGACTGGTAAGGTATACAGAACAGTGAGGTATACACTCACAGTTGCTGTCGACATAGGAAGTAAAGTAAGCAAATAACATCGAATAAACAGCAAGGTAAAGAATATGTCTAATTATAGTAAACACGTACTGCGTGCGTGACTCGAACGGGCACTTGCGTACGGCACCTAATCGCCTAGCTTCACGCCACTACACGTCTTCCCCTCGGCCACCGGGCATCCCCAAAAAGAGATGCTTAATAATCGAGCTTATTACGTGCAGAGAACATGTAACCTGTCTACGCGATCCGCGCCACACAGCGTGGCCTAAATGCGACAAAGGCCTTCAGATCTGGCTGTAGTAGGATGGTGAAAGTAATGGTACAGCATTGTAACAGTGAATAAGTACTGAGAAATAATTTTTAAACTCATAGTTGCTGTCGACATAGGAAGTAAAGTAAGCAAATAACACCGAATAAACTGCAAGGTAAAGACTATGTCTAATTATAGTAAACACGTACTGCGTGCGTGACTCAACTCCAGAGTAGTCAGGTCAGTATTCAAAGTACAGTAGGGAGGTCGGTATAAAGACTAGTGATCTTAGTGAGGTATACAGACTGGTGAGGTATATAGACTGGTGAGGTCTGTATACAGACTTGTGAGGTCTGTATACAGACTTGTGAGGTCTGTATACAGACTTGTGAGGTCTGTATACAGACTTGTGAGGTCTGTATACAGACTTGTGAGGTCTGTATACAGACTTGTGAGGTCTGTATACAGACTTGTGAGGTCTGTATACAGACTGGTAAGGTCTGTATACAGACTGGTGAGGTATACAGACTGGTGATGTCTGTATACAGACTGGTGATGTCTGTATACAGGCTGGTGTGGTCTGTATACAGGCTGGTGAGGTCTGTATACAGGCTGGTGAGGTCTGTATACAGACTGGTGATGTCTGTATACAGACTGGTGTGGTCTGTATACAGACTGGTGAGGTATACAGACTGGTGAGGTATATAGACTGGTGAGGTCTGGATACAGACTAGTGAGGTATATAGACTTGTGAGGTCTGTATACAGACTTGTGAGGTCTGTATACAGACTGGTGAGGTCTGTATACAGACTGGTGAGGTCTGTATACAGACTGGTGAGGTCTGTATACAGACTGGTGATGTCTGTATACAGACTGGTGAGGTATACAGACTGGTGAGGTCTGGATACAGACTAGTGAGGTATATAGACTTGTGAGGTCTGTATACAGACTAGTGAGGTATATAGACTGGTGAGGTATACAGACTGGTGAGGTATACAGACTGGTGAGGTATACAGACTGGTGGGGTATATAGACTGGTAAGGTATATAGCCTGGTGAGGTCTGTATACAGACTGGTGAGCTATACAGACTGGTGAGGTATACAGACTGGTGAGGTATATAGACTTGTGAGGTCTGTATACAGACTTGTGATGTCTGTATACAGACTTGTGAGGTCTGTATACAGACTGGTGAGGTCTGTATACAGACTGGTGAGATCTGTATACAGACTGGTGAGGTCTGTATACAGACTGGTGAGGTCTGTATACAGACTGGTGAGGTCTGTATACAGACTGGTGAGGTCTGTATACAGACTGGTGAGGTCTGTATACAGACTGGTGAGGTATACAGACTGGTGAGGTATACAGACTGGTGAGGTATACAGACTGGTGAGGTATATAGACTGGTGAGGTCTGTATACAGACTGGTGAGGTATACAGACTGGTGAGGTATACAGACTGGTGAGGTATACAGACTGGTGTGGTCTGTATACAGACTGGTGTGGTCTGTATACAGACTGGTGATGTCTGTATACAGACTGGTGATGTCTGTATACAGACTGGTGTGGTCTGTATACAGACTAGTGTGGCCTGTATACAGACTGGTGAGGTCTGTATACAGACTGGTGTGGTCTGTATACAGGGTGGTGAGGTCTGTATACAGGCTGGTGAGGTCTGTATACAGGCTGGTGTGGTCTGTATACAGACTGGTGAGGTCTGTATACAGACTGGTGAGGTCTGTATACAGAGTGGTGAGGTCTGTATACAGACTGGTGAGGTCTGTATACAGACTGGTGTGGTCTGTATACAGACTGGTGATGTCGGAATACAGACTGGTGATGTCGGAATACAGAGAAGTGAGGTCGGGATATGGAGAGTAGTGAGGTTGATATGGAGAGTAGTGAGGTCGATATGGAGAGTAGTGAGGTCGGTGCAAAATAATTTTTGATCTTATCTTCATGTTTAGAGGTTGGTATACAAAGTACTAATAAACATTTTAGTTTCAGTGTAAAGAGTAGTGAGGTCAGTATACAAAGTAGTGAGGTTACGGTAGTATACAAAGTAGTGAGGTTACGGTAGTATACAAAGTAGTGAGATTAGTATACAAGATAGTAAGGTTAGTATACAAGATAGTAAGGTCAGTATACAAAGTAGTGAGATCAGTATACAAAGTAGCGAGGTCAGTATACAAAGTAGTGAGATCAGTATACAAGGTAGTGAGGTCAGTATACAAAGTAGTGAAGTCGGTATACAAAGTAGTGAGGTCAGTATACAAAGTAGTGAGATCAGTATACAAGGTAGTGAGGTCAGTATACAAAGTAGTGAGATCAGTATACAAGGTAGTGAAGTCAGTATACAAAGTAGTGAGGTCAGTATACAAAGTAGTGAGGTCAGTATACAAAGTAGTGAGGTCAGTATACAAAGTAGTGAGATTAGTATACAAAGTAGTGAGATTAGTATACAAAGTAGTGAGATCAGTATACAAAGTAGTGAGGTCAGTATACAAGGTAGTGAGGTCAGTATACAAAGTAGTGAGGTCAGTATACAAAGTAGTGAGGTCAGTATACAAAGTAGTGAGTTCAGTATACAAGGTAGTGAGGTCAGTATACAAGGTAGTGAGGTCAGTATACAAGGTAGTGAGGTCAGTATACAAAGTAGTGAGATTAGTATACAAAGTAGTGAGATTATTATAAAGAGTAATGAAGTCGGTATACAAAGTATGATTATTCCAATTATTTTAGTCTACATATTCTATATTATCTGCTCCAATAATTAGTAGACTGCGAAGTGAACAGTTAATGATAATAGTGTCTTTTTTTCTTTTTTTTTTTGCAGTGGTTTTGTATTTTTACGGCTGATATGCCCAGCTATTCTTAACCCTAGGCTTTTCAACATTGTTTCTGGTGAGTCAATTTGTTTGATCTGTATGTTTAGAACAAGTCAATTTGTTTAATGTACCTTATTTATCATGAAAAATGAAAAATTGCCAAAAAATAAAAGTGGGCATATGCCCGGACATTCGTGAAAAGTGAAGAATCATTCGTATTAGGGATTTCCCAACTGAGAAACACGTCCAATACACGTGAACTCTAAATGATCTAAAATGTCAGGGGTAAAACTGCGTAAAATTATTTCCGCTCAAAAAATCAATTCATACAAGATCAATAATAATTTACAAATTTACACAGTCAAAATTACGAAAGTTCATAGTTGTTTGAAACAAATTTTCATATCTCCATTTGTATGTTCATTGCCATCTTCGTCAAAGTCAAAAACCCAAGTCCAAATCGGCGACATTGTCGGCGTCAAACAAAATCCCTACAGCTTCGTCCTAAAATTTGTTGATGTCGTCGCACACAATTTGGACTTAGCACTTTTAATCCACGGATTTTGCTGTCTGTCAGCTTGACACTTTTAATTGATGTCTGATCTCAATAAAGAGACAAGAAATATAGGTACGCGGCAAACGAATCTGCTGCAATGGCACACAATGCTTTTGTTTACAGTCTATCAATCATCTCTGACTTTTAAGCATCTGCTTTACTGATTGGCTAAGAATGACATCACTACTCATGTTTCATCATAGAGGTCAAGTTAACATTGCTTTCTTATTGGACTAGGCCCTCATCAACCATGGTCAAAGTTACCGTTCAGCAAATTCGGCGGTTGAATTTTTATTTCTCTAATGACAGAGATGCAATAGCTGTGATGAAAGATGGTAAAAAAGTTGGCAGTCGTCAGTGCGACATTGCAAAATTGCTGGCCCTAGTTGTGGATTCGCAAGCAGCTACCAAATAGTTTTTAAAGCCAAAATAACGTGATTCAACCACTCTCCTAGAAACGAGTTGCTACAATATTGCAACATTGGTTTTATTGTCGATGACACTAAAGACGAACGAGTGCGACAATTGCTTCGCGGCTCTCTATATACTGTAACATTTCTGATAAAAAATCTTGAAAATTAAGGATGTAGTTAGAGGGTTTTTTCTTTGAAAATATCAAATTTACTTTTTTTCCCATATTCTCTTATACGAATATATAAAGCATGCCTTCAACTAGAAAAAACAATTGTAGCGATGGTTAATGAGGGTAATACATTTTAAGTAAATCTGAGATACAGTGTGTTTTATGTTTTTTGTGATTTTTTCACACTAAAGTAAACATCGGTATTTGGGGTTAGAGAGTTGATCTCGACTCCCAGCTGCTCCATGATTTTTGGCATAAAAATGAAGAAATGCCAATTCTAAAATAAAAAATACCAATGATCGAAACATCAATGAAATCAAACAAATCGTTGCATGTTCTACTCAAGACTAAGAAAACTTGTTGTCATTTTGACAAATTTCATGAATTTTCTGTATAGCTAGGTATGTTCAACTCTGTTGTGTTAATACCACTGGTAATGGATCAATATTTATGTACAATAATGATAATTGAGATTTTGATTTATTGTTTACTCCAGAACCACCATCAGAAACTGCAACAAGAACTCTTACAATTGTTACCAAAGCCATTCAGAATCTTGCCAATTTAATTGAATTTGGTGCTAAGGTAAGTTTGTGTGTTTGTTATCTCATTTCACATCTTTATAATGTATTGTTCAATTCAAAGCAGCACAATTTAATGATTTTGCTTTTTGACTCCCATGTGCGAAGCACAAAATGGGAGTCTTTGCAGTTAGTGTGTCTGTATGTGTGTATGTGTGTATGTGTGTGTGTATGTGTGTATGTGTGTCCGACTGTTCCACTGCTATCTCAAGAACCATACATCGGTTTTTGATGAAACTTGGTGCATAGATGCTCTGGGCCAATGCGCAGATTTGATTAGGTTTTGGTAAAAATCCATGCTCATTAATTACCTAATTTGCATGATAATTAGCTAATTTTTAGCTGTTCTATGACTGTTCCACTGATATCTAAAGAACCACTCATTGGATTTTGATGAAACTTGGTACATAGATGCTCTGAACATATGCGCAGATTTGATTAATTTTTGGTAAAAATCCGTGCATATTAATTACCTAATTTGCATGATAATTAGCTATTTTTTAGTGGTTCCAAGATTGTTCCACTGATATCTAAACAACCACTCATTGGATTTTGATGAAACTTGGTACATAGATGCTCTGAACTAATGCTAGGTTTTGATTAGTTTTTGGTAATAATCCGTGGATACTAATTACCTAATTTGCATAATGATTAGTCAATTTTCGGTTTTTCCACTGATATCTCAAGTACTAATCATCACATTTCAATGAAACTTGGTACATAGATGTCATACGACACTGCACAGACCTGATAGTTTTTATGGTAATATCAGTACATATTAATTACCTAATTTGCATAATTAATTAATTTTCAGCATTTGATATAAGTAGTTAGCATTACATTTCAATGAAACTTGGTACTTACATACTCAAGGACTATGCAGAGATTGATTGTTTTCGATAAATATTTGTGCATATTAATCACCTAATTTGCATAATTAGTTAATTTTCAGCTTTTCCACGGGTATCTCAAGTACTAATCATCGCATTTCAATGAAACTTGGTACATAGATCCTTTAGGACTATGCAGAGACCTGATTAGTTTTAGGGTAAATTATTGTGCATATTAATTACCTAATTTGCATAATTAATTTTCAGCTTTTCTACTGATATCTAAAGTACTAATCATCATATTTCAATGAATATAGAATTATGCAGACCCAATTAGTTTCCGGTAAATATTTGTGCATATTAATCACCTAATTTGCATAATTAACCAACTTTCACACTGATATCTCAGGTACTATACATCACATATCAATGAATGTACATGGATGCTGTAGGACAATAGACAGACCTGAATAATTGTGGGTTAAAATCTGTACATATTAATTACCTAATTTGCATAATTAACCAATTTTAATCTTTCACACTGATATCTAAAGTACCGTAAAAACTCCAAAATTTCGACTGGTTTTAAATAATTTGTGTTAGAAATGTGACGTGTTTTTAGAGTCAAAATTAAGATGCATTTTCGGACGGTCGAATTTTTCAGAATAGAAATCAGCAAAAAAAAATGGGGATGATAGACAGTGTGCTTCATTAGTTTTTAAAAAATGCAATGTCCGTCAATTGACGTAAACTTCCTCATGTTTCACGGTAAAAGCAAAGGTCGTGGCCGAGTTGTAACTCAAAATCTAAACAAAGTCATCAATCAGTGAGTATTATGACAAGCAAAACAAAACATCAAGACGCGGAGAAGAGGTCAGCACAAAACTAATAGGTCAAAAGACAAAGCTGTCTCGCACTACCTAGGAAAACTTGCGAATGTTCGAAGTACAGGTACCCATTGGACAAAAGATACATGGAAGTTTAGCAAACGATCTCCCCGACCCAGTGCAATGTATCCGGTTAGAATCAAAGCTCACGTGTCCCTTATTTGAGCACCGTACCGGTGATTTGAGGGATCAAATTCTGCCGTAAATTCGCCCTTGGATTAAAAAATATAATGGGATTTAAGAAAATAAAATGGGACTTTTAAGGTGTATTTTGGCGTCATTTTTCGGACATTTCAATCAATCCTGCCGGCTAAAATAGAGTCTAAGTTTTACCGTAGTCATTAACGTCTGTCTATTCAAGAGTACACGTGTATGATTTTTATCGTGACTAGCGTGAGCGGGTAAGCTTCCTTTCGAGAATGAGCTGTTATCACTGTGAACAATGTTAAATTATTCTTCAGATGACCAGTTTATTTTTTAAAAACAACTAATTTTTTTATTTAAAAAAAATCATGCCGTTTTCGCATCATCCAGCTTTTTGATTGGTTAATTAGCGATTTGACCTATTTGACCTAAGAGAACATGGCGGATATCCTACAGCATCAAACGTTTATACGAGACCGGAATCATTCGCTTACGATGAAACTAAGTTGACTTTTATTTGTATTTCATAACCATTCAACAAATTTATTTTGTGTACATTATTATAATCACTACTGAGTACAGTAATAATCAACAATTCAGAAACGCAGCATGCCGAGATTTTTGTGTTCGTTTTTATTTGAAACTTCGTTTATTTAGAATATATTTTCGTTACCAATAAAATAAAAATCTCTCAGTCAATCAGAAACCCGGATTCATGCCTTTGAGGAAGGTCCCGTTTGAACGCTCACATCGGTTTTTTTTTCGTTTAGGGGAAAACTAAAACTGGTCGCAATTTTCGAATAAGAATGAGTCGGCAATTTTTAGTGGAGTCGAAAATTTGGAGGTAAATAAAACACCGAAACCCGGCAAATAAATAGGCGGTCAAATTTTTAGAGGGGTCGAAATTTTGGAGTTTTCACGGTGCTAATTATTCCATTTCAATGAAACTTAGTACAAAGATGCTCTAGGACAATGTACAAACCTAATTAGTTTGGGGTAAAAATCTGTTCATATTAATTCCCTAATAAGCATAATAATTCATAATTTTTTGGTTCTAATCACATTTCAATTAAACTTGGAGACATAGATTTTCTGTTACATTGCGCAGACCTCATTCGTTTTACACTCAAATCTGGTCATATTAATTTTCTGATTTGCATAATTAGTTTTCAGCTAAGTAATTTCGAATTATATTTAATGTGTCTCCAATACTCTCAGCACATGGGAGTTCTTTCTAAGCTTTCTTTGATTCTTTATTGTAACTCGTTTATTTTACAACACATGATGTCTAGTAATAATGGTTATGAATGTGAGCCGAGTACATTTTTAATGTACTATTCTTGTCTAAATTGATCTTTGTTTCTCTGTATAGGAACCATATATGGAAGCATTGAATCCATTTATTGTTCTCAATAAAGGACGCATGATACGCTTTCTAGATGAACTATCGGTAAGTATTATTTTAATTACTCTATCAGCTCTATTAGTAGCAAATAAACTTATGTAAATATCAAAGGTGTGTCATGTTCAAGTAATATTTTAGAAAATCAGTATCAAACAAATGTAATTGCCTTGCCCGTAGTGTAGTGTAAAGGAAGGGGAAGGTATAGTAATGTGAAGATTTTGGCGTTGTTGTTGTTGTCAAGTATTTTTACACGATCGGTTTCAAATTTATATATGTTATAAACAAACATGCAACGATGGCCAAGTTCGATGTTTGTGCATTTTGCTTGCATAATTAATGAGAGATGGCTACTGATTGGTTTTTGCTTGTTGGCGTGATAACTTGAGAAATTTTTACACGATCGATTACAAATTTATATATGTTATAAACAAACATGCAACGATGGCCAAGTTTGATGTTTATGTGCATTTTGCTTGCATAATTAATGAGAGATGGCTACTGATAACTCAAGTAATTTTTACCCGATCAGTTTCAAATTTATATATTGTATAAACAAAGGTATAAGAATAACAAAGTTCATTATTGGTGCACTTTACATGCATAAGTAATGAGATATGATGTAATTATTTTTTCTGTGAAAGCTTTTTTTAGTTAAAGAAAAGTAATTTTAATGTTTTGAAATTCAATCCTACTAATCTGTATCAGGATTTAACGTGAAAATCCATGGTGTAGTAGTTGGTTTGAAATCCTTTGGAGTTTTCCATTGTTGTGTGATTATGTATACATTTTATCTTATTGGAACCAGTGCCATCTTAAGTTCATTATAGAAAAATGCCTTTGTTTTTTACTCTAGTTAATATTTGAGCTTCATGTGAAGTCACTGTATGGTAATTAGATCTGTTCAAAATTTATTTTCAAACAAATTTGTGAGTTTATACTGTGAGCAGTAATCTTCTCAAATAGCCGCATTGGGTTAATTTTGTACAACTATGTGTGTCATTTCATTTCCATTGTGTGACTTGAGTATGTTTTTCCATCTTATTATAATGAGGGCCATCTCGAATTCATTATTAGAAAATGCCTTCTATTTATACTTTTAGTTAACATTTGATCTTTGTGAGAAGTCATTGCATGGTAATTAGATCTTGTCAAGGTCAGTTGTCAACAAATGCTTGAGCTTGGTACTGTCATCATTACAAACACATTCTTTTAGTTTACTTAGTTTGTTAAACATTATAAGATGATATTCTACTGTAAGCAGTTGTACTTGGTACTAGTCCTCATTGTTTTGTAAAGTTGCTACTGTACATGTACAATAAGTTATATCCTAGAATTCACATATAATACTTATTCTATAAGTTGCTATAAAGCATATTCAGTATTCTTCAGTGCAATAAGTTTTCTAAAGTTATTACTGTACAATCAGTTGTATCACATAAGATAATTATATGATAAGTTGGCATATATAGTAGTTGTTATTAGTCCCTGTTCGGACGAAGTCTGAAAACAGGGACTTATAATTCGGTCTCCTTCCGTGCGGAGTCACGTTTTTGAAAATGTTGTAATTTGGACACACTTTGTCAGTTTTCATTCAAACTTGGTACATATATTATACATGTTAGGATACATGTCCATGACGATTTATTTCACAATTGGATCAAAGATGGCCGACTGACAGCCTTCTTGTTTTTTGAAAATGTTGTATTTTGGACATGCTTTGTTAGTTTTCATTCAAATTTAGTACATAGATCATACACGTTTCCGACCATCCGTGAGTTCCTGAGTCTGTCCGTCCGTCTGTCCGTGCGTCAGTCTGTCCAGAGTCATATTTCAGAATCCTGTGGACCAATTCCTTTCATTCTTTGCATGTGCCTAGTACCTTATGTGGGACTGCACATGCAGTGGTTCACCGATTTGATTCAAAATGGCCGACTGGCAGCCATCTTGTTTTTTTGAAAATGTTGTATTTTGGACATGCTTTGTCAGTTGTCATTCAAACTTGGTACATAGTTTATACATGTTAGGATACAATTGGATCAAAGATGGTTGACTGGCAGGTATCTTGTTTTGTTTTTTTATGCTATATCTTGGACGTGCTCTGTCAGTTTTCATTCAAATTTGGCATATACATGTACTTTATACATGTTAGGATGCATGTCCATGACAATTTGTTTCAAAATCCGGTCAAGGATGGCCGATTGACAGCCATCTGATTTTTTGACCTTACTGCTATATTTCCACAGTTTATGTACACATACATCATACATATCAGTGTGTTTCATAATCAGATCAAAGATGGCCGAATAATGGCTGTTCTTATTTTTGGCCATATTACTACTACAAGGAACTTGTGTTTTGATGTAAATAAACAATCTGTTGTATATACGCCACTTGGAACTCAAGTTTCAAGGACACGCTCGCAACAACCCCTCCGCTTTAATATGATGAGCACAAAGAGAACTTTCAAAAATTTAACAGGGACTGTGTCATTTTCAATGACTTGTTGAAATGTGCATTGCTAACAGCGCAGCTATCTCAGCCGACAGGCTGTTTGTTTAAAAACTAACGAAGCACACTGTCTATCATATGTTTTTCATTTGCTGATTTCTATTCTGAAAAATTTGACCGTTCGAAAATGCACCTTAATTTTGTACTCTAAAAACATGTCAGATTTCCAACACAAATTATTTAAACACGGTGTAAAACAAAACAAACGTTGTAAACCCAACCTTTTAAACTAAATTATGGGGAAAACCAAAATTTGTAAGCACATTTCATTACAAATTAATTCTACTTTACCATTTGTTGCCTTATTCAGAACATGACAGAATGGCCTGAAATTGGACCACCCACCTCATCGGATTTGAGCAGAGACCTAGCTGCATTACATCAGATATGTTTTGCTCATATAAAAGATATTCACCGATTAAGTACCTCCAAGGTAAGACTCCAGGTTTAATAAATTTCCTAAAACATTCAGCATTTTTAGCAAATCCTCAAAGATTTTTTTTAGCTCCAAGTGTCATTGTCTATCAATCTGTCGTCAGTCACAATCAACAATTTTATTTTCAACTTCTTCTTGAAAATTACCATACCAATTACCTCTGTCAGATTTGTAACAAGATAACAATTGTAATCACCATGGAAACAACCAAAGAAATTATTATGGTTATGATATTGTGGGAACACTAATATCTATGACAAATAGTTATTAAATATCTCATCTTACAGAAGATTATCAACTTTTGAGGAAGACATTCTGCAGTGGAGCTATTTTCACACATATAGAATTGTATCTTCTAATAGTTTTATCTTCATGGGTTTTTGTTTGTAGCCACATTTGAAGAAACTTCTTGCAGTGACAAAGACATTGACACAGCGACAGAAACAGTATATTGGAGACACAAGTTGAAGGTTGATAGATTGATTCCTATAGTGATGTCAGATTGCCAGTGTCTAGTTAGACATTGCTCTAAACTCTTATTATCCATATATATATATATAAAATTGAAACTTCTTTTTATTAAGAAGAAACTGCTTAATGATCGTAACAGCACTAAATAAAATGCACCACAACAAAAACTACAATGTTGTAGAAGCTCGGTTGGCAAGAGGGTAGAAATTGATGTGTACATAAAACTGTACATACTCCTGAAGACACCAGCTGTAGATGTCTTATTGCATTAATGAGTGAAGTGTTCATATCCATCGTCCTATTCGCTCATGGCCACTCACTTTGCTGTTATTGTCATTTCATCATCACATAATTTTAATTATTATTCAGACTGTTTTTCCAAAATGTCGCCAAAAGATGAACTGGAATTTGATAGGAGCAGAATGAAAAATTATGCAAATTAGATTCAAATAATGTGTAAGTCTTGATGATTTAATGCCCAGAGTTTGAAAACTGTAGATATGCAGGGTTGAACACTGTAGTTGTTTATAGTGGCCATAGATAAATGAATGGATGAGTTAAACACTCGTTGTTCATAGATGAATGGGTGTCTAGGGTTGAACACTGTAGGTGTTCATAGTGTTCATGGATGTTAAAGGCTAAACACTTCAGGTGTTCATGGATATCTAATGTTGAACACTGTAGACTTTCAATGTTATTGATGTCCAATGTTGAACACTGTTCATGCTATAATTGGTGTATGCAATTGTGATGTAGAATTTAACTAGTGTGTTTGCAAGCAGTCATCAACTTTATTTGAAAGAAAATGTGTAACATCTTTGTTTAAAAGCAAGTTGCTATTTTGTGCAAGTTTTTCAGTTTTGAAAGTTAATGTAACAAAATGTGTAAAACTAAATGCAATTGACTGATGTATATCTTCTTACCTGATAATCACTCGTCTATTTATATTATGATTTACTGCCTTCTGGGGAATAAACTCCTTCTAACTAAGAAGTTGATCCTCTACCAATTGTTTGGTTTTAGTGATGATTCCAGGGAAAACTTTGCAATTTATATCCATAATACTTTCTGTTTTTCATTTCTTTTGATCATATTTATCAAATAAAGTTTTGATATGACTGGTACTGTAAATTGAGTATTTTAACATGACTGCAGACGTTTTCAAGAAATACTCACCAACAAAATTTTTGATAAACAAATTTATGTACCTGTTTTGTCTATTTTATATTTTTGCTCATTGTACAAATTAGTTATGGCAACATTTCACATACTTGTAACTATTTGATATACCTGTTTCCCTGTATTATTTTACCTATAATGCACTAGTGAGTATGTAGTACAATATATCCCTTGACATGTTACCATATGAATATGTGAATTTCTTTGCTCGGTTGCCATGACTATAGGCAGACAAAACAATTCATATTGCTGTCAATTGTTATTACATTTCACAAGATTACCGGATATCTTGGGTGGATGCCACTGATGTGTTTGAGTGTTACAAAATGCATTGTATCACTATGCATTTCTCTATAATTTATTATACATACCATATTTGTTTTTGTGGATACACTAATGTAAATACTATGTTGAATATGCAAAGTTTTTTGATCATTTTGTATTTTTGCCTTGCATACACTTCTATTGAAGATGTGCCTCAGATAAAGTTAATATGGTACATCAGAAATGCCTGTATAGAATGACTGTATTCTCCTGGTACATGTCAACTTTTTGGGTGGGATGGCAGAGACAGAATATATTTTTGCAAAAAAAACATTTGTCCTCAACACCCTACCTAAAATAAGTCTCTCTTGGAAAATGAAGATTGGATGTGGCTTGAAAAACTGCATCCCAATGCATTACAAAGCTCTTGGTAAATTATAATAATTATTAATTACCCCCTCCCATACATGACTGGATTTGTGTTGATTACCTTCAGACATGTTGATGTGTGAAATTTTCTATTATGAATATTTTGATCTGATTATTTTTGTATACATTTATTTGTATTTTGTTCTTAACATAATTGCAAGTGATATTACTTTTATATTTGTAATTTATGCCATGTTCTGATTGGTTAAGAACACTTCAGTGAGAGACTATTTATTTGAGTCCATATATTGTCCTTGCTCTATTACCAAATGCACTCAGGAAAATCTCCTGTCAACATAGTAAATGTCAAAATAGACAATGTTTTGAGATGTACCTTGGAACTGCACTTGTAAAAGCTGCACTTCTGAAAGAGAAAATACCATGGTAGTTGGCTAGTAGTGTAGAACACATTTCAATCATGACTTAAAATTGTATCTTCTTTTCTATTATGTTTATATTTTCACTTGTCACCTGCAATGTCAGGTCAGTTTTTTTTTTTTTTTTTTTTTTCAAAGTGACCTGCATGGTTAGTTTGTGTGTCGTCTGTCTGTGTGTCCTGCCATGTAGAGACATCTGTATTCTCTGATAATAATTATGTCATCAAGCTGGGCTTGCAGAAAATAGTTTTTTTTTTCAACATATTTGTACAGAAGTGAGACCTTGAAAAAATTGAAATAAAGTTTTAAAAAATAACAGTGTTGGGGTACATATGTGTATGCATGTGTGTCTGTTTTGTCAAAAACTCAAATATGCCAATGATAAAGAAATTCAGCTATAATATTTACTACCGTATTTGTTCTATTAGACGCGCATTTCAAATTGAAATGCATATAAACCAAAAATCACATTTGTTTTCGACTCAATCTTTTAAATATTACTTATTTTGACCATGAAAGCACCTCTGTAATTTTCATCTCAAGTATGCATGCTGCAAATACAGTATACATTAAAATTAATAGTTAAATCTTGTCGATTAATGTAAATACTTTTCAGACAGCTGTTTTAGAAATCTAATGAAATGTACTATATGATGAAATGAGTAAGGAGCCATCATTGTAACTGCATTATATATAAGTTCACTAAAATTACAACAATGTATAAAAAGTTAGCTGTGTTGAACATCTTTACAAGTAAAGATGCATCTCAAGTTGACCATTGTCACATATATCACATTACATAATAGCAACGCTACTTTGATTCCTGAACATTTATTTTTTTATTTTTTTCATTTGTGGTGTACATTCCTTGTTAGTCAACCAGATAATGCCACCAATTTAAAATAAAAGCCAAATGGAATTTCAGTACTTAATTATGCAAATAATTATTGCATTCACAGTAAGCACTGGCATCACTCCTCAAAGTGTTTACAGACTGAAGGAAAGATAATCCTACCAGAAAGTTACCAACCCTTGCGTTGAAGATTATTTTAAAATGGAAGTAAAAAATTTAATTCTAATATACCAATTTTATATGCAATTATATAATACATGTTATATTCGGCAACCTGTAACTTGAGTTTTGATTCTGTCAACATTTGTGCACAATGTAAACTTTCTACATACTTGATTATTTTCGACTACTTTGCTAACAGTATTATCCATCCTGCGAATTGCCCATTCTCATGGGTATACCTCACTGTATCAATATCCAATAAGAATGTGTCACAGTGAAACTGTCAATCAGCTTCCGTAGATAAACTAAAAATAGAAATACTGAAATAAAGTCAAATGTGACCTGAAAAATCGTCACTGAGAATGAAAATACTGTGATAATTTATTATTTGCTGGAAAAATCTATGTCTGCAGCGCAAATAATTTGTTGCCTATTTAGACAATCAGAACGTCTTAGTGGGGTTAGTATAATACAAGGATTTATAGATTTTCTGAATTTCAAAATCACTTGTGGTGTTTGTTTAAATCTTCAAAACAAATAAACAATATTAAATCAAAATAGAACACAGAAGTTGTCAGCTCGAGTGATGAACCAGGTGATTTAGATTATACAGTGCTGGGTGAATTGGATTACTACAACTGACATCGATCGTCTGATCACACCATTTATTACTCAATCAGAAAATTTTGGGAAGTACTTAGTAGCTTAATATAGCATCAAATATCAGGGGGAAGTTTTTAGTAAAACAACAGGGAGTTGGACAAACTTGTGTATTTTAATACATTATTAAATAATAAAATGTTATATAACTTTTCTTTTACCCCCCCCCCCTTTCCTGGTATCGATTTCAAGTAATCACTGATCTTTGTTTATACCACTTTTTCTTCTAATATCACAATCTTTGTTACACGTTTATGTTATATGCACATTTTAACGCGCGATGTAGACACCCTATTATAGTAAAATATCCCTAACAGGATGTGTCTACATCTTGCGTTAAAATTTGCATATAATATTAGTGCGTAACAAAGATTGTGATAAAGGAAAGAGTGGTATAAACAAAGATCTGTGATTACTTGAAATCGATACCAGGAGGGGGGGGGTAAAAGGAAATTGTACAGTCAAACCTGTGTTAACGACCACCTGTGCCACCTGCTCATAGCGAACACCTCAGTACAGTCCCTTCGCAATTTACACGTTAAAGACACTGGATATAGCGACCACCTGTCCAACGCGACCAGCGACCACCCTATTGTAGACCTATTCACACTTTAACCTTTGTATAACGACCACCAACATTTCCGTCAGACGGTATCAGCAAAAAGACAATACCTACTTGCGTATCGTTAACAGGAAAGTGGCCATGTGTTACGTTCAGATTACCGAGTACACAATCTTTAGGGCTAAGAGACAGGGGTGATCATCGCAACTTGGTTTGTAAAGTTGCGAGAAAGTAAAAACAAAAAGTTGAATATCATCTTAATGTAACGTCTGGAGACTGGAAAATTTTAACAACAAATTAAAACAGTTTCATTTAAAGTTTGAAATGACAAACTAGCTTGTTCCGATCGGTACTACACTATCGATCCCCAGCCGGCCAGCGGCACTTCTGTGGACTGTCTTGCACATGAAGAGCAAAATCCTCTCATCTCGAAAACAAAATAAACAAGTGAACCAGTTTTATTAAATGAGAGATGTTTTATTTACCTTGTCGACATGAAATATCCAAACAAAATTATAACATTCGTTTATTTCGTTTTCATCGCGGGATTGCAAAATCCAACCTATTTTGGCCGCCATGTTGTTTGTTGTTGATCGTTATAAATTATGCTAATGAAGCTAGCGCATGGGCAAAACGTATTGTTATTGAGGGGTCATCTCAGGGTTATTCTCAACGAAAGATGTTTTCTATTTTGATCCTCTTTTTTTTTATAAAAGGTAATATCAATAATTCGCAATCGAGAAAATTCGTTGCGTTTGGGCAGTTTTGACACGTCGATGCTTGCAACAAATAACTGTAAAATTGCGTGTACGATCATCGTGTTTCATTTCCGGTTCGTTTGACTTTCTGATTCAACACCGACAGTTGGAGCGATTGTTATGAGTTTGGTAATTTCTGTTTATTACCAATGCTTCTTCATTTTTAATGCTTGTTTGTTTTTTCAAAAACGGCAACTTTGCCTGTGCATTTTGTCACAGTGTACAATCGACAATACTAACGATGGGGCTGATTACCGCCTGTGATGGAATATGTGTAAGAGACTGGGGAATAAGACTGCATGGCGAGAGTGTGAAAGTCCGAGCTGAAACACCAATACGGCCGATCGTTGACAATCGTTCTTATGCATTAAATACACGAATGAATCCATGGGCAGAATCACTTGGTTCCAGTGAATTTACATGATATAATTTGTAGTAAAAAAGTAAGCTTTGTAATTAAACATATAAAAATGAGTGACTTTTTTTTAAAATGACCTGTTCATTGTACAATGTGTAGGTTTGCTTTTAGATAATGTATGTTTTACTTATGATCTCCCTTAAAATTCCCGCCCTAATTAATATTCATGATTGAATGAATAAATTAGGCCACCTCCATATAAAGACCACCTGTCTATAAAGGACAGTTTGGCTCAGTCCACTGACTGTCCTTTATAGACAGGTTTGACTGTATAACATTTTATTATTTAATAATTTATTAAAATACATAAGTTTGTCCAACTCCCTGTGGTAAAACGACAGCACAAAGAAAAATTTATTATGTTGTCATCAGTATATAACAGATTGTTGGTTGGTACTTGTACTAATTATTCAAAATAACCAGTGAAAGGAACACGAATAAGAATCGTTTATAGGTTTAACAATTAACGAAAGACGACTACTACTACATTTACTGCTACATGTACAATAATAACTTTATTCAAAGATTTATAAATCTTTGCTATACATCTTTTATCAGAAATATGCCATAAAAGTGATATTTATTATTTATATTAAATAAATAGAAGAATAATGAAATAAAAATGATGTAAAATGCAATTGATGTATGTGCACGCTATATACCTCATGAATATAACCACAGATAGAACCTCATGAATAGAACTTCACAGACACGACCTCACGAATAGAAGCTCACTGATACCACCTCACGAATAGAACCTCACTGATACAATCTGTCTAGTAGAACTCCACAGATAGGACCTCACGAATAGAATCTCACAGATACGACCTTATGAATTGATCCTCACAGATACGACCTCGCGAATAGAACCTCACAGATACGACCTCACGAATAGAAGCACACAGGTACGACCTGACAAATAGAACCTCACAGATACGACCTCACGAATAGAACCTCACAAAAACGACCTGACAAATAGATCCTCACAAATACGACCTCGCGAATAGAACCTCACAGATACGACCTCACGAATAGAAGCACACAGGTACGACCTGACAAATAGAACCTCACAGATAGGACCTCACGAATAGAATCTCACAGATACGACCTTATGAATTGATCCTCACAGATACGACCTCGCGAATAGAACCTCACAGATACGACCTCACGAATAGAACCTCACAGATACGACCTCACGAATAGAACCTAACAGATACGACCTCACGAATAGAACCTCAGAGATACGACCTCACGAATAGAACCTCACAGATACGATCTCATGAATAGAACCTCATGAATAGAACCTCACAGATACGACCTCACGAATAGAACCTAACAGATACGACCTCACGAATAGAACCTCACAGATACGACCTCACGAATAGAACCTCACAGATACGACCTCACGAATAGAACCTCACAGATACGACCTCACGAATAGAACCTCACAGATACGACCTCACGAATAGAACCTCACAAAAACGACCTCACGAATAGAACCTCACAGATACGATCTCATGAATAGAACCTCACAGATACTACTTCACGAATAGAACCTCACAGATACGACCTCACAAATAGAACCTCACAGATACGACCTCACGAATAGAGCCTCACAGATACGACCCCACGAATAGAACCTCACAGATACGACCTCACGAATAGAACCTCACAAAAACGACCTCACGAATAGAACCTCACAGATACGACCTCACGAATAGAACCTCACAAAAACGACCTCACGAATAGAACCTCACAAAAACGACCTCACGAATAGATCCTCACAAAAACGACCTCACGAATAGAACCTCACAAAAACGACCTCACGAATAGAACCTCATAAAAACGACCTCACGAATAGAACCTCACAAAAACGACCTCACGAATAGAACCTCACAAAAACGTCCTCACGAATAGATCCTCACAGATACGACCTCACGAATAGAACCTCACAGATACGACCTCACGAATAGAACCTCACAGATACGATCTCATGAATAGAACCTCACAGATACGATCTCATGAATAGAACCTCACAGATACGACCTCACGAATAGAACCTCACAGATACGACCTCACGAATAGAACCTCACAGATACGATCTCATGAATAGAACCTCACAGATACGATCTCATGAATAGAACCTCACAGATACGACCTTACGAATAGAACCTCACAGATACGACCTTACGAATAGAACCTCACAGATACGACCTCACGAATAGAACCTCACAGATACGACCTTACGAATAGAACCTCACAGATACGACCTTACGAATAGAACCTCACAGATACGACCTCACGAATAGAACCTCACAGATACGACCTCACGAATAGAACCTCACAAAAACGACCTCACGAATAGAACCTCACAAAAACGACCTCACGAATAGAACCTCACAAAAACGACCTCACGAATAGAACCTCACAAAAACGACCTCACGAATAGAACCTCACAAAAACGACCTCACGAATAGATCCTCACAGATACGACCTCACGAATAGAACCTCACAGATACGACCTCACGAATAGAACCTCACAGATACGATCTCATGAATAGAACCTCACAGATACGATCTCATGAATAGAACCTCACAGATACGACCTCACGAATAGAACCTCACAGATACGACCTCACGAATAGAACCTCACAAAAACGATCTCACGAATAGAACCTCACAGATACGACCTTACGAATAGAACCTCACAAAAACGACCTCACGAATAGAACCTCACAGATACGACCTCACGAATAGAACCTCACAGATACGACCTCACGAATAGAACCTCACAGATACGATCTCATGAATAGAACCTCACAGATACGATCTTATGAATAGAACCTCACAGATACGACCTCACGAATAGAACCTCACAGATACGACCTCACGAATAGAACCTCACAAAAACGATCTCACGAATAGAACCTCACAGATACGACCTTACGAATAGAACCTCACAAAAACGACCTCACGAATAGAACCTCACAGATACGACCTCACGAATAGAACCTCACAGATACGACCTCACGAATAGAACCTCACAGATACGATCTCATGAATAGAACCTCATGAATAGAACCTCACAGATACGACCTCACGAATAGAACCTAACAGATACGACCTCACGAATAGAACCTCACAGATACGACCTCACGAATAGAACCTCACAGATACGACCTCACGAATAGAACCTCACAGATACGACCTCACGAATAGAACCTCACAGATACGACCTCACGAATAGAACCTCACAAAAACGACCTCACGAATAGAACCTCACAGATACGATCTCATGAATAGAACCTCACAGATACTACTTCACGAATAGAACCTCACAGATACGACCTCACAAATAGAACCTCACAGATACGACCTCACGAATAGAGCCTCACAGATACGACCCCACGAATAGAACCTCACAGATACGACCTCACGAATAGAACCTCACAAAAACGACCTCACGAATAGAACCTCACAGATACGACCTCACGAATAGAACCTCACAAAAACGACCTCACGAATAGAACCTCACAAAAACGACCTCACGAATAGATCCTCACAAAAACGACCTCACGAATAGAACCTCACAAAAACGACCTCACGAATAGAACCTCACAAAAACGACCTCACGAATAGAACCTCACAAAAACGACCTCACGAATAGAACCTCACAAAAACGTCCTCACGAATAGATCCTCACAGATACGACCTCACGAATAGAACCTCACAGATACGACCTCACGAATAGAACCTCACAGATACGATCTCATGAATAGAACCTCACAGATACGATCTCATGAATAGAACCTCACAGATACGACCTCACGAATAGAACCTCACAGATACGATCTCATGAATAGAACCTCACAGATACGATCTCATGAATAGAACCTCACAGATACGACCTTACGAATAGAACCTCACAGATACGACCTTACGAATAGAACCTCACAGATACGACCTCACGAATAGAACCTCACAGATACGACCTTACGAATAGAACCTCACAGATACGACCTTACGAATAGAACCTCACAGATACGACCTCACGAATAGAACCTCACAGATACGACCTCACGAATAGAACCTCACAAAAACGACCTCACGAATAGAACCTCACAAAAACGACCTCACAAAAACGACCTCACGAATAGAACCTCACAAAAACGACCTCACGAATAGAACCTCACAAAAACGACCTCACGAATAGATCCTCACAGATACGACCTCACGAATAGAACCTCACAGATACGACCTCACGAATAGAACCTCACAGATACGATCTCATGAATAGAACCTCACAGATACGATCTCATGAATAGAACCTCACAGATACGACCTCACGAATAGAACCTCACAGATACGACCTCACGAATAGAACCTCACAAAAACGATCTCACGAATAGAACCTCACAGATACGACCTTACGAATAGAACCTCACAAAAACGACCTCACGAATAGAACCTCACAGATACGACCTCACGAATAGAACCTCACAGATACGACCTCACGAATAGAACCTCACAGATACGATCTCATGAATAGAACCTCACAGATACGATCTCATGAATAGAACCTCACAGATACGACCTCACGAATAGAACCTCACAGATACGACCTCACGAATAGAACCTCACAGATACGATCTCATGAATAGAACCTCACAGATACGATCTCATGAATAGAACCTCACAGATACGACCTCACGAATAGAACCTCACAGATACGACCTCACGAATAGAACCTCACAAAAACGATCTCACGAATAGAACCTCACAGATACGACCTTACGAATAGAACCTCACAAAAACGACCTCACGAATAGAACCTCACAGATACGACCTCACGAATAGAACCTCACAGATACGACCTCACGAATAGAACCTCACAGATACGACCTACATCGTAATAACGAGATAAAATTTTATTTTTCTCGAAAAACGAACTTCGCTACATTGTAATAACGAGATAAAATTTTATTTTTCTCGAAAAACGAACTTCGCTACATCGTAATAACGAGATAAAATTTATTTTTTCTCGAAAAACGAACTCTGCTACATCGTAATAACGAGATAATATTTTATTTTTGTCAAAAAACGAACTTCGCTACATCGTAAAAACGAGATAAAATTTTATTTTTCTCGAAAAACGAACTTCCCTACATCGTAATAACGAGATAAAATTTTATTTTTCTCGAAAAACGAACTTCCCTACATCGTAATAACGAGATAATATTTTTTATTTTTTTACAAAGCGTGGCCCTATTAGGCTTCCGTACATAACTCGTCTCGAAAAGTTAAATAAACTGGAACGCATTGCTCTGACGTTGATGGCAGTCTTTAACAGAGTAACGAAATAACGAACATAAGAGTATTCAAGATGGCTGCCTCCGTTGCAAAGGTAAATGATCTCATTGTTTACATCTGTTGTTGCACATTTTCTATCTAATCCTTCAACTCAATTTTCATAATATCAGGAATTTAAGTCTTAATAGTTATTCATGCATTGACTGGTATGCTGAAAGTACAAGTATATAACCGCGTGGTGGTAAAATAACCAGTTTTCGAATCGCATTGTCCACAGTCCTATTTTCACTACGATCAGCGCTGACAGCATTGACAGGTCCCGGCTTGTCCGTTGAACAAATCCCTGATTTCAATGCTGTGTAATTATCTGTCAGACTAGGGATAATCACCAAAACAATAGAAAACGGAGGTTTCAATATGAAGTGCAGCGCAGTTCCGTTGATCGCAGACATGTTGTTTACCATCTTTTTACTTATCCGACCACAGGCGCTCGATACGTTTCTTGGACACTGATCATACTGACAACATTAGGAAAGTTTAATTCAACACACAGTTACTGATCTTACTGGCAACATTAGGAAAGTTGAATCCAACACACTGATCATACTGACAACATGTAGAAAGTTGAATCCAACACACTGATCATACTGACAACATTAGGAAAGTTGAATCCAACACACTGATCATACTGACAACATTAGGAAAGTTGAATCTAACACACTGATCATACTGACAACATTAAGAAAGTTGAATCCAACACACTGATCATACTGACAACATTAGGAAAGTTGAATCCAACACACTGATCATACTGACAACATTAGGAAAGTTGAATCCAACACACTGATCATACTGACAACATTAGGAAAGTTGAATCCAACACACTGATCATACTGACAATATTAGGAAAGTTGAATCCAACACACTGATCATACTGACAACATTAAGAAAGTTGAATCCAACACACTGATCATACTGACAACATTAGGAAAGTTGAATCCAACACACTGATCATACTAACAACATTAAGAAAGTTGAATCCAACACACTGATCATACTGACAACATTAGGAAAGTTGAATCCAACACACTGATCATACTGACAACATTAGGAAAGTTGAATCCAACACACTGATCATACTGACAACATTAGGAAAGTTGAATCCAACACACTGATCATACTGACAACATTAAGAAAGTTGAATCCAACACACTCCATACTGACAACATTAGGAAAGTTTAATTCAAGACAATGATCAAACTGACAACATTAGGAAAGTTGAATCCAACACACTGATCATACTGACAACATTAGGAAAGTTGAATCCAACATATTGATCATACTGACAACATTAGGAAAGTTGAATCCAACACACTGATCATACTGACAACATTAGGAAAGTTGAATCCAACACACTGATCATACTGACAACATTAAGAAACTTGAATCTAACACACTGATCATACTGACAACATTAAGAAAGTTGAATCCAACACACTGATCATACTGACATTAGGAAAGTTGAATCCAACACACTGATCATACTGACAACATTATGAAAGTTGAATTCAAGACAATGATCAAACTGACAACATTATGAAAGTTGAATCCAACACACTGATCAAACTGACAACATTAAGAAAGTTGAATCCAACACACTGATCATACTGACAACATTATGAAAGTTGAATCCAACACACAGTCACTAATCACACTGACAACATTAAGAAAGTTAAATCCAACACACAGTCACTAATCACACTGACAACATTAAGAAAGTTGAATCCAACACACTGATCATACTGACAACATTAGGAAAGTTGAATCCAACACACTGATCATACTGACAACATTAAGAAGGTTGAATCCAACACACAGTCACTAATCACACTGACAACATTAAGAAAGTTGAATCCAACACACAGTCACTAATCACACTGACAACATTAAGAAAGTTGAATCCAACACACTGATCATACAGACAACATTAAGAAAGTTGAATCCAACACACTGATCATACTGACAACATTAAGAAAGTTGAATCCAACACAATGATCATACTGACAACATTAGGAAAGTTGAATCCAACACACTGATCAAACTGACAACATTAGGAAAGTTGAATCCAACATACTGATCATACTGACAACATTAGGAAAGTTGAATCCAACACACTGATCATACTGACAACATTAGGAAAGTTGAATCCAACACACAGTCACTAATCACACTGACAACATTAAGAAAGTTGAATCCAACACACAGTCACTAATCACACTGACAACATTAAGAAAGTTGAATCCAACACACTGATCATACTGACAACATTAGGAAAGTTGAATCCAACACACTGATCATACTGACAACATTAAGAAAGTTGAATCCAACACACTCCATACTGACAACATTAGGAAAGTTTAATTCAAGACAATGATCAAACTGACAACATTAGGAAAGTTGAATCCAACACACTGATCATACTGACAACATTAGGAAAGTTGAATCCAACATACTGATCATACTGACAACATTAGGAAAGTTGAATCCAACACACTGATCATACTGACAACATTAGGAAAGTTGAATCCAACACACTGATCATACTGACAACATTAAGAAACTTGAATCTAACACACTGATCATACTGACAACATTAAGAAAGTTGAATCCAACACACTGATCATACTGACATTAGGAAAGTTGAATCCAACACACTGATCATACTGACAACATTATGAAAGTTGAATTCAAGACAATGATCAAACTGACAACATTATGAAAGTTGAATCCAACACACTGATCAAACTGACAACATTAAGAAAGTTGAATCCAACACACTGATCATACTGACAACATTATGAAAGTTGAATCCAACACACAGTCACTAATCACACTGACAACATTAAGAAAGTTAAATCCAACACACAGTCACTAATCACACTGACAACATTAAGAAAGTTGAATCCAACACACTGATCATACTGACAACATTAGGAAAGTTGAATCCAACACACTGATCATACTGACAACATTAAGAAGGTTGAATCCAACACACAGTCACTAATCACACTGACAACATTAAGAAAGTTGAATCCAACACACTGATCATACAGACAACATTAAGAAAGTTGAATCCAACACACTGATCATACTGACAACATTAGGAAAGTTGAATCCAACACACTGATCAAACTGACAACATTAGGAAAGTTGAATCCAACACACTGATCATACTGACAACATTAGGAAAGTTGAATCCAACACACTGATCATACTGACAACATTAGGAAAGTTGAATCCAACACACAGTCACTAATCACACTGACAACATTAAGAAAGTTGAATCCAACACACAGTCACTAATCACACTGACAACATTAAGAAAGTTGAATCCAACACACTGATCATACTGACAACATTAGGAAAGTTGAATCCAACACACTGATCATACTGACAACATTATGAAAGTTGAATCCAACACACAGTCACTAATCACACTGACAACATTAGGAAAGTTGAATCCAACACACAGTCACTAATCACACTGACAACATTAAGAAAGTTGAATCCAACACACTGATCATACAGACAACATTAAAAAAGTTGAATCCAACAGACTGATCATACTGACAACATTATGAAAGTTGAATCCAACACACTGATCATACTGACAATATTAGGAAAGTTGAATCCAACACACTGATCAAACTGACAACATTAGGAAAGTTGAATCCAACACACAGTCACTAATCACACTGACAACATTAAGAAAGTTGAATCCAACACACTGATCATACTGACAACATTAGGAAAGTTGAATCCAACACACAGTCACTAATCACACTTACAACATTAAGAAAGTTGAATCCAACACAATGATCATACTGACAACATTAGGAAAGTTGAATCCAACACACTGATCATACTGACAACATTAGGAAAGTTGAATCCAACACACAGTCACTAATCACACTGACAACATTAAGAAAGTTGAATCCAACACAATGATCATACTGACAACATTAGGAAAGTTGAATCCAACACACAGTCACTAATCACACTGACAACATTAAGAAAGTTGAATCCAACACAATGATCATACTAACAACATTAGGAAAGTTGAATCCAACACACTGATCATACTGACAACATTAAGAAAGTTGAATCCAACACACTGATCAAACTGACAACATTAAGAAAGTTGAATCCAACACACAGTCACTAATCACACTGACAACATTAAGAAAGTTGAATCCAACACACTGATCATACTGACAACATTAGGAAAGTTGAATCCAACACACTGATCATACTGACAACATTAAGAAAGTTGAATCCAACACACTGATCATACTGACAACATTAGGAAAGTTGAATCCAACACACTGATCATACTGACAACATTAGGAAAGTTGAATCCAACACACTGATCATACTGACAACATTAGAAAAGTTGAATCCAACACACTGATCATACTGACAACATTATGAAAGATGAATCCAACACACTGATCATACTGACAACATTATGAAAGTTGAATCCAACACACAGTCACTAATCACACTGACAACATTAAGAAAGTTGAATCCAACACACAGTCACTAATCATACTGACAACATTAAGAAAGTTGAATCCAACACACAGTCACTGATCATACTGACAACATTAAGAAAGTTGAATCCAACACACTGATCATACTGACAACATTAAGAAAGTTGAATCCAACACACTGATCATACTGACAACATTATGAAAGTTGAATCCAACACACTGATCATACTGACAACATTATGAAAGTTGAATCCAACACACAGTCACTAATCACACTGACAACATTAAGAAAGTTAAATCCAACACACAGTCACTAATCACACTGACAACATTAAGAAAGTTGAATCCAACACACTGATCATACTGACAACATTAGGAAAGTTGAATCCAACACACTGATCATACTGACAATATTAGGAAAGTTGAATCCAACACACTGATCATACTGACAACATTAAGAAAGTTGAATCCAACACACTGATCATACTGACAACATTAGGAAAGTTGAATCCAACACACTGATCATACTAACAACATTAAGAAAGTTGAATCCAACACACTGATCATACTGACAACATTAGGAAAGTTGAATCCAACACACTGATCATACTGACAACATTAGGAAAGTTGAATCCAACACACTGATCATACTGACAACATTAGGAAAGTTGAATCCAACACACTGATCATACTGACAACATTAAGAAAGTTGAATCCAACACACTCCATACTGACAACATTAGGAAAGTTTAATTCAAGACAATGATCAAACTGACAACATTAGGAAAGTTGAATCCAACACACTGATCATACTGACAACATTAGGAAAGTTGAATCCAACATACTGATCATACTGACAACATTAGGAAAGTTGAATCCAACACACTGATCATACTGACAACATTAGGAAAGTTGAATCCAACACACTGATCATACTGACAACATTAAGAAACTTGAATCTAACACACTGATCATACTGACAACATTAAGAAAGTTGAATCCAACACACTGATCATACTGACATTAGGAAAGTTGAATCCAACACACTGATCATACTGACAACATTATGAAAGTTGAATTCAAGACAATGATCAAACTGACAACATTATGAAAGTTGAATCCAACACACTGATCAAACTGACAACATTAAGAAAGTTGAATCCAACACACTGATCATACTGACAACATTATGAAAGTTGAATCCAACACACAGTCACTAATCACACTGACAACATTAAGAAAGTTAAATCCAACACACAGTCACTAATCACACTGACAACATTAAGAAAGTTGAATCCAACACACTGATCATACTGACAACATTAGGAAAGTTGAATCCAACACACTGATCATACTGACAACATTAAGAAGGTTGAATCCAACACACAGTCACTAATCACACTGACAACATTAAGAAAGTTGAATCCAACACACAGTCACTAATCACACTGACAACATTAAGAAAGTTGAATCCAACACACTGATCATACAGACAACATTAAGAAAGTTGAATCCAACACACTGATCATACTGACAACATTAAGAAAGTTGAATCCAACACAATGATCATACTGACAACATTAGGAAAGTTGAATCCAACACACTGATCAAACTGACAACATTAGGAAAGTTGAATCCAACACACTGATCATACTGACAACATTAGGAAAGTTGAATCCAACACACTGATCATACTGACAACATTAGGAAAGTTGAATCCAACACACAGTCACTAATCACACTGACAACATTAAGAAAGTTGAATCCAACACACAGTCACTAATCACACTGACAACATTAAGAAAGTTGAATCCAACACACTGATCATACTGACAACATTAGGAAAGTTGAATCCAACACACTGATCATACTGACAACATTAAGAAAGTTGAATCCAACACACTCCATACTGACAACATTAGGAAAGTTTAATTCAAGACAATGATCAAACTGACAACATTAGGAAAGTTGAATCCAACACACTGATCATACTGACAACATTAGGAAAGTTGAATCCAACATACTGATCATACTGACAACATTAGGAAAGTTGAATCCAACACACTGATCATACTGACAACATTAGGAAAGTTGAATCCAACACACTGATCATACTGACAACATTAAGAAACTTGAATCTAACACACTGATCATACTGACAACATTAAGAAAGTTGAATCCAACACACTGATCATACTGACATTAGGAAAGTTGAATCCAACACACTGATCATACTGACAACATTATGAAAGTTGAATTCAAGACAATGATCAAACTGACAACATTATGAAAGTTGAATCCAACACACTGATCAAACTGACAACATTAAGAAAGTTGAATCCAACACACTGATCATACTGACAACATTATGAAAGTTGAATCCAACACACAGTCACTAATCACACTGACAACATTAAGAAAGTTAAATCCAACACACAGTCACTAATCACACTGACAACATTAAGAAAGTTGAATCCAACACACTGATCATACTGACAACATTAGGAAAGTTGAATCCAACACACTGATCATACTGACAACATTAAGAAGGTTGAATCCAACACACAGTCACTAATCACACTGACAACATTAAGAAAGTTGAATCCAACACACAGTCACTAATCACACTGACAACATTAAGAAAGTTGAATCCAACACACTGATCATACAGACAACATTAAGAAAGTTGAATCCAACACACTGATCATACTGACAACATTAAGAAAGTTGAATCCAACACAATGATCATACTGACAACATTAGGAAAGTTGAATCCAACACACTGATCAAACTGACAACATTAGGAAAGTTGAATCCAACACACTGATCATACTGACAACATTAGGAAAGTTGAATCCAACACACTGATCATACTGACAACATTAGGAAAGTTGAATCCAACACACAGTCACTAATCACACTGACAACATTAAGAAAGTTGAATCCAACACACAGTCACTAATCACACTGACAACATTAAGAAAGTTGAATCCAACACACTGATCATACTGACAACATTAGGAAAGTTGAATCCAACACACTGATCATACTGACAACATTATGAAAGTTGAATCCAACACACAGTCACTAATCACACTGACAACATTAGGAAAGTTGAATCCAACACACAGTCACTAATCACACTGACAACATTAAGAAAGTTGAATCCAACACACTGATCATACAGACAACATTAAGAAAGTTGAATCCAACAGACTGATCATACTGACAACATTATGAAAGTTGAATCCAACACACTGATCATACTGACAATATTAGGAAAGTTGAATCCAACACACTGATCAAACTGACAACATTAGGAAAGTTGAATCCAACACACAGTCACTAATCACACTGACAACATTAAGAAAGTTGAATCCAACACACTGATCATACTGACAACATTAGGAAAGTTGAATCCAACACACAGTCACTAATCACACTTACAACATTAAGAAAGTTGAATCCAACACAATGATCATACTGACAACATTAGGAAAGTTGAATCCAACACACTGATCATACTGACAACATTAGGAAAGTTGAATCCAACACACAGTCACTAATCACACTGACAACATTAAGAAAGTTGAATCCAACACAATGATCATACTAACAACATTAGGAAAGTTGAATCCAACACACTGATCATACTGACAACATTAAGAAAGTTGAATCCAACACACTGATCAAACTGACAACATTAAGAAAGTTGAATCCAACACACAGTCACTAATCACACTGACAACATTAAGAAAGTTGAATCCAACACACTGATCATACTGACAACATTAGGAAAGTTGAATCCAACACACTGATCATACTGACAACATTAAGAAAGTTGAATCCAACACACTGATCATACTGACAACATTAAGAAAGTTGAATCCAACACACTGATCATACTGACAACATTAGGAAAGTTGAATCCAACACACTGATCATACTGACAACATTAGGAAAGTTGAATCCAACACACTGATCATACTGACAACATTAGAAAAGTTGAATCCAACACACTGATCATACTGACAACATTATGAAAGATGAATCCAACACACTGATCATACTGACAACATTATGAAAGTTGAATCCAACACACAGTCACTAATCACACTGACAACATTAAGAAAGTTGAATCCAACACACAGTCACTAATCATACTGACAACATTAAGAAAGTTGAATCCAACACACAGTCACTGATCATACTGACAACATTAAGAAAGTTGAATCCAACACACTGATCATACTGACAACATTAAGAAAGTTGAATCCAACACACTGATCATACTGACAACATTATGAAAGTTGAATCCAACACACTGATCATACTGACAACATTAGGAAAGTTGAATCCAACACACAGTCACTAATCACACTGACAACATTAAGAAAGTTGAATCCAACACACAGTCACTAATCACACTGACAACATTAAGAAAGTTGAATCCAACACACAGTCACTAATCACACTGACAACATTAAGAAAGTTGAATCCAACACACTGATCATACTGACAACATTAAGAAAGTTGAATCCAACACACTGATCATACTGACAACATTAGGAAAGTTTAATTCAAGACAATGATCATACTGACAACATTAGGAAAGTTGAATCCAACACACTGATCATACTGACAACATTAAGAAAGTTGAATCCAACACACTGATCATACTGACAATATTAGGAAAGTAAAAGTTTAATCTAATCACTAAATAATCACTCCTAGCCACTGGACTTGAAAAAAATAACTGACATTATAAATGGTTATTTATAAATTACAGCCTTTACATTTTTTTGTTTCATTAAGGCAAGCAATGAAGGAAGTGACAGGAAAACATGGGCATGGAAGTCTAAAACTGAGCATGCAAAGAAGATGCAGCTACTTAAAGATATTGATCAGCTGGAACAGAAGTGAGTGCAATGGCATTTGTATTAGACTGTGTTCTGGTTCTCATTTTGAGAATATCTAAAGATGGGGATTACTAATTTGGGTCCCATTTACACGTCTGTCTGTATGTCTGTCATTTTCTCAGATACTGTACATGTATGTCAAGACCAATTTGTTTAAAGAGAACATTTGCAGTATAAGACCTTCCTAGACATTTGAATAATTAATGGTTAGAGAACAATCAGTATATTGCAACCAAAGACTGAATGGCATAAACATTTCATGTATGTACTGACTGGAAATGCTTGTCATGTATATACACAAATAGTGCTGCTTTGTTTGTTTGCATAAACTGAGGTTTCTCAGTAATTCTTAAAAGTACATGTATGTCAAAATCGAAAGTATCAACTTTGTCTTGCCCATAGTGTAGTGTAAACGAAGGGTAAGGTATAGCAGTGTTCTCCCCAGCATTCAATTTGTGTGCGGTGCCGCCACGCTGCTTTTCTTGCCCGCCACTGTGGTCTCGAGCCGCCACGGTGATTAGTAAGACCGCCACAGTGCTTTTTTCATTGTTCATCCTGTGAACTGTATTACGAAATATAGAAAGAAATACGTAGCTATCAGGGATCTTGCCACGCTTCCGACCAGGACTATTGTCCGACGTACCTATTATTATGTAAATGATATGCAAATCATATGCAAATTAGTCCGCCACAGTGGTTTAAATTCCTGGGGAGAACACTGGTATAGTAAGGAAAAGATTTTGGTGTTGTCGTTGTTGTCGGTGTGACTTACGGGTGTGATAACTCAAATAATTTTACATGATCGGTTTCATGTTTGATACTGATGCATTATACTTGCATAATTAATGAGAGATGGCTACTGATTGGTTTTCTCTTGTGGACGCGATAACTCAGGTAATTTTTACAGCATCGGTTACAAATTTATATATGGTATAAACAAAGGTGTAAAGATAACCAAGTTCAATATTAGCGCACTTTTTTTGCATAATTGATGAGATATGGAGTAATTATTTTTTCAGTTAAAACATAATTGTTGTAAAGCTTTTTTAGTTAAAGAAAAGTAATTTGAATGTTTTCAAATTCAATCTCTCTAATCTGTATCAGGATTTAACGAGAAAATCCATGGTGTAATAGTTGTTTTGTAATTGTTGTGAAAACCCAGTGAATAATTAACCTCTTTACAGTATTAATTTAACTTGCACAATTATATAAGTGTCATTTCAATATTATCAATATTTAGAATAACTTGACTTAAGAAAAAAGAGTTTTAGACTAAAACGTGAATAAAATCGTAAATACATGCAGGAATTAAGAGCATGCGAGTCACAGCCTAACAGTACAGTAAACAAAAAAACGGAATAATCCCTTCCGCGATAATAAATTGCAAGCGAAAATAAAGTATTCTACAGTATATATATTGTACATACTCCAGCATTTACAAGCTACATTCTTACCAAATCATAGTCAAACTGACTATTTTGAACTGTAGGCATCAATCAGCGATTCTGCCAATGACGGAGAGATAAAATCTAGGTCAGGGGAAGCCCCATGACCCCATAATTTTTTTCCCTTACGTCACAAACCATGTGACCGAGGTAATGTGTCGACGGGGATGAAGTCTAGCGGCTCTGCTTGGAAAGCCTGCCTTTCCTGTCCGGGTTTCTGGCTTGGGTTGCTACCGTAGCCAGCGGTAGCCGACACTGTGGCTGGTAGGATAAGTTTTTTAGCTCCGCTGTTGACTTTGTCAAGCGGAGCTTATCATACAAAATGTATGAGTGATTGTCCGTCGTCTGTGTCAATGTTTTACTTTTTCGACTTCTTCTTGAAAACTACTAGCCTGAATGCTTTGATACTTGGTGTATATGTATCTTGGGTAGACCTCTCTTAGACTTGTTCATTTCATGTTGATATCTTCAATTCTCCAATTTTGGTGAATATTTTTGGCATTTTTGGTAAAAAGTACATTTTCGACTTCTTGTTAAAAACCGCAAGTCCAATTGCTTTGATATTACATATATAGGTACTAAATATGGACTTCTCTCAGATTTGTTCATTTTGTAATGATATCTTTAATTCTCTAATTTTGGTGAATATTTTTGTCATTTTTGGTAAAAAGTGATATTTTCAACTTCTTGTTAAAAACCGCAAGTCCAATTGCTTTGATATTACCGGATTCGGCTGATACCCCGCCCTGGGCGATCTTATGGAGGAGTCGTTTTTTTTTAGATCACCCGGACGATCTTTTGGCAGATATTACGAGGCCCATCTTGTCTGGAAAAATAACCCTGCGTTGATAAAAATGGTCTAGAAAAAATAATGTTTAAAATAATGTTTCGCGTTGGCCAAATATAATCATGCAAAGTATAAATTCAAAGTGTTTTAATACGTTGGTGAGAGGTCGCATTTTACGTGAACAAGAACATGCACAAAGAAAAAAAAGCAAGTCAAAGTCGAAACGGGGTGCATCATGGACATGACACAACACACGTTGCAACAACTGGCTGATCAGCGACATCATTTTGGGACGCAATTGAACTTCAAATACTTTGCGAAACTTGCTGCGCGGTGATGCTGGCATCAAGTGTGTGTTGACCGAAGTTTGACCCCAAGTCACGCGCTGAGCTGGCGCATTACCTTAGCAACCTTTTTCTTTTGTGGTCCGCGCATCGATCTAGTAAAATTTCTATAATCCGACCGTACTGTAATTACGCAACTTGTATGCAACTCTGTACTGGCTTTGAATATATCAACGTCGTTTACTTAGTGCACTGCTTTTCTAATTACGCAAATTTGTTTACAATATTGTACCAGCTCTGAATATTTCAACTTTGTAATGTATTGCTTTCATGATAATTACGCAAACTCAAGTTAATTTTTACTATTGTTAGGATGCTGACCCAGGGTATTGGGTCTGTGAATATTTCAATATAACTGACTTGATAATGCGTTGAATTCGTAATAGTTACGCAAACATAAACATGGGCGCATTTAAATCATTAAAAATGATAGTACAGACAATATTTTAAATACTTGTGATTCATCGATGTTCCAATGGTGGTTTTTTTATTCGAAATGAAGTAACATGTAATATAAACCATACCATGCGTCAAGTTAAATTTTACTATAATATAATAAACTCTGGACAGCGCACTTCAATCGCAATATTCATGTACATTTCGACTGAACTCTAATAACCACGCGTTAGAATTACGTACGGCATTGGGCAATGACTTCCATAGTTCACGCACTGATATTTAAATTCGGGTCATCCAGCTTGACGCAAATCAATATAGTTACTTGTCATGTGCTCAAAAAATCTTTCAACTCTCACAAATACCATGAACGCGAAGAGTTAACTGGGGGTTAACTGAAAGGGAACGTCTTTTTTGGACAAAAAACATGTCAGTACAAGATTATGTGTACAAGGTTAGCTTTATAGAACGTACATGACCGCTTAACTCTGTGTTTTTTTATAATCATGTCGCATGTGAAACGTAGGAGACATTTTAGTTCGCCCATTTCTTGTTTACCGACTTTTTGTCTGGAATGCGACACAGACAAAGATTAAACATTACTGATAACAACCAAGAGGCTCGAACCAGGAAGGCTTGTATATTTTAAACTTCGTAAATAACATTCTTTTCAAGCGTAGACTTTATTCGAGTGTAATAAACGTAAGTGAAATGTATTTTAACGAGTCATAATACGCAACAACAATTCGTATACAGCATTGGTTTTATTGAAGTTTTAATGCTTTTCGACTTTACAGTGAATTATTTTAGCGTCATATTTGAAATAGCGCGCTCGATACAAGATGTCCGATGATAAAATTGGGGTCTGTAAAAATGTTTGTTGGTTCAGTCAGGCAATGTGTGGACCAAAACATCGCCCACTATTTGAAACATTGCCCATGGGCGGGGTTTAGGATGGGCAGGGTATCAGCCGAATCGGGTACATATATAGGTACTACATGTGGACCTCTCTGAGATTTGTTCATTTTGTGATGATATCTTTAATTCTCTAACTACCTACTATTTTCCTTTTACCAGACTTAATTTCTATTCACAAACTCTCTGGTTTACATTATAGTTTAGAAGTCGATAATCAATATAATTGTGTATAAAAGCACCCACACCACCTCCCCTTCCATTATTTCTAATGTTACGTTCAAATGTACCCTGATGGGATATGAAACAGTTGTGGATTATTAAAGTGCCAAATTTATGATATTCCAATTATAATTCGGTCTCTATTCGTCCATCTTGTTTTTTGAAAATGTTGTATTATGGACATGCTTTGTCAGTTTTCATTCAAACTTGGTACATAGATTATATATGTTAGAATACATGTCCATGACAATTTCTTTCGCTATTGGATCAAAGATGGCTGACTGGTAGGCATCTGACTTTTTGGCCTTACTACTATATTTTTATTCGTATTTGGCACATACATCATACATGTCACTTTGTTTCATAATCAGATCAAAGATGCCCGAATAACGGCTGTTTTTATTTTTGGCCATATTACTATATCTCTGTCACCCATGTATCATTTTCATTTATATTTAGCATGTGTGGTAGACGTGGTTTGGCGGTCTAGGCTAGGATTTCAAAATGGTCTCTGAAGGAGTCGGGAAGGCAAGATGGAACTTTTATAGGGGCAGACTGACATAATAAAGCACAATATACATTCGAATAAAATAATAACAACTGGATTTAATACTAAATATCCCTATCACAATTAATGTGCTAGCATATAAAAAGAAAGACTTATCTGATCAGCTTAGTGAAAAATGATAATAAAGAGTCAGTGTCAAACTTCAGTGATGATCATGTGATGAAAGTCAAGCATACATTGTAGTTCTCCCACACAATGGAGATGAGGAGAATAGCTGTGCGCAGTTGAGTAAAGTTATTGTAGCAAGTTCAGATCTGGAGCTCAATGCGGTAGCAGACAGCAAGTAGTCAAGCAGTGACACACAGGTACTGGCAAAGATCAGGAATAGGTAGCCTCCATAGAGTAGGTTCCATCATTGGATACAGAGTCATTTGTAACCCCTATAGTCTGTGGTCTTTCCAGCTATCATTGACTGTATGTAACAGTACAATGTACCGTGTCATCTTGCAGGAGCCTCATACTTGAGCTGTTGACTGCTAAAAGTTTCACCGAGGACTGACTAAATGTTAGTTTAGCAGCTGTTGGTCAATGTCATTGGTAATGCAACAATAAACACATAGTTTCTCATGTGTATCTGTTTACTGAAGATGGGCAGTTTTAATTACATATACTTTATAGGGGAACCGCCCTTGAAACTTGTCATCATCTTGTGATATAGAATCACAGTTGTTACCTTAGTACTTGACAGTTCCCACGGCTAAAGTTGGGCCCAAGAGTGATAGAATGTAACTTAAACTAAAAGAGTGTCTAATATTAAGTTTACTCAGTACATCAAAGGCCTGTTTCACACATGTCATAAATGGATACATGTACATGTCAATTCAATTTGCAATTTGATCAAATATGGCCGACTGGCGGCCATCTTGTTTGTTTAATATGTGATAACTTGGACATGCTTTCACTTGTGATCTATGTTTTTCTTTGCTATGTCTTAAACCGGAGGGGTCGTCACGCAACACATGATCGAATTTGATGTTAATAAACAATCTGTTGTATACGCCACTTGGGACTCATATTTCAAGGACGCGCTCACGACTACTTCAATATAACAAGCAAAAAGAGAACTTTCAAAAATTTTATGGGGACTGTGTCATTTTCAATGACTTGTGCATTGTAGAATAAGGCAAGTTCATAAAGCAGTTTGAAATTATCAATATTTCTGTTAAGTGAACAGATGTTTATGTGAGAAACACTGAACAAACTATTGGAATCTGAATTAAATTTTTCATTTAATAATGTTTACGGTTTTACAACTTCCTATCACATATTTTAGTAATAGTGAACCAGTTTCTATTTCACATTGCCTTAATGATTATTTTAGTGAAGAAACAATACATGAATATTTGTGTAGTCAATGCAACAAAGTTCATAACATTGTAAAAAATGTGACCAATCAAGTATTAGGTACCACCATACCTTGTTATACAGTTGAAATGTTTTTCAAATTTTGGAAATAAATTTAAACATGTCTGAGTATGTAAGCAACAGTTACTATGGTAATACTTTATACAAGTTATATGGTGTAATAGTACATCAGTCTAATCCATTAAATTACTATGCCTGTATTAAAGCATCTGATAATAACTGGTATAAATTCAATGATGATAGCGTAACACTTATTGATATCGAAAATGTTTTAAAAGAACAGGCTTACATGTTATTTTATCAGTTGATAGAAATAAATAGTAATTTTTATGAACCCACCAATTACAGTCAAGAACCATGTCACATACATACTTGGCTAGATTTAACTACTGATGTGAAAAATCAGGTTCAAAATAAGGCCAAAAAAAAACAACTTATGTTGCCCTCAAGTCGAAAAATTGGGTAGGTCGATCGGATTTTTTTTTTTTTTTTTTTTAAACTAAATTTCAAATTCAATAGTTGATCCAGCTTTTGCTGTCATGCACACAGCAAACGTGTTCGCCACTTTCGCTACCGCTGTACGCATGTACGTAAAGTCGATGACAAACAAGCGCTAAAAGAACGTGCAAAAGGCGTCCTTTTGTTTGTGATGTAAGCGGATGAGATTTTTAATACAAAATGTCACGTTTTGTAAATTCAATAAAATTGTGTGCATTTCATGTATTAAAAATTGTATTTACTACAACAAACGTATTGTTTTTGATTCAAAATAATGTTTTTATTTAGTTAAGAAAATACTTGGTGCGATGATATTTTTAATATTGTGCACCAACTATCTGTCGAATTGCAAATGTCAAAAAGGCCTGAAATGCAAATGGCTACAAACTAAAGACTGCGTCACACGAAGTCACGTGATAAACACGCGAGATTCATGTCATAAACACTGTTTAATGCATACACAATAAACATGTATTTACGACACAAACACTCAAGTTTCAGTATAAAATATTTTATTGCCATAAGGGACGCTCACCGTGTCCCACCTAAGCTGCACTACACAAGAAAAAACAGCGAACATAACAATAGGCGATACACTCTGCATGGTAACACGGTGAGCACCCAGACATGAAACATAACAATAGGCGATACACACTGCATGGTGACACGGTGAGCACCCAGACATGAAACATAACAATAGGCGATACACACTGCATGGTAACACGGTGAGCACCCAGACATGAAACATAACAATAGGCGATACACACTGCATGGTAACACGGTGATCACCCAGACATGAAACATAACAATAGGCGATACACACTGCATGGTAACACGGTGAGCACCCAGACATGAAACATAACAATAGGCGATACACACTGCATGGTAACACGGTGAGCACCCAGACATGAAACATAACAATAGGCGATACACACTGCATGGTAACACGGTGAGCACCCAGACATGAAACATAACAATAGGCGATACACACTGCATGGTAACACGGTGAGCACCCAGACATGAAACATAACAATAGGCGATACACACTGCATGGTGACACGGTGAGCACCCAGACATGAAACATAACAATAGGCGATACACACTGCATGGTGACACGGTGAGCACCCAGACATGAAACATAACAATAGGCGATACACACTGCATGGTAACACGGTGAGCACCCAGACATGAAACATAACAATAGGCGATACACACTGCATGGTAACACGGTGAGCACCCAGACATGAAACATAACAATAGGCGATACACACTGCATGGTGACACGGTGAGCACCCAGACATGAAACATAACAATAGGCGATACACACTGCATGGTAACACGGTGAGCACCCAGACATGAAACATAACAATAGGCGATACACACACACTGCATGGTAACACGGTGAGCACCCAGACATGAAACATAACAATAGGCGATACACACACACTGCATGGTGACACGGTGAGCACCCAGACATGAAACATAACAATAGGCGATACACACACACTGCATGGTGACACGGTGAGCACCCAGACATGAAACATAACAATAGGCAATACACACTGCATGGTAACACGGTGAGCACCCAGACATGAAACATAACAATAGGCGATACACACTGCATGGTGACACGGTGAGCACCCAGACATGAAACATAACAATAGGCGATACACACTGCATGGTAACACGGTGAGCACCCAGACATGAAACATAACAATAGGCGATACACACTGCATGGTGACACGGTGAGCACCCAGACATGAAACATAACAATAGGCGATACACACTGCATGGTAACACGGTGAGCACCCAGACATGAAACATAACAATAGGCGATACACACTGCATGGTAACACGGTGAGCACCCAGACATGAAACATAACAATAGGCTATACACACTGCATGGTGACACGGTGAGCACCCAGACATGAAACATAACAATAGGCGATACACACTGCATGGTGACACGGTGAGCACCCAGACATGAAACATAACAATAGGTGATACACACTGCATGGTGACACGGTGAGCACCCAGACATGAAACATAACAATAGGCGATACACACTGCATGGTGACACGGTGAGCACCCAGACATGAAACATAACAATAGGCGATACACACTGCATGGTGACACGGTGAGCACCCAGACATGAAACATAACACTAGGCGATACACACTGCATGGTGACACGGTGAGCACCCAGACATGAAACATAACAATAGGCGATACACACTGCATGGTGACACCGTGAGCACCCAGACATGAAACATAACAATAGGCGATACACACTGCATGGTGACACGGTGAGCACCCAGACATGAAACATAACAATAGGCGATACACACTGCATGGTGACACGGTGAGCACCCAGACATGAAACATAACAATAGGCGATACACACTGCATGGTGACACGGTGAGCACCCAGACATGAAACATAACACTAGGCGATACACACTGCATGGTGACACGGTGAGCACCCAGACATGAAACATAACAATAGGCGATACACACTGCATGGTGACACGGTGAGCACCCAGACATGAAACATAACAATAGGCGATACACACTGCATGGTGACACGGTGAGCACCCAGACATGAAACATAACACTAGGCGATACACACTGCATGGTGACACGGTGAGCACCCAGACATGAAACATAACAATAGGCGATACACACTGCATGGTAACACGGTGAGCACCCAGACATGAAACATAACAATAGGCTATACACACTGCATGGTGACACGGTGAGCACCCAGACATGAAACATAACAATAGGCGATACACACTGCATGGTGACACGGTGAGCACCCAGACATGAAACATAACAATAGGTGATACACACTGCATGGTGACACGGTGAGCACCCAGACATGAAACATAACAATAGGCGATACACACTGCATGGTGACACGGTGAGCACCCAGACATGAAACATAACAATAGGCGATACACACTGCATGGTGACACGGTGAGCACCCAGACATGAAACATAACAATAGGCGATACACACTGCATGGTGACACGGTGAGCACCCAGACATGAAACATAACAATAGGCGATACACACTGCATGGTGACACCGTGAGCACCCAGACATGAAACATAACAATAGGCGATACACACTGCATGGTGACACGGTGAGCACCCAGACATGAAACATAACAATAGGCGATACACACTGCATGGTGACACGGTGAGCACCCAGACATGAAACATAACAATAGGCGATACACACTGCATGGTGACACGGTGAGCACCCAGACATGAAACATAACACTAGGCGATACACACTGCATGGTGACACGGTGAGCACCCAGACATGAAACATAACAATAGGCGATACACACTGCATGGTGACACGGTGAGCACCCAGACATGAAACATAACAATAGGCGATACACACTGCATGGTGACACGGTGAGCACCCAGACATGAAACATAACACTAGGCGATACACACTGCATGGTGACACGGTGAGCACCCAGACATGAAACATAACAATAGGCGATACACACTGCATGGTGACACGGTGAGCACCCAGACATGAAACATAACAATAGGCGATACACACTGCATGGTAACACGGTGAGCACCCAGACATGAAACATAACAATAGGCGATACACACTGCATGGTAACACGGTGAGCACCCAGACATGAAACATAACAATAGGCGATACACACTGCATGGTGACACGGTGAGCACCCAGACATGAAACATAACAATAGGCGATACACACTGCATGGTGACACGGTGAGCACCCAGACATGAAACATAACAATAGGCGATACACACTGCATGGTAACACGGTGAGCACCCAGACATGAAACATAACAATAGGCGATACACACTGCATGGTAACACGGTGAGCACCCAGACATGAAACATAACAATAGGCGATACACACTGCATGGTGACACGGTGAGCACCCAGACATGAAACATAACAATAGGCGATACACACTGCATGGTAACACGGTGAGCACCCAGACATGAAACATAACAATAGGCGATACACACACACTGCATGGTAACACGGTGAGCACCCAGACATGAAACATAACAATAGGCGATACACACACACTGCATGGTGACACGGTGAGCACCCAGACATGAAACATAACAATAGGCGATACACACACACTGCATGGTGACACGGTGAGCACCCAGACATGAAACATAACAATAGGCAATACACACTGCATGGTAACACGGTGAGCACCCAGACATGAAACATAACAATAGGCGATACACACTGCATGGTGACACGGTGAGCACCCAGACATGAAACATAACAATAGGCGATACACACTGCATGGTAACACGGTGAGCACCCAGACATGAAACATAACAATAGGCGATACACACTGCATGGTGACACGGTGAGCACCCAGACATGAAACATAACAATAGGCGATACACACTGCATGGTAACACGGTGAGCACCCAGACATGAAACATAACAATAGGCGATACACACTGCATGGTAACACGGTGAGCACCCAGACATGAAACATAACAATAGGCTATACACACTGCATGGTGACACGGTGAGCACCCAGACATGAAACATAACAATAGGCGATACACACTGCATGGTGACACGGTGAGCACCCAGACATGAAACATAACAATAGGTGATACACACTGCATGGTGACACGGTGAGCACCCAGACATGAAACATAACAATAGGCGATACACACTGCATGGTGACACGGTGAGCACCCAGACATGAAACATAACAATAGGCGATACACACTGCATGGTGACACGGTGAGCACCCAGACATGAAACATAACAATAGGCGATACACACTGCATGGTGACACGGTGAGCACCCAGACATGAAACATAACAATAGGCGATACACACTGCATGGTGACACCGTGAGCACCCAGACATGAAACATAACAATAGGCGATACACACTGCATGGTGACACGGTGAGCACCCAGACATGAAACATAACAATAGGCGATACACACTGCATGGTGACACGGTGAGCACCCAGACATGAAACATAACAATAGGCGATACACACTGCATGGTGACACGGTGAGCACCCAGACATGAAACATAACACTAGGCGATACACACTGCATGGTGACACGGTGAGCACCCAGACATGAAACATAACAATAGGCGATACACACTGCATGGTGACACGGTGAGCACCCAGACATGAAACATAACAATAGGCGATACACACTGCATGGTGACACGGTGAGCACCCAGACATGAAACATAACACTAGGCGATACACACTGCATGGTGACACGGTGAGCACCCAGACATGAAACATAACAATAGGCGATACACACTGCATGGTGACACGGTGAGCACCCAGACATGAAACATAACAATAGGCGATACACACTGCATGGTGACACGGTGAGCACCCAGACATGAAACATAACAATAGGCGATACACACTGCATGGTGACACGGTGAGCACCCAGACATGAAACATAACAATAGGCGATACACACTGCATGGTGACACCGTGAGCACCCAGACATGAAACATAACAATAGGCGATACACACTGCATGGTGACACGGTGAGCACCCAGACATGAAACATAACAATAGGCGATACACACTGCATGGTGACACGGTGAGCACCCAGACATGAAACATAACAATAGGCGATACACACTGCATGGTGACACGGTGAGCACCCAGACATGAAACATAACACTAGGCGATACACACTGCATGGTGACACGGTGAGCACCCAGACATGAAACATAACAATAGGCGATACACACTGCATGGTAACACGGTGAGCACCCAGACATGAAACATAACAATAGGCGATACACACTGCATGGTGACACGGTGAGCACCCAGACATGAAACATAACAATAGGTGATACACACTGCATGGTAACACGGTGAGCACCCAGACATGAAACATAACACTAGGCGATACACACTGCATGGTGACACGGTGAGCACCCAGACATGAAACATAACAATAGGCGATACACACTGCATGGTAACACGGTGAGCACCCAGACATGAAACATAACAATAGGCGATACACACTGCATGGTAACACGGTGAGCACCCAGACATGAAACATAACACTAGGCGATACACACTGCATGGTGACACGGTGAGCACCCAGACATGAAACATAACAATAGGCGATACACACTGCATGGTGACACGGTGAGCACCCAGACATGAAACATAACACTAGGCGATACACACTGCATGGTGACACGGTGAGCACCCAGACATGAAACATAACACTAGGCGATACACACTGCATGGTGACACGGTGAGCACCCAGACATGAAACATAACAATAGGCGATACACACTGCATGGTGACACGGTGAGCACCCAGACATGAAACATAACACTAGGCGATACACACTGCATGGTGACACGGTGAGCACCCAGACATGAAACATAACACTAGGCGATACACACTGCATGGTGACACGGTGAGCACCCAGACATGAAACATAACACTAGGCGATACACACTGCATGGTGACACGGTGAGCACCCAGACATGAAACATAACAATAGGCGATACACACTGCATGGTGACACGGTGAGCACCCAGACATGAAACATAACACTAGGCGATACACACTGCATGGTGACACGGTGAGCACCCAGACATGAAACATAACACTAGGCGATACACACTGCATGGTGACACGGTGAGCACCCAGACATGAAACATAACACTAGGCGATACACACTGCATGGTGACACGGTGAGCACCCAGACATGAAACATAACACTAGGCGATACACACTGCATGGTGACATGGTGAGCACCCAGACATGAAACATAACACTAGGCGATACACACTGCATGGTGACACGGTGAGCACCCAGACATGAAACATAACACTAGGCGATACACACTGCATGGTGACATGGTGAGCACCCAGACATGAAACATAACACTAGGCGATACACACTGCATGGTGACATGGTGAGCACCCAGACATGAAACATAACACTAGGCGATACACACTGCATGGTGACATGGTGAGCACCCAGACATGAAACATAACAATAGGCGATACACACTGCATGGTGACATGGTGAGCACCCAGACATGAAACATAACAATAGGCGATACACACTGCATGGTGACACGGTGAGCACCCAGACATGAAACATAACAATAGGCGATACACACTGCATGGTGACACGGTGAGCACCCAGACATGAAAACAGTAGAATAAACACAAAGAGAAATAAATATTTAACTGAAATAAAAGCATGTAAAACGACATTGTTCAAAAAACTATACTAGCCCTCAAATGATATTGTTAGAATTAGTAAATGTAGGTAGAAGCAGTGTGACTGCAACTACAGGTAGAAACAGCATGACTGCAACTACAAGGTAGAAAAACAGCGTGACTGTAGCTCTACAAGAACAAGAATTAGTAGGTAGAGGTAGCTCTACAGGTAGAAACAGCGTGACTGCAACTACAAAAAAATCAGTTAGCTATGAGGAAGAAACAGCGAGCACTGTAACTACAATGATATGAACAATGAGATATGAACTAGTATTGGGCCATTCCAGTTTATATCTGCACCCCCCCCCCTGTTGATGAGTTTGTGTGTTTACTTCATACAGGGTATAATTTCCATGGGTGTATGAGTCATACAAAGTTTTATTTCCAAATCACCATTCACCATACAGTGATGGAAATCCAAAACTATAGGTCCTACTTATGGTGTTGATGAGTTCCTTTGTGACACCATACAGAGTTGGATTTCCAAATATCACTCTTATATGCTAATTTACCAAGTTCAAAATTTTATATCTGATAAAGGAAATCCAAACTAGTCCTGATTCACGGTGTTGATGAGCTCATTCGTCCCACCATCATTATCTAATTTCAGAAATAACTATTTCATACTGGCCCAATACAGTCAGAAATCCAAGTTTTTTCAGTCATACAGTGTTGGAAATCCAACCTCATCAACCGCTATGTGGTGAGATAAACTAGGCCATATTTAATTTAGTAGCCATAACTGCCTAGATTTCCAGAATTTGTTTTTCCATACTCGTCTGGATTTCCAGATTCTGTTTCTCCATATACAGTTGGAATTCCGGGGTATTTTCCCCATCATACAGTGCTGGAAATCCGACCTCATCAACAGGGGGGGGTGCAGATATAAACTGGAATGGCCCATTGAGGATTACAATGTTTATCTTGGGGGGAAAATTGCCCACCTAAAAGCAAAGCCCCCAAACGATGCAGATGACCAACTGCAGAGAGACCCCCAAGATGAAATAGTAAAGTAGAACGCAAATAAAAGAAAACACTTAAATATACCTGAAAATACTACAGGCAATCTAATAAATAAACATGCACATGTAAAAACATAAATAGAACTACACTACTCAATATAAACTCCTCTCCTCCACTAAAAGTACATTTATACTAAATGTGACACTACTCCATATCCAAAACTAAATTGTTTCTAACAATCATGGACTAGTGCAGATTAGGCCTCACTTAATGATTCACCTGAGACACGAATGTACCTAGTATAACAGTCTGAGGTCCAACGACCAAGTGTTTTAATCATGTGATCAGGAATGCCCACTTTGGCTGCTGTTGATGCTGCACCGATACGAAATGAATGCCCTGTATATAGAGAGGCATCCAATCCGATTAAGCTTAATAGCTGATGCAAATACTGCAAGAAAACTGTTCGTGTCAAAGAACGATTACCAGGTAAAATAAACAAAGGATCACTTGGCTTAACATTAGGTGGAATTTCGTAACGCTGTGTTAAGTAACTCCGCAAGGCCGAAACTGGGCACAAGTGATCATTAGAGTACAGAGTAATGATGGTGCCTTTATGGCAATGATCTGTCTTAGACGCTTTAAGTCTAAGGAAGGCACAAACGTTGCCACTAAACGTAACATCTTCAACACATGAATTCAGTCTCGAATCGAAAAAAAATTAGAAACAGTAAATTCCCCGCAACGTAAGAAGCCGAAAAAAGCTGACAAAATAACTGCTTCTAAAAGGCAGTCTATGTAAGGTGTGAATACTCCCATTCTTAGTGTTTCCACACAACTTGCTACAATATCTGCTGTAAAAGGTGATCTTATCCTACCTACAGGACGTTGTTCATGTTTAATTGCCTTTTTAGCAATAAGTTTAACCTCAAAAGTTCACCGCCTTTACATTTCCAGGGATTCGGTACATCAGACTCAATATAAGCAAACCTAACTCCAGCAATATACAATAGTATAGTAGACGCACTTAAGTGTAAACGTCTGAAACAATGCGTTACAAAAAGCAAAAGCAAAAGCACATTCTCAGAAATCGTAGGAAGACAAGTCACTGAGCATTGAACATTATGCATCAAATTAAACCTGATAAAATGTGATAAACCAGTCTTATAAACTTGTCTAGTCTTCTCCGTCACTGAGGAATTCCACAATTGTTTAACTTCCTGACCTAAACATGGATCACTTCTGAGTATGGTGGACAAAGTGTTTTCTGCAGCTGAGCCGTAGGAGCCAGGCAGCGGAACTTCTGTAATTGCGAACGGGAGAGTGAATCAGCAATGTCATTTCGAACTCCGGGTAGGTTTGTGCAGTGATAATGAAATTATTTTCCATAGCTGTCAAAGTGAGACGACGCATAAGTTTATTGATATCATGGCACCGTGAAGATGCCCTTCCCTTCTTAATAATATACACCGTAGCCTGGTTATCACAGTTAAACCTAATGCGCCTCTGTGACCAATAGCTACCCCATAACAAGGCAGCTATGACAATAGGATATAATTCTAAGAATGCCATGGAAAATGCATCATCTTTCAAACCGATCATCTCTGCTGATCATCCCTGGAAGAATCCTCCGAAACCCACTGTGGATGCAGCATCTGTATAAATTTGCAAATCAGATGCATTGACCAGCTCAGCATCAAGAAACATATGTATACCATTCCAATTCTGCAGAAATACTTTCCACATAGTCAATTCCATGCGGCAATCTTTGTTTAAAGTCACATGATGATGAAGTTTACGCACAGATGATGCCAGCTGCAGCATATAGGATATAAATGACCGCCCCGGCGGAACTACTCTAGCTGCAAAGTTTAAATGCCCTAGCAATGATAATAACTCGCGCTTGGTCACTGTAGTTCTTGTTGTCAGTGATGCTATAATATTAGTTATTCTGTCCTTCTTAATGCCTGGTAGAAAGGCAACCATATCTGCAGAATTTAACATTATCCCTAAGTACTCTAGCTCAAGTAAAGAACCCACTGTTTTGTGAGGTGCTAGGGGAATATTCAAAGACGAAAACAACATAGTCATGATAGCCATAGTACGTATGGCATCCTCCTCAAGAGCGTCAATTGTTAAAAAATCATCAAGTAAGTGGATGATAAAATTTACGTTATACTTATGTTTAGCAATCCAGCATATTGCCTGCGAAAGCCGGTCAAAAATCTTTGGACTTGATCTGCTGCCAAACACAAGCCTGACGAAAAAGTAGTACTTCCCCTTCCACTTAACACCATGTAAGTGCCAAATGGAGGGATGCAAAGGAATCTGCTTGAAAGCATCCGTAATATCATATTTTGACATGTAGGCATGTGTGCCTAAAAGTTGTAGTTGGGCTATGGCATCGTCTACTCTAATATATGACAGAGAATAAAGCTCCTTGTCAATCAACTCATTTAAACTCGGCACCCCTGACAGATCATGTGGGGCTGATAGATCCACAATTAGCCTTTTCTTCTTAGAGTACTTGCCTTCTGCTATTCCCAGTGGACTAACTCTATAAATAGGAAATGGCGGAGTGTCATATGGGCCTATTAGGTAGCACTTATCTAATTCTACTTGCAACAGTCTAGATACAGTGGACTAACTCTATAAATAGGAAATGGCGGAGTGTCATATGGGCCTATTAGGTAGCACTTATCTAATTCTACTTGCAACAGTCTAGATACAGTATGTGGATATCCTTCTGGGCAGAGAAATTATTCCGGCACTCATAACTAGCAGTCAAAAAACCATGTCGAAGGCCTGAACATAAGTGTGAGACAAAATCCCTATCTGGATGTAAACGAAGATCATGTTCCAATTTATCCACCTTAATTGGTGCTCTAGCTGTTGTGGGTAGTCATTGCTTAGATTGTTGGGGCTTGCTTGTGGGTTGTGCCTTTGAACATTTACTTGCTGAATGGTTTTCCCTGCATGAACTACACACATGCAATAGAGGACACTGAGAACGGAAGCAACCCCTCTCAAAGTTGTAATTATTGCAAATTTCACGTCCCCCTTGAAACAAACGAACTCTACCTCTGACATCCATAGAGCCACGAGCTGAAAAATCTTGATTGTCACGCACAGAGTGTTTACGTGGACAAAAATGTTGCGAATGCAATGAACTCTAGCAAAGTGAACATGCCGCTGCTTTACGCCCAGCTGTAAGCCTCATAAAAATATCTGTATCTCTGACTGACCAATCAATATTAATATTCTGCTGCTGCCACCATGCAGCTGCTCTGGTGGTGAACTCCACCAGGTAATCATAAAAAAGACCACCTCCAAAACTGTTGGCCATGGCAATGATATCTGTAGTGTAGAGTTCTAACTCCTCCCGTCTCCCAGGGTAAGCTTCACACATTACGGCTTTGTATTTCCCAAAGGCCATGAGAAATTCACTAAGTGTCAAAGACTTGTTCAAACGTGGGTCCGGGTTCCCTTTAATCTTAATTTCATTTCCCATCGAGTCAGTAATCAATCTGTTCTCTGAAAGTTCATGAGCAGGTATCAATAAGGCAGCGAGATTAACATAATTACCTTCGATTATTTTCTTCTTGAGTGTTGTTGAAATGGACACTATTTTAGGCAGATCGTTCGAAGAAACACCAAACTTATTCTTTTCAATTGAATGACTACTAGTTGACCCGATGTTGGTCGGAGATGTCTCTCTTACTAGGCTCATTGACGAATTTGCAAGACCAGTGCCGTCGTTGTTGCCAAGGCTGGTGGAGGCCGCCATATTGGTTTCTTGGAGCTGACGTATTGCATCGACTGACTCGCGCAAACCTTGCAAATTTTGACGTAATTCAGTTATATCGCGGCGAACCTCGTCATCCGGAACGGTCACTTGTCGATCCCCGGACAAAGCCTGTGAAAGAACCTGGTCAGAAGAGTCTATGAATGAAGGAATGTCCGCCATCACTCGCTGAGTCGGTGTACGGCTTGAAGATATGACGTCATCGGTATTGTTAACAGCATTGCATTGAATCGGTTCAACAACGCGGTCCTTATTTAACTCAAATGTCCGTAAAAGTGCTTTCCTTCGTCACACGAAGTCACGTGATAAACATGCGAGATTCATGTCATAAACACTGTTTAATGCATACACAATAAACATGTATTAAAAAAAAAAAAAAAAAAAAAAAAAAACGTGACTCGATATTTTGTATTTTTTGGTCGGCCACTGAGGGCAACAAAACAATTTTTTTTTTGGCATAAGACTGATGTTAGTTCATCCCTTCAATATGATATGTTAAGTAAAGAATTACACACAGTCAGGCAAATTGAGCTTGATGAAATAAAAAAGATGCATGTGAAAGCTGATGTTATTGATCATAAGAGGGAATATACAAGACAATATATAAAACAGAAATGTAAAGACCAATGTTATCGTCAGTTAAGAAAAAAAAATAAAGAGGCAAAATATCTCACAACTAGAGAAGGAAAGATATTCAATATGCAATGAGATTGAAAAGGACAAATATACAACAGCAAGTAGAAAGTAGAAAAAGTGTAGAACATTTAGCCAATTCTTGGTCTTAACTGAACCAGTTGTATGAACTATTCCCTTGCGGGCAAGGTTTCAATAGTTTTGCTATGTTTGTAAAGTTTATCAGCAACAAAATAACTAAATAGTGGTTCAATGTCACTTTCAATGTTTTCACAACCTGTTAAATTTCTTCAACAGAATTCTTGGTATGGACAGAGAGAAGAATACCCATCTATACAACAAAAGAAGTGAATTCCGCAAATTATTTTGCATTCTAGAAGAGGCTGAATTGAAATTAAACAATGAAAGAAAAGCTGAAAGTAACTTATCTTCTGTATATATTTTACTAGGTTATTTGTAGCATGAATGAAAACTACCTTCATAAATAAATACCAAAAATTAACCTGCTTTATTTCACCCATTTCCCAATATACGTTGATGTACCATATACCAAATGCCATGGTTACTGTATTCTTATAATATCTTGGTCAGAACTTGGTCAAGCATTTTTGCCTTCCTAATCAAAATTCATTGTGAAGCATTTCCTATAGAATTGGTTTTCTGATAAACACCCATTTGTAATTGTTAGTCCCCGTTCGGACGCAGTTCGAAAACGAGGACTTATGTTTTGACCTCCTGGCGTGCGTGTATACGTCTGTGCGTGCGTCCGGACCTGTATCTTAGAAATGCCTGAACCAATCACAATCAAACTTTACACATACATCATACATGATATTATGCATATGCAAGTCAATTTGTTTCAGGATCTGATTCAAGATGGCTGAATGGCGGCCATTTTTGTGCTAAAAATCATAAAAATCAAGCATTTTTCGGCTGTTTACAGATGGATTTTGTTATAACTTAGTATATACATTAGACATTATGGGACCTTGATGCAAATAATTTTGTTTTTCAGATTAGATTCAAAATTGCGGCCATTTTGTTTTAATGAATGTGGTTCTCAGGCCATACATGTATGTCTGACTTGCTTTCACTGATTATGTTCAAATTTTAAATATTTATTATACATCATGTCATAGATAGACAGATGTATTGGTTTGACGATCCTATTCAAAATGGCCAAACGGTGGCCATTTTTGTGCTAAAAAATCATCAAATATCAAGCATTTCTGGCATTTATGGATGCATTTCGTTCAAACTTGGTACATATATTAGACATTACAGGTTCCTGATGCTAAAACTGTATGTCCACCTCTGTTGGGATGAACATTTGTATTATTATACTGAATAAATCTTAAAACCAAAATTATGGCACTCAATCATGGCAATCTTCCAGGTCATCGTTAAAAAGATTTTCAGAGGCAAATTTAATCTTGAAGGATTGCAGGAAATTTACCCTTACCGATTCATATTTATGAATTAATCGGGATTCAGGTACCATAATGTGTGTAACAGAAAAACAACGAACATTCGCGTGGGATTTTTCACACAAACATTGTGAATGGTTCCCCGATACTGATTCCTTTTTAACTTTCAAGTTTTCTAAGACACGGCATACCCTGCTCATGACCAGAGACGTCGTTTACCCTGCTCATGACCAGAGACGTCGTTGAGATGCAGGTGCGATTCCACTTGGCAACGCGTTCTATTTTTTTCCAAAGCGTGTGGTCGGCGCCTTTGATTGCGTTTATTTTGTTCTTTTATTCACTATCACTGGCAGCGTTTGTTTTGTCGCGTCTCACAACTTAATGTCCAAGCTGACTTTGTTTTGGCTGTAAGTGAACTACGTACAGCTCATGAAAGTATTTCGCCCAGAGTTCGCAAAACGGAATACCCTGCAAAATTTGAATCCTTTATTTTATAACGAGACATTGGGCGCAAAAATAAAAACCATAATTGTAAATCAACAAGTTTATGTAACGTGTTAGTCTGCTTGCCAGCCGCCTAGTTAAAAAATTTCGGACAAGTAAGACGGGCGCTGGCCGACATTACATTTGCAAGTATTGTATTTATTTGACAAATTGTACACTACGGTCATTTTATAACAATCGATTGGTCGTTTTTTTCACAGTCTTACTATTCCTGCAGATATTCTTCAATTGTTATAGGTGCCACAGATTTTAACATAATTACAACTTGACCCGTGTTAAACCCAAACCATGCGTGCATGTCAACCGTCACCCTACACACGGTTACTCAACGACATTTTTCGCTCTCCACCAAAAATAGAATGGTTTTATTTCATATTATATTCATGTGTCTGTGTCAGTGCCGTATTTGATTTCACATGTTTGGTTCGATCTTGTTTATGGTGGACATTTTTACTACGTGTATGTATTATTACCAATTTTATATGGCAGTGTGATCCACCATATTTTTTCAACGGTCGTTCTATAAATTTCTGATTGTATTTATTCTTATATTGACATCATAAAAACAAAAATGATACACTTGTACATGAAACAATAGGTAATGAACTGTAAATGCAGACAATTGCGTTGTCAGGCGAGCGATACTTCTGGATTTGCGCGGTCGAAAATAAAGCGGAAATTGTCCGGTCGAATTGAACAAAGCGAGCAAAAAAAAAGCGATCGAAATCCGGAAGCAGGCGGGAGGTTGGGCGAAATGAGTACTGTATGTCTGACTTGTTTTGACTGATTATGTTCAAATTTTTAATATTCATTATACATCATGTCATAGATATACGGATATATTGGTTTGACGATCCTATTCAAAGTAGCCAAATGGTGGCTGTTTCTGTGCTAAAAAAATCCTCAAATATCAAGCATTTTTTGCATTTATGGATGGATTTTGTTCAAACTTATAACATACATTAGACATTACAGGTCATTTTGTTTTAATGATTGGGCTTCTAGAGCCATATCTCTTAAATGCTTTGACTGATTATATTCAAATTTTATATATCATGTTATATATATATATATATATATATATATATATATATACATGTATTCAAAATGGCTGATTTTGAATGCTGTTCCAGAGCTATATCTCTCAATATGGACAAGTACTTGTTTGACGATCAGATACAAATGTCAATCATTTTAATGTTAAAAAATATTCCTGACATGGTTATATTCCAGCTATATTACTATAAACAAAACTTTATGTCTTAAATTTGATAACTAACGGGGACTGTGCCATGCATGGCTTGTTTTTTTTATATCATCTCCCTTCTAAATTGATTTTTTCAATTTTCAAATTTGTTGCCATATCCTCCAAATATTATACATTATAGGTTGTCTGTTTCTGATATGTATATTTATGAATGTCTTACAATCTTATTAGTAAATTAGTAACATTGAGTAGTGTGAGGGAGGTACACAATACAAGACAGTTCTTACATGACAAGAATGTACATTGTACACAGTTTTCAACCACTCACTCAAATTGTGTTTCTTTTCTTAGAGGTGAAGGTGAAACAACAAATTGACAAAATGAGATCAAGTGTTGGAAAGTTTCAGCGTGAACTGAAGGACATTAAACCAACTCCAGAATGTAAGTAGCTTGGTTTAATTGTTACATGTATTGTGTGCTAATAGCTACCATGTGGCACACTGTTGTTCAGGGGAGTATACAATGACCACATGTGTACTATGAAATAGTGTCAAAAGTGTCAAATAATTTATAAATTTGCTAATTCAAAGGAAAGTATATTCTCACAATATTTGGCATTTTATCTAAATTAAGATTCTGTTAATTCATTCATTCAGTGAGTCAATGACATATCACTACTTGTACTATTCATTCAGTGAGTCAATGACATATCACTACTTGTACTATTCATTCAGTGAGTCAATGACTTATCACTACTGCTACTATTCATACAATACCATGATATATCACTACTGCTACTATTCATACAATACCATGACATATCACTACTGCTACTATTCATACAATACCATGACATATCACTACTTGTACTATTCATACAATACCATGACATATCACTACTTGTGATATTCATACAATACCATGACATATCACTACTGGTACTATTCATACAATACCATGACATATCACTACTTGTACTATTCATACAATACCATGACATATCACTACTTGTGATATTCATACAATACCATGACATATCACTACTGGTACTATTCATACAATACCATGACATATCACTACTGCTACTATTCATACAATACCATGACATATCACTACTTGTACTATTCATACAATACCATGACTTATCACTACTGCTACTATTCATACAATACCATGACATATCACTACTTGTACTATTCATACAATACCATGACATATCACTACTGGTACTATTCATACTATACCATGACATATCACTACTGCTACTATTCATACAATACCATGACATATCACTACTTGTACTATTCATACAATACCATGACTTATCACTACTGCTACTATTCATACAATACCATGACATATCACTACTTGTACTATTCATACAATACCATGACATATCACTACTGCTACTATTCATACAATACCATGACTTATCACTACTGCTACTATTCATACAATACCACGACATATCACTACTGCTACTATTCATACAATACCATGACATATCACTACTGCTACTATTCATACAATACCATGACATATCACTACTGCTACTATTCATACAATACCATGACATATCACTACTGGTACTATTCATACAATACCATGACATATCACTACTGGTACTATTCATACAATACCATGACATATCACTACTGCTACTATTCATACAATACAATACCATGACATATCACTACTTGTACTATTCATACAATACCATGACATATCACTACTTGTGATATTCATACAATACCATGACATATCATTACTGCTACTATTCATACAATACCATGACATATCACTACTTGTACTATTCATACAATACCATGACATATCACTACTTGTACTATTCATACAATACCATGACATATCACTACTTGTACTATTCATACAATACCATGACATATCACTACTGGTACTATTCATACAATACCATGACATATCACTACTTGTACTATTCATACAATACCATGACATATCACTACTTGTACTATTCATACAATACCATGACATATCACTACTTGTACTATTCATACAATACCATGACTTATCACTACTTGTACTATTCATACAATACCATGACATATCACTACTTGTACTATTCATACAATACCATGACATATCACTACTGCTACTATTCATACAATACCATGACTTATCACTACTTATACTATTCATACAATACCATGACATATCACTACTGCTACTATTCATACAATACCATGACATATCACTACTGCTACTATTCATACAATACCATGACATATCACTACTTGTACTATTCATACAATACCATGACATATCACTACTTGTACTATTCATACAATACCATGACATATCACTACTTGTGATATTCATACAATACCATGACATATCACTACTGCTACTATTCATACAATACCATGATATATCACTACTGCTACTATTCATACAATACCATGACATATCACTACTGCTACTATTCATACAATACCATGACATATCACTACTTGTACTATTCATACAATACCATGACATATCACTACTTGTGATATTCATACAATACCATGACATATCACTACTGGTACTATTCATACAATACCATGACATATCACTACTTGTACTATTCATACAATACCATGACATATCACTACTTGTGATATTCATACAATACCATGACATATCACTACTGGTACTATTCATACAATACCATGACATATCACTACTGCTACTATTCATACAATACCATGACATATCACTACTTGTACTATTCATACAATACCATGACTTATCACTACTGCTACTATTCATACAATACCATGACATATCACTACTTGTACTATTCATACAATACCATGACATATCACTACTGGTACTATTCATACTATACCATGACATATCACTACTGCTACTATTCATACAATACCATGACATATCACTACTTGTACTATTCATACAATACCATGACTTATCACTACTGCTACTATTCATACAATACCATGACATATCACTACTTGTACTATTCATACAATACCATGACATATCACTACTGCTACTATTCATACAATACCATGACTTATCACTACTGCTACTATTCATACAATACCACGACATATCACTACTGCTACTATTCATACAATACCATGACATATCACTACTGCTACTATTCATACAATACCATGACATATCACTACTGCTACTATTCATACAATACCATGACATATCACTACTGGTACTATTCATACAATACCATGACATATCACTACTGGTACTATTCATACAATACCATGACATATCACTACTGCTACTATTCATACAATACAATACCATGACATATCACTACTTGTACTATTCATACAATACCATGACATATCACTACTTGTGATATTCATACAATACCATGACATATCATTACTGCTACTATTCATACAATACCATGACATATCACTACTTGTACTATTCATACAATACCATGACATATCACTACTTGTACTATTCATACAATACCATGACATATCACTACTTGTACTATTCATACAATACCATGACATATCACTACTGGTACTATTCATACAATACCATGACATATCACTACTTGTACTATTCATACAATACCATGACATATCACTACTTGTACTATTCATACAATACCATGACATATCACTACTTGTACTATTCATACAATACCATGACTTATCACTACTTGTACTATTCATACAATACCATGACATATCACTACTTGTACTATTCATACAATACCATGACATATCACTACTGCTACTATTCATACAATACCATGACTTATCACTACTTATACTATTCATACAATACCATGACATATCACTACTGCTACTATTCATACAATACCATGACATATCACTACTGCTACTATTCATACAATACCATGACATATCACTACTTGTACTATTCATACAATACCATGACATATCACTACTTGTACTATTCATACAATACCATGACATATCACTACTTGTGATATTCATACAATACCATGACATATCACTACTGCTACTATTCATACAATACCATGACATATCACTACTTGTACTATTCATACAATACCATGACTTATCACTACTGCTACTATTCATACAATACCATGACATATCACTACTTGTACTATTCATACAATACCATGACATATCACTACTTGTACTATTCATACAATACCATGACATATCACTACTTGTACTATTCATACAATACCATGACATATCACTACTGGTACTATTCATACAATACCATGACATATCACTACTTGTACTATTCATACAATACCATGACATATCACTACTTGTACTATTCATACAATACCATGACTTATCACTACTTGTACTATTCATACAATACCATGACATATCACTACTTGTACTATTCATACAATACCATGACATATCACTACTTGTACTATTCATACAATACCTTGACATATCACTACTGCTGCTATTCATACAATACCATGACATATCACTACTTGTACTATTCATACAATACCATGACATATCACTACTGCTACTATTCATACAATACCATGACTTATCACTACTTGTACTATTCATACAATACCATGACATATCACTACTGCTACTATTCATACAATACCATGACATATCACTACTGGTACTATTCATACAATACCATGACATATCACTACTTGTACTATTCATACAATACCATGACATATCACTACTGCTACTATTCATACAATACCATGACTTATCACTACTTGTACTATTCATACAATATCATGACATATCACTACTGCTACTATTCATACAATACCATGACATATCACTACTTGTACTATTCATACAATACCATGACATATCACTACTGGTACTATTCATACAATACCATGACATATCACTACTGCTACTATTCATACAATACCATGACTTATCACTACTTGTGATATTCATACAATACCATGACATATCACTACTGGTACTATTCATACAATACCATGACATATCACTACTGGTACTATTCATACAATACCATGACATATCACTACTGGTACTATTCATACAATACCATGACATATCACTACTGCTACTATTCATACAATACCATGACTTATCACTACTTGTACTATTCATACAATACCATGACATATCACTACTGGTACTATTCATACAATACCATGACATATCACTACTGGTACTATTCATACAATACCATGACATATCACTACTGCTACTATTCATACAATACCATGACATATCACTACTGGTACTATTCATACAATACCATGACTTATCACTACTTGTACTATTCATACAATACCATGACATATCACTACTGGTACTATTCATACAATACCATGACATATCACTACTGCTACTATTCATACAATACCATGACATATCACTACTGGTACTATTCATACAATACCATGACTTATCACTACTTGTACTATTCATACAATACCATGACTTATCACTACTGGTACTATTCATACAATACCATGACTTATCACTACTTGTGATATTCATACAATACCATGATATATCACTACTGGTACTATTCATACAATACCATGACTTATCACTACTGCTACTATTCATACAATACCATAACATATCACTACTGCTACTATTCATACAATACCATGACATATCACTACTTGTACTATTCATACAATACCATGATATATCACTACTGGTACTATTCATACAATACCATGACTTATCACTACTTGTACTATTCATACAATACCATGACTTATCACTACTTGTACTATTCATACAATACCATGACATATCACTACTGGTACTATTCATACAATACCATGACATATCACTACTTGTACTATTCATACAATACCATGACATATCACTACTGCTACTATTCATACAATACCATGACATATCACTACTGGTACTATTCATACAATACCATGACATATCACTACTTGTACTATTCATACAATACCATGACATATCACTACTGGTACTATTCATACAATACCATGACATATCACTACTGGTACTATTCATACAATACCATGACATATCACTACTGCTACTATTCATACAATACCATGACATATCACTACTTGTACTATTCATACAATACCATGATATATCACTACTGGTACTATTCATACAATACCATGACTTATCACTACTTGTACTATTCATACAATACCATGACTTATCACTACTTGTACTATTCATACAATACCATGACATATCACTACTGGTACTATTCATACAATACCATGACATATCACTACTTGTACTATTCATACAATACCATGACATATCACTACTGCTACTATTCATACAATACCATGACATATCACTACTGGTACTATTCATACAATACCATGACATATCACTACTTGTACTATTCATACAATATCATGACATATCACTACTGGTACTATTCATACAATACCATGACATATCACTACTGGTACTATTCATACAATACCATGACATATCACTACTGCTACTATTCATACAATACAATACCATGACATATCACTACTTGTACTATTCATACAATACCATGACATATCACTACTTGTGATATTCATACAATACCATGACATATCATTACTGCTACTATTCATACAATACCATGACATATCACTACTTGTACTATTCATACAATACCATGACATATCACTACTTGTACTATTCATACAATACCATGACATATCACTACTTGTACTATTCATACAATACCATGACATATCACTACTGGTACTATTCATACAATACCATGACATATCACTACTTGTACTATTCATACAATACCATGACATATCACTACTTGTACTATTCATACAATACCATGACATATCACTACTTGTACTATTCATACAATACCATGACTTATCACTACTTGTACTATTCATACAATACCATGACATATCACTACTTGTACTATTCATACAATACCATGACATATCACTACTGCTACTATTCATACAATACCATGACTTATCACTACTTATACTATTCATACAATACCATGACATATCACTACTGCTACTATTCATACAATACCATGACATATCACTACTGCTACTATTCATACAATACCATGACATATCACTACTTGTACTATTCATACAATACCATGACATATCACTACTTGTACTATTCATACAATACCATGACATATCACTACTTGTGATATTCATACAATACCATGACATATCACTACTGCTACTATTCATACAATACCATGATATATCACTACTGCTACTATTCATACAATACCATGACATATCACTACTGCTACTATTCATACAATACCATGACATATCACTACTTGTACTATTCATACAATACCATGACATATCACTACTTGTGATATTCATACAATACCATGACATATCACTACTGGTACTATTCATACAATACCATGACATATCACTACTTGTACTATTCATACAATACCATGACATATCACTACTTGTGATATTCATACAATACCATGACATATCACTACTGGTACTATTCATACAATACCATGACATATCACTACTGCTACTATTCATACAATACCATGACATATCACTACTTGTACTATTCATACAATACCATGACTTATCACTACTGCTACTATTCATACAATACCATGACATATCACTACTTGTACTATTCATACAATACCATGACATATCACTACTGGTACTATTCATACTATACCATGACATATCACTACTGCTACTATTCATACAATACCATGACATATCACTACTTGTACTATTCATACAATACCATGACTTATCACTACTGCTACTATTCATACAATACCATGACATATCACTACTTGTACTATTCATACAATACCATGACATATCACTACTGCTACTATTCATACAATACCATGACTTATCACTACTGCTACTATTCATACAATACCACGACATATCACTACTGCTACTATTCATACAATACCATGACATATCACTACTGCTACTATTCATACAATACCATGACATATCACTACTGCTACTATTCATACAATACCATGACATATCACTACTGGTACTATTCATACAATACCATGACATATCACTACTGGTACTATTCATACAATACCATGACATATCACTACTGCTACTATTCATACAATACAATACCATGACATATCACTACTTGTACTATTCATACAATACCATGACATATCACTACTTGTGATATTCATACAATACCATGACATATCATTACTGCTACTATTCATACAATACCATGACATATCACTACTTGTACTATTCATACAATACCATGACATATCACTACTTGTACTATTCATACAATACCATGACATATCACTACTTGTACTATTCATACAATACCATGACATATCACTACTGGTACTATTCATACAATACCATGACATATCACTACTTGTACTATTCATACAATACCATGACATATCACTACTTGTACTATTCATACAATACCATGACATATCACTACTTGTACTATTCATACAATACCATGACTTATCACTACTTGTACTATTCATACAATACCATGACATATCACTACTTGTACTATTCATACAATACCATGACATATCACTACTGCTACTATTCATACAATACCATGACTTATCACTACTTATACTATTCATACAATACCATGACATATCACTACTGCTACTATTCATACAATACCATGACATATCACTACTGCTACTATTCATACAATACCATGACATATCACTACTTGTACTATTCATACAATACCATGACATATCACTACTTGTACTATTCATACAATACCATGACATATCACTACTTGTGATATTCATACAATACCATGACATATCACTACTGCTACTATTCATACAATACCATGACATATCACTACTTGTACTATTCATACAATACCATGACTTATCACTACTGCTACTATTCATACAATACCATGACATATCACTACTTGTACTATTCATACAATACCATGACATATCACTACTTGTACTATTCATACAATACCATGACATATCACTACTTGTACTATTCATACAATACCATGACATATCACTACTGGTACTATTCATACAATACCATGACATATCACTACTTGTACTATTCATACAATACCATGACATATCACTACTTGTACTATTCATACAATACCATGACTTATCACTACTTGTACTATTCATACAATACCATGACATATCACTACTTGTACTATTCATACAATACCATGACATATCACTACTTGTACTATTCATACAATACCTTGACATATCACTACTGCTGCTATTCATACAATACCATGACATATCACTACTTGTACTATTCATACAATACCATGACATATCACTACTGCTACTATTCATACAATACCATGACTTATCACTACTTGTACTATTCATACAATACCATGACATATCACTACTGCTACTATTCATACAATACCATGACATATCACTACTGGTACTATTCATACAATACCATGACATATCACTACTTGTACTATTCATACAATACCATGACATATCACTACTGCTACTATTCATACAATACCATGACTTATCACTACTTGTACTATTCATACAATATCATGACATATCACTACTGCTACTATTCATACAATACCATGACATATCACTACTTGTACTATTCATACAATACCATGACATATCACTACTGGTACTATTCATACAATACCATGACATATCACTACTGCTACTATTCATACAATACCATGACTTATCACTACTTGTGATATTCATACAATACCATGACATATCACTACTGGTACTATTCATACAATACCATGACATATCACTACTGGTACTATTCATACAATACCATGACATATCACTACTGGTACTATTCATACAATACCATGACATATCACTACTGCTACTATTCATACAATACCATGACTTATCACTACTTGTACTATTCATACAATACCATGACATATCACTACTGGTACTATTCATACAATACCATGACATATCACTACTGGTACTATTCATACAATACCATGACATATCACTACTGCTACTATTCATACAATACCATGACATATCACTACTGGTACTATTCATACAATACCATGACTTATCACTACTTGTACTATTCATACAATACCATGACATATCACTACTGGTACTATTCATACAATACCATGACATATCACTACTGCTACTATTCATACAATACCATGACATATCACTACTGGTACTATTCATACAATACCATGACTTATCACTACTTGTACTATTCATACAATACCATGACTTATCACTACTGGTACTATTCATACAATACCATGACTTATCACTACTTGTGATATTCATACAATACCATGATATATCACTACTGGTACTATTCATACAATACCATGACTTATCACTACTGCTACTATTCATACAATACCATAACATATCACTACTGCTACTATTCATACAATACCATGACATATCACTACTTGTACTATTCATACAATACCATGATATATCACTACTGGTACTATTCATACAATACCATGACTTATCACTACTTGTACTATTCATACAATACCATGACTTATCACTACTTGTACTATTCATACAATACCATGACATATCACTACTGGTACTATTCATACAATACCATGACATATCACTACTTGTACTATTCATACAATACCATGACATATCACTACTGCTACTATTCATACAATACCATGACATATCACTACTGGTACTATTCATACAATACCATGACATATCACTACTTGTACTATTCATACAATACCATGACATATCACTACTGGTACTATTCATACAATACCATGACATATCACTACTGGTACTATTCATACAATACCATGACATATCACTACTGCTACTATTCATACAATACCATGACATATCACTACTTGTACTATTCATACAATACCATGATATATCACTACTGGTACTATTCATACAATACCATGACTTATCACTACTTGTACTATTCATACAATACCATGACTTATCACTACTTGTACTATTCATACAATACCATGACATATCACTACTGGTACTATTCATACAATACCATGACATATCACTACTTGTACTATTCATACAATACCATGACATATCACTACTGCTACTATTCATACAATACCATGACATATCACTACTGGTACTATTCATACAATACCATGACATATCACTACTTGTACTATTCATACAATATCATGACATATCACTACTGGTACTATTCATACAATACCATGACATATCACTACTGGTACTATTCATACAATACCATGACATATCACTACTGCTACTATTCATACAATACCTTGACATATCACTACTTGTACTATTCATACAATACCATCACTTATCAGTCAAGTTGTATAGGCAAAACATTTTGCACAATAATAAATATTAGGCTATGCCAATTCATAGAAAGCAAGAATATCATAAACAACAATCAGGCAGGATTCAGAAAAGGGTACCGGACAACTGATCACATTTTTGTCTTAAAAACAATTATATAGTTCATAAATATCTGAAACAAAACAAAAAAATTTATACTTGCTTCATCGATTATAAAAAAGCGTTTGACAAAGTGTGGAGAGAAGGATTACTAGTATTCTATAAACTGCTAAATAATGGTGTTACTGGAAATATCTACAAATTAATTCAAAATATGTACCAGAATACAAAGGCATGCATTCGTTTCGGTGATAAGATATCTCCGATATTTGAAACTATCACAGGTGTAAGACAGGGATGTGTTATGAGTTCAATGCTTTTCAATCTATACGTCAATGACTTAAATAGTCCAATACAAAACAATGACCAAGATCAAGTTCAACTTAATAACATCAAAATTAGCTCACTGTTTTATGCAGATGATCTAGTTTTAATATCAGAAACAAATAAAGGTCTACAGAGATCATTCAATAATTTGGAGAAATATTGCCAAAATTGGAAACTCCAAGTGAATATGTCAAAAAGTAAAATTGTAATATTTAAAAGAGGATACTTGAGAAATACTGAAAAATTTACATATCAAGGTCAAAATATTAGTTGTGTATTTTCATACAACTACCTTGGGGTATCATTACAGTCGAATGGTAAATTCAGCGACACAAGAAATAATTTGGCAGACAAAGCCACAAGAGCTTTATATGCAATGATGACTTCTGTGCCAAAAGAAACTGACTGCAAAACAATGTTACACCTATTCAAAACATGTGTAAGACCAATACTATTATACATGTATGGATCAGATGTATGGGGCTTCGAAATTCAAGAAAATAATAAATGGGACATTACACCAATCGAGAAAACCCATCTGAAATTTAGTAAAAGAATGCTTGGATTGAATAAATTTTCATCAAATCTAGCTTGTAGAGCAGAAATAGGTGAACTACCATTACTAGTAGACATCAAAATAAATCTTATAAAGTATTTGGCACGGATCAAAGAACTTCCAGAATGTAATTTAACAAAACAGGCATACCATGAACAGATAAACTGCAAACTCCCATGGATTATGTCAATTTACAAAGAGTTAAATAAGGAAGATAACACATTAGATATAAAGAATATCAATGACAAATTGAATGCAACAAAACAAAATATAAAGAGAATAGGAAACAATATTAAACAAAAATATATTGAATTCTGGAAGGAGACAATTATGGATAAACCTAAGTTGAGAACATATACTCAATTCAAAACAAACTACAACTTTGAAAGTTACTTAATTATACTGAATCTAAAACATAGAATTTCTGTCTCTAGATTCCGAACAAGTAATCACAGCCTAGCAATAGAAAAGGGTAGACATACCCAACCTAAAATTTCTTTGGAAAACAGAATTTGTAAACAATGTACTTTAGCAGACATAGAAGATGAAATGCATCTCCTCATCAAATGCCCAAAATATCACACACTACGAATGGATATATTCTCAAATATACAGTTTCCTGATGAAACAAAAACTGACCAACAGAAATTTACATACTTAATGAAAAATTCTAACACAAATGTAATCAAACTTGTTGGAGAACTTATACACAGCTCGTTCTTAATGAGAAACGAGAAAGATACTTAACAAAAACACTAAAATCTATCATTTATTATTTGCTATAGTTATTTTGTTTTTTAATATCTTACTTTTGTTGCTATAAACTGATGGAAACACTGTATTTCTAAGGATGCAATAAATTATCTTTATTAATATCACTACTGCTACTATTCATACAATACCATGACATATCACTACTTGTACTATTCATACAATACCATGACATATCACTACTGGTACTATTCATACAATACCATGACATATCACTACTGGTACTATTCATACAATACCATGACATATCACTACTGCTACTATTCATACAATACCATGACATATCACTACTACTACTATTCATACAATACCATGACATATCACTACTGCTACTATTCATACAATACCATGACATATCACTACTGGTACTATTCATACAATACCATGACATATCACTACTGGTACTATTCATACAATACCATGACATATCACTACTTGTACTATTCATACAATACCATGACATATCACTACTGGTACTATTCATACAATACCATGACATATCACTACTGCTACTATTCATACAATACAATACCATGACATATCACTACTGCTACTATTCATACAATACCATGGCATATCACTACTGCTACTATTCATACAATACCATGACATATCACTACTGCTACTATTCATACAATACCATGACATATCACTACTTGTACTATTCATACAATACCATGACATATCACTACTGCTACTATTCATGTATTTTTTACTTATTTTCTTTTTATAGTTGTTGAAAAACTTAAAGAAACAATGGAAGACATTGAGGGCTGTATGAATGCATTCAAAGAACGACAAAGGGAAATGTAAGTCTAAATATTGTTCAATTAAAGAGCAAGGTTGGGTGAAATGAGGAAACATTTCAGGAAATTCCTTAGGTAGTAAAACTGGTCAACATACATTATGTATTTTATTGAAAATCCTTAATGATAATATATGATCTCAAAAATATTTTTCACCCAAAAGAATAGTGTTACCAATGGTGTGTATGGTTGAATAGTATCATATCTCTAAATATAGTTAGTAACATATGATAAAAAGCTATAAGATGGATAATGTTGTCATGAAAGTCTGATGGATTTCATGTAATATAATTCCATTGCATATGGATAAAACAGAGTACTGTAATAGCTAGTTTAGTAGTTTTCAGACAGTTTTTATTTTGTTAAAAAAATAACATGTTGAAATCAATAATTGCACTTTTGAAACCAAAAATTGTCTTGAACTTGTTGCCACTATTTGATTGGTTAAATAACATCTGGGATTGTGTTGAACTCAAATTCTGCTTCTTGAGTATTATACCGGTAGTATTATAGACGAATCCTGATTTCAACTCAGTTGGGTGGTACAGTTGTATTGACAATACTTATTGACAGTCATTATGAAACTAAATTGCAATTCATAATGCTACCTTCATATAATAAATAATATGATATTAATATTTAATGTGCAGCTATGAAGAGCTTATGAAAGAGGAATTGAGTGTTTCACAAGAAGTAGTTGCCATGGAGAAGAGATTTGAAAGCTGGGCACAAGTTCCACCCATTGTCATTGACAGCAGCCGCCCAGGTCGTAAAGCAGCTAAACCTTTGTCTTCAGCAAGGAACATCATTGCTGATATGCCGCCTGAAGTAGCAGCATTTGAGGTGAATACCATAGTACCACACACACCTATGTAAATGAACTCCGTGGGCATTGTCTGGGATATGTTTCTCACTGCATAAGACTATAGGCACTGTGCGGGACATTGTCTGGTGTATGTTTCTCACTGCATACGACTATAGGCACTGTGCGGGACATTGTCTGGGATATGTTTCTCACTGCATAAGACTATAGGCACTGTGCGGGACATTGTCTGGGATATGTTTCTCACTGCATAAGACTATAGGCACTGTGCGGGACATTGTCTGGGATATGTTTCCCAATCCTTGGGGCTGTAGGCACTGTATGAGACGCATTGTATTAGATATGGGTCTCACTGTATGGAACTGTAGGCACTGTGTGGGACATTGTATGGGATATGGGTCTCACTGTATGGAACTGTAGGCACTGTGTGGGACGATGTATGGGATATGGGTCTCACTGTATGGAACTGTAGGCACTGTGTGGGACATTGTATAGGATATGCGTCTCACTGTATGGAACTGTAGGCACTGTGTGGGACATTGTATAGGATATGGGTCTCACTGTATGGAACTGTAGGCACTGTGTAAAACATTGTATGAGATATGGGTCTCACTGTATGGAACTAGGCACTGTGTAAAACATTGTATGAGATATGGGTCTCACTGTATGGAACTGTAGGCACTGTGTGGTACATTGTATAGGATATGGGTCTCACTGTATGGAACTGTAGGCACTGTGTGGGACATTGTATGAGATATGGGTCTCACTGTATGGAACTGTAGGCACTGTGTGGGACATTGTATATGATATGGGTCTCACTGTATGGAACTGTAGGCACTGTGTGGGACATTGTATGAGATATGGGTCTCACTGTATGGAACTGTAGGCACTGTGTGGGACATTCTATGGGATATGGTCTCACTGTATGGAACTGTAGGCACTATGGGACATTGTATGGGACATGGGTCTCACTGTATGGAACGGTAGGCACTGTGTGGGACATTGTATAGGATATGGGTTTCACTGTATGGAACTGTAGGCACTGTGTGGGACATTGTATGAGATATGGGTCTCACTGTATGGAACTGTAGGCACTGTGTGGGACATTGTATGAGATATGGGTCTCACTGTATGGAACTGTAGGCACTGTGTGGGACATTGTATGGGATATGGGTCTCACTGTGTGGAACTGTAGGCACTGTGTGGGACATTGTATGAGATATGGATCTCACTGTATGGAACTGTAGGCACTGTGTGGGACATTGTATAGGATATGGGTCTCACTGTATGGAACTGTAGGCACTGTGTAAAACATTGTATGAGATATGGGTCTCACTGTATGGAACTGTAGGCACTGTGTGGTACATTGTATAGGATATGGGTCTCACTGTATGGAACTGTAGGCACTGTGTGGGACATTGTATGAGATATGGGTCTCACTGTATGGAACTGTAGGCACTGTGTGGGACATTGTATAGGATATGGGTCTCACTGTATGGAACTGTAGGCACTGTGTGGGACATTGTATAGGATATGGGTCTCACTGTATGGAACTGTAGGCACTGTGTGGGACATTGTATGAGATATGGGTCTCACTGTATGGAACTGTAGGCACTGTGTGGGACATTGTATAGGATATGGGTCTCACTGTATGGAACTGTAGGCACTGTGTGGGACATTGTATAGGATATGGGTCTCACTGTATGGAACTGTAGGCACTGTGTGGGACATTGTATGAGATATGGGTCTCACTGTATGGAACTGTAGGCACTGTGTGGGACATCATATAGGATATGGGTCTCACTGTATGGAACTGTAGGCACTGTGTGGGACATTGTATGAGATATGGGTCTCACTGTATGGAACTGTAGGCACTGTGTGGGACATTGTATAGGATATGGGTCTCACTGTATGGAACTGTAGGCACTGTGTAAAACATTGTATGGGATATGGGTTTCACTGTATGGAACTGTAGGCACTGTGTAAAACATTGTATGAGATATGGGTCTCACTGTATGGAACTGTAGGCACTGTGTGGTACATTGTATAGGATATGGGTCTCACTGTATGGAACTGTAGGCACTGTGTGGGACATTGTATAGGATATGGGTCTCACTGTATGGAACTGTAGGCACTGTGTGGGACATTGTATAGGATATGGGTCTCACTGTATGAAACTGTAGGCACTGTGTGGGACATTCTATGGGGATATGGGTCTCACTGTATGGAACTGTAGGCACTATGGGACATTGTATGGGACATGGGTCTCACTGTATGGAACTGTAGGCACTGTGTGGGACATTGTATGGGATATGGGTCTCACTGTATGAAATTGTAGGCACTGTGTGGGACATTCTATGGGATATGGGTCTCACTGTATGGAACTGTAGGCACTGTGTGGGACATTGTATGGGATATGGGTCTCACTGTATGAAATTGTAGGCACTGTGTGGGACATTCTATGGGATATGGGTCTCACTGTATGGAACTGTAGGCACTGTGTAAAACATTGTATGGGATATGGGTCTCACTGTATGGAACTGTAGGCACTGTGTAAAACATTGTATGAGATATGGGTCTCACTGTATGGAACTGTAGGCACTGTGTGGGACATTCTATGGGATATGGGTCTCACTGTATGGAACTGTAGGCACTGTGTAAAACATTGTATGGGACATGGGTCTCACTGTATGGAACTGTAGGCACTGTGTGGGACATTGTATGGGATATGGGTCTCACTGTATGGAACTGTAGGCACTGTGTGGGACATTCTATGGGATATGGGTCTCACTGTATGGAACTGTAGGCACTGTGTAAAACATTGTATGGGACATGGGTCTCACTGTATGGAACTGTAGGCACTGTAGGCACTGTATGGGACATTGTATGGGATATGGGTCTCACTGTATGGAACTGTAGGCACTGTGTGGGACATTGTATAGGATATGGGTCTCACTGTATGGAACTGTAGGCACTGTGTGGGACATTGTATGGGATATGGGTCTCACTGTATGGAACTGTAGGCACTGTGTGGGACATTGTATGAGATATGGGTCTCACTGTATGGAACTGTAGGCACTGTGTGGGACATTGTATAGGATATGGGTCTCACTGTATGGAACTGTAGGCACTGTGTGGGACATTCTATGGGATATGGGTCTCACTGTATGGAACTGTAGACACTGTGTGGGACATTGTATGGGATATGGGTCTCACTGTATGAAATTGTAGGCACTGTGTGGGATATTCTATGGGATATGGGTCTCACTGTATGGAACTGTAGGCACTATGGGACATCGTATGGGATACGGGTCTCACTGTATGAAACTGTAGGCACTGTGTAAAACATTGTATGAGATATGGGTCTCACTGTATGGAACTGTAGGCACTGTGTGGGACATTGTATAGGATATGGGTCTCACTGTATGGAACTGTAGGCACTGTGTGGGACATTGTATGGGATATGGGTCTCACTGTATGAAATTGTAGGCACTGTGTGGGACATTCTATGGGATATGGGTCTCACTGTATGGAACTGTAGGCAATATGGGACATTGTATGGGACATGGGTCTCACTGTATGGAACGGTAGGCACTGTGTGGGACATTGTATAGGATATGGGTCTCACTGTATGGAACTGTAGGCACTGTGTGGGACATTGTATGGGATATGGGTCTCACTATGAAATTGTAGGCACTGTGTGGGACATTCTATGGGATATGGGTCTCACTGTATGGAACTGTAGGCAATATGGGACATTGTATGGGACATGGGTCTCACTGTATGGAACTGTAGGCACTGTGTGGGACATTGTATAGGATATGGGTCTCACTGTATGGAACTGTAGGCACTGTGTGGGACATTGTATGGGATATGGGTCTCACTGTATGAAATTGTAGGCACTGTGTGGGACATTCTATGGGATATGGGTCTCACTGTATGGAACTGTAGGCAATATGGGACATTGTATGGGACATGGGTCTCACTGTATGGAATGGTAGGCACTGTGTGGGACATTGTATAGGATATGGGTCTCACTGTATGGAACTGTAGGCACTGTGTGGGACATTGTATGAGATATGGGTCTCACTGTATGGAACTGTAGGCACTGTGTGGGAAATTGTATAAGATATGGGTCTCACTGTATGGAACTGTAGGCACTGTGTGAAACATTGTATAGGATATGGGTCTCACTGTATGGAACTGTAGGCACTGTGTGGGACATTGTATGAGATATGGGTCTCACTGTATGAAATTGTAGACACTGTGTGGGACATTCTATGGGATATGGGTCTCACTGTATGGAACTGTAGGCACTATGGGACATTGTATGGGACATGGGTCTCACTGTATGGAACTGTAGGCACTGTGTGGGACATTGTATGGGATATGGGTCTCACTGTATGAAATTGTAGGCACTGTGTGGGACATTCTATGGGATATGGGTCTCACTGTATGGAACTGTAGACACTGTGTGGGACATTGTATGGGATATGGGTCTCACTGTATGAAATTGTAGGCACTGTGTGGGATATTCTATGGGATATGGGTCTCACTGTATGGAACTGTAGGCACTATGGGACATCGTATGGGATACGGGTCTCACTGTATGGAACTGTAGGCACTGTGTAAAACATTGTATGAGATATGGGTCTCACTGTATGGAACTGTAGGCACTGTGTGGGACATTGTATGGGATATGGGTCTCACTGTATGAAATTGTAGGCACTGTGTGGGACATTCTATGGGATATGGGTCTCACTGTATGGAACTGTAGGCAATATGGGACATTGTATGGGACATGGGTCTCACTGTATGGAACGGTAGGCACTGTGTGGGACATTGTATAGGATATGGGTCTCACTGTATGGAACTGTAGGCACTGTGTGGGACATTGTATGGGATATGGGTCTCACTATGAAATTGTAGGCACTGTGTGGGACATTCTATGGGATATGGGTCTCACTGTATGGAACTGTAGGCAATATGGGACATTGTATGGGACATGGGTCTCACTGTATGGAACGGTAGGCACTGTGTGGGACATTGTATAGGATATGGGTCTCACTGTATGGAACTGTAGGCACTGTGTGGGACATTGTATGGGATATGGGTCTCACTGTATGAAATTGTAGGCACTGTGTGGGACATTCTGTGGGATATGGGTCTCACTGTATGGAACTGTAGGCACTGTGTGGGACATTGTATAGGATATGGGTCTCACTGTATGGAACTGTAGGCACTATGGGACATTGTATGGGATATGTGTCCCTCAGTATGGGACTTTAGGCACTGTGAGACATTGTATGTGATATATGTTTATGGTAAAAATCATTAATATTAACAACTATAAACTTCATTTCACAGAGATTTTTACAGCAGACTGGCGGTCACAGAGGTGGTTGGGATGAATATGACCACCAGACTTTCCTTAAATTCAGAAATAGACACAAGGTATGAATAATCATCTTGTAATCAAAACACTAACCATATACTCTCAATATATTCCTTTAACCCAAACCCTCACCACGTACTCTCTATATATTCCTTTAACCCAACCCCTCACCATATACCCTCTATATATTCCTTTAACCCAAACCCTCATCATATACCCTCTATATTCCTTTAACCCAAACCCTCACCATATACCCTCTATATTTTCCCTCAACCCTAACCCACACCACATACCTCTATATTTAGTCCCTGACGCAGTTCGAAAACGGGGACTTATGTTTTGACCTTTGTGCGTCCGTGTGTCAGTGCATGCGTCTGGACCAATCACAATCAAACTTTACATATACATTATACATAATATTGAGGACATATGCACATCAATTTGTTTCACGATCTGATTTTTGTGCTAAAAAATCATCAAAATCAAGCATTTATGGATGGATTTGTTCAAACTTGGTACATCATTTTATTTTTCGGATCCAATTTAAAATGGCCGACTGGCGGCCATTTTGTTTTAATGACTGCAGCAGTTCTAGTGCCATATATCTCTGCCATGCTTGAACTGATTATGATCAAATTTTATATATTCATTATACATCATGACAGAGATATATTGGTTTGACTATCTGATTCAAAATGGCCAAATTGCAGCCATTTTCGTGCTAAAAAATCATCAAAATTCAAGCATTTCTGGCATTCCAGAACTGAATCTTGGGTTTACATTAGAGATTATCGGTTCGTGATGCACATCATTTAATTTTTCAGATCGGATTGAAAATAGCCGACTGGTGGCCATTTTGTTTAAATGAATGCGCTTCTCGAGCCATATCTCTGATATGCCTTGACTGATTATGTTCAAATTTTATATATCTGTTTTACATCATGTTATAGATATATACATTATTCAAAATGGCTGATTTGGTTTTAATTAATGCTGTTCCAGAGCAATATTTCTCAATATGGACAAGTACACGTTTGACGATCAGATACAAGAAGTCAATCATTTTAATGTTAAAAAATCATCATAATCAAGCATCATCTTCTGGATCCATTCTTCTGACATGTTTATGTTCCAACTATATTACTAAAGTACTACATGTTTAAACAAAACTATATATCTTAAATTTGGTAACTAACCCGGACTGTGCCATGCATGGCTTGTTTCCTTTAACCCAAACTCTCACCATATACCCTCTATATTTTCCTGCATCGCTTAGACAAACAGCTGCATTGCTTCCTTGAAATCCTATTCACAATTTTATTGTTTACAAGTGTCAGTCTTGTCTTGCACAACTTTAAAACAATAACATGTATTGATCGAAAGGTAATCAAATCTAACAAAAGAGCATGTGTGGGGTAATCTATCCCCATTTGCTGCACTGTCGCATACGACTTATTTACCACTTCCGTGTCACTGAGAATGTTCTAGAACCGTACTGTGTCTGGGTGGAATATTCTAGATTTTTTTTAGAAACTGGTTGAATAGGTAATAGAACACTGTAGGAGGCAATAGAAGGTAATGGAACATTCTAGAAAGTTATAGTAAATTCCAGACTCATTATGTATGCTGATGTAATGGTCTATTTATAGACAGTGTGGGTATATATAGGGGAGTTGTTCAGCACTGAGATCAGATCGGAGATCTCGTTGAATTGTATTGGAGTTTAAGTATCTAGTTATTGGAGTAGTGGGGTTTTACCGCGTTATTGTACTTGACGTTTGCAGAGTATAATAATACCAGTACCAGTTGAAACCTCATCTGTTAGCTCCTGGTTCGTATGTCATCATCGCCGCCAGGGAAGTCTTTCTGTTACTGTTGCCATTTTGGTATTTGAACCATCACACCTGTACTATACCAATTATGGTAATATTACGTTGCGTGTGACATGCACTGCGGTTAATTGCAGTTTTTACTACTTCTTCGCCACTAACACTAATTACCAAAAATTAAAAAAAAACAAGTGAAATTAAGTCGCATTGAAAAGAAAACTGTAAATAAATCGGTGAAAAAATGATTCAACTGCAGACGAGATGACCGAAGAAGAAACAAACCCTGACCTCTAAAAGTACCTCATTCATAGAGTGCCTCATTACCAAGGAACCTAAGGCACACGTTGTGACATCAAGACCGATGCATGCTGGGTTACAATGGGGATTAAGATTCAGGTAACAAAGATGGCGGCGCAGAGTGCATACTTTTCCGCGATGTTTAAAACAACATCTCGTTGATGTAATTTCTAAAAAAAAATTCACCAAAAAGTCAGAGCAATGATCGCAACAGCAGCTGACAATGTTATGGTGATCCATGGACGATCTATGTTAGTACGTCCATGAGTGATTGTATTGTTACGCATGAGGTATAAGTTAAAAAAAATCACAGACTTTAGTTTTGAAATGCCGTTGTAGAAAAAAAACATTTGTCATTATTGATTTATTAATTTCATCATTATTTTGATAACTCGCAATCTCACAAATTTAACCAAAAAATGTATATGAATTGACAGTTACATGGGCACTACACAAAATAATGATGAACGAATAACCTCCATGGATAACAATATATTTACTGACTGGCTATAAGTACTGTAAAAAAACTTTTTGGGTGTTTTTTATAGAATTAATTTTCACTGATTTTTCATAAGTTGAATGTCAAATATAGGGAAAAAGGTATATTCACTGGAATTTATTTTCACTGAATTATTTTCCAGCGAAAATTTATTCCAAGCAAAAATACAGTATTTCCATTTTTTTTTTGCTGTTCTATTTCACGCTTCATTTGACTTGATACACACATAAAATATAATGCAATTAAATGATATAAACTATACGAGATATATAAAAATATCTCTTTGTAGTTATCATATCACAATGTTTGTTGGGGAAACTAAGTATTATGCAAATAACATTATGCAAGTTAGTATTATTCAATTGTATTGTTATGCAAATTAGCTGTGATGTTTGACATGAAGTCAGGGGAGAACACTGACACACCCTCTATATATTCCCTTAAACCATGGCTCCGGGTGTATAAATAGAAAAATGGCCACCAGTTTTCAGTATGCAAATGACACTCAAGCATGAAACGTCGTTTTGAGGTGCTCTGTAAAATCACTCTTTCCAACAATCTTAATGCCTGTGGTGCATTATTTTCATTTCGCATACAAGTATGAATATATCCACAATACAAGTTCAAAACGATGTCAGCTCGATTTTCGCGTAAAAGCGACAGGAAAGCATGATTCAAACAGTCGTTTTGACTGCTTAAAATGACTGTCAGTCATGGGTTTATGCAAATGCAAGGTGTTAATCCTGAGTATGTTTATGTAATTACGAATTTGATGATATAAGTGATATCATGGAGGATTTGATGATATAAGTGATATCATGGAGGATTTGATGATATAAGTGATATCATGGAGGATTTGATGATATAAGTGATATCATGGAGGATTTGATGATATAAGTGATATCATGGAGGATTTGATGATATAAGTGATATCATGGAGGATTTGATGATATAAGTGATATCATGGAGGATTTGATGATATAAGTGATATCATGGAGGATTTGATGATATCATGGAGCTAATAAATGATATGCTTTGAGCTATGTATATATGTATGTGTGCAAAGAAAGACATTCACGGTCTCAGGGCTTGTAAACTTGCTCGATTCTTCAACAGAAGTGAACTAGGTCTGTTAGGAGAAGAAAAAAAGATGATTTTCACCCTACTGTCAATAAAAAGACGAACCAAGCTGTGGGTACTGGCCTAGATTAGTTCATTGGCGAATGTGACAGGCCTGGTTGGTCATGATAACATGATAATAGCTGAGTCCTTTTGAGGTGCTCGTTAACAAATGTGTTCCCAACAATATGTCAAGTCTATTTCTCAAATTTAATATATGACGTTCCCGACAAAGTACAAATGTGTCTCGAAATAAATAAAAAAGTTATGTACCCTGAAATACATACTAGTACACACAGTAAAATGATTGGTGACTGAAAACATTGTCAGTGTTCAAGACCTTTTTGTAACATATGAGTCGTGCACATATTGGGTGTTGGGCAACTGGGTATGCCCGTGCCACAGAACCGTATCACAAATTTTTTTTTTTTTTTTAATTTGTACTGTGCGATAACTACATTGTGCAGGTCATTCAAAAAAACACAATTAATTTATGACACTGCACTGTATGCGCACAGAACTATATAAGGAGCCCAACTGCTTTCAAAAGATTTCGTGAGCCCCATGAGCATTGAATAACGCTATTCAATGGGTCCTTTGAAATCAGATAATAGCATAATGTACGATGTTAGCTTACGAAATTAACACCTCCAGTTGAAATTTAACAGCTGTGTACCAAGTAAACAACTGGGTAGACCATGCAAATTACATTTCCCATGATGCACTGGTGCAATACCTGGGATTGTGGAGCCATGCTTTAACCCAAACCCTCACCATATACCCTCAGTCTTGAATAGTTACTTTAGTGCCTATTATCACAAGTGTGGACCTGTCAAATTTATTTGCCACTACAAAGAATGTTCTGAAGCATCACACTCATTCAGAAAACAAATTCCTTAAAGGGGCACCTTCCAGTTAAGCCTAATCTTACAACAAGTTTACTTTCTGGATCAAAATAACAATGGATAACAAAAGATAGATTAACATTGTAAACAACATAAACAATAATGTCCCATGATTCTTTGGTGCAATCCATGGAATTGAGCGGTTCCCCTTTATGTACTTCATTCATGTCTGCAATTTGACCCAAACCACAGTCCTCTCTTGTGGAGAGACTTTGCCCAAACATGTGTTTATCGTTATCAGTATTTTTGTCATTGATGTTATGTACCTTTCACATGTTTATTTCATTTGTAGGGTAAACAGTCATTTTTAGACGTGGCACTCAATTCACTCCCAGGTCGCACAATGCTGGAAGTGAAAGAACATGAGAATTGGTATCAGGAATACCTCGCCTTGTTGGATAAAAAGAAAATTGGAATACAAAAATGGAAAATACAGAAAAAGGTAAACTCTTTGATAAAAGTTTTCCATAACTGTTTTGTTCCTTCAACAGAAGATTTAATTACTAAAACACAGACAGATCAATGTGTGTGAGTACATTTGTGTTGTGATCAAGTCAGTCCTTTAAAGATTCTGTCTGTAAAGTTTGAACTAAATGCCAATGGTTGGTACACGGTTACTAAAAAAGACGGTTAGGAAACAAACCATGTTCTTTTCATTGGATGCATGTCACGGGTAAACATTTGAAACAAAAGACGTTCTAATCTGTGATAAAGATAGACTAATCATACATAAAATGTAGACAGGAAATCACGCAAATATGACATCATTTTCCCCCAGAGTTCATTGCAATCAACAACTGCACGCCATTTTGTCGATGCTTTAAGTTAAAAAAGTGTAAGTTGTTCCAGTGAATCCTGACAAAACCTGTCGCTCAGTTTAAACTCAATACAAATTTGACAGTCTTGTATGTCATTTTCGTTTCTAAAAACAAAATCAGCAGAAAACTGAAATAAAAAAACCAACAACTCATGATCAGAAAAAAGATGTCAAAGAAACCATACAAATGTTTATATTTCAGCCATGCGATAAGATAACTGAAATAACCCGTCCATGCCCTACAAAATGCATGTAAGCAGACCAAATATGCAACAACAGGCAGTTCCAATGAAATTAAGAACAGTTAAAAAGGGTTCGAAAAATTTATTTTGGCGAAGAGACTGCTAGAAAGTTGTACCGAGAGTTCAACGTGTCCAAAAGATTTTGTGTTGACTAAAACCGCATTTAACGGCATGCTGAATATTGCAACATGAACAATTTGCTAAAAAACTGAAACAAGGACAGACAAGATCAATTAAACAGGCATTTTATGAAACTGGCGGAAAATGTTGAATACATTTTTAACGATTTTTACGGCGTATACAAAAAAAAAGTGTAGACTTTAAACAAAATACAGTGACCCGAAAACACACCGATCAATTTTACTCTAATAAGCCCCCAAATCACATACAACCGTCATAAGTATGCACAGTAGTATACTAAAAATTCATTTGGTAGTATTTTTCATAATATAATGTATTTTAAAATAATGACTTTAGAATTTTCGTCACTTTTTTTTCCGGGACCCAAGCTTACTCACACACAACAGTGAAAACGATAAATGACGATTCTCGATTCTGAATGTTATCATAGTCACAAAGAGTACTGTAAAATCTGTATTAGAAGCCGCATCCCTAATAGAAGTCGCATCCATTCTATTTGAATAATTGAGAACCAAAAATTCATCATTTCTCATATGTGTAGATGCTCTAATAGAAGCCGCATCCCCTCTGTTGCATTGTACCATTTTAATAGAAGCCGCGGCTTCTAATACAGATTTTACAGTACTCATTCGAAATGTACGTATAGTTCTCCTAGAGCTTGTGCACTAAACGTGGATATTCTATCAAAAACGAGCTAACAAATTCAAATTCGCGGGACATCAAGTGATCGACACAAGAAATAAACAAAATGGTGGACCTTGAAATCTCAAGCGATAGAGGGTGTATACAGCGTGACACGCATTCTCGAGGGATTAGGCACACACCTTTTAACTGTCTTTTTTACTAACCATGGTTGGTACTTATTATAACACTGTAGATACAAATGTCAGTTTTTGACTTTCGTGTGTGATGCACACAATGGGAGTCATTGCAGTTAGTGTGTCTGTCTGTGTGTGTGTTATTTCAAGTTCTAATCATTACATTTCAATGAAACATGATACACAGATGCCCTGTGCATATTAATTACCTAATTTGCAGATTAATTAGCCAACTTTAAGTGTTTTCATTTGTTTCTGATGTACTATTCAACAAATTTCAATGAAACTTGGTACATAGATGCCCTGGGATATTGCGAAGACCTGATTAGTTTGTGAATCCATGCACATTAATTATCCAATCTGTATATCAATTAGCCAATGTTAAACATTTTCATTTGTTTGTCATGTACTATTCAACAGATTTGAAACTTGGTACAACTTGATACATGGATGCCCTGGGATATTGCACAGACCTGATTAGTTTTTGGTTAAAGTCTAGTGCATATTAATTACCTAATTTGCATATTAATTAGCCAAATTTAAGATTTTAAATTTTTTTCTGAAGAACCATTCAACGGATTTTAAAGGAATCTTGAGGCACAAGATATTGCACAGACCTGATTAGTTTTTGGTTAAAGTCTAGTTCATATTAATACCCTAATTTGCTTATTAATTAGCAAATTTTAAGCATTGTCACTTGTTTCTCAAGTACCATTCAACAGGTTTTGATGAAACATGGTACATAGATACATGTACACTGGGATAATGCACAAACCTGATTAGCTTTTAGTTGAGATCAATGTGATATGACTAATATTTAGATGACGATGTGACCTCAATAAATGCATAACTATAATATCTAATGTACTGTTGCAGAAAGGGACATGCAACTGGTGCTATAATTTTGTTATCTGACAAGATATATTACCAAAATATTAAGTCATACATTGACTTGTCAATGAGCAAGCAGAGTTGAGTTGTTAAACCATTTATATTTGTTTAATAACTTGAAACCACCCTGAACATTGCTGTATTTGCTACAATTATAGAACAAATGTTTTAAATGTAAATATATGGTAAATACACTATTCCTTATTTGTACTCATGCCTTCAATATCTTCAGCACACAGGAGTGCTTACTTTGATTTCTTCTTTCAGGCTGAGAAGGAGGAGTTGATATCTAAGGTTGGTGAAGATGATATTGAGAGCAGTGATGATGAAGAAACAAAGCAGAAAAAAGCTCAACAAATGGAGAAGGAAAAAATAGAAAAAATGGAAAAATTAAATGCGTGGAAGGTATGCAATCTTGTCATAATAAATTTGAATACCATTTACAACAAGATTTTAAATTGCACCCCATCCATATCCTAACTGTAACTCCTAGCCCTACCCTTCATTGCCCTCTCCCAAATTAAGTGTATATCCCTTTTTAAGAACACCTAGTGGGTCATATACAATTGAATCATTTACTAGTACATGTACTTGTATGTTGTCTTCAGGTGCAAAAAGAGTTGGAACGCATGCAAGAAGAAGAGAAGAAAATGAAAGAACAACTTCGACACGCTCAAAACAGAGAGAAAGAAAGAAAAAGACAGGTGATTTCTTATTGTTTTAGATGCAGTCATATTTCAATGAAGTTATGAAATCTGGGAAATTGTTTTGTACGGTTTATTTACCTAGTTTATTTACTGTACATGTATAGCTACTACAACCTTTTCTCAAATATCACTATCTCAAAACAAATGTTTTCACTCAGTTTCACACATTGCATCATAGAAAAATACATGATAGAGAAGACGTTTCTATTTACAGAATCAAGAAACTTGTAATTTTAATCTACAGAATTGCAGACATAACTATACCTATATTATGGTGTGCTGATATTATTAGTCCCCGTTCGGACGCAGTCCGAAAACGGGGACTTATGTTTTGCCCTGTGTGCGTCCATGCGTCCGTGATCACCTGTATCTCGAACATGCATGGACCGATTAAGTTCAAACTTCACTCATACATCACACATTATATGGGACATATGCACATGCATTTTTTTCATGATCTGATTAACGATAGCCAAATAGCGGCCATTTTAAGGCCGAAAATGCATCAAAATCGCACATTTTCACCATTCCGGACCCGGATCTCAGTTATGCATGGACGGATTTCGTTCAAATTTGGTACATACATTAAACATAATAGGACCTTGATGCACGTCATTTTTTTTTTTGGATCGGGTTCGAAATGGCTGACTGGCGGCCATTTTGTTTTAAAGAATTCAGTTCTGGATCCGTATCTGAGACATGTTTGGATTGATCGAGTTCAAACTTCACACACACAAGGTACATCATGTCACAAATATGTATGTGCATTTGTTTCATGATCTCATTAACGATAGCCAAATGGCGGCCGCTTTAAGGCCGAAAATGCATTGAAATCGCACATTTTCACCATTCCGGACCCGGATCTCAGTTATGCATGGACGGATTTCATTCAAATTTGGTACATACATTAAACATAATAGGACCTTGATGCACGTCATTTTTTTTTTCGGATCAAGTTCGAAATGGCTGACTGGCGGCCATTTTGTTTTAAAGAATTCAGTTCTGGATCCGTATCCGAGACATGTCTGGATTGATCAAGTTCAAACTTCACACACACAAGGTACATCATGTCACAAATATGTCTGTGCATTTGTTTCATGATCTCATTAACGATAGCCAAATGGGGGCCGCTTTAAGGCCGAAAATGCATTGAAATCGCACATTTTCACCATTCCGGACCCGTATCTCAGTTATGCATGGATGGATTTTGTTCAAATTTGGTACATACATTAAACATAATAGGACCTTGATGCACGTCTTTTTTTTTTCGGATCAAGTTTGAAATGGCCGACTGGCGGCCATTTTGTTAAAGAATTCAGTTCTGGATCCGTATCCAAGACATGTCTGGATTGATCAAGTTCAAACTTCACACACACATGGTACATCATGTCACAAATAGATATGTGCATTTGTTTCATGATCTGCTTAACAATAGTGGAATGATGGCCATTTTAAGGCCGAAAATGCATCAAAATCACGTATTTTCACAATTCCAGAACCGGATCTCAGTCATGCATGGATGGATTTTGTTCAGATTTAGCACAATGTGTGGTAAATATGCAGGTGCATTTCGGTCATGATCTGCTTTGAATGTATATGTCACTCAAATATGAACGGAACGGGGACGTGTCATTGACAATGACTTGTATTATTATGCGATTTCTTTGAAAGATTAACTTCCAATGTATGTTCAGTATATCAAACTGTACTTGTAAAATTGAATTACACCTATGCAGTGTCAAATAGTGTTTACCCATCTGAAATTTAGAAGCATAACCCACAAATGGAATTCCTGAAATCTAAAATGTTTTATATTTATTGCAGTTGGAACTCAAGTCAAGAGTGAGAGAATATGCCAAGCAGAAGAAGGAGGAAGAGGAAAATCAACATATTGAGATGCAGATTAGAAGAGAAATTGAGCTGGAGGAGAAGCGACGGGTTGCGGAGGCTGAGATTTCACGTTTTCAAGAAAGAGATCAGAGGCGATTGATAGAGAAACAAGCAAAAGAGAAAGCCAAGGAAGCTGCATGGCAGAAGAAACAACAACAATTAGAAAAACTGAAGGGACAGGTAAAACAATTTTGTTGTATGACAGAAGTTTTCTGCACTGAGCAAAATAAAGAGTAGTACTGTGTTGTAATCTATTGAATGTTTACTGCCTCCAGGTCAAAGTTCAAGTTCAGAGAGATCCGTCTCGATTATATAAATTAACAGAAGGGTGGAAAGAAAGACAGAAGGATTCAGAAAGCTCACACTCAGGACAAATGCTGCATATACCACATAGGTATGGTTTTATTTGCTCTGCATATTGGTCATCCCAATTATTAACAAAGCAAATTGAAATCACAAAACTGGTATTCTTGACCATTGAAGGATCTTTGTATTAAATGTTTATTTGTTTGTTTTTACAGATCCGTGCCATCTTGGAGATCAGGACTTTAGTCAACTTACTGCCACGCCAAATTTTTCAACATTTAGATCCATATTTAAAAGTTGGACTTCGTCAGAACACTGAAGACAATAGTTGAATAATGTTATGATTTAGCATATTTTTTGAACACACACTGAGGCCACACAATCCTGCAATGCTCCTACAAAGCTTTCAATCTATCATAATTTATCAATTCCTTGCAACAAACAGTACACTGCTAGTGTGGATAACTCAACTATCCTTGCTCATTGACAATATTGTCTGGTTCATATACTCAGTGTTATGACTGGTCACCTCTGTGAATCCATATTTCGCACTTACCTAAACCAATCATGTTCAAACTTCACACGTATATCATGGGATACATATGCATGTGTACTTGTTTCATGATTCAATTTAAGATTGTCGAATGGCAGCCATTTTAATGCATAAAATTCTTCAAAATCAAGCATTTGTCATTTTCGGACCAGATCTTGATTGTGTGTAAATGGATTTTATTCAAACCTGTTACATTTTAGGATCCATATCATTGACATACCTTAACATGTTCAGACTTCACATGTACATTATACATCTCATGTTAAATATATACATAATCGATACAATTCAAGATGACCAAATGATTCTAATTTAAAAGCTAAAAAATCAAGATCCTAACATTCCTGTCATTCTAGATCTTGATCATGCAGACTTTTCAGACATACATGGAACATAATAGATCAAATTTCAACAAATACTGTTCCAGAGAAATACATTGAACATAAAGTACACATGCACTTTCATATGAGCTGTATCATGAACTTGTTTGCAACACTGGTGCAATGCAATAAATACCAGTTAGAATGTGTAGTTTATTATTAAATTTTGTACAAAAATATTTTAATTTGTGTTAAGAATTGATTTCCATCAAGTACTTTAAAATGACTAATTTTCACTGGGTTTAAATTTCGCTGATTTACCATTTCAGGCATATTCAGTGGGTTTTAAATACTCTGTTTTATCATTTAGACGATGTGTTCTCTGCTAAATTTTACATATATTCAGTGGGTTTTAATTTAGCGCATTTTCCAGTCAGCGAAATAAGCAAAATTAAAACCCAGTGAATAATTAATCCTTTTACAGTAAATGACAAATAGCACATAGAAAGAGGTGACCCACTTCACTCCAAAAAAAAAACGTGTTTTCGGCTGTTGATTTATAACTAAAATTTGATTAAATATGGCAGACTGGCGGAAAAATGATCTCCAAATAAAACATTGTATTGGAATGTTGCATATTTGACATAGCTCAGTTTGGCTCGAGATGGACACAACCAAAAGTTAGTGCCTAATTTCAATGGATAAATCACGATCGTAGATGTTTTCATCAACACAGTTGGTGGCTACCCCATGTTATAGCTTATTTATGAACCCAATTTGTAACAAATGTAAATAAATCACATGAATTGTACTTATTTTAAGATTAAATGAAATGTTAGCACTGGTATGTGAACACTGTTTTTCTGTTATTTCTCTTCCTTGATTGTCAGTATCATTTTAGCATTCATGGGTAAAGGGTAGTCATGGATTTAATCCACCACACGGCACATTCCATCTCATCAGCCTGTCAAGGGTCCTCACTGTATACACGATTGAATTGCTTCACATCAGAATCATGATTGCTAATGTTACATGTTTTGCCATAATAAATACATTGTGTACCCTAATTTCAAGTCTTTTTTACAGTTTGTATTCAATCCCAATTTTTAGAGCACACCATGCGACTAATCATGAACCTCTATTTGTAAGGTACTTATCCAATAGACTGCACACCAAATTTCAGAAAGTATTTTGAACATTTCATGCCATTTTTCAATAAATGTCAGATGTCAAACTTAAAAGGTGATGGTCATCATGGAGTGTCCTGTTGCTATGGGACTTGTATGTTAATGTACATATTGGTAATGAAAGTGGTTCTGAGCAACATTAAAGGGTCGTCAAAGTAAAGATTAAAGGGCAGTGGTCATCATGCTATACATGTAATAACTTGCACTTCATTACTCACAATGACAAATACTGGTACATACACTTTTCATGAATTAGTATATTTAATATAGTCAAGCATACATGTAATACAGTATTTCACAAAGGCATGTAAATTAAATGGTTTAACTGCTGCCTGTATTTAACACATTTGACAAAGGATGACAGTAGATATCAGTGTTACACTTTATAAACCAGACATGCAGTTTTGTTCTCCAGTAAGGGAAAATGGAATATAGGTGGTCTCAACAAAACAGGAACACAATTTTCTGTCGGTGTATTTTTTTGTTTATCATTGCCAAAAACAAACTAGGTCCTTTTGACCGACTGGTGGCTGATTTCTACAGCAACGATAAACTACAGTACATATTGCAATATTGATTTTACATAATCATTGCATTTAACGATGACTCATTCACAACATTACTCATCAGTTTTGTGAAGTATGCCATACAAGATAGAATGAGAAACAAATATTGAACTGTACAAATGAACAGTGTTAGAGATGCATGTTGCTGCTTTAACCATCTTTTCATCTTGCCAAATCAATGAAGGTACACAGGATATACGATATTCCTTTTTCAAAAGCATGTTACCTTGGAGCTCTTTGACATTCTGTTATGTGCTAAGGCCATTTTATAAACAAGTCATTGAAAATGACACAGTCCCCGTTAAATTTGTGAAAGTTCTCTTTGTGCTTGTCATATTAAAGTGGAGAGGTTGTTGCGAGCGTGTCCTTGAAACTTGAGTCCAAAGTGGAGTATACAACAGACTGTGTTGCCTGACAAGTGAAAGCATGTCCAAGTTATCATATTTTAAACAAGATGGCCGCCAGTCGGCCACATTTGATCATATTGCAAATAGAATTGACATGAACGAAAATGGCCAACAGCCAGAATCAAGGAGAGTTCGCACAGAGTTCTGGGTAAATCAAGGAAATACTCGCTGTTACGGTATGCCTGATTGGCTGAAAATGAGTATGCGTACTTCATGAAATCGTCGGATATCATCAGAAAACGCGGGATTTGTCCAGTTTTGAATAAAACCAAGTTAGCGATTATGAACAATGGTTATTAACGCAACACCTGATTCCCTCTAAAATTGTTGTTTTGCATTTTAAGGTAAGAAATCAAAATTAGAAACCGACGGGGTGTCGATTTACTCTGTGCCATGTTTCATAACTTGTTTATTTATATATGTATAGCGGATGATTTTTTTTTAAATTAGTATTTATTGATTTTCAGCCCCCAAGTGACTGTAGTAAGGCAAAAAAGTCAGATGGCTGTCAATCAGATATCCTTGATCCGATTTTGAAACAAATCGTCATGGACATTTATCCCAACATGTATAATCTATGTACCAATATTGAATGAAAACTGACATGTCCAAAATACAACATTTTCAAAAGACAGATGGCTGCCAGTCGGCCATTTTGAATCGAATCACTAAACCACTGCATGTGCATAATAATAATAAACTTTATTGATATTGTATCCTTTATAGGATCTTGAGTTAAATTACAGTAAAGTGTGGATGAAAGAAAAAACAAGAAAGACAATAAGATAAAATATCATAAAAATGATATGTCCCACATAAAGTACTAGCATAGACCTTAGAAAACAGGGACATGCAACTTCTAAGACAAAAGAAAATCCAGTTTCCTGTGTGCAATGTGGGTTATAATCCCCCGTATAGATAATTCCATTAATACATATACCTATACATCTGAAACAGTTTTAGTTCTTACCTTTCTATGCTTTTTTTATATGTTTGATAAGTTATGCTGTGCCAATATTCACATTAGTCAGTGTATAACGAGTGCACTATGCTATATCTGCTCTAAATATGATGAAAAATCCACTTGTTATAATGACACAAATTTTGACAGGTCATTGTTTACATTTAGGCAGTTTTGTTTTCTTGGAGAGAAAACTGCCCATTTTTATTTCCCTTTACTGTTTTCATAGTGGAATAACAACTTAACTTTGCAATTTTTAGTTTCACTTGTATCAATGGAATGGGCTTGGCTATTCAGTTTTAATCAAATGTAATTTTTCTGATTATATTCTAACCACAAAGTTGGCTCATTTTGTGTAGCTACTCCCTGGCTGCCATGTTTGTCTTATGTAACAGGAGAGGATGTAACAGTGGTGTTGACATAGCTTTATTGTCAGTTTCACTAAGGTGTTAATTGGGTAGAGGATTATAACTAAGGTTACATGAAAGGGATACCTACAGTAGCATGTCCCTGTTTTCTAAGGTCTATGGTACTAGGCACATGCAAAGAATGAATGAAATTGGTCCAAAAGATTCTGAAATACAACTCTGCACGGTTGCACACACAGGCGGACGAACGGACAGATGCACGCACGCACATACACAGACTGTTGGAGGACATGTATCCTGTCGAAATTTGGCCTAAAAATGATAAAATACGGCCAAAATTATGACCAACTACGATTATTGCGACGTCCCCCTGTGTATATAAAGGGAGGAAATAGAATTAGCACACATATTTTCTGAACGACAATTTTTCTACATTTTACTTGCATGGACACTAGTGGCAAATCATTTTTAGGCCAAATTTCGACAATAAAGTAGCTTTCTGCATCTCGACAGACATTGTTTTATTTTTCCATGTGGTCATAGAGGTACTGTGTCCATTCTGTGTCGGTAAAGTTTGGTAACTCCATGGTAATTTCGTCGGTGGTCTCTCGGCATGGATAGCGACCGACAAGTGAAAACGAAAAAAACAAGTCATTGAAAGTGACACAGTTCCCGTTCAAACTGTTAAAATTGATCTTCATGTTCTAAACTTGTCTTGACAATTTTCAAGTATTTACAAAGTGCTAAAAAACCCTTCAAATACAGGTTATGCCTGTATAAATACTTGAAACTGAGTACTGGGTGCAATGACATGGAAAAACACCAAATTTGGTTTACAGTGATCAAGTTTGAAGGCAAATTAGAGGGAGGTAGTCGTCGTGTTGTGCATGTGCGACATTAGTGTTGATAAACAGATTTTTCCAAAATCCAATGCGCAAGTATGAGCTTTGACCTGGTCGCCAAACTTGTACTAATTATTGCCAGTGACTTCTTTGATACCTTAAATCCAATCACCTAAAAAATACCCAATTAAAGCTTGATCAGTCAAAGTCGCCATCTTTGTTTATATGAGACCCATATATATCGTGCATGCGTGGCACGACAATTATCGCACTTTAAATCAGACTTCCAAATGCATAGCTTACTTAATTCTTCAGTGTATACAGCAATGTACTTAAAGGGACGTTTATGATTGGAATGTAATATGGCAGTGTATTGATTAGAAACACAAGGAGAAAGTGTAGGTTTTCAGGTAAAAATCCTGTGTTAGCAGACAAAAACTGTAAACCTATACTTTAAAGCAAGTACAAGAACAAATTTTTGATTTGCAATCGGTCATATTGCCTAAACTATTTTACATAAAAAACAAGACTTTTTCATTTGCTCATAACTATTCAATGCATACCACTTTACGTCAATATGACCCTTTTTTCCCCAAAAAAATCGCAATATCTAGTTAGAGGCTGTAGCTGTTCTGGTTGTGAGTGCAAACCCCCTTCTTTTTCCAATTTTTGAAAGTTAAGAGAAAACTCCATCTCCTCATCAACTTCAGCGTTAAGCTGGTCAATTTGAGAGGTCCGTTTTTAATAGCAGTTAATAAATGTGCTGGTGAGAGTGTGCAAGTGGCACCCTCACCTATCCTAACCCTGCTTCTCCAGTTTTAAAATTACGTGCACCTCTTCAGTACAAGCATAGTTATCTGGAGGGGCCAAAAGAATGGTCACATGACCAAAAGTGGTACAATTAGTAATCTTTCAGGTGAAAGGCTTCACGTCGCATCAAATCTTTCAACTAGCTGTCCAGGGATATATGGTGGTTTGGGTTATTTCATTATGTAACAGGTATGCATACTATTTCGTTTATTTAGAATTTCAAATAACTATTGATGACAGATTGTAACTTAAGTTTGGGCGACTGTTCAACTTATTAAGTTGGAATGGGGTAATTTCAAATACTACGACATCAAGAGATTGTTTGGTTAAAGTGGTGGTTAAGTGTTGGATATGGGCAGCAACTTGAGTTAAATTATGAAAAACAACCACAACAGCATTTCCATCACTATCCATGTAACCTTGGCCATTTCTGCTATGTGAATCAAAAACATAGAACATAGTCTTATCAGTAAATATGCCCAACCCATAGTCTTTGACAATAATAATGGCATGAGCAGTACTTTCAAAAACATGTTTTAATGCAGTGTCCAATGCCTGAAATGCACTGTCAATGTCAAAGTCAACTTCAGCAAGGCACCCAAAAATTGATGTGCATGGAATACAGCTAAAATGATATGGTCCAAATGAAATGCAACTATTTAAATCAGCAACCTGTAAATATGTACTAGAATCTTTGGTATGCCTGTTAGGATAAAGTTTTAAATACAACAATTGCCCTATATCTAGTATGTTATCAATATTCGCACTGTTCCAGTTAGCAGCATCCATAATCATTGAATATACCAGGGCTGCATGTACTGGCTCCAGATGTGGTACCCAAATATTTAGTTGAACCTTGATGAACATTACCTGCAATCACTAATTTACCTTGACCTGTTATGTCAGTTTGAAGTAGGACCAGGATTGCTTTCTATATCACCACTTAGCAACAGAATCATTCTCATATAGTACAAATAAAGTTGCATAATCCACACAGGAAAAAATCTTTTTATTACAAACTTTAGTTTGTATACAATGACAAATTCAGAAGACCAAATACATACTTCTATGTGCATGATTTCTCAGTCAGAAAGTCTTCTCTGTAATATAATATTGGATATGGTACTGTTGTACGATAATTTATATGGTACTGTAAAATCTGTATTAAAAGCCGCAGCTTCTATTAAAATGGTACAATGCAACAGAGGGGATGTGGCTTCTATTAGAGCATCTACACATATGAGAAATGGTAAATTTTTGGGTCTCAATTGTTCAAAAATAATGGGTGCGGCTTCTATTAGGGATGCGGCTTTTAATAGAGATTTTACGGTACTAATAGTATGGTAAAGATATGGTATATTATGGTATAATGTATACTGGTTCAATCTGGAGTACCTTGGTAAGCAGTGTATGTGACAGTATGTTAACAACTGACACCTGCAAGCCTCTCTAAAACAGTTGGTGAGAGGAGTACAGTACTAAATACAGAAAAAAATTAAAGACAAAAAAATCTTCTTTTAAACACAGATCCTGTAAAAAAGCAAAAAAAAAGTACATTTAAACAAATAGGTTCAAACAAGTCACATTGGACGTAGATGGCGCTGTGATAGCAACAAGACGGACTTAAAATATTAAAGATGGCGTCCGTGTTCACGAAAAGCACTGAAGGTAGTCACGATATTAACGTACACTAATTCAGGTCATTTAAAAATTGCAGTTAGATAAACACCCAGTTACATCGTCAAAATAGTAAAATTTTAAACCATTCAGTTGTTCTGACCGTGTCATATATATTGACAGTGCACTTCGAATAGTGTAGCCAGTCTTCGGGATGCGATGACGTGACGATACAAACCTCCAAGATCTTTCCAATATGCTACGAAATTTCATTGTTCCATCACAGTGATTTTTTTTCAAATACAGCATTTGCTGATGCCAATTTCTACAAATCTGCCTGCTTTGCACATCCCTAAAATCACCCTGTCGACCGTTGCCGACTAACATTCAGAACATAGACTGTGACATGGCGAGACATCGTTAAAATGAGAATGTTGACATACATTCCACTCAAAATAAAAAAAATGCGCCCATCAGACAAAAAAAATCGATCACAGGAAACTTATTATTTTTGAAAATAATTAACTTGTTAAAAGATAGATACCGGAATACCAGTAATGTAGACAGTGTGGGAGAATCCCACCAAACGACTCCTGGGACCGCCCGGGCTTCTCCCGGGAACGTCCGGTCCACAAAAACGGTTAAAATACACGCCTTGTGGTTAGAAGCGTGCATAATTCACATGGCACACAGCAAAAATAGAATATATTTTAGTGTTATTGCTCAATATTGTAATTTCGATCGTTGACACAAATGACGGCCATCGCAGTGCAGTGATCACCGAACAAATTACCTCCATAGATCGGCAAAGTCCCAAACATTCATATATCATAGTACTTACAAATATATCATGTACTTACCAAATAATTTATTGATCTTCAAACTATTCAGTATTAGCGCGAAGTCGCAGAGAGCAGCCATAAAAAAATTGTTCTACATGAGGTTGTTTACCATTTACCTCATTGAAGCGAATTCACTCCCATGATGCAACAGTAGAACACATTCCCTGAACCCGAAGATCATGCCCCGTTTAGCATGATCAAGGTACGTGGTAAAAATACTGATATCTTTATTGCAATCATAATCAAATCAGGATATCAAACAAAATACGAATAAAGGTAACATTCTGACAAACCAACATAATACTACTACTTTATTGACATCAATTTAACAACATAAAAACAACTTTGTATTAGATGCATGTAATTTATAGTCCATCTTAATCAGAATCCGCACAATTTCGGGTTTAAAATAGCTGCCAAACGCTCAAAATTGATCTAATCTCAAAACAACTTCACGTGCATATGTATACCTTCATGTATGTGTACCAAATTTGAATGGAATCCATCAAAGTGTGTCTGAAATATGACGATGCACGCACGCACGCACACACGCACGCACATAACCAAAAACACTACTTCCCGTCCGAACGGGAACTAAAAACGTCAACAAATCCACAACAAATGTTTTTAATCCAAATCGGGAGACACGCACAGCCGTGTAGATTATTAGACGGCGTACACTAACTGTGCGCTATCGAAATGAACCTACAGTATCGAATTGTGAGGTGTTGTAAAGTTGAGCTGATCAGTGTCACATTTTTTTTACTTTCATGGTTACATCTTCTACTCACAGTCCCACAACACCTGAGGGACTGTGTTCTACTCTAGTTAATCAAATTACCGGCATTGCTGACTTGACCCAATGACCCTAATTTAAATATCTGATTGTTTCTCTCCTCCAGTTCGCTTTCCTCCACCTGTCAACAAATAGTTGCGGACCAGTTGCTATCACGTGATTGCGAGTTCGACCAATCAATGAACATGCTAGTAAACAAGATAAGCCAATCACAGCAAACGAGGGTGTATTCAAAAGAGAATTCTCCGAGTTCTTCTTCAGTAGCTTCCATTCACTTGTGAAAGAGACGTGTTCCCTGAATTGCATACTGCTAGCGTAAAATCTTTGCAAACGTTGATTAACAAGTTTTTGTTCGGATATTCTCTTGACTGTACCACCTTTTTAAGAATAATGGCTTACCGCACTAGAAGCAACGCCGTAAGTACACACTTTGTCTCAACTCCCCGTTCAGTTGGTCCAATGCTCAGCTCAAACTTCATTTGACCATGGAGGTAAAGACCATAATTTGATTAATTGTTACTTTCATTAGCAATGGCGGCGTACTTGTTTTTACTTCAATTTGTTACCTTTGCTGGTAATGACGTGTTGCGACTGGACGAGTTTGCCGTTGGAGTGTGTATATATTCATAAAATATTTGTTTAAAAACCGGAAGTACTTTATAATTAGTACTTGCTTGATAAATTTCAAAAATGTTCCATGATGTTACTACTGTGGAATACTTTATTTTCGCTGGAATTAATTTTCGCTGAAAAGGCTTTTTGGGCGTTTTGTATGGAATTTATTTTCACTGATTTTTGATGAGTTTTATGTGAAATATAGGAAAAAAAGTATATTCACTGGATTTTATTTTCACGGAATAATCCCTTCAGCGAAAATGGCGAAAATAAATTCCAAGCGAAAATAAAGTATTCTACAGTATTTGTTTTTAACAACGGAAAGTGACCTTGCGTGTTTCCCCCTAAACTGCAAGGTGCTAAGTTTACTTAAACATAACTAATGTTGTTGTATGGCGTCCAATTTCTATAAGTTAGGTGGATTTCCCGCTTTAGTTCTAGAATAATTCGAACACTGTTAAAGAACGGACATAAACTTTGCGTTCTTTGTTTACTTTTCCAGACCGCACTCCAGAGCAGACTTCCTAGCAGGGAAAATGACCTTGTTGTACAGAAATCCAAAAGTTTCTCCAACGTTGGAACCGGAAGATCAGCACTAGGAGCTATTGGTAATGTAATCAACAAAGAAAATGTAACCAGAGGAAAGAAGGTAGGATTTGTAATGCTAGTTGTTTGTGGGCTTTAATAAATGCATGTTATTCGTTCCCCTCTCGGAAATAAACTCTTAATTGTTATCAGAGTTTGCATTTATTTTTTACTAAATTGACACCTCAGTAATGCGAATAAATGCTGCTATACTACAAATGGCTTTCACAGAAATTATTGTGTTTTTTTTAATACTTTCAGCTTGCAAGATCAACATCTCTAAAACCAGCATCTGCATTAGAACCAGTAGTAGAGAATGTGTCAAAAGAAAATATACCAACTAAGAAAGATGTACAGGTTAGTGAATCCTATCCAATCCTACCCTACACTAAAAGTGTGAAAGAAAATTATTGTTGTCATAGCACATGCCATAAAAATCAAAGTTGCTAATTCAAGAAAATTGTTCAATGGCCCTTCTAATTTCTTCAATTTACTCTTCCTTATAGAAAAGATCACCCAGTCCACCTATCATGGAAGTGATTAAGCAAGCTTTCTCAGAACAACAACTAGCAAATGTGGAAGACATAGACAAAGATGATCATGAGAACCCACAGCTTGTTAGTGAATATGTTAATGACATTTACAAATATATGCTTCACCTAGAGGTAAGCATTTGTTCTTGGTTTTTTTTCCCTAGTTAATGGTCTTGAACACCAACATTGATAAATTTATGCTTCTTTAAGAAGAGAAATGATTTATTGGCCTTGTTGTGCTTCTATAATCAAACACTTTATTTTATTGCATCGATTTGTTCATGGCATGAATGTTTATGTGAACTAAAATATATTGAACCAAACTGTTTTATACTTGCAGCAAGAATTTAAAGTTCGTGGTGATTACATGGAAGATCAAGAGATCAATGCACGTATGCGCTCAATTCTCATTGATTGGCTAGTCCAAGTTCATTTGAGATTTCATCTCTTGCAAGAAACTCTCTTCCTCACTGTATCCATATTAGACAGATTTTTGCAGGTAAAACATTGGCCATTTAACTTCTTGATGCCATTGCCAAACGTGCATATCTGGCTAGTTTCATTAAAAAAACTAATTACTAAATTTTATTTACTGTATAATTTGAATTGTTTTTAATTCTTTCCCTTCATCTCTGCTTTGTTATATTGTCTGTCCCTGCAGATCCAACAAGTGTCTCGAAGCAAATTACAACTTGTTGGAGTAACAGCAATGTTCATAGCTTCAAAATATGAAGAAATGTACGCACCAGAGATTGGAGACTTTGTCTACATCACAGATAATGCTTACACAAAAAGCCAGATAAGAGCCATGGAATGCATGATGTTGAAAACTATAGACTACAGCCTTGGCAAACCACTTTGTTTACATTTTCTTAGAAGAAATTCCAAAGCTGGTGGTGTAAGTATTTGTCAACAATTTATGTCAAACTTCATAAATGGTGAGCAATTATAGTATTTGAAGCTTCTTACCACAAGAACGTCTTTGTTTCTCCAACATAATTTGTTAATTAATGCATCACAAATTGTAAATATTTAACTTTAATGAATAATTTGATATTTCAGGTTGATGCTCAGAAACACACTTTAGCCAAATACCTAATGGAATTGACTCTACAAGAGTATGGCTTTGTGCAATACAATCCTTCAGAAATAGCAGCTGCTGCTTTGTGTCTATCCATGAAACTTCTAGATGAATCTTCAACATGGGTATGTTTCTTTAAAATTGCTTATTTTCTTTGGTCCTCCCCTTTAATTGTAAGGCAAAACTGTAATTAAAACTCCACTTTAGTTGCAAATGAATTTCCTTCAGAAATGTACTTGATAAGATTCTACCTTCCATTCACAGTAATCCATTGCTAACTGCTTATTCTGTGGTACTATCTTAACATTCATGTTTTGTTTTTTTCAGACGGACACTCTTTATTATTATAGTACATACTCAGAGGAAAAAGTGTTGCCTATCATTAAGAAAATGTGCAAGCAATTGGTGAAGTCAGAAAATTCCAAATTACAGGCAAGTTTTATTAGTCCCAACCCAAGAATACTCTATACAATATATAAATTCTGTAATGATTATTCAACATTACCAAATATTAACCCTTTCTGTGACAAAACAGGATTTCCAGTGCAATAATTATGTCCTATTACTGCAAAAAAAAATGATTAACTATATTCCATTTCAATTTTTAATAAATTCAAATGGGTTTTGTATAATTAACATTTTTCTCTTAAAAATGAGATCAATTACTTATTCCTACATTAAGAATAATTTAATGCCTTGTGCACATCTCTCCAAATCATGCTACTGTAAAATTACTAATCTTCACTGGATTAAAATTTCACTGATTTACAGTTTCAGGCATATTCAGTAAGTTTTAATTTAGCGCATTTTCCAGTCAGCGAAATAAGAAAATTAAAACCCAGTGAATAATTAATCGTTTTACAGTATACATTTAGTTTAAACATAAAACCTGTTATTTGTATAACCAAGTTCTTTCTCTTTTAACAGGCTGTGAGAAATAAATACAACAGCAGTAAATTTATGAAGATTAGCTGTATATCTGAACTAAAATCATCAATAGTAACGGAATTTGCAGATCAAGCATCATAGTGGGGTAATTTATAATCATATTCACAGCTGTTTGGCACACTGCTTCTTTACAATATTTGTTTTAATTCGGTCTTTAAAGCTGTATACATGATTTTCTTGACTTGTGGTCATATTATTGTTACAAAAGTACTGAATCAAGATACATAATTCTTTTTACTTGGTGTAACTAAGGCCTTTATAAGGTAAAGTGCATATCATGTAACTAAATTTTTCAATAGTAGAATAATAAAAGTGATAATGTAAACTAGTTCTATGCTCGTTTCTCTTGAAATAAGAGTTTGTTACTCAAAACCTTGTACAATTATTAATTTCACTACTGAAAATGCATACCAAGTCTTGCAGTTGCCTTGTGCTGCAATATTTGTAAATACATAGCTTTGTCCAAATTCATTTTACATTTATAACTATTTTACAATCAATGTACATTTTAAATTTTTTATGTGAATGTGTTCTGTAATTTTCATTTGTTGTAGTGGACTTTTTAGAAATAAACTTTTTAATTTATATATTTGTTCAATAATTAGCTTGTCTAGTGAATTAACATTCTGCCTATGCCAGCAGGTCGATTATTTTAAACATAAATCCACATTCCTAATTAATCAAATTTCCAAAATAATTACTTGCTATCTTACAACTTCTCTAATTTTGCTATAGATCATTGAATATAAATTCAGTCTATTTGTACTTCCCTTGTCTAATACAATATGTATTCACAAACTACTAGCTAAATTTGTATTGGTCACTTCACTGCTTGACTAAAAAATTGGTCCTTGCAAATAGAAAAATAATTGAATTCTGGTCTATTCTAAAAATCTTTTTTGTTTAACAATTTATGATTAATTCAGTGAATTTCAACTAGTCAAATCAGTGAAATGAATTCCACACAAAACGACCACCATCTTTACAGCCAAGTGGTGTCTTGTTAATTTACAACTGTTTCGGAGTAGTAACTTGCTGATCCTACAAAAAGTTGGTTTTTCTACAAAAGAAAATAGTTTTAAATCCTTTTAGCATGATCTTGAAAATTACCATGAATTTCACTCATCCTAAAAAGGCTAAATTTGCATTCTTTTTTTGTAAAATGAAAGTCCTGACTTTGCCATTCTGATCATACAACACTGTATTGTGATCACATAACACTAAAAGCCAATGTAGCATGCCTCCTGTAGTTAGGTTAGTGTTAAGAACATACACCAAATGAATTCCCAAATATTACAGATAACTGTCACCAACATTGAATTACAGAAAACCACAATATTTCATTGTCATTTTTTTTTTCACAATGATACTGATGTCATCAAAATAAAACTTCTCTAAATCTTCCAATGTAAAATTTAAGTCAAACTGTGCCTCTACTTCGGACTCCAATTTAACCATGGCGTGTGTAAATTATGAGCACTGACCACTCAAGCGAGTCTACTAACATTGATCATACTCGATTCTACTGGCAGCACATAGGCAATCGTTGCAACATTTTAACAAAATGTAACATTAAGGTACTTAAATATTATTTCACAAGTTTGATTGCTGTCAAAATGTCATTTGATTGGCTAATACAAATCTTTTCTCTTGCTGATTGGCCAAGTACTAAGTCGGTTAGATCACGCCCCTCGCCATAATTCTGTCACCTCGAAACCTATACAAGTTAGAACGTCACGAAGTAAACGGACAATTCGTGAAAGAAAAAAAAGTTGTTTGGGAAGTAGAAAAAGTTAGTTGAAGTGCATTGACACGTTGGATGGAAAGTCTAAAATAATTATAATTAGAGAATTTGTAAAAAAAAAAAAAGTTGATTGAAAAGTCATGAAAGTTAGAAACAAAAAATGGCTTCAAAATGAAAAAAGTTTGAACGTCGAAAAATGAATGGAAAGCTGTGATAGTTTGTAGAAGTTGTTTTGCATTGGATTGTGGGAAAATTTCACACTTTCACACAAGCCCTTATCATTAGAACACTCATTATGTGTAAGTATCAGCATTTTGGGAAACTATTGTGGTAACATCTAGATGTATTACAACAAGGGGCCGTGTCAGTGAAATGAAAAATATGTCGTAAGGTGATCTGGACTTGAGATGTACTGTGTTTACCCTTGTGGTTGTGTTTTCTTAAGGTAGAAGCCTACTCACAATTTTTTGACAAAATTGGTCATAAATCGCATGACTATGTCTCATGATACAATGAAATAGCATTATTTTGTGTGTTACAGTTAAGTTTTTAGAGAAACGTGTTCTAATATTTCTTGAAAATCGCTATTTTTAGAACAATTCCATAGAACACCTTGTTAAAGAAAAATTGCATTTTTTGACACTTTTTAAAACCCAGATTTTTAAAAAAATTCAGAACAACAAAAAGTACTCCTTCATTAACAATATATGATTTTTTCAGCCTATGTCACCAGGCTAGATTTTGAGATATTGCATAATATCTCTGCCATAGGAACCTATGGTAAAAGCATTATGATAGTGCCAAAATGGCGACTTTCCACTAAAATAAAACCATCAATATCTCCAAAATAAGGCTGGTGACCCCCAACTTTTTTTAAGTCAATATGCCTATATTGCCTTGGAGTACAGTTTGTTGCAAAATGAATAAATTCTGGGTTTTTTAATTTATGAGTAGGCTTCTACCTTAAGGTAGCGAGACTATTATTTGTGTTGAAAATTATGATTTTCACATTTATTTATTAATTGATGAATTGCACTATAAACTTTCATGTGATAAAGTCAACATAACATAGAATGCCATGTAAGTTGGTTAAAATGTAGATTTTCTGAAGGGAAGCAAGGCAGCTTCAGTAGTGTTTTCCAAAATCAACAACACAGGTTTAATCTGTGTGCCTATAAGTTTCAAAGATAAACTCAAGACAAAGCAATGTTAGTATGTGTTATCAGTAGCTATCTGACACACAATGAGTGTTCCAAACATTTGGGTGGTTTGTCTCCGCCCCTGTTTGTTTCACAGATTAGTCATTTGCATATGAATGGTCAGACACAAGGTCACACAGCCACTAAAAAAAATCATTGATTTTGGTGTTTTCATATGCCGAATTTATCCAATTATAGCTATCCCATTCCTTTATTTTTTGGTTTCCAATAGCCTTACACATTTGGATGTCCCTACACATGTTAAAGCAGACCTTGATGGGAAAACAAATTGATTGTGCCGATAAACAAGCTTGAAAATCTTTGCTGTTACTTCATGGACGTTTTCTAGGAGTTTATGTTTTTCAAAATACAAATGTACAAGGTCTTTAACAAAAAATAACGTATACTTATTGTCGTCGGATTAACACCAAATTTTCACAGCTTAAGGTGACAATGAGAGGAACTTGAATGTGTCCAGACAAACTATTTCATCGATTATTTACCAACGAGTTGTGGTTTGAGTTGGGGGCAATGCGACTAAAACAGTAATTGAAATTCAGCACACTATTTTTTAAAACGCGTTGCTTGCATAAAACTGACCAGACACATTCAATTTACCAGACTATTGAACAACTAGGAAAAGTGAAAAAAAAATTTCTTATCGCCAGCATAAATGCGTAATTTATTTTTTTACAGAAAAAGTAATTTTTCACCTTTGATTAAGTAACGGGTCATAGAATGCAGATATGGGCATGGCAAACACACCTTTGTAAAGCTTGAAGTCTGGCGATTCTAAAAAAATATACTTTCCTGGGTCTATTTGTAGTCATTTGGTCACAATTAGAAGATAAACACAAGTATGCAATAATAGTCCCGCTACCTTAACTGTGACGAGACATTGTTTCTTATGCGTGTTCTGGAATAGAGCGATTCTCGCAGTGCAGGGCTGTGTAGTTGGTCATTTGATAGTCGTCGGCGGATTCATGTTTTAGTTTCCCATCTCATGACATTTAACAGTATGTGTGATAGGTTATAGGGAGAGATATTTACGAACTTTAAAAAATTGAAGGAGTCGTCGAACAAACATAATAAAAAAAAAAAACATTGTCGCCCTCTAGGACAAAATGGAGTTGGCATCGATCTAAGTGATTTTGACAATGAATCGTTCAACTATAACAAGTACTGCAAGGTTGTATCGTTAGATAACTATTGCGCACTTTGGGGGATTTGAATTAAACCGTCCCAAATATTGTTTCCAAAATTTGTCATTAGTGTCACCATAGTTACTATTGTGACGTCATTGTGTAATTGTACGTCGTGTGCTGTATTTACTGTTCAGACGAGGTCGTCGTCACGTCGTTGGGTGTGATAAAAAATAAATAAAAAGTTGAATTGTTGAACAAGTGCTTCATGAGTCCCTGCTACGTATAGTTATTTTGGACAAGGATACGACGCGCTCGTCAAATAATACCCCTTCAAAAGTGTCTGTAAGAGATAATACAATCACTCGTATTCATCGATAGTATTGAGTAGCCGCTCTGTGCACTAAACTGGGGATTGAGTGAAGCTACGTACACTGCCACGCACATAGCATACGTCACATCTAATGGGAGTATTGTTCTTGCACACGGCTTCACTTTGAGTGTCGTTTTATTTTATGACCCACAAGTGAGAGTACGCCTTATCCACCACGGTCATAAAGTGGTAACTGGTCTGTTTGTTGCCATGTGAGTTTTTGCAGTCTGTGCAATTATACGTTGTTGTTTCTAATCGCATTACACTTCTCCAAGGATAGAGTTGATAATGTGAACTGTGTTTTCTGAAAGATGGTCTTCTCAATTTTTTTGAGGTGAGGATTTTTGTAAATATTCCAACGTATTAATTAGTGTTTTTACTAGTTTGTCTATTGCCTAGATAAATAACACGGCAGTTACTTTGCATCATTCAAGACTTAGCGGCGTATACAACATCGTGACAGTGCGACAACATAATGCCACCTCTTTTTCGGGACCAAAAGCGTGCTATAGAATTGACACAGCCCTCCATATCATCATGTTGATACAACGGTCTGTGTGAGCAAAGATATGTTCTGCTTCAATGATGTTGTCGGGTTGACCCGATCTGTGTATCAACCTTCGCCGAGGTAAATATTTTGTATAATATTTTATCCGGTACTCTGATTGCACCATAGACCTTTTCTAAGGTATATGATTGCATTTACTGCCAGTGTGCCAATTATACTGAGCAAACCTTGTCCTGACAAAAACAAATGTTATTACAAGCTGCCATCCGTGATCGATAACTCGGGATTTGTTGAAAAAGAAAATATAGCAAATTAAAATCCCTTGTTAATTCTTGTATACATGTTGCTATAAATCATACGGAGACGTTACCATACACAAAATGGCAAAGCAATAATTGGATTTTAATCTCAGTGTCACAAAAAAACGCTATGACAAGACTGATAATTGATGTGTTCAAACTGTGACGGCAGTTAATCCATACGACACCAACAGCCGCCGATCGAAATCTCAATACTTATCGTTTATCCAATTATTGGGTGAGAGTGATAGCAATACAACCACAAATGTTCTTTAAAATGTCATCGATGTTGTTTCGTTTAATTGAGACTTACATTTGGAGTTTCAGTACCAATAAATTATCTACGCCGATATACATGTAGTTTGATGCAATATATTGCATTTGTGTATATCTAAAGAAATATCAAATCTTAGGTTAAACAACCTAAACTTAAGCGCATTTCTTTCCATTCTTCAGCGCTCATATAAACTTGTTGTTTGATTGTTTTTCTAACTGTCCAATTCTTTATAGTCCATGATCATCGACCGAGTAACGCTTCCATTTGTAATAAAGAACAATGAGAACCCATTGGTGGAGATAGGTGCACCAAAGTCTTCAAATCATGAAAAGAAAAAATACGCCACAATAAATAGAGTAATAAATAATTATGATATGAGTATGTACTGTTTGTACTCTCACGTTCCAGATAGCATTTTCAAATTATTGCCTGAGATGTGAATGACTTAGTAATATATTTATATTATATATTTATGGCGATAGGTTGAGATTTTTTAATCGTCCAACGATAAACAACTCTAGGCCATGTATCTAGTGCACATTTTTCTGAACATTCGGAGAACCAGGATCATAGTGACGCTATATGTATACGTGTCACATCATTATGATCAGTGATGAGGCTGGTATACCACGTATTCACATGTTATTGTGGTCTATTTCATATAGATCAGGCAATACACCATGTATTCACACGTTGTTGTTGTCTATTTCCTATACTATGCAATACATCATATATTCCTTCGATGTTGTCTATTTCCCATACACTATACAATACATCATCTATTCCTTCGTTGTTGTCTATTTCCCATATACTATGCAATACATCATCTATTCCTTCATTGTTGTCTATTTCCCATACACTGTGCAATACATCATCTATTCCTTCATTGTTGTCTATTTCCCATACACTGTGCAATACATCATCTATTCCTTCGTTGTTGTCTATTTCCCATACACTATACAATACATCATCTATTCCTTCATTGTTGTCTATTTCCCATACACTGTGCAATACATCATCTATTCCTTCGTTGTTGTCTATTTCCCATACACTATGCAATACATCATCTATTCCTTCGTTGTTGTCTATTTCCCATATACTATGCAATACATCATATATTCCTTCGTTGTTGTCTATTTCTCATACACTGTGCAATACATCATCTATTCCGTCGTTGATGTCTATTTCCCATACACTATGCAATACATCATCTATTCCTTCGTTGTTGTCTATTTCCCATACACTATGCAATACATCATCTATTCCTTCGTTGTTGTCTATTTCCCATACACTGTACAATACATCATCTATTCCTTCGTTGTTGTCTATTTCTCATACACTATACAATACATCATCTATTCCTTCATTGTTGTCTATTTCCCATACACTGTGCAATACATCATCTATTCCTTCATTGTTGTCTATTTCCCATACACTGTGCAATACATCATCTATTCCTTCGTTGTTGTCTATTTCCCATACACTATACAATACATCATATATTCCTTCATTGTTGTCTATTTCCCATACACTGTGCAATACATCATCTATTCCTTCGTTGTTGTCTATTTCCCATACACTATGCAATACATCATCTATTCCTTCGTTGTTGTCTATTTCCCATATACTATGCAATACATCATATATTCCTTCGTTGTTGTCTATTTCTCATACACTGTGCAATACATCATCTATTCCGTCGTTGATGTCTATTTCCCATACACTATGCAATACATCATCTATTCCTTCGTTGTTGTCTATTTCCCATACACTATGCAATACATCATCTATCCCTTCGTTGTTGTCTATTTCCCATATACTATGCAATACATCATATATTCCTTCGTTGTTGTCTATTTCTCATACACTGTGCAATACATCATCTATTCCGTCGTTGATGTCTATTTCCCATACACTATGCAATACATCATCTATTCCTTCGTTGTTGTCTATTTCCCATACACTATGCAATACATCATCTATTCCTTCGTTGTTGTCTATTTCCCATACACTGTACAATACATCATCTATTCCTTCGTTGTTGTCTATTTCTCATACACTATACAATACATCATCTATTCCTTCATTGTTGTCTATTTCCCATACACTGTGCAATACATCATCTATTCCTTCGATGTTGTCTATTTCCCATACACTATATGCAATACATCATCTATTCCTTCGATGTTGTCTATTTCCCATACACTGTGCAATACATCATCTATTCCTTCGTTGTTGTCTATTTCCCATACACTATACAATACATCATCTATTCCTTCGTTGTTGTCTATTTTCCATACACTATACAATACATCATCTATTCCCTCGTTGTTGTCTATTTCCCATACACTATACAATACATCATCTATTCTTATGTTACTGTTGTCTATTCCATATAAACCATTCAGCACAGTTATGTATTATCGTACATGTCACAATCAATCATTATTATCAACTTGCGTGTGGCCTCCTTGGGCATGTTGAGTAGGATGCGCTGGATTGTGTCCAGCTTAAGTACGCTGTATGATAGTTTAAATGTTACAGTTGATTAGCGATCAAATTCTTTCTGCATCGAAGCTAAAACTACTCAATGACATGAAACTGAGACAGATTTATAATAGTTGAATATCAGATAAGCCTACGGGATTGTGCTTGCATATCCAACGGAATCTGTTTACAATTCGCGGATAATAAATACATACAAGGAATTTCGTCCAATTTGTTATTTGTTGAACGCCTTCAAGACTTCACTAAATGTTGTGATAAATATTATATATACGACGAAACAAGGTATATGTCGACTGTGGAGGCCCCTGATCTTCTCTTTGAGGTTAGCCCTTTTTATTGTAATTATATTATTGTCACGTCACACACTAGTTTAAAGTGGCATGGCAGATGCCGTCATTAAACAGAGCTTAAAAGCGCATTAACCTAGTTTCGCACATTTTAAGTAATGAATTCTAACATTGGCCATATATACTCTTTTAATGTCAACACTAGATACATATATAATATTCTTTTCCGTTATATTTCAAACATCCAAACATGACACAATCTGTCGATTGATTTTCAACAGACATCGTGCGTGAAATCACCAATAATCGCTTCTGTATTAGTAGATTGATTGTTCTCTGTAATAAAAAAATATATATATACATCAATGCAGTATTCTACATTATTCCAAACCTGTACATTAACATAAATGTAAATTTTGGTCTTCCAAGTAATCCTCCCTGTTGATTCTAGTTTTCCCAGTATTACGTAGCAACCTCTTAGTTAACGTGTTGTATCTATATTTAACAATATAAACTAATATGACACACTACGTTTCACATATACACAATGAAGAGACAATCTAGCACATTCATCTAAAAAGGAACAACCGTATTTGCATTAATTAACACCAATTAATAATCAAAAGATATTTAAATGTGCTTTTTCTCATGTTATTCATGTATTCATGCCCCTAATTCTGCGTCATAACATAAGACCGGCACAACCGTACATCAAACAATATATAGAGGCTTTTCTGAATGGGACTTCCCTGGTCGTAATTTGTAGTACTAGGGAGAGAAACTTCCGAAGAAATAATTTCCTTGGCGGGTGGCCAAAGTAATCCAAAAAAATCATCATTTTGCTAAATTTACATGCATGCCCCAACGATCACATAATATTCCATTGCTAGTTATGACTTGAATGGTAAGTTAGCTACTTCTGTGACGTGTCCAGCGTACGTAAGAATATTAAAATCACTGATATGTCCCCATTTTTTAACGTATTCATATATGAAGCAAGTTCGTCTACAAACAAGTTAAATAAATTTAAAGTGGACTGAGCTTACACCCCCGTCTAGTGCCTATTTTACACTCATAATAATCTGTAAACCCCTTTTTCACGAATCACATTGTACATTACCATGTAAACCATAAGAAACTACTATGTGAAATAAAAGTGTATGTTCACCCGATTAAAATGCTTTTGAGAAATCAATAAAAACACAGAATAAACACCGCTCTTTATCGATACATATTTTTGTACAAGGCACTGCCATGAAAACATGTTGTCGATGACACTGTACTCCCCACGAAACCCAGCTTCAAGAATAATGTTCATTTCATTGCCATCTTTCAAAATGTTAGTGAAAGTTTTGTTGAGTACAGCAAGAAAATGCCTCCATAACAGCGTCGTTTTGTTGCACAATTTAGTTAGAGATAAATTATTAGGTGCTCCAGCTGATTGGATATTTACCGGACAATAACATTGAATTGAACAAGTAATAAATATATTCATTACAGTTTTTCGGCATTTTATTTACTATACCTTCGGGACCAGATCTTTTATACAACATTATATAGTTTAATATTGCTGTTTTTGTATTTATTTATTCAGTATCTCGTCATAACGTAGTATCCGGTTACAACAGAGTAGTTTTTTTCCTTTTCATGAAGTCCATTTTTTTATTTATATCAATAAGGCTCGTAGCAGTGATGTGATAGCTGAATAGCGGAGGTAGCAGTGGTGTGATAGATGAATAGCTTAGGTAGCAGTGGTGTGATAGCTGAATAGATTAGTAGCAGTGGTGTGATAGCTGAATAGCGGAGGTAGCAGTGGTGTGATAGCGGAGGTAGCAGTGATGTGATAGCTGAATAGCGGAGGTAGAAGTGGTGTGATAGATGAATAGCTTAGGTACCAGTGGTGTGATAGATGAATAGCGGAGGTAGCAGTGGTGTGATAGCTTAGGTAGCAGTAGTGTGATAGCTGAATAGCGGAGGTAGCAGTGGTGTGATAGCTGAATAGCGGAGGTAGCAGTGGTGTGATAGCGGAGGTAGCAGCGATGTGATAGCTGAATAGCGGAGGTAGCAGTGGTGTGATAGATGAATAGCTTAGGTAGCAGTGGTGTGATAGATGAATAGCGGAGGTAGCAGTGGTGTGATAGATGAATAGCTTAGGTAGCAGTGGTGTGATAGATGAATAGCGGAGGTAGCAGTGGTGTGATAGCTTAGGTAGCAGTGGTGTGATAGCTGAATAGCGGAGGTAGCAGTGGTGTGATAGCGGAGGTAGCAGTGGTGTGAGACATGAATAGGGGAGGTAGAAGTGGTGTGATAGCAGAGGTAGCAGTGGTGTGATAGCTGAATAGCGGAGATAGCAGTGGTGTGATAGCCGAATAGCGGAGGTAGCAGTGGTGTGATAGCGGAAGTAGCAGTGGTGTGATAGCTGAATAGCGTAGATAGCAGTGGTGTGATAGCCGAATAGCAGAGGTAGCAGTGGTGTGATAGCGGAGGTAGCAGTGGTGTGATAGCCGAATAGCGGAGGTAGCAGTGGTGTGATAGCGGAGGTAGCAGTGGTGTGATAGCTGAATAGCGTAGGTAGCAGTGGTGTGATAGCCGAATAGCAGAGGTAGCAGTGGTGTGATAGCGGAGGTAGCAGTGGTGTGATAGCCGAATAGCGGAGGTAGCAGTGGTGTGATAGCGGAGGTAGCAGTGGTGTGATAGCTGAATAGCTTAGATAGCAGTGGTGTGATAGCCGAATAGCGGAGGTAGCAGTGGTGTGATAGCTGAATAGCGGAGGTAGCAGTGGTGTGATAGCCGAATAGCGGAGGTAGCAGTGGTGTGATAGCTGAATAGCGTAGGTAGCAGTGGTGTGATAGCTGACCAGCGTAGGTAGCAGTGGTGTGATAGCGGAGGTAGCAGTGGTGTGATAGCTGAACAGCGCAGGTAGCAGTGGTGTGATAGCTGAATAGATTAGTAGCAGTGGTGTGATAGCTGAATAGCGGAGGTAGCAGTGGTGTGATAGCGGAGGTAGCAGTGATGTGATAGCTGAATAGCGGAGGTAGCAGTGGTGTGATAGATGAATAGCTTAGGTAGCAGTGGTGTGATAGATGAATAGCGGAGGTAGCAGTGGTGTGATAGCTTAGGTAGCAGTGGTGTGATAGCTGAATAGCGGAGGTAGCAGTGGTGTGATAGCGGGGGTAGCAGTGATGTGATAGCTGAATAGCGGAGGTAGCAGTGGTGTGATAGATGAATAGCTTAGGTAGCAGTGGTGTGATAGATGAATAGCGGAGGTAGCAGTGGTGTGATAGCTTAGGTAGCAGTGGTGTGATAGCTGAATAGCGGAGGTAGCAGTGGTGTGATAGCGGAGGTAGCAGTGGTGTGAGAGATTAATAGGGGAGGTAGCAGTGGTGTGATAGCAGAGGTAGCAGTGGTGTGATAGCTGAATAGCGGAGATAGCAGTGGTGTGATAGCCGAATAGCGGAGGTAGCAGTGGTGTGATAGCGGAAGTAGCAGTGGTGTGATAGCTGAATAGCGTAGGTAGCAGTGGTGTGATAGCCGAATAGCAGAGGTAGCAGTGGTGTGATAGCGGAGGTAGCAGTGGTGTGATAGCCGAATAGCGGAGGTAGCAGTGGTGTGATAGCGGAGGTAGCAGTGGTGTGATAGCTGAATAGCTTAGATAGCAGTGGTGTGATAGCCGAATAGCGGAGGTAGCAGTGGTGTGATAGCTGAATAGCGGAGGTAGCAGTGGTGTGATAGCCGAATAGCGGAGGTAGCAGTGGTGTGATAGCTGAATAGCGGAGGTAGCAGTGGTGTGATAGCGGAGGTAGCACTGGTGTGATAGCTGAATAGCGCAGGTAGCAGTAGTGTGATAGCTGAATAGCTTAGGTAGCAGTGGTGTGATAGCTGAATAGCGGAGGTAGCAGTGGTGTGATAGCGGAGGTAGCAGTGGTGTGAGAGATGAATAGGGGAGGTAGCAGTGGTGTGATAGCAGAGGTAGCAGTGGTGTGATAGCTGAATAGCGGAGATAGCAGTGGTGTGATAGCCGAATAGCGGAGGTAGCAGTGGTGTGATAGCGGAAGTAGCAGTGGTGTGATAGCTGAATAGCGTAGGTAGCAGTGGTGTGATAGCCGAATAGCAGAGGTAGCAGTGGTGTGATAGCGGAGGTAGCAGTGGTGTGATAGCCGAATAGCGGAGGTAGCAGTGGTGTGATAGCGGAGGTAGCAGTGGTGTGATAGCTGAATAGCGTAGGTAGCAGTGGTGTGATAGCCGAATAGCAGAGGTAGCAGTGGTGTGATAGCGGAGGTAGCAGTGGTGTGATAGCCGAATAGCGGAGGTAGCAGTGGTGTGATAGCGGAGGTAGCAGTGGTGTGATAGCTGAATAGCTTAGATAGCAGTGGTGTGATAGCCGAATAGCGGAGGTAGCAGTGGTGTGATAGCTGAATAGCGGAGGTAGCAGTGGTGTGATAGCCGAATAGCGGAGGTAGCAGTGGTGTGATAGCTGAATAGCGGAGGTAGCAGTGGTGTGATAGCGGAGGTAGCACTGGTGTGATAGCTGAATAGCGCAGGTAGCAGTAGTGTGATAGCTGAATAGCTTAGGTAGCAGTGGTGTGATAGCTGAATAGCGGAGGTAGCAGTGATGTGATAGCTGAAGAGCGGAGATAGCAGTGGTGTGATAGCGGAGGTATCAGTGGTGTGATAGATGAATAGCGGAGGTAGCAGTGGTGTGATAGCCGAATAGCGGAGGTAGCAGTGGTGTGATAGCTGAATAGCGGAGGTAGCAGTGGTGTGATAGCTGAATAGCGCAGGTAGCAGTGGTGTGATAGCTGAATAGCTTAGGTAGCAGTGGTGTGATAGCCGAATAGCGGAGGTAGCAGTGGTGTGATAGCCAAATAGCGGAGGTAGCAGTGGTGTGATAGCAGAATAGCGGAGGTAGCAGTGGTGTCATAGCCGAATAGCTGAGGTAGCAGTGGTGTGATAGCTGAATAGCGGAAGTAGCAGTGGTGTGATAGCTGAATAGCGGAGGTAGCAGTGGTGTGATAGCTGAATAGCTTAGATAGCAGTGGTGTGATAGCCGAATAGCGGAGGTAGCAGTGGTGTGATAGCTGAATAGCGGAGGTAGCAGTGGTGTGATAGCCGAATAGCGGAGGTAGCAGTGGTGTGATAGCTGAATAGCGGAGGTAGCAGTGGTGTGATAGCGGAGGTAGCACTGGTGTGATAGCTGAATAGCGCAGGTAGCAGTAGTGTGATAGCTGAATAGCTTAGGTAGCAGTGGTGTGATAGCTGAATAGCGGAGGTAGCAGTGGTGTGATAGCGGAGGTAGCAGTGGTGTGATAGCTGAATAGCGTAGGTAGCAGTGGTGTGATAGCTGACCAGCGTAGGTAGCAGTGGTGTGATAGCGGAGGTAGCAGTGGTGTGATAGCTGAATAGATTAGTAGCAGTGGTGTGATAGCTGAATAGCGGAGGTAGCAGTGGTGTGATAGCGGAGGTAGCAGTGGTGTGATAGATGAATAGGGGAGGAAGCAGTGGTGTGATAGCTAAATAGCGGAGGTAGCAGTGGTGTGATAGCGGAGGTAGTAGTGGTGTGATAGCTGAATAGCGTAGGTAGCAGTGGTGTGATAGCCGAATAGCGGAGGTAGCAGTGGTGAGACAGCGGAAGTAGCAGTGGTGTGATAGCTGAATAGAGGAGGTAGCAGTGGTGTCATAGCCGAATAGCTGAGGTAGCAGTGGTGTGATAGCTGAATAGCGGAAGTAGCAGTGGTGTGATAGCTGAATAGCGGAGGTAGCAGTGGTGTGATAGCTGAATAGCGGAGGTAGCAGTGGTGTGATAGCGGAGGTAGCAGTGGTGTGATAGATGAATAGGGGAGGTAGCAGTGGTGTGATAGCTGAATAGCGTTGGTAGCAGTGGTGTGATAGCTGAATAGCGGAGGTAGCAGTGGTGTGATAGCTGAATAGCGGAGGTAGCAGTGGTGTCATAGCCGAATAGCTGAGGTAGCAGTGGTGTGATAGCTGAATAGCGGAAGTAGCAGTGGTGTGATAGCTGAATAGCGGAGGTAGCAGTAGTGTGATAGCTGAATAGCGGAGGTAGCAGTGGTGTGATAGCGGAGGTAGCAGTGGTGTGATAGATGAATAGGGGAGGTAGCAGTGGTGTGATAGCTGAATAGCGGAGGTAGCAGTGGTGTGATAGCTGAATAGCGTAGGTAGCAGTGGTGTGATAGCTGACCAGCGTAGGTAGCAGTGGTGTGATAGCGGAGGTAGCAGTGGTGTGATAGCTGAATAGCGCAGGTAGCAGTGGTGTGATAGCTGAATAGATTAGTAGCAGTGGTGTGATAGCGGAGGTAGCAGTGGTGTGATAGATGAATGGGGGAGGTAGCAGTGGTGTGATAGCTAAATAGCGGAGGTAGCAGTGGTGTGATAGCGGAGGTAGTAGTGGTGTGACAGCTGAATAGCGTAGGTAGCAGTGGTGAGACAGCGGAAGTAGCAGTGATGTGATAGCTGAATACCGGAAGTAGCAGTGGTGTGATAGCTGAATAGCGTAGGTAGCAGTGGTGTGATAGCTAAATAGCGGAGGTAGCAGTGGTGTGACAGCCGAGGTAGCAGTGATGTGATAGCTGAATAGCGGAGGTAGCAGTGGTGTGATAGCCGAATAGCGGAGGTAGCAGTGGTGTGATAGCGGAGGTAGCAGTGGTGTGATAGCTGAATAGCGGAGATAGCAGTGGTGTGATAGCCGAGGTAGCAGTGGTGTGATAGCTGAATAGCGGAAGTAGCAGAGTGTGATAGCTGAATAGCGGAGGTAGCAGTGGTGTGATAGCTGAATAGCGGAGGTAGCAGTGGTGTGATAGCTGAATAGCGGAGGTAGCAGTGGTGTGATAGCTGAATAGCGCAGGTAGCAGTGGTGTGATAGCTGAATAGCTTAGGTAGCAGTGGTGTGGTAGCCGAATAGCGGAGGTAGCAGTGGTGTGATAGCCGAATAGCGGAGGTAACAGTGGTGTGATAGCTGAATAGCGGAGGTAGCAGTGGTGTCATAGCCGAATAGCTGAGGTAGCAGTGGTGTGATAGCTGAATAGCGGAAGTAGCAGTGGTGTGATAGCTGAATAGCGCAGGCAGCAGTGGTGTGATAGCTGAATAGCGGAGGTAGCAGTGATGTGATAGCTGAAAAGCGGAAGTAGCAGCGGTGTGATAGCTGAATAGCGTTGGTAGCAGTGGTGTGATAGCTGAATAGCTTAGGTAGCAGTGGTGTGATAGCCGAATAGCGGAGATAGCAGTGGTGTGATAGCTGAATAGCGGAGGTAGCAGTGATGTGATAACTGAATAGCGGAAGTAGCAGTGGTGTGATAGCTAAATAGCGCAGGTAGCAGTGGTGTGATAGCTGATGAGCGTAGGTAGCAGTGGTGTGATAGCTGAATAGCGTAGGTAGCAGTGGTGTGGTAGCTGAATAGCGGAGGTAGCAGTGGTGTGATAGCCGAATAGCGGAGGTAGCAGTGGTGTGATAGCTGAATAGCTTAGGTAGCAGAGGTGTGATAGCTGAATAGCGGAGGTAGCAGTGGTGTGATAGCTGAAGAGCGGAGGTAGCAGTGGTATGATAGCTGAGTAGCGTAGTTAACAGTGGTGTGATAGCTGAATAGCGTAGGTAGCAGTGGTGTGATAGCTGAATAGCGCAGGTAGCAGTGGTGTGATAGCTGAATAGCGTAGATAGCAGTGGTGTGATAGCCGAATAGCGGAGGTAGCAGTGGTGTGATAGCGGAGGTAGCAGTGGTGTGATAGCTGAATAGCGGAGGTAGCAGTGGTGTGATAGCGGAGGTGGTAGTGGTGTGATAGCTAAATAGCGTAGGTAGCAGTGGTGTGATAGCCGCATAGCGGAGGTAGCAGTGGTGAGATAGCGGAAGTAGCAGTGGTGTGATAGCTGAATAGCGGAGATAGCAGTGGTGTGATAGCGGAGGTATCGATGGTGTGATAGCTGAATAGCGGAGGTAGCAGTGGTGTGATAGCCGAATAGCGGAGGTAGCAGCGGTGTGATAGCTGAATAGCGGAGGTAGCAGTGATGTGATAGCTGAATAGCGGAAGTAGCAGTGGTGTGATAGCTGGATAGCGTAGGTAGCAGTGGTGTGATAGCTGAATAGCGGAGGTAGAAGTGGTGTGATAGCCGAGGTAGCAGTGATGTGATAGCTGAATAGCGGAGGTAGCAGTGGTGTGATAGCCGAATAGCGGAGGTAGCAGTGGTGTGATAGCGGAGGTAGCAGTGATGTGATAGCTGAATAGCGGAGGTAGCAGTGGTGTGATAGCCGAATAGCGGAGGTAGCAGTGGTGTGATAGCGGAGGTAGCAGTGGTGTGATAGCCGAATAGCGGAGGTAGCAGTGGTGTGATAGCGGAGGTAGCAGTGGTGTGATAGCTGAATAGCTTAGGTAGCAGTGGTGTGATAGCCGAATAGCGGAGGTAGCAGTGGTGTGATAGCTGAAAAGCGAAGGGAGCAGTGGTGTGATAACCGAATAGCGGAAGTAGCAGTGGTGTGATAACTGAATAGCGGAGGTACAGTGGTGTGATAGCTCAATAGCGCAGGTAGCAGTGGTGTGATAGCTGAATTGCTTAGGTAGCAGTGGTGTGATAGCTGAATAGTGGAGGTAGCAGTGATGTGATAGCTGAATAGCGGAAGTAGCAGTGGTGTGATAGCTGAATAGAGGAGTTAGCAGTGGTGTGATAGCTGAATAGAGGAGGTAGCAGTGATGTGATAGCTGAATAGCGGAAGTAGCAGCGGTGTGATAGCTGAATAGCGTTGGTAGAAGTGGTGTGATAGCTGAATAGCTTAGGTAGCAGTGGTGTGATAGCCGAATAGCGGAGGTAGCAGTGGTGTGATAGCTGAATAGCGTAGGTAGCAGTGGTGTGATAGCTGAATAGCGGAGGTAGCAGTGGTGTGATAGCTGAATAGCGGAAGTAGCAGTGGTGTGATACCTGAATAGCGCAGGTAGCAGTGGTGTGATAGCTGATAAGCGTAGGTAGCAGTGGTGTGATAGCTGAATAGCGCAGGTAGCAGTGGTGTGATAGCTGAATAGCGGAGGTAGCAGTGGTGTGATAGCTGAATAGCGGAGGTAGCAGTGGTGTGATTGCTGAATAGCTTAGGTAGCAGTGGTGTGATGGCTGAATAGCTTAGGTAGCAGTGGTGTGATAGCTGAATAGCGGAGGTAGCAGTGGTGTGATAGCTGAAGAGCGGAGGTAGCAGTGTTATGATAGCTGAGTAGCGCAGGGAACAGTGGTGTGATAGCTGAATAGCGTATGTAGCAGTGGTGTGATAGCCGAATAGCGGTGTTAGCAGTGGTGTGATAGCGGAGGTAGCAGTGGTGTGATAGCTCAATAGCGGAGGTAGCAGTGGTGTGATAGCGGAGGTGGTAGTGGTGTGATAGCTGAATAGCGTAGGTAGCAGTGGTGTGATAGCCGAATAGCGGAGATAGCAGTGGTGTGATAGCGGAGGTATCAGTGGTGTGATAGCTGAATAGCGGAGGTAGCAGTGGTGTGATAGCCGAATAGCGGAGGTAGCAGCGGTGTGATATCTGAATAGCGGAGGTAGCAGTGATGTGATAGCTGAAGAGCGGAGATAGCAGTGGTGTGATAGCGGAGGTATCAGTGGTGTGATAGCTGAATAGCGGAGGTAGCAGTGGTGTGATAGCCGAATAGCGGAGGTAGCAGCGGTGTGATAGCTGAATAGCGGAGGTAGCAGTGATGTGATAGCTGAATAGCGGAAGTAGCAGTGGTGTGATAGCTGGATAGCGTAGGTAGCAGTGGTGTGATAGCTGAATAGCGGAGGTAGAACTGGTGTGATAGCCGAGGTAGCAGTGATGTGATAGCCGAATAGCGGAGATAGCAGTGGTATGATAGTGGAGGTATCAGTGGTGTGATAGCTGAATAGCGGAGGTAGCAGTGATGTGATAGCTGAAGAGCGGAGATAGCAGTGGTGTGATAGCGGAGGTATCAGTGGTGTGATAGATGAATAGCGGAGGTAGCAGTGGTGTGGTAGCCGAATAGCGGAGGTAGCAGTGGTGTGATAGCTGAATAGCGGAGGTAGCAGTGGTGTGATAGCTGAATAGCGCAGGTAGCAGTGGTGTGATAGCTGAATAGCTTAGGTAGCAGTGGTGTGATAGCCGAATAGCGGAGGTAGCAGTGGTGTGATAGCCAAATAGCGGAGGTAGCAGTGGTGTGATAGCAGAATAGCGGAGGTAGCAGTGGTGTCATAGCCGAATAGCTGAGGTAGCAGTGGTGTGATAGCTGAATAGCGGAAGTAGCAGTGGTGTGATAGCTGAATAGCGGAGGTAGCAGTGGTGTGATAGCTGAATAGTTTAGATAGCAGTGGTGTGATAGCCGAATAGCGGAGGTAGCAGTGGTGTGATAGCTGAATAGCGGAGGTAGCAGTGGTGTGATAGCCGAATAGCGGAGGTAGCAGTGGTGTGATAGCTGAATAGCGGAGGTAGCAGTGGTGTGATAGCGGAGGTAGCACTGGTGTGATAGCTGAATAGCGCAGGTAGCAGTAGTGTGATAGCTGAATAGCTTAGGTAGCAGTGGTGTGATAGCTGAATAGCGGAGGTAGCAGTGGTGTGATAGCGGAGGTAGCAGTGGTGTGATAGCTGAATAGCGTAGGTAGCAGTGGTGTGATAGCTGACCAGCGTAGGTAGCAGTGGTGTGATAGCGGAGGTAGCAGTGGTGTGATAGCTGAATAGCGCAGGTAGCAGTGGTGTGATAGCTGAATAGATTAGTAGCAGTGGTGAGATAGCTGAATAGCGGAGGTAGCAGTGGTGTGATAGCGGAGGTAGCAGTGGTGTGATAGATGAATAGGGGAGGAAGCAGTGGTGTGATAGCTAAATAGCGGAGGTAGCAGTGGTGTGATAGCGGAGGTAGTAGTGGTGTGATAGCTGAATAGCGTAGGTAGCAGTGGTGTGATAGCCGAATAGCGGAGGTAGCAGTGGTGAGACAGCGGAAGTAGCAGTGGTGTGATAGCTGAATAGAGGAGGTAGCAGTGGTGTCATAGCCGAATAGCTGAGGTAGCAGTGGTGTGATAGCTGAATAGCGGAAGTAGCAGTGGTGTGATAGCTGAATAGCGGAGGTAGCAGTGGTGTGATAGCTGAATAGCGGAGGTAGCAGTGGTGTGATAGCGGAGGTAGCAGTGGTGTGATAGATGAATAGGGGAGGTAGCAGTGGTGTGATAGCTGAATAGCGTTGGTAGCAGTGGTGTGATAGCTGAATAGCGGAGGTAGCAGTGGTGTGATAGCTGAATAGCGGAGGTAGCAGTGGTGTCATAGCCGAATAGCTGAGGTAGCAGTGGTGTGATAGCTGAATAGCGGAAGTAGCAGTGGTGTGATAGCTGAATAGCGGAGGTAGCAGTGGTGTGATAGCTGAATAGCGGAGGTAGCAGTGGTGTGATAGCGGAGGTAGCAGTGGTGTGATAGATGAATAGGGGAGGTAGCAGTGGTGTGATAGCTGAATAGCGGAGGTAGCAGTGGTGTGATAGCTGAATAGCGTAGGTAGCAGTGGTGTGATAGCTGACCAGCGTAGGTAGCAGTGGTGTGATAGCGGAGGTAGCAGTGGTGTGATAGCTGAATAGCGCAGGTAGCAGTGGTGTGATAGCTGAATAGATTAGTAGCAGTGGTGTGATAGCGGAGGTAGCAGTGGTGTGATAGATGAATGGGGGAGGTAGCAGTGGTGTGATAGCTAAATAGCGGAGGTAGCAGTGGTGTGATAGCGGAGGTAGTAGTGGTGTGACAGCTGAATAGCGTAGGTAGCAGTGGTGAGACAGCGGAAGTAGCAGTGATGTGATAGCTGAATACCGGAAGTAGCAGTGGTGTGATAGCTGAATAGCGTAGGTAGCAGTGGTGTGATAGCTAAATAGCGGAGGTAGCAGTGGTGTGACAGCCGAGGTAGCAGTGATGTGATAGCTGAATAGCGGAGGTAGCAGTGGTGTGATAGCCGAATAGCGGAGGTAGCAGTGGTGTGATAGCGGAGGTAGCAGTGGTGTGATAGCTGAATAGCGGAGATAGCAGTGGTGTGATAGCCGAGGTAGCAGTGGTGTGATAGCTGAATAGCGGAAGTAGCAGAGTGTGATAGCTGAATAGCGGAGGTAGCAGTGGTGTGATAGCTGAATAGCGGAGGTAGCAGTGGTGTGATAGCTGAATAGCGGAGGTAGCAGTGGTGTGATAGCTGAATAGCGCAGGTAGCAGTGGTGTGATAGCTGAATAGCTTAGGTAGCAGTGGTGTGGTAGCCGAATAGCGGAGGTAGCAGTGGTGTGATAGCCGAATAGCGGAGGTAACAGTGGTGTGATAGCTGAATAGCGGAGGTAGCAGTGGTGTCATAGCCGAATAGCTGAGGTAGCAGTGGTGTGATAGCTGAATAGCGGAAGTAGCAGTGGTGTGATAGCTGAATAGCGCAGGCAGCAGTGGTGTGATAGCTGAATAGCGGAGGTAGCAGTGATGTGATAGCTGAAAAGCGGAAGTAGCAGCGGTGTGATAGCTGAATAGCGTTGGTAGCAGTGGTGTGATAGCTGAATAGCTTAGGTAGCAGTGGTGTGATAGCCGAATAGCGGAGATAGCAGTGGTGTGATAGCTGAATAGCGGAGGTAGCAGTGATGTGATAACTGAATAGCGGAAGTAGCAGTGGTGTGATAGCTAAATAGCGCAGGTAGCAGTGGTGTGATAGCTGATGAGCGTAGGTAGCAGTGGTGTGATAGCTGAATAGCGTAGGTAGCAGTGGTGTGGTAGCTGAATAGCGGAGGTAGCAGTGGTGTGATAGCCGAATAGCGGAGGTAGCAGTGGTGTGATAGCTGAATAGCTTAGGTAGCAGAGGTGTGATAGCTGAATAGCGGAGGTAGCAGTGGTGTGATAGCTGAAGAGCGGAGGTAGCAGTGGTATGATAGCTGAGTAGCGTAGTTAACAGTGGTGTGATAGCTGAATAGCGTAGGTAGCAGTGGTGTGATAGCTGAATAGCGCAGGTAGCAGTGGTGTGATAGCTGAATAGCGTAGATAGCAGTGGTGTGATAGCCGAATAGCGGAGGTAGCAGTGGTGTGATAGCGGAGGTAGCAGTGGTGTGATAGCTGAATAGCGGAGGTAGCAGTGGTGTGATAGCGGAGGTGGTAGTGGTGTGATAGCTAAATAGCGTAGGTAGCAGTGGTGTGATAGCCGCATAGCGGAGGTAGCAGTGGTGAGATAGCGGAAGTAGCAGTGGTGTGATAGCTGAATAGCGGAGATAGCAGTGGTGTGATAGCGGAGGTATCGATGGTGTGATAGCTGAATAGCGGAGGTAGCAGTGGTGTGATAGCCGAATAGCGGAGGTAGCAGCGGTGTGATAGCTGAATAGCGGAGGTAGCAGTGATGTGATAGCTGAATAGCGGAAGTAGCAGTGGTGTGATAGCTGGATAGCGTAGGTAGCAGTGGTGTGATAGCTGAATAGCGGAGGTAGAAGTGGTGTGATAGCCGAGGTAGCAGTGATGTGATAGCTGAATAGCGGAGGTAGCAGTGGTGTGATAGCCGAATAGCGGAGGTAGCAGTGGTGTGATAGCGGAGGTAGCAGTGATGTGATAGCTGAATAGCGGAGGTAGCAGTGGTGTGATAGCCGAATAGCGGAGGTAGCAGTGGTGTGATAGCGGAGGTAGCAGTGGTGTGATAGCCGAATAGCGGAGGTAGCAGTGGTGTGATAGCGGAGGTAGCAGTGGTGTGATAGCTGAATAGCTTAGGTAGCAGTGGTGTGATAGCCGAATAGCGGAGGTAGCAGTGGTGTGATAGCTGAAAAGCGAAGGGAGCAGTGGTGTGATAACCGAATAGCGGAAGTAGCAGTGGTGTGATAGCTGAATAGCGGAGGTACAGTGGTGTGATAGCTCAATAGCGCAGGTAGCAGTGGTGTGATAGCTGAATTGCTTAGGTAGCAGTGGTGTGATAGCTGAATAGTGGAGGTAGCAGTGATGTGATAGCTGAATAGCGGAAGTAGCAGTGGTGTGATAGCTGAATAGAGGAGTTAGCAGTGGTGTGATAGCTGAATAGAGGAGGTAGCAGTGATGTGATAGCTGAATAGCGGAAGTAGCAGCGGTGTGATAGCTGAATAGCGTTGGTAGAAGTGGTGTGATAGCTGAATAGCTTAGGTAGCAGTGGTGTGATAGCCGAATAGCGGAGGTAGCAGTGGTGTGATAGCTGAATAGCGTAGGTAGCAGTGGTGTGATAGCTGAATAGCGGAGGTAGCAGTGGTGTGATAGCTGAATAGCGGAAGTAGCAGTGGTGTGATACCTGAATAGCGCAGGTAGCAGTGGTGTGATAGCTGATAAGCGTAGGTAGCAGTGGTGTGATAGCTGAATAGCGCAGGTAGCAGTGGTGTGATAGCTGAATAGCGGAGGTAGCAGTGGTGTGATAGCTGAATAGCGGAGGTAGCAGTGGTGTGATTGCTGAATAGCTTAGGTAGCAGTGGTGTGATGGCTGAATAGCTTAGGTAGCAGTGGTGTGATAGCTGAATAGCGGAGGTAGCAGTGGTGTGATAGCTGAAGAGCGGAGGTAGCAGTGTTATGATAGCTGAGTAGCGCAGGGAACAGTGGTGTGATAGCTGAATAGCGTATGTAGCAGTGGTGTGATAGCCGAATAGCGGTGTTAGCAGTGGTGTGATAGCGGAGGTAGCAGTGGTGTGATAGCTCAATAGCGGAGGTAGCAGTGGTGTGATAGCGGAGGTGGTAGTGGTGTGATAGCTGAATAGCGTAGGTAGCAGTGGTGTGATAGCCGAATAGCGGAGATAGCAGTGGTGTGATAGCGGAGGTATCAGTGGTGTGATAGCTGAATAGCGGAGGTAGCAGTGGTGTGATAGCCGAATAGCGGAGGTAGCAGCGGTGTGATATCTGAATAGCGGAGGTAGCAGTGATGTGATAGCTGAAGAGCGGAGATAGCAGTGGTGTGATAGCGGAGGTATCAGTGGTGTGATAGCTGAATAGCGGAGGTAGCAGTGGTGTGATAGCCGAATAGCGGAGGTAGCAGCGGTGTGATAGCTGAATAGCGGAGGTAGCAGTGATGTGATAGCTGAATAGCGGAAGTAGCAGTGGTGTGATAGCTGGGTAGCGTCGGTAGCAGTGGTGTGATAGCTGAATAGCGGAGGTAGAACTGGTGTGATAGCCGAGGTAGCAGTGATGTGATAGCTGAATAGCGGAGGTAGCAGTGGTGTGATAGCCGAATAGCGGAGGTAGCAGTGGTGTGATAGCGGAGGTAGCAGTGGTGTGATAGCTGAATAGCGGAGGTAGCAGTGGTGTGATAGCCGAATAGCGGAGGTAGCAGTGGTGTGATAGCCGAATAGCGGAGGTAGCAGTGGTGTGATAGCGGAGGTAGCAGTGATGTGATAGCTGAATAGCTTAGGTAGCAGTGGTGTGATAGCCGAATAGCAGAGGTAGCAGTGGTGTGATAGCTGAATAGCGAAGGTAGCAGTGGTGTGATAACCGAATAGCGGAGGTAGCAGTGGTGTGAAAGCTGAATAGCGGAGGTAGCAGTGGTGTGATAGCTGAATAGCGCAGGTAACAGTGGTGTGATAGCTGAATTGCTTAGGTAGCAGTGGTGTGATAGCCGAATAGCGGAGGTAGCAGTGGTGTGACAGCGGAGGTAGCAGTGGTGTGATAGCTGAATAGCGGAGGTAGCAGTGGTGTGATAGCCGAATAGCGGAGGTAGCAGTGGTGAGACAGCGGAAGTAGCAGTGGTGTGATAGCTGAATAGAGGAGGTAGCAGTGGTGTCATAGCCGAATAGCTGAGGTAGCAGTGGTGTGATAGCTGAATAGCGGAAGTAGCAGTGGTGTGATAGCTGAATAGCGGAGGTAGCAGTGGTGTGATAGCTGAATAGCGGAGGTAGCAGTGGTGTGATAGCGGAGGTAGCAGTGGTGTGATAGATGAATAGAGGAGGTAGCAGTGGTGTGATAGCTGAATAGCGTTGGTAGCAGTGGTGTGATAGCTGAATAGCGGAGGTAGCAGTGGTGTGATAGCTGAATAGCGGAGGTAGCAGTGGTGTCATAGCCGAATAGCTGAGGTAGCAGTGGTGTGATAGCTGAATAGCGGAAGTAGCAGTGGTGTGATAGCTGAATAGCGGAGGTAGCAGTGGTGTGATAGCTGAATAGCGGAGGTAGCAGTGGTGTGATAGCGGAGGTAGCAGTGGTGTGATAGATGAATAGGGGAGGTAGCAGTGGTGTGATAGCTGAATAGCGGAGGTAGCAGTGGTGTGATAGCTGAATAGCGTAGGTAGCAGTGGTGTGATAGCTGACCAGCGTAGGTAGCAGTGGTGTGATAGCGGAGGTAGCAGTGGTGTGATAGCTGAATAGCGCAGGTAGCAGTGGTGTGATAGCTGAATAGATTAGTAGCAGTGGTGTGATAGCGGAGGTAGCAGTGGTGTGATAGATGAATAGGGGAGGTAGCAGTGGTGTGATAGCTAAATAGCGGAGGTAGCAGTGGTGTGATAGCGGAGGTAGTAGTGGTGTGATAGCTGAATAGCGTAGGTAGCAGTGGTGAGACAGCGGAAGTAGCAGTGATGTGATAGCTGAATACCGGAAGTAGCAGTGGTGTGATAGCTGAATAGCGTAGGTAGCAGTGGTATGATAGCTGAATAGCGGAGGTAGCAGTGGTGTGACAGCCGAGGTAGCAGTGATGTGATAGCTGAATAGCGGAGGTAGCAGTGGTGTGATAGCCGAGTAGCGGAGGTAGCAGTGGTGTGATAGCGGAGGTAGCAGTGGTGTGATAGCTGAATAGCGGAGATAGCAGTGGTGTGATAGCCGAGGTAGCAGTGGTGTGATAGCTGAATAGCGGAAGTAGCAGAGTGTGATAGCTGAATAGCGGAGGTAGCAGTGGTGTGATAGCTGAATAGCGGAGGTAGCAGTGGTGTGATAGCTGAATAGCGGAGGTAGCAGTGGTGTGATAGCTGAATAGCGCAGGTAGCAGTGGTGTGATAGCTGAATAGCTTAGGTAGCAGTGGTGTGGTAGCCGAATAGCGGAGGTAGCAGTGATGTGATAGCCGAATAGCGGAGGTAACAGTGGTGTGATAGCTGAATAGCGGAGGTAGCAGTGGTGTCATAGCCGAATAGCTGAGGTAGCAGTGGTGTGATAGCTGAATAGCGGAAGTAGCAGTGGTGTGATAGCTGAATAGCGCAAGCAGCAGTGGTGTGATAGCTGAATAGCGGAGGTAGCAGTGATGTGATAGCTGAAAAGCGGAAGTAGCAGCGGTGTGATAGCTGAATAGCGTTGGTAGCAGTGGTGTGATAGCTGAATAGCTTAGGTAGCAGTGGTGTGATAGCCGAATAGCGGAGATAGCAGTGGTGTGATAGCTGAATAGCGGAGGTAGCAGTGATGTGATAGCTGAATAGCGGAAGTAGCAGTGGTGTGATAGCTAAATAGCACAGGTAGCAGTGGTGTGATAGCTGATAAGCGTAGGTAGCAGTGGTGTGATAGCTGAATAGCGTAGGTAGCAGTGGTGTGATAGCTGAATAGCGGAGGTAGCAGTGGTGTGATAGCCGAATAGCGGAGGTAGCAGTGGTGTGATAGCTGAATAGCTTAGGTAGCAGAGGTGTGATAGCTGAATAGCGGAGGTAGCAGTGGTGTGATAGCTGAAGAGCGGAGGTAGCAGTGGTATGATAGCTGAGTAGCGTAGGTAATAGTGGTGTGATAGCTGAATAGCGTAGGTAGCAGTGGTGTGATAGCTGAATAGCGCAGGTAGCAGTGGTGTGATAGCTGAATAGCGTAGATAGCAGTGGTGTGATAGCCGAATAGCGGAGGTAGCAGTGGTTTGATAGCTGAATAGCGGAGGTAGCAGTGGTGTGATAGCGGAGGTGGTAGTGGTGTGATAGCTAAATAGCGTAGGTAGCAGTGGTGTGATAGCCGCATAGCGGAGGTAGCAGTGGTGAGATAGCTGAATAGCGGAGATAGCAGTGGTGTGATAGCGGAGGTATCGATGGTGTGATAGCTGAATAGCGGAGGTAGCAGTGGTGTGATAGCCGAATAGCGGATGTAGCAGCGGTGTGATAGCTGAATAGCGGAGGTAGCAGTGATGTGATAGCTGAATAGCGGTAGTAGCAGAAGTGTGATAGCTGGATAGCGTAGGTAGCAGTGGTGTGATAGCTGAATAGCGGAGGTAGAAGTGGTGTGATAGCCGAGGTAGCAGTGATGTGATAGCTGAATAGCGGAGGTAGCAGTGGTGTGATAGCCGAATAGCGGAGGTAGCAGTGGTGTGATAGCCGAGGTAGCAGTGATGTGATAGCTGAATAGCGGAGGTAGCAGTGGTGTGATAGCCGAATAGCGGAGGTAGCAGTGGTGTGATAGCTGAATAGCGGAAGTAGCAGAGGTGTGATAGCTGGATAGCGTAGGTAGCAGTGGTGTGATAGCTGAATAGCGGAGGTAGAAGTGGTGTGATAGCCGAGGTAGCAGTGATGTGATAGCTGAATAGCGGAGGTAGCAGTGGTGTGATAGCCGAATAGCGGAGGTAGAAGTGGTGTGATAGCCGAGGTAGCAGTGATGTGATAGCTGAATAGCGGAGGTAGCAGTGGTGTGATAGCCGAATAGCGGAGGTAGCAGTGGTGTGATAGCGGAGGTAGCAGTGGTGTGATAGCTGAATAGCGGAGGTAGCAGTGGTGTGATAGCCGAATAGCGGAGGTAGCAGTGGTGTGATAGCGGAGGTAGCAGTGGTGTGATAGCCGAATAGCGGAGGTAGCAGTGGTGTGATAGCGGAGGTAGCAGTGGTGTGATAGCTGAATAGCTTAGGTAGCAGTGGTGTGATAGCCGAATAGCGGAGGTAGCAGTGGTGTGATAGCTGAAAAGCGAAGGGAGCAGTGGTGTGATAACCGAATAGCGGAAATAGCAGTGGTGTGATAGCTGAATAGCGGAGGTACAGTGGTGTGATAGCTCAATAGCGCAGGTAGCAGTGGTGTGATAGCTGAATTGCTTAGGTAGCAGTGGTGTGATAGCTGAATAGTGGAGGTAGCAGTGATGTGATAGCTGAATAGCGGAAGTAGCAGTGGTGTGATAGCTGAATAGAGGAGGTAGCAGTGGTGTGATAGCTGAATAGAGGAGGTAGCAGTGATGTGATAGCTGAATAGCGGAAGTAGCAGCGGTGTGATAGCTGAATAGCGTTGGTAGAAGTGGTGTGATAGCTGAATAGCTTAGGTAGCAGTGGTGTGATAGCCGAATAGCGGAGGTAGCAGTGGTGTGATAGCTGAATAGCGGAGGTAGCAGTGATGTGAGAGCTGAATAGCGCAAGTAGCAGTGGTGTGATAGCTGAATAGCGCAGGTAGCAGTGGTGTGATAGCTGATAAGCGTAGGTAGCAGTGGTGTGATAGCTGAATAGCGCAGGTAGCAGTGGTGTGATAGCTGAATAGCGTAGGTAGCAGTGGTGTGATAGCTGAATAGCGCAGGTAGCAGTGGTGTGATAGCTGAATAGCGGAAGTAGCAGTGGTGTGATACCTGAATAGCGCAGGTAGCAGTGGTGTGATAGCTGATAAGCGTAGGTAGCAGTGGTGTGATAGCTGAATAGCGCAGGTAGCAGTGGTGTGATAGCTGAATAGCGTAGGTAGCAGTGGTGTGATAGCTGAATAGCGGAGGTAGCAGTGGTATGATAGCTAAATAGCGGAGGTAGCAGTGGTGTGATTGCTGAATAGCTTAGGTAGCAGTGGTGTGATGGCTGAATAGCTTAGGTAGCAGTGGTGTGATAGCTGAATAGCGGAGGTAGCAGTGGTGTGATAGCTGAAGAGCGGAGGTAGCAGTGTTATGATAGCTGAGTAGCGTAGGGAACAGTGGTGTGATAGCTGAATAGCGTAGGTAGCAGTGGTGTGATAGCTGAATAGCGCAGGTAGCAGTGGTGTGATAGCTGAATAGCGTATGTAGCAGTGGTGTGATAGCCGAATAGCGGTGGTAGCAGTGGTGTGATAGCGGAGGTAGCAGTGGTGTGATAGCTCAATAGCGGAGGTAGCAGTGGTGTGATAGCGGAGGTGGTAGTGGTGTGATAGCTGAATAGCGTAGGTAGCAGTGGTGTGATAGCCGAATAGCGGAGATAGCAGTGGTGTGATAGCGGAGGTATCAGTGGTGTGATAGCTGAATAGCGGAGGTAGCATTGGTGTGATAGCCGAATAGCGGAGGTAGCAGCGGTGTGATATCTGAATAGCGGAGGTAGCAGTGATGTGATAGCTGAAGAGCGGAGATAGCAGTGGTGTGATAGCGGAGGTATCAGTGGTGTGATAGCTGAATAGCGGAGGTAGCAGTGGTGTGATAGCCGAATAGCGGAGGTAGCAGCGGTGTGATAGCTGAATAGCGGAGGTAGCAGTGATGTGATAGGTGAATAGCGGAAGTAGCAGTGGTGTGATAGCTGGATAGCGTAGGTAGCAGTGGTGTGATAGCTGAATAGCGGAGGTAGAACTGGTGTGATAGCCGAGGTAGCAGTGATGTGATAGCTGAATAGCGGAGGTAGCAGTGGTGTGATAGCCGAATAGCGGAGGTAGCCAGTGATGTGATAGCTGAATAGCTTAGGTAGCAGTGGTGTGATAGCCGAATAGCAGAGGTAGCAGTGGAGTGATAGCTGAATAGCGAAGGTAGCAGTGGTGTGATAACCGAATAGCGGAGGTAGCAGTTGTGTGAAAGCTGAATAGCGGAGGTACCAGTGGTGTGATAGCTGAATAGCGCAGGTAGCAGTGGTGTGATAGCTGAATTGCTTAGGTAGCAGTGGTGTGATAGCCGAATAGCGGAGGTAGCAGTGGTATGATAGCGGAGGTAGCAGTGGTGTGATAGCTGAATAGCGGAGGTAGCAGTGGTGTGATAGCGGAGGTGGTAGTGGTGTGATAGCTGAATAGCGTAGGTAGCAGTGGTGTGATAGCCGAATAGCGGAGGTAGCAGTGGTGAGATAGCGGAAGTAGCAGTGGTGTGATAGCTGAAGAGCGGAGATAGCAGTGGTGTGATAGCGGAGGTATCAGTGGTGTGATAGCTGAATTGCGGAGGTAGCAGTGGTGTGATAGCCGAATAGCGGAGGTAGCAGCGGTGTGATAGCTGAGTAGCGGAGGTAGCAGTGATGTGATAGCTGAATAGCGGAAGTAGCAGTGGTGTGATAGCTGGATAGCGTAGGTAGCAGTGGTGTAATAGCTGAATAGCGGAGGTAGAAGTGGTGTGATAGCGGAGGTAGCAGTGGTGTGATAGCTGAATAGCGGAGGTAGCAGTGGTGTGATGGCCGAATAGCGGAGCTAGCAGTGGTGTGATAGCGGAGGTAGCAGTGGTGTGATAGCCGAATAGCGGAGGTAGCAGTGGTGTGATAGCGGAGGTAGCAGTGGTGTGATAGCTGAAAAGCTTAGGTAGCAGTGGTGTGATAGCCGAATAGCAGAGGTAGCAGTGGTGTGATAGCTGAATAGCGAAGGTAGCAGTGGTGTGATAACCGAATAGCGGAGGTAGCAGTGGTGTGATAGCTGAATAGCGGAGGTAGCAGTGGTGTGATAGCTGAATAGCGCAGGTAGCAGAGGTGTGATAGCTGAATTGCTCAGGTAGCAGTGGTGTGATAGCCGAATAGCGGAGGTAGCAGTGGTGTGATAGCTGAATAGTGGAGGTAGCAGTGATGTGATAGCTGAATAGCGGAAGTAGCAGTGGTGTGATAGCGGAGGTAGCAGTGGTGTGATAGCTGAATAGCGAAGGTAGCAGTGGTGTTATAGCTGAATAGCGGAGGTAGCATTGGTGTGATAGCTGAATAGCGGAGGTAGCAGTGGTGTGATAGCCGAGGTAGCAGTGATGTGACAGCTGAATAGCGGAGGTAGAAGTGGTGTGATAGCCGAATAGCGGAGGTAGAAGTGGTGTGATAGCCGAGGTAGCAGTGATGTGATAGCTGAATAGCGGAGGTAGCAGTGGTGTGATAGCCGAATAGCGGAGGTAGCAGTGGTGTGATAGCGGAGGTAGCAGTGGTGTGATAGCTGAATAGCTTAGGCAGCAGTGGTGTGATAGCCGAATAGCGGGGGTAGCAGTGGTGTGATAGCTGAATAGCGAAGGTAGCAGTGGTGTGATAACCGAATAGCGGAGGTAGCAGTGGTGTGATAGCTGAATATCGGAGGTAGCAGTAGTGTGATAGCTGAATAGCGCAGGTAGCAGTGGCGTGATAGCTGAATAGCTTAGGTAGCAGTGGTGTGATAGCCGCATAGCGGAGGTAGCATTGGTGAGAGAGCGGAAGTAGCAGTGGTGTGATAGATGAATAGCGGAGATAGCAGTGGTGTGATAGCGGAGGTATCAGTGGTGTGATAGCTGAATAGCGGAGGTAGCAGTGATGTGATAGCTGAATAGCGGAAGTAGCAGTGGTGTGATAGCTAGATAGCGTAGGTAGCAGTGGTGTGATAGCTGAATAGCGGAGGTAGAAGTGGTGTGATAGCCGAGGTAGCAGTGATGTGATAGCTGAATAGCGGAGGTAGCAGTGGTGTGATAGCCGAATAGCGGAGGTAGCAGTGGTGTGATAGCTGAATAGCGGAGGTAGCAGTGGTGTGATAGCCGAATAGCGGAGGTAGCAGTGGTGTGATAGCGGAGGTAGCAGTGGTGTGATAGCCGAATAGCGGAGGTAGCAGTGGTGTGATAGCGGAGGTAGCAGTGGTGTGATAGCTGAATAGCTTAGGTAGCAGTGGTGTGATAGCCGAATAGCGGAGGTAGCAGTGGTGTGATAGCTGAAAAGCGAAGGGAGCAGTGGTGTGATAACCGAATAGCGGAGGTAGCAGTGGTGTGATAGCTGAATAGCGGAGGTACAGTGGTGTGATAGCTCAATAGCACAGGTAGCAGTGGTGTGATAGCTGAATTGCTTAGGTAGCAGTGGTGTGATAGCTGAATAGCGGAAGTAGCAGTGGTGTGATAGCTGAATAGCGGAAGTAGCAGTGGTGTGATAGCTGAATAGCGCAGGCAGCAGTGGTGTGATAGCTGAATAGAGGAGGTAGCAGTGATGTGATAGCTGAATAGCGGAAGTAGCAGCGGTGTGATAGCGGAATAGCGTTGGTAGAAGTGGTGTGATAGCTGAATAGCTTAGGTAGCAGTGGTGTGATAGCCAAATAGCGGAGGTAGCAGTGGTGTGATAGCTGAATAGCTGAGGTAGCAGTGATGAGAGAGCTGAATAGCGGAAGTAGCAGTGGTGTGATAGCTGAATAGCGCAGGTAGCAGTGGTGTGATAGCTGATAAGCGTAGGTAGCAGTGGTGTGATAGCTGAATAGCGGAGGTAGCAGTGGTGTGATAGCTGAATAGCGGAGGTAGCAGTGATGTGAGAGCTGAATAGCGGAAGTAGCAGTGGTGTGATAGCTGAATAGCGTAGGTAGCAGTGGTGTGATAGCTGAATAGCGGAGGTAGAACTGGTGTGATAGCCGAGGTAGCAGTGATGTGATAGCTGAATAGCGGAGGTAGCAGTGGTGTGATAGCCGAATAGCGGAGGTAGCAGTGGTGTGATAGCGGAGGTAGCAGTGGTGTGATAGCTGAATAGCGGAGGTAGCAGTGGTGTGATAGCCGAATAACGGAGGTAGCAGTGGTGTGATAGCCAAATAGCGGAGGTAGCAGTGGTGTGATAGCGGAGGTAGCAGTGATGTGATAGCTGAATAGCTTAGGTAGCAGTGGTGTGATAGCCGAATAGCAGAGGTAGCAGTGGTGTGATAGCTGAATAGCGAAGGTAGCAGTGGTGTGATAACCGAATAGCGGAGGTAGCAGTGGTGTGAACGCTGAATAGCGGAGGTAGCAGTGGTGTGATAGCTGAATAGCGCAGGTAGCAGTGGTGTGATAGCTGAATTGCTTAGGTAGCAGTGGTGTGATAGCCGAATAGCGGAGGTAGCAGTGGTGTGATAGCGGAGGTAGCAGTGGTGTGATAGCTGAATAGCGGAGGTAGCAGTGGTGTGATAGCGGAGGTGGTAGTGGTGTGATAGCTGAATAGCGTAGGTAGCAGTGGTGTGATAGCCGAATAGCAGAGGTAGCAGTGGAGTGATAGCTGAATAGCGAAGGTAGCAGTGGTGTGATAACCGAATAGCGGAGGTAGCAGTTGTGTGAAAGCTGAATAGCGGAGGTACCAGTGGTGTGATAGCTGAATAGCGCAGGTAGCAGTGGTGTGATAGCTGAATTGCTTAGGTAGCAGTGGTGTGATAGCCGAATAGCGGAGGTAGCAGTGGTATGATAGCGGAGGTAGCAGTGGTGTGATAGCTGAATAGCGGAGGTAGCAGTGGTGTGATAGCGGAGGTGGTAGTGGTGTGATAGCTGAATAGCGTAGGTAGCAGTGGTGTGATAGCCGAATAGCGGAGGTAGCAGTGGTGAGATAGCGGAAGTAGCAGTGGTGTGATAGCTGAAGAGCGGAGATAGCAGTGGTGTGATAGCGGAGGTATCAGTGGTGTGATAGCTGAATTGCGGAGGTAGCAGTGGTGTGATAGCCGAATAGCGGAGGTAGCAGCGGTGTGATAGCTGAGTAGCGGAGGTAGCAGTGATGTGATAGCTGAATAGCGGAAGTAGCAGTGGTGTGATAGCTGGATAGCGTAGGTAGCAGTGGTGTAATAGCTGAATAGCGGAGGTAGAAGTGGTGTGATAGCGGAGGTAGCAGTGGTGTGATAGCTGAATAGCGGAGGTAGCAGTGGTGTGATGGCCGAATAGCGGAGCTAGCAGTGGTGTGATAGCGGAGGTAGCAGTGGTGTGATAGCCGAATAGCGGAGGTAGCAGTGGTGTGATAGCGGAGGTAGCAGTGGTGTGATAGCTGAATAGCTTAGGTAGCAGTGGTGTGATAGCCGAATAGCAGAGGTAGCAGTGGTGTGATAGCTGAATAGCGAAGGTAGCAGTGGTGTGATAACCGAATAGCGGAGGTAGCAGTGGTGTGATAGCTGAATAGCGGAGGTAGCAGTGGTGTGATAGCTGAATAGCGCAGGTAGCAGAGGTGTGATAGCTGAATTGCTCAGGTAGCAGTGGTGTGATAGCCGAATAGCGGAGGTAGCAGTGGTGTGATAGCTGAATAGTGGAGGTAGCAGTGATGTGATAGCTGAATAGCGGAAGTAGCAGTGGTGTGATAGCGGAGGTAGCAGTGGTGTGATAGCTGAATAGCGAAGGTAGCAGTGGTGTTATAGCTGAATAGCGGAGGTAGCATTGGTGTGATAGCTGAATAGCGGAGGTAGCAGTGGTGTGATAGCCGAGGTAGCAGTGATGTGACAGCTGAATAGCGGAGGTAGAAGTGGTGTGATAGCCGAATAGCGGAGGTAGAAGTGGTGTGATAGCCGAGGTAGCAGTGATGTGATAGCTGAATAGCGGAGGTAGCAGTGGTGTGATAGCCGAATAGCGGAGGTAGCAGTGGTGTGATAGCGGAGGTAGCAGTGGTGTGATAGCTGAATAGCTTAGGCAGCAGTGGTGTGATAGCCGAATAGCGGGGGTAGCAGTGGTGTGATAGCTGAATAGCGAAGGTAGCAGTGGTGTGATAACCGAATAGCGGAGGTAGCAGTGGTGTGATAGCTGAATATCGGAGGTAGCAGTAGTGTGATAGCTGAATAGCGCAGGTAGCAGTGGCGTGATAGCTGAATAGCTTAGGTAGCAGTGGTGTGATAGCCGCATAGCGGAGGTAGCATTGGTGAGAGAGCGGAAGTAGCAGTGGTGTGATAGATGAATAGCGGAGATAGCAGTGGTGTGATAGCGGAGGTATCAGTGGTGTGATAGCTGAATAGCGGAGGTAGCAGTGATGTGATAGCTGAATAGCGGAAGTAGCAGTGGTGTGATAGCTAGATAGCGTAGGTAGCAGTGGTGTGATAGCTGAATAGCGGAGGTAGAAGTGGTGTGATAGCCGAGGTAGCAGTGATGTGATAGCTGAATAGCGGAGGTAGCAGTGGTGTGATAGCCGAATAGCGGAGGTAGCAGTGGTGTGATAGCTGAATAGCGGAGGTAGCAGTGGTGTGATAGCCGAATAGCGGAGGTAGCAGTGGTGTGATAGCGGAGGTAGCAGTGGTGTGATAGCCGAATAGCGGAGGTAGCAGTGGTGTGATAGCGGAGGTAGCAGTGGTGTGATAGCTGAATAGCTTAGGTAGCAGTGGTGTGATAGCCGAATAGCGGAGGTAGCAGTGGTGTGATAGCTGAAAAGCGAAGGGAGCAGTGGTGTGATAACCGAATAGCGGAGGTAGCAGTGGTGTGATAGCTGAATAGCGGAGGTACAGTGGTGTGATAGCTCAATAGCACAGGTAGCAGTGGTGTGATAGCTGAATTGCTTAGGTAGCAGTGGTGTGATAGCTGAATAGCGGAAGTAGCAGTGGTGTGATAGCTGAATAGCGGAAGTAGCAGTGGTGTGATAGCTGAATAGCGCAGGCAGCAGTGGTGTGATAGCTGAATAGAGGAGGTAGCAGTGATGTGATAGCTGAATAGCGGAAGTAGCAGCGGTGTGATAGCGGAATAGCGTTGGTAGAAGTGGTGTGATAGCTGAATAGCTTAGGTAGCAGTGGTGTGATAGCCAAATAGCGGAGGTAGCAGTGGTGTGATAGCTGAATAGCTGAGGTAGCAGTGATGAGAGAGCTGAATAGCGGAAGTAGCAGTGGTGTGATAGCTGAATAGCGCAGGTAGCAGTGGTGTGATAGCTGATAAGCGTAGGTAGCAGTGGTGTGATAGCTGAATAGCGGAGGTAGCAGTGGTGTGATAGCTGAATAGCGGAGGTAGCAGTGATGTGAGAGCTGAATAGCGGAAGTAGCAGTGGTGTGATAGCTGAATAGCGTAGGTAGCAGTGGTGTGATAGCTGAATAGCGGAGGTAGAACTGGTGTGATAGCCGAGGTAGCAGTGATGTGATAGCTGAATAGCGGAGGTAGCAGTGGTGTGATAGCCGAATAGCGGAGGTAGCAGTGGTGTGATAGCGGAGGTAGCAGTGGTGTGATAGCTGAATAGCGGAGGTAGCAGTGGTGTGATAGCCGAATAACGGAGGTAGCAGTGGTGTGATAGCCAAATAGCGGAGGTAGCAGTGGTGTGATAGCGGAGGTAGCAGTGATGTGATAGCTGAATAGCTTAGGTAGCAGTGGTGTGATAGCCGAATAGCAGAGGTAGCAGTGGTGTGATAGCTGAATAGCGAAGGTAGCAGTGGTGTGATAACCGAATAGCGGAGGTAGCAGTGGTGTGAACGCTGAATAGCGGAGGTAGCAGTGGTGTGATAGCTGAATAGCGCAGGTAGCAGTGGTGTGATAGCTGAATTGCTTAGGTAGCAGTGGTGTGATAGCCGAATAGCGGAGGTAGCAGTGGTGTGATAGCGGAGGTAGCAGTGGTGTGATAGCTGAATAGCGGAGGTAGCAGTGGTGTGATAGCGGAGGTGGTAGTGGTGTGATAGCTGAATAGCGTAGGTAGCAGTGGTGTGATAGCCGAATAGCGGAGGTAGCAGTGGTGAGATAGCGGAAGTAGCAGTGGTGTGATAGCTGAAGAGCGGAGATAGCAGTGGTGTGATAGCGGAGGTATCAGTGGTGTGATAGCTGAATAGCGGAGGTAGCAGTGGTGTGATAGCCGAATAGCGGAGGTAGCAGCGGTGTGATAGCTGAGTAGCGGAGGTAGCAGTGATGTGATAGCTGAATAGCGGAAGTAGCAGTGGTGTGATAGCTGGATAGCGTAGGTAGCAGTGGTGTAATAGCTGAATAGCGGAGGTAGAAGTGGTGTGATAGCGGAGGTAGCAGTGGTGTGATAGCTGAATAGCGGAGGTAGCAGTGGTGTGATGGCCGAATAGCGGAGCTAGCAGTGGTGTGATAGCGGAGGTAGCAGTGGTGTGATAGCCGAATAGCGGAGGTAGCAGTGGTGTGATAGCGGAGGTAGCAGTGGTGTGATAGCTGAATAGCTTAGGTAGCAGTGGTGTGATAGCCGAATAGCAGAGGTAGCAGTGGTGTGATAGCTGAATAGCGAAGGTAGCAGTGGTGTGATAACCGAATAGCGGAGGTAGCAGTGGTGTGATAGCTGAATAGCGGAGGTAGCAGTGGTGTGATAGCTGAATAGCGCAGGTAGCAGAGGTGTGATAGCTGAATTGCTCAGGTAGCAGTGGTGTGATAGCCGAATAGCGGAGGTAGCAGTGGTGTGATAGCTGAATAGTGGAGGTAGCAGTGATGTGATAGCTGAATAGCGGAAGTAGCAGTGGTGTGATAGCGGAGGTAGCAGTGGTGTGATAGCTGAATAGCGGAGGTAGCAGTGGTGTGATAGCTGAATAGCGGAGGTAGCATTGGTGTGATAGCTGAATAGCGGAGGTAGCAGTGGTGTGATAGCCGAGGTAGCAGTGATGTGACAGCTGAATAGCGGAGGTAGCAGTGGTGTGATAGCCGAATAGCGGAGGTAGAAGTGGTGTGATAGCCGAGGTAGCAGTGATGTGATAGCTGAATAGCGGAGGTAGCAGTGGTGTGATAGCCGAATAGCGGAGGTAGCAGTGATGTGATAGCGGAGGTAGCAGTGGTGTGATAGCTGAATAGCTTAGGCAGCAGTGGTGTGATAGCCGAATAGCGGGGGTAGCAGTGGTGTGATAGCTGAATAGCGAAGGTAGCAGTGGTGTGATAACCGAATAGCGGAGGTAGCATTGGTGAGAGAGCGGAAGTAGCAGTGGTGTGATAGATGAATAGCGGAGATAGCAGTGGTGTGATAGCGGAGGTATCAGTGGTGTGATAGCTGAATAGCGGAGGTAGCAGTGGTGTGATAGCCGAATAGCGGAGGTAGCAGCGGTGTGATAGCTGAATAGCGGAGGTAGCAGTGATATGATAGCTGAATAGCGGAAGTAGCAGTGGTGTGATAGCTAGATAGCGTAGGTAGCAGTGGTGTGATAGCTGAATAGCGGAGGTAGAAGTGGTGTGATAGCCGAGGTAGCAGTGATGTGATAGCTGAATAGCGGAGTAGCAGTGGTGTGATAGCCGAATAGCGGAGGTAGCAGTGGTGTGATAGCTGAATAGCGGAGGTAGCAGTGGTGTGATAGCCGAATAGCGGAGGTAGCAGTGGTGTGATAGCGGAGGTAGCAGTGGTGTGATAGCCGAATAGCGGAGGTAGCAGTGGTGTGATAGCGGAGGTAGCAGTGGTGTGATAGCTGAATAGCTTAGGTAGCAGTGGTGTGATAGCCGAATAGCGGAGGTAGCAGTGGTGTGATAGCTGAATAGCGCAGGTAGCAGTGGTGTGATAGCTGAATAGCGTAGGTAGCAGTGGTGTGATAACCGAATAGCGGAGGTAGAAGTGGTGTGATAGCCGAGGTAGCAGTGATGTGATAGCTGAATAGCGGAGTAGCAGTGGTGTGATAGCTGAATAGCGGAGGTACAGTGGTGTGATAGCTCAATAGCACAGGTAGCAGTGGTGTGATAGCTGAATTGCTTAGGTAGCAGTGGTGTGATAGCTGAATAGCGGAAGTAGCAGTGGTGTGATAGCTGAATAGCGGAAGTAGCAGTGGTGTGATAGCTGAATAGCGCAGGCAGCAGTGGTGTGATAGCTGAATAGAGGAGGTAGCAGTGATGTGATAGCTGAATAGCGGAAGTAGCAGTGGTGTGATAGCTGAATAGCGGAGGTAGCAGTGGTGTGATGGCCGAATAGCGGAGCTAGCAGAGGTGTGATAGCGGAGGTAGCAGTGGTGTGATAGCTGAATAGCTTAGGTAGCAGTGGTGTGATAGCCGAATAGCGGAGGTAGCAGTGGTGTGATAGCTGAATAGCGGAGGTAGCAGTGATGTGAGAGCTGAATAGCGGAAGTAGCAGTGGTGTGATAGCTGAATAGCGCAGGTAGCAGTGGTGTGATAGCTGATAAGCGTAGGTAGCAGTGGTGTGATAGCTGAATAGCGGTGGTAGCAGTGGTGTGATAGCTGAATAGCGGAGGTAGCAGTGATGTGAGAGCTGAATAGCGGAAGTAGCAGTGGTGTGATAGCTGAATAGCGTAGGTAGCAGTGGTGTGATAGCTGATAAGCGTAGGTAGCAGTGGTGTGATAGCTGAATAGCGCAGGTAGCAGTGGTGTGATAGCTGAATAGCGAAGGTAGCAGTGGTATGATAGCTGAATAGCGGAGGTAGCAGTGGTGTGATAGCTGAATAGCGGAAGTAGCAGTGGTGCGATACCTGAATAGCGCAGGTAGCAGTGGTGTGATAGCTGATAAGCGTAGGTAGCAGTGGTGTGATAGCTGAATAGCGCAGGTAGCAGTGGTGTGATAGCTGAATAGCGTAGGTAGCAGTGGTGTGATAGCTGAATAGCGGAGGTAGCAGTGGTGTGATAGCTGAATAGCGGAGGTAGCAGTGGTGTGATTGCTGAATAGCGTAGGTAACAGTGGTGTGATAGCTGAATAGCGTAGGTAGCAGTGTTGTAATAGCTGAATAGCGCAGGTAGCAGTGGTGTGATAGCTGAATAGCGTAGATAGCAGTGGTGTGATAGCCGAATAGCGGAGGTAGCAGTGGTGTGATAGCGGAGGTAGCAGTGGTGTGATAGCTGAATAGCCGAGGTAGCAGTGGTGTGATAGCGGAGGTGGTAGTGGTGTGATAGCTGAATAGCGTAGGTAGCAGTGGTGTGATAGCCGAATAGCGGAGATAGCAGTGGTGTGATAGCGGAGGTATCAGTGGTGTGATAGCTGAATAGCGGAGGTAGCAGTGGTGTGATAGCCGAATAGCGGAGGTAGCAGTGGTGTGATAGCCGAATAGCGGAGGTAGCAGCGGTGTGATAGCTGAATAGCGGAGGTAGCAGTGATGTGATAGCTGAATAGCGGAAGTAGCAGTGGTGTGATAGCTGGATAGCGTAGGTAGCAGTGGTGTGATAGCTGAATAGCGGAGGTAGAACTTGTGTGATAGCCGAGGTAGCAGTGATGTGATAGCTGAATAGCGGAGGTAGCAGTGGTGTGATAGCCGAATAGCGGAGGTAGCAGTGGTGTGATAGCGGAGGTAGCAGAGGTGTGATAGCTGAATAGCGGAGGTAGCAGTGGTGTGATAGCCGAATAGTGGAGGTAGCAGTGGTGTGATAGCGGAGGTAGCAGTGGTGTGATATCCGAATAGCGGAGGTAGCAGTGGTGTGATAGCGGAGGTAGCAGTGATGTGATAGCTGAATAGCTTAGGTAGCAGTGGTGTGATAGCCGAATAGCAGAGGTAGCAGTGGTGTGATAGCTGAATAGCGAAGGTAGCAGTGGTGTGATAACCGAATAGCGGAGGCAGCAGTGGTGTGATAGCTGAATAGCGGAGGTAGCAGTGGTGTGATAGCTGAATAGCGCAGGTAGCAGTGGTGTGATAGCTGAATTGCTTAGGTAGCAGTGGTGTGATAGCCGAATAGCGGAGGTAGCAGTGGTGTGATAGCGGAGGTAGCAGTGGTGTGATAGCTGAATAGCGGAGGTAGCAGTGGTGTGATAGCGGAGGTGGTAGTGGTGTGATAGCTGAATAGCGTAGGTAGCAGTGGTGTGATAGCCGAATAGCGGAGGTAGCAGTGGTGTGATAGCTGAGTAGCGGAGGTAGCAGTGATGTGATAGCTGAATAGCGGAAGTAGCAGTGGTGTGATAGCTGGATAGCGTAGGTAGCAGTGGTGTGATAGCTGAATAGCGGAGGTAGAAGTGGTGTGATAGCGGAGGTAGCAGTGGTGTGATAGCTGAATAGCGGAGGTAGCAGTGGTGTGATAGCCGAATAGCGGAGCTAGTAGTGGTGTGATAGCGGAGGTAGCAGTGGTGTGATAGCCGAATAGCGGAGGTAGCAGTGGTGTGATAGCGGAGGTAGCAGTGGTGTGATAGCTGAATAGCTTAGGTAGCAGTGGTGTGATAGCCGAATAGCAGAGGTAGCAGTGGTGTGATAGCTGAATGGCGAAGGTAGCAGTGGTGTGATAACCGAATAGCGGAGGTAGCAGTGGTGTGATAGCTGAATAGCGGAGGTAGCAGTGGTGTGATAGCTGAATAGCGCAGGTAGCAGAGGTGTGATAGCTGAATTGCTCAGGTAGCAGTGGTGTGATAGCCGAATAGCGGAGGTAGCAGTGGTGTGATAGCTGAATAGCGGAGGTAGCAGTGGTGTGATAGCTGAATAGCGGAGGTAGCAGTGGTGTGATAGCGGAGGTAGCAGTGATGTGACAGCTGAATAGCGGAGGTAGCAGTGGTGTGATAGCCGAGGTAGCAGTGATGTGATAGCTGAATAGCGGAGGTAGCAGTGGTGTGATAGCCGAATAGCGGAGGTAGCAGTGGTGTGATAGCGGAGGTAGCAGTGGTGTGATAGCTGAATAGCTTAGGTAGCAGTGGTGTGATAGCCGAATAGCGGGGGTAGCAGTGGTGTGATAGCTGAATAGCGAAGGTAGCAGTGGTGTGATAACCGAATAGCGGAGGTAGCAGTGGTGTGATAGCTGAATATCGGAGGTAGCAGTAGTGTGATGGCTGAATAGCGCAGGTAGCAGTGGTGTGATAGCTGAATAGCTTAGGTAGCAGTGGTGTGATAGCCAAATAGCGGAGGTAGCAGTGGTGTGATAGCTGAATAGCGGAGGTAGCAGTGATGTGATAGCTGAATAACGGAAGTAGCAGTGGTGTGATAGCTGAATAGCGCAGGTAGCAGTGGTGTGATAGCTGAATAGCTTAGGTAGCAGTGGTGTGATAGCCAAATAGCGGAGGTAGCAGTGGTGTGATAGCTGAATAGCGGAGGTAGCAGTGATGTGATAGCAGAATAGCGGAGGTAGCAGTGGTGTGAAAGCTGAATAGCGGAAGTAGCAGTGGTGTGATAGCGGAGGTAGCAGTGGTGTGATAGCGGAGGTAGCAGTGGTGTGATAGCTGAATAGCTTAGGTAGCAGTGGTGTGATAGCCGAATAGCAGAGGTAGCAGTGGTGTGATAGCTGAATAGCGAAGGTAGCAGTGGTGTGATAACCGAATAGCGGAGGTAGCAGTGGTGTGATAGCTGAATAGCGGAGGTAGCAGTGGTGTGATAGCTGAATAGCGCAGGTAGCAGAGGTGTGATAGCTGAATTGCTCAGGTAGCAGTGGTGTGATAGCCGAATAGCGGAGGTAGCAGTGGTGTGATAGCTGAATGGTGGAGGTAGCAGTGATGTGATAGCTGAATAGCGGAAGTAGCAGTGGTGTGATAGCGGAGGTAGCAGTGGTGTGATAGCTGAATAGCGGAGGTAGCAGTGGTGTGATAGCTGAATAGCGGAGGTAGCATTGGTGTGATAGCTGAATAGCGGAGGTAGCAGTGGTGTGATAGCCGAGGTAGCAGTGATGTGACAGCTGAATAGCGGAGGTAGCAGTGGTGTGATAGCCGAATAGCGGAGGTAGAAGTGGTGTGATAGCCGAGGTAGCAGTGATGTGATAGCTGAATAGCGGAGGTAGCAGTGGTGTGATAGCCGAATAGCGGAGGTAGCAGTGGTGTGATAGCGGAGGTAGCAGTGGTGTGATAGCTGAATAGCTTAGGCAGCAGTGGTGTGATAGCCGAATAGCGGGGGTAGCAGTGGTGTGATAGCTGAATAGCGAAGGTAGCAGTGGTGTGATAACCGAATAGCGGAGGTAGCATTGGTGAGAGAGCGGAAGTAGCAGTGGTGTGATAGATGAATAGCGGAGATAGCAGTGGTGTGATAGCGGAGGTATCAGTGGTGTGATAGCTGAATAGCGGAGGTAGCAGTGGTGTGATAGCCGAATAGCGGAGGTAGCAGCGGTGTGATAGCTGAATAGCGGAGGTAGCAGTGATATGATAGCTGAATAGCGGAAGTAGCAGTGGTGTGATAGCTAGATAGCGTAGGTAGCAGTGGTGTGATAGCTGAATAGCGGAGGTAGAAGTGGTGTGATAGCCGAGGTAGCAGTGATGTGATAGCTGAATAGCGGAGTAGCAGTGGTGTGATAGCCGAATAGCGGAGGTAGCAGTGGTGTGATAGCTGAATAGCGGAGGTAGCAGTGGTGTGATAGCCGAATAGCGGAGGTAGCAGTGGTGTGATAGCGGAGGTAGCAGTGGTGTGATAGCCGAATAGCGGAGGTAGCAGTGGTGTGATAGCGGAGGTAGCAGTGGTGTGATAGCTGAATAGCTTAGGTAGCAGTGGTGTGATAGCCGAATAGCGGAGGTAGCAGTGGTGTGATAGCTGAAAAGCGAAGGGAGCAGTGGTGTGATAACCGAATAGCGGAGGTAGCAGTGGTGTGATAGCTGAATAGCGGAGGTACAGTGGTGTGATAGCTCAATAGCACAGGTAGCAGTGGTGTGATAGCTGAATTGCTTAGGTAGCAGTGGTGTGATAGCTGAATAGCGGAAGTAGCAGTGGTGTGATAGCTGAATAGCGGAAGTAGCAGTGGTGTGATAGCTGAATAGCGCAGGCAGCAGTGGTGTGATAGCTGAATAGAGGAGGTAGCAGTGATGTGATAGCTGAATAGCGGAAGTAGCAGTGGTGTGATAGCTGAATAGCGGAGGTAGCAGTGGTGTGATGGCCGAATAGCGGAGCTAGCAGTGGTGTGATAGCGGAGGTAGCAGTGGTGTGATAGCTGAATAGCTTAGGTAGCAGTGGTGTGATAGCCGAATAGCGGAGGTAGCAGTGGTGTGATAGCTGAATAGCGGAGGTAGCAGTGATGTGAGAGCTGAATAGCGGAAGTAGCAGTGGTGTGATAGCTGAATAGCGCAGGTAGCAGTGGTGTGATAGCTGATAAGCGTAGGTAGCAGTGGTGTGATAGCTGAATAGCGGTGGTAGCAGTGGTGTGATAGCTGAATAGCGGAGGTAGCAGTGATGTGAGAGCTGAATAGCGGAAGTAGCAGTGGTGTGATAGCTGAATAGCGTAGGTAGCAGTGGTGTGATAGCTGATAAGCGTAGGTAGCAGTGGTGTGATAGCTGAATAGCGCAGGTAGCAGTGGTGTGATAGCTGAATAGCGAAGGTAGCAGTGGTGTGATAGCTGAATAGCGGAGGTAGCAGTGGTGTGATAGCTGAATAGCGGAAGTAGCAGTGGTGCGATACCTGAATAGCGCAGGTAGCAGTGGTGTGATAGCTGATAAGCGTAGGTAGCAGTGGTGTGAAAGCTGAATAGCGTAGGTAGCAGTGGTGTGATAGCTGAATAGCGGAGGTAGCAGTGGTGTGATAGCTGAATAGCGGAGGTAGCAGTGGTCTGATTGCTGAATAGCTTAGGTAGCAGTGGTGTGATGGCTGAATAGCTTAGGTAGCAGTGGTGTGATAGCTGAATAGCGGAGGTAGCAGTGGTGTGATAGCTGAAGAGCGGAGGTAGCAGTGGTATGATAGCTGAGTAGCGTAGGTAACAGTGGTGTGATAGCTGAATAGCGTAGGTAGCAGTGTTGTGATAGCTGAATAGCGCAGGTAGCAGTGGTGTGATAGCTGAATAGCGTAGATAGCAGTGGTGTGATAGCCGAATAGCGGAGGTAGCAGTGGTGTGATAGCGGAGGTAGCAGTGGTGTGATAGCTGAATAGCCGAGGTAGCAGTATTGTGATAGCGGAGGTGGTAGTGGTGTGATAGCTGAATAGCGTAGGTAGCAGTGGTGTGATAGCCGAATAGCGGAGATAGCAGTGGTGTGATAGCGGAGGTATCAGTGGTGTGATAGCTGAATAGCGGAGGTAGCAGTGGTGTGATAGCCGAATAGCGGAGGTAGCAGTGGTGTGATAGCCGAATAGCGGAGGTAGCAGCGGTGTGATAGCTGAATAGCGGAGGTAGCAGTGATGTGATAGCTGAATAGCGGAAGTAGCAGTGGTGTGATAGCTGGATAGCGTAGGTAGCAGTGGTGTGATAGCTGAATAGCGGAGGTAGAACTTGTGTGATAGCCGAGGTAGCAGTGATGTGATAGCTGAATAGCGGAGGTAGCAGTGGTGTGATAGCCGAATAGCGGAGGTAGCAGTGGTGTGATAGCGGAGGTAGCAGAGGTGTGATAGCTGAATAGCGGAGGTAGCAGTGGTGTGATAGCCGAATAGTGGAGGTAGCAGTGGTGTGATAGCGGAGGTAGCAGTGGTGTGATATCCGAATAGCGGAGGTAGCAGTGGTGTGATAGCGGAGGTAGCAGTGATGTGATAGCTGAATAGCTTAGGTAGCAGTGGTGTGATAGCCGAATAGCAGAGGTAGCAGTGGTGTGATAGCTGAATAGCGAAGGTAGCAGTGGTGTGATAACCGAATAGCGGAGGCAGCAGTGGTGTGATAGCTGAATAGCGGAGGTAGCAGTGGTGTGATAGCTGAATAGCGCAGGTAGCAGTGGTGTGATAGCTGAATTGCTTAGGTAGCAGTGGTGTGATAGCCGAATAGCGGAGGTAGCAGTGGTGTGATAGCGGAGGTAGCAGTGGTGTGATAGCTGAATAGCGGAGGTAGCAGTGGTGTGATAGCGGAGGTGGTAGTGGTGTGATAGCTGAATAGCGTAGGTAGCAGTGGTGTGATAGCCGAATAGCGGAGGTAGCAGTGGTGTGATAGCTGAGTAGCGGAGGTAGCAGTGATGTGATAGCTGAATAGCGGAAGTAGCAGTGGTGTGATAGCTGGATAGCGTAGGTAGCAGTGGTGTGGTAGCTGAATAGCGGAGGTAGAAGTGGTGTGATAGCGGAGGTAGCAGTGGTGTGATAGCTGAATAGCGGAGGTAGCAGTGGTGTGATAGCCGAATAGCGGAGCTAGTAGTGGTGTGATAGCGGAGGTAGCAGTGGTGTGATAGCCGAATAGCGGAGGTAGCAGTGGTGTGATAGCGGAGGTAGCAGTGGTGTGATAGCTGAATAGCTTAGGTAGCAGTGGTGTGATAGCCGAATAGCAGAGGTAGCAGTGGTGTGATAGCTGAATAGCGAAGGTAGCAGTGGTGTGATAACCGAATAGCGGAGGTAGCAGTGGTGTGATAGCTGAATAGCGGAGGTAGCAGTGGTGTGATAGCTGAATAGCGCAGGTAGCAGAGGTGTGATAGCTGAATTGCTCAGGTAGCAGTGGTGTGATAGCCGAATAGCGGAGGTAGCAGTGGTGTGATAGCTGAATAGCGGAGGTAGCAGTGGTGTGATAGCTGAATAGCGGAGGTAGCAGTGGTGTGATAGCGGAGGTAGCAGTGATGTGACAGCTGAATAGCGGAGGTAGCAGTGGTGTGATAGCCGAGGTAGCAGTGATGTGATAGCTGAATAGCGGAGGTAGCAGTGGTGTGATAGCCGAATAGCGGAGGTAGCAGTGGTGTGATAGCGGAGGTAGCAGTGGTGTGATAGCTGAATAGCTTAGGTAGCAGTGGTGTGATAGCCGAATAGCGGGGGTAGCAGTGGTGCGATAGCTGAATAGCGAAGGTAGCAGTGGTGTGATAACCGAATAGCGGAGGTAGCAGTGGTGTGATAGCTGAATATCGGAGGTAGCAGTAGTGTGATGGCTGAATAGCGCAGGTAGCAGTGGTGTGATAGCTGAATAGCTTAGGTAGCAGTGGTGTGATAGCCAAATAGCGGAGGTAGCAGTGGTGTGATAGCTGAATAGCGGAGGTAGCAGTGATGTGATAGCTGAATAACGGAAGTAGCAGTGGTGTGATAGCTGAATAGCGCAGGTAGCAGTGGTGTGATAGCTGAATAGCTTAGGTAGCAGTGGTGTGATAGCCAAATAGCGGAGGTAGCAGTGGTGTGATAGCTGAATAGCGGAGGTAGCAGTGATGTGATAGCAGAATAGCGGAGGTAGCAGTGGTGTGAAAGCTGAATAGCGGAAGTAGCAGTGGTGTGATAGCGGAGGTAGCAGTGGTGTGATAGCTGAATAGCGGAAGTAGCAGTGGTGTGATAGCAGAGGTAGCAGTGGTGTGATAGCTGAATAGCGGTAGCAGCAGTGGTGTGATAGCGGAGGTAGCAGTGGTGTGATAGCTGGATAGCGGAAGTAGCAGTGGTGTGATAGCGGAGGTAGCAGTGGTGTGATAGCTGAATAGCGGAGGTAGCAGTGATGTGATAGCTGAATAGCGGAAGTAGCAGTGGTGTGATAGCGGAGGTAGCAGTGATGTGATAGCTGAATAGCGGAAGTAGCATTGGTGTGATAGCGGAGGTAGCAGTGGTGTGATAGCTGAATAGAGGTAGCAGTGGTGTGATAGCTGAATAGCGGAAGTAGCAGTGGTGTGATAGCGGAGGTAGCAGTGGTGTGATAGCCGAATAGCGGAGGTAGCAGTGGTGTGATAGCTGAATAGCGGAGGTAGCAGTGGTGTGATAGCTGAATAGCACAGGTAGCAGTGGTGTGATAGCTGAATAGCTTAGGTAGCAGTGGTGTGATAGCTGAATAGCGGAGGTAGCAGTGGTGTGATAGCGGAGGTAGCAGTGGTGTGATAGATGAATAGGGGAGGTAGCAGTGGTGTGATAGCTGAATAGTGGAGGTAGCATTGGTGTGATAGCGGAGGTAGTAGTGGTTTGATAGCTGAATAGCGTAGGTAGCAGTGGTGTGATAGCCGAATAGCGGAGGTAGCAGTGGTGAGACAGCGGAAGTAGCAGTGGTGTGATAGCTGAATAGCAGAGGTAGCAGTGGTGTGATAGCTGAATAGCGAAGGTAGCAGTGGTGTGATAACCGAATAGCGGAGGTAGCAGTGGTGTGATAGCTGAATAGCGGAGGTAGCAGTGGTGTGATAGCTGAATAGCGCAGGTAGCAGAGGTGTGATAGCTGAATTGCTCAGGCAGCAGTGGTGTGATAGCCGAATAGCGGAGGTAGCAGTGGTGTGATAGCTGAATAGTGGAGGTAGCAGTGATGTGATAGCTGAATAGCGGAAGTAGCAGTGGTGTGATAGCGGAGGTAGCAGTGGTGTGATAGCTGAATAGCGGAGGTAGCAGTGGTGTGATAGCTGAATAGCGGAGGTAGCAGTAGTGTGATAGCCGAGGTAGCAGTGATGTGACAGCTGAATAGCGGAGGTAGCAGTGGTGTGATAGCCGAATAGCGGAGGTAGAAGTGGTGTGATAGCCGAGGTAGCAGTGATGTGATAGCTGAATAGCGGAGGTAGCAGTGGTGTGATAGCCGAATAGCGGAGGTAGCAGTGGTGTGATAGCGGAGGTAGCAGTGGTGTGATAGCTGAATAGCTTAGGAAGCAGTGGTGTGATAGCCGAATAGCGGGGGTAGCAGTGGTGTGATAGCTGAATAGCGAAGGTAGGAGTGGTGTGATAACCGAATAGCGGAGGTAGCAGTGGTGTGATAGCTGAATATCGGAGGTAGCAGTAGTGTGATAGCTGAATAGCGCAGGTAGCAGTGGTGTGATAGCTGAATAGCTTAGGTAGCAGTGGTGTGATAGCCGCATAGCGGAGGTTGCATTGGTGAGATAGCGGAAGTAGCAGTGGTGTGATAGCTGAATAGCGGAGATAGCAGTGGTGTGATAGCGGAGGTATCAGTGGTGTGATAGCTGAATAGCGGAGGTAGCAGTGGTGTGATAGCCGAATAGCGAAGGTAGCAGCGGTGTGATAGCTGAATAGCGGAGGTAGCAGTGATGTGATAGCTGAATAGCGGAAGTAGCAGTGGTGTGATAGCTGGATAGCGTAGGTAGCAGTGGTGTGATAGCTGAATAGCGGAGGTAGAAGTGGTGTGATAGCCGAGGTAGCAGTGATGTGATAGCTGAATAGCGGAGGTAGCAGTGGTGTGATAGCCGAATAGCGGAGGTAGCAGTTGTGTGATAGCTGAATAGCGGAGGTAGCAGTGATATGATAACTGAATACCGGAAGTAGCAGTGGTGTGATAGATGAATAACGTAGGTAGCAGTGGTGCGATAGCTGATTAGCGCAGGTAGCAGTGGTGTGATAGTTGAACAGCTTAGGTAGCAGTGGTGTGATAGCTGAATAGCGGAGGTAGCAGTGGTGTGATAGCTGAATAGCGTAGGTAGCAGTGGTGTGATAGCTGAATAGCATAGGTAGCAGTGGTGTGATAGAGGAGATAGCAGTGGTGTGATAGCCGAATGGTGGAGGTAACAGTGGTGTTATAGCGGAGGTAGCAGTGGTGTGATAGCTGAATAGCTTAGGTAGCAGTGGTGTGATAGCCGAATAGCGGAGGTAGCAGTGGTGTGATAGCCGAATAGCGGAGGTAGCAGTGGTGTGATAGCTGAATAGCGGAGGTAGCAGTGGTGTGATAGCTGAATAGCGCAGGTAGCAGTGGTGTGATAGCTGAATAGCGTAGGTAGCAGTGGTGTGATAACCGAATAGCGGAGGTAGCAGTGGTGTGATAGCGGAGGTAGCAGTGGTGTGATAGCTGAATAGCGGAGGTAGCAGTGGTGTGATAGCCGAGGTAGCAGTGATGTGACAGCTGAATAGCGGAGGTAGCAGTGGTGTGATAGCCGAATAGCGGAGGTAGAAGTGGTGTGATAGCCGAGGTAGCAGTGATGTGATAGCTGAATAGCGGAGGTAGCAGTGGTGTGATAGCCGAATAGCGGAGGTAGCAGTGGTGTGATAGCGGAGGTAGCAGTGGTGTGATAGCTGAATAGCTTAGGCAGCAGTGGTGTGATAGCCGAATAGCGGGGGTAGCAGTGGTGTGATAGCTGAATAGCGAAGGTAGCAGTGGTGTGATAACCGAATAGCGGAGGTAGCAGTGGTGTGATAGCTGAATATCGGAGGTAGCAGTAGTGTGATAGCTGAATAGCGCAGGTAGCAGTGGTGTGATAGCTGAATAGCTTAGGTAGCAGTGGTGTGATAGCCGCATAGCGGAGGTTGCATTGGTGAGATAGCGGAAGTAGCAGTGGTGTGATAGCTGAATAGCGGAGACAGCAGTGGTGTGATAGCGGAGGTATCAGTGGTGTGATAGCTGAATAGCGGAGGTAGCAGTGGTGTGATAGCCGAATAGCGGAGGTAGCAGCGGTGTGATAGCTGAATAGCGGAGGTAGCAGTGATGTGATAGCTGAATAGCGGAAGTAGCAGTGGTGTGATAGCTGGATAGCGTAGGTAGCAGTGGTGTGATAGCTGAATAGCGGAGGTAGAAGTGGTGTGATAGCCGAGGTAGCAGTGATGTGATAGCTGAATAGCGGAGGTAGCAGTGGTGTGATAGCCGAATAGCGGAGGTAGCAGTTGTGTGATAGCTGAATAGCGGAGGTAGCAGTGATATGATAACTGAATACCGGAAGTAGCAGTGGTGTGATAGATGAATAACGTAGGTAGCAGTGGTGCGATAGCTGATTAGCGCAGGTAGCAGTGGTGTGATAGTTGAACAGCTTAGGTAGCAGTGGTGTGATAGCTGAATAGCGGAGGTAGCAGTGGTGTGATAGCTGAATAGCGTAGGTAGCAGTGGTGTGATAGCTGAATAGCATAGGTAGCAGTGGTGTGATAGAGGAGATAGCAGTGGTGTGATAGCCGAATGGTGGAGGTAACAGTGGTGTTATAGCGGAGGTAGCAGTGGTGTGATAGCTGAATAGCTTAGGTAGCAGTGGTGTGATAGCCGAATAGCGGAGGTAGCAGTGGTGTGATAGCTGAATAGCGGAGGTGGCAGTGGTGTGATAGCGGAGTTAGTAGGTGTGTGATAGCTGAATAGCGTAGGTAGCAGTGGTGTGATAGCCGAATAACGGAGGTAGCAGTGGTGTGATAGTGGAAGTAGCAGTCGTGTGATAGCTGAATAGCGGAGGTAGTAGTGGTGTGATAGCGGAAGTATCAATGGTGTGATAGCTGAATAGCGGAGGTAGCAGTGGTGTGATAGCGGAGTTAGCAGCGAGTAGCAGTGGTGTGATAGCTGAATAGTGTAGGTAGCAGTGGTGTGATAGCTGAATAGCGGAGGTAGCAGTGGTGTGATAGCTGAATAGCGGAGGTAGCAGTGGTGTGATAGCTGAATAGCGGAGGTAGCAGTGGTGTGATAGCTGAATAGCACAGGTAGCAGTGGTGTGATAGCTGAATAGCTTAGGTAGCAGTGGTGTGATAGCTGAATAGCGGAGGTAGCAGTGGTGTGATAGCGGAGGTAGCAGTGGTGTGATAGATGAATAGGGGAGGTAGCAGTGGTGTGATAGCTGAATAGTGGAGGTAGCAGTGGTGTGATAGCGAAGGTAGTAGTGGTTTGATAGCTGAATAGCGTAGGTAGCAGTGGTGTGATAGCCGAATATCGGAGGTAGCAGTGGTGAGACAGCGGAAGTAGCAGTGGTGTGATAGCTGAATAGCGGAGGTAGCAGTGGTATGACAGCTGAGGTAGCAGTGGTGTTATAGCTGAATAGCGTAGGTAGCAGTGGTGTGATAGCCGAATAGCGGAGGTAGCAGTGGTGTGATAGCTGAATAGCGGAGGTAGCAGTGATATGATAGCTGAATACCGGAAGTAGCAGTGGTGTGATAGATGAATAACGTAGGTAGCAGTGGTGCGATAGCTGATTAGCGCAGGTAGCAGTGGTGTGATAGTTGAACAGCTTAGGTAGCAGTGGTGTGATAGCTGAATAGCGGAGGTAGCAGTGGTGTGATAGCTGAATAGCGTAGGTAGCAGTGGTGTGATAGCTGAATAGCATAGGTAGCAGTGGTGTGATAGAGGAGGTAGCAGTGGTGTGATAGCCGAATGGTGGAGGTAGCAGTGGTGTGATAGCGGAGGTAGCAGTGGTGTGATAGCTGATTAGCTTAGGTAGCAGTGGTGTGATAGCCGAATAGCGGAGGTAGCAGTGGTGTGATAGCCGAATAGCGGAGGTAGCAGTGGTGTGATAGCTGAATAGCGGAGGTAGCAGTGGTGTGATAGCTGAATAGCGCAGGTAGCAGTGGTGTGATAGCTGAATAGCGTAGGTAGCAGTGGTGTGATAACCGAATAGCGGAGGTAGCAGTGGTGTGATAGCGGAGGTAGCAGTGGTGTGATAGCTGAATAGCGGAGGTGGCAGTGGTGTGATAGCGGAGTTAGTAGGTGTGTGATAGCTGAATAGCGTAGGTAGCAGTGGTGTGATAGCCGAATAACGGAGGTAGCAGTGGTGTGATAGCGGAAGTAGCAGTGGTGTGATAGCTGAATAGCGGAGGTAGTAGTGGTGTGATAGCGGAAGTAGCAATGGTGTGATAGCTGAATAGCGGAGGTAACAGCGGTGTGATAGCTGGATAGCGTAGGTAGTAGTGGTGTGATAGCCGAATAGCGGTGGTAGCAGTGGTGTGATAGCTGAATAGCGGAGGTAGCAGTGATGTGATAGCTGAATAGCGGAAGTAGCAGTGGTGTGATAGCTGAATAGCGTGCGTAGCAGTGGTGTGATAGCTGAATAGCGGAGGTAGCAGTGGTGTGATAGCGGAGGTAGCAGTGTTGTGATAGCTGAATAGCGTAGGTAGCAGTGATGTGATAGCTGAATATCGTAGGTAGCAGTGATGTGATAGCTGAATAACGTAGGTAGCAGTGGTGTGATAACTGAATAGCGTAGGTAGCAGTGGTGTGATAGCTGAATAGCGTAGGTAGCAGTGGTGTGATAGCTGAATAGCGCAGGTAGCAGTGGTGTGATAGTTGAATAGCGTAGGTAGCAGTGGTGTGATAGCTGAATAGCGGAGGTAGCAGTGGTGTGATTGCTGAATAGCGTAGGTAGCAGTGGTGTGATAGCTGAATAGCGTAGGTAGCAGTGGTGTGATAGCTGAATAGCGTAGGTAGCAGTGGTGTGATAGCTGAATAGCGTAGGTAGCAGTGGTGTGATAGCTGAATAGCGGAGGTAGCAGCGGTGTGGTAGCTGAATAGCGTAGGTAGCAGTGATGTGATAGCTGAATAGCGGAGGTAGCAGTGGTGTGATAGCTGAATAGCGTAGGTAGCAGTGGTGTGATAGCTGAATAGCGTAGGTAGCAGTGGTGTGATAACTGAATAGCGTAGCCATTGTTATGGCATCAGCATCGCTTCAATGTCGCGACATTAAAAAGTTAGGCGGTTATCGCTTCGCTTCATTGTGGCCTCATTATGGCGACAATGTGGCATCAGCAGCGCTTCATCAAACAAAGAAGTACTGTACTCATTTCCCCCCAAACCTCTTGACCGCTTCCGCTTTTGACCGGTCAATTTCCGTTTTATTTTCGACCGTGCAACAATTCGGACTTCTAAAAATTTTCTGGTTTTCATAGATCACGGTTACTGGTTTAGTAACCGTGCATAGATGTTGAACAACCGTCAAAAGTTCAAATACTTTTTGTTTTAACTATCTATAATTATATGCACGCAATCTGACCCTTTGACCTAGATTTGGCTGGGATTGAATATTTTATTTTAGACAATATTCCGACGTGACGCACTGCTACAAAATGTATTCAACAGAAGTACAACATGGTTGTCTGGGTTTCTTTTCCTGATTGTGTTGAGTTTACGATTTGTATAATTATTGTTGTCCCCCCCCCCCAAGCAGAATACAAGCCGAAGGACCAGGAAGCTAAATAGAATTCCCACGCATGGACGTGGACTGAGTGAAAGAAAATATTTCTAAGGCTAAAATAAAAATGACCTACTATTACACATCTTTGTGTATTTGTCAATTTTGTATATATTTGGTATGACCGTATGATCGTAAATACCTAGAAAAATCTCGTCTTTCGTTAATAATTTCATTTGTTTGAAATGCTTACCGACCGTAATTTGTTTCTTCAAACGGTCCCGACGTCCGTCATTCAACACAATCAGCATTTATTTATCGCAATTCATGGGGATCATGTCCCGTAATTTGCGGGCTGTACAACCAAATAATTAAACAAGTACTATTTATTGTATTTTTGTTTTACCTCGCGAAACTACAACAGAGCGTAGTTTTCGCGGTTAAATAGTCGCCTTGAAATCGATGGAACTTCAACTACTAGTATCCATTTCTCACCTTGAAATAAAAAAAATCGAAGAGCATCGGGGATATATTATTAACCAGTTTTACGAATCGCTAGCTTTATTTTATTCGAATTCATAAAATTCACGAGTTTTCGACATTTGTTGGCAACTTCCGCGCTAAAATGGTTGAAAATGTGGGTGTGGTTTTCTCGCAAAGTCCTGTTGATAATACGGACTAATATGGTTCTGTGACCCAGGTCGTGCTCCGATCAGGTGACTCGCAGCCAATCAATGATGTTGTAACAAAACATACTTAACGCAAATTGAAGGGTCGTCGTACCATCCAATCTCCCTCGTCGATTCACAAAGTTTTTTTTTGTGCTGTGACAGGCTTCGCAATTATTCACTGAAAAACATCGGTATATTTTGACAAACGGATGGGATTTTACCTCAGTTCAAAAAAAGAAAGAAAAAAAAAACAGGGCTGAGATACAAATCAGTTTTGCAAGTTGGGAAATAAGGTAAATCAGACTGGGGTCGATGATTTTCAGTATCGAAGGACTTCCGTGTGAATCATGATTTTCAAATTGTTCATCGGCTGGTCACCAACTATTTACGGCTACAACTAAATGGACACGTTTTTTTTTCTGAAGCCCAATAAATTATTTCTGCATGTCAAGCGCTATTCGATTTTTTACAGGGCATGTGGCTCGTTTTCATTCGAAAATATGTTTGTGAGAATACTTTTAAAGTACGTATAGATCGAGCTCAGGTCACTGATCGTGACTTAATTTTGAGAATTGGTTGTCAAATTTTACCAGACCGACGCCACCATAACCATCCAATCATATGTTGGAAATGTACGCACTTGTTTTGGAACTTTGTATCAAGATGACTGGCGACGACGCCGACGCACCAGGCGGCGTACGTGTGTATTGCATGTTTTAGTAGTCCGGGCATGCGGTCGGACTCGGCTAAAACTAAACGAAACACAGAAAAATACCACCGAAATGAGGAATCTGAATCTGCTCTTCTAGCAGCAAATAAAATGAGCGAAAAAAGGTAAATTTTATAACAAGAACAGTTTCACTTCGTATACAGCAAATTGTGTTGTATCAGAACGACGATTGCGTCGTGTGATTTGAATTTATCACGATTTTCCTTCCAGTCAATATGAAACTCGTCACCTTGCGGATTGTAATGTACTTCGCAAAATTTTTGGTGCCCAATACTCGCAACACTAAAATAATTAAACAAGATATCTTTTTAAAATGTCATTTTACTCTTGATCATATTATTTTATTCGCCTTGAATTTCAAATCGATTACATATCGAACTTCTGTACATGTTTTTGTCTACTGCCCTTCTGCGTGCAAATAATGAGGTCATACTCATGTCACAATAAGTTGAAGCTGATGCCATGTTGATGCCGTGAGACTGCGAAGCTGAGGCCACGATGATGCCACAAAATAGCGAGGCGAACACAGCTTCAATTTTCAATGACGCGAAGCTGATGCCACAATGATGCGATGCTGAGGCGACAATGAAGCAATGCGTAGGCGACAATGATGCCACAAAAGCCAAAGCTTCCGCGAGAACTGTACTGTAGCAGTGGTGTGATAGCTGAATAGCGTAGGTAGCAGTGGTGTGATAGTTGAATAGCGTAGGTAGCAGTGGTGTGATAGCTGAATAGCGGAGGTAGCAGTGATGTGATAACTGAATAGCGTAGGTAGCAGTGGTGTGATAGCTGAATAGCGTAGATAGCAGTGGTGTGATAGCTGAATAGCGTAGATAGCAGTGGTGTGATAGCTGAATAGCGTAGATAGCAGTAGTGTGATAGCTGAATAGCGTAGATAGCAGTGGTGTGATAGCTGAATAGCGTAGATAGCAGTGGTGTGATAGCTGAATAGCGTAGATAGCAGTGGTGTGATAGCTGAATAGCGGAGGTAGCAGTAGTGTGATAGCTGAATAGCGTAGATAGCAGTGGTGTGATAGCTGAATAGCGGAGGTAGCAGTGGTGTGATAGCTGAATAGCGTAGATAGCAGTGGTGTGATAGCTGAATAGCGTAGATAGCAGTAGTGTGATAGCTGAATAGCGTAGATAGCAGTAGTGTGATAGCTGAATAGCGTAGATAGCAGTGGTGTGATAGCTGAATAGCGTAGATAGCAGTAGTGTGATAGCTGAATAGCGTAGATAGCAGTGGTGTGATAGCTGAATAGCGTAGATAGCAGTGGTGTGATAGCTGAATAGCGTAGATAGCAGTGGTGTGATAGCTGAATAGCGTAGATAGCAGTAGTGTGATAGCTGAATAGCGTAGATAGCAGTGGTGTGATAGCTGAATAGCGTAGATAGCAGTAGTGTGATAGCTGAATAGCGTAGATAGCAGTGGTGTGATAGCTGAATAGCGTAGATAGCAGTAGTGTGATAGCTGAATAGCGTAGATAGCAGTAGTGTGATAGCTGAATAGCGTAGATAGCAGTGGTGTGATAGCTGAATAGCGTAGATAGCAGTGGTGTGATAGCTGAATAGCGTAGATAGCAGTGGTGTGATAACTGAATAGCGTTGGTAGCAGTGGTGTGATAGCTGAATAACGTAGATAGCAGTAGTGTGATAGCGGAGGTAGCAGTGGTGAGGTAGCTGATCAGCGGAAGTAGCAGTGGTGTGATAGCTGAATAGCGGAGGTAGCAGTGGTGTGATAGTTGAATAGCGTAGGTAGCAGTGGTGTGATAGCTGAATTGACTGTAACGCGTTTTGAAATGTGACACCGTCAGCAGCTGTACGTGTTGTGATATTAGTTGTGTTCACGTTACACGAAGTACGGGCTAAGATTTAAGCTGATTTAGGCTTATCTAGCATATTTGCAATTCGGCTAGACCCAATTGCGTCCACGCACAGGGAGGGCCAGTCGTTAGCACGGGCTAAGGGGTGCCATTAGTCGGTGACCTTTGGTAAGTCGCTATTTACGAACGAAAAACGGATTACACGCGCAAGGTTCTATTTCTGCTGAAGTGACGTGCACGGGAACGCGAGAGAAGACGGACCCAACTTATTTGGATGCACAGAAACAGTATACAGCGGGCGTAACAGAATACAGAGTTTTATTAATGCATGTCGTAGACAGCGAACAAAATTTATTTTGTCTACAATTGGAGCTGCTGTACGCTCTACTACAGCGACCCGATCAGTGTGGAAGCGAGCGCGGAGTAGTGACTAGTGGAAAAGAGTCGTTATCCTCGGGGGCGGAGCTACGTCACGGACGTTCTAAGTTGCTAAGACGCGCACCACTGTACTACGTATTTCTATGGGCTTTGTGCGCGCTGCTGTGGAACGCCGGTGAAAACTCGAGAAAACAACACAAACTCAACTTTGAAGTAATCCCGAACAACCAAATTCATATATGTTACACACGTAGGGCTAATCTTGTTACACTGTTCAGGGGACTCTCAACAACCATCGCAAAGTACCGTTTTCTGCGAGTTTTTGGTCTTTGTTTTCACCGCGAGGGTTGCCAGGCGGTAGAAAATGCCCGGATGTCCGCCCCCGAGGATACGAACATGGGACAATTTTCACACCCAAAGGTCGCCACAGAGGGCGCTTAGCCCTGGGCTAAGCGTTCGCGCATACTTCGTTAGCCCGTGCTAAGGGTCTAGACCGCGTCTTAAATTCGGATCAGATTTAACCCGTACTTAGCATTCCTTAGCCCGTGCTAAGCGTTCACGCACGTTTTCTTAGCACGGGCTAAGGAATTTGACCTCTTAGCCCGTGCTAAGAAGCTGTGCGTGAACGCAACTATAATTATCTAGAATATGCTATTCCCATCACGAAAATTGTTAATAAAGTAGTGTACTTCATGCGTGAGTATCTCTAATGATAACATGTCTTGTCTCTCGGGACGTGTCAAATTGTTTATGGTGGCGTTTAACTAAGCTTCTCTTTCATTAGTAAATTCACCACCATGGCACAATTTCTCGCTTGCACACCATAAAGGGCGGCAGTCGTCGTGCCGCGTCCTGTTCGATATGGGACTCATAGCGACGTATACAACGCGTGTAAAATATGAATGTTACAATGCCCAGATGTACGCATTTGTTTTGGCATATATGGACTTTAATAAAGATCTAATTTAATTTTCATTATTTAATGTTGAGGTGTTGAATGTATCCCTGGAAGCCATTGTACAGACGACGTCACATAAGTAGATAAATCGTCGTTTGGGGAATGTAAAACATAGTTACCCAGTGGACGATACACGTTGAGTAATATAATTCGTATTTCGCTTCTCCCCGCTAAACTAATGTTTTTAAAACGCAGCACTGATGCGGGCTGATTATGTGGTTCGGTGTGGGTTATATATTATTCACAATCGACAAAGGCCGAAACCGGGTGAACTTGAAGAGAAAGATGAGATATATTTATATATACATCACGCATGCTAACTAATTTGACCTTTTTGCAAATCATCACTATTTTGAAGATAGAACCCTGATACGTGCCTTATCGGGTTTCATCGGCAACGCTGTGTAATAATGAACTTGTTGCTGAAGGACAGACATGTTTTCTACTCTGACGTCACAATAGTCAAATTCTCATAAACGGCCAATACAGTATGTATTTACATCTGAATGAAACTGTAGTTTACAACATGTGCGATTACCACCCCCACTACCACCAACACATACACAATTACAGTTAGCTTCTAGTGATCCCATAGCATTTCATAGTTAACAGAATTTTGAACATAATCGTCATAGGGCCTAGAATGTTTGGAATTAAAATGTTTTCACGTCTAGAGGAAATCATGCAGATTAATGGGAATATCCGGGGATTACTTTGTTGCATTGTTTACCTCTTATTAATGACGTCACGTTATCTAGAGAATCGCGTGAGAACAAATTCACGTAATGTTATCTATTCCACCATACTTGCTATACGACTTGAGCTAAAATAACATCAGCTATTTAGCTGTGCACACAATGGTTTAGATAATGCAGATATACTCGTCAATAGAACATAGCGTCAATGAGAAGATATCCATATTCACAATGCATAACGCACTACACATAAATCACACATGGCTTCATCCTGATTGTATATCAAATTAAATAAGCAAAAAGTAGTCAGATGAAACTCTCATATGGAGTCTACCGTATGATTCAATTTATTAACATTGACTTATCAGTAGAATTATTTTCGAAATAAATTTGTTGTTAATATATACAGTTAATATATTCAATGACAGGGAAGTCTGCTTCGTAAAATTTACTCTAAATTTATTCTCTTCCAACACAAAAGCCAAGACACATATTATAATGCAGGTATACATTTATAATCAGTTTGTCGCGATATGTATAAACACTTATACTCGTAAATTTGCACAATTGTTGTGTCTGTTTCCCAATATTTTTTGTTAGCCATATGATAGAAGCTGCTTATAAAACAGAGATATTCAGCGAAAGATTTTCAACGTGATACACTATAAAATTGAATGAAAGGTCAAAGGTCAACATTCATTGAATCCAAATGTTGAACTCCCTCAGACGGTGCCCCTCAATCTTTACCAGATTACTGTAAATGTCAAAATACTTCAATACGATTTGGCAGTTTATTACTAACTTATATAAAATATCTGTATTCCTCGACAAATATTATTAATTTATAATTTATGCTTTTTCTGTATCCTAATATAACGGATATTAATAATGCAAAGTATGTGTGGATATATCACTTACGTGGTGACCAATTTATTACAATTCAGACTGAAATAGCTATTGTTGTAATATTCAGATGTAATTTGGGATTTAGCGATATTGTTTTGTAGTGTACAATTTATATCTGATTCGTCGTACACATGGAATATGCGATCACGTGATCATTCATGAAGAGTAATGCCTACGTTCGATAGTTCGGAAGTTCAGCAAATAATGGTAGTACTGCTGATGTGTATATGCTGTTACCTGAACACAGCGGTGCTTAATGGTAGTACTGCTGATGTGTATATGCTGTTACCTGAACACAGCGGTGCTTAATGGTAGTACTGCTGATGTGTATATGCTGTTACCTGAACACAGCGGTGCTTAATGTTAGTACTGCTGATGTGTATATGCTGTTACCTGAACACAGCGGTGCTTAATGGTAGTACTGCTGATGTGTATATGCTGTTACCTGAACACAGCGGTGCTTAATGGTAGTACTGCTGATGTGTATATGCTGTTACCTGAACACAGCGGTGCTTAATGCTAGTACTGCTGATGTGTATATGCTGTTACCTGAACACAGCGGTGCTTAATGCTAGTACTGCTGATGTGTATATGCTGTTACCTGAACACAGCGGTGCTTAATGGTAGTACTGCTGATGTGTATATGCTGTTACCTGAACACAGCGGTGCTTAATGGTAGAAATGTTGCCTTTTATAACTTACATTGCTATTTAAAAAAAAAAAAAAACGACGCGATTAATACAAGTTAACTCTTGACACGCAGACGCTCCAGATATTTGTAAGTCGTCATATTATCACGACCTCCCATCAAATGCGTTTTACGGCTTGTCCCAGTGGGCAAGTCGACGTTTCATTTCAATTAGATTTAGACGATAGCAAATCGCCTTAGTGAACGGTAAAGCATCAAGGATCCGATTGTCACCTCGATTACTGTCATATCCAATAACTTTCTATTGCACTTAAACAATGCCCCTGGAATTATGCCCTGGCATATTAGAGTGGAATTCCGTGTTATTTGTAGTTCGTTTGGAACTATGAACTGGTTACAGGAAAAATATATGTGCTCCTGAAAATATGGAAGACGGTGTCATAGGTGACCATCTTGTAATGTTCTAATGAGTAGACAACGAAAACATTACGGGCCAGCATTGCGTCATAACTGGAAATATGAATCTTTTGATCCCAGAGAAAATTCAGAAGGAGCATTTAATAAATCTGGGTTGTTTTCCAATATGCGCCTCGCTGTCCCAGTGATGTCTGTTGGCATCCGGAAAGGCAGATTGATTTCATGTGTTAACGCAATTTATGAGTTCATATATCAGCGTAGACATTTCGTATAGGGAGAATCAGCCTTGAATCGTTACGACTGGCCTCGTGTAATACATTCCAAATGTGTACACCTAGTTCTATACCATTGCGTGCAGTGTACAGCAACCAATCCGCCGACAGAATTTAGTGAACACACCGAGAACACCAAGAATTACATATCGACGTTAAATTTGGACAAATTAGTTTTCTGATGCTTATTTTTCACAGGTTCCTTGTGTTGTACACTGTCTTCGCGGTATGTGCTTCCACGCCTGCTGCAGTGTATGGGAGTAAGGTATGTATTATTCACACGTACATATACTCATGCTGTTGTTACACGTGTTTTGGAAATATACATTCTTCATACTTACTCACTTTATTTCAAAAATTGTATTAAAAAAGATGCTCAAGGCCTAACGCATTTAAGATAACAATGTTCTCTGTGAATATAGATAGCGTGTAATGCCATTAATGCCGGGCATTAATGTCGGGGTCGTGTAAATACTGAACATATTTGTTTTATCAGACGTAAGTTCGCCGAAGACGTCTGCCCCCGAAACTTGTCACACGATATCACATTTCTGTACTAGATTACACCACGATTACACAGAGATATCACATACATCAGTGACTATTAACAGTATGCGTATTTTGTGGAATTTTCAACACATATTTGTCGCTGTTTGTTTTACATAGGTTTCACATGTAATCGAAGAACCTCGTTAAGACAGTATGGCAGTTCTCACTAGGAAAGTTACGCCGGGCGTAGATTCGCCCAGTAGTGAAAAAGATAAACATACTAGTATCAAGCGTGTTATATTGCATTCACACTAGCGTTTCTTACAAGATGCATATATAGTAGCGGAAACGAAATAATGCTACAATGTGTCGCCCGGGATAGTATTTCGGTCGACATGACATAACATTACATTACATTTCTGTTTTTGTGTACCTTAGATTCAAACGGACGTGACAACTTTCGGCAATGCTAAATGTCAAAATAATGCATATGAACAGGGTAATACATACAAATGTGAACACACGTATAATTGAATAATTATCGTATAAATTGCACGCTATATTTTGTGTGGGCTTCGGATGTACTAGTGTCAGTGTATTGTTTGTTTAAGCCAAAACTAGATTGGAAATTGAGCGCTAAGGTACCAATGTCAGGTTGTATACCATACTGGGTTCATCAACACACATCGATGTCAGGTTATATGTCAATCGTTAGTACCGAAGTCATATGACATCGATGTCAGATTATATGTCAATCGTTAGTACCAAGGTCATATGATATCGATGTCAGGTTATATGTTAATCATTAGTACCGAACTGATATGACATAGATCTCAGGTTATATATCAATCGCTTGTACCGAAGTCATATGACATCGATGGCAGGTTGCATGTCAATCGTTAGTATCAAGGTCATATGATATGGATGCCAGGTTATAGTTCAATTGTTAGTACCGAGGTCATATGATATTGATGTCAGGTTATGTGTCAATTGTTAGTACCGAGGTCATATGATATCAATGTCAGATTATATGTCAATCGTTGGTATCAAGGTCATTTGATATGGATGCCAGGTTGTATGTCAGTTGTTTGTACCGATGTCATATGATATTGAAGTCAGGTTGTATGTCAATCGTTAGTACCGAAGTCATATGACATCGATGTCAGGTTATATGTCAATCGTTAGTACCGAAGTCATATGACATCGATGTCATGTTATATGTCAATCGTTAGTACCGAGGTCATATGATATCGATGTCAGGTTATATGTCAATCGTTAGTATCGAGGTCATATGATATCGATGTCAGGTTATATGTCAATCATTAGTATCGAGGTCATATGATATCGATGTCAGGTTATATATCAATCGCTAGTACCTGGGTCATATGATATCGGTGTCAGGTTGTATGTCAATCGTTAGTACCAAGGTCATATGATATCGATGTCAGGTTATATGTCAATCGTTAGTACCAAACTCATATGACATCGATGTCAGGTAATATGTCAATCGCTTGTACCGAAGTCATATGACATCGATGTCAGGTTGCACGTCAATCGTTAGTATCAAGGTCATATGATATGGGAGCCAGGTTATATGTCAATTGTTAGTACCAAGGTCATATGATATCAATGTCAGGTTATATGTCAATCGTTAGTACCGAGTTCATATAATATCCATATCAGGTTGTATGTCAATCGCTGGTACCGAGGACATATGATATTGATGTCAGGTTATATGTCAATTGTTATTATTGAGGTCAGATGATATCGATGTCAGGTTATATGTCAATCGCTAGTACCGAAGTCATATGACATAGATGTCAGGTTGCACATCAATTGCTAGTATCAAGGTCATATGATATGGGGGCCAGGTTATATGTCAATTGTTAGTACCAAGGTCATATGATATCGATGTCAGGTTATATGTTAATCGTTAGTACCGAACTGATATGACATAGATCTCAGGTTATATGTCAATCGCTTGTACCGAAGTCATATGACATCGATGTCAGGTTATATGTCAATCGTTAGTAGCAAACTCATATGACATCGATGTCAGGTTATATGTCAGTCGCTTGTACCGAAGTCATATGACATCGATGGCAGGTTGCATGTCAATCGTTAGTATCAAGGTCATATGATATGGGTGCCAGGTTATAGTTCAATTGTTAGTACTGAGGTCATATGATATCGATGTCAGGTTATGTGTCAATTGTTAGTACCGAGGTCATATGATATCAATGTCAGGTTATATGTCAATCGTTGGTATCAAGGTCATTTGATATGGATGCCAGGTTGTATGTCAGTCGTTTGTACCGATGTCATATGATATTGTTGAAGTCAGGTTGTATGTCAATCGTTAGTACCAAAGTCATATGACATCGATGTCAGGTTATATGTCAATCGTTAGTACCGAAGTCATATGACATCGATGTCAGGTTATATGTCAATCGTTAGTACCGAGGTCATATGATATCGATGTCAGGTTATATGTCAATCGTTAGTATCGAGGTCATATGATATCGATGTCAGGTTATATGTCAATCATTAGTATCGAGGTCATATGATATCGATGTCAGGTTATATGTCAATCGCTAGTACCTGGGTCATATGATATCGGTGTCAGGTTGTATGTCAATCGTTAGTACCGAAGTCATATGACATCGATGTCAGGTTGCACGTCAATCGTTAGTATCAAGGTCATATGATATGGGGGCCAGGTTATATGTCAATTGTTAGTACCGAGGTCATATGATATCGATGTCAGGTTATGTGTCAATTGTTAGTACCGAGGTCATATGATATCAATGTCAGATTATGTGTCAATCGTTGGTATCAAGGTCATTTGATATGGATGCCAGGTTGTATGTCAATCGCTTGTACCGAAGTCATATGACATCGATGTCAGGTTGCACGTCAATCGTTAGTATCAAGGTCATATGATATGGGGGCCAGGTTATATGTCAATTGTTAGTACCAAGGTCATATGCTATCAATGTCAGGTTATATGTCAATCGTTAGTACCGAGTTCATATAATATCGATATCAGGTTGTATGTCAATCACTGGTACCGAGGACATATTATATCGATGTCAGGTTATATGTCAATTGTTATTATTGAGGTCAGATGATATCGATGTCAGGTTATATGTCAATCGTTAGTACCGAGGTCATATGATATCGATGTCAGGTTGTATGTCAATCCTTGGTATCGAGGTCATATGATATGGATGCCAGGTTGTATGTCAGTCGTTAGTACCGATGTCATATGATATTGAAGTCAGGTTGTATGTCAATCGTTAGTACCGAAGTCATATGACATCGATGTCAGGTTATATGTCAATCGTTAGTACCGAAGTCATATGACATCGATGTCAGGTTATATGTCAATCGTTAGTACCGAGGTCATATGATATTGATGTCAGGTTATATGTCAATCGTTAGTATCGAGGTCATATGATATGGGTGCCAGGTTATAGTTCACTTGTTAGTACCGAGGTCATATGATATCGATGTCAGGTTATGTGTCAATTGTTAGTACCGAGGTCATATGATATCAATGTCAGATTATGTGTCAATCGTTGGTATCAAGGTCATTTGATATGGATGCCAGGTTGTATGTCAGTCGTTTGTACCGATGTCATATGATATTGAGGTCAGGTTGTATGTCAATTGTTAGTACCGAAGTCGTATGACATCAATGTCAGGTTATATGTCAATCATTAGTACCGAAGTCATATGACATCGATGTCAGGTTATATGTCAATCGTTAGTATCGAGGTCATATGACATTGATGTCAGATTATATGTCAATCATTAGTATCGAGGTCATATGATATCGATGTCAGGTTATATGTCAATCGCTAGTACCTGGGTCATATGATATCGGTGTCAGGTTGTATGTCAATCGTTAGTACCGAGGTCATATGATATCGATGTCAGGTTATATGTCAATCGTTAGTACCAAACTCATATGACATCGATGTCAGGTTATATGTCAATCGCTTGTACCGAAGTCATATGACATCGATGTCAGGTTGCACGTCAATCGTTAGTATCAAGGTCATATGATATGGGGGCCAGGTTATATGTCAATTGTTAGTACCAAGGTCATATGCTATCAATGTCAGGTTATATGTCAATCGTTAGTACCGAGTTCATATAATATCGATATCAGGTTGTATGTCAATCACTGGTACCGAGGACATATTATATCGATGTCAGGTTATATGTCAATTGTTATTATTGAGGTCAGATGATATCGATGTCAGGTTATATGTCAATCGTTAGTACCAAGGTCATATGATATCGATGTCAGGTTGTATGTCAATCCTTGGTATCGAGGTCATATGATATGGATGCCAGGTTGTATGTCAGTCGTTAGTACCGATGTCATATGATATTGAAGTCAGGTTGTATGTCAATCGTTAGTACCGAAGTCATATGACATCGATGTCAGGTTATATGTCAATCGTTAGTACCGAAGTCATATGACATCGATGTCAGGTTATATGTCAATCGTTAGTACCGAGGTCATATGATATTGATGTCAGGTTATATGTCAATCATTAGTATCGAGGTCATATGATATCAATGTCAGGTTATATGTCAATCGTTAGTATCAAAGTCATATAACGTCAATGTCAGGTTATATGTCAATCGCTTGTACCGAGGTCATATGATATCAATGTCAGGTTATATGTCAATCGTTAGTACCGAGTTCATATAATATCGATATCAGGTTGTATGTCAATCACTGGTACCGAGGACATATTATATCGATGTCAGGTTATATGTCAATTGTTATTATTGAGGTCAGATGATATCGATGTCAGGTTATATGTCAATCGTTAGTACCGAGGTCATATGATATCGATGTCAGGTTGTATGTTAATCCTTGGTATCGAGGTCATATGATATGGATGCCAGGTTGTATGTCAGTCGTTAGTACCGATGTCATATGATATTGAAGTCAGGTTGTATGTCAATCGTTAGTACCGAAGTCATATGACATCGATGTCAGGTTATATGTCAATCGTTAGTACCGAAGTCATATGACATCGATGTCAGGTTATATGTCAATCGTTAGTACCGAGGTCATATGATATTGATGTCAGGTTATATGTCAATCGTTAGTATCGAGGTCATATGATATCAATGTCAGGTTATATGTCAATCGTTAGTATCAAAGTCATATAACGTCAATGTCAGGTTATATGTCAATCGCTTGTACCGAGGTCATATGATATCAATGTCAGGTTGTATGTCAGTCATTAGTACCGAGGTCATATGATATCGATGTCAGGTTATATGTCAATCGTTAGTATCGAAGTAATATAAGCTCGATGTCAGGTTGTATGTCAATTGTTAGTATCGAACTCATATGACATAGGTGTCAGGTTATATGTTAATCGCTAGGACCGAGGTCATGCGATATCGATGTCAGGTTATGTGTCAATCGTTAGTACCGAGGTCATATGATATCGATGTCAGGTTATATGTCAATCGTTAGTACCAAACTCATATGACATCGATGTCAGGTTATATGTTAATCGCTTGTACCGAAGTCATATGACATCGATGGCAGGTTGCATGTCAATCGTTAGTATCAAGGTCATATGATATGGGTGCCAGGTTATAGTTCAATTGTTAGTACCGAGGTCATATGACATCGATCTCAGGTTATGTGTCAATTGTTAGTACCGAGGTCATATGATATCGATGTCAGGTTATGTGTCAATCGTTAGTACCGAGGTCATATGATATCATTGTCAGGTTATATGTCAATCGTTAGTACCGAGGTCATATGATATCGATGTCAGGTTGTATGTCAATCCTTGGTATCAAGGTCATTTGATATGGATGCCAGGTTGTATGTCAGTCGTTAGTACTGATGTCATATGATATTGAAGTCAGGTTGTATGTCAATCGTTAGTACCGAAGTCATATGACATCGATGTCAGGTTATATGTCAATCGTTAGTACCGAATTCATATGACATCGATGTCAGGTTATATGTCAATCATTAGTACCGAGGTCATATGATATCGATGTCAGGTTATATGTCAATCGTTAGTATCGAGGTCATATGATATCGATGTCAGGTTATATGTCAATCATTAGTATCGAGGTCATATGATATCGATGTCAGGTTATATGTCAATCGCTAGTACCTGGGGCATATGATATCGGTGTCAGGTTATATGTTAATCACTAGGACCGAGGTCATATGATATCGATGTCAGGTTATATGTCAATCGTTAGTACCAAACTCATATGACATCGATATCAGGTTATATGTCAATCGCTTGTACCGAGGTCATATGATATCAATGTCAGGTTGTATGTCAGTCATTAGTACCGAGGTCATATGATATCGATGTCAGGTTGTATGTCAATCGCTGATACCGAGGTCATATGATATTGATGTCAGGTTATATGTCAATCGTTAGTATCAAGGTCATATGATATCGATGTCAGGTTACATGTCAATCGTTAGTATCAAAGTCATATAACGTCGATGTCAGGTTATATGTCAATTGTTAGTATCGAACTCATATGACATAGATGTCAGGTTATATGTCAATCGTTAGTACCGAGGTCATATGATATTGATGTCAGGTTATATGTCAATCGTTAGTATCGAGGTCATATGATATCAATGTCAGGTTATATGTCAATCGTTAGTATCAAAGTCATATAACGTCAATGTCAGGTTATATGTCAATCGCTTGTACCGAGGTCATATGATATCAATGTCAGGTTGTATGTCAGTCATTAGTACCGAGGTCATATGATATCGATGTCAGGTTGTATGTCAATCGCTGGTACCGAGGTCATATGATATCGATGTCAGGTTATATGTCAATCGTTAGTATCAAGGTCATATGATATCGATGTCAGGTTATATGTCAATCGTTAGTATCGAAGTAATATAAGCTCGATGTCAGGTTGTATGTCAATTGTTAGTATCAAACTCATACGACATAGGTGTCAGGTTATATGTTAATCGCTAGGACCGAGGTCATGCGATATCGATGTCAGGTTATGTGTCAATCGTTAGTACCGAGGTCATATGATATCGATGTCAGGTTATATGTCAATCGTTAGTACCGAGGTCATATGATATCGATGTCAGGTTAAATGTCAATCGTTAGTACCAAACTCATATGACATCGATGTCAGGTTATATGTTAATCGCTTGTACCGAAGTCATATGACATCGATGGCAGGTTGCATGTCAATCGTTAGTATCAAGGTCATATGATATGGGTGCCAGGTTATAGTTCAATTGTTAGTACCGAGGTCATATGACATCGATCTCAGGTTATGTGTCAATTGTTAGTACCGAGGTCATATGATATCGATGTCAGGTTATGTGTCAATCGTTAGTACCGAGGTCATATGATATCATTGTCAGGTTATATGTCAATCGTTAGTACCGAGGTCATATGATATCGATGTCAGGTTGTATGTCAATCCTTGGTATCAAGGTCATTTGATATGGATGCCAGGTTGTATGTCAGTCGTTAGTACTGATGTCATATGATATTGAAGTCAGGTTGTATGTCAATCGTTAGTACCGAAGTCATATGACATCGATGTCAGGTTATATGTCAATCGTTAGTACCGAATTCATATGACATCGATGTCAGGTTATATGTCAATCGTTAGTATCAAAGTCATATAACGTCGATGTCAGGTTATATGTCAATTGTTAGTATCGAACTCATATGACATAGATGTCAGGTTATATGTTAATCGTTAGTACCGAGGTCATATGATATTGATGTCAGGTTATATGTCAATCGTTAGTATCGAGGTCATATGATATCAATGTCAGGTTATATGTCAATCGTTAGTATCAAAGTCATATAACGTCAATGTCAGGTTATATGTCAATCGCTTGTACCGAGGTCATATGATATCAATGTCAGGTTGTATGTCAGTCATTAGTACCGAGGTCATATGATATCGATGTCAGGTTGTATGTCAATCGCTGGTACCGAGGTCATATGATATCGATGTCAGGTTATATGTCAATCGTTAGTATCAAGGTCATATGATATCGATGTCAGGTTATATGTCAATCGTTAGTATCGAAGTAATATAAGCTCGATGTCAGGTTGTATGTCAATTGTTAGTATCAAACTCATATGACATAGGTGTCAGGTTATATGTTAATCGCTAGGACCGAAGTCATATGACATCGATGTCAGGTTGCACGTCAATCGTTAGTATCAAGGTCATATGATATGGGGGCCAGGTTATATGTCAATTGTTAGTACCAAGGTCATATGCTATCAATGTCAGGTTATATGTCAATCGTTAGTACCGAGTTCATATAATATCGATATCAGGTTGTATGTCAATCACTGGTACCGAGGACATATTATATCGATGTCAGGTTATATGTCAATTGTTATTATTGAGGTCAGATGATATCGATGTCAGGTTATATGTCAATCGTTAGTACCGAGGTCATATGATATCGATGTCAGGTTGTATGTCAATCCTTGGTATCGAGGTCATATGATATGGATGCCAGGTTGTATGTCAGTCGTTAGTACCGATGTCATATGATATTGAAGTCAGGTTGTATGTCAATCGTTAGTACCGAAGTCATATGACATCGATGTCAGGTTATATGTCAATCGTTAGTACCGAAGTCATATGACATCGATGTCAGGTTATATGTCAATCGTTAGTACCGAGGTCATATGATATTGATGTCAGGTTATATGTCAATCGTTAGTATCGAGGTCATATGATATGGGTGCCAGGTTATAGTTCACTTGTTAGTACCGAGGTCATATGATATCGATGTCAGGTTATGTGTCAATTGTTAGTACCGAGGTCATATGATATCAATGTCAGATTATGTGTCAATCGTTGGTATCAAGGTCATTTGATATGGATGCCAGGTTGTATGTCAGTCGTTTGTACCGATGTCATATGATATTGAGGTCAGGTTGTATGTCAATTGTTAGTACCGAAGTCGTATGACATCAATGTCAGGTTATATGTCAATCATTAGTACCGAAGTCATATGACATCGATGTCAGGTTATATGTCAATCGTTAGTATCGAGGTCATATGACATTGATGTCAGATTATATGTCAATCATTAGTATCGAGGTCATATGATATCGATGTCAGGTTATATGTCAATCGCTAGTACCTGGGTCATATGATATCGGTGTCAGGTTGTATGTCAATCGTTAGTACCGAGGTCATATGATATCGATGTCAGGTTATATGTCAATTGTTAGTACCAAACTCATATGACATCGATGTCAGGTTATATGTCAATCGCTTGTACCGAAGTCATATGACATCGATGTCAGGTTGCACGTCAATCGTTAGTATCAAAGTCATATAACGTCAATGTCAGGTTATATGTCAATCGCTTGTACCGAGGTCATATGATATCAATGTCAGGTTGTATGTCAGTCATTAGTACCGAGGTCATATGATATCGATGTCAGGTTATATGTCAATCGTTAGTACCGAGTTCATATAATATCCATATCAGGTTGTATGTCAATCGCTGGTACCGAGGACATATGATATTGATGTCAGGTTATATGTCAATTGTTATTATTGAGGTCAGATGATATCGATGTCAGGTTATATGTCAATCGCTAGTACCGAAGTCATATGACATAGATGTCAGGTTGCACATCAATTGCTAGTATCAAGGTCATATGATATGGGGGCCAGGTTATATGTCAATTGTTAGTACCAAGGTCATATGATATCGATGTCAGGTTATATGTTAATCGTTAGTACCGAACTGATATGACATAGATCTCAGGTTATATGTCAATCGCTTGTACCGAAGTCATATGACATCGATGTCAGGTTATATGTCAATCGTTAGTAGCAAACTCATATGACATCGATGTCAGGTTATATGTCAGTCGCTTGTACCGAAGTCATATGACATCGATGGCAGGTTGCATGTCAATCGTTAGTATCAAGGTCATATGATATGGGTGCCAGGTTATAGTTCAATTGTTAGTACTGAGGTCATATGATATCGATGTCAGGTTATGTGTCAATTGTTAGTACCGAGGTCATATGATATCAATGTCAGGTTATATGTCAATCGTTGGTATCAAGGTCATTTGATATGGATGCCAGGTTGTATGTCAGTCGTTTGTACCGATGTCATATGATATTGTTGAAGTCAGGTTGTATGTCAATCGTTAGTACCAAAGTCATATGACATCGATGTCAGGTTATATGTCAATCGTTAGTACCGAAGTCATATGACATCGATGTCAGGTTATATGTCAATCGTTAGTACCGAGGTCATATGATATCGATGTCAGGTTATATGTCAATCGTTAGTATCGAGGTCATATGATATCGATGTCAGGTTATATGTCAATCATTAGTATCGAGGTCATATGATATCGATGTCAGGTTATATGTCAATCGCTAGTACCTGGGTCATATGATATCGGTGTCAGGTTGTATGTCAATCGTTAGTACCGAAGTCATATGACATCGATGTCAGGTTGCACGTCAATCGTTAGTATCAAGGTCATATGATATGGGGGCCAGGTTATATGTCAATTGTTAGTACCAAGGTCATATGATATCAATGTCAGGTTATATGTCAATCGTTAGTACCGAGTTCATATAATATCGATATCAGGTTGTATGTCAATCGCTGGTACCGAGGACATATGATATCGATGTCAGGTTATATGTCAATTGTTATTATTGAGGTCAGATGATATCGATGTCAGGTTATATGTCAATCGTTAGTACCAAACTCATATGACATAGATGTCAGGTTATATGTTAATCGTTAGTACCAAACTCATATGACATCGATGTCAGGTTATATGTCAATCGCTTGTACCGAAGTCATATGACATCGACGTCAGGTTGCACGTCAATTGTTAGTATCAAGGTCATATGATATGGGGGCCAGGTTATATGTCAATTGTTAGTACCAAGGTCATATGATATCGATGTCAGGTTATATGTTAATCGTTAGTACCGAACTGATATGACATAGATCTCAGGTTATATGTCAATCGCTTGTACCGAAGTCATATGACATCGATGGCAGGTTGCATGTCAATCGTTAGTATCAAGGTCATATGATATGGGTGCCAGGTTATAGTTCACTTGTTAGTACCGAGGTCATATGATATCGATGTCAGGTTATGTGTCAATTGTTAGTACCGAGGTCATATGATATCAATGTCAGATTATGTGTCAATCGTTGGTATCAAGGTCATTTGATATGGATGCCAGGTTGTATGTCAATCGCTTGTACCGAAGTCATATGACATCGATGTCAGGTTGCACGTCAATCGTTAGTATCAAGGTCATATGATATGGGGGCCAGGTTATATGTCAATTGTTAGTACCAAGGTCATATGCTATCAATGTCAGGTTATATGTCAATCGTTAGTACCGAGTTCATATAATATCGATATCAGGTTGTATGTCAATCACTGGTACCGAGGACATATTATATCGATGTCAGGTTATATGTCAATTGTTATTATTGAGGTCAGATGATATCGATGTCAGGTTATATGTCAATCGTTAGTACCGAGGTCATATGATATCGATGTCAGGTTGTATGTCAATCCTTGGTATCGAGGTCATATGATATGGATGCCAGGTTGTATGTCAGTCGTTAGTACCGATGTCATATGATATTGAAGTCAGGTTGTATGTCAATCGTTAGTACCGAAGTCATATGACATCGATGTCAGGTTATATGTCAATCGTTAGTACCGAAGTCATATGACATCGATGTCAGGTTATATGTCAATCGTTAGTACCGAGGTCATATGATATTGATGTCAGGTTATATGTCAATCGTTAGTATCGAGGTCATATGATATGGGTGCCAGGTTATAGTTCACTTGTTAGTACCGAGGTCATATGATATCGATGTCAGGTTATGTGTCAATTGTTAGTACCGAGGTCATATGATATCAATGTCAGATTATGTGTCAATCGTTGGTATCAAGGTCATTTGATATGGATGCCAGGTTGTATGTCAGTCGTTTGTACCGATGTCATATGATATTGAGGTCAGGTTGTATGTCAATTGTTAGTACCGAAGTCGTATGACATCAATGTCAGGTTATATGTCAATCATTAGTACCGAAGTCATATGACATCGATGTCAGGTTATATGTCAATCGTTAGTATCGAGGTCATATGACATTGATGTCAGATTATATGTCAATCATTAGTATCGAGGTCATATGATATCGATGTCAGGTTATATGTCAATCGCTAGTACCTGGGTCATATGATATCGGTGTCAGGTTGTATGTCAATCGTTAGTACCGAGGTCATATGATATCGATGTCAGGTTATATGTCAATCGTTAGTACCAAACTCATATGACATCGATGTCAGGTTATATGTCAATCGCTTGTACCGAAGTCATATGACATCGATGTCAGGTTGCACGTCAATCGTTAGTATCAAGGTCATATGATATGGGGGCCAGGTTATATGTCAATTGTTAGTACCAAGGTCATATGCTATCAATGTCAGGTTATATGTCAATCGTTAGTACCGAGTTCATATAATATCGATATCAGGTTGTATGTCAATCACTGGTACCGAGGACATATTATATCGATGTCAGGTTATATGTCAATTGTTATTATTGAGGTCAGATGATATCGATGTCAGGTTATATGTCAATCGTTAGTACCAAGGTCATATGATATCGATGTCAGGTTGTATGTCAATCCTTGGTATCGAGGTCATATGATATGGATGCCAGGTTGTATGTCAGTCGTTAGTACCGATGTCATATGATATTGAAGTCAGGTTGTATGTCAATCGTTAGTACCGAAGTCATATGACATCGATGTCAGGTTATATGTCAATCGTTAGTACCGAAGTCATATGACATCGATGTCAGGTTATATGTCAATCGTTAGTACCGAGGTCATATGATATTGATGTCAGGTTATATGTCAATCATTAGTATCGAGGTCATATGATATCAATGTCAGGTTATATGTCAATCGTTAGTATCAAAGTCATATAACGTCAATGTCAGGTTATATGTCAATCGCTTGTACCGAGGTCATATGATATCAATGTCAGGTTATATGTCAATCGTTAGTACCGAGTTCATATAATATCGATATCAGGTTGTATGTCAATCACTGGTACCGAGGACATATTATATCGATGTCAGGTTATATGTCAATTGTTATTATTGAGGTCAGATGATATCGATGTCAGGTTATATGTCAATCGTTAGTACCGAGGTCATATGATATCGATGTCAGGTTGTATGTTAATCCTTGGTATCGAGGTCATATGATATGGATGCCAGGTTGTATGTCAGTCGTTAGTACCGATGTCATATGATATTGAAGTCAGGTTGTATGTCAATCGTTAGTACCGAAGTCATATGACATCGATGTCAGGTTATATGTCAATCGTTAGTACCGAAGTCATATGACATCGATGTCAGGTTATATGTCAATCGTTAGTACCGAGGTCATATGATATTGATGTCAGGTTATATGTCAATCGTTAGTATCGAGGTCATATGATATCAATGTCAGGTTATATGTCAATCGTTAGTATCAAAGTCATATAACGTCAATGTCAGGTTATATGTCAATCGCTTGTACCGAGGTCATATGATATCAATGTCAGGTTGTATGTCAGTCATTAGTACCGAGGTCATATGATATCGATGTCAGGTTGTATGTCAATCGCTGGTACCGAGGTCATATGATATCGATGTCAGGTTATATGTCAATCGTTAGTATCAAGGTCATATGATATCGATGTCAGGTTATATGTCAATCGTTAGTATCGAAGTAATATAAGCTCGATGTCAGGTTGTATGTCAATTGTTAGTATCGAACTCATATGACATAGGTGTCAGGTTATATGTTAATCGCTAGGACCGAGGTCATGCGATATCGATGTCAGGTTATGTGTCAATCGTTAGTACCGAGGTCATATGATATCGATGTCAGGTTATATGTCAATCGTTAGTACCAAACTCATATGACATCGATGTCAGGTTATATGTTAATCGCTTGTACCGAAGTCATATGACATCGATGGCAGGTTGCATGTCAATCGTTAGTATCAAGGTCATATGATATGGGTGCCAGGTTATAGTTCAATTGTTAGTACCGAGGTCATATGACATCGATCTCAGGTTATGTGTCAATTGTTAGTACCGAGGTCATATGATATCGATGTCAGGTTATGTGTCAATCGTTAGTACCGAGGTCATATGATATCATTGTCAGGTTATATGTCAATCGTTAGTACCGAGGTCATATGATATCGATGTCAGGTTGTATGTCAATCCTTGGTATCAAGGTCATTTGATATGGATGCCAGGTTGTATGTCAGTCGTTAGTACTGATGTCATATGATATTGAAGTCAGGTTGTATGTCAATCGTTAGTACCGAAGTCATATGACATCGATGTCAGGTTATATGTCAATCGTTAGTACCGAATTCATATGACATCGATGTCAGGTTATATGTCAATCATTAGTACCGAGGTCATATGATATCGATGTCAGGTTATATGTCAATCGTTAGTATCGAGGTCATATGATATCGATGTCAGGTTATATGTCAATCATTAGTATCGAGGTCATATGATATCGATGTCAGGTTATATGTCAATCGCTAGTACCTGGGGCATATGATATCGGTGTCAGGTTATATGTTAATCACTAGGACCGAGGTCATATGATATCGATGTCAGGTTATATGTCAATCGTTAGTACCAAACTCATATGACATCGATATCAGGTTATATGTCAATCGCTTGTACCGAGGTCATATGATATCAATGTCAGGTTGTATGTCAGTCATTAGTACCGAGGTCATATGATATCGATGTCAGGTTGTATGTCAATCGCTGATACCGAGGTCATATGATATTGATGTCAGGTTATATGTCAATCGTTAGTATCAAGGTCATATGATATCGATGTCAGGTTACATGTCAATCGTTAGTATCAAAGTCATATAACGTCGATGTCAGGTTATATGTCAATTGTTAGTATCGAACTCATATGACATAGATGTCAGGTTATATGTCAATCGTTAGTACCGAGGTCATATGATATTGATGTCAGGTTATATGTCAATCGTTAGTATCGAGGTCATATGATATCAATGTCAGGTTATATGTCAATCGTTAGTATCAAAGTCATATAACGTCAATGTCAGGTTATATGTCAATCGCTTGTACCGAGGTCATATGATATCAATGTCAGGTTGTATGTCAGTCATTAGTACCGAGGTCATATGATATCGATGTCAGGTTGTATGTCAATCGCTGGTACCGAGGTCATATGATATCGATGTCAGGTTATATGTCAATCGTTAGTATCAAGGTCATATGATATCGATGTCAGGTTATATGTCAATCGTTAGTATCGAAGTAATATAAGCTCGATGTCAGGTTGTATGTCAATTGTTAGTATCAAACTCATACGACATAGGTGTCAGGTTATATGTTAATCGCTAGGACCGAGGTCATGCGATATCGATGTCAGGTTATGTGTCAATCGTTAGTACCGAGGTCATATGATATCGATGTCAGGTTATATGTCAATCGTTAGTACCGAGGTCATATGATATCGATGTCAGGTTAAATGTCAATCGTTAGTACCAAACTCATATGACATCGATGTCAGGTTATATGTTAATCGCTTGTACCGAAGTCATATGACATCGATGGCAGGTTGCATGTCAATCGTTAGTATCAAGGTCATATGATATGGGTGCCAGGTTATAGTTCAATTGTTAGTACCGAGGTCATATGACATCGATCTCAGGTTATGTGTCAATTGTTAGTACCGAGGTCATATGATATCGATGTCAGGTTATGTGTCAATCGTTAGTACCGAGGTCATATGATATCATTGTCAGGTTATATGTCAATCGTTAGTACCGAGGTCATATGATATCGATGTCAGGTTGTATGTCAATCCTTGGTATCAAGGTCATTTGATATGGATGCCAGGTTGTATGTCAGTCGTTAGTACTGATGTCATATGATATTGAAGTCAGGTTGTATGTCAATCGTTAGTACCGAAGTCATATGACATCGATGTCAGGTTATATGTCAATCGTTAGTACCGAATTCATATGACATCGATGTCAGGTTATATGTCAATCGTTAGTATCAAAGTCATATAACGTCGATGTCAGGTTATATGTCAATTGTTAGTATCGAACTCATATGACATAGATGTCAGGTTATATGTTAATCGTTAGTACCGAGGTCATATGATATTGATGTCAGGTTATATGTCAATCGTTAGTATCGAGGTCATATGATATCAATGTCAGGTTATATGTCAATCGTTAGTATCAAAGTCATATAACGTCAATGTCAGGTTATATGTCAATCGCTTGTACCGAGGTCATATGATATCAATGTCAGGTTGTATGTCAGTCATTAGTACCGAGGTCATATGATATCGATGTCAGGTTGTATGTCAATCGCTGGTACCGAGGTCATATGATATCGATGTCAGGTTATATGTCAATCGTTAGTATCAAGGTCATATGATATCGATGTCAGGTTATATGTCAATCGTTAGTATCGAAGTAATATAAGCTCGATGTCAGGTTGTATGTCAATTGTTAGTATCAAACTCATATGACATAGGTGTCAGGTTATATGTTAATCGCTAGGACCGAAGTCATATGACATCGATGTCAGGTTGCACGTCAATCGTTAGTATCAAGGTCATATGATATGGGGGCCAGGTTATATGTCAATTGTTAGTACCAAGGTCATATGCTATCAATGTCAGGTTATATGTCAATCGTTAGTACCGAGTTCATATAATATCGATATCAGGTTGTATGTCAATCACTGGTACCGAGGACATATTATATCGATGTCAGGTTATATGTCAATTGTTATTATTGAGGTCAGATGATATCGATGTCAGGTTATATGTCAATCGTTAGTACCGAGGTCATATGATATCGATGTCAGGTTGTATGTCAATCCTTGGTATCGAGGTCATATGATATGGATGCCAGGTTGTATGTCAGTCGTTAGTACCGATGTCATATGATATTGAAGTCAGGTTGTATGTCAATCGTTAGTACCGAAGTCATATGACATCGATGTCAGGTTATATGTCAATCGTTAGTACCGAAGTCATATGACATCGATGTCAGGTTATATGTCAATCGTTAGTACCGAGGTCATATGATATTGATGTCAGGTTATATGTCAATCGTTAGTATCGAGGTCATATGATATGGGTGCCAGGTTATAGTTCACTTGTTAGTACCGAGGTCATATGATATCGATGTCAGGTTATGTGTCAATTGTTAGTACCGAGGTCATATGATATCAATGTCAGATTATGTGTCAATCGTTGGTATCAAGGTCATTTGATATGGATGCCAGGTTGTATGTCAGTCGTTTGTACCGATGTCATATGATATTGAGGTCAGGTTGTATGTCAATTGTTAGTACCGAAGTCGTATGACATCAATGTCAGGTTATATGTCAATCATTAGTACCGAAGTCATATGACATCGATGTCAGGTTATATGTCAATCGTTAGTATCGAGGTCATATGACATTGATGTCAGATTATATGTCAATCATTAGTATCGAGGTCATATGATATCGATGTCAGGTTATATGTCAATCGCTAGTACCTGGGTCATATGATATCGGTGTCAGGTTGTATGTCAATCGTTAGTACCGAGGTCATATGATATCGATGTCAGGTTATATGTCAATCGTTAGTACCAAACTCATATGACATCGATGTCAGGTTATATGTCAATCGCTTGTACCGAAGTCATATGACATCGATGTCAGGTTGCACGTCAATCGTTAGTATCAAAGTCATATAACGTCAATGTCAGGTTATATGTCAATCGCTTGTACCGAGGTCATATGATATCAATGTCAGGTTGTATGTCAGTCATTAGTACCGAGGTCATATGATATCGATGTCAGGTTGTATGTCAATCGCTGGTACCGAGGTCATATGATATCGATGTCAGGTTATATGTCAATCGTTAGTATCAAGGTCATATGATATCGATGTCAGGTTATATGTCAATCGTTAGTATCGAAGTAATATAAGCTCGATGTCAGGTTGTATGTCAATTGTTAGTATCAAACTCATATGACATAGGTGTCAGGTTATATGTTAATCGCTAGGACCGAAGTCATATGACATCGATGTCAGGTTGCACGTCAATCGTTAGTATCAAGGTCATATGATATGGGGGCCAGGTTATATGTCAATTGTTAGTACCAAGGTCATATGCTATCAATGTCAGGTTATATGTCAATCGTTAGTACCGAGTTCATATAATATCGATATCAGGTTGTATGTCAATCACTGGTACCGAGGACATATTATATCGATGTCAGGTTATATGTCAATTGTTATTATTGAGGTCAGATGATATCGATGTCAGGTTATATGTCAATCGTTAGTACCGAGGTCATATGATATCGATGTCAGGTTGTATGTCAATCCTTGGTATCGAGGTCATATGATATGGATGCCAGGTTGTATGTCAGTCGTTAGTACCGATGTCATATGATATTGAAGTCAGGTTGTATGTCAATCGTTAGTACCGAAGTCATATGACATCGATGTCAGGTTATATGTCAATCGTTAGTACCGAAGTCATATGACATCGATGTCAGGTTATATGTCAATCGTTAGTACCGAGGTCATATGATATTGATGTCAGGTTATATGTCAATCGTTAGTATCGAGGTCATATGATATGGGTGCCAGGTTATAGTTCACTTGTTAGTACCGAGGTCATATGATATCGATGTCAGGTTATGTGTCAATTGTTAGTACCGAGGTCATATGATATCAATGTCAGATTATGTGTCAATCGTTGGTATCAAGGTCATTTGATATGGATGCCAGGTTGTATGTCAGTCGTTTGTACCGATGTCATATGATATTGAGGTCAGGTTGTATGTCAATTGTTAGTACCGAAGTCGTATGACATCAATGTCAGGTTATATGTCAATCATTAGTACCGAAGTCATATGACATCGATGTCAGGTTATATGTCAATCGTTAGTATCGAGGTCATATGACATTGATGTCAGATTATATGTCAATCATTAGTATCGAGGTCATATGATATCGATGTCAGGTTATATGTCAATCGCTAGTACCTGGGTCATATGATATCGGTGTCAGGTTGTATGTCAATCGTTAGTACCGAGGTCATATGATATCGATGTCAGGTTGCACGTCAATCGTTAGTATCAAGGTCATATGATATGGGGGCCAGGTTATATGTCAATTGTTAGTACCAAGGTCATATGCTATCAATGTCAGGTTATATGTCAATCGTTAGTACCGAGTTCATATAATATCGATATCAGGTTGTATGTCAATCACTGGTACCGAGGACATATTATATCGATGTCAGGTTATATGTCAATTGTTATTATTGAGGTCAGATGATATCGATGTCAGGTTATATGTCAATCGTTAGTACCAAGGTCATATGATATCGATGTCAGGTTGTATGTCAATCCTTGGTATCGAGGTCATATGATATGGATGCCAGGTTGTATGTCAGTCGTTAGTACCGATGTCATATGATATTGAAGTCAGGTTGTATGTCAATCGTTAGTACCGAAGTCATATGACATCGATGTCAGGTTATATGTCAATCGTTAGTACCGAAGTCATATGACATCGATGTCAGGTTATATGTCAATCGTTAGTACCGAGGTCATATGATATTGATGTCAGGTTATATGTCAATCATTAGTATCGAGGTCATATGATATCAATGTCAGGTTATATGTCAATCGTTAGTATCAAAGTCATATAACGTCAATGTCAGGTTATATGTCAATCGCTTGTACCGAGGTCATATGATATCGATGTCAGGTTGTATGTCAATCCTTGGTATCGAGGTCATATGATATGGATGCCAGGTTGTATGTCAGTCGTTAGTACCGATGTCATATGATATTGAAGTCAGGTTGTATGTCAATCGTTAGTACCGAAGTCATATGACATCGATGTCAGGTTATATGTCAATCGTTAGTACCGAAGTCATATGACATCGATGTCAGGTTATATGTCAATCGTTAGTACCGAGGTCATATGATATTGATGTCAGGTTATATGTCAATCGTTAGTATCGAGGTCATATGATATGGGTGCCAGGTTATAGTTCACTTGTTAGTACCGAGGTCATATGATATCGATGTCAGGTTATGTGTCAATTGTTAGTACCGAGGTCATATGATATCAATGTCAGATTATGTGTCAATCGTTGGTATCAAGGTCATTTGATATGGATGCCAGGTTGTATGTCAGTCGTTTGTACCGATGTCATATGATATTGAGGTCAGGTTGTATGTCAATTGTTAGTACCGAAGTCGTATGACATCAATGTCAGGTTATATGTCAATCATTAGTACCGAAGTCATATGACATCGATGTCAGGTTATATGTCAATCGTTAGTATCGAGGTCATATGACATTGATGTCAGATTATATGTCAATCATTAGTATCGAGGTCATATGATATCGATGTCAGGTTATATGTCAATCGCTAGTACCTGGGTCATATGATATCGGTGTCAGGTTGTATGTCAATCGTTAGTACCGAGGTCATATGATATCGATGTCAGGTTGCACGTCAATCGTTAGTATCAAGGTCATATGATATGGGGGCCAGGTTATATGTCAATTGTTAGTACCAAGGTCATATGCTATCAATGTCAGGTTATATGTCAATCGTTAGTACCGAGTTCATATAATATCGATATCAGGTTGTATGTCAATCACTGGTACCGAGGACATATTATATCGATGTCAGGTTATATGTCAATTGTTATTATTGAGGTCAGATGATATCGATGTCAGGTTATATGTCAATCGTTAGTACCAAGGTCATATGATATCGATGTCAGGTTGTATGTCAATCCTTGGTATCGAGGTCATATGATATGGATGCCAGGTTGTATGTCAGTCGTTAGTACCGATGTCATATGATATTGAAGTCAGGTTGTATGTCAATCGTTAGTACCGAAGTCATATGACATCGATGTCAGGTTATATGTCAATCGTTAGTACCGAAGTCATATGACATCGATGTCAGGTTATATGTCAATCGTTAGTACCGAGGTCATATGATATTGATGTCAGGTTATATGTCAATCATTAGTATCGAGGTCATATGATATCAATGTCAGGTTATATGTCAATCGTTAGTATCAAAGTCATATAACGTCAATGTCAGGTTATATGTCAATCGCTTGTACCGAGGTCATATGATATCAATGTCAGGTTATATGTCAATCGTTAGTACCGAGTTCATATAATATCGATATCAGGTTGTATGTCAATCACTGGTACCGAGGACATATTATATCGATGTCAGGTTATATGTCAATTGTTATTATTGAGGTCAGATGATATCGATGTCAGGTTATATGTCAATCGTTAGTACCGAGGTCATATGATATCGATGTCAGGTTGTATGTTAATCCTTGGTATCGAGGTCATATGATATGGATGCCAGGTTGTATGTCAGTCGTTAGTACCGATGTCATATGATATTGAAGTCAGGTTGTATGTCAATCGTTAGTACCGAAGTCATATGACATCGATGTCAGGTTATATGTCAATCGTTAGTACCGAAGTCATATGACATCGATGTCAGGTTATATGTCAATCGTTAGTACCGAGGTCATATGATATTGATGTCAGGTTATATGTCAATCGTTAGTATCGAGGTCATATGATATCAATGTCAGGTTATATGTCAATCGTTAGTATCAAAGTCATATAACGTCAATGTCAGGTTATATGTCAATCGCTTGTACCGAGGTCATATGATATCAATGTCAGGTTGTATGTCAGTCATTAGTACCGAGGTCATATGATATCGATGTCAGGTTGTATGTCAATCGCTGGTACCGAGGTCATATGATATCGATGTCAGGTTATATGTCAATCGTTAGTATCAAGGTCATATGATATCGATGTCAGGTTATATGTCAATCGTTAGTATCGAAGTAATATAAGCTCGATGTCAGGTTGTATGTCAATTGTTAGTATCGAACTCATATGACATAGGTGTCAGGTTATATGTTAATCGCTAGGACCGAGGTCATGCGATATCGATGTCAGGTTATGTGCCAATCGTTAGTACCGAGGTCATATGATATCGATGTCAGGTTATATGTCAATCGTTAGTACCAAACTCATATGACATCGATGTCAGGTTATATGTTAATCGCTTGTACCGAAGTCATATGACATCGATGGCAGGTTGCATGTCAATCGTTAGTATCAAGGTCATATGATATGGGTGCCAGGTTATAGTTCAATTGTTAGTACCGAGGTCATATGACATCGATCTCAGGTTATGTGTCAATTGTTAGTACCGAGGTCATATGATATCGATGTCAGGTTATGTGTCAATCGTTAGTACCGAGGTCATATGATATCATTGTCAGGTTATATGTCAATCGTTAGTACCGAGGTCATATGATATCGATGTCAGGTTGTATGTCAATCCTTGGTATCAAGGTCATTTGATATGGATGCCAGGTTGTATGTCAGTCGTTAGTACTGATGTCATATGATATTGAAGTCAGGTTGTATGTCAATCGTTAGTACCGAAGTCATATGACATCGATGTCAGGTTATATGTCAATCGTTAGTACCGAATTCATATGACATCGATGTCAGGTTATATGTCAATCATTAGTACCGAGGTCATATGATATCGATGTCAGGTTATATGTCAATCGTTAGTATCGAGGTCATATGATATCGATGTCAGGTTATATGTCAATCATTAGTATCGAGGTCATATGATATCGATGTCAGGTTATATGTCAATCGCTAGTACCTGGGGCATATGATATCGGTGTCAGGTTATATGTCAATCGTTAGTACCAAACTCATATGACATCGATATCAGGTTATATGTCAATCGCTTGTACCGAGGTCATATGATATCAATGTCAGGTTGTATGTCAGTCATTAGTACCGAGGTCATATGATATCGATGTCAGGTTGTATGTCAATCGCTGATACCGAGGTCATATGATATTGATGTCAGGTTATATGTCAATCGTTAGTATCAAGGTCATATGATATCGATGTCAGGTTACATGTCAATCGTTAGTATCAAAGTCATATAACGTCGATGTCAGGTTATATGTCAATTGTTAGTATCGAACTCATATGACATAGATGTCAGGTTATATGTCAATCGTTAGTACCGAGGTCATATGATATTGATGTCAGGTTATATGTCAATCGTTAGTATCGAGGTCATATGATATCAATGTCAGGTTATATGTCAATCGTTAGTATCAAAGTCATATAACGTCAATGTCAGGTTATATGTCAATCGCTTGTACCGAGGTCATATGATATCAATGTCAGGTTGTATGTCAGTCATTAGTACCGAGGTCATATGATATCGATGTCAGGTTGTATGTCAATCGCTGGTACCGAGGTCATATGATATCGATGTCAGGTTATATGTCAATCGTTAGTATCAAGGTCATATGATATCGATGTCAGGTTATATGTCAATCGTTAGTATCGAAGTAATATAAGCTCGATGTCAGGTTGTATGTCAATTGTTAGTATCAAACTCATACGACATAGGTGTCAGGTTATATGTTAATCGCTAGGACCGAGGTCATGCGATATCGATGTCAGGTTATGTGTCAATCGTTAGTACCGAGGTCATATGATATCGATGTCAGGTTATATGTCAATCGTTAGTACCGAGGTCATATGATATCGATGTCAGGTTAAATGTCAATCGTTAGTACCAAACTCATATGACATCGATGTCAGGTTATATGTTAATCGCTTGTACCGAAGTCATATGACATCGATGGCAGGTTGCATGTCAATCGTTAGTATCAAGGTCATATGATATGGGTGCCAGGTTATAGTTCAATTGTTAGTACCGAGGTCATATGACATCGATCTCAGGTTATGTGTCAATTGTTAGTACCGAGGTCATATGATATCGATGTCAGGTTATGTGTCAATCGTTAGTACCGAGGTCATATGATATCATTGTCAGGTTATATGTCAATCGTTAGTACCGAGGTCATATGATATCGATGTCAGGTTGTATGTCAATCCTTGGTATCAAGGTCATTTGATATGGATGCCAGGTTGTATGTCAGTCGTTAGTACTGATGTCATATGATATTGAAGTCAGGTTGTATGTCAATCGTTAGTACCGAAGTCATATGACATCGATGTCAGGTTATATGTCAATCGTTAGTACCGAATTCATATGACATCGATGTCAGGTTATATGTCAATCGTTAGTATCAAAGTCATATAACGTCGATGTCAGGTTATATGTCAATTGTTAGTATCGAACTCATATGACATAGATGTCAGGTTATATGTTAATCGTTAGTACCGAGGTCATATGATATTGATGTCAGGTTATATGTCAATCGTTAGTATCAAAGTCATATAACGTCAATGTCAGGTTATATGTCAATCGCTTGTACCGAGGTCATATGATATCAATGTCAGGTTGTATGTCAGTCATTAGTACCGAGGTCATATGATATCGATGTCAGGTTGTATGTCAATCGCTGGTACCGAGGTCATATGATATCGATGTCAGGTTATATGTCAATCGTTAGTATCAAGGTCATATGATATCGATGTCAGGTTATATGTCAATCGTTAGTATCGAAGTAATATAAGCTCGATGTCAGGTTGTATGTCAATTGTTAGTATCAAACTCATATGACATAGGTGTCAGGTTATATGTTAATCGCTAGGACCGAGGTCATGCGATATCGATGTCAGGTTATGTGTCAATCGTTAGTACCGAGGTCATATGATATCAATGTCAGGTTATATGTCAATCGTTAGTACCGAGGTCATATGATATCGATGTCAGGTTAAATGTCAATCGTTAGTACCAAACTCATATGACATCGATGTCAGGTTATATGTTAATCGCTTGTACCGAAGTCATATGACATCGATGGCAGGTTGCATGTCAATCGTTAGTATCAAGGTCATATGATATGGGTGCCAGGTTATAGTTCAATTGTTAGTACCGAGGTCATATGACATCGATCTCAGGTTATGTGTCAATTGTTAGTACCGAGGTCATATGATATCGATGTCAGGTTATGTGTCAATCGTTAGTACCGAGGTCATATGATATCATTGTCAGGTTATATGTCAATCGTTAGTACCGAGGTCATATGATATCGATGTCAGGTTGTATGTCAATCCTTGGTATCAAGGTCATTTGATATGGATGCCAGGTTGTATGTCAGTCGTTAGTACTGATGTCATATGATATTGAAGTCAGGTTGTATGTCAATCGTTAGTACCGAAGTCATATGACATCGATGTCAGGTTATATGTCAATCGTTAGTACCGAATTCATATGACATCGATGTCAGGTTATATGTCAATCGTTAGTACCGAGGTCATATGATATCGATGTCAGGTTATATGTCAATCGTTAGTATCGAGGTCATATGATATAGATGTCAGGTTATATGTCAATCGTTAGTATCGAGGTCATATGATATCGATGTCAGGTTATATGTCAATCATTAGTATCGAGGTCATATGATATCGATGTCAGGTTATATGTCAATCGCTAGTACCTGGGGCATATGATATCGGTGTCAGGTTATATGTTAATCACTAGGACCGAGGTCATATGATATCGATGTCAGGTTATATGTCAATCGTTAGTACCAAACTCATATGACATCGATATCAGGTTATATGTCAATCGCTTGTACCGAGGTCATATGATATCGATGTCAGGTTGTATGTCAATCGCTGATACCGATGTCATATGATATTGATGTCAGGTTATATGTCAATCGTTAGTATCAAGGTCATATGATATCGATGTCAGGTTACATGTCAATCGTTAGTATCAAAGTCATATAACGTCGATGTCAGGTTATATGTCAATTGTTAGTATCGAACTCATATGACATAGATGTCAGGTTATATGTTAATCGCTATGACCGAGGTCATATGATATCGATGTCAGGTTATGTGTCAATTGTTAGTACCGAGGTCATATGATATCGATGTCAGGTTATATGTCAATCGTTAGTACCGAGGTCATATGATATTGATGTCAGGTTATATGCCAATCGTTAGTATCGAGGTCATATGATATCGATGTCAGGTTATATGTCAATCGTTAGTATCGAGGTCATATGATATCGATGTCAGGTTATATGTCAATCTCTGGTACGAAGGTCATATAATATCGGTGTCAGGTTGTATGTCAATCGTTAGTACCGAGGTCATATGATATCGGTGTCAGGTTGTATGTCAAGCGTTAGTACCAAGGTCATATGATATCGAAGTCAGGTTGTATGTCAATCGCTGGTACCGAGGTCATATGATATCGAAGTCAGGTTGTATGTCAATCGTTAGTACCAAGGTCATATGACATCGATGTCAGGTTATATGTCAATCGTTAGTACCGAGGTCATATGATATTGAAGTCAGGTTGAAATCAGTCCTGATGCTTGTGTTGTCATTTCGTAACTGACATGTTTATTATAGCACAGGTCTGTTTTTTAGGATTACTAGAAAGAAGATTGGAGAGGAGATGGACACAATGCTTGTTTAACATTAAATTAATATATATGTATGATGTTTTTCGTTTCTGAAAACTATAGCAACCACCCCAAAGTACTTAAACAATAACTGACTTTGTGTTTACCAATTAATCAATATAGCTTACACCTACAGAATGTGCCTATCTCTTGGCTACTCGTGTCTGTTTGGTAACAATGTCAAGTCAGTAAGAACTCCTCAATTTTCAACAAAATAACAAGGAAATCTTGGCGCCTATATACCCTGCCCGCTTCGGATTTCTAGACTCTTTGATTTCTACAGTTGTGTGTGAATATTTGTTGTTAATACTAAATCACTCCTTAAAGCATAGCCAGGTTATTTATATATTAGATTATCTTTTTTTGAAAAATATCAGCGTACTGCCACTGAATCAGGAATTCTCCATGTTTGCAGTGTGTACCGGATATTATTTTGTTCGCGAGAAGTTAATAGTATTATGCGAGTATGGTAATATACAAACAAACAAACAAACAAACAAACAAACAAGCAAGTCGTTTCTGTAACTCCTTAGTTTCCATACAACAGAATCCGAAAACTGTAGTTGTATAGATCTTAAATTACGGTTGATTGTAAATTAAGTCATGATTTAATTTATTACACGACAATTATTAACCTTTAACCTAAACTGAGTGTTTTTCGCTATAATTCTATGGACAATTATATACAGTAATATCACAGTACCTGTGGCGATACATATGTAGCGTGTTTTGTACCACTACCATTCATCCATCCACGACTACTGTACTGTCTGATTTGATATATAGGCTAATTGTTTTAATGAAAAGTTAATCATCGCAATACGCAAATGCACTTTACAAGAAAGTTTTAGGTCTTTCCATATTTCCAAAAATGCTACCTGAAAAGTTGTCATTATTACAGAATATTATTACAGAATATTAAGTTCAGATTCCTATTTTTCTTCAAAATGTTAACACTTTTAACATTACATACTTATTAGTGATGTTAATCGATTATGTTTAACATAAACAAATTGGTCAGGATGCTTCACATATGACTTGCTGGTCCAGAGATATTGAGGGAGCTAAAATAACATCAAATTATTTAGCCCCAGACAAGTAAATAGAACCACCACTACGTATTGGTCTATACGTATTATGCAGGTTTCAGTCACTGAAATGTGTGTATGTCGTGTTATTCCTCCTGAAAGAATTGATTTGGTTCGTAGTCACATATAGGAATGTGGTTATTAGTATATACACAATCTCACTACGTAACCATATTCAACAAATCACTTGTCCTGCTACCTCACAGAAACATGTGCGGAGTCAGTATTTATAATACACACTGTGTATACGACACGTATGTGATACCGTAACTAAAGTAGAGACACCATTAATCATGTGCAATATGTGACATATACCAGTTTCGTATTTATTGTAATAACAGCTACCGTGACCAATTTGTGAATGAGTATTGGGCAAGACTATTATAAACACAGGTCAATACCTTGTTTGATGAGAACACATTGCCAGTGTATACGACACATGTCGCAATGGATTAGTACAAATGTTCCCAGTGTGTTAATAATGTCAGATATCAATGACCTTCGTGGTGGTGATATAAAGTGAGACATTGTCTCTATACACATAGGTTATTGCAACACAGTGAAATGACGTCTATGTCCCAAAAATATAGTTTGATAGTTTGTTAATCTATTTATAGATTTGTAGAGACTGAAACAATATTGTGGCGTGTACATGTGTGACTGCTGAGAAAAACACCACTTATATATTGGGTTATTTTTAGAAGTGAGTCTGATCTGTTATTTAATCTCTAGTCACTCGAGGAATTACCGTGCAGGTTAAATAGCCAGAACGAGAGTGTCGAGTTACTGTATACTTTAAAATAGAACCTTGAATCACCATGAATCATCATGAATTGCCAGTCAAAATATCCAATTGTGATCACTAATTTAGACGTATTTGCAAAATTATTTTATTGCTGAAATTGATGCGTTGGAATTCGACATTGCATGATAGATTATCGTAAAATGGTAATCATTTTTAGACTTGAACTCAAAAGAGTATGTCAAGCAGCTACAACCAATCATTCCCATTCTTTATTCCCAATATTTTAACGCATATTTTATTTCTGGTTATACTCAAGAGCTGACGAAGTCCAGATGAGTCTAGTCGTATCTGTGCACATTGAATATATAGTCATCAACACATGCATGTTACTCATATGTGAATGTTTTGATTGAGTTACAGTGAAGCGTGGAAAATGCCACACTTGAACCATGAACTTTAATAAAATAACGAAATAAACTGTTAACTACACTATTGCTTAATTGAATTACTAGGGTTTAAAGGAATGTTGCATTTTTAATTCTCGTTTTCGATAATTTGACGGAGACGCGTGTTAACAATCATTTACAATCACACTCCATGGCCGAAATAGAACACGTACTCAATGGGAAAGAAATAAAAAGACATCTCTCATAAATAAGACCGCTTATCATGTAGCAAAAAATAGACTTTTTCATGAAGAGCATTATAAGTTTTGAATAGGGTTCTTAATAATAGATTACAGTCGGTTAATTTGTAACCACAGACCGCCGTTTTATCTATACTACTGTTGTGGGAGGTCTTCTGGGTGGTATGTCTGAGACGTGTTGTTACAACATTTTTAGAGTTTAACAAAGTGCGTGTGTTGGTAATTTAGACGTACGGCAGGCAGTGGACCCGTCTGGGGAATTGTCAGGGAATAATAACTGAATATGGTCATATGATTCGCAATTGGTACTCAAGGCATAATACATTGACATTTACTGACTTTGTTGATTATATATGTGTTTATAATACTGACCAATACTCAACACAAATCGCGAATTGTATAAATCGTTATTCAAGTCTGGTAGTTCACTGGAGCCGTGAGGAACGTATAGAGGAATTATGCAATATTTCCATTAGACCTATACAGAAACTCTATCACTACGCCTTATTCATTTGTAGACATGTTTTTTCAAAATGTTCTTCCTTCAGTTAAAGTATTGTTATTCAAATTATTTACTTCGACAATATTTCGTAGCATTACATGTCGTAATGTAACATAAGTTCAGATTGCACACTCATATAGTTTTATTGATGACGTTTTACGTCGTGTTTCGATTTTTAATAATTGCACAGTTGATATCTTTTCTCAATTGTTGTGTCCGATATGTGTCTAAACTAGATAATACAAATGGCCAACATCCCCGAGGAACTTTTTAACGTGCTTATTTGTCATATAAATATAATAATAATAATAATATTTTTAAATTCCAAAATTCTCATCTAATACAAATGCTTCGTGAACAACATTACAGAGATTGGCTCTGATGTTTCATATATAAAGTTATGATGGGGTCAGTGTTGTCATTAGATTTATATAGATTATACCTTTGGTATATTTGGTCGTAGGTGTCTCCCATCCTCAGTAATTTTTATAAATGTAATTGTTTTGTGCTTGATATAATTGTAGTTTGTCTTTAGTAGTTTGTGTGAATATATTTATGTTAATGAATTTTATGATGAGACTTCATTTGCAAATCTATTGTTTTCTATTACTACCTATTGATACATCAGATTTATGTATTATTTTAGGCGTATTCTGGTGAAATTATATTTCTCAGATGTAATGCATTGATTATTTGGTGACGTTGCATGATACGTACTAACAATTTTAAAGTGGACTGGGAACGTAGGATATGTTTTGTAAGGCTACTGGGGTGTATCGCTCTGACAATCCTGTGGCTTTTTTAATTAAAAAATAAACATTGACATAAAATATCCCACACTACATAATTATAGTTCTAATGTTTCTTCATTATTCTTAGCAGCGTATATCACCCCATGGCGCCTACTCGCGCCCGAGACGACAAGCCACCAGTGCGTGGAGTCCATGGCAACCGTGGTCGCCGTGCTCCAGGACATGCGGTGGTGGAGTTGCTACGCGTACCAGGCAATGTACAACAAGGTAAGCTTTTACTCGCAGTAAATCGGGTTTTCAAGTGTTTTAAATACCCGACAGACCTTGCTGTTAAAAGGGAAAGTGAGTATATATTTTGACAGATAACACCCAGTAATCAATAAATCATGTATATGACATATTTAGAAATAAAACTGATTTCTTACTACATGCATTGACACGGAATTTATTGGAGCAACCTTTCAGTGAACCATGCTTAAACAGGATACCTGAAAATATTACAGTGCGTGTTCATCCATGCGAATTAAATTAAACAGTACAGCATGACATGACCATATACTCTTCAGAAACCGAATCTCCCGAGAAATCGGCACGAATTACATGACCTGAGTTCTTGACTTAGGGCTCGTATCATATTGAAAGTCGTCCAGTATTACAACAGCTTAGTGCCAGTTGTTGTAGACCGACGATATGTTCTCTAAAAGAAACCGTATACATCTTTACTGCGGTAATGTAATTCCGTTGAATTTGAATTATTTTGAGAGTGAGGTTTACGAAAACTGTACATTCCAATATCACATGACTTCCATGTAGCGTATATTTAAACTTCCGTGTATTTTTACATACTTACGGTAAGCTCAAAATATTTTTTTTACAAAACTCCCGACAATGATAGCATTTATAGCACATTTAAAAGGTTCCGAGTTGACTTACTCAATCTTGCAAGAATTGCTGCCTCATATATTGACTCTTGCCTGCACTATGGTCAAAGGTCACAGTATTATAAGGGGTGCGGACTAAACCTCTCTCACACAATACACCCCTCTATGATGACAGTGTATGTGCCCACTTACATATACTGTGAAACACATTGAACAAGCCATACATGGCACAGTCCCCGTTAGTTATCAAATTTAAGATATATAGTTTTGTTTATAGTAATATAGCTAGAATATAAACACGTCTGGAATATGATTATGATGATTGTTTAACATTTAAATGATTGACATTTGTATCTGATCATCAAACGAGTATTGAGAGATATTACTCTGGAACAGCATTAATTAAAACAAAATCAGCCATTTTAAATACATGTATAATGAATATATAAAATTTGAACATAGTCAAAGCATGTCAGAGATATGGCTCTAAAACAAAATAGCCACTAGTCAGCCATTCTGAATCCGATCTAAAAAATAGAACAACGTGCATCAGGAACCCGTAATGTCTAATGTAAGTTTGAACAAAATCCATTCATAAATGCCAGAAATGCTTGATATTTAATGAATTTTTAGCACAAAAATGGCCGAAATTCGGCCATCTTGAAACAGATCGTAAAACAAATTGATGTGCATATGTATAACATCATGTATGATGTAGTGTGAAGTTTGATTGTGATTGGTCCAGGCATTTCTAATATACAGGTCCGGACGCACGCACGGACGCACACAAGCACGGACGCACAGAGGTCAAAACTTAAGTCCCCGTTTTCGGACTGCGTCCGACGGGGTACTAATAAAGTACATGCCATTTTCAGTGCAGATTATATCTCCAATCACCACAATCCCATCACCAGAAAGTTAAAATTCATCAATTACCAGTATATAACAAGTACTTATTTCCATGGAGGCTGAGATATAAAAAAATATCAATATTCATAATAAATCTTAAGAAAATGATACATTACACAGGGTACATAGAAATACTAAAATTGTTTTTCATTATTCGTTGTCTACCACTGTCTGCCTGCCATTTTCTCTGCAGTTTATGTACAAATTAATGCCATTTAATTTTTTTAATTTGGTATGCAAAATATAGGTCTGTATTCTCCACTATGGGGTACGAATCAATTCTCATTCTAGGTCGGTATCCTTGTCTTTTTCACTAAACTGACGTTTAGACTCACGAAACTTTCTCAGAAGATCATGTTTTATTTCGTTTTGAAAAGTTGTTGATAGTTTGTTGTTTATTAGCTCCACATCCACGAAAGACAATTCTGCATATTAGGGTTCCATAACTCTAATGTAAGTTATCATTATTATGAGATTTATACGCAATATACATCGTGTAATGGTACAATATTCGTATGTATAGGATGTGTTTGGTTACAATATATCATTATATGTGGGCGAGAAGGGACGGTATGTACAAGCCTATGTTTTTGCTATGGCGGTCAACTAACACTAACAATCTATGATTAAATAACACTACAAGCACGTGAAATAGCGAATAAACATACACCTGGTCAAGGTGTCGGGGGATTAGGTAAAGCCTTGTTTCTGATAATACTGTGATTACGTAATTGCAACCATCAAGTCTATTCCCGACATTATATACCGACTATTCTGCGCATCGTTGCATTGTATGTAGCGGTATGTCCGTGCAAAATTATCTTTATTTTCTATTTTTCATGAAAATGCAAAATAAGTGTTAAATATTTTATTGTTAATAGCGAAACATTGGTATAAGAAGTTATTTGTGAAAACACTTGTATGATAATTTAACTCACGCATAATGTAATCATCTCTATCTCCAAATCATTAAAAAATAGGAATAACTTTTAAAAACTTGTATACTTAACTTTACTAATTCTAATACATGCTACTATATCAAGAAATAAAGATAGTGGGTAGTTAACCTGGAATTATGCGTTCCCGGCCCACAATACTACCCGTATTTTGGAACAAGAAGTTCCTGCGCCCCTTTCTAAATACATTGTACAAGTTACCGCTACCGCGATGCTCGCGTTCGTTGGTGGCGTTGTTTCTAACATGTTTCACAATAACGGGGATCATGCCTTACCTGAAATATTCTGTGCAATAACACGTAACGTGAGATGTGAGCAAACGTATCAATAACGCGTAACGTGGGAATGTGAGCAAACGTATCAATAGCGCGTAACGCGGGAAAGTGAGCAAACGTATCAATAACGCATAACGTTGGAATGTGAGCAAACGTATAAATAACGCGTAACGTGGGAATGTGAGCAAACATATCAATAACGCGTAACGTGGGAAAGTGAGCAGACGTATCAATAACGCGTAACGTGGGAAAGTGAGCAAACGTATCAATAACGCGTAACATGGAAATGTGAGGAAACATATCAATAACGCGTAACGTGGGAATGTGAGCAAACGTATCAATAACGCGTAACATGGGCAAGTGAGCAAACGTATCAATAACGCATAACGTGGGAATGTGAGCAAACGTATAAATAACGCGTAACGTGGGCAAGTGAGCAAACGTATCAATAATGCATAACGTGGGAAAGTGAGCAAACGTATCAAGAACGCGTAATGTGGGAATGTGAGCAAACGTATCAATAACGAATAACGTGGGAAAGTGAGCAAACGTATCAAGAACGTGTAATGTGGGAATGTGAGCAAACGTATCAATAACGCATAACGTGGGCAAGTGAGCAAACGTATCAATAACGCATAACGTGGGCAAGTGAGCAAACGTATCAAGAACGCGTAATGTGGGAATGTGAGCAAACGTATCAATAACGCATAACGTGGGAATGTGAGCAAACGTATCAATAACGCATAACGTGGGAAAGTGAGCAAACGTATCAAGAACGCGTAATGTGGGAATGTGAGCAAATGTATCAATAACGCGTAACATGGAAATGTGAGCAAACGTATCAATAACGCATAACGTGAGAAAGTGAGCAAACGTATGAATAACGCGTAACGTGGGAAAGTGAGCAAACATATCAATAACGCGTAACATGGAAATGTGAGGAAACGTATCAATAACGCGTATTGTGGGAATGTGAGCAAACGTATCAATAACGCGTAATGTGGGAATGTGAGCAAACGTATCAATAACGTGTAACGTGGGAATGTGAGCAAACGTATCAATAACGCATAACGTGGGAATGTGAGCAAACGTATCAATAACGCGTAATGTGGGAATGTGAGCAAATGTATCAATAACGCATAACGTGGGAATGTGAGCAAACGTATCAATAACGCGTAACGTGGGAATGTGAGCAAATGTATCAATAACGCATAATGTGGGAAAGTGAGCAAACATATCAATAACTCATAACGTGGGAATGTGAGCAAATGTATCAATAACGCGTAACGTGGGAAAGTGAGCAGACGTATCAATAACGTGTAATGTGGGAAAGTGAGCAAACGTATCAATAACGCATAACATGGGGATGTGAGCAAACATATCAATAATGCGTAATGTGGGAATGTGAGCAAACGTATCAATAATGCGTAACATGGGAAAGTGAGCAAACGTATCAATAACGCGTAACGTGGGAAAGTGAGCAAACGTATCAATAACGCGTAACATGGGAATGTGAGCAAACGTATCAATAACGCGTAACGTGGGAATGTGAGCAAATGTATCAATAACGCATAACGTGGGAAAGTGAGCAAACGTATCAATAACGCGTAACGTGGGAATGTGAGCAAACGTATCAATAACGCGTAACGTGGGAATGTGAGGAAATGTATCAATAACGCATAACGTGGGAAAGTAAGCAAACGTATCAATAACGCGTAACGTGGGAATGTGAGCAAACGTATCAATAACGCGTAACGTGGGAAAGTGAGCAGACGTATCAATAACGCGTAACGTGGGAAAGTGAGCAAACGTATCAATAACGCGTAACATGGGGAAAGTGAGCAAATGTATCAATAACGCATAACGTGGGAAAGTGAGCAAACGTATCAATAACGCGTAACGTGGGAATGTGAGCAAACGTATCAATAACGTGTAACATGGGAAAGTGAGCAAACGTATCAATAACGCGTAACGTGGGAAAGTGAGCAAACGTATCAATAACGCGTAACGTGGGAATGTCAGCAAACGTATCAATAACGCGTAACGTGGGAATGTGAGCAAATGTATCAATAACACATAACGTGGGAAAGTGAGCAAACGTATCAATAACGCGTAACATGGGAATGTGAGCAAACATATCAATAACTCATAACGTGGGAATGTGAGCAAACGTATCAATAACGCGTAACGTGGGAAAGTGAGCAGACGTATCAATAACGTGTAACGTGGGAAAGTGAGCAAACGTATCAATAACGCATAACGTTGGAATGTATGCAAACGTATCAATAACGCGTAACGTGGGAAAGTGAGCAAACGTATCAATAACGCATAACGTGGGAATGTGAGCAAACTTATCAATAATGCGTAACGTGGGAATGTGAGCAAACGTATCAATAACACGTAACGTGGGAATGTGAGCAAACGTATCAATAACGTGTAATGTGGGAAAGTGAGCAAACGTATCAATAACGCGTAACGTGGGAATGTGAGCAAACGTATCAATAACGCGTAACGTGGGAATGTGAGCAAATGTATCAATAACGCGTAACATGGGAATGTGAGCAAACGTATCAATAACGCATAACGTGGGAAAGTAAGCAGACGTAACGTGGGGGAAGTGAGCAAACGTATCACTAACGCGTAACGTGGAAATGTGAGCAAACGTATCAATAACGCGTAACGTGGGAAAGTGAGCAAACGTATCAATAACGCGTAACGTGGGGAAGTGAGCAAACGTATCAATAACGCGTAACGTGGGAATGTGAGCAAACGTATCAATAACGCGTAACGTGGGAAAGTGAGCAAACGTATCAATAACGCATAACGTGGGAAAGTGAGCAAACGTATCAATAACGCATAACGTTGGAATGTATGCAAACGTATCAATAACGCGTAACGTCGGAAAGTGAGCAAACGTATCAATAACGCGTAACGTGGGAATGTGAGCAAACGGAAAAAGGAGAAAATATCCTTTGGGTCAGTATGCCTCAATGTATAAATGGGCATAATCTTAATTCAGTTAAAATGCCGACGATCTTTTTGTGTTGATACCGTTTCTTTTAAATTAGCTACATCTAAATTAGCAAAATTGTATGGTTGCTGAAATACATGTTTTACAATACCACTGTATATCTTTAAGCCGGCGTAAATTTATTTGGAAGGGAATATCATCACTTACAGAAACACATGTTACACGGTGTAGAAGGTGTAAAGCAAGATTTGTATTGATTACGAAAAAAACAAAATCTAAAATGCATAGTTGAAGATACCGTAACGATTATACATAGCACAAAATAATGTGATACATACATTATATAAAGGAGGGTGATTTCCGCGTAGCGTTTTCTCTGAGGGGTAGGTTTTTTTTATCCCGCACAATATTTAACAGATTTGCAATATTGTAAACATTCAATGCAATGTTCAGAGACGTTCATTCAGTCGCTAAATTGACTTTCAGAGATCCAAACAAGTGGAATGTTCTTTATTTCACTGTCATCTCATGTACTTCCTATGTGTTTTACAAAAAAATCAAGGTCCGTAACATCTACATTCACGTGCAATTCAAGATGAACTCGTGATGTAACTTCAGAATATAACATCAGGTCATTTGAAAACGTCTCCTACGAAAACATTGTACGATGCGTAGTTAAAAATAGTTTTCGACGAAATGTCGCAGACCCAGTCAGAAATTAACCACAGTGTTTTTTTTGATTGCGTACTTATTATTGGCAAATATTTAAATACGCACTGAACATTGGTGGCGTGGAAACACACGCTGTTGCATGTTATTTGGGGTGGGTATAATGGTGTCAGTCATAAAACGTTCCGAGAGAAAACGACCCGTACAAAAAATGTTTTCCAGACAAGTGACAAGTAGAACAAATTCCCCCTCATAAAGATGGGTCATACTCTGCCGGTACTGACCATTATTGCCGTGAATATATTATTCTTTCGTGCACATTGGACGCATGGGGTCATTTCGAGCCATATATTTAAACACATGCGACGTATGAATTAAAACGACATTGTAAAAGACGTCAATTTAAGCCCGATAACGCTTTTTCCAAAGGTTTGTCCGGGACGTTTCAACCAACACTCGGGTGTAATGCTTTCAGAAAAGTGTGAATTTTGCGTGTTTTCACTAGTTACGAGTTTTCACGTATTTTGTCTGCATTAGCACTTTATACACTTAGTCACCACAAGCATCCGCACGTGTGTTTAAAAAATGAACATTGAGGAATATCCGAAATAATACTCTTCTTAAAAATAGAGTATTACGTCTGTTTAATATTTAATTTGCTTTAATGGATTTGTGATAAATTGTTTATGTTTTAATAATGACAGATACCAATATAGCCTGGGGCGATCAGAGTGCAATGGCGATGATCGCCAGTATAGAGCCTGCAGCTGGCAGGTACGTATATATCATTATTAATGTCTACAGTGACAACTATATGAGATTTCCATTAACCCGTTGAATCACCTCACTTAAACTGAATACAAAAACAGAAATATTCCAAACGTTTCGCGTACCTTTTACTTCAACTTGATGAAATTCCAGATATTATCCACGAACTTAAAATCCGTTTGTGTAGTAAGATACAATCAAATGACTTCGAGTTCTTAAAAGGGTTTGGGATTTTTTTCGTTTTGAAATATGACAGTAGATATCTTGGATATGTTCTTTATTGTAGGATTGCCCCATAGGTTCGGCGGATTACAGAGAAATGCAATGCGCCCTCTATAACAACAGAGAAGTGCTTGGGCAGATGGTTGACGACTGGGTTCCTTATCTGGATAGTAAGTACAATTTTTACAGAGCAGCCGTGCACATATTTTCGTCAATGAAAAACATTGGAAATCTTATCTTATTACTTATTTTTTTCTGCAGAAAACGTTCCCTGTCAGTTGCAGTGTTATGCAAGAGACAAATGGTTTTATTACAATTTCGGCAAAGTCCTGGACGGCACTCGCTGCAACCCTGACAATATTGACATGTGTGTGAACGGTGAATGCGTCGTAAGTTGGAAATCTATTTCTGAAAATCTCAACCCAAGAACGGAATTAGGTCTAAAAGTCGTCGAAACAACCACATCCCTATTTTGGAAATAAACAACCCGACTCTTTAAACATTTTGTAGACGGAAGTGAAACGACAGCCAATAAAGCGAACTTTTTATAAACAAAATCGTATTTAATGTTCCTTTGATGAGCTCCGCGTCGTAATCGATACGGGTCTCATTCGACGCATACAATGATGCGTTTATGACGTCATTTATGTAAGTCTAGTAACCCATAACGAGTAATTTTTTACATTGCAGCACGTTGGTTGTGACGGGATTTTAAAATCAGACAAAATTGAAGACAGTTGCCGCGTGTGTGGCGGGGATAATACAAGCTGTGGTCACTATAAGAATGTGTTTAAGAATAATATGCCATCATCAGGTACAAATCTCCTACAATAGTTGTTATGACTGGATACAACGTACATAACATGCTGATAACTAGATATGTTTTGTCACATTTGTTAAGTCATGTAATAATAGACAGGATATCATTTTAGTGATTTGTCATGTACACATATATATGGTAATAGTGTAGTGTTTACATTCAGTCAAAAACAAATGAATTCTGGCAGGGTGTGACGTCACCTGGTAGCGTACTGATCTTCATATTGACCTCTATGTCTCTGCTGTCCAATCACATCTCCAGTATCTTTAACAGACCGTCTTCATATTGACCTCTATGTCTCTGCTGTCCAATCACATCTCCAGTATCTTTAACAGACCGTCTTCATATTGACCTCTATGTCTCTGCTGTCCAATCACATCTCCAGTATCTTTAACAGTTATGACTATGCCGGGCAAAGATGCCACGTGAATGTACGTGAATGTCCCTACTGTGTACAACCCCCAGACGCCATTAATCACGCGGATACAGTCACATTTTATCCCATGTTTGTTATATTAAAAATGGAAAATAATGAAAATGATTCCCTTTTAATTGCTAATATAACTTGTATTGCAGAATGGTTTGGTTATAATGAAGTCGCTGTTATCCCAAAGGGTTCTACTCGCATAGAAGTTATCGACAGAAGCCGTAACTATTTAGGTACATATCGCTTGTCTTGAAACATTGTGACAACACATGGAACTAACATGGTATACAAAACTAACTGTGAACACACGTTTTACTTCACAGCTTTGATGGAGGGGAGTCAGTACATTATCAATGGAAACTGGATGATAAATTGGCCTGGGAAATACTTAGCTGCTGGTACATCTATCCAGTACCAACGTACGCTGGATGGTTTTGAGAAGATTGCAGCATCTGGTCCTACAGACGGTGACCTACATGTCATGGTATGTACACGGGATTAACACAGTATAGAGGGGGAGGGGGTACATATCACATTTCACAGGCATTAAAATTGGCAAATCACAATTCAGAGGAAATACATTTGCCATTTCACAGATCACGAACAAAATGTATCTGAATTGTAGCTTATGATGATTAACGGTACAATTGACAAGATGAGGACACTTAATAACAATATAGACATCAACATATTTATTCATACCTTGTCCGTAATTGACAATCTGGGCAATTTACCAGTCTACATATAACCGAACTTTTATCATACGCCCACTTCGTGTGGTTACTGCTTTCATAAATATTAAGTGCATCATTGTTAAAGTCTGAGACTGAAGATGTCACTGAAGGCATGGGTGTCAACTTAGAGTCTGTGTCCGCGTCATATTCTGATTCTTGTTCAGAATCACTCCCCATACACTGCTTGTCAATGTACCAGCTTTGAATTTTGTAGTTTCCTGCCTCACTTTTTCTGATTCACACATTTTCCATGTTCTATAGTCCATTCTTGCATCTGTACCTGTAGCTCGTTTCATTGATTTTGATTGATGTAGTTTTGGGAAATTATACAAAGGTATAACTTGAGTACTGATTGGGTAATATAAGGTTTCTTTTATGAAATAGTATGCTGTCCAGAGAACAAATCTCCTTAAACTTTCATAAACTGCATTGGACAGATTTCTGACATAATGTAAAACTGTTGGAAACTGGTCTTTGAAGTGGCCAACAGCATGAAGGTTCACAGCTTGTACAGTCTGTAACAGATCTACCGGGTATTCTGTATTCCACATTAATTGTCTGTATTTAATCCTGTAATTCTTTCAACTGCTCAAGTATCATTGAGACAGATAACCTAGTTTTGTGAGAAACAGTTCCTTCTGGCCCATTTGTATTTCCCCGGAACCCTGTTGATTGCCTGACTGCATCTTCTGCCCTCAATAGATAGGTATTAAGAGTGGATACATTGTTGTATAGACAATTTGGGAACAGGCTGATTTGTCAAGTGAACAGAAAATGCCGTGTACAACAGACCAAGATTTCCAAGAAATTTAACCATTTGTTTTACTAGCGTAATTAGTTTTATAGTACCAACTTGAGCATCAGTAACATATATACAACCAAACTCAACACAGATAGCTGCCCAAATTGGAAAAGTTCAATTCACGAACCAGGCATATTTATTTTAACAAATCACGGCTCGCGGAGAATACTTTTGTCACGAATCACGTAATCTGTTTTTTTCCAAATCACAATTCACAGAAAATTAAAAGTGTACGATCACAGATCACAGATCACGAAAAAAGCCCCCCCCCCCTCAGTATATGATTTAATCAATTACACCGGACAAAAATTCGATGTCGATTACATTTATTGAATTTACGAACGTTACGAACCTGACGAACATCGTGTGCAATTCGACGTTTTAAGCACAAAGGCGAAATGGCCGCCAGGCAATCTCTTAGGCAAACATTGGTACTACCTGTGCACTACCGTATTCATCTAGAAAATTAACCTATATATACGCTTTCAGATGATATATAGGTTGTCTATTTTTAGCTCCTGATTCCTCACACTCAACCGTGACTGCTTTCCAGAACCAACAATACATTATGCAATTATAAAATTGGTATTATTTCATTAATGCTGCACATTTATTAGTAAGGAGACGTCTAACTTATTAACTGAATCTTCTGTATAAAATGGTTTGTTCTAGGTGTTATTCCGGGAACATAATCCTGGCATTGAATACGAGTACTGGTTGCCGATACATGTAAGTAACGCAAAGGCTGTCAAAACTACGTCGTATAATGTCACAGTGACTCAACCATCGATAGAGGGCGGTAAACCATTTCAGCTGCCACAGAGCGATCGCGGAGGGCAATCTCTTGGTGATTTACAGAATCGTGGCAATGAAAAGAAGTCTTCCACAGATGATGCAAAACAAGGTACGATCGTCACGCCTTCTTATTGACATGTGAATTTTGAACGCATGAACATTTTTTAGTTTTGAATTTACTTGATGTATATTAAACATTATGTAACTTTATGCTAATTTCTTGTTCAAGGAAGTAGCACAGATGTGAAACCGCCAGGAAAACATAAATCTTCGGAAAAAAGTAAGGATTAGCAAGTCTTTAAACTGACAGTCCCTGTTGGTATTTTTTCAAAGTGATCTTACGATCGCCAGAAATCCCAAAATGGTGGATTATTAGTGTAAGAAAATATTTTCATGCAATTATACATGAAAGTAACAATCAGTCTATTTAAATTTGTCAACAGATGTTGGTGTGCTTAAAATTGTTAAGATTTATTATTATGAAGTAGAAAGAGTTGAAAACCCGAAAAAAAATGACCACCAACTATTTATTTTCAATCAAATCGTGAAATCAATTTATTTATATTTAATGCAAGTTCTTGGAGCTTAAGACTATAGAAAGGAGTGAGAGAGATATGGTGACTATTTGCATAACCCTAAGCCATGTTACAAATATGGTGACTATTTGCATAACCCTAAGCCATGTTACAAATATGGTGACTATTTGCATAACCCTAAGCCATGTTACAAATATGGTGACTATTTGCATAACCCTAAGCCATGTTACAAATATGGTGACTATTTGCATAACCCTAAGCCATGTTACAAATATGGTGACTATTTGCATAACCCTAAGCCATGTTACAAATATGGTGACTATTTGCATAACCCTAAGCCATGTTACAAATATGGTGACTATTTGCATAACCCTAAGCCATGTTACAAATATGGTGACTATTTGCATAACCCTAAGCCATGTTACAAATATGGTGACTATTTGCATAACCCTAAGCCATGTTACAAATATGGTGACTATTTGCATAACCCTAAGCCATGTTACAAATTACAATTTGTATGAGGTTATTTATACTACCTGCAATTCAATTTAATTGAAATACAACCCTATAATTTATTTGAGTTTAATTGAATTTCAAATACAGTAGATTCTTATACAGGATTACAATTTTATTAAATTTCATTCCAAGATAGGATTGCAATTTAATTTCAAATCAAAAAAAAGGTTAAATTGTAAATCCTAAATAGCGGGACTGTTAGTGAATCGGTTGAAGCATACCTATGAAATGATTGATGAAATGAATCAAATGTTTCATGTCCAATGGAGACTTGATCACATTTGATTTTAATCTAATGAACTATATATATATACCTGTCATCTTTTCTACCTTCCCTTTCCTGTCCGGTTCTCTTTTGTCTTATAACACTCATAATATAATATTACTTGTATTTTATTTCTACAGAACGAAAGTGTCCAAGATGCCGGAAAGTGCGTGGAAGCATAAAAACATTTTTTTGCAAGAGTGATTTTGGTTAGTTAATAAATCTGGTAATAAAGAGTTATATACAAGATATCCTGTGTGTATTAAGAGATTTGGATTATACATGGGATGGAATTGTCAAAGACAATTTAATTAGTTTTTGTGACTACCGTGTATATAGTACACAATGGAAGTATGTGTGTATGTGTGTGTTTATGTACGTTTCACTGTTATCTTATGAAATTATCTTATGTCCCATTTCAATGAAAATTGGAATATGATGCTCTGGCACAAGCATAGATGTTATTAATTCTGGATAAAAATCTGAGCATATTAATCAATTAATTTGCATAAATAATTAGTCAATTTTCAGGTTTCCCAGTGATGTCTAAAAAAAATACCTAACAATTATCAATGGAACTTGGTACATAGATGCTCTGGAGTAATTCGCAAGACTGATTAGTCTTTTGTCGCATGCTGCTATATTAAATATCCACCACAGTTTAGGTAGATATCTCAAAAACCACTCAATGATACGTGTGACATAGTCTGGGGTTAATCCACAAATTTGATTAATTTAATGTTGAAATCTATGCATATTATTTCTTAATTTGTGTGCTTTGGATGTAATTCTTTGCTTTAAGAGTTTTCTTTTAGTATTACAGATTTTAGTATTGTGGATTATCTTGCTTTCACATAAGGAATCTCAAAATTAGAGCTATATTAGTTACGAAACTTTTTTAATTATCTTTAATGGAACTTCATATGCCTCTAATATGTTCAGAAGAGTTCTTTGAAAATATCGGATTACACATTAAGTCAAGGTGATGTTTGTGCTGGGCATATAACAAAGGGTAAAATATTTTTCATTTCTTTGCAGCATCGCATATTCAAGTACTGTCTAAGAAGTTGATGAATGACCAAACTCGCTACGATGTATCAGTCATCCAGACATACCAGAACCAGTTTATTCTGACTCATCGTGAATATTTGTGGGTGCCAAATACGTGTGATTGCCCTCGCCTTCGCACCGGCAAAGAGTATCTCGTAACGGGGAATTTGAAGACCAATTTCAAGGATGGCGAAAGTCGGTTTGTAATAACAGATAAAAATTTTGTACGCAAATGGAAGACTAATGCGCACGCTAAATGGGACACATTGCAGCAAAAAAATCCATGTCTCCCGTAATTGTTGTAAGTTGACGCAGTCAGATCTGAACTCTAATTTTGGATTGCTGAGTAAGTATTTTATTAAAGAAAATCACTTGAAACTGACTAACCATATCAGGTTTTTTGAAATGTTTTCAAAATATTAGAATTCATATCAAAAATAATTATTACTCTTTCATCCAATGTCACTGAGCAAATTCTTGAGATATTATAGAAATCTATGTAAAAAAATACAATTTCAACTATTTGCCAGGACATTGTGCAGAGCACAATGGGTGGCTAATGTCATGTTGATGTCATGTCTGTATGTGTGGATGTGTCAGTTTCAGTTCACCATTATCTCAACCATTGGGGAGGAGTTCAATTGGGATAAATTTAGGTACACGGATACTTTTTGATTAGCTCCACACATGATTATATTTTGTTAAAAAATCTATGCATATTAATTAGGTAATTTGAAATATTCTACATTTATTAATTAGTTAACATATATATACTGGTATTCTGATGGCATAAACTCATAATGAAAGTTTGACAAACATGACTTTGAGTCACAAATGTTCATAATGAGTATTTATTTGTTTCACACTGACTTGCATGCTAGTGATATCTTACGAATATTTAAAGGATATTATTATATTTAGTGTAGTTGGGTGTTCATTTGATTATACATGTTATGGTTTATGTTTTATAAAACTGTTATGAAATATGCCTAAAACAAAAACTGGCATTAAACGATCTATCAGTTGAGAGTCAAATGTCCAAGAATGATACGTTTAGAATTTGTTCAATTTGTGATTAATTTTGTTTATTCAGTGTAACATGTGTTTGTAGGAAATATGGAGACCCAAATCTTGCTCGTTACAATTTATTACTTCTCATTAAATGGAGCTGCAAATACACCCAGGTTAAACAACTTCAGTTTACAATTCAGAAATAAGTAAAAATATGTTATTACATTGAGGAATTATTACATAAACTCATGGATATGTTGAAATGTACATAGAAATTAATGTTATAATAAAGATAATTTGTTCTCAAGTTATACTGTATGTCGATTTCAGTTGATATTTTGTGAATTTCGTGAAAGCATGAATGTTTTTTGTGGGGATTTTACAAATATTTATAAACAATTTTGTTGTTTGCAACCATAATTAAAAATTTATAAACATAAATATTTTTATATTTAATTTATAAGTAGTTTAAATAAAAAATTATATTCATGCCTTTCTAAAATTCATTGTAAAAATATTCATGTATATGATAATCTGTTCAGTTAATGAATATAGTGTAACTATTACAACGTTGCCTGATGAGATTCTTGCAGGATAAATGTAAGTATAACAGTTCTGAAACAATACAATTATATATCTACAATATAACACAATTTTGCATGGAAAATACTTTCTAAAATTTAAATAAAAACAATCCTCACTGTGAAATGATGACCGAATTCTGGTTACTATGGTAACAACGGAACACATTATAAAGTAAACAGTACTGTGCATATCACTCTAATGGTTAAAAATAATAATAATAATAATAATAATATTATTAATAACTGTTAAACTGTTTATTGTATCTTTAGAAATATACATTTCTTTCAGTATATAGCAATAGAAATATTAATCAATACAGAAAAATAGTAAGTTAGTAAGAAGAATTTAAAACAAGCAGCCTGAACAATATGTATAGTATCAAAGCAATCGGACTTACAGTTTTTAACAAGAAGTTGAAAATATCACTTTCTACCAAAAATGACAAAAATATTCACCAAAATTAGAGAATTGAAGATATCACAAAATGAACAAATCTGAGAGAGGTCCACATGTAGTACCTATATATGTAATATCAAAGCAATTGGACTTACAGTTTTTAACAAGAAGTCGAAAATATCGCTTTTTATCGAAAATGACAAAAATATTCACCAAAATTAAAGAATCAAAGATATCATCACGAAATGAACAAATCTGAGAAAAGTCTACATGTAATATCTATATACGTAATATCAAAGCAATTGAACTATTGGTTTTTAACAAGAAGTCGAAAATATCACTTTTTACCAAAAATTACAAAAATATTCACCAAAATTAGAGAATTGAAGACATCATCACAAAATGAACAAATCTGAGAGAGGTACACATGTAGTACCTATATATGTAATATCAAAGCAATTGGACTTGCGGTTTTTAACAAGAAGTCAAAAATATCATTTTTTACCAAAAATGACAAAAATATTCACCAAAATTAGAGAATTGAAGATATCATTACAAAATGAACAAATGTGAGAGAGGTCCACATATAGTACCTATATATTTAATATCAAAGCAATTGGACTTGCGGTTTTTAACAAGAAGTCAAAAATATCATTTTTTACCAAAAATGACAAAAATATTCACCAAAATTAGAGAATTGAAGATATCATTACAAAATGAACAAATGTGAGAGAGGTCCACATATAGTACCTATATATTTAATATCAAAGCAATTGGACTTGCGGTTTTTAACAAGAAGTCGAAAATATCACTTTTTACCAAAAATGACAAAAATATTCACCAAAATTAGAGATTTGAAGATATCATTATGAAATGAACAAATCTGAGAGAGATCTACCCTATCAAAGCATTCAGGCTTATAGTTTTCAAGAAGAAGTCAAAAAAGTTAAACATTGACACGGACGACGACGACGGACGACGTCAGACAATCACTCATATGATAAGCTCCGCTCGACAAAGTCGACAGCGGAGCTAAAAAGTAAATAAAATATAATAAGTTCAATTCATATGGTTTTTTGTGCGATGTTGGAATGCCATGAAGATAAATTGTGCAAAGTGCTTAATTGAGGTTTTGTCTGTTATTAGTCCCCGTTCGGACAAAGTCCGAAAACAGGGACTTATAATTCAGTCTCCGTGCGTCCGTGCGTCAGTCCGGAGTCATATCTCAGAATCCCTTGGACCGATTCCGTTCATTCTTTGCATGTGTCTAGTACTTTATGTGGGACATATGCACATGCAGTGGTTTAGCGATTTGATTCAAAATGGCCAACTGGCAGCCATCCTGTTTTTTGAAAATGTTGTACTTTGGACATGCTTTGTCAGTTGTCATCCAAACTTGGTACATGGATTATACATGTTAGGATACATGTCCCGACCGCGATTGGATCAAAGATGGCCGACTGGCAGCCATCTTGTTTTTTGAAAATGTTGTACTTTGGACATACTTTGTCAGTTGTCATTCAAACTTGGTACATAGATTATACATGTTAGGATACATGTCCCAACCGCGATTGGATCAAAGATGGTCGACTGGCAGGCATTTTTTTTTTTTTTATGCGGTATCTTGGACGTGCTCTGTTTTCATTCAAATTTGGCACATACATGTACTTTATACATGTTAGAATGCATATCCATGACAATTTGTTTCAAAATCTGGTCAAGGATGGCCGATTGACAGCCATCTGACTTTTTGGCCTTACTACTATATTTCCACAATTTATGTACCATTTTCATTCGTATTAGGCACATACATCATACATATCAGTGTGTTTCATAATCAGATCAAAGATGGCCAAATAACGGCTGTTTTTATTTTGGCCATATTACTACGATACGTGTTTTGATGTAAATAAGCAATCTGTTGTATACGCCACTTGGAACTCAAGTTTTAAGAACATGCTCGCAACAACCCCTCCGCTTTAATATGACGAGCACAAAGAGAACTTTCAAAAATTTAACCGGGACTGTGTCATTTTCAATGACTTGTTGTCATTATAAATTGAAATTTTTAGTCCCCGTTTGAACGCAGTTCGAAAACGGGGACTTATGTTTTGACCTCTGTGTGTCCGTGCATGCGTGTGTCCGTGCGTGCATCTGTGTGTGCGTCTGGACCTGTATCTTGGAAATGCCTGGACCAATCACAATCAAACTTCACACATTATATTATACATATGCACATCAATTTGTTTCACGATCTGATTCAAGATGGCCGAATGGCGGCCATTTTTGTGCTAAAAATCATCAAAATCAAGCATTTCTCGGATGTTTACAGACGGATTTTGTTTAAACTTGGTATATACATTAAACATTATAGCACCTTGATGCACATCATTTTGTTCTATGATCTGATTCAAGATGGCCGAATGGCGGCCATTTTTGTGCTAAAAAATCCTAAAAATCAAGAATTTCTCGGCTGTTTACAGATGGATTTTGTTCAAACTTGGTATATACATTAGACGTTATGGGACCTTGATGCAAATAATTTTGTTTTTCAGATAAGATTCAAAATGGCCGACTGGCGGCCATTTTGTTTTAATGAATGTGGCTCTCGTGCCATATCTCTGACTTGCTTTCACTGATTATATTCAAATTTTAAATATTCATTATACATCATGTCATAGATAGACAGATATATTGGTTTGACGATCCTATTCAAAATGGCCAAATGGTGGCCATTTTTGAGCTACAAAATCATCAAATGTCAAGCATTTCTGGCATTTATGGATGGATTTCGTTCAAACTTGGTACATATATTAGACATTACAGGTTCCTGATGCACATTATTTATTTTTCAGATTGGATTCAAAATGGCTGTCTGGCGGCCATTTTGTTTTAATGAATGGGCTTCTCGACCCATATCTCCGACTTGTTTTGACTGATTATATTCAAATTTTAAATATTCATTATACATCATGCCATAGATAAACAGATATATTGGTTTGACGATCCTATTCAAAATGGCCAAATGGTGGCCATTTTTGTGCTAAAAAATCATCATATATCAAGCATTTCTGGATGGATTCGTTCAAACTTGGTACATACATTAGACGGGTTCCTGATGCAAGTCATTTTATTTTTCAGATTGGATTCAAAATGGCTGACTGACGGCCATTTTGCTTTAATGATTGGGGTTCTAGAGCCATATCTCTTAAATGCTTTGACTGATTATATTCAAATTTTATAAATTCATTATACTGCATGTTATATATATACATGTATTCAAAACGGCTGATTTTGAATGCTGTTCTAGAGCAATATCTCTCAATATGGACAAGTACTTGTTTGATGATCAGATACAAATGTCAATCATTTTAATGTTAAAAAATCATATTCCTGACATGGTTATATTCCAGCTATATTAATATAAACAAAACTATATATCTTAAATTTGATAACTATCGGGACTGTGCCATGCATGGCTTGTTTTATTAGTTTTGATTTCTTTTGGGAATATAATATGTGATAATAAATCTTGCCGTATTGTCATGCATTTTGGACAAACTCTTAGTAAATGTTCTTCATCTTCCACATTATGTGAATCACAATGTAGACAAATTCTATCTTGTAATGTTGTTTTGGTGCATGTGTATCTGCCTGTTTCTATACCAAGGTCATGGTTGCTTATCCTGAATTTTGTTAGAATGATTCTTTGTTTAATATTTACAACATTTAATAAATATTGTTCATAACAAAAATCTTTCTTAAATTTTGAGTAATATTCGTAATTTGCTATCATCTTTCCTTATGTTTGATCGCCAATGATCAGTGTATTTTTGTTTCATTTGACATTTCACTTTGTTAATTTAATTTTTGGATTTTGAGTCTGACATTGTTTCCTCTGTATCATAGTGAGTTCTGATTAATTTCTGTCAACATGCCTTTTATTGTGTGCATCCAAATATTATTATTATGTTGATTTTTTTGTTCATTGTATGCTCATTTTGTTATATTGTCTTCTGGAAGTTCTTGTAGTCTTAACTAATATTTAAACATGGAAGTATGTACTTCAGTCAGTAATGGAAAACTACCAATCTCACATTGCTAGCATATTTGTTCAGTCCAAGAATTCTTTTACAGTATTAGTATTTAAGATGTATTTTTTCAATAGCACCTCTATCTCATTTTGTAAAATCAATGATCTCTGAACCCAAGATTTTTGCACCATATCACAAGATTGGTTTGATGCAATCTGATTAAAATCCGATGTAGGTATGAGGCTCCAATGTTTTTGTTTTTGTTTTTTTTAATATTTTTTTAATATATAACCCTTTATATTATATTTATTTGTATTTTAGTTTGAATATGTCGATTTTTTTGGTTTTTTCTTGCCGTTAATCAGTTCTTAGAAAATTGTGTCCCAGTCGCCTCTAACACAATTTTCTAAGAACTGATTAACGGCAAGAAAAACCAAAAAATCGACATATTCAATCTAAAATACAAATAAATATAATATAAAGGGTTATATAAAATAAAATAAAATAAAAAAAAAAAAAAAAAATTTAAAAAGATTTTAATCAGATTGGGTTTGATGGAGGAGCAGCCTGTTCAGAATTTGTCAACAACCAATAATAACACTGGATACAAAACACACCGAGGTTACGACTCGTTTAACTGGTTTGCGATAGGTACTTGACAAATTCTGAATAGGCCACGCCTCCAACTGTGCCGTGTGTTCGGGCAAAATGTTAATTATTCATAAATGGAATCAATTTGTGTAGTTTTCTTGATTTATTCTGCAGATATCGGTAAAATGTAGGTAAGGCTTTGGCGAAATTTGAAAGAGCAACTATTATTCTTCAACCTGGTATTTTTTTTAGATTTTATTTTTTATTCTTTTTGACTGCTTTTTCGAGTTTACAAAAAAAGTGTCAGCTGGCTGGAGCCTTCGTCCCTTGTCTATTTCTTACACTAGATACCAGCCGATACCGCTGGTATTTCAAATGAAATACTATCATTTATACTTTTGAAATTAATGCCTCTGTGGTGCATCTGTGATAGCCATTGGTTTATTTGGTTTCCATCACAACAATAGACTTATAAGAAAAACTGAAAATAAAAATCCAATGACGGTGAATTATGATATATTGAACGCAAAGTGTTTCCAATTTCGCAACGAAATTACGAAATGTTTGCCCAGTCCACAAGGACGCCAATAGGCATGTTTACCTTCAACCGTGGACTCGACAATACAGAAATTATTTTGTTTTTAGCTCTCTAAAACAAACATGTCCATCAGTCGCCCATATGTAGTCAAACTGATGGACATGTGCGACACGCACAGATTTAGGGGAAAGCTCGCCAGGCACGCACCCCTCCCTTCAACACGCAAACAAGATTGACAAATCAATTGACAAGCCTAGCCAACCGGAGGTCTACTTGGGTCACGTCAATATGAGTGCCTCGCCTACCAAATTTCTGGATATGCCAGTGTGTGACATTCATACCAATTTTGAATACAATTGGTCAAGGCATGTCTGAGAAATGATTAATTACATCCTAAAAACTTATAATTTGTTTTTGTGTGGACAAAAAACGGTTGCTATTTAGTTAAATTTCATCAAGTGGCATGCAACATAATATGATTTAATTATACACTAGGTTTTAATTTTGTTGATAAATGGAATCCACTAAAATCATGTGAATATGTAAAATTATGGTAGAATGCATTGATTAATATAAAAATAATGACTGGCTTTCAACATTTAATACTGATCAAAATATGGTAGTTGGAGTACAATCGTACACTTGTGAAATCTTAGTGGGGAAAGAAATGATTTATACAGTAAACTCATCCTAAATGAAAGAGTTACTGTATAAACACATGTTATGAAACAATGGCTATAATATAAGCCAATAGATTTGAAGGTTGTGTTAAGGTATAACCTATTGAGTGACAGATACATGTACGAAGTACATTTTCACCAATATCTCCAATTATGTTATAGCATTATCAATGCAAGTAAATTTTATGACGTCATTGCTGCAGATTACTCGCTGTCCCATTAATGAGTATCGAGGCCATGTACCATGGATATGAATACAATGTTGTTCTTGGAAACAAATAAAGGAGAAGCTATTTAAAAAGAATAAAAAAAATTAGATAACAAGTATTTAATACTACAATTGCCATCAAATGGGCCATTGTCAACAACAATGTTTTTCAATATTCAATTTTGTGAAGACATCATCGTCTGCCCTGTGGGCTAAAACACTCTAGGTCGCAGCGTTCCATCTAACCACTTTTAGATTCCGCGACTGATGCCGCTGTCATGGTGGACTCCCGACGGGGTCCCCCGATCGTGTCAATGAACTAGGTTAGCTCGGGGTGTTATATCCAAGCAAATGTGATAAAAAGGGGAGTATGTCTACAGAGCGTGAATACAGATAGGTGAATTGTTCTGTTTTTTGTAGTGAGTAGTACTACATGTTTTTGTGAAACAAGATCTAAGAGAGAACGACGTGACTGGTATTTTCTCAGAGGTAAGTCACAATCTGGGGGCACAGTTTGTATAGCAAATACACTGGTATTGACAATGCTGAAGCATTTAATGCTTTGCCTGTGATGAATCACAGGCAAAACAATAAACGTTAAAAATAAAGAAATTTGCACACACACCGATTTTTAAAATGATCAGAAACTTTAATTTCTTCTTGATCTAATACGTCTATTACTAATAGCCTAATTGCCCACTAGATTTACTTATCTCATATAATACTGTACACACAGATGATATTTGACAATATACAAGGATTGAGAGTAATGTGGCACAAATTTCATTCATTTACATCATATTTGAATGTTGAATTTCTAAAGTTAGAATCATGTTGCCAAGTGTCGGTGCACAAATTTTCACAATTTCTGAATCACAGTGAGTGAAAACATCCAAATATCAGTTATTAGCTATACTCTCAAAGATGTCTCATAATAGTCCAATCAAAAAACATTAATGAAGCAAATGTTTTTGTGAGGATGCAACAATTAAAGAACATATGAAGACATTACAGTGAGAGTACTGACCAACATATAGTGCAGGTTGAATGGAATTTTGTACTGGCAAAGTGCACACTATATAGTATCCACAATTACAATTAATTGAATTTTCTAGCTATGAATTATGTTTTTTGAAAACATCTAGGAAATATTACCATATGCAATATCACTAAGTTACAGCACACTGTAATGACACAATATATACTAGATACATAATAATATTAATTATGTATAATAAAAAACAACTGTTCTTAAATTGAAATGTAAATATCCATACAACAAAAATGTAAATACTAGACAAATAGTGACTATTAAATATTTTGCAAACAAACAATATTGACATCTAAGATAACAAGATATGGAAAGTAGCATTCAATACTCTACTCTAGCTGTAATTCAACTAATACAGAATAGATTAGAATGCAATAGAATATTTGACATAAAATGAAATATACACATTATAACATCTATTGGTACAGGTACATTATACAAATAAAGTTTTGTAAAACACAGATTTCATTCACAAATTTATTCCTAATTCACTAATCTCAGAATGCTCTCATCAAATAAACAAAAAGATGCATTTGATATGCCTTGATGGTTACATTTTTAGTAATGTATGTACTTTGATTCATTACTGATAGTTCTGGTAATACACTTCCTTGCTTCCGGAAGAATTTCTATGAATCTTATCCGTTCAATCGGGAAAACATGCACGGATATCCTAAACTTTGTGATGTGCTGATTCTGTTATTGATAAGTTCTAAATATAGTTCAAATACATATGTCATTTTAATTTTTGTATATGAACATACTTAATTATTTTCTTTTCATTTTGCTATTAAATAACATCAGCAGCTGTCAGTAATCTCTTGTAGAAAAGGATGTTGTTGTTTTCTTCGAATTAACTTTCTGAGAAAAATGCACAATGCACTAAGTAATGACACAATAATTTCTGCTGTAGTGGAATGTTGCTTGTTTTGTGCACACCTAATACCTATTTTACAAAATTTATCTATAAGAGAGATACCAACATGAGTGGATAACTTTACCCCATTACAGAAATATCTGACATATATTACATACATATGTGTATTTCCCTGCACTCTAATTATTGCACTCTATACATCAATCATAAAATACTTTGATATGATTTGAGTCAAAGACATTATTTTGGAAAATAAATAAGTACCCTTTAAATGTCAGTGAGTGTGAAAATGTGAAATCCTAATGCTAACATTAACGACCTGAGAAGAGAACTAATTGTACTGACCTTTCAGATTCCTGATATCCAAAGATATTAATGTATAATATTATTGTAATTTGTATCTTTCAGGCTTTATACAAAGCTAAATATAATTCTGTGGACAATGTGTGTTAACATTAAATTACAGGAAAACAATCACAAGTAGAATATTCAGCCAAATGTTAATTTGTTGGTATCAATGATTTAATAATTAGGTTTGATCACAGAAATAACCACATCACTGTAGGCAGACATGCTCCTCATCACAACACAGTCACAGTCCCGAAAAAAACAATTTCAAATGGAGTGTAATGAGCACAGTCCCACAGTCATTCTGTTTTATGTTTTCACACTAATCAACTGGTGTCACCTGCATTCATCAAAATATTCAAACTAAATTCAGTTTTTATATTTTTCTTTTCAACGAAGAAGACAGTTTTACAACCAGCATTAGAGACTCTCTGAACAGCAATCAAAAACTGACTGAACATATTTTTATGTATTTTTCTATAATTTTTGATTATTTTGAATATATCGGACTCAACCACGTTAGCGTCCACCCCCAGTTTTGCGCAATTTTTATATTCAGGGTCACATTCGGCAAAATGCCCTCCCCTTCAAAGTGCCACTAATTTAAAACTTGGTCTTTGATCTTTGCTTAAGGAATATTGGTAATCATCAAATCATGCAATACATCATGGCGGAAAGTGCTTTTCATTGAGAGTTTGCGTATGATCCAACACATTCGTCAGTGGAGACAATGATGGAGATTTTGACTTTGATTGTGTTCTAACAGCCTCTAATATTTTTAATCTCGTAAATTCGGGTCGTACGTAATTAATATGTAATAAAATGTGCATATTTTTTGTGACAATTTCTGTTTCACAACTAATTTCGTAATTTTATTTTGCCTCAAAGGCGTAATATCCCCTCAATTTGTCACATGGTGAATTCAAATTGTTATTTGCACTATTTTCCAAAGTAGGTGCTTGGGTCAAATCATGATTTTCTGAGTTGAAGACCCTGGGCGTTAATACGGTCGAGTATAGTAATCTGGGTGCTAATACGGTCGAGTACGCTAATCTGGGCGCTAATACAGTCGAGTACGGTAATGTCCTATTTGATCAAGATTTTGAAAAAAAATTATTTTATTTATTTTGTAAAAGGTGACAAAAGTCGATATTTGGTGCTCAAGAAAGTTATAAATATTTAAAGTCCATAATGGCACAAAAAACAGTAAAAACTTTGTTAATAAAATAAAGGAATAGTTTTAAAAAAAATAGTACAACATTGTGGTGTAAATTTAATTGTTTACATTTAAAAAAAAGTTTCTTGAAGTGTGTGAGTTGTTATGCAGCAATATATAGGTGTATTTACATTTATATAATGTCAAAAATATTTTAAAAATCAGTATAAATAGTTTTGTCTCATTTCTATAGAATATGAGATTAAACCTGCGTCTCCACCTCATTGTGTCTTCTTCTTTTACGGCAGCACAATGGCACTAGTAATCGACAGAAGTAAATCAGGATGCAAACCCAACTAGAAACCATTCGTACCCACACTGCCTCTATGGTTCGTACAAGATTTTCTAAGGCAGCTACTTCTGGTCTGTAACGGCAAGATAATAACACATCATACTACCAAATAACACATCATACTACCAAATAACACATCATACTACCAAATAACACATTATACTACCAAATAACACATCATACTACCAAATAATACATCATACTACCAAATAACACATCATACTACCAAATAACACATCATACTACCAAATAACTAAATACATATCAACATGCTCACTATCCAGGTGCAACACACAAATGTCACTGACCTGTACCAATTAGTTAACGTCATCATGATATATATGGAGGCCAGAAAAAATACAAAATGAAAGAATGAATAGCTGTAGACAGTTCCATTGGCTTCATTACGGACCAGCTTCTGTCCACCATTCTCTATAATAAGATCTAAAACGAGATGTTACTCAGTAGAATTATCAGCAAGAAATTTATGCAATTCGTCTGAATGAGGCATACATATGCCTCTCTATTTAAGTAGCCTAGATCATCCATAACTATAGTACTATGTAATCAACATAGACGGTGTATACATGTACATGTACTACATAGACGGTGTATACATGTACATGTACTACATAGACGGTGTATACATGTACATGTACTACATAGACGGTGTATACATGTACATGTACTACATAGACGGTGTATACATGTACATGTACTACATAGACGGTGTATACATGTACATGTACTACATAGACGGTGTATACATGTACATGTACTACATAGACGGTGTATACATGTACATGTACTACATAGACGGTGTATACATGTACATGTACTACATAGACGGTATGTACATATACATGTACTACATAGACGGTGTATACATGTACATGTACTACAAAGACGGTGTATACATGTACATGTACTACATAGACGGTGTATACATGTACATGTACTACATAGACAGTGTATACATGTACATGTACAACATAGACGGTGTATACATGTACATGTACAACATAGACGGTGTATACATGTACATGTACTACATAGACGGTGTATACATGTACATGTACAACATAGACGGTGTATACATGTACATGTACTACATAGACGGTGTATACATGTACATGTACTACATAGACGGTGTATACATGTACATGTACAACGTAGACGGTGTATACATGTACATGTACTACATAGACGGTGTATACATGTACATGTACTACATAGACGGTGTATACATGTACAACATAGACGGTGTATACATGTACATGTACTACATAGACGGTGTATACATGTACATGTACTACATAGACGGTATGTACATATACATGTACTACATAGACGGTGTATACATGTACATGTACTACATAGACGGTGTATACATGTACATGTACTACATAGACGGTGTATACATGTACATGTACAACATAGACGGTGTATACATGTACATGTACTACATAGACGGTGTATACATGTAAATGTACAACATAGACGGTGTATACATGTACATGTACTACTGAATGTAAGGTATAGATGAGGTTCATGATCACTCTCTAAATAATGCATATGAAACTTGGGTATTTCTCGCACCAAGTCCACTGCGAAATAATTCGATTTGGGCTCCGTTGGAAAACTCCTGTTTTCATAAATTAGAATTTTGGGCTAGCTAATATGGCGTGGTGAGGAGCATACAGGCATTTATACGGCCTGGGGGGACGATAGACATGTCAAATAGAGATAAAATAATCACTAATTAAAATACACTAAAATATATTCAAAAATAACAAAGTAGTATAAATAAAACAATTCGAAGGATCTTTACTAAAAAATATATAGTCAAATGTGTAGAGTTAACAGCATAGGGAACGAGGATAAGACAACATGCGAAACACTGAACGTTCACGTGAGCTTGGATGCTATAATAGAACTGATATGATATGTCGTCATAGCAACTAAACCCCAACACGTGAATTCAGTTACACAATGTGGTTTTGCATGGAAACAAACCGCTAAATTATAGTAAAACAAGCCATGCACAGTCTCCGTTAGTTATCAAATTTAAGATATATAGTTTTGTTTACAGTAATATAGCTGGAATATAACCATGTCAAGAATATGATTTTTTAACATTATAATGATTGACATTTGTATCTGATCGTCAAACAAGTACTTGTCCATACATTTGGTATTGAGAAATATTGCTCTGGAACAGCATTCAAAATCAGCCATTTTGAATACATGTATATATATAACATGATGTATAACGAATATATAAAATTTTAATATAATAAGTCAAAGCATTTAAGAGATATGGCTCTAGAAGCCCAATCATTAAAAAAAATGGCCGCCAGTCAGCCATTTTGAATCCAATCTGAAAAATAAAATGTGTTATAAGTTTGAACAAAATTCACGCTTAAATGCAAGAAATGCTTGATATTCGAGGATTTTTTTAGCACAAGCATAGCCACCATTTGGCCACTTTGAAAAGGATCGTCAAACCAATATATCAGTATATCTATGACATGATGTATAATGAATATTTAAAATTTGAACATAATCAGTCAAAACAAGTCAGACATATGGGTCTGGAAACCCATTCATTACAACAAAATGGCCGCCAGACAGCCATTTTGAATCCAATCTGAAAAATAAAATGTGTTATAAGTTTGAACAAAATCCACCCCTAAATGCAAGAAATGCTTGATATTCAAGGACTTTTTAGCACAAAAATAGCCACAATTAGGCCACTTTGAAAAGGATCGTCAAACCAATATATATCTATGACAAGATGTATAATGAATATTTCAAATTTGAACATAATCAGTCAAAACAAGTCGGAGATATGGGTCTAGAAGGCCATTCATTAAAACAAAATGGCCGCCAGTCGGCCATTTTGAATGTTATCTGAAAAACAAAATTATTTTTATGAAGGTCCCATAATGTCTAAATCAAGTTTGAACAAAATTCATTTGTAAACAGCCGAGAAATGGTTGATTTTTATGATTTTTTAGCACAAAAATGGACGCCATTCGACCATCTTGAATCAGATCGTAAAACAAAATGATGTGCATCAAGGTCCTATAATGTCCAACGTATATACAAGGTTTGAAGAAAATCCATCTGTAAACAGCCGGGAAATGCTTGATTTTGATGATTTTTAGCACAAAAATGGCCGCCATACGGCCATCTCGAATCAGATCGTTCAAGAAATTGACGTGCATATGTATAATATCATGTGTGAAGTTTGATTGTGATTGGTCCAGGCATTTCTAAGATACAGGCCCGGACGCATGCACAGACGCACGCACACACGCACGCACGAACACACAGAGGTCAAAACATAAGTCCTCGTTTTCGGACTGCATTCAAGATAGCCGAACGACCAACTCTTTCCAAACTGAAGGGAACTCAGCATATCGTGGACAGATGACGAGTACGAAAGTCTTATCAACCTTGACAAACAAATAGTCGAACAGACGAAAGAAAACGACTTGGAGGCGACTATCACCGAATCTGACGATTACCTGACCAATTACATGAGAAAAAACATCATTTATCTAAGTCACGACCTGATACAAGACCTCGGCAAGCCCTGCAGTCTCAAAATCTCGAAAAGGTTCAAAGGTTTCAGTACCTACACGCTCAATTGTCCAATGAAGCAGCTCGCACTATCGAAGAGTTGACACTAACAAATGAAAACTATGATCACGCAATCGACCTACTTGAACAAAGAAATGGACAGAAACACAAAGTAATAAGTGCCTACATGAAAGCTTTATGGGATATGCCTAAACCATCTGGTGATTTCAACAGCTTACGACACCTTAGAAAGTTATATTCGTGGGCTCAGTTCACTCGGAAAATTCTACTAGTACCTATTGTCATGGAAAAGTTGCCGCCAAATACCCGAAAACAGATTGCGCGTGATCATGGAAATAACGAATGGAATCTACCCAAACTTCGTCAAGCCATTCATAACATCCATGGATGCTCTGCAAGCTGGATTCCCCGCCGATCACCATGACCGCGAATTGTACTCAGAAACCCAGGTAACTGCGGCATTCTACACTGAAAGTGAACCGGTCACTTCACGGTAATCGATCCGAGCGAGACCGACTAAATCTATCGTATGTGCGTACTGCAAAGATGCCCATCCGTCGATACATTGTAAAGTTGTGACTGACTACAATAAACGCCTCGAGATAATAAAACGCGATCGCTTATGTTTCAACTGTCTCGGTAAACACAAAGTTATGGACTGCCAATCTAAATTGAGTTGTTGCGTCTGCAGGAGAAAACATCACACTTCTCTATGTAAGGGAACCTCTACGAGTAACGACACGAGCTCCACTACTCCAGTAACTCAAACACATGTGAACTTTACTACTACCGCGAATACTGCGTTGCATAATGGACCAGTTTTATTGAAAAACGCTGTAACTGAAGTATCCATGGGTCGCGAAACTACAACGGCTACGATATTATTCAACGAAGGGACAACGCGATCTTTCGTAACTACAAACTACAAATGCACAAACTGACAAATGTGAAGTCATTAACTTGGCAACGTTTGGTGATAATGGTTCACGGGCTAGATTGTTTAATGTCTCTACACTTTCAGTACACACCACAGCAGGAGTCTCAATAAAGTCATCTGTTATAGTGTACACCAGTTCGTTGCTTGTTATCCACCCCTGAACCTTATCATAAGAATTATACACAGGTTTCACATACCATTGCACACAGAACACCATATAATGTGAACATGAATTCTTTTCATTTTGAATTCTCTGATTAACTAAAATTCAAAACAATATGTATGAGCCATAGCAGTGCTCACATAAGCAGGAGAGGGTAGAACAGTGGTTTAATTGTCAACCATTTTTTCAGCTCTGAATTAAAAATTTGATTTAATAAATGACTGAGTAAAAAAAGACAACCCACCTCTTGATTCAGATTCACTATCAGGACTGTGTTCTGTATATACAACAAACACAAAACAATGTGTTACCATAGATACAAGTCTAAAGGAACTGTTTATATAGTAATGAAGACATACCAAATATGATTGTCAGAACCTTTTGCCTGGTAAAAATATCGCCCACAGCTCCTTAATTAAAGGTACCCTCAAATACTGGTACTTCTTCCACAGAGCCAACCTGAAAATGGGTGCCCTCCAATACATCTTTCACAGGGCCACTGTGCATGGGGTAACACCTACCTTCTACCCACCTACACCTTCACTACAAAGCACTTCTGTATGTGGATACCCACCTACACCTCCACTTGAAAGCTACTCTGCATAGGCTACCCACTACACCTTCACTACAATGATATCCTGCATAGGGTACCCACTACACCTTCACGACAATGATATCCTGCATAGGGTACCCACTACACCTTCACTACAATGATATCCTGCATAGGGTATCCACTACACCTTCACTACAATGATATCCTGCATAGGGTACCCACTAAACCTTCACTACAATGATATCCTGCATAGGGTATCCACTACACCTTCACTACAATGATATCCTGCATAGGGTACCCACTACACCTTCACTACAATGATATCCTGCATAGGGTACCCACTACACCTTCACTACAATGATATCCTGCATAGGGTATCCACTACACCTTCACTACAATGATATCCTGCATAGGGTACCCACTACACCTTCACTACAATGATATCCTGCATAGGGTATCCACTACACCTTCACTACAATGATATCCTGCATAGGGTACCCACTACACCTTCACTACAATGATATCCTGCATAGGGTACCCACTACACCTTCACTACAATGATATCCTGCATAGGGTATCCACCTACACCTTCACTACAATGATATCCTGCATAGGGTACCCACTACACCTTCACTACAATGATATCCTGCATAGGGTACCCACTACACCTTCACTACAATGATATCCTGCATAGGGTATCCACCTACACCTTCACTACAATGATATCCTGCATAGGGTACCCACTACACCTTCACTACAATGATATCCTGCATAGGGTACCCACTACACCTTCACTACAATGATATCCTGCATAGGGTATCCACTACACCTTCACTACAATGATATCCTGCATAGGGTATCCACTACACCTCGCTACAATGATATCCTGCATAGGGTACCCACTACACCTTCACTACAATGATATCCTGCATGTGGGTATCCACCTACACCTCACTACAATGATATCCTGCATAGGGTACCCACTACACCTTCACTACAATGATATCCTGCATAGGGTACCCACTACACCTTCACTACAATGATATCCTGCATGTGGGTATCCACCTACACCTCTACCTGAAATCTACCCTGCATAGGGTACCACTACACCTTCACTACAATGATATCCTGCATAGGGTACCCACTACACCTTCACTACAATGATATCCTGCATAGGGTACCACTACACCTTCACTACAATGATATCCTGCATGTGGGTATCCACCTACACCTCTACCTGAAATCTACCCTGCATAGGGTACCACTACACCTTCACTACAATGATATCCTGCATAGGGTACCCACTACACCTTCACTACAATGATATCCTGCATAGGGTACCACTACACCTTCACTACAATGATATCCTGCATGTGGGTATCCACCTACACCTCTACCTGAAATCTACCCTGCATAGGGTACCACTACACCTTCACTACAATGATATCCTGCATAGGGTACCCACTACACCTTCACTACAATGATATCCTGCATAGGGTACCACTACACCTTCACTACAATGATATCCTGCATGTGGGTATCCACCTACACCTCTACCTGAAATCTACCCTGCATAGGGTACCACTACACCTTCACTACAATGATATCCTGCATAGGGTACCCACTACACCTTCACTACAATGATATCCTGCATAGGGTACCACTACACCTTCACTACAATGATATCCTGCATAGGGTACCCACTACACCTTCACTACAATGATATCCTGCATAGGGTACCCACCGACACATCCACTACAGCCACCCTCTATAAAGCTTTAATACTGGTACCCTCAAATGCACCATAGGGCATATAAGATGTGAAGTAACTCCTTTTTCCCTGTATAGTCATAAAAAGGTATGACAGATTATTACTTATATCATATTAGTGGGTCAACATAGACTACATTATGACATGTTTTATAAATTGTACACTACTGACTATTTCAAATACCACAATTGTATTATAATCATACACAACTACCACTCACTACACCACAAAATGATGTGTAAGTGCATAGCAAAAATTAATGTAGTAAATTTACACGCACATATATTAGTTCAAATAATGAAATGAAAGTAAGTGAATTACACTACATCTATCCACTCAACTAAACCATTTCCTGTGAAATCAATCTTTTGTAATGTGTGAGTAAATGTGTAAATAACCCACTACTCACTACCAGTCAAGTCACAGTGGTTGACACCCAATGTTGCCAGTGAAGCAGTCAAGTCACTGTGGTTGACACCAAATGTTGTCAGTGAAGCAGTCAAGTCACAGTGGTTGACACCAAATGTTGCCAGTGAAGCAGTCAAGTCACTGTGGCTGACACCAAATGTTGCCAGTGAAGCAGTCAAGTCACAGTGGTTGACACCAAATGATGTCAGTGAAGCAGTAACGTCACAGTGGTTGACACCAAATGTTGCCAGTGAAGCAGTCAAGTCACAGTGGTTGACACCAAATGTCAGTGCAGTCAAGTCGCAGTGGTTGACACCAAATGTTGTCAGTGAAACAGTCAAGTCACAGTGGTTGACACAAAATGTTGTCAGTGAAGCAGTCAAGCCACAGTGGTTGAGACCAAATGTTGTCAGTGAAGCAGTCAAGTCACAGTGGTTGACACCAAATGTTGTCAGTGAAGCAGTCAAGCCACAGTGGTTGAGACCAAATGTTGTCAGTGAAGCAGTCAAGTCGCAGTGGTTGACACCAAATGTTGTCAGTGAAACAGTCAAATTAGTGTTGACACCAAATGTTGTCAGTGAAGCAGTCAAGTCACAGTGGTTGACACGAAATGTTGTCAGTGAAGTAGTCAAGTCAGTGGTTGACACCAAATGTTGTCAGTGAAACAGTCAAGTCGCAGTGGTTAACACAAAATGTTGTCAGTGAAACAGTCAAGTCGCAGTGGTTGACACCAAATGTTGTCAGTGAAACAGTCAAGTCACAGTGGTTGACACCAAATGTTGTCAGCGAAACAGACAAATCAGTGGTTGACACCAAATGTTGTTAGTGAAGCAGTCAAGTCGCAGTGGTTGACACCAAATGTTGTCAGTGCAGTCAAGTTGCAGTGGTTGACACCAAATGTTGTTAGTGAAGCAGTCAAGTCGCAGTGGTTGACACCAAATGTTGTCAGTGAAGCAGTCAAGTCACAGTGGTTGACACCAAATGATGTCAGTGAAGCAGTCAAGTCACAGTGGTTGACACCAAATGTTGTCAGTGAAGCAGTCAAATCACAGTGGTTGACACAAAATGTCAGTGCAGTCAAGTCGCAGTGGTTGACACCAAATGTTGTCAGTGAAACAGTCAAGTCACAGTGGTTGACACAAAATGTTGTCAGTGAAGCAGTCAAGCCACAGTGGTTGAGACCAAATGTTGTCAGTGAAGCTGTCAAGTCACAGTGGTTGACACCAAATGTTGTCAGTGAAGCAGTCAAGCCACAGTGGTTGAGACCAAATGTTGTCAGTGAAGCAGTCAAGTCTCAGTGGTTGACACAAAATGTTGTCAGTGAAACAGTCAAGTCGCAGTGGTTGACACCAAATGTTGTCAGTGAAACAGTCAAATTAGTGTTGACACCAAATGTTGTCAGTGAAGCAGTCAAGTCACAGTGGTTGACACGAAATGTTGTCAGTGAAACAGTCAAGTCACAGTGGTTGACACCAAATGTTGTCAGTGAAACAGTCAAGTCGCAGTGGTTAACACAAAATGTTGTCAGTGAAACAGTCAAGTCGCAGTGGTTGACACCAAATGTTGTCAGTGAAACAGTCAAGTCACAGTGGTTGACACCAAATGTTGTCAGCGAAACAGACAAATCAGTGGTTGACACCAAATGTTGTTAGTGAAGCAGTCAAGTCACAGTGGTTGACACCAAATGTTGTCAGTGCAGTCAAGTTGCAGTGGTTGACACCAAATGTTGTTAGTGAAGCAGTCAAGTCGCAGTGGTTGACACCAAATGTTGTCAGTGAAGCAGTCAAGTCACAGTGGTTGACACCAAATGATGTCAGTGAAACAGTCAAGTCACAGTGGTTGACACCAAATGTTGTCAGTGAAGCAGTCAAGTCACAGTGGTTGACACCAAATGATGTCAGTGAAGCAGTCAAGTCACAGTGGTTGACACCAGATATTGTCAGTGAAATAGTCAAGTCGCAGTGGTTGACACAAAATGTTGTCAGTGCAGTCAAGTCACAGTGGTTGACACCAAATGTTGTCAGTGAAGTAGTCAAGTCACAGTGGTTGACACCAAATGTTGTCAGTGAAGCAATCAAGTCACAGTGGTTGACACCAAATGTTGTCAGTGAAGTAGTCAAGTCACAGTGGTTGACACCAAATGTTGTCAGTGAAGCAGTCAAGTCGCAGTGGTTGACACCAATTGTTGTCAGTGAAGCAGTCAAGTCACAGTGGTTGACACCAAATGTTGTCAGTGCAGTCAAGTCACAGTGGTTGACACCAAATGTTGTCAGTGAAGTAGTCAAGTCACAGTGGTTGACACCAAATGTTGTCAGTGAAGCAGTCAAGTCGCAGTGGTTGACACCAGATATTGTCAGTGAAGCAGTCAAGTCACAGTGGTTGACACAAAATGTTGTCAGTGAAACAGTCAAGTCGCAGTGGTTGACACAAAATGTTGTCAGTGAAACAGTCAAGTCACAGTGGTTGACACCAAATGTTGTCAGTGAAACAGTCAAGTCGCAGTGGTTGACACAAAATGTTGTCAGTGAAACAGTCAAGTCGCAGTGGTTGACACCAAATGTTGTCAGTGAAACAGTCAAGTCACAGTGGTTGACACAAAATGTTGTCAGTGAAGCAGTCAAGTCGCAGTGGTTGACACCAAATGTTGTCAGTGAAGCAGTCAAGTCACAGTGGTTGACACCAAATGTTGTCAGTGCAGTCAAGTCACAGTGGTTGACACCAAATGTTGTCAGTGAAGCAGTCAAGTCGCAGTGGTTGACACCAGATATTGTCAGTGAAGTAGTCAAGTCACAGTGGTTGACACCAAATGTTGTCAGTGAAACAGTCAAGTCGCAGTGGTTGACACAAAATGTTGTCAGTGAAACAGTCAAGTCGCAGTGGTTGACACCAAATGTTGTCAGTGAAACAGTCAAGTCACAGTGGTTGACACCAAATGTTGTCAGTGAAGCAGTCAAGTCACAGTGGTTGACACCAAATGTTGTCAGTGCAGTCAAGCCACAGTGGTTGACACCAAATGTTGCCAGTGAAGAAGTCAAGCCACAGTGGTTGACACCAAATGTTGTCAGTGAAGCAGTTAAGTCACAGTGGTTGACACCAAATGATGTCAGTGAAGCAGTCAAGTCGCAGTGGTTGACACCAAATGTTGTCAGTGAAAAAGTCAAGTCACAGTGGTTGACACCAAATGTTGTCAGTGAAACAGTCAAGTCACAGTGGTTGACACAAAATGTTGTCAGTGAAGCAGTCAAGTCACAGTGGTTGACACCAAATGTTGTTAGTGAAGCAGTTAAGTCGCAGTGGTTAACACCAAATGTTGTTAGTGAAACAGTCAAGTCGCAGTGGTTGACACAAAATGTCGTCAGTGAAGCAGTCAAGTCGCAGTGGTTGACACCAAAATGTTGTCAGTGAAGCAGTCAAGTCGCAGTGGTTGACACCAAATGTTGTTAGTGAAGCAGTCAAGTCACAGTGGTTGACACCAAATGTTGTCAGTGAAGCAGTCAAGTCACAGTGGTTGACACCAAAAGTTGTCAGTGAAGCAGTCAAGTCACAGTGGTTGACACCAAATGTCAGTGCAGTCAAGTCGTAGTGGTTGACACAAAATGTTGCCAGTGAAGCAGTCAAATCGCAGTGGTTGACACCAAATGTTGTTAGTGAAACAGTCAAGTCGCAGTGGTTGACACAAAATGTTGTCAGTGAAGCAGTCAAGTCGCAGTGGTTGACACCAAATGTTGTTAGTGAAGCAGTCAAGTCGCAGTGGTTGACACCAAATGTTGTTAGTGAAACAGTCAAGTCGCAGTGGTTGACACCAAATGTTGTTAGTGAAGCAGTCAAGTCGCAGTGGTTGACACAAAATGTTGTCAGTGCAGTCAAGTCGCAGTGGTTGACACGAAATGTTGTTAGTGAAGCAGTCAAGTCGCAGTGGTTGACACCCAATGTTGCCAATGAAGCAGTCAAGTCACAGTGGCTGACACCAAATGTTGTCAGTGAAGCAGTCAAGTCACAGTGGTTGACACCAAATGTTGTCAGTGAAGCAGTCAAGTCACAGTGGTTGACACCAAATGTTGTCAGTGAAACAGTCAAGTCACAGTGGTTGACACCAAATGTTGTCAGTGCAGTCAAGTCGCAGTGGTTGACACCAAATGTTGTCAGTGAAGCAGTCAAGTAACAGTGGTTGACACCAAATGATGTCAGTGAAGCAGTCAAGTCACAGTGGTTGACACCAAATGTTGTCAGTGAAGCAGTCAAGCCACAGTGGTTGACACCAAATGTTGTCAGTGAAACAGTCAAGCCACAGTGGTTGACACCAAATGTTGTCAGTGAAACAGTCAAGCCACAGTGGTTGACACCAAATGTTGTCAGTGAAGCAGTCAAGCCACAGTGGTTGACACCAAATGTTGTCAGTGAAGCAGTCAAGCCACAGTGGTTGATACCAAATGTTGTCAGTGAAGCTGTCATGTCACAGTGGTTGACACCAAATGTTGTTAGAGCATTGGTATGCATCAAATGCATTGGTATGCTCAAACTGCAAACACAATCTAAACATCAAATGCAACTCCTTAGCTCACATTACAAACAGAAACTACACATTATTTATAACTCCCTAGCTCAAATTTTAAAAACAATCCACACATGAGACATCTAAGCTCACATTCCAAACAGAAATTTATTAGTAATTAAATATTATTGTAACTTAATTATTACCCTGTTTTCGTTTCTTCCTTTTCTTATGTCTTCTGTCTTTGTTTTTTGATCCTTTAGGCTCCTTGAAATGAGATTGCAAGAATGATTAAATACAAGTCTTACTGCACATCATCCAATCAGAATTCAAAACTGACACCTTTAGCCAACTTGTCATTAATAGATAGTGTTCTAACTAACATGCCTTTAATAGTAAACACCTATCATTAACAGTTACCACCCCAACTAGTCTTCAATAAGAAACTTGATATGATCAAAACATGATATATACATGTATTAGATATAATTTGTTAATTGTTGTCCTAAGTAACTATTTAAAACAGCTAGATGTTTTGAGCAATGGCTCTTTATCGATAACATGAAAACATTGATTAGGACACTATGTATGATAAAATCAAAAATAATCTAGCTTTGTCTCAAACTAAATTGTCATGAACATGGTAAGCCTTTTATTTCTTTTAATAACCATGGTGATATACTATCCTCACTAGTCACAGAGACACCCGAAACAAATCACTATGAACTCACAGTATGTCCTGAAAGCCCAATAGATGGTGCATTTCTTTTAGTGGGAGTTTTACCTCCAAATTTGTGAGAACCACTGGTGGTGCGAATACTGCAACACAAAATAAACAAATATAACAGCAAAGGAAAACATAACACAACAAGACTGAGTAAAAATTGAACTGTAGATAAAAATAAGACAAACAGCAGAAATTAACAAGCTTGTGCAAGAAAAATGCAACCCACATATTATAAGGATCTCAAAATAATTTTTCTATATTATTAGTTATACAAATTAGCTAATTAGTATGCAAGATCACATCAAAATAAACACAGAACACTCAAACATATAATGCAAATCTGGCAATTTCCCCCATTCTGACTGAAGTTCTATGACAATAAAATCACATCATGTTCAATATGTTCAAAGAGGCATACAATAGGTCGGATAAACACTGGACACTGAATGATGAAATTATGTGTTAGGAATATGTCTGAGCAGCACTTTAGTTTTGATCCTCTAATTGCCAGAATATTAACTCTAAATTAAACATGGATGAATGTAGTAATAAGAGACTTGGACATCAGAAACTATCACAGACAAACAATGGTATTTAAAATGAATTGCAATACTTTAATGGTTATACAAAATAACACTATGAACATCAATCGGTTGAATAAATATGAAAAGTACACACCAATGTCTAGTTTCCTGGAGTGTGTCTGCGTTGTCACTTTGAGGTGCCCTACTAGGTCAACTTGTGTCTGTGTTGTCACTTTGAGGTGCTCTACTAAGTCACCTTGTGTGTGCGTTGTCACTTTGAGGTGCTCTACTAAGTCACCTTGTGTCTGCATTGTCACTTTGAGGTGCTCTACTAAGTCACCTTGTGTCTGCATTGTCACTTTGAGGTGCTCTACTAAGTCACCTTGTGTCTGCATTGTCACTTTGAGGTGCTCTACTAAGTCACCTTGTGTCTGCATTGTCACTTTGAGGTGCTCTACTAAGTCACCTTGTGTCTGCATTGTCACTTTGAGGTGGCATACTAAGTCGCCTTGTGTCTGCGTTGTCACTTTGAGGTGCTCTACTACAGTGTAGGTCACCTTGTGTCTGCGTCTTCACTTTGAGGTGCCCTACTAGGTCACTTTGTGTCTGCGTTGTCACTTTGAGGTGCCCTACTAGGTCACTTTGTGTCTGCCCTGTTTTCACTTGAATGCTATGTGTCACTAGGCAGATTTTATGCCAAGTAAGAAAAGTTGTTCAATGTAATTTTCTCAAATATAAAAAGCCATAAGATGTGTACTTAAAATAAATTTGATACATTTTACACAGTGTGGCTTTCATGAGAACAGAGCAACACGCCAAGTCATGACATAGTTGAGGCAACACTAACACACTCCAGTGATGCATACAATGATTTCTTTTTGCACATTAATGCAATATATATAATTGTGGATGCATTTTGAATATCATTGAATAATTATAACAAAATAGCACATTGCTTTACATCTGTTGATTTCAGTATTTGTAAAAGCACAATTCATTAATATTTTAGGATTTACTAAATTTACTGTTCAGGTATAATAATGTAAAATCAGAGTCCATTATAAGAAATCAATGCACAATAAAGACAAGTTTTGCTGTATACTGTAACCATGCAATGGTATGATATCTTACATGTTGTGGGGAGTCTACAAGGCTTGTTGTAGTCACTCCACTGTTAGCTCTAGTTAGGAATTCAGCAGTTCGACCACTGGATGCAGAAAAAACAAATTAGTAGAAAATTTAAATATTGGATTTACAATTGACAGTAAAGTTTTGTTTTGATATGAATATATAGCATTTAAATTAATCCAGTCATTGAGGCATATTGTAATTTGGATGAAAAACTATTGGCTTCACACCACAATTATTATCTGAATCAAGAGATGGAATTAACAATGAATGTAATATGTAAGGGATGAAATGCTTGCATTTCAAACTTACAGACTTATATGTTTGAAGTAATCTCTAATGGAACAGTTGCAAGACAAGGTTCAGTTAATCTGCAAGTTATAAGTACAGTATCAGGAAAGACAAGAACTTTTTGATTTGTATACTTGTCATAATTTCTGCTTCATGCAGTTTAATCAGCGCCCTCTATAAATTTGATCGTTTATAAACTGCTGCCAATTATTGCACTAATCTGTTGGTGATCCGCTCCGCTAGGATTGCCCTTATAATCACTTTTGTCGTTTTGTGTGTGTGTGTGTCTGTGTGTGTACATTTCCAGTGTTCACTATTATTTCTTCTGTGATTTTTTTGGCTTGGCCGATTTCGTTCAAACTTGGCAGGTAGGTCACACCTTAACCCTAGTTATAAGGAAAAATCTGAAAAATTGTTTTGGCCCACCGTTGCCATAGCAACAGCCAAAAAACTGATTTTTGGATAGCTTCGCGCCAAATGTATCTCCTCCTACAAATTTGGGATAAAACACTTCAGACATAGCTCATTCTACTCAGCTTGAGTGTGGGCACAAATTTACCATTTGAATTTTTGATATCTGTTTTCATTACCGAGAAATTTGACCCTAAAGTTATGGTAACTTTTCACCAGCAACGGCTTTTACCTCCTCTGTGATTGTTTCGGCCGGTTTTGTTCATACTTCACAGGTAGGTCGTGCCATCACTAATTGGAAAACAATCCTGGCCCACCATTGCCATTGCAACATCCAAAAACTGATTTTTGAATACTTTCGCCCCAAATGTATTACCTCCTACCAGTTTTATCGGTGTCGCTGGGTGTATATGATAAAGGGAAGTTGTGCAACCAAATTTGCCGAGTTCGCAGTTTTTCGCCAATAAAAAAATAACTAAGGCAACAACTCACGGTTTTTCAGCATTTTTGTAATAAAGACATTATTCTCCATCAATAATCCGCCCAAAACAGGAACATTTCTACTAATTCTTGTGTTTTTTCGACGTTTTTCGAAAAACCTGCGATTAGGCTGTGAAAGTAGAACATTTCGGAGGGGGCGAAATGGAAGAGCCATATTTAACGCGTAAAAATAGAACGCGTATTTTGACCTCTATGCGGTCGTCGCCAAAGAGCCCCGCGTCCATCGCCTGGCAATGCTCTTCCGTTTCACCAGTTGCGTTTTTTTGGCTAAAATTTGGGCAGTACTGTCAGTCACGAAAATTGATGAATAAATTAATACACATAAAATATGAATCACGGGCTAATTCAATGGTCACCGAACACTCCACTGTGGCAAGATAGTAGCGTACTGTATATTTGACCCAGATTTGACAAGCATGGTACAGTTTTTTGCGCGTGTCCGTAATAACGCGCACAAAGGATTGTGGGACAGAGTCCTTTATTTGCTGGCATTCTTGACTTTTGACTGCAGTTCTTTTTTATATTTTAGAGTAAATGCTTTTTATATGCTCTTAGGTTTCGTAATATCCGTCTGAAATTCTGGACTGTGGTCATATTTTTCGATTAGGAGTCGTATATTTAAATAACTCACCGTGACTAATGTTTTGCATTATGAAGTATATTTTTATGAAGGTCAACACACTGTACTTTAGGTAAATATTTACCATCTCGTTATTTCATTATTTTGCTTTCCAGCATTTACAGGAAACGCTTCATTCTAGAAAATGCTATCGCAAAACTGTTGGAAATAATAAATGTAACAGCAGAATACGTCCTAGCACAGTCACTCGACTAGGAGAGTGATTGTGGTCCTAGTAATAAACTAAGTGACTTCCAAAAACTGAATGGTGTTTGCGAACTTCGTATTAGTTATAAACCGACGTTAGCTTCACGTTTATGTCACACCATGGAAACAGCCAAAAACATGGTGCTTGTTTTTGAGCGGAGCGGATCGCCAACCAGCCTACCGGCTTGTATCTGTATTATGCACTGGATTTTGCTTTTGTAGGTAAAGGTCATGTGGCAGAAACGCTTGAGCTTGAGAAGACGCGTAAAGCCATATGACCAAGGGCAACATAAGCTGTATTCAGTCCATAAAGGCACGTTTTATTATAACCTTACAGTTATGTAATTACAATTTAGAATGAAGTGTTTTGTTTTGATCAATGGAAACACGCTGGTTCAGGCGTGATACAGGAAACTATAATTGCCCTAATGTGACACACACCTTCCCATAGCATTACAAGGCTGGACAATACTAGATATATGATAGTGTTTTTCAAAAGCAAAAAATTGCATAACGATAGTGACCAACATTACTGAGCACCATTACCAGATTCTTTTGTTATTATTCCCTATAGACTTACTTCCATTTTTCTTTGTTTATACTGAATCCACATCCAGATAAGAGACACAATTTATCCTACTAAGGTACCCTTCATAAATGTTGCTTCACTAAGGAATTAATTTTTTGACACACCTAGTACCCTTTATAAATGTTATTTCACTAGGGATTTCATTTTTTAGACACACCTAGGTACCCTTTTAAAAACATTTTTTTTTTAAAGTTTTTTGTGCCAGGCGACAGTTCTGGACATTGAGTGTCACTGTTGTCTCTCCAAACTTTCTTTTTAAGTGCTAGTGCTGAATTTTGCCATATAAGTCATATTCATGTTTGGGATTACATGACAGGGCTGTGTGACCATTTCCCTATCAAATGGCAATTTCAATGTGCTATCCTGGCATCAACCAGGCTCGGTCCAACACAAGCACCTTAACCAAGGTTCCACCAAAGGCGCATTCGTTTAGTGAATAAATCTTGGTCAGTGGAATTGGCTTTCCCATTGAGTCTGTGGCACACTCACCCAAGGTAGGGGTTGACCCTTTTGATGTTCCACTATGCTACCAGTGACCGGTTATAAACATTATTTCACAAGAAAGTTTTTTAGATTTTTTAAATACACATTTTTACTGTAGTTAAAAACAAAATTTGTTTCTTTTTTTTTCCAATATTATATTTTTTTTGTTCAGTTGTTATTAATTTATAACCTATGCTTGTTCACTAGTTAATTAACTCTTTTAAATTTGCTCTGTTTATTATTTTCATTCTTCATATGACCTCATTAATATGCATAAACTGTAATATCTTAAGCACTGTTGCAGGTAGCAACATGCAATCAGTACTATTGTGAAGAGAAGTGACAAGTGATATGACTGAAATATTAGATGACCATATATGGTTATGTGACTTTATTAATATGCATAACTATTATTCCAAGCATTGTTATATTGAAGGCATTGGACAAGAGGCATGACCATACATGATTATAGGATCTCATTTACTATGCTAACACATTCACAGAAATTAGAGCATGCACAACAAACTGTAATGTATATTTCACATTTAGCCATGATGATGCGAAGCCGGTCATTGCTGCTATATATTTATCAAATATTTGTTGCTTTATTACCTAATTAATATATTTTATATCCTGCGAGAACCAAACCCGTACCAGACATGGTAGGCTTACCTTGCATATATTACACTAATGAAGAGGAATACAGCAGCAAATGATGCAGTGACAAGTTCCATATACTGGCCAGTAAATGATGTTGCCGAAGGAACACAGGAAGTGATTTCCTCAATAGAAATTGTCTGATTACTTGTGCTATTGAAACCAACTGTAATATGTTCTGTAAGAAATAAACAATACAAGATGACCACAAATATAACATTTCTTTTGCCACAAAATGTCATCTGGCATACTGAATGTTACCCTCCCCTTTTACTCACCAATGTCAACAGACCTACTGGACATTACCCTCCCCTTTTATTTACCAATGTCATCTGACATACTGGACAGTACCTCCCCTTTTACTCATCAATGTCATCTGGAATACTGAATGTTACCCTCCCCTTTTACTCACCAGTGTCAACAGACCTACTGGACATTACCCTCCTCTTTTATTTACCAATGTCATCTGACATACTGGACAGTACCTCCCCTTTTACTCATCAATGTCATCTGGAATACTGAATGTTACCCTCCCCTTTTACTCACCAATGTCAACAAACCTACTGGACATTACCCTCCCCTTTTATTTACCAATGTCATCAGACATACTGGACAGTACCTCCCCTTTTACTCATCAATGTCATCTGGAATACTGAATGTTACCCTCCCCTTTTACTCACAAATGTCAACAGACCTACTGGACATTACCCTCCCCTTTTACTCACCAATGTCATCTGGCATACTGGATGCTGCAGCAAATGTTAGATACATCATATAGACTGAGACAATTCCTACTTGTAGTAAGTTAGATTTTGGTTGAACTGAAAGAACATGTGATAGTGCACACTGTTACATTGTACATATCTACAAAATAGACACAGGAAAAATATATATTTATATTTATATCAGAAATTGAATGCAGACATATTCATGAAATTGTACAGTAAAGTGTAATGCAGTGAAAAGCTCATTATATTACATGTAGATATTAAATTGTTGTCACAACACATAGTGTGTACTCACCCTTTTGTATTGGTGGAAGTACTGTCAAGAATGTCATCACAACACATAGTATACCATTAGCAGAGATAAATACTTTTGTGAGGTAGCATCCCTCTATGTGTCTTGTGAAATAAATTACAAGGAAAACAAACCCAGCAATGGCCACTCCGAATATTATAATGGTGATTACCACAAGTGCTGAAAATAAAAAATATTTATTTATTATTGTGTGGGATTGTAAATGATTTTATTTTGAACACTACTGTAAAAGGGTCAATTATTCACTAGGTTTTAATTTTGCTTATTTCGCTGACTAGAAAATGCGCTAAATTAAAACCCAGTGAATATGTGAAATTTAGCATAGAACACATTATCTAAATGATAAAACCGTGAATTTATAGAAGATGCCACTGAAGATGCCTGATATGTTGAAACCCAGTGAAAATTAATCATTTCACAGTACTTAAGTACATGTAGCTGAATAAAATATATCCCATAATGCATTGTTGTTGTTAAAACCAAAATGGTAGGCAGAGCTACCACTGATGTGCAGATTTCACACAATAATTACAATTTGCAGCATTATATACTAAATATTTCAAATAAGACAAGTTTGCCGAATCCCAAGTGGCAGTCTGAAGTTGTATTTGAACTTTTGTACATCCAGATTGGCTCTATATCTACGAATAAGTCTTTTATAATGACTTTAATTGAGTAGGAAATAGGTGTCATAAAAACAGAAAAATACATTATTTTAAAACATTCTTCAAATTTAGATTATTTATTTCAACTGCACATTGGGTCTGTTTACATGTACGTCCAGCAAATGCCCCATTTTGTATCCACCTTGTGCTAAGAGCAGTCATCACATGATGTGATACAATTACTGATTTCTCCTTTCAATAGCGACAGACAAATATGTATTATGTGAACATTTCTGGAACAATTTAGTCACATTTGTCAAGTTAGATGACACAGATATGATAAATAGTGATCATAATCAGAAAATATGCCAATATTTAGTATTTTTAAAATAAATAGACTATGGTGAAAGATGTACTGTACTTTCGTTGCTCAAACCTTTTTTTAAATAAAAGATGCTAATAAGCAATATTGGGTGAACTTACCAAGGTACCAGCACTTGTTCTTATCCGCTCGTTTGGACCTGAGTTTTAACAAAATAATAATTGATATACATATGATATGATTGTGTTGTTGTGTACTCATGAATCAAGATATTATTGTAATAAATCTTACTTGTTACTATTATGTATTCATCAATTAACACTGGAATTTACTTTATTTTACCCAACTAGGAATTTACATTGGATACAAATTATCTCCTTTTACAGTCATATCTAGGATTTAAAATGGCAATCCCTAAATATAGATTTGAAGTTTTAAAATGCACTAAATTAATATTGTGATTAAGATGAAGAGTTGGTTGTGTATACTGTACAACAAAATGAATAACAAGACATTTCTTTTCTTTAAATTGAGTTTTAATACAAATTTAAGAACTGGCCCAAATTTTAAATCCTAAAATTAATTTATATTGATTGCATTTGAAATAGACTAGAGTATGAGGTCTCAACTCCAGTGACATCCTGAGGTAGAATATCTGATTTAAACTCACCAGTTTTGATTCCAAGAATACGCAAATTCCACAAGCAGGACCAGCTGTATTATAATAAAGACAAATCCTGCCACAAACCCAAAATACATAACAATTATGGCCCACTTATCTTCATGTGGAACAAAAAATGCACCAATACAAAGGCAGAGTAAAATGAGAAATTTAAATAACCAATACCTAAAAAAAACAAAAAAAATTTTTTAGCAATCTGCACATCAATTCATATAATCTGGAAGATAAATCAGAAATTTGTTGCACCCTTACAACAAAATTTTATGATATTTTTATAATATAATGAACATTGTTTAAATCACTCATATATATGAACATTGTTTAAATCACACATATAAAATGAACATTGTTTAAATCACACATATGAAATGAACATTGTTTAAATCACACATATAAAATGAACATTGTTTAAATCACGCATATAAAATGAACATTGTTTAAATCACACATATAAAATGAACATTGTTTAAATCACACATATAAAATGAACATTGTTTAAATCACACATATAAAATGAACATTGTTTAAATCACGCATATGAAATGAACATTGTTTAAATCACACATATGAAATGAACATTGTTTAATTCACACATAAAATGTACATTGTTTAAATCACACATATAAAATGAACATTGTTTAAATCACATTTGAAACTTTGGCGAGACAATTACAAATGACGTAGAATACTCATATATCAATTTTATTTGATTTGATGGCCTCTTAGAAAGCTTTAATACGTCAACAAAAACAAGACGTGAATGTCACAGTCCCCGTTATTTGATTATAAAGTAGTACAAGAAACATCTGCATACAGGTGAATGAATATGTACTCTATGTGGACACAACTCATGAATCAATGCTGTATTGGGCCATTCCAGTTTATATCTGCACCCCCCCCCCTGTTGATGAGCTTGTGTGTTTACTTCATACAGGGTATAATTTCCATGGTTGTATAAGTCATACAAAGTTTTATTTCCAAATCACCATTCACCATACAGAATTGGAAATCCAAAACTATAGTTCCTACTTATGGTGTTGATGAGTTCCTTTGTGCCACCATACAGAATAGGATTTCCAAATATAACCCTCATATGCTAATTTACTAAGTTCAAAATTTGATATTTGACAATGGAAATCCAAACTAGTCCTGATTCATGGTATTGATGAGTCGTGCCACCATCCTTATCTAATTTCAGTAATAACTATTTCATACTGGCCCAATTTTTTTACCATATACAGTCAGAATTCCAAGTTTTTTTAGTCATACTGTTGGAAATCCAACCTCATCAACCGGTATGTGGCGAGATAAACTAGGCCATATTTTATTTAGTAGCTATCTGTCTGGATTTCCGGGATTTTTTTTTCCATACTTGTCTGGATTTCCAGATTCTGTTTCTCCATATACAGTTGGAATTCCGGGGTATTTTCCCCATCATACAGTGCTGGAAATCCGACCTCATCAACGGGCGGTGGGGGGGCGGGGGTTGCAGATATAAACTGGAATGGGGTGGGGGTTGCAGATATAAACTGGAATTACTGAAACAAAATACACTACAACATCTTGGCAGAAAAGGTGGTGCTTTATTAGTGAACAGCAAAAATAGCACAAAAGCACCCAGGCTTAACTAAATACAAAATGTACAAGTATAAAGGTGAAAGAGAAACACAATAAAACTAGGAATGAACAGTAAAGGTTAAAGGAAAATAAAATAAAAATGGGTCTGTGGTAGGGATGGGTGAAAAAGTAGCCAACTCAAAGATGGCGGGCCGCAAATGACGATGGGAAATACATTACCCAAACTAACATAGGGGGCGCTCTCCTTACCCAGAAACTGAGTTATCCTAAATTAACCAAATTTTTCACAATACTGATAAAAATTTTACTAAATTACTGAAACAAAATACACTACAACATCTTGGCAGAAAAGGTGGTGCTTTATTAGTGAACAGCAAAAATAGCACAAAAGCACCCAGGCCAAGGCGAAGCAACTGCCAAAAAGATGTAAATAATGTGTTATATGAATGTGTGTGTTATTGGTGTGTAATGTGTGTATGTGTGTGTGTGTGTGTGTGTGTGTATGGGTGTGTGTGTGTGTGTGTGTGTGTTGTACAGAACAAAAAAAACACAGTTTAAAAGCTAGGCAACAAGGGATAGAAAATACAAGCTTAAAGTTGCTAATCAAAGCTGAAATAGATTTAAGGTAACTGTCTAAAAGTTGAAAGTACTGGCCATAGCCTGGGTGATCGAAAAATGAAATGAGGGTGGAAGAGCTATGTAGCCTCTGTAGGCCAAAGACTTCCAGTCACCATGTGTCTTTATGAGGTGATCTGAGACGCCTGCAGCTGCTGCTAAAGTAGCTCCTCCCCTACGCAGGCTATGGACAGTATAGTTTAAAGGGTCAAGCCCAATGTCAATGACCAAAGACTTAAATTTTCGGGTGAGTACATGACTAGTAAGAGGAGTGAGAGCTCCTGAATGAGAGTATACAAAGGCAGGTGAGGCTGCTGAGGCAGGGATGTGAATTAACATGTTACAATATGCAGTGACCGGGCAAATGACCGAGTTAGGTATTTTAGCTACAGGAATAACATGCCAAAGTCATGTTTCTGACGAGTTTTTGACCACTGGGTGTGTAACATTAGACCTTGCACTGCAAATGAGATGTCCATGCGACGGAGTTGCTCTTGCGGTAAAAATTTGTGGCGTGACGTAGGCACCATGTTTGACTTTCGAAGAAATGAAACAAAATACAAGCCCATACAGCTACATGTATATCAAATTCGTTATCCAGGTCCAAATACTGTCTCATAGCTAATAAATGTTCTGGTAAAATTGGAAGTTTCTGATGCGGCATAGATGACATAGTTTTCTCTAGTCCCCGTAGGGTAAGTTTGACGTCGATGCTGTGAAAACTGTCATTACAAAAACCTAAAAGCTTGTGCGAGGTATTGATACCAGATACATAGTTTCTGATTGATTTAGTGCTTTTGAATGAATGCGAAAGCACGCATGCGAATATACATAATGTTAATTCTGCAGCTGGGAATGGTTCAAGTCCTAGATTGGTGCAGCAAGCAAGGTATGAATTTAGCTGGCAGTGCAAGTTTTTGTAAGTTCCTAGGCGGAATGCTGATTTCTGAATAATTTTAACTTCAGCTTTTATTTCCTCTATTGTATTACCTGAAAAAATCAAATGTTATGGTTAATTATAAAATCTTGTTCCTGCACATGTTGTTCTACCAGTTTAAATTGTGACATAGAGCTGATGAAATTGACTGCATAAGATTGGTGCTTGTGCCGCCGTGAAAGTAGATCAGCTGCTCTGTTGTCCACCCCAGACAGATGAGTTGCCCTTAGCCGTATATTGTATGTTGCCGTTATCAACCAGATATTTCTCGCGATTTGAAGTAACTGCTCCTCTCTGCCAGACCCAGAGTTAATGATGTAAACAGAGACTAGATTATCACAGTATATAATGAGTGATTTTCCTGATAACTGCATTGCCCATAGGCGTAGTGCAACCAGAATGGCTGTTAGCTCCAGTGCGGCTATTGGCATTTTAAGCATTGTGGTAGGAAATTCAGTATGAAAGTACTCAATAACACTTGTGTGTTTTTGTAACCAGCCACCACAACCAGTAAGGCATGCATCTGTAGCTAATCGCATATCTGGTGCTGAGAACAGAGTTTCTAGAATTGTGCTGACACCGTTGTAACAACGCATGAATGCGATCCACCATGATACATCCCTACGGAAGTAGGCACTGAGTTTAATATGATGATGTTTCTTGTTGGTCTTACAAAGGAGTGCCAACATGCGACAAAGAAATAGTCGAGCAGGATGTATACAGTCTGTTATAAATGCCAGCTTGCCAATGAGTGATTGAAGCTCTCGTTTAGTGCATTTTTTCCTGAGTGAAAACTTTGATAATAGCTCTTCTGCTTCACTGAGTTTTTGCTCTGGGATACTAACTTGCATCTTTATTGTGTCAAATTGTTTTCCCAAAAATGTTAGACAGGTGGTTGGTGGGCAGCATTTTTCAATTGACAGCTCAAGCCCGTACTTAGTAATTGTGTCTTTGAGTGAGTCGTAGGCTTTCTGTGCATTCGCTGGTGCCTCTCCTCCTGCAAAGTCATCAATGTAGTTGGTGGCCTGGTATCCCAATTTGCGATAAATGTGCATGAGCCCGTTTGTTGTTCTTTGACATGCCATGGCGGCTGACCGAAGACCAAATGGAAACTTGGTATCGAAGAACTGTAATCCCCTCCATGCCAAACCTAACAGATAATAGTCATGGGGATCAACTGGAATCCATCTGTAGCAACGCCGTATGTCGGCTTTGAACAATAAGCAACCTTGACCATAATGGTTTATAATTTGAATCAGGTTGTCAATTGATGGGTACCGAAGTTTATATGGATCACCAAGAAAATTGTCATTTGGTATGCCATCGTTGACTGATGTGCCTGCTGGAAAAGATAGATCCATAACAGTTCGCCTTTCGGTTAACCCTTTTTTTGGTACAGATGATAGTGGAGAGAATGCCAATGTAGTGATAGTGGATTGCCTGAAAATGGACCGGCGAGTGCTCCAAGCATGGTTTCCTTGGCAATATATGAATCAGTATGTGATGAAAAATTGACTGCAGAATTGTGATTGTGCTTGAATGTGTGGGGTAGCACGCTATCTGTGTAGTTGTTTGGCTAACCAATTTGCAGAAAGTCTACGATAATGTTATCAAAATAATCGTGTAGCGATGTACGCCACAGTTCTACATTGAATGTTGATGGCACAGTAATTCGCTGATCCTGGTAGTTTGGCTTGCCTGATTGCACGATAACTGTGTGTGCTTTGCACAAGAAGTCAAAATTCAATGTGGATGTTGGTGGCCAGCTGATAGTTGGTGGTTCGATAATGCTAGTGTTGGTTAAATAAAGGTGTTTTTTCTTAATGTTTTGTACAGTGTATAATGGGTAGTTAAAAAGATTTGGCGTAACCTTGTTAGAGCCTACAATATCATCACCTGTGTCCTTGTGGGTATTTTGACTGTAGTGCGCAATAGATTGGTCTGGTGTTTTACTGCTATGTGAGACAATGGTGTTGGTATCCATTGAGGGGATACACGTTCCATACGAGGTAACTATGGTTTGCTCTTCGGTGGTGCTGTCCAACGCGGGAACATGATTGTGAAAAGATGTATTTGTGTGGCCCTGGGAGACCGAGTCCAACACGGGGACACGATTGTTAAGTGATATATTTGTGTGGTCCTGGGAGACCAATTTAAGTCCAACGCGGAGACAAAATGTTTATGAGGGGGCACTACAATTGAGGTATCGGTGATGGTACTGCTGGGATCGTGATTAATGTAACTGTCACTACTATTTTGTATATTGGTATGTTGTTGTCATTCTTTTGGTTTGTGTGCGCAGTCCTTGGCTGAATGTGTGGCCTTGACTTTGTGTATGAATAAACACGTGCGGCAAATATGGTACTCTGTCTCACCAGCCTGGTTTTGATGATCACTCCCATGCCTGCACTGCCCCCTTTGGAAGTTGCCACAGTAGCGTGTCTGATCTCTTATGCTGCTAGTCTGCCTAGTAAAGAGACATCTTGCCTTAATATGAGAAAAGTCACCATTCCATCCTTGTAAACCTCTCTCTATTTCCTTCAGTACTTCGGCATGGTAACTGCGGACTTCGCTCCAAGTATACAATTCACACAAGTGCAGTAAGTCAGTAAGATGGCTGGCTCTTAGCTGCTTGTATTGTTCAGGCTCTTGGTGAAAGATGATGTAAATTTCGCCCCTTGTCAATGCTGGGAGGGTCAGTTGGTTGTATGGCAACTCATCCGTATTTGAACCATGTGTAGCCAGTTTACTTGTAAACTCATGGGGCCATGGAACAATGTACAACACTTGGTCAGTAGACTTTCTTGCAGCACCTGATTTTGGCTTCTTTTTCTTTATTTTAGGGTGAAATACATCATAAGCTAGTTTCCTACCTTTCGTATCGGTGGTTCTGGTATCACCATTGGAATCTGAGGATGATGTAGACTGCTCAGATTCAGAATCGGTTGAGCTATGGGTTTCTACTATTTGCAACTTTTTCTTCGCTTTATGCACTTTTTTCTTTACACTACTGTCTTTTTTTATGTCACCAATGTTCACTTTGGATTTAGAACTGTGTGTTTTCTTGGCTTTGCTTTTGAGAGCTTCGTTTTTGGCCATTTCTGCCTCTATTTGTAATTCAATTTGCAGTTGTTCGTTTTCTTGACGAAGAGCCTCCAGCATATCTTTTTTGTCCTGAGATGTTGTTAAACTCAAACTATGGATCAGTTTGCGAGTTTCAGTTAATTTATCTTGTAGTGGTGACGATGTGATGCATGCTTTGTCGTCCTGCTGTGTGGGAGTTGAAGTAGCCATCTTATAAAAATGGAACGAGTTGCTGGTGTTATCCCTGCAAAGTCACCCTGATGGTCCTCGATGATTGCGTAAGAATACTTGACAAGTAGAACAATGCCGATGTGGACGTTGATCAATGAAGATTAGGCGGATTGTGAGTGTAAATATACGTATGAAAAAGTAGCCAACTCAAAGATGGCGGGCCGCAAATGACGATGGGAAATACATTACCCAAACTACTAACATAGGGGACGCTCTCCTTACCCAGAAACTGAGTTATCCTAAATTAACCAAATTTTCACAATACTGATAAAAATTTTACTAAATGGCCCAATCTAGTTTTGTACTGACAACTAAAAACTTCCACTGACCCATGTTCAGAATCTACAAAGTGCAACAAAACTATTTGTCATACATGTATACTTGCTCAAGAAATTGCATTGTTTCATAAATCTGAGTGAACCTTGATGTACATGACTTCTTCGTTAATTAAGGTCTTAGTATATTACCAGGACCCAGGTCAAATCAAAGTTCAAATAACTGTATTGTTTTAATTTGCATATTTTTGGGAGGGTGTGGTCATTATTGCCAAAAGCACATCTACTCGTGCCAAGGTGTAATCATACCAAATATGAATAAAATCGACACCATGGTGGTGGTAGAGATAGCAGCAAATAACAGTATTGATCTAACTTGCATATTTTTGGGAGGTGTGGTCATTACTGTCAGAAGCACATCTACTCGTGCCAAGGTGTAATCATACCAAATATGAATAAAATCGACACGGTGGTGGTGGAAATAGCAGCAAATATCTACATTGATCTAATTTGCATATTTTCGGGAGGGCATGGTCATTACTGTCAGAAGCACATCTATTCGTGTCAAGGTGAAATTCTACCAAGTATGAACAAAATTGGCCCAATGGTTGCTGGGATAAGAGCAAAAAACTGCAATGATCCAATTTGCATATTTTGGGAGGGTGTGGTCATTACTGTCAGAAGCATATCTACACGTGTCAAGGTGTAATCATACCAAATATGAATAAAATCAACATGGTTGTGGAAGAGATACATTTGTAGCAGCAAATAACTGCATTGATCTAATTTGCATATTTTTTGAGAGGGCGTTGTCATTACTGTCAGAAACACATCTACTCGTGCCAAGGTGTAATCCTACCAAGTATGAACAAAATTGGCAAAATGGTTGCTGGGATAAGAGCAATTAACTGCATTGATCTAATTTGCATATTTTTGAGAGGGGCGTGGTCATTACTGTCAAAAGCACATCTACATGTACTCATTTCAAGGTGTGATCCTACCACATACATGTGTATGAACTAAATTGGCCCAATGGTTGGTGGGATAAGTGCAAAAAACTGTATTGATCTAATTTGCATATTTTTGGGAGGATGTGGTCATTATTGCCAAAAGCAGATCTACTCGTGCCAAGGTGTAATCATACCAAATATGAATAAAATTGACACGGTGGTGATAGCAGCAAATAACTGCATAGATCTAATTTGCATATTTTTGGGAGGGCGTGGCCATTACTGTCAGAAGCACATCTACTCGTGTCTAGGTGCAATCCTACCAAATATGAACAAAATTGGCTCAATGGTTGGTGAGATCAAAGGAAATAACAGGATTTAGCTAATTTCATATTTTTGGGATAGGGTGTGGTCATATTAATAATAACCTAAAAGACGATTTCCGATGATAAGGAAGCTATTTTGAAGTTGAGTTTCTGAGGAATTGGTTCTGAGGTTCTGCAAAGTTGATTCTGAGTTCTGAAAATTATACACTACCGATCGAATACATTTGGAAAAACTTGTGAATCATAAATCAGGAGTTCATGAATCTGAATTTAACAGAATCAATTAGTCTGAGCATGCTCAGTTGCTCTGTCAGTGTAGTAGAGAGAGGTAATTTTGGATGAAAATCTTGAAAAAGACCCACTTAGGATTTTAAGATCTGGAAAAAAAAATACGTGCATATGTAACACAGACTTGTTCATCAACCTGCCAAGTTTCATTGACATCTGCTGCAGAGTCTCTGAGAAAATGTGAGAGTTAAGTTGCAGCGACTTGAAAATGAGAAAGAAAGTAAAACTAGTACTCCCCTTTCAGGCTTCGCCTGATTGGGGACTAATAAGAGTAACTTAAATGTGATTATCTGAAGCGCCCTCTAGCAGGCTGATGTGACTTGTATTTGACTTACATTTCAGACAAGATTGATAACTGTTTAAGGGATGTATATTAAGACTTTAACTACATACATTATCTATTAGTTATCTCCTATATATTCAATATTTGTGTATTTACAATTATTCATAATCAAATGTACATGTATTGCATAACTTTTCAAGTATGCTCTGCTACAATAAATTAATATTCTGTGATATTCAACTCCCAAGATCATATAATCATTACAAATTCCACCTTTGATCTATAAAAGCCAAAATGCAAATCTAGCATTTGATGATGCCTAATTCCCATGACAACAATACTCATTAATTGCACAGAATACTCAGCATCTTGAGTGGATATAATTTTATCAAGAAGCCAGTCTCTCTTATCCAGGACAATGAGTGACCTTTATTGAGTGTAATTGTTCTATAAATAATTTTTCTATTTATTTCTATTTATGAATTAAAACAATAACCATAACTGCAAATATAAGGTATTTGTTTTAGTTAAAAAATAAACATAGAATTTATAGTCTGAATAAGGAATAAAATCAGGCACAAGTTTTGTAAATGTGACATGCACATACTCAGAATTATTGAATATTATATTATAACATTATCAATACCAGTGGATTTTATGACGTCATTGCAGCAGATTATTCGTGATAATGTATTACATTATTGAGCATCAAGGCCCTGTCCCATGGATATGAATACAATGTTGATTTCGAAAACGAATAAAGAAGAAACTATTGAAAAAGAAGAGAAATTGTTAGATATCAAGTATTTAATACCAAAATCGACATCAAATAAAACGGTCCATAACCAATAACAGCGGATTTCAATATCGAAATCAGACAATATTGTGAAGGCATCGTCGTCTGCTCTGTATGCTAATGCGCATTCGGGCGAAGCGTTCCATCTAGTACGCACGCTTCTAGATTCCGCGACTGATGCTGCTGTTCTGGTGGTCTCCTGATTAGTTCGTCTACCGTGTTGATGAAGTGAGGTAAATTCACTCGCAATGTGAATGAGTTAAATACCATAATATTTGATGGATTAAAACTAGTTTCTTTCTTAGTTAGCCACATGAGAGTGTGGAAACAATTTCCAGAAAGACATTTTAAATTATTCAGATTCACGGGCCAGTGACTTTGAAACTATCCCGTTCATTGCAGATTTTTCTCCAATTTTTTCCATTTTTTAGAGGCAGCAAATCCACTGGTAATGACAACGCTACAAAATAATAACAATAATGAACTCCCCGACAACCCATAATGGACTCAAGCACACTTTGTGCTCCATATATGTACTCGGCTTTCGCCCATTATGGGTTGGCGGGTAGAAAGTAGACAAGTCATATGTATAAAGAAAAAATAAATTGAATCGTCTCTTGTCTTACATATAAGTGTCCATTTTGGAAAAATAAATGCTATACTACATAGGACATGTGTAAAACAAATTGGAACAACATTGGTCTAATTGCAAAACAAAGTAATGGTATATGAGACATTTTATGTACTGAATCAGCTCAGTCGACATTAACCATAAACATGTCTGAGATACAGATGACAAATCTACAAGTCCCAATATTCAAAGTCTCTTCCAAAAGGTATGGCCAGTAATTATTCAAACATTTAATGAACAGTGAAAACATCTAATGAACATTGAAAACATCTATTGAACATTAAAAACATCTAATGAATACTGAAAACATCTATTAAACATTAAAAACATCTAATGACTACTGAAAATATCTAATGAACACAAAAAACATCTAATGACTACTGAAAACATCTAATGAACACTGAAAACATTTAATGAATACTAAAAACATCTAATGAACACTGAAAACATTTAATGAACACTGAAAACATCTAATGAACACTGAAAATATTTATTGGGCACTAAATACATCTAATGAACACTAATAACATCTAATGAATACTGAAAAAATATAATGAGCACTGAAAACATCGAATGAACACTGAAAACATTTAATGAACACTGAAAACATTTAATGAACACTGAAAACATCTAATAAACACTGAAAACATCTAATGAACATTGAAAACATCTAATGAACACTGAAAACATCTGAACACTGAAAACATCTAATGAACACTGAAAACATCTAATGAACACTGAAAACATCTAATAAACACTGAAAACATCTAATGAACACTGAAAACATCTAATGAACACTGAAAACATCTAATGAACACTGAAAACATCTAATGAACACTGAAAACATCTAATGAACACCGAAAACATCTAATGAACACTGAAAACATCTAATGAACACTGAAAACATCTAATGAATACTGAAAACATCTAATGAACACTGAAAACATCTAATAAACACTGAAAACATCTAATGAACACTGAAAACATCTAATGAACACTGAAAACATCTAATGAATACTGAAAACATCTAATGAACACTGAAAACATCTAATGAATACTGAAAACATCTATTAAACATTAAAAAATATAATGACTACTGAAAAACATCCAATGAACACAAAAAAACATCTAATGACTACTGAAAACATCTAATGAACACTGAAAATATTTATTGGGCACTAAATACATCTAATGAACACTAATAACATCTAATGAATACTGAAAAAATATAATGAGCACTGAAAACATTTAATGAACACTGAAAACATCTAATAAACACTGAAAACATCTAATGAACACTGAAAACATCTAATGAACACTGAAAACATCTAATGAACACTGAAAACATCTAATGAACACTGAAAACATCTAATGAACACTGAAAACATTTAATGAACAGTGAAAACATTTAATGAACAGTGAAAACATCTAATGAACATTGAAAACATCTATTGAACATTAAAAACATCTAATGAATACTGAAAACATCTATTAAACATTAAAAACATCTAATGACTACTGAAAATATCTAATGAACACAAAAAAACATCTAATGACTACTGAAAACATCTAATGAACACTGAAAACATTTAATGAATACTAAAAACATCTAATGAACACTGAAAACATCGAATGAACACTGAAAACATTTAATGAACACTGAAAACATCTAATGAACACTGAAAATATTTATTGGGCACTAAATACATCTAATGAACACTAATAACATCTAATGAGCACTGAAAACATTTAATGAGCACTGAAAACATCTAATAAACACTGAAAACATCTAATAAACACTGAAAACATCTAATAAACACTGAAAACATCTAATGAACACTGAAAACATCTAATGAACACTGAAAACATCTAATGAACACTGAAAACATCTAATGAACACTGAAAACATCTAATGAACACTGATAACATCTAATGAACACTGAAAACATCTAATGAACACTGAAAACATCTAATGAACACTGAAAACATCTAATGAACACTGAAAACATCTAATAAACACTGAAAACATCTAATGAACACTGAAAACATCTAATGAACACTGAAAACATCTAATGAATGCTGAAAACATCTAATGAACACTGAAAACATCTAATGAATACTGAAAACATCTATTAAACATTAAAAAATATAATGACTACTGAAAACATCCAATGAACACAAAAAAACATCTAATGACTACTGAAAACATCTAATGAACACTGAAAATATTTATTGGGCACTAAATACATCTAATGAACACTAATAACATCTAATGAATACTGAAAAAATATAATGAGCACTGAAAACATTTAATGAACACTGAAAACATCTAATAAACACTGAAAACATCTAATGAACACTGAAAACATCTAATGAACACTGAAAACATCTAATGAACACTGAAAACATCTAATGAACACTGAAAACATTTAATGAACACTGAAACATCTAATGAACACTGAAAACATCTAATGAACACTGAAAATATTTATTGGGCACTAAATACATCTAATGAACACTAATAACATCTAATGAATACTGAAAAAATATAATGAGCACTGAAAACATCTAATGAACACTGAAAATATTTATTGGGCACTAAATACATCTAATGAACACTAATAACATCTAATGAATACTGAGAAAATATAATGAGCACTGAAAACATCTAATGAACACTGAAAACATCTAATGAACACTGAAAACATCTAATGAACACTGAAAACATCTAATGAACACTGAAACATCTAATGAACACTGAAAACATCTAATGAACACTGAAAACATCTAATGAACACTGAAAACATCTAATGAACACTGAAAACATCTAATGAACACTGAAAACATCTAATGAACACTGAAAACATATAATGAACACTGAAAACATCTAATGAACACTGAAACATCTAATAAACACTGAAAACATCTAATGAACACTGAAAACATCTAATGAACACTGAAAACGTCTAATGAACACTGAAAACATCTAATGAACACTGAAAACACTTAACACTCAAAAGAATATTTCAAATTTCTACTTACCCATTATGAATGCCACCTCTAAAAGATTTACTTGTTGTAACGTTTATTGTAAAAATCATCAAAACTAGAAAAAAAATTGCCATAGATAAGCAGACCCTGTATACAGACATGTAACCAAACACCAACTGACAGTGAGGTCCTGCATTGATTTGTTGACAAACATCATTAATATGCTGCACCTAGAAATGAAAAACAATGTACAATGATATCATAGTTTAATGCATAGTGTATATGCAGAATTCGTAATACTATCATTTGTTGTATAGTGTAGCATTAAAAAATATGACTTATTTTAATAACAGAGAAATCTCTGTATTTTAAATAAACGTCTATGCTACTAATATAGAAAATATTGTCTACAAAATATTTCAAAACATAACATATGATTACAAAATTATAAAAATGTAGTACCCCGATTTATGTCAACTTGTGTTAAGCAAAACTGAGGTTGCGATCAGAAATTTAAAAACAATTCAAAAAACAAATTTATAACAACTATTTAATTACACAAATATGTATATATGGAAACTGATTTAGAGGAAAAAATACTTCACAAAATAAATATTAATTTATGAAAACCATGTAAGTTATCAAACAACAGAAAATTCAACTGTGGGAATCATCTTTCACAAAATAACGATGCACAATTTTATTAGTATTTTTTGAAAACTTTTGGTGCACACCTGTAGCCAATAGGAAATCATATTCATTTGATCAAAAATTTGAATGAAATCCCCCAAAAAATACAGAAAATTTGGAAACAAGCAGCCTGTCTTGCAATTGGACTTGAGGTTTTTAACAAGAAGTCGAAAATATCACTTTTTACCAAAAATGACAAAAATATTCACCAAAATTAGAAAATAAAAGATATCATTACAAAATGAACAAATCTGAGCGAGTTCCACATGTAGTACTTATATATGTAATATCAAAACAATTGGACTTGCGGTTTTCAACAAGAAGTCGAAAATATCACTTTTTACCAAAAATTACAAAAATATTCACCAAAATTAGAGCATTAAAGATATCATTACAAAATGAACAAATCTGAGAGAGGTCCACATGTAGTACCTATATATGTAATATCAAAGCAATTGGACTTGCAGTTTTCAACAAGAAGTCGAAAATATCACTTTTTACCAAAAATTACAAAAATATTCACCAAAATTAGAGAATTAAAGATATCATTACAAAATGAACAAATATGAGAGAGGTCTACCCAAGGTACATATACACCAAGTATCAAAGCATTCAGGCTTGTAGTTTTCAAGAAGAAGTCGAAAAAGTAAAACATTGACACGGACAACGGCGGACAATCACTCATATGATAAGCTCTGCTCGACAAAGTCGACAGCGGAGCTAAAAAGTTGTACCAAAATTATTTTTATCTTTCATATTATTGTGCGCAACGGGTAATTGGTAATAACAGTTACCACTTAGTTGGCTGAATCACCTGACATTTGGATGAACTAGCAATATTGTATTTATATTATCAACACATAGTGTGGGAGTGATTGGCAATTATGACACTCAGACACTTATTGAAATATCATTTTATTTTTATTACCTGCATAAGTTTTTCTTCAACTGTTTTAGAAAGCATGACACATGCAATGGCCATTCCAGCAAACAGGTACAATGTGTACATCAATCGTGTACTTGTTGATTCCTTGAGTGGAGGGCAGCTAGAACATACACATGAACAGGCTCTGGAAGCACAACAACACTGCATCTACAAGAATTATTTGAAAGCAATGTGAAGTAAACAAGAGGGTAAATCATGTGAACGTCATCATTTTTCATTGCTACTTCACTAGTACAGAGGAAACTGAATTTCTTGACCATTCAAAAAAAATACATCCACGAATGTGTAGAAGGCAAGACATAGAAAAACTCATGAAGAGAAATGTCTACCAAAAAAGGTTACAAGTCAGGAAGTACAAGAGTCTGTTCATTTGTGATACTGCTTGCCTTTTACTAAATAAGAAGCTGTAAATCAATTACTATGAATAGAAAGAAAAATTAAAATTTAGAGAGTTGTGTCGTTAAACATTTCTAAATGGACATGTATATATAGCTGCAATTTTCAAGTAAAGGTCATTACATAAATCTTAGTGATTACAGGTTGTAATTATATTATAGTCACTGTCAATATTTTGCGTCATTGACATTCAAACCATGCACTACAAACAAATCTTAATGATATCTATAAAAAATGGTTCCAGACACGGTATCTTAATGATTATACATGCTAAACAAAGTGAATATTTTTTTTATGATTGATATGAATTCTAAGTTTGAAGATGATTAAGATCCAAATTTAATTATTAAAATATTAAAGTTTGAAAAAATGGATAAAACTGGTGATGAAGACAACAGGGATTTGTTTATACATGTATGACGTTTGTTGCTATGGTTATTGGTTTGTTGCTATGGTCATTGGTTTGTTGCTATATTTATTGGTTTGTTGCTACATGTATGGTCATTGGTTTGTTGCTATAGTCATTGGTTTGTTGCTATGGTCATTGGTTTATTGCTATGGTCATTGGTTTGATACTGTAGTCATTGGTTTGTTGCTATGGTCATTGGTTTGTTGCCATGGTCATTGCTTTGATGCTATAGTCATTGGTTTGTTGCAATGGTCATTGGTTTGTTGCAATGGTCATTGGTTTGATGTTATGGTCATTGGTTTGATGCTATGGTCATTGGTTTGATGCTATAGTCACTGGTTTGTTGCTATAGTCATTGGTTTGTTGCTATAGTCCTGGGTTTGTTGCTATGGTCATTGGTTTATTGCTATGATCATTGGTTTGATACTGTAGTCATTGGTTTGTTGCTATGGTCATTGGTTTGTTGCCATGGTCATTGCTTTGATGCTATAGTCATTGGTTTGTTGCAATGGTCATTGGTTTGTTGCAATGGTCATTGGTTTGATGCTATGGTCATTGGTTTGATGCTATGGTCATTGGTTTGATGCTATGGTCATTGGTTTGATGCTATGGTCATTGGTTTGATGCTATATTTATTGGTTTGTTGCTATGGTCATTGGTTTGATGTTATAGTCACTGGTTTGTTGCTATGGTCATTGGTTTGATGCTATAGTCATTGGTTTGTTGCTATGGTCATTGGTTTGATGCTATGGTCATTGGTTTGATGCTATAGTCACTGGTTTGTTGCTATGGTCATTAGTTTGATGCTATAGTCATTGGTTTGTTGCTATGGTCATTGGTTTGATGCTATGGTCATTGGTTTGATGCTATAGTCACTGGTTTGTTGCTATAGTCATTGGTTTGATGCTATATTCATTGGTTTGTTGCTATGGTCATTGGTTTGATGCTATGGTCATTCGTTTGATGCTATGGTCATTCGTTTGATGCTATAGCCACTGGTTTGTTGCTATGGTCATTGGTTTGATGTTATAGTCACTGGTTTGTTGCTATGGTCAGTGGTTTGATGCTATAGTCATTGGTTTGTTGCTATGGTCATTCGTTTGATGCTATGGTCATTTGTTTGTTGCTATGGTCATTCGTTTGATGCTATGGTCATTGGTTTGATGCTATAGTCATTGGTTTGTTGCTACATGTATGGTCATTGGTTTGTTGCTACATGTATGGTCATTGGTTTGTTGCTATGGTCATTGGTTTGATGTTATAGTCACTGGTTTGTTGCTATGGTCATTGGTTTGATGCTATAGTCATTGGTTTGTTGCTACATGTATGGTCATTGGTTTGTTGCTACATGTATGGTCATTGGTTTGTTGCTATGGTCATTGGTTTGATGTTATAGTCCTGGGTTTGTTGCTATGGTCATTTGTTTGTTACTATGGTCATTGGACTTTGGTTTGTTGCTATAGTCATTGGTTTGTTGCTATGGTCATTGGTTTGATGCTATGGTCATTGGTTTGTTGCTATTGTCATTGGTTTGATGCTGTAGTCATTGGTTTGCTGCTACATGTTTAGTCATTGGTTTGTTGCTATGGTCCTTAGTTGGTTGCTATAATCCTGGGTTTGTTGTGATGGTCATTGGTTTGTTGCTATGGTCATTGGTTTGTTGCTATGGTCATTGGTTTTATACTATGGTCATTGGTTTGTTGCTATGGTCATTGGTTTGATGTTATAGTCCTGGGTTTGTTGCTATGGTTATTTGTTTGTTGTGATGGTCATTGGTTTGATGCTATGGACAATAGTTTGTTGCTATAGCCATTGGTTTGTTGCTGTGGTCATTGGTATGATGCTATGGTCATTGGTTTGTTGCTATAGCCATTGGTTTGTTGCTATGGTCATTGGTTTGATGCCATAGTCATTGGTTTGTTGCTATAGTCATTGGTTTGACACTGTAGTCAATGGTTTGATGCTATAGTCATTGGTTTGATGTTATATTCATTGGTTTGTTGCTATGGTCATTGGCTTGATGTTATAGTCCTGGGTTTGTTGCTATGGTCATTTGTTTGTTGCTATGGTCATTGGTTTGATGCTATGGTCATTGGTTTGTTGCTGTAGTCCTGAGTTTGTTGCTATGGTCATTGCTTTGTTGCTATGGTCATTGGTTTGATGCTATGGTCATTGGTTTGTTGCTACATGTATGGTCATTGGTTTCTTGCTATGGTCATTGGTTTGTTGTTATGGTCTTTGGTTTATTGTTATCGTCATTGGTTTGTTGCTATGATCATAGATTTGATGCTGTGGTCATTGGTTTTATGCTACATGTATGGTCATTGGTTTGTTGCTATGGTCATTGATTTGATGCTGTGGTCATTGGTTTGTTGCTACATGTATGGTCATTGATTTGTTGTTATGGTCATTGGTTTGTTGCTATGGTCTTTGGTTTATTGTTATCGTCATTGGTTTGTTGCTATGATCAATGATTTGATGCTGTGGTCATTGGTTTTATGCTACATGTATGGTCATTGGTTTGTTGCTATGGTCATTGATTTGATGCTGTGGTCATTGGTTTGTTGCTACATGTATGGTCATTGATTTGTTGTTATGGTCATTGGTTTGTTGCTATGGTCTTTGGTTTGTTGCTACATGTATGGTCATTGGTTTGTTGCTATGGTCATTGGTTTGTTGCTATGGTCATTGGTTTGTTGCTATGATCAATGATTTGATGCTATGGTCATTGGTTTGATGCTACATGTATGGTCATTGGTTTGTTGCTATGGTCATTGGTTTGTTGCTATGATCTTTGGTTTATTGTTATCATCATTGGTTTAATGCTACATGTATGGTAATTGGTTTGTTGCTATGGTCATTGGTTTGTTGCTATGGTCTTTGGTTTATTGTTATCATCAATTGTTTGTTGCTATGGTCATTGATTTGATGCTATGGTCATTGATTTGATGCTATGGTCATTGGTTTGATGCTACATGTATGGTCATTGGTTTGTTGCTATGGTCATTGGTTTGTTGCTATGATCTTTGGTTTATTGTTATCATCATTGGTTTAATGCTACATGTATGGTAATTGGTTTGTTGCTATGGTCATTGGTTTGTTGCTATGGTCTTTGGTTTATTGTTATCATCAATTGTTTGATGCTATGGTCATTGGTTTAATGCTACATGTATGGTAATTGGTTTGTTGCTATGGTAATTGGTTTGTTGCTATGATCTTTGGTTTATTGTTATCATCATTGGTTTAATGCTACATGTATGGTCATTGGTTTGTTGCTATGGTCATTGGTTTGTTGCTACATGTATGGTCATTGATTTGTTGCTATGGTCATTGGTTTGTTGCTATGGTCATTGGTTTGTTGCTACATGTATGGTCATTGGTTTGTTGCTATGGTTATTGGTTTGTTGCTATGGTCTTTGGTTTATTGTTATCGTCATTGGTTTGTTGCTATGGTCATTGATTTGATGCTATGGTCATTGGTTTGATGCTACATGTATGGTCATTGGTTTGTTGCTATGGTCATTGGTTTGATGCTATAGTCATTGGTTTGTTGCTACATGTATGGTCATTGATTTGTTGCTATGGTCATTGGTTTGATGCTATAGTCATTGGTTTGTTGCTATGGTCATTGGTTTGTTGCTATGGTCTTTGGCTTGTTGCTATGGTCATTGGTTTGTTGCTATGATCATTGGTTTGTTCCTATGGTCATTGGTTTGTTGCTATGGTCATTGATTAAAAACTTATTTATTTAAAATCATTATTATCAAGAAATATGAGGGTTGTGCACTAGAAACTTTGCCTCTATGTTTATTTTCTGCCAGGTTTCCGTCCTATATTTAGAAAGTCTATACGTGTAGGTGTGGTGGTTTTGGCTGCTCTGGAAAATCGTTCTTTTACAACACTTTGGGCACTAATTGGTTAACTTTAGCATAGACAAGCAGCCTATCAACTGAGATAGCTCCGCTGTTAGCAATGCACATTTCAATTAAAGAACTGAAGACATCATTAGAAAATGAACAATATGAATAGTATCAAAGCAATCGGACTTACAGTTTTTAACAAGAAGTCGAAAATATCACTTTTTACCAAAAAATTACAAAAATATTCACCAAAATAAATTAATTAGAGAATTGAAGATATCATCACAAAACGAACAAATCTGAGAGAGGTCCACATGTAGTACCTATATATGTAATATCAAAGCAATCGGACTTACAGTTTTCAACAAGAAGTCAAAAATATCACTTTTTACCAAAAATTACAAATAAAATATTCACCAAAATTAGAGAATTGAAGATATCTCACAAAATAAACAAATCTGAGAGAGGTCCACATGTAGTATCTATATATGTAATATCAAAGCAATTGAACTATTGGTTTTTAACAAGAAGTCGAAAATATCACTTTTTACCAAAAATTACAAAAATATTCACCAAAATTAGAGAATTGAAGATATCTCACAAAATAAACAAATCTGAGAGAGGTCCACATGTAGTATCTATATATGTAATATCAAAGCAATCGGACTTGCGGTTTTTAACAAGAAGTCGAAAATATCACTTTTTACCAAAAATGACAAAAATATTCACCAAAATTAGAGAATTAAAGATATCATCACGAAATGAACAAATCTGAGAGAGGTCCACATGTAGTACCTATATATGTAGTATCAAAGCAATTGGACTTGCGGTTTTTAACAAGAAGTCGAAAATATCACTTTTTACCAAAAATGACAAAAATATTCACCAAAATTAGAGAATTAAAGATATCATTACAAAATGAACAAATCTGAGAGAGGTCCACATGTAGTACCTATATATGTTATTTCAAAGCATTTGCACTTGCGGTTTTTAACAAGAAGTCGAAAATATCACTTTTTACCAAAAATGACAAAAATATTCACCAAAATTAGAGAATTGAAGATATCAACATGAAATGAACAAACCTAAGAGAGGTCTACCCAAGGTACATATACACCAAGTATCAAAGCATTCAGGCTTGTAGTTTTCAAGAAGAAGTCGAAAAAGTAAAACATTGACACGGACGACGACGACGACGAACGACGACGACGACGGACAATCACTCATATGATAAGCTCCACTCGACAAAGTCGACAGCGGAGCTAAAAAGACGTGGATGCTGCCCAGGGATACATATAGTATGGTTCACAAGGGATGCCAACTGAAACCAGGGCAAGCGTGAAAGAAAAACTGAAAGCGATGTCGGCGTCAACACCGTCAAGCTCACAGAGGTCGATTATGCAATACGTGGACAAAATATGAGAGTGTTAAAGAATTCAAACGTTTTATGAAGGAGGCTATCCTCTGTATCGATGCAAATCTCTACAAATTAGTAAATGAACAGAAACAAACAAGTGGAAGAGTTGATGATGTGGAAAAAGGATTGAAGGAACGGCAAACCAAGTTTGAACTTAACTGAAACAATAAAGTTACGCAGCTTATCACGAGAATGAATGATCTTGGAAAACAAAACAAATTGTTGATACAATGTAGCTGAAAACAACAAACTCAAAGAGAAGCAAAAAAAACAGAATGGTATTCAAGAAATTATAACTTGAGCTTTGTATGAATTGCAAAAACTGACAATGAGAACTGCATGAAAATCGTTGAAAATCTACTGATTGATGCTTTCAAGGTGGCACCCGGTGTTCCTCACATCGAAAATTTTTTAAATGCATATCGTGCTCGCAGTAAGAAATACACCAAACCATATAATCACTAAATTCTACAGCAGACCAATAAAAGAATCCGTGATTAGAAACGCAAGATTGGTAATAAAGGAATCTCATGTTTATGTTACTCGCGATCTCATCAATGAAGATTTTGAAGCAAACAATCGTTCAAAGACATAATGAAAACCGCGTATGAAGAAGGGAAGAAGCCGTCCTTCCATTAAGGTAAATTATACATGTATATAGATGGATTGCTTTAAAAACCCATTGACATTATATATTTATTAGGCTTTTGTCTTGCACCATTTCTCAATGTGGGTAGTTTTATACATGTTACTTTGCTTTAGGTTATAGTATGTTTAATGATGAGCCGTGAAATTTATAACTATAAAAAGAAAAACAAAAAATTGAACATGTGAGACCTGAAATGTAATTCTAAAATAATAAAAAAAAACTGCACGTGTGAAATTTAATTAAAAAAAATATATAAAAACAAAGGTTCCGCACCTGTTAGTAGGTGTACATTGTCACCCATTGACATCGTGTATTATTTAGGGTACGTTAGAGTAAAAGGGTGCTGTGTGTGGCATTGGAAATTGCTTTCCTTTGCACGTGCACTTTGTTTATTTACGTTGGGATACAACTTATTCTTTTTTCTGATAAACATGGCATTTATTGACTGTCTGTTACCTTTAAAATAGCATATTGGATTTTTTGGAGCAGCAGCTTTTGTTTACTTTTGTTATCCAGGTTTTTTTTTCCTTTTTTTGAACTTGAACTTTTATGTATGCATGTTTTATTTGTTTTGTGTTTGTAGTACATGTATTCATTAAATGTTATTAGTTTAGTAGGAGGCAAAAAGAAGATATAATTTTACTGCAAGAAATCCACAGCAGTTCAGAGGATGAACACAAATGGAAGGTTGGCTGGGGAGGAGACATTTTCTTTTCGCATGGAACATGGGCAAGCTGTGGGACAGCAATTTTATTACATAATAATACAACTATAAAACACACTAAAATTGTCAAAGATGCATCTGGTAGATTTATTTTTCTGGAAATAGATATTGATAGCTTTAAGGCATTGATTGGAAATATATATGTTCCGAATAGAGAAGAAGAACAGTTGTTAAGACATCAAGTAATTTTCCTTACAGTATATTGATTATGGGAGGTGATTTTAATTAATATACCAATAAATCCAGTAATAGATAAATGAGGTGAAAATATTGATCCAAGATCAACTTTCAGAAAGAAAATGTTATCTTTTATGAAATGTTATAATCTTATTGATATTTATAGAGAACTCAATCCTAATACATATAGGTTTACATAGAGAAGGGGAAATGCTGCAACGCGTTTGGATTACTTTTTGATTTCTAAACATCTGAATAATCAGGTAAAACTTTGTGATATTCATCCTTGCACAAAATCAGACCATGATGCAATTGTGATTTCGATTTCTGTTGGAGGTGATTCCCGTAGAGGCCCTGGTTTTTGGAAATTCAACTGTAGCCTGTTAGAGGACAATACTTATATGGAAAGTATTAATAAAACCATTAATGATATTCTGCGTGATACTTTATTAATTGACCACAAAACTCGTTTTGAATTCTTGAAGTACAATATTTGTCAGGCTACTGTTGAATTCTCAAAGCGACAAGCAAAAGAAAGAAGGGATAGAGAAATTGAATTGGAAAAAGAGTTGTAAAATTTAGAAAAAGAAATTGATGACAATTTGGAGAAGGATGTTTTGATGCAGTATGAAGCTTTAAAAAAAGAACTTGATAGCATTATTGATCATAAGATTCAGGGCTCTGCTATACGTTCACGCATACAATGGTATCAGAAGGGTGAAAAAAGTACCAAATATTTTTTTAACTTACAAAAACATAATTTTAAAAAGAAAACTGTAACCAAATTGATGGTTGATCAAAACGAAATTACTGGTGAACAGGACATTTTTATGAAAATTAGAAATTATATATAACAAATCACCTGGCAGTGACGGGCTACCCCCTGAATTTTATTTATTTTTCTGGGATGCATTGGTGGCCTCACTAAATTACAGTTTCAATCATGGTGTCATGTCTACCACACAAAAACAAGCTGTTATAACTTTATTGCCAAAACCTGATTTGCATAATTGGAGACGAGTATCGCTGCTCAATGCAGATTACAAAATTGCAAATAGATGCATGGCTAAACGGCTTGAAAATATTTTACCCTCCATTATTCATGAAAACAAGTCTGCTTTTATACCAGGTAGAAAAATTGTTGACAATATCAGACTTATTACAGATATTAATGATTACTGTGAAAATAGTGGTCAACCGGGAGCACTTTTGTTTGTTGACTTTACAAAAGCTTTTGATACCCTAGAATGGGATTTCTTGCATAAAGCTCTCGACTTGTTCAATTTGGGCGATTCTTTTAAGAAATGGGTTTCTGTATTTTATAACAACATTGAAAGCTATGTACTTAATAATGGCCATTCATTAGGTTGGTTCAAGTTATATCGGGACATCCGACAGGGTTGTCCATTGTCCACAGCTCTCTTTGTAATTGCCATAGAGTTGTTGGCTATTGGGCCATTCCAGTTTATATCTGCACCCCCCTGTTGATGAGCTTGTGTGTTTACTTCATGCAGAGTATAATTTCCATGGGTGTATAAGTCATACAAAGTTTTATTTCCAAATCACCATTCACCATACAGTGATAGAAATCCAAAACTATAGTTCCTACTTATGGTGTTGATGAGTTCCATTGTGCCACCATACAGAGTAGGATTTCCAAATATAACTCTCATCATATACTAATTTACCAAGTTCAAAATTTTATATTTGATAATGGCAATCCAAACTGATTAACGGTGTTGATGAGCTCATTAGTGCCACCATCCTTATCTAATTTCAGTAATAACTGTTTCATACTGACCCAATTTTTTTACCATATACAATCAGAATTCCAAGTTTTTTTAGTCATTCTGTTGGAAATCCAACCTCATCAACCGGTATGTGGCAAGATGAACTAGGCAATATTTTATTTAGTAGCCATAACTCCTGGATTTCCAGGAATTTTTTTTCCATACTCGCCTGGATTTCCAGATTCTGTTTCTCCATGAACAGTTGGAATTCCGGGGTATTTTCCCCATCATACAGTGCTGGAAATCCGACCACATCAACAGGGGGTGTAGATATAAACTGGAATGTGAACTGGTCATTCGATCATGTGACCAAATAGATGGTATTATGTTGCCATATGAGCATGAACAAAAATATCTGGCTATGCAGATGATACAGCCCTTTGCATGAGAAACCAAAATTCTGTTCACACTGCTCTATCCATTCTAAAACAGTTTCATGATTTTTCTGGTCTAGAAATTAATATGGGGAAAAAGAACTACTTGTGTTGAGTAAACTTAAACATAATTGGCAAAAGATGGATGTAATAGCCCCCACCCAAAACCAATCCGTTACTTGAGAATTTATATAGGACATAATGTTAAGAAAATTTAGAGCTTAACTTCCACCAAAAAATTGAAAAAATTAATATAAAACTTAGCATATGGAAGTCATGTGACTTGACTATTGGTGGCAGTTACACTTGCAAAGGTTTTTGGGGCTACTAATCTGCTCTTTGTAATGAACTCCATTTCTATTCCACCAAAATATGAGTTTGAAGCCCGAGCTTCTATGGAACAGGAAAAGACACCATTTAAAAAACACTTTAATTGGGGATATTAAATATGGTGGTTTGCGCATGACTGATTTGGAGTTGTTAAGGTATAGATGCAGGTTCGTGGGCACTCGAAGTGAATTTTTTGCTTTTCTTACCCAGACAGTCTTGGCTAGATAGTGTTAAAATTTCGGAGCATTGTCAATGCAGGAACATGCCCAAATGCTCGGCGACCTCTGGTACTATGGCACTCTATGAATGAGGTATTTCCAGGGGTCAGGGTTCGTTTAATTTTTATCGACCCATTGCGTCTGCTCGTAGTTGAATGAAACCTGTTTCGATTTACAATAGTTGTCTTCCATTTTGACCTTTTCTCACCAGCGTTTGAGCGATTGGGTACAAAAACTGCAAATAGCTGTTGTGTAGCAAAATATTACGGCCCATTTCAACCAAGCCGTGTAACTTCGCATGGTCTACTTCACCTGAGATCGTGAAAAACTGCGTCATAAAGAGTATTTTTTTAAAGGTTTGAGGAAAGTTAAATTTAGACTCAACCCACTCAATGGCGATCGCTATGTTTATATAACTGTATGAATATCTCATCGGCTTTACGTAATCCATTGTGCTCCTCTCTAAGTGGAAAGATAACATGATGCCATGACAGTTTTCACAAGGTTTTGACTCCGTCGAATATTTTACGTCCGTTTCCCTCGTATTGTAAATATTTTTTTTTTATTTTTTTATCTGACGATTGAACATCAGCGAGCATTGGGGTATGACGGATTTTGGCATGTCGTCGTGATGCAATAGCCATTTTTGTGGACGATTAATGTAACTTTCATAAAACGCCATTATCTCTATTCGTGTTTTCTGGTTGGTTAGAGAGATTGAAAATTAATTAGCTCCCACAGTTTTTGTCAGTTTGTCTTGACATTTTCACACTATTTTGACAACGTCTCTACGAACAAAAGGATGTCTGAGCTTATTTTTAAAGCTTTGCATTCTCGGACAATGACATTCGAAGTGTGAAATACTGACCGGGATTGACTATATGGCACACATCCTGCTTGACAACTTTGTAATATGAAAACAAAACATACTAAATATACGCCCGGACGCCCATTTGTTAATAAATAACTGATAAACGTTGTGTAAAAGTTTCACTCAAAATAAACAAGAATTGTGCGAGCTATTTAGATTTGAACTTCCATGGTAAGCTGAAAAACACAAGTGGAGATAATGGCTAATTTGCATAACAATTCACTCGGTAAGAAGTTTGCTAATGCTCATAATTAAAATGGCTGTAACAGTTCTAAATTTAAACTCATTATCGATTTGTAAAAAGTTAAATATAGTGCATAATATGGAGATCCCGTCATTACTTTTTTTTCACCATGTTTCTTTTTGATTATTTATGTACAGCCTTGCTAAATCTTGCTAAGCATTTAAACAAGCAGCCAGTCGGCTGAGATAGCTCCACTGTTAGCAATGCACATTTCAATTAAAGAAAATCAGTAGAAAATGAACAATATGTAGACTTGCTGTTTTTAACAAGAATTCAAAAATATCACTTTTCACCAAAAATCACAAAAATATTCATCACAATTAGAGAATAGAGGATATCATCACGAAATGAACACATCTGAGAGAGGTCTACATGTAGTACCTATATATGTAATATCAAAGCAATCGGACTTGCGGTTTTTAACAAGAAGTCGAAAATATCACTTTTTACCAAAAATGACAAAATATTCACCAAAATTAGAGAATTGAAGATATGATCACAAAATGAACAAATCTGAGAGAGGTCTACCCAAGGTACATATACACCAAGTATCAAAGCATTCAGGCTTGTAGTTTTCAAGAAGAACTCGAATAAGTAAAAAATTGACACGGACGACGAACACTGATGGACAATCACTCATATGATAAGCTCCGCTCGACAAAGTCGACAGCGGAGCTAAAAATATCACTTTTTACCAAAAATGACAAAAATAATCATCAAAATTAGAGAATTAAAGATATCATCACGAAATGAACACATCTGGGAGAGGTCCACATGTAGTACCTATATATGTAATATCATAGCAATTGGAATATGCGGTTTTTAACAAGAAGTCGAAAATATCACTTTTTAACAAAAATGACAAAAATATTCACCAAAATTAGAGAAGATATCATCATGAAATGAACAAATCTAAGAGAGGTCTACTCAAGGTACATATACACCAAGTATCAAAGCATTCAGGCTTATAGTTTTCAAGAAGAAGTTGAAAAAGTAAAACATTGACACGAACAACGGACGGACACTCATACATGTATGATAAGCTCTGCTCGACAAAGTCGACAGCGGAGCTAAAAATATATTGTTACTACCCGGTATGGGTTGCAAGATGTTTGAATCACTTCAGAATAGACAGTGAAACATGAACTATATGAGGTATCTTTCTTGCATGGCAGCAGAATAAACTTTTTGTGAGATTCATCTCAGAATTCAGATTGAACATTTTGTACATTTCCTGTATACAGTACATATGGTCCAAGTAGAGAACACATAGTACAGTAGTGCAAAGGTCATACAATAATATAGAGTAATCTAAGTATAAAGGACCTAATAAGAATGAATATTTATGACATTTTAAGTTTTAAAAGAGGGTAATAAAATCAACGGAGGCAATAACGCCAAGTTAGTACTACATATGTATTTCGCACAGAGTGCAATAGGAACTAGGTGTTACTGTGGGGGGAGGGGTTAATAATAACTAGGTACTGTTGCAGGGGGTGCAGTAATAAGGGGATGCAATAAATAAACACTAGTACACTATGCAATCAAACATTTCCAGGCACTCACTATGATCTCTGATGCTATAATGCTTGAAATTACAATTGATTTGTTTCAATTTACGGATACAGAATAGGATTACTCTCAAACATTTGCAAATCATGCGAGTTTTCTTCTTGAGAAATCTTCCTCACATTTCACCATACATAGTGATGAAAGCTGCATGCATACCCTAATCTTCAAAATCTTTGGTATAACCCGATTTAAGGAAAATCACTTTATGATGAGTTGTAGCCACATATTAATTCAACTGTTTGCAGATGTTCCATGTACTACTTTAACACTATGAGTATTTTATAATCAAATGACTATTGGGTAATTTTATTAACACTTACACATTCCCCGGAGGGATTGGCAATGGTTACAAAAGTTTAAAAAGGAATAAAAGGTTACAAAACAGAAAATAGATAAGAAAAAAAAAAAAAAAAAAAAAATCTAAGCTAATACATTACAGATAATAGCTAGTATAAAATAATGATACTACGATAGATAGAAAACAAAATGCAAAACTCAAATAGTGAGAGAAGGTTGTCACTGGGGTTGCTGTCTTATTTCAAAACACTTTTTTAGGTACCTTGCTACGGGGAGTGTTAGGCCACTGTTGTTTAGCAAGGCTATGAATTGAGTCTTTAGCGGCAAATTTTTAAAGTTTTGGATTATAGTTTTTGCTATTTCGAATAGGACATTTCTTTCGGGGGTATATCTTTTACATGACATCATGAGGTGATACTCATCTTCTACTTCATTTTTATCACAAAGGTTGCATAATCTATTAGCAAGGGGTATTCCTTTGTGTCTGCCAGTCTCAATTTTCAAGTTATGGTCACTGAGGCGGAATTTAGTTAAATTTTCGCGCATATCAATGTTTTTCAGGGTAACAAGGTATGTTTCGAAAGCAAAATTGTTTTTTAATTCTCTGTATGTTCTTAATTTATTTTTTTCATTTTGTTTTGATCGATTGTCATTATGTAATTCACTTTTCCAAGTTGATATGAATGATGTTTGTATATTTTTGTTGATTTGTCCTAATTCCCTTGCAGTTAGAGTTTCATCGCTGTCGATCAGGTAAGAATGGTTGATGTTATTTAAAAGGGAATCAATATTGGTGTACCATTTACTGTTAATTTCTTTATTTTCTTGGAAAGCTAGTTTTAGTAATGGATTTGACGAGTTCTTTATACGATTAAAATATTTTATCATTTGTTTTTCGATAAAAGTCTCCAATGGGTAACGTCCAAGTTCGCCGTATAAACCCATTGTTGTAGTGTTTTTGGATGTATCCAAAAGAAAACGAAGATAATTTATATGTACATCTTCAATTGGTGATTTTAGTGAAATTTCATCTCCCCATACATCACTACCATATGTGAGAATTGATCTGATTAGTTTATCAAACAGAGAGAGTGACAGTGGTATACTTAGATTTTTGCCTGTTTTTCCCTTTAAGGAAAATAAGGCCTTTAAAGCTTTTCTTTTTATGCTTTTTAGGCCTTCCTTGAATTTTCCATTAGCGCTTACTATTAATCCTAGGTAATTGGTTGATTTTACAGTAATTAACTCACAACCTTCAAAGAAGAAAATATCATTCTCTAGAAGTCTGTTTGATCTGTTAAAGATCATAGTTTTTGTCTTTTCCGTGTTAACAGTTAGATGCCATTTTTTAGTGTATATCGATAAATTATCAAGGCAAGTTTGTAATCCTGTTTTTGATTCAGAAAGTATTACAAGATCGTCAGCATACATTATACAGTTAATAGGTGTGTTTTGTAGTTTGGGTGGGTCACATCTAGGTTTATTAAGGACATCTGGTAAATCGTTTATGAAAATGTTGAATAGGGTTGGGCTTAAGTTACAGCCCTGTTTTACTCCCACCCTTGAAGTGAAGTGTTCAGTTAATCCTTCTTTGCTCTTAACTTTATATTTTACCTTACTATACATATTTTTTATAATTTTATAGATTTTACCCGATATTCCAAGTTTTAACAATTTAATATACAACCCCTGATGCCAGACACTGTCGAAGGCCTTTTTTAGGTCAACAAAGCACGCATATATTTTATTTGTATTTTTACTATTATTTTTTTGTATTTTAATATTTTCTTTGTTATTGGCAGTGCTGCTATTATAAAGATATTTGTTAATTATTGTCTTAAGAATGAAGATATTGTCTGTTGTGCGTCGATCTTTTCGGAATCCGAATTGCTTGTTTGAAAGTATGTTCTTTTTTTCTAAGAATGTGGTTAGTCTAATGTTTAGAATGCTTGTAAATAATTTGCCAAGGCAACTAGAAATGGCGATGCCTCTATAGTTAGATGGGTTGGATTTGGAGCCGGATTTGTGGATTGGTATCAAAAAACTGAGGTTCCAAGAATCTGGAAAGTGGTTTGAATTAAAAATTATATTAAAAAGCTTATGTATGGCTTTCAGTAAGTTGGCTTGGCTGTGTTTTAGCATTTCATTGCAAATTTTATCTTGACTCGAAGCTTTATTATTTTTCAATAGGTTAATTCCTTTTAAAATTTCATCTTTTAGAATTGGACCGTTCAAGTCAGAATTAAGAGCCATGTGTTCTTCTTTGTTCTTTAATTCAGTAGTTAAATCGTCACTGTGGGATGTGGAATTTGCATTAAATAACTTTTTAAAATATGATAGCCATTCAACTGGTTTTATATTGTTATTACACTCGTTGTGCGATTCTTCATTATTCATTTCACGCAATGTTTTCCAGAATTCAGAAGGGTTTTCTTTTGAGGTTTCAAGTTGGTTTAGTAGTAGAGCTTTTTTTTGTTTTTTCTTCTCTTTGATGGTTTTTTTGAACAGTTTTCTTGTTTGGAAGAAACGACAACGTATATTTGGGTTTTGGGGAAATTTTTCCAGCAAATTTGAAAGGCTTCTCAGCTCTTTTCTGATGGACCAACAATCTTGATCAAACCAATTTTTCTTTTTTTTCTTCTTTTTTTTCTTTATTTTGGGGGTGATTTTTTTTAGACTTCTGTCTGCAATGGAGGTGATTAAATTTTCAAAGTCAATAATTGCCTTGTCTGTATCATTGTCACTATAGGATCTGTTAAGATAATATTCGATATCACTGTTATGTAATAGCTGTGATGTTTCAAAATGATGTTTTGCTTGGTTATCCCATATATATTTAGATGGCAGGGGGTCTAATATATTTGTTTTTGGTGTTTTATTTATTTTGAAAAGACTATCTTTTATTGCGTGTATGGACAATGTTATTAAACAATGGTCTGAGATTAATGAGAGACCATGTACTTTAAAGTAATTAATTTTATCAAATAATGGTTTAGAAGTAATAGCAAAGTCAATGGTACTGCTACCTCTTGGTGTGTGGCATGTGTATTTACCTATTGAATCACCCATACTTCTACCGTTTAAAATGATTAGGTTGCAGTCTATGCATAATTGAATTAGTTTCCTGCCGAATTTGTTTACACTGTATGATGAGTGGACATCCATGTTATTTCGTTTCCGAAAATTGTCATTGATATAATGAGTTGGTAGGGGGAGATGCTGGTTTTTACTGTCATCGACTACATCATCTAAGTTGCCAATTCTACTATTAAAATCACCTAATAGGATGATGTCACCTTCAGATGAGAATTTTAAGATGTCTTTTTCTAAGAGACTAAATAGGTCAAGATCTTTGTTTTTATAAATAAAGGAATTTTCAGGGGGAATGTAAATACAACCAACAAATAGGTGTTTGTCTGAATTGAGTATTGCTTTGTTGATTTTGCACCAAATAAAGTTATTTGTACAGCCTTTAATTTCAGTGAGGTGTTTTTTATATCTATTTCTAAATAAAACAGCAACCCCTCCCCTCTGTTTTTTAGGGTTTTTAACACATTCATTTCTGTCATGGCGAATCATGTCAAAATCATCTAAACTACCATTAAAATAATGACAGGGACTGTGTCATAATCAATGTATATAGTCACTTGAAATTGTTCATTATTCTTGATGCTACATACACCCCATATTTTACTGCCATATGAACAAATTTTCTTAACTATTGTGATTTTGTGAAAATATAGTAATTTGGTTCAAGTTGAATTGCCAATGTAAACTTCAAATGTGTATACCCACTTTCAGTGCCTCTATCTCAAGAGGAACTCTGACCCAATTTAATGACCATAATGCATGATTTTCACTCTTTCTTCCTACATACATGTATTATTACATTGTAATATATCTCTTCATGCATCCGAAAAGAAAAAAAACAATACTGGTTTATGATATAATAATGATGGTAAATAACACTGACTAATGCATTAACATTAGTAACGTGTACGTCACTACGGAACGGGACAACTCCCTCATTCCAGCGCAGACCTGCTTTGTTCACAACACACAAAGGGGAACAGCTGATCGGCATTGACGTTCATTTAACCCACTATATTTACGAAATATTACGGATTACACGGGTACTCATTTGCCTGTTAATGAACAGAAAAGATCTGCTGACATCTGAAAACAGCACCCATTCTAACACAGAAGAAATAACAGCAAAGCAACGTATGATTTGGTCAATAAACTCAACTTCCGTTATATTATTTGTAGTTGACAGGCCTCGCCGTCGAAATCAAGGCCGAGGCAGCGATGTAAATGTGGGGCTGTCGTACACAGCTTGGCCAAACTAATTGAACTTAATTACATTAATTGCAATATCTCCCGCTTACCTGTGCCTTGCAACAACCCGCCATCGTCTCCTATGGGCTAAATAAGTATTGTTCTAGGAACTGTCACATCGGATCATAACACGATTTTGTTGTTTATATCAATAGTCCACAAGTCACCATATGCAAATGTAGCTCTATGCAAATACTAAAAATGACCTCATTTCGTTTGTTACTAGTATTCCAACCCCGTCACCAGATCTCGCGAGACTGCCGATGATATCGCCTAAAATGAATACAAATGATTTGATTTTTTTTCTTCAAAAAGAGTGCGATTTCAATTTGTGAAATTTGTTCAAACCACATTCTGTACTATGATATATCTCTCTAATATTGTCAAAACGTACGTGTTATACTTGTCATAAAAATCAGTGACTGTCACGTAATTTTGCGAGATGGATATATAAGACAATTAATTTAAAAATGCTTTATTCCAATCGTCCAGAAAATTTGACATTTCTAATTCAACAATAATAAAATATAAAATTAGTTAACAGAAAACTATTATTTTGTTTCAATCCTCTTACAAGTTTGCTGGCAATAGGATGATACTAGTATACTATTCTGTTGTTGTTTTTTATTTCAATGTAAATTTAAATTTGTTATTGAGTTACTCATGTTGAATACATGTAGTACTAGTATGTTTCTTTCTTTGTTAAATAATTTACAGTTAATTAACAGTTTATTGAATGGTGTATTTTTACTTCTATTATATGGCAAGGAGACCAAGTTAATTTTTTTACTTTTTTTTATTGCCAGTTTATGACAACGTTCGTTAGAGGTTTTCTACCAGGCTTCATTCTACGTTTTGCTGGCTTTGTTCACTCTATTCAAAATTTGTTTTGTCCGAATTCTTTTTGTCCAGAAAGATACCAGCATAAGTCAATATTGATGTGAGAGCGGTCAAATGCCACTCGCTCCGTCGCCAAGCGAGCTCGATAGATAACATGATGTGATCGCATTTCTGCTATATATAGAATTTTTATAGATACCGTGAAACACATTGATGTCATTTTAGCAATTTTGAGCCAATGCAGAAACAACAGAAACTCATTGTGAGAATATACTTTATTCTAAATTAGTTACATCTTGAATTAGAGATTTTTCAGATTAACTAAAATAACATGCTAGCTAAAGAGACTTGTTTTACAGTAGGTAAGTGTATCTGATTCCCATTCATTCGTTCTAAGTTATGTTTTATTATTTTCCAGTAAAAATGTTTTAGTTGAAAAATGAATTTATATGACAGTTTAAGTATGTGGTGACAGTGTGCAAAATTAAAACAACAAAGGGACAGTTTAGGCTTAATTTGTGAAGAGTGACTAGCACATTTTTGTGACTGGTGTAACTCCAGTTGAATAAAAGACCGGTCTATGTAATGTATGAATCTAATACTGGCCTGTTACTTCGATTAGAGACACAATGTTAGCACCTCAAAAGGAAAAACTTTTGGTGGTGGAATCTTCAAATGTGATATATGAAATTTAAAAAAATTAATGTTTAATTGGATAATTGTTATGTGGCTTATTGAAATCTGTAATTATTAAAAGTAAACATGCATTTTGATAAAATTTAAATTGTTTATTTGTTTATTTTAATAAACTCTCACCACACTCTTGACACTTTTCTGAAACTGATTTAAAATGAACCAACAAATTTTTAGTAGGCAAGATTGATGCATGTTTTTTTCACTGTGATATGAAAAATACGAAAAAAATGTTACTTATCTCTAAGGTTTCTACAGATACCAAACAATTCAAAGTCCTACATTTGAAGTTATAGATGAAATCATTTTCTCAAAAGTACTAAACATAGTTATTAAGATGCCAAAAGCAGTATACAAAATTAAGCCAGGAAAAAATAATTAAAAAAAATTATGATAAATCAGTTGGTGAAAATAAAAGGGATTAACCACAATGATTATTGGTCTATACTCAGCGTCTTCGATGTCTCTATGTGATTAATAATAACATTTGGACAGACCATCTCATTAATCTATATAGTAGAAACACTAAAATAATTTAAAACAAAAATGAACAAGGCTATTGTGAAGGGAAAAAAGGGAAATTATATTTATAATTAAAATTCAATTATAGCTACAGGAAAATCATATATGCAATAAAACAATACAACAGAAGAAGACGATATTGCTAATTAAATATTAAAAACAAACAATGAATTATTAGTTGCAAGTAAATTAGGTGATATATTGGAACTGGTGAAGTTTTTACATTGTTCATTTATGCTGCACTCAAGAAATCTGTGTAAATAGTAACAGTACTTTACACGCGTTGCATACTAAATTTCTATGAATATATTTCGGTGTTCTGGCCGCAATGATATCTGGGAAGGAGAATGGGCGCGAAGACCACCGCCATTTTTAGGTTTTAATCCCTCGACCGTTTGTGTCAAAAAGTGGATAACTGTTGAACTATTCAATTACGCTACGATAACAGCGTGAAATAACTGAAGAAATCCTGGCATAAATGCCATTAAAAAACTTACTGGCGCAATATGCGTTCCTTCGCGCTATATTTCACGTTGGCGTTGATCGGACGTTTTCGGTCCAATACTGGTAAGTTAAATCTACACAAACAGGACGCTGTTTTGGGATTCCTCAAGGTATGGCGTCATGCGAATACATACGAATATTAGTTACTACCATTGAAATCCATACATTGCTTAAGAATTACGTCATGTGAAAACCCATAACGCACCCTTCATAATGCCTTCTACAAGATGTTACACACCGACATAAGCATGTAATAGCTAACGTGTATGCCTTCTACAAGATGTTACACACCGACATAAGCATGTAATAGCTAACGTGTATGCCTTCTACAAGATGTTACACACCGACATAAGCATGTAATAGCTAACGTGTATGCCTTCTACAAGATGTTACACACCGACATAAGCATGTAATAGCTAACGTGTATGCCTTCTACAAGATGTTACACACTGACAAAAGCATGTAATAGCTAACGTGTATGCTTTCTACAAGATGTTACACACCGACATAAGCATGTAATAGCTAACGTGTATGCCTTCTACAAGATGTTACACACCGACATAAGCATGTAATAGCTAACGTGTATGCCTTCTACAAGATGTTACACACCGACATAAGCATGTAATAGCTAACGTGTATGCCTTCTACAAGATGTTACACACTGACAAAAGCATGTAATAGCTAACGTGTATGCTTTCTACAAGATGTTACACACCGACATAAGCATGTAATAGCTAACGTGTATGCTTTCTACAAGATGTTACACACCGACATAAGCATGTAATAGCTAACGTGTATGCCTTCTACAAGATGTTACACACCGACATAAGCATGTAATAGCTAACGTGTATGCCTTCTACAAGATGTTACACACCGACATAAGCATGTAATAGCTAACGTGTATGCCTTCTACAAGATGTTACACACTGACAAAAGCATGTAATAGCTAACGTGTATGCTTTCTACAAGATGTTACACACCGACATAAGCATGTAATAGCTAACGTGTATGCCTTCTACAAGATGTTACACACTGACATAAGCATGTAATAGCTAACGTGTATGCTTTCTACAAGATGTTACACACCGACATAAGCATGTAATAGCTAACGTGTATGCCTTCTACAAGATGTTACACACTGACATAAGCATGTAATAGCTAACGTGTATGCTTTCTACAAGATGTTACACACCGACATAAGCATGTAATAGCTAACGTGTATGCCTTCTACAAGATGTTACACACCGACATAAGCATGTAATAGCTAACGTGTATGCCTTCTACAAGATGTTACACACCGACATAAGCATGTAATAGCTAACGTGTATGCCTTCTACAAGATGTTACACACCGACATAAGCATGTAATAGCTAACGTGTATGCCTTCTACAAGATGTTACACACCGACATAAGCATGTAATAGCTAACGTGTATGCCTTCTACAAGATGTTACACACCGACATAAGCATGTAATAGCTAACGTGTATGCCTTCTACAAGATGTTACACACCGACATAAGCATGTAATAGCTAACGTGTATGCCTTCTACAAGATGTTACGCACCGACATAAGTATGTAATAGATAACGTGTATGCTTTCTACAAGATGTTACACACCGACATAAGCATGTAATAGCTAACGTGTATGCTTTCTACAAGATGTTACAGACCGACATAAACATGTAATAGCTAACGTTTAAGCCTCTCACAAGTATGTACTTCATGATAACGCTATAATATTCAGCATGCTGTGAGAGCCTAAGCAATGTACAATACACATCAAAACACGGTAAGTTATAATAAAGTGGGAAGTTATTGTAATGCGCCGAATTTGACACAGACTATTTGTAGTTGAACATGTATAGTGGTATACACCTTCAGCCCAATATCAGGCTTGCACAGTGTTCTATGATTTTACATTTGTAGCATCGTGTAAAACAAGTCGCTATTAGTCATTGTGACAGAGTTGTGGAAATAACAGTAACAGCACGGTGTACATACAGATACTGGCTTGTGTATAACGCTCGGTGTACTGTTTCGTTAGAATCGTCGTCGCAGCTTCGACACGGCCTGCCTGTCAAAATATAAGGGATTCGTGTTGGTTTTTGCAATAATGACACTTAAGTTATTTTAGTTTTGCAATGATGTCATTCGAATAAAACATCCGATATATATGGTTTGTATTTTTAACTTTAATCGACAGCATTCTTCAAAACAATCAATATCCTTCTTCAGCTATTAAATGTAGTGACAACAATAGCTTACAGGATGCCTATTGGCAAGTGATCAATGTAGCCTCTAATTGAAAATGAAGTATAGTAACTTAGGCAAAATTAGACGTTTCCTCTTCGAGGCAGGCATTTTCACATTTACGAGGTTGTGGTATGCCTATAATGGTCGCCGGAATTTGGACCCTTGCGTTATGTGCATCATTTCACCGTGTTAATATTCGGCTTGGATGCACAAGCAGCGTATGCGAACGGACAACACTAACTGGAACTAAAAATTATGTTACCATGGAATTGGGAGTATGTTGCCATGGGTTTTGCTACTTCCAGGAATGAGTGGGCGGACTTTGATGAAACGAAATAGGGAAAGAAAAAAATAACAGTTATTAACGTTATTAGTAAACAGTCGAATGAACTTTTGGTGAAAGAACTTTAATTCATGGTCGATGCATATTTAGGTAGGCTTTGTGTTTGAAGTATATATTCATTTATAATTCTATATCACTACCTACGTCATGCTTTCCTCCCAGATGTACATTTGATCGATTTTCGTCTGTTTATACTTGGCATCGTGGTAAAGACGTTTTCCTTTTCATTCTTATCAATAACCCAGTCAATACATAGAGCAATTATTACCACGGGCCCGCTGGTTAAACGATTAATTCAAGTTTAATGTACACAAACAGCGTCCGTTCTGAGATTCCTCAAGATATGACGTCATGCGAATATCTACATATATATATGCTAGTAATTCTAGAAGCAGCAGTTGAAATCCATAGAATGCCTAAGTATTACGTCATGTGAAAACCCATAACGCACCTTTCATGACCGTTGTTGAAACTAATATCACATTTTGTGAAAGGTTTAATCTTCACATCCCGTGGACATATACGAGAAAATACCATTAGTTTGATCCCTTCAACCGATCCCAATAATAACACCTGTAAAAAACATATCTTCAAGAGTCGATGTTTCAAAGTGTGTTAAAATTGTTAATTGTAAAATATTCTGTCTGTTAAAATTAAACCGCCAGTCTGGAAAACAAAAAAAGCAAAGATTCGAGAAAATCGTGGCTGAATGCAAAGGACATTTTAACAACTTGAGTTTGGTAATTGGGTGAGATACATTTTGTTATAAAAGTATTTGTTTGTTACTGCCAACCACAGTTGCACGTAAACGTTGCAACAAAAATCGCGATTACACAAAACTTTAAGCACGAACACACACTATTTTCAACAGTCATGCTATAACAAGATACTCTTCTGATCAAAACGAAATTATTGCTTATTTTGACGATTTTTTCACCGATTTTTCATAGTGATTAGCAGCGATCGGAACTAAGGACACTACTAGTATATGTCCTGAAATTTGAATAAATGACGCTCCCTTCCCATCAGCCAATAAGCAGCGCCAGATATTTTAGTTATAGTTGATGAAGCGTAATTGGTAGATAGATGATCACGTGGGAGTAATTTAGTTGCGGAAACTTCTTAATGTCGAGAAACGAGAGCGAAGTGGACAGTTGTAGTTGTGGTTGAGAACGTTAGCAAAGAGTCTTACGTGGAATCAGGCGTGGATCAGATTGCAATAGAAGGTAAGGCTTGTCTTTTATTAATGTACTCGTAATAATAGGAATTTCTTCACATCATATTGGCTATCAACACTACTTTACAGAAAGTTCTACAACTTGCTGCTTAGAAAAGCATTGTTCTATATCGAACGCTGAAGTTAAATCAAGCACATGCACCGAAACATACACAGGCTAACAAATAGTGTCCCAACATCTTAAGCGTACCGACGCCAAATTACTCGTACGCATGCGCCAGAAATTAACGCTTACACGGCACATTGAACACACACACATATTTATTTGCAGACACTTGTATCTTTCAGAATAACGTGTACAACACACGTACTGTTATAATAACAAGTGACAATAATTCGAATATCACACAACGTCTTAATTGAAAATATATTACTTCCTGTCTCGTGCCCACTAAGTGTCCACAGGGACAGCAACGCAATATTAGGTGAGAACGCTTTTCAATATATCATCCTTTCCAGCAAAGGTCAAAATTGCTGAAATATAATAACATTAGTTTTATTTTAATATTCCGCAATACGTTTTTTTTTTTTCAATTTATCTTCATACTTTGGAATGTTTCAAGTAGGTGTTTAATTATTATACAATGTAACGTCGACATGCCCGTTTTTATTTTAAAATGAGGTGCTCTAAATCATATATACTAAACACAGCCATTAACCTATTTTTATTCACAATTGTCAAAAGCAATCTAACAATAGCAAAAGTATATTGACTAAATATGGAATGTTTAAGCCCACAATTTGACTGATTATCGATCACTACGCTGTTTTGTATGAGCAGCGTAGATTTTCACAAAAACGACAGATTACGTTGGTATATCGTAATAATGGGATTCTGATTAGGCAGTTGTTGGACTAGCAGTTACAGAAAGACCGGGTCACATGACTGAAAGCTAACAAGGACATATTCATTAAAGCGAACACAAAGACGTCGTATATATCCCAATTATCTACGGCCCTGACATGACCAATATATAAAGAAATAACACAATATTCTCTTGTACTCTAGCATTACACATAATACACAAGTCGTGTAAGAATTACGTCACCGAGTCGTAACCACAAAACGACCATGATGATTTACATATGCATGATGATTGTCATTTGATCAAAATATGACTGACTGGTGGTCATTTTGTTCCTCAAATTTGTTAAATTCTTATATTTAAACGTTTTCGGAAACTTTTCTTGGAGATAAACAGGCCAATTTCAAACTTTGTATTTTGCTCATGCATATTGGGTTGCAGATGCACGAGATTCAAACAAAAATGACCGATTAGCAGCCATTTTGTTTGTATTCATTTCCATTCCTAATGCATCGCATACTGAAAGTTTGCATATATTAAGTACTGTAGTACTAATTTATTGAACTGACAGCCATTTTGACTAAAATCCTAAAATCGCAGCCACTAATATATAAAAATGTGCACTCAAGTAGTATACTCATAGTACCTAGATTGTGTTGATCAAAATTGTCGAAATTACAGCAATGTCGGAGCTGACCAGTACGACTTCATTTAGATTTTGTATCATCACCATGCAAATAGTATTTGGTTACGTATGTGCACGTCATAATGTTTTTAGATTTAGACAAACAAGGCTGACTAACAGCCATTTTGTTTTCATTCATATCTATGCCGATACACCACAGTTAAATCATAACGCCTGGCACAGTAAGCAGTATGCACACAAGTGCTATAATCAAAAGTAATACTGTAGGTTGTGTTATTTTATTATTTAATCAAATCTGTCGAATTTGTTTCATTTTGTCGAAAATCATAAATCGCAGCCGTTTCTCGGCGATGACGAAAATGACTGGCAACCATTTGTTTTTTTATTATATCCTAGTTTCTCTGTCTGTATGTGTGATTACTACAATTTGCCATACTGCATTGAAATTGAGATAATGTAACCGTTTGATAGACGTAGGAGGTCGACTACCGGTAATAACAGGGACTGTGTATTGTCACAATCTGACGTCGTGTTTTACTTAGTATTGTTTATTGTAGTTTGATATAGATCACTTGGAGTAGTTTCAAATTAACTTTACTTAACTAAAAAAAAATCAAATCTCCGTCCGTAGTGAACTACTCAAATGAACGAGCCGCATGCAATATGCAAACAGTCAAGTTTATCTTTATTTTAACATACTGAGTCGACCATACTTGAATGTTCAAACTTTTATGTGAAATGCTTTCTTTGAATCAGATGTTATTATTACGTCACATCCCCTCCAACACGGGAAAAGTTTCATGTTTTTTCTGGATAATGTATAGCAATTACATTAGTTATAGCAACAGTTTAGTATCTCCTTGTATTTACTTGTATCAACGTTAATCATTATATCATGTGATAGTCACGGTGATCTATGGTTGCACATGTGGTCATAGAAACAATTGGTTATACGACCCTGTGGTCATACGACCCATTGGTTCTAGAATAACAATTAAAATAATTCTACAAACACATATATTTAGTAAAAAAAGATGCGTACGGTGAAATACTGCAGATCATCTAAAAATTGTGTGGCCTCGATAATAAAGCATATGACAACGTATTTTTAAATTGTTGTTCGAATAATAGTTCATCATGTGTGATTTATTACAGTGCTGGTCTAATAACCCCCTTAACGGTTACCAGCAAAATCGCGATTTATCCAAGAAGATATGACTGACGGTATAATAACGGTTAAAAAAAGTGCATGTTTATTGGGATAAACGTTGGTGCATAGACAAACTCTGGGTTATATATTGATTTTATACGACTCCCAATGAACCATTAACATTATAAAAAAGCATGAAAACTATACTGCATCATTAACAATAATCAAGAATTACAAAACCAATAATGTGTAGGACCAACGGGTCATACTACATATGACTATTATATGACGAGTAGTCATGGATCCGAAGTTGTCGGAGATGGCAATATTTAAGTTAAAGTGGTAGATGCGCAAAACATAATGCCTTGAAAACATAAGCGTACGTCATCGATTACGTCACTTTGATTCCCGGCATACGTGACTTGTGCCAAATTAGAAGTGAAATTGAGATTTTTACAGTTCAATCTAATTTCTGGTCATCACAGTGGCGGTGGCACAGGGGCAGAGGAGGCGATCGCCCCTCGAAAAAATGGGGGGGGGGGGGGGGGGAGTCGCGCCTCCAAAATCAAGCTGAAACTCTTTCTGTCAGCAAAATGAGTTCCTCAAAATGCAGGAAATAGCGTTCCGGGGGTTCAAATTCCCATTTTTTAAGGAGGAGCATGATCCTGTAAGGTCGTGCCGCCGCCTCTGTATTAGTCTTCTGTTCATTCTAAACTCTGCGCATCAACTTTGAATTTGCTGCACATCCATTATATTTTGCTATAACAGTCACGGTGTAAATAGCCCTGCGTACAGTGCTGTGTGTACGAGGACACGTTCGGTTGATAGATGTCCCCACCACAGCCCTGCGTACCTCCATAGACAAAGTCCGGGACTTTGAAAAATATAATTGTTTTAATGAAATAACATGCCCAGGTACCAAAAATGATGATCGATCACCAGATATATCCAGAACTCCCAGTTCGGAGTCCAATTGTGGATGGAATCGGCTACTTTGCCCTAAAAACAAACACATTCTCTTGCGTGAATGAAATTAAAAATGGCGGCGTTCGGTGGATAATTCCTCCGGTATCAACGCGTTTACATTTTGTCCGTCTTTACTAGTCGCTTTTTAAAGACATTTCAAGTTTCAGATAACTTTGTAATGGTTGTTACAGATAACTATCGTCATTTCAACCGATTTCGGCTGGGAAACTACTTATTTTTAACTTGCGCACCAATTACGGTGCGCTCCCGGACTTTGTTTATGGAGGTACGCAGGGCTGTGGTGGGGACATCTAACAATCGAACGCGTCCCCGTACACACAGCACTGTACGCAGGGCTACGGTGTAAATATCATATCACCACTTTAACTGAAAGAGTAAAAAACTGTAATACTCGACGGTTTATTAAGTTGAATAAAACAGAGATTGTGTCTCCCTATATTGGGACATGTACGCAACCCTCTTTTCTTGTTTTTCTTCTTTCAAAGTGATGTCAAAGTTTTTTTTAAAAATCTTTGGCAAGATACAAATTCGTTACACAACATTATATTATATTATGACAAAATATGTGTCAATATTCTACAATCTGTCATGTAAGGTTCTCTATTTGTTAATTATTTGTTTAATTTCAGAAACAGACATAAATGTATTTGACACTAAGACGTATTGACAACGTAAGTTGTTTTCTTTTCGATTGTTTACGTACGTTGAGGTCAGGAAGGTCACATGGATCGACAGTTGTATGTCCCCTTCGACTGGACGCCATATCTCCCGGGAAGGGACGGGGGAACTTTTAGTCGGGTAGGAGGGTGCCGCCGATCTCTTTACAAAGTTACCTCAATATTACCTAGGTAACTACAAAAAATGAAAATATATTATACTGTAATATAATTTTCACATTTCATGCTTAGGGCGGAGGGGTGTTATAAACTCAACCCCTAATGCCGTGAGATTGGTGAGTGTATACACTTCTTTTCACTGTGTTACTCTGATTTACCAGAACTGTGCGGTTTTAAACGTTACAAAAAGATAGCTCGCAGAATGGTAATTTACGTTTAGGTGATTATCATGTAATAACTCAAAGTTAAATAATTTGTTTTGTTGTTGCATTAATGTAGGACATGGAAACGACGTTAATATGCATTCTTGTACTGTGTTGTGCCCATGTACTGAGTGCACCACCACATTTTTTCACTGGTCACGGAACGCCAGCTTGCCGATCGTTGCCTCACGAGGATCTCCTAGCGCAACTTGGGGAATCATGGAATCCCGATTTTATGGCACTTGTGTATCCGTCTGGGGAGGATATCGAGATACATCTAAACCAGAAACACGGACAGATTCCTCTGGAAGAAGAAGATCGACCAACCGGTGAGGTTTTCAACCTGGAAGAAAATAACGATGGTAGCGGTGACGTCAAAATATTTGGAGATAATTTGAACGCGTCTGTATCTGATATTCGAGAAGAAAGGGGAGTGCGACCAGCAGTATTACCAGCCTTACCATGGGATTGTCCAAGTCGAACCGAATGGCGTGATCTTGGCGTACACGTGTTCCCTCGTTACATACGCTATACTGTTTGTGGTAATTCCCGCTGTTTTTTCGAGCATTATAACTGCCTAACCCAGCACCTTACAGTAAAGATTCTCCACAAAGTTAAAAATCGATGTACCAGATTTCGCGATAACCACGGAGATTACATTATGTTAGAAGAGTGGCAACCAACGAGCGTTCGTGTTCCATTCACCTGCAGCTGTGGTAGAGATTTATAAAATTGTGTTCTCGTTGAACAGACAAAACATTGCTCAGGTATTGTTTCTGATAACCCAGAAGTGAACACACAGACTGTGAACAATATCGTGCGATGTCCACAATGCCTCAAGAATTTTTCCAAATATGGTTCGAGTTACGGTGCTGATAGTTGAAATTGTGGCGCCCTCATATTATGCGCAAATATTTCTAGATATAGGTTACCATTTCACAAGATTCTTTTTTTAACGTAAAATATCTTGTGTTTGTTTGTCGCCATGATGATAATTTTTAAGCTACTTGCTGCTTCTGTTTTTGAAAATTACGATTAATTCAGGCAGAATACCAATGTAATTTTCGAACAATTCTTGTATTCTTGTTTGTGGTAAAACACTAATATTTTGTTCAGATTGATAATATGCCCTGTGACAATGCGTTTTCCAACGGTATATCTTCACATTTCACTTCATGTACTGCTCGTTATGCTGAGAACCCTAAGATATGAGTTTTATAATACAGTAATACCAGTAGAATAGTGTTTATATAAATACCTCTTTAGACCGAACTTCTTTCTAGACGGTACAATTATCTAGTCCCACCATGTTCAGTTTCGACAGGGTTATTGTCATTTAAAATTTGAAACAAACCAAACATTCGTAATATAGGCTATAGAATTGAAATATTTTATGTATATAATATCCCACTGTTGTGTATTTTCTGAAAGCTGCTCCAGTAAATGTATACTATATTCGTCAGTTTTGTTTACGTAGTTTAGGCTTACACCGAGGATACATTTATTGCTTTCAGTCGAAATGCCGCTGACAACAACATTCCTCGTGTGGATCATTTTCATAGTGATATTACAATTGCTGATAAGGATGCCTAACCGCTCATCATGACAAATATTGGGTACTTGATTCTGATGAGCAGACTTTCAGTACTAGACGAGGTGCATACCGGGAATGCACGACTACTTATTATTTTTCTTTATGATATACATGAATCTCTCGACCAGCGAGACTTGAGGTTTAGTTCAATACCGGGTACGCTGTTCCATATATGACACAGATTCCACGCAGCCTAAAAACAAATTTGCTTGGCACGGGATTAGATGAATGGGATTAGACGAATGACACGGGATGAGATGATTGACACGGGATGAGATGATTGACACGGGATGAAATGAATGACACGGGACGAAATAAATGACACGGAATGAGATGAGACGAGGTGAGATGGGATGGGATGAGATGTTTAGAGTTGCGGTGTTAAAAACGACGTCTCATATTTACAAAAAACATCGGTTCAAATTGACTGGTGTAAATTGGCTATTTTTTTTCTAAAGAACCAGAACATAGTTGAATCCAGCTCACCTAGACTCAGTGTTCTCGTCATCGAGTACAAACATGTGTGCCATTTTCAAACATAGTGTATTCATTTAATTTAGACATGGCTGATGAATAACTTATTTCAATAAACATTAGAAGTTTCCAATAAAGATGTTTTTTGTGATTTTGTCGGATGAAAAAGAGTTCCATTGCTTGTTGTCTAATCGAATCTATAGTTGTGGTGTTAAGGTATTAACGCAAAGCAAATTATTGGTTTTTATTGATGTTTACACTATGTTTTTATGTAGATATTCACAAAACCCAGATGAAATACATGGTAAAATAAATCCTTTTCAAAAGCAGAATACAAAGGTCAAACTTTAAAATTGTGAATTCTGGGCCATGTAGCAATACTGAAAAATTCTCACCATATCTCGAAATTTTACTCAAAATGAGATAATAACAAGAATAAAAAAACAGACAACTAAATTTATTGCACTTTATTAAATAGATTATAAGATACCATAGTGAATTATGAAATGAATTATACAGACATGTGTTAAGCCACTATTTTGGTACCGTGTCAATAATGAGCAGCCGAGGAGGTGCCAGTAAAGCCCATTGAATACTACTAATGAGTAAGCAGACTCGGACAATAACTACTTTCGACAATAAAGACCGCCATTACTAACCACTACTTGCAACTCGTTGGCACATGGACGGATTGTAAAATAACAACATTTGTCATGAGAATAAAATAAATTGAACGTGTATTCTCAATTAAATGTTTCTTGGAAATTGATTTGATGACAAAAAATCTTTAACAGTAAAATTGCACACAAATTATACTTCACTATATGGATGGTACCAAAATAGTAGCACATATAATTTAGTTGTCATGAACTGCTATACCTCACTATAGGGATGGTACCAAAATAGTAGCACATATAATTTAGTTGTCATGAACTGCTATACCTCACTATAGGTATGGTACCAAAATAGTAGCACATATAATTTAGTTGTCGGAAACTGCTATACCTCACTATAGGGATGGTACCAAAATAGTAGCACATATAATTTAGTTGTCGGAAACTGCTATACCTCACTATAGGGATGGTACCAAAATAGTGGCACATATAATTTAGTTGTTGGGAACTGCTATACTTCACTATAGGGATGGTACCAAAATAGTGGCACATATAATTTAGTTGTCATGAACTGCTATACTTCACTATAGGGATGGTATCAAAATAGTGGCACATATAATTTAGTTGTCATGAACTGCTATACTTCACTATAGGGATGGTACCAAAATAGTGCACATATAATTTAGTTGTCGGAAACTGCTATACCTCACTATATGGTTGGTACTAAAATAGTAGCACATATAATTTAGTTGTTGGGAACTGCTATACTTCACTATAGGGATGGTACCAAAATAGTGGCACATATAATTTAGTTGTCATGAACTGCTATACTTCACTATAGGGATGGTACCAAAATAGTGGCACATATAATTTAGTTGTCATGAACTGCTATACTTCACTATAGGGATGGTACCAAAATAGTGCACATATAATTTAGTTGTCGGAAACTGCTATACCTCACTATATGGTTGGTACTAAAATAGTAGCACATATAATTTAGTTGTTGGGAACTGCTATACTTCACTATAGGGATGGTACCAAAATAGTGGCACATATAATTTAGTTGTCATGAACTGCTATACTTCACTATAGGGATGGTACCAAAATAGTGGCACATATAATTTAGTTGTTGGGAACTGCTATACTTCACTATAGGGATGGTACCAAAATAGTAGCACATATAATTTAGTTGTCGGGAAGTGCTATACTTCACGATAGGGGTGGTACCAAAATAGTAGCACATATAATTTAGATGTTGGGAACTGCTATACTTCACTATAGGGATGGTACCAAAATAGTAGCAAATATAATTTAGTTGTCGGGAACTGCTATACTTCACTATAGGGATGGTACCAAAATAGTAGCACATATAATTTAGTTGTCGGGAAGTGCTATACTTCACGATAGGGGTGGTACCAAAATAGTAGCACATATAATTTAGATGTTGGGAACTGCTATACTTCACTATAGGGATGGTACCAAAATAGTAGCAAATATAATTTAGTTGTCGGGAACTGCTAAACTTCAATATAGGGGTGGTACCAAAATAGTAGCACAAATAATTTAGTTGCTGGGAACTGCTATACTTCACTATAGGGATGGTACCAAAATAGTAGCACATATAATTTAGTTGTCGGGAACTGCTATAGTTCACTGTAGGGGTGGTACCAAAATAGTAGCACATATATTTTAGTTGTCGGGAACTGCTATACTTCACTATAGGGATGATACCAAAATAGTGGCACATATAATTTAGTTGTCATGAACTGCTATACTTCACTATAGGGATGGTACTAAAATAGTGGCACATATAATTTAGTAGTTGGGAACTGCTATACTTCACTATAGGGATGGTATCAAAATAGTGGCACATATAATTTAGTTGTTGGGAACTGCTATACTTCACTATAGGGATGGTACTAAAATAGTAGCACATATAATTTAGTTGTTGGGAACTGCTATACTTCACTATAGGGATGGTACCAAAATAGTGGCACATACAATTTAGTTGTTGGGAACTGCTATACTTCACTATAGGGATGGTACCAAAATAGTGGCACATATAATTTAGTTGTTGCGAACTGCTATACTTCACTATAGGGATGGTATCAAAATAGTGGCACATATAATTTAGTTGTTGGGAACTGCTATACTTCACTATATGGATGGTACCAAAATAGTGGCACATATAATTTAGTTGTCGGGAACTGCTATACTTCACTATAGGGATGGTATCAAAATAGTGGCACATATAATTTAGTTGTTGGGAATTGCTATACTTCACTATAGGGATGGTACCAAAATAGTAGCACATATAATTTAGTAGTCACGAACTGTTATACTTCACTATAGGGATGGTACCAAAATAGTGGCACATATAATTTAGTTGTCGTTAACTGCTATACTTCACTATAGGGATGGTACCAAAATAGTAGCACATATAATTTTGTTGTCATGAACTGCTATACTTACTTTAGGGATGGAACCAAAATAGTAGCACAAATAATTTAGTTGTCGCGAACTGCTATACTTCACTATAGGGATGGTACCAAAATAATGGCACATAAAATTTAGTTGTCATGAACTGCCAAACTTCACTATAGGGATGGTACCAAAATAGTAGCACATATAATTTAGTTGTCATGAACTGTTATACTTCACTATAGGGATGGTACCAAAATAGTAGCACATATAATTTAGTTGTCGGGAACTGCTATACTTCACTATAGGGATGGTACCAAAATAGTAGCACATATAATTTAGTTGTCATGAACTGCTATACTTCACTATAGGGATGGTACCAAAATAGTGGCACATATAATTTAGTTGTCATGAACTGCTATACTTCACTATAGGGATGGTACCAAAATAGTAGCACTTATAATTTAGTTGTTGGGAACTGCTATACTTCACTATAGGGATGGTACTAAAATAGTAGCACATATAATTTAGTTGTTGGGAACAGCTATACTTCACTATAGGGATGGTACCAAAATAGTGGCACATATAATTTAGTTGTTGAGAACTGCTATACTTCACTATAGGGATGGTACCAAAATAGTGGCACATATAATTTAGTTGTCGGGAACTGCTATACTTCACCATAGGGATGGTATCAAAATAGTGGCACATATATTTTAGTTGTTGAGAATTGCTATACTTCGCTATAGGGATGGTACCAAAATAGTAGCACATATAATTTAGTAGTCATGAACTGTTATACTTCACTATAGAGATGGTACCAAAATAGTGGCACATATAATTTAGTTGTCGTTAACTGCTATACTTCACTATAGGGATGGTACCAAAATAGTAGCACATATAATTTTGTTGTCATGAACTGCTATACTTACTTTAGGGATGGTACCAAAATAGTAGCACATATAATTTAGTTGTCGGGAACTGCTATACTTCACTATAGGGATGGTACCAAAATAGTAGCACATATAATTTAGTTGTCATGAACTGCTATACTTCACTATAGGGATGGTACCAAAATAGTGGCACATATAATTTAGTTGTCATGAACTGCTATACTTCACTATAGGGATGGTACCAATATAGTAGCACATATAATTTAGTTGTCGGGAACTGCTATACTTCACTATAGGGGTGGTACCAAAATAGTAGCACATATAATTTAGTTGTTGGGAACTGCTATACTTCACTATAGGGATGGTACCAAAATAGTAGCAAATATAATTTAGTTGTCGGGAACTGCTATACTTCACTATAGGGGTGGTACCAAAATAGTAGCACATATAATTTAGTTGCTGGGAACTGCTGTACTTCACTATAGGGATGGTACCAAAATAGTAGCACATATAATTTAGTTGTCGGGAACTGCTATAGTTCACTGTAGGGGTGGTACCAAAATAGTAGCACATATAATTTAGTTGTCATGAACTGTTATACTTCACTATAGGGATGGTACCAAAATAGTAGCACATATAATTTAGTTGTCGGGAACTGCTATACTTCACTATAGGAATGGTACCAAAATAGTAGCACATATAATTTTGTTGTCGTGAACTGCTATACTTCACTATAGGGATGGTACCAAAATAGTGGCACATATAATTTAGTTGTCATGAACTGCTATACTTCACTATAGGGATGGTACCAACATAGTGGCACATATAATTTAGTTGTCTGGCACTGCTATACTTCACTATAGGGATGGTATCAAAATAGTGGCACATATAATTTAGTTGTTGGGAGCTGCTATACTTCACAATAGGGATGGTACCAAAATAGTGGCACATATAATTTAGTTGTCATGAACTGCTATACTTCACTATATGGATGGTACTAAAATAGTAGCACATATAATTTAGTTGTTGGGAACTGCTATACTTCACTATAGGAATGGTACCAAAATAGTGGCACAAATAATTTAGTTGTCTGGCACTGCTATACTTCACTATAGGGATGGTACCAAAATAGTGGCATATATAATTTAGTTGTTGGGAACTGTTATACTTCACGATAGGGATGGTACCAAAATAGTAGCACACATAATTTAGTTGCCGAGAACTGCTATACTTCACAATAGGGATGGTACCAAAATAGTGGCACATATAATTTAGTTGTAGGGAACTGTTATACTTCACAATAGGGATGGTATCAAAATAGTGGCACATATAATTTAGTTGTAGGGAACTGCTATACTTCACAATAGGGATGGTACCAAAATAGTGGCACATATAATTTAGCTGTAGGGAACTGTTATACTTCACAATAGGGATGGTATCAAAATAGTGGCACACATATAATTTAGTTGTAGGGAACTGTTATACTTCACAATAGGGATGGTATCAAAATAGTGGCACATATAATTTAGTTGTAGGGAACTGCTATACTTCACATTAGGGATGGTACCAAAATAGTGGCACATATAATTTAGTTGTAGGGAACTGTTATACTTCACAATAGGGATGGTATCAAAATAGTGGCACATCTTTAATTGTCGGGAACTGCTATACTTCACTATATTCGACATCTCATATATGAACGATAACTTTAATAAATATGATTTTACTTGATACAAAATGTATTTTCCTAAATAAAAACAATGTCAAAAACTGACGAAAAGTGTTTATCGTAGTGGTTTTTCCAGAAAATTATTGTATGAAATATCAAATTTATCAAGGAAATACACGAGTTGTTTTTTTTACAATCGAGATGGGCCTATAATTATTAACATTCTAAGTAGTCCTATTTTTGAAAATGTGAGTGATTTTTGTGAACTTAAAGGGGATTTTAGCTTGCTTACATACAGTGAAAACAATAAGATGGTTTGTCAAGAATTAATAGAAAATTCTGACGATTTTTTTTCATTTTAATGAAATAATACTTTAACATGGTCTCCTATGTAAATAGCTAAAAATATATCCACTTTTGCACCTGTTTAGACAAATATTTCGTACAAGGGAAAACAACCTAATTAAGGCAGATGACTTGTGTAAAAATCTGAGTTAGTGAATCGACAGAACTATCTAGACGTATGGAGATGAGGTCGAATACGCCGGGTCACACAAACTCACATAGCATAAGTCCAAATATGGGGAGACAGTTGTATAATGGCAATCCAAATGATTCAGGTTTGACAAATGCCACGCAACACTCCGGAGTGCCCCGGGTTGTGTCGACAGCGTGGGCATGTGACGTGGGCGAAATCACCATAATTGGAGTGTATATACGAATAAATTGTTGGTAAGGAAGTATCTATATATCTGGGTTAATGAAAATAACATATTATCCATTCAAGGCACTCTAAAACAGTATATTATTTATAAAGGCGTTACGTCGCATTGACGCATACTACTTTCGCAATACAAAAACCAAATAAGTCGATTTAAAGAAGGATGAAGACATATGATGATTTATAATTGAGAATTTTATTGGCGGGATTAGAATAAGTCAGAAACGATAGAAAGAGGAAAATAGTGACAAGCAAAGTACGAGCAAAGAGAGAGAGAGAGACTTGTAAATGCATTGAGATATCAATATATTTGCTGGACAGTTCATGGAATTAATCAGAGTAAATCGAATAATAAATATTCTAAAAAATTATACACAGTGAAAACAGGTCAACACAAAAAAGGTATGCACTTTCCAACATGTCCATGCGTCTGTGAATACGTCTGTTTTATTCGGCAGTTACCACGTGGCTTTCAAACTTCCGGGATCGATACATGTTGTGTCCTACAGTACAACCCACACAAGTGCCCGATGCGTTGTGCTGAATGACAAAATAAAATGCAATGAGCAGAATAAACCGTCAGTTCAGGCATCATAGAAGTAGAATCATGTCTGCCAATTGTTTATTTTCACCGAATAAAATTATAGAAATGTAGTATTCAACGTCTTTTTGACGTTAAATGTGTTATCTTTATTCAAACTTATGTTGTATATTTTAACACGTCACTGGAACACATTAACTCATCAAAATTTATGGAAAACTGATTGGCCAATATATTAAACCTCAAAACATACCAGTAATGTTAGAAATACAATTTTTACTATCCTCGTTTGGCCGGGAATCTGAAATAAGAACTATTTGTTTTATTCACCATTCTTTTTCTCCTGTGTTGGTTCAGTTATGGGACCAAGTTAAGATCATTTCATTTATATTTTCTGTCCACTTAAACACCATTAAGTTAATATGCGACTTCTATGTCTTAATACTATAGTGAGATTATTTACTCTATCTTAGTTATAATAAGATTAACATTTGCACTTACTCAAATATTTCAACATATTTTGAACAGTCTCCTACAAATTAATACCTGTTTTCTATATGTTTTTAGTATTCACAAACTATGAAATTTTAACAGTCTATATAGCCAGTCTGAGTGATAACAAGCAACAAATTAAGTGCCCACGAACTTGCATCTATACCTTCATCCATTGTGATGTGCTGAAATTGTTCTTTTTTTCCTATTCAAACAATTTACATCAAATACCAAGCACGTTTAGAGGAGTTCTGCGCATGACCATGAAGGCTTGAGCAGCTCTTGAGTGCACCTCCGTGTTTGGCTAACCATTTACCTGTACCAACAGTGATATCAGTAAGCGAATGTGTATTTCAATAGACACTGAATAACACCAGAAGATACCCGAAGCTGTCTTTTAGCAAGAATTATGCCAGACAGAAGGAAAAATTTGCGAAATTTGAGTGGTGCACGTTCGTTGACGCCATTCATTACCAGTCCTGTAAATGTGCCACGTGGGTCATCCCCACCTGCTGCCGGTGAAGACAAAGCCAGCGTGAGTACTACTGCTTCTAGCAACGATACTGAGGTCGGAAATAATGAAGATTTTCAAACATTTGTGAGAAATGCGTTTGAACGTTTAGAAAAAAAAATAGAAGAAGGCGTACATAAGCAGATTAGTGTTACAAGCAGGGTGGATACGATTGAAAAACAGCAGTCCGAAGTTGAAAAGTCTGTGGAATTTCTGCACGACAGTGTTGTACAGTTAAACAAGGATAAAATAGCATTGGAGGAGAAAGTTAGAAGGATGGAAGAAGAAATTTGTCACCTTAAAACCGAAAATAAAGAGATTAGAGAAGATGGTATACGGCAACAAAGATATTCAAGGAGTTATAATTTACGTTTCGGAGGGGTAAAAGAAGCTGAAAACGAAAACTGTTTACAAACTATTGCCAACATATTATGTGATCAGTGTGGTTTTGAAATTGCTAAAGATATGCTGGAAAACGCTCACAGAGTCCCCACAGTTAAACGGGCAACTACCAATGCGGATCCGAATAGACCTGCTCGCCATATTATTGTCAAGTTTTTGCGTAGGCCTCAGCGTTTGGAAGTGTTCAAAAAGGCGAAAACGTGTCTCCGTGGTAACATATTCGTGACAGAAGATTACTGCCAAGCCGATTATAAATTAAAGCGTGGGTTGAGATCAGTAATGGAAAATGCGTATAAAACGGGACAGAAACCATACTTCAGTAATGGTCGCTTATTTATTAACGGTAAGCTGTATGTGACAAATAATTAAATTAAGGATCGTTATCTGTGCATTGTTACCACTGCTGATTTGATTTTGGGGACAAAATACAGTCCTCGCTTTGTATGGAGTTTATTATATTAATTACCGGACGGGTGTAATTATTATCACTGCTGGTTTGTTTTACAGTATTATGTTTAAATTTTGCCTAGCGGATGGATAGTTAAACCCATTCTATTCTTTAATGTTTTGGGTTTTTCTCTTTTTGTTTTATTTGTTTTTGTTTCGTGGGAGTCTGTATATTATTATCAGAGTATTTTTTTATGAAATATGTAATCATTGTGACTTATGCCAGAATTGAATTTTATCTCATTCAATGTACGGGGATTACAGGGATATAAAAAGCGAATGAAAATGTTCAGCTGGATTAGGAACTCGAAAGCTAATATTATTCTGCTCCAAGAAACGCATAGTCTAGAAAAAAATGATCATTTGTGGTGCTCACAGATTAAAGGTAATGTGATATTGTCTCACGGGACGGGGGGATCAAGTGGTGTCATAATAATTATTAGAAATATAGAATGCGAGGTGAATAGTGTTATTAGGGATTCTGAGGGTCGTTTGCTAATTATTCAGATAACCATTGAAGATAATAATTTTCTTATTATAAATACATATGGTCCGAATTACGAACTTGATCATTGTAATTTTTTAAACATCGTTAACAAAAATCTACACAAAATGAATATTACCCCTGATACTCAAATAATTTGGGGAGGTGACCATAATTATGCATTGGATATTGTTTTGGATCGTAAAGGGGGGAATCCAAGAGTATGGCGGCGATCATTAGATTGGTATAATAAACTAATGGAAAAATTTAGCCTCATTGATATCTGGCGTATACAAAACCCAAACTCTCGTTGGTTTACATGGAGTCGCTACAGACCTGAACTCATACAGAGTAGAATCGATTATTTTTTGATTAGTGAATCATTGCAATCTTCTGTGTTATCTTCTTCAATGAAACCAGGATTGAAGTCAGATCATTTGGCAATAACTCTCTCCATTTCAATAAAAACATCAAAACGAGGGCCCTCATATTGGAAATTTAACTCTAGTTTAGTGAATGATAGCGTGTATATCAAACAAATCACATACAATTTCCCATTATGGTTACAAAAATACAACAATCTGAGAAATCCCCTTCTAATTTGGGATTTAATGAAATTTCGTATAAGGGGTCTTACAATTACCTATTCAAAGAAAAGAGCTGCAGAAAAAAGAAAGAAGATTCAGAAACTAAATGTTGAAATACTAGCCTTGGAATTGGAATATAATTCGAATCCATCGGAACAGTTGTTGGATAGGCTTGAAGGCAAAAGAAAATCACTAGAAGAAGAATATGACTATATAACGGAAGGGTGTATAATTAGGTCGAGAGCAGATTGCTACGAATTTGGGGGGAAAAATTCAAAATATTTTTAGGCCTAGAAAAGACTAACCAGACTAAAATTCAGATAAATAATTTAATTGATATATCAGGAAATATAATACATGGGGAAAATTTTTTTTATCAGGAATCGGGAAATTTTATTCAGAATTGTTCCGATCAAAAGTTGTGACTGATAATACAAACATTGAGACATTTTTGAACCCATTGAGACTTCCCCATTTAAAAGAATCTGACAAAAATCTTTGTGAGGGTCCAATTACATTGAAGGAAGCTTACGAGGCTCTGCAAAAAATTCCAAATAATAAAACACCGGGGAATGATGGTCTTAGTGCCGAATTTTATAAAACATTTTGGGCTTTGGTGGGACCCTGTGTGGTGAAAGCATTGAATTATGGGTATGAGGTGGGTAAATTATCAATTACACAAAGACAGGCAGTGATATCATTACTCCCTAAAGAAGGAAAGGACCTCAGATACATTAAAAATTGGCGCCCCATATCGCTGTTAAATTTGGATTATAAGATTGCGGCTAAATGTGTTGCCTTGGAAGTAGAGAAAGTATTACCCTCCCTTATTTCTGAACTCCAGTCTGCTTTTGTTAAAGGTAGATGTATAGGTGACTGTGCACGTCTGATAAATGATTTTATGAACTACACAAAAGACAGGAATATACGTGGAATTTTATTTTGCATTGATTTTGAAAAGGCATTTGACTCTTTGGAATGGCAATACATTTTTGCTGTTCTAAAGAAATATAATTTTGGGGAGTCATTTATTAACTGGATTCATTGTTTCTACTCTGATATCTCAAGTTGTGTAATGAACAAAGGCTTTTCAACTGGGTATTTTAACATGAATCGAGGTGTAAGACAAGGTGACCCTTTATCTCCTGCTTTGTTTATTTTAAGTTTGGAACCTTTACTAAATGCTATATCTGAAAATAATAAAATAAATGGTATTCAGATTGGTCCAAATCAAGTGAAATACACTGCTTATGCAGATGATCTCACCACTTTTGTTGGCTTCTGCTACGGAACTATTTAGCAAATTGGACTGTTTTAGTGCTGTATCTGGGCTGAGGGTAAATGCGGATAAAACGGAAGCAATGTGGATAGGTAGCTGGAGACACCGAAAAGACGAACCTTTAAAATTAAAATGGTGTTCAGATTGTGTTAAAATTGTCGGTATATATTTTTCATATAACGATGATCTTGCGACTTCAATGAATTGTGAAAAATATCTTGTGTCAGTTGGAAAGCTTTTAAATTTTTGGGTTTGTCGTAATTTATCGTTACTCGGTAAAGTACAAGTTATTAGATCTTTAGCTATTTCCAAACTACTGTATACTTTTAATCTTATTTCCGTTCCTAAATCAGTATTAGTTAAACTCAACTCGATGTTTTATAATTTCCTCTGGAACGGTCCTGATAAGATCGCCAGAAACACTGTGATTGGTAATATGTTAAAGGGGGGTTTGGCTATGCCGGATTTATTGAGCATGTGTGTTGGAGCAAAAGCAAATTGGGTTAAAAAGTTTTTTGATAAAAATTACCATCCATGGAAACAAGTTTTTGATTGGTATCTTAATTCGGTAGGTGGAGCAAATTTGTTGTTCCAGTGTAATTTTAATAGGGAAATGTTACCGATAAACTTGCCACCCTTTTATGAGTCTGTTCTTCATGCATGGTCGTCAGTAAATTTACATAAACCCCCGGAAAATCTTCAAGAAATCGCAAGTGAGATTATTTGGAATAATCAAAATATTATTATTCAAGGAAAATCTATCTTTTATAGGGAATTGTATAACATAGGTATAGTTTATATTACGGATTTATATGATAAGAATGGTAAAATTCTGTCTTGGGATCTATTGGTTAATCGTTTGGAAGGCACGGCAATTTTTTTAAAATGGTTTGGTCTTGTGGATGCAATTCCGAAAACTTGGCATATTAAATGTTCTTATGTTGTTAGACCCACTCTCCCGGTAAGTGTTCCTAGTGATGGTAAAATTATAGTTATTAGCAAAATGTCTACGAGGATATTTACCCAAATACTAGTTACAAGGACCCCCCCCGAAAAGCGAAATATACTACCAAAATTTGTTTCCTACTATAACTTTAGACTGGAAAAAGTTGTATGCACTTCCGTACAAGGTTACAATAGAATCTAAGTCACGTGCGTTTTATTGTAAAATTTTGAGAAATATTCTATATATTAATTTTATTTTATTTAAAATGTCCCCAGCTTATGCATCATCTCCCCTGTGTACTTTTTGTAAAAAAACAGATGAAACTTTACTACATTTATTTGTAGATTGCCAATATTCAAAGGAGCTTTGGGGTAAAGTATTTCATAACTGGGGCAATTTTTTAAATCTAGACAGTCTTCCAGATAATCATCAATTACTACTTGGGGATGGAAATTTTAGTACTATTACAAATCAGGTTATATTACTTGCTAAACGGGCTATATACACTGCTAGGTGCCAAGATACCTTACCCAGTTTCATAGTAATAAAACATTTAGTGTTGAATATATTGCAACTCGTAAAAATATTATGGAGCATCATGTTAATAAATGGAGTGATTTTCCAGTCGAATAAGTCAAATTTTATGTTCTTTACTTTACTCTGATAATTTGTTGTATTTGTGATTGTGTTGTACTTTTAGTTCTGTTTCCTTTTCATGTATTGTTAATTGTATAATAATAATAAAAAAAAACAAAAAAAAAACAATTTACATCATAATCGGAATGTACATTACTTACATAAGTATACCACCACTCTGAGGCTCTACTCTTGCCTACAAATAAATAAGAAATTATCAACTTACAATGAAGAAAACACACAATCCTCCTCCATCTAGATATGTATATCTAATTTTGATGTACAAAATATGGACAAACTTCTGATACAATTAGATGTCAAAAGATACTGAGGAATGCTTCACTGATTTTTGAAATCATCACCAGAAACTTGAAATAAGTTCGCTGTTTTGGTAGGTAGTTATTAACAATGTCATAGAAGATGAGAGTAAAAGGTAGTAAGAGAATGTATAATAGTAATCACATAATATTTGTTGCAACACGTGCTAACCACCAGTATTGTGCTACTTAAGTTTAAATGCTGACCCTAAGCAAACGGTATACGCACTATCTTAAATCGAGAAATATTCCCTAACAAATGTTTTGGCAAATTTTGGGAGTAAACGGACTACTTAACGTAAACACTATATAAATGATTTGATATATAAAACAATCAACTTGAATCAGTGTTCGTTTATATAAAAAACGGAAACAAATATCTCTATGGAAGTTCCATCATATTGGACCCCCCCCCCCACGCTCGCTCGAAGGTTGGTTTTTTTAATGCACAATATAAAATAAAAGGCAGACTGACCACCTGAGCTGAACGTCCTAGACAAATTGTTCACTTTGTCATAAAATAAAGGTTTACTATTTGTTATTCCCGAGTCCGTATTATACTGGTAAAGGCTTGTGCCGGGCGCGACACGCGTTAAAAAAACGTTCACGCCATGAAAGAGGTGGGCCGCTGTGAGCCGAGCCCCCGGCACGCGACACCCTACCAGTCAAAATAGTGACGCTGTTATAGTAAACGGTGCCCGGAAGTCGCACTTGGAGGCTTGTGCATGACACCGACCAAGCGCCGACGCAGTCCCCTAATGTAATATATAACCTGCCGCCGGACATGATGTGGTCTCACCCATTTCTAAGAGGGAAAACATTTCAAACACAAGAGCGTTGTAAAACATCCAGTTTTCGTGTCGGTGGTCGGATACAAATTGAATGTGGTATCAAAGCCAGTAAAACGTTCGGAGAAGGAATTGAACACGACACGCACAACAACTTGTTCCAGCGTTGGTCAATAATAATTATAATAACTTTACACAACCAAAACCATTAGGGGGTTTAGTATGGTAAATAACAAAAGACTAAAATAATAAAACTAACCAAACAAGAGTAATGAATTAATAGGACAAAATAGAAAAAATAAAGTATAAAATACTAAAACTGAAATTTCATAGAAAAGACATTGGTTTTCTTATGGGCTAGAATTTATATAAATAATTCCATTGAATAATGTATTTTTCAAAAATTTTGAGAGGGCAATATCTGCACTTTGCTTGCCAGCGATTTTATTAATAATGTTACAACCTGAAATAATAAAGATTGTCTTTCAATTTCAAAACATGTTCATTCCAGAATGAAATGCATCTCATCCTCTATCATTATTACATTTCTTACACTTTCTTTCCTCAAGTTGGATTTTTGGATTTTTTCGACGACCTAATTCTATTTCTAGAGTGTAATCATATAGTCGCAATCAAACATTTTCCGTTGATTGAAATTAAATAATCGTCAAACACAAAATCTTTTTTGAATAACTTGTACGTTCTTAGTTTATTTCCCTCCTCATTTTTACCACTTGAAGAATACTTAAAACATAGTTTTAATTGTATTGAATCTGATAATTGTTTTATGTTATTTATTTTAGAGTTGTCAGACTTTCAATCTTCCAGTTCATACTGTTCTAAAATGTTTTCAACATTTTGTATCCAAGAAGTACGAGGCGCGGAATGTAAATTTATTATTTTGTGTGCATTTTAAAAACGGTGTGACTGTGCGTTTTAATGGTGCATGTTTTAAAATGACTGATGTGTGTATGTGTTAATTAAATGTATGTGCTTTAAAAAATGATGCGTGTATTAAAATGACGTGTGTATTTAAATAAATATGTATGTTTAAAAATGACGTGTGTGTATTAAAAATGATGTGTGTATTAAATGACGTGTGTTTTAAAATTATGTGTATATTAAAATGACGTGTGTGTTTTAAAAATTATATGTATATTAAAATGACGTGTGTGTTTTAAAATGACGTGTGGTTTAAAAATTATGTGTAGTTTGAAATGATGTGTGTGTTTTAAAAATTATATGTATATTGAAATGACGTGTGTGTTTTAAAATGACGTGTGTTTTAAAAATTGATGTGTATTTTAAAATGACGTGTGTGTTTTAAAAATTATTTGTATATTAAAATGACGTGTGTATTTTAAAATAATGTGTGTTTAAAAACGACGTTTGTGTTTTTAAAAATGACGTGTGTGAGATCGAATGAAAATGTGTGTGCGTGTAAAAAGAAAAAAAAAACGCGTGCGTTAACCTTTTTACGCCTGTCAATCGCATGGAGAGAATTGTTATAAGATTCACGCATTTCAATGAAATTTGAATGAAATATTAAATTTACGGACACTTACATACCGACTATCTTCGTAAGAGAAATCAAACTTCCTGATAATTAATAATACGGCGTGGAAAACATTAATACTAGCCCAATTGCCTTACAAATCAAACTAAATATCATCAAATACCAAACGCGTTTATTTTCTATACTAAAATTGAGACAATGTGCTTAATTTCGGAATAAAACTTTAGTGTAATAAACTTACCTCCTGTTTTCCGTTATTATCCGAGAATTCAAACGAGTGTATGAATCTTACGAAGGAAAGGTGAGGTAAGCTAACAATAACCATTATTTTATGAACGTAGTCCAACAACATAAGGATACGTCTCATTGTGTGAAAAACAGAACATTGTAGTATATAAAGGTTTCACTGGTTTTCAAAAGATGGCTAACATTTTTTTTACTTTCCAGCTAATTTCTCCTTCATCGCAACTCGCAATTTTATCGAAATTTTTCGTCTTTCCGCACAACTTTATTTTATTTTTCAAAATACTTCCTGAACATTCCAATATTTATGACTTTCCAGCGAACGTATGTCACTTTGCAACCTATTTGTTTGACTTCTAATATACTAATTATATTTGACGTTTGGTTGATTTACTCTCTGGCACGGTAAGCAAAGTTGTCAATCGTAGTATAAAAAGAATTATTCTAAATTGATATTCTGACTATAACATATTTTAGGCTGTATTTGATATCTAAGTTATCTTGGTGCGTTTTATATTTTGGGGGCAACTGTTCTATAAAAGTGTACATTGTAGATTATTTTCGTGCCACGGACCTACACAGCATATAAGTAATTCAAAACTTTTCTCATTGATTATTTAATATTTTGTTTTATCCATTATTGCCTCATCAAACTCACACAATATTTTAATGATTTATTGCTAACTATGATTAGAATCACGATGGTCAAATAACCTGAACAAAACTGGAAATAACTCCATAGCTATTTTATACATGTTTTGATGATTTAAAAAAAAGTTTTCTGGCATTAAAGTATTTACCTAGAATTATTAAAATTAAAACAGGTGTAGTAATTAATCTAGCACCCACAACATTTCGAATTCGATGTAGATGCAATTTGCTAGAACATGCGTGTAGAAATGTAGAATGTAGAAAAAAACAACGTTTTGAAGTTATGCAAACACTCAAACACAATCGTAATCGAAGTAGGCATCGATATTTGTCACTTGGTGGCGATATTACAATATAAAACGATTATGGTCTTCAATACTAAATCATTGTAACCTAATTTAGAAATAAAGCAAATTTGTAAACTAAGTATAACATTATTTTCCCTTTACATAACTGCAATGCATAATCATGGTAACAGGTATGACTTGTCAATCGTAATATATGTATTCATCAATGGTTGACACTTGGTGGCACTATTTGACAGATGTAGAAATACTGTCTTAATAATAATATACACACTTAAGTTTGAATACGATGTTCATAACGTAATCAATGATCTCCCAGTGTTAATGACTAGGTATGCTTCTAATCTTACTATATCACGAGTAATTCGGTTTGATGTTCATTTGCTTCTGTACTTGAATTTGTATATTTGTTTGGAAGTATATCACAGATTATATAGAACATTTTGAAAAGATGGCGACTAGTAACTATATTCAGTTCTTGAATAATTTGGGCAATCTATTTCAAAACGAAATAAACAATTCCAGAGTCAATTTTTTGTCCTGGATGTTACTATGGAGATTCTATAAAAACACAAAAACGTTTGAATAATTTTTGAATAAACATTTCCCGTTCTAAGATAATAAATGCCATTCACACTATCGGTTACATAGTGTACAGTCTACGCATTTATCAATGTATGAAAGTTTCAGAAATACATTCATTCTTGAGCGTTTCTCCTACATTTGGGTGAATTTTGTTGTTATTATTTTAATATAAACTGAGTAAACATATATTCTATAGTGAACGAGTGTGCCAAACATTATTTGAGTAAATTGATTAATTTGTTTTTATCATGATCCTTATTAAGCTATGTACATTTGAAGCGCATAGAAATAAAGTCATACTTTACCAGTTAGTGGACCAATTGTCACTCCAGCTAAGGTATTTGTTATCACTACCTTGGAAGGTACTGGGACCTTTTAACTTCCATGGCACTACCTGCTCTGACCACAATACACAATCTGGCCCGATGACGCGAAAGCATGGAAGATACACGCTTGGTGACGCTATTACTCCTCTATAATTATGTATTTGATGTTTTCGATGTGTTATAGCTAGTACTTCAAGGCCATCAGCCTGTAATACATGACAAAACAAAAAAATGCATTCAAAGATAGTTGTATTGAGCGTATCTCTGGCTCAGTACGTCCGCAAGTTAATGTATTAGGTGTATCCCTGGCTCATTACATTTGCATTTGATACTAGTATATAACTGTTATTTAATCAAATGTCCAGATGCACATAACCACAGTACCTCTATGATAGAGGGACTGTGACATAACTGTGCATGTGTCGTTCCTGTACACGGGTAACTTAGTAAGTGAAAGTCGTTTTTTTTCGTGATTCCGAGGCTTGAATAACAAACTGTTTCAGTTTGATCAGTCACTGTCGTAATTTAGTTTGTTGAAAACATGTAGCTGTAATTATAGTTTTACTCTAGTTCGTTTTTCGTCAGTAGCGATATTCAGTCAGTCTCCGATCACCCGACAATGGACGCGATAACCCTTCCGGCAATACATATTAACTACATCAAGATACCAAACGATTAAGAACTGCAGCAATCGCAAATGGAACGTTTCCTTTTAGCTCTGAGGATTCAAATGTCTGTTGACCGCGAGTAAATTTAATATTCCAATTGCCGCCCAATTGAAACATTTGCACCCTGACGGCATCTATCAACCAATAGCAGGTCTTAAAACAAATGTTTCACTGTTGAATCACCATCGGGAAATATTTCAATTGTCATCGTCTGTTTGTTTTCCTTCCACCAACATGTTTGACTGACAGTAATTTTTTCTCGTCTTTTTTCCTTGTAAGATTTTTTCGACTTCCAAACTTAACAATATGATTGCTTGATTTTTCTTACATGTAGGTCCATTGCTCTTTTTGTGTCGCTCTTTAGTCTTTGTATGTATGTATTTAGTATTTTAGTCAATTCTAGTTTATTTTGTGTCATTAAATCTATTTAATTTCAGATATTAGGATTGTTATCGACACGGAAGAGATATGGTTCCTCCCATAGACTTACCTAACACAAACGTGCGACGCCAAATGGCATCGAAAATAAAAGTCAATTAAAGGAGAATGATTTTTCGCATCACACCATCGAAGCTAACACCACCACCAAAACCGTGCCAAAAAAACATTAGTTATATGTTCTTTTTCCCGGTTGGTTAGTTAGTAAGTTACCAACCACAACCGAGTCAAATGGGTTAGAACTCAGAATATGAGCAACGCAACATGTGATTGTGAATGGATATTCAGCCAAAAAATTATATTGTGGATATACAAGGAATATTGGCTTTATCGTCGCCAACTACATTATTACTACATTATTAAATATGCACAACAAGAAATCATTCTCTTCGAATGTATGCATTTTGAAAACTGCTTTGAAAATAAGGAAAGTATTCTAGATAGACGCTTCATAATGCTGAAAAGCTGTGATAAAAAAATGAGTTCAAAACCAGATACAGAAACCACACGGCCTCATTTCGCAATCAGGCCTCCAGAAATGCAACAGAACTAAACAAACATGTCTGGCCACTCAAAGAAAAAGATATTGAATATAAAATACAATGGAAAATTCTTGCTCGCGGTAGTCTGTACAGTAGCTCCAGCAAACGATGCATTTTATGTTTGAAGGAAAAAAATATCATAATTTTTTTACCCCAGCTCAACACTAAACAAAAGAAATGAACTAGTGTTACCATGCCGACACAGATCAACAGCCCTAATATGTAACAATTAAACTTTTTATTTAATTTTAATTAATATGTTAATTTGCTAAGCTTATAATGTATGCTCTTTGGTGCAGTGAATTAATAAACATAAAGTTAATGATGAGTGAGGTACTTGTACCTTACGAAACAGTGCTGTCGAGTTCAATATTCATGAATATATATATATATATATGTTTAATTCGTTTAAAAGATTCCTCTCATTAGTAAATAGCGCCCTCACTCAACAATATTTAGAATGAGTGGTTGGTCAAAAGTTTGATGAGTCAGGTGCATCTATTGGCTAAGCTTGTTGTACATAGATGCAAATGAGTATAGGAACCATTAATGCTGTAGGGTGTACTGGGAGGGGTGGAGGATTTCATGTTTGTAATGACTGGTTGTAATGTGGTATCTCGTTGTTTTCAAGATGCAGCCTGATATTTGTTGCTTTCTTGGTTGTTCAATTGTGGCTAAAATTTGTGTGGTGGGTGGGAGATGTGTTTATTGTTTGTTGAGTCATTGTTTAGACACCCTGCAGCTTGAAATGGTATGGTCCAAATCCAAATTCGATATGGCGGTGTTGAATATCTGTGCGATATGGCAGTGTCGTCTAAAAACCACGCATCAAAATGATTTCTGTTTATTTATTTACTGTTGTAGATCCTGAGAACTAGCCATTGAATATGATGTCGGGAATAAATGGTTTTCTGAACAAGCTTTATTAATTATTGCTGGCAATATTCCAGTATGAATTGGGAGCAAACCGTGACACCAAATCTAGTCGTTGTATTGTTATGCTTCTAAAATATTTTTTTTTTTAAATAAAATAAATTAAATAGAAATATTATGTTTATTTTTGTATGTGGAAACATGGCTTACCCACTCAAAAATATAAAGAAGTGTGGTCTGCAGTTCTATTTTTTTAATTTTTTTATTTGTGAAAAAAACTGGTATTTTACAGAGTGTAAACAATAAAACACTCACAGTGCAAGGCTAGTTCACCAATATGTCTATTCTCTTGCTTGAGTGTGAAAGTACATGGTTTAGTGACTACCTCTTATATTTTTAAATTTTAGATTTTTTTTTTTATTTGGGAAGGTTCTTCTATAAAAATAGAACAGATATATTATATCGCCATATTTCCTATAATAGACAACACAGATGTAATTAAGATGGCAGGAAACAAAACCATGTATAAATAATCAATTAGGCCACATTGATTTAATTTTATGAATGACATCCTCTGGAGACCCCAAAACTAATGCGAGAGGGCGAAAAAAAAATCCTGCCAAAAAAAAATGCTGCTAAAATCACAGGACTACAGAGCTGGTATTACGAATTGAACCACAGAACACAGTGTATTAAAAAACAACAAAACAAGAAGTCTTTATTTGTAGGAGGCACAATCTCTCGTATAACTGTGTAAACGTCACGTTTTTTCTCTAAACGTTTATGCTCACGTATTTTGGTGGCGTGGTCGCCATGTTGAAATTCCCGGCAACGCAATACGCAGAGGATCATTTACGACAAAATTGGCACGTTTTGAGGTAGTCCAAAACGAGTTTTACGACAAGCCGGCGCTTTGCGACCTTATGAGTCGCAAAGTTCTGGACAGAAAACTGATCTGTGGAGACTCGTTGTCGGAGATTTTTTTTTACTAATGCGCGCGCGGATGTCATCCATAAAATTAAGTCAGTGTGGCCTTAATATATGGAATGAGACTATTTCACATTCGAAGACAGCTTACACATAAATACACATACTCATTGTCACTATTCTAGGCAAGCACAAATTAAGACGAGTTGTTACCCCAGTGACACGTGTCTTTTAATAAGGTGCAAAGAAGCTTGTGAGAAAGAACGACCACTTCACTGTTCAAAATGATTGTCAAACATTGCTTGCAGTCTCTTTAAATTGCCGAGAAGCTCTACATGGCAACTCTTGGTATGTGAGCTTTGGATAAGTACTGAGAAGCAGGTTACACTACTTTACCATTTGTAAACACACATTTAGTAGATTGGAATGTAATAATCGTTTGATTTTTAATTTATTGATATTTGATGTTTTGGTAATTCCCCTTGACAAATCTATCATCATGTATTGTTGCGTATAATTTGAACTATCATGGTTGATTACGTGGGTATTCTCTGTGGACATCCGGGCATTTTCACTCCCTGGCAACCAACATAGTGAAAATAAAGGCCGAAAACTATCAGAAAACGATACTTTGGGATGGTTGTTGAAACTTTCTTGAACAGTGTAACAATGTGTGCAACATATATAAATTTGGTTGTTCAGGATTACTTCAATGTTGAGTTTTTGTTGTTTCCTCGAATTTAGCTATTTTCACCGGCTCTTCGACCGGAGTTACACAGCAGCGCGCAGAGCCCATAGAAATGCATGGTACAGTGGTCTGCATCATAGCAACGTGGAATAACTAGTGACGTAGCTCCGCCGAGGAGAATTTCTACGTTGATTTTCTCATAATTTCCACTATTATTATGCTCATATACGCTTAAATCATAACATAAGTATTATGTTCAAGTATATATAATTTTTAATTGCATATGTGTCTTATTCCATGTAGTTTATTATGAGTCAATATTACAAGCAATTCTGACTCACTGTACAGCAAGATTGGTATAATTTCTTATTGGTATACTATTCACAAAGTAATTGTGCAAACAAACCTAAATGTTCCAATCATTCACATGACCCTGTAACGTTTAAGGAACACCAGAAACTAGTTTGGAAAATCCATAATACTTGAATTGCACTCACAACTATCCAGAATACCAAAATTGCATTCACAACAATCCAGAATACAAGAATTGCATTCACAGCAATCCAGAATTGCACTCACAACAATCCAGAATACAAGAATTGCATTCACAGCAATCCAGAATTGCTCTCACAACAATCCAGAATACAAGAATTGCATTCACAGCAATCCAGAATTGCACTCACAACAATCCAGAATACAAGAATTGTGTTCACAGCAATCCAGAATACCAGAATTGTATTCACAGCAATCCAGAATTGCACTCACAACAATCCAGAATACAAGAATTGTGTTTACAGCAATCCAGAATACCAGAATTGTATTCACAGCAATCCAGAATTGCACTCACAACAATCCAGAATACAAGAATTGCATTCACAACAATCCAGAATACCAGAATTACATTAACAACAATCCAGAATACTTGAATTGCACTCACAACAATCCAGAATACCAGAATTGCACTCATAACAATCCAGAATACCATAATTGCACTCACAACAATCCAGAATACTTGAAATACATTTACAAAAATCCAGAATACCTGAATTGCACTCACAACAAGCCAAAGTTCTTATATTGCATTCACAAAAATCCAGAATACCAGAATTGTATTCACAACTATCCAGAATACTTGAATTGTACTCACCACAATCCAGAATACTTGAATTGCACTCATAACAATCCAGAATACATACCAGAATTTTACTCATAACAATCCAGAATACTTGAATTGTTGACGTTCATTGGAACGTTCGTAAATAAATAATAAATGGCCGTATTATGTACCACAGCTAATGTAATTTTTTATAACATATTTTGTATTTCAATTCGACAAATGCACATCTGAAAATATGGGTGAAATTCAATTTATATTGTCGCGTTCAATATTGAGAAATGATTTTTTGAAATCACCATATTACATGAATACATGAATTTCTTCACAACAATCCAGAATACTTGAATTGCACTCACAACAATCCAGAATACTTGGATGCACTCACAACAATTCAGAATACTTGAATTGCACTCACAACATTCAAGAATACTTGAATTGCATTCACAACAATCCAGAAAACATGAATTGCATTCACAACAATCCACAACACCAGAATTGCACTCACAATAATCCAGAATACATGATTTGCACTCACAACGAATCGAGAATAACAGAATTGCACTCACAACGATCCATTATACGTAAGTTGCACTCACAATAATCCAGAATACTTGAATTGCACTCACAACAATCCAGAATACTTGGATGCACTCACAACAATCCAGAATATTTGGATGCACTCACAACAATTCAGAATACCACAATTGCACTCACAACATTCAAGAATACTTGAATTGCATTCACAACAATCCAGAAAACATGAATTGCATTCACAACAATCCAGAATACCAGAATTGCACTCACAATAATCCAGAATACTTGAATTGCACTCACAATAATCCAGAATACATGATTTGCACTCACAACGAATCGAGAATAACATAATTGCACTCACAACGATCCATTATACGTAAGTTGCACTCACAATAATCCAGAATACGTGAATTGCACCCACAACAATCCAGAATACCAGAATTTCACTCACAACAATCCAGAATACCAGAATTGCATTCACAGCAATCCAGAATACTTGAATTGCACTCACAACAATCCAGAATACTTGAATTGCATTCACAACAATCCAGAATACCAGAATTGCACTCACAACAATCCAGAATACCAGAATTGCATTCACAACAATCCAGAATACATGAATTGCACTCACAACAATCCAGAATACATGAATTGCACTCACAACAATCCAAAATACCAGAATTGCACTCACAACAATCCAGAATACGTGAATTGCTCTCACAACAATCCAGAATACTTGAATTGCATTCACAACAATCCAGAATACATGAATTGCATTCAAAACAATCCAGAATACCAGTATTGCACTCACAACAATCCAGAATACTTGAATTGCACTCACAACAATCCAGAATACTTGAATTGCATTCACAACAATCCAGAATACCAGAATTCCACTCACAACAATCCAGAATACTTGAATTGCATTCACAACAATCCAGAATACATGAATTGTATTCACAACAATCCAGAATACATGAATTGTATTCACAACAATCCAGAATACATGAATTGCATTCACAACAATCCAGAATACATGAATTGTATTCACAACAATCCAGAATACTTGAATTGCACTCACAACAATCCAGAATACTTGAATTGCATTCACAACAATCCAGAATACCAGAATTCCACTCACAACAATCCAGAATACCAGAATTGCATTCACAACAATCCAGAATACATGAATTGTATTCACAACAATCCAGAATACTTGAATTGCACTCACAACAATCGAGAATACTTGAATTGCATTCACAACAATCCAGAATACCAGAATTCCACTCACAACAATCCAGAATACTTGAATTCCACTCACAACAATCCAGAATACTTGAATTGCATTCACAACAATCCAGAATACATGAATTGCACTCACAACAATCCAGAATACATGAATTGCACTCACAACAATCCAAAATACCAGAATTGCACTCACAACAATCCAGAATACGTGAATTGCTCTCACAACAATCCAGAATACTTGAATTGCATTCACAACAATCCAGAATACATGAATTGCATTCAAAACAATCCAGAATACCAGTATTGCACTCACAACAATCCAGAATACTTGAATTGCACTCACAACAATCCAGAATACTTGAATTGCATTCACAACAATCCAGAATACCAGAATTCCACTCACAACAATCCAGAATACTTGAATTGCATTCACAACAATCCAGAATACATGAATTGCACTAACAACAATCCAGAATACATGAATTGCACTGACAACAATCCAAAATACCAGAATTGCTCTCACAACAATCCAGAATACTTGAATTACATTCACAAAAATCAAGAATACTTGAATTGTACTCACCACAATCCATAATACTTGAATTGCACTCACAACTATCCAGAATACTTGAATTGCACTCACAACAATCCAGAATACAAGAATTGTATTCACAGCAATCCAGAATACTTGAATTGCTCTCACAACAATTCAGAATACCAAAATTGCATTCACAAAAATCCAGAATATCCGAATCACACTCACAACAATCCAGAATACCAGAATTGCACTCACAACAAACCAAAATACTTGAATTGCATTCACAACAATCCAGAACACAAGAATTGTATTCACAGCAATCCAGAATACCAGATTTGTATTCACAACAATCCAGAATACCAGAATTACATTAACAACAATCCAGAATACTTGAATTGCACTCACAACAATCCAGAATACCAGAATTGCACTCATAACAATCCAGAATACCATAATTGCACTCACAACAAACCAAAATACTTGAATTGCATTCACAACAATCCAGAATACTTGAATTACATTCACAAAAATCAAGAATACCTGAATTGCACTTACAACAAGCCAAAGTTCTTATATTGCATTCACAAAAATCCAGAATACTTGAATTGCATTCACAACAATCCAGAATACATGAATTGCACTAACAACAATCCAGAATACATGAATTGCACTGACAACAATCCAAAATACCAGAATTGCTCTCACAACAATCCAGAATAATTGAATTGCATTCACAACATTCAAGAATACTTGAATTGCATTCACAACAATCCAGAAAACATGAATTGCATTCACAACAATCCAGAATACCAGAATTGCACTCATAATAATCCAGAATACATGATTTGCACTCACAACGATTCCAGAATAACAGAATTGCACTCACAACGATCCATTATACCTAAATTGCACTAACAATAATCCAGAATACTTGAATTGCACTCACAACAATCCAGAATACTTGGATGCACTCACAACAATCCAGAATACTTGAATTGCACTCACAACAATCCAGAATACTTGAATTGCATTCACAACAATCCATAATACCAGAATTGCACTCACAACAATCCAGAATACTTGAATTGCATTCACAACAATCCAGAATACCAGAATTGCACTCACAATAATCCAGAATACATGATTTGCACTCACAACGAATCGAGAATAACATAATTGCACTCACAACGATCCATTATACGTAAGTTGCACTCACAATAATCCAGAATACGTGAATTGCACCCACAACAATACAGAATACCAGAATTTCACTCACAACAATCCAGAATACCAGAATTGCATTCACAGCAATCCAGAATACTTGAATTGCACTCACAACAATCCAGAATACTTGAATTGCATTCACAACTATCCAGAATACTTGAATTTCATTCACAACAATCCAGAATACCAGAATTGCACTCACAACAATCCAGAATACTTGAATTGCACTCACAACAATCGAGAATACTTGAATTGCATTCACAACAATCCAGAATACCAGAATTCCACTCACAACAATCCAGAATACTTGAATTGCATTCACAACAATCCAGAATACATGAATTGCACTCACAACAATCCAGAATACATGAATTGCACTCACAACAATCCAAAATACCAGAATTGCACTCACAACAATCCAGAATACGTGAATTGCTCTCACAACAATCCAGAATACTTGAATTGCATTCACAACAATCCAGAATACATGAATTGCATTCAAAACAATCCAGAATACCAGTATTGCACTCACAACAATCCAGAATACTTGAATTGCACTCACAACAATCCAGAATACTTGAATTGCATTCACAACAATCCAGAATACCAGAATTCCACTCAAAACAATCCAGAATACTTGAATTGCATTCACAACAATCCAGAATACTTGAATTACATTCACAAAAATCAAGAATACTTGAATTGTACTCACCACAATCCATAATACTTGAATTGCACTCACAACTATCCAGAATACTTGAATTGCACTCACAACAATCCAGAATACAAGAGTTGTATTCACAGCAATCCAGAATACTTGAATTGCTCTCACAACAATTCAGAATACCAAAATTGCATTCACAAAAATCCAGAATATCCGAATCACACTCACAACAAACCAAAATACTTGAATTGCATTCACAACAATCCAGAACACAAGAATTGTATTCACAGCAATCCAGAATACCAGATTTGTATTCACAACAATCCAGAATACCAGAATTACATTAACAACAATCCAGAATACCAGAATTGCACTCATATCAATCCAGAATACCATAATTGCACTCACAACAAACCAAAATACTTGAATTACATTCACAAAAATCAAGAATACCTGAATTGCACTTACAACAAGCCAAAGTTCTTATATTGCATTCACAAAAATCCAGAATACCAGTATTGTATTCACAACAATCCAGAATACTTGAATTGCACTCACAACAATCGAGAATACTTGAATTGCATTCACAACAATCCAGAATACCAGAATTCCACTCACAACAATCCAGAATACTTGAATTCCACTCACAACAATCCAGAATACTTGAATTGCATTCACAACAATCCAGAATACATGAATTGCACTCACAACAATCCAGAATACATGAATTGCACTCACAACAATCCAAAATACCAGAATTGCACTCACAACAATCCAGAATACGTGAATTGCTCTCACAACAATCCAGAATACTTGAATTGCATTCACAACAATCCAGAATACATGAATTGCATTCAAAACAATCCAGAATACCAGTATTGCACTCACAACAATCCAGAATACTTGAATTGCACTCACAACAATCCAGAATACTTGAATTGCATTCACAACAATCCAGAATACCAGAATTCCACTCACAACAATCCAGAATACTTGAATTGCATTCACAACAATCCAGAATACATGAATTGCACTAACAACAATCCAGAATACATGAATTGCACTGACAACAATCCAAAATACCAGAATTGCTCTCACAACAATCCAGAATACTTGAATTACATTCACAAAAATCAAGAATACTTGAATTGTACTCACCACAATCCATAATACTTGAATTGCACTCACAACTATCCAGAATACTTGAATTGCACTCACAACAATCCAGAATACAAGAATTGTATTCACAGCAATCCAGAATACTTGAATTGCACTCACAACAATCCAGAATACCAGAATTGCACTCACAACAATCCAGAATACATGAATTGCACTAACAACAATCCAGAATACATGAATTGCACTGACAACAATCCAAAATACCAGAATTGCTCTCACAACAATCCAGAATAATTGAATTGCATTCACAACATTCAAGAATACTTGAATTGCATTCACAACAATCCAGAAAACATGAATTGCATTCACAACAATCCAGAATACCAGAATTGCACTCATAATAATCCAGAATACATGATTTGCACTCACAACGATTCCAGAATAACAGAATTGCACTCACAACGATCCATTATACCTAAATTGCACTCACAATAATCCAGAATACTTGAATTGCACTCACAACAATCCAGAATACTTGGATGCACTCACAACAATCCAGAATACTTGAATTGCACTCACAACAATCCAGAATACTTGAATTGCATTCACAACAATCCATAATACCAGAATTGCACTCACAACAATCCAGAATACTTGAATTGCATTCACAACAATCCAGAATACATGAATTGCACTCACAACAATCCAGAATACATGAATTGCACTCACAACAATCCAAAATACCAGAATTGCACTCACAACAATCCAGAATACGTGAATTGCTCTCACAACAATCCAGAATACTTGAATTGCATTCACAACAATCCAGAATACATGAATTGCATTCAAAACAATCCAGAATACCAGTATTGCACTCACAACAATCCAGAATACTTGAATTGCACTCACAACAATCCAGAATACTTGAATTGCATTCACAACAATCCAGAATACCAGAATTCCACTCACAACAATCCAGAATACTTGAATTGCATTCACAACAATCCAGAATACATGAATTGCACTAACAACAATCCAGAATACATGAATTGCACTGACAACAATCCAAAATACCAGAATTGCTCTCACAACAATCCAGAATACTTGAATTACATTCACAAAAATCAAGAATACTTGAATTGTACTCACCACAATCCATAATACTTGAATTGCACTCACAACTATCCAGAATACTTGAATTGCACTCACAACAATCCAGAATACAAGAATTGTATTCACAGCAATCCAGAATACTTGAATTGCTCTCACAACAATTCAGAATACCAAAATTGCATTCACAAAAATCCAGAATATCCGAATCACACTCACAACAATCCAGAATACCAGAATTGCACTCACAACAAACCAAAATACTTGAATTGCATTCACAACAATCCAGAACACAAGAATTGTATTCACAGCAATCCAGAATACCAGATTTGTATTCACAACAATCCAGAATACCAGAATTACATTAACAACAATCCAGAATACTTGAATTGCACTCACAACAATCCAGAATACCAGAATTGCACTCATAACAATCCAGAATACCATAATTGCACTCACAACAAACCAAAATACTTGAATTGCATTCACAACAATCCAGAATACTTGAATTACATTCACAAAAATCAAGAATACCTGAATTGCACTTACAACAAGCCAAAGTTCTTATATTGCATTCACAAAAATCCAGAATACTTGAATTGCATTCACAACAATCCAGAATACATGAATTGCACTAACAACAATCCAGAATACATGAATTGCACTGACAACAATCCAAAATACCAGAATTGCTCTCACAACAATCCAGAATAATTGAATTGCATTCACAACATTCAAGAATACTTGAATTGCATTCACAACAATCCAGAAAACATGAATTGCATTCACAACAATCCAGAATACCAGAATTGCACTCATAATAATCCAGAATACATGATTTGCACTCACAACGATTCCAGAATAACAGAATTGCACTCACAACGATCCATTATACCTAAATTGCACTAACAATAATCCAGAATACTTGAATTGCACTCACAACAATCCAGAATACTTGGATGCACTCACAACAATCCAGAATACTTGAATTGCACTCACAACAATCCAGAATACTTGAATTGCATTCACAACAATCCATAATACCAGAATTGCACTCACAACAATCCAGAATACTTGAATTGCATTCACAACAATCCAGAATACCAGAATTGCACTCACAATAATCCAGAATACATGATTTGCACTCACAACGAATCGAGAATAACATAATTGCACTCACAACGATCCATTATACGTAAGTTGCACTCACAATAATCCAGAATACGTGAATTGCACCCACAACAATACAGAATACCAGAATTTCACTCACAACAATCCAGAATACCAGAATTGCATTCACAGCAATCCAGAATACTTGAATTGCACTCACAACAATCCAGAATACTTGAATTGCATTCACAACTATCCAGAATACTTGAATTTCATTCACAACAATCCAGAATACCAGAATTGCACTCACAACAATCCAGAATACTTGAATTGCACTCACAACAATCGAGAATACTTGAATTGCATTCACAACAATCCAGAATACCAGAATTCCACTCACAACAATCCAGAATACTTGAATTGCATTCACAACAATCCAGAATACATGAATTGCACTCACAACAATCCAGAATACATGAATTGCACTCACAACAATCCAAAATACCAGAATTGCACTCACAACAATCCAGAATACGTGAATTGCTCTCACAACAATCCAGAATACTTGAATTGCATTCACAACAATCCAGAATACATGAATTGCATTCAAAACAATCCAGAATACCAGTATTGCACTCACAACAATCCAGAATACTTGAATTGCACTCACAACAATCCAGAATACTTGAATTGCATTCACAACAATCCAGAATACCAGAATTCCACTCAAAACAATCCAGAATACTTGAATTGCATTCACAACAATCCAGAATACTTGAATTACATTCACAAAAATCAAGAATACTTGAATTGTACTCACCACAATCCATAATACTTGAATTGCACTCACAACTATCCAGAATACTTGAATTGCACTCACAACAATCCAGAATACAAGAGTTGTATTCACAGCAATCCAGAATACTTGAATTGCTCTCACAACAATTCAGAATACCAAAATTGCATTCACAAAAATCCAGAATATCCGAATCACACTCACAACAAACCAAAATACTTGAATTGCATTCACAACAATCCAGAACACAAGAATTGTATTCACAGCAATCCAGAATACCAGATTTGTATTCACAACAATCCAGAATACCAGAATTACATTAACAACAATCCAGAATACCAGAATTGCACTCATATCAATCCAGAATACCATAATTGCACTCACAACAAACCAAAATACTTGAATTACATTCACAAAAATCAAGAATACCTGAATTGCACTTACAACAAGCCAAAGTTCTTATATTGCATTCACAAAAATCCAGAATACCAGTATTGTATTCACAACAATCCAGAATACTTGAATTGCACTCACAACAATCGAGAATACTTGAATTGCATTCACAACAATCCAGAATACCAGAATTCCACTCACAACAATCCAGAATACTTGAATTCCACTCACAACAATCCAGAATACTTGAATTGCATTCACAACAATCCAGAATACATGAATTGCACTCACAACAATCCAGAATACATGAATTGCACTCACAACAATCCAAAATACCAGAATTGCACTCACAACAATCCAGAATACGTGAATTGCTCTCACAACAATCCAGAATACTTGAATTGCATTCACAACAATCCAGAATACATGAATTGCATTCAAAACAATCCAGAATACCAGTATTGCACTCACAACAATCCAGAATACTTGAATTGCACTCACAACAATCCAGAATACTTGAATTGCATTCACAACAATCCAGAATACCAGAATTCCACTCACAACAATCCAGAATACTTGAATTGCATTCACAACAATCCAGAATACATGAATTGCACTAACAACAATCCAGAATACATGAATTGCACTGACAACAATCCAAAATACCAGAATTGCTCTCACAACAATCCAGAATACTTGAATTACATTCACAAAAATCAAGAATACTTGAATTGTACTCACCACAATCCATAATACTTGAATTGCACTCACAACTATCCAGAATACTTGAATTGCACTCACAACAATCCAGAATACAAGAATTGTATTCACAGCAATCCAGAATACTTGAATTGCACTCACAACAATCCAGAATACCAGAATTGCACTCACAACAATCCAGAATACATGAATTGCACTAACAACAATCCAGAATACATGAATTGCACTGACAACAATCCAAAATACCAGAATTGCTCTCACAACAATCCAGAATAATTGAATTGCATTCACAACATTCAAGAATACTTGAATTGCATTCACAACAATCCAGAAAACATGAATTGCATTCACAACAATCCAGAATACCAGAATTGCACTCATAATAATCCAGAATACATGATTTGCACTCACAACGATTCCAGAATAACAGAATTGCACTCACAACGATCCATTATACCTAAATTGCACTCACAATAATCCAGAATACTTGAATTGCACTCACAACAATCCAGAATACTTGGATGCACTCACAACAATCCAGAATACTTGAATTGCACTCACAACAATCCAGAATACTTGAATTGCATTCACAACAATCCATAATACCAGAATTGCACTCACAACAATCCAGAATACTTGAATTGCATTCACAACAATCCAGAATACCAGAATTGCACTCACAATAATCCAGAATACATGATTTGCACTCACAACGAATCGAGAATAACATAATTGCACTCACAACGATCCATTATACGTAAGTTGCACTCACAATAATCCAGAATACGTGAATTGCACCCACAACAATACAGAATACCAGAATTTCACTCACAACAATCCAGAATACCAGAATTGCATTCACAGCAATCCAGAATACTTGAATTGCACTCACAACAATCCAGAATACTTGAATTGCATTCACAACTATCCAGAATACTTGAATTTCATTCACAACAATCCAGAATACCAGAATTGCACTCACAACAATCCAGAATACTTGAATTGCACTCACAACAATCGAGAATACTTGAATTGCATTCACAACAATCCAGAATACCAGAATTCCACTCACAACAATCCAGAATACTTGAATTGCATTCACAACAATCCAGAATACATGAATTGCACTCACAACAATCCAGAATACATGAATTGCACTCACAACAATCCAAAATACCAGAATTGCACTCACAACAATCCAGAATACGTGAATTGCTCTCACAACAATCCAGAATACTTGAATTGCATTCACAACAATCCAGAATACATGAATTGCATTCAAAACAATCCAGAATACCAGTATTGCACTCACAACAATCCAGAATACTTGAATTGCACTCACAACAATCCAGAATACTTGAATTGCATTCACAACAATCCAGAATACCAGAATTCCACTCAAAACAATCCAGAATACTTGAATTGCATTCACAACAATCCAGAATACTTGAATTACATTCACAAAAATCAAGAATACTTGAATTGTACTCACCACAATCCATAATACTTGAATTGCACTCACAACTATCCAGAATACTTGAATTGCATTCACAACAATCCAGAATACTTGAATTGCATTCACAACAATCCAGAATACATGAATTGCATTCAAAACAATCCAGAATACCAGTATTGCACTCACAACAATCCAGAATACTTGAATTGCACTCACAACAATCCAGAATACTTGAATTGCATTCACAACAATCCAGAATACCAGAATTCCACTCACAACAATCCAGAATACTTGAATTGCATTCACAACAATCCAGAATACATGAATTGCACTAACAACAATCCAGAATACATGAATTGCACTGACAACAATCCAAAATACCAGAATTGCTCTCACAACAATCCAGAATACTTGAATTACATTCACAAAAATCAAGAATACTTGAATTGTACTCACCACAATCCATAATACTTGAATTGCACTCACAACTATCCAGAATACTTGAATTGCACTCACAACAATCCAGAATACAAGAATTGTATTCACAGCAATCCAGAATACTTGAATTGCTCTCACAACAATTCAGAATACCAAAATTGCATTCACAAAAATCCAGAATATCCGAATCACACTCACAACAATCCAGAATACCAGAATTGCACTCACAACAAACCAAAATACTTGAATTGCATTCACAACAATCCAGAACACAAGAATTGTATTCACAGCAATCCAGAATACCAGATTTGTATTCACAACAATCCAGAATACCAGAATTACATTAACAACAATCCAGAATACTTGAATTGCACTCACAACAATCCAGAATACCAGAATTGCACTCATAACAATCCAGAATACCATAATTGCACTCACAACAAACCAAAATACTTGAATTGCATTCACAACAATCCAGAATACTTGAATTACATTCACAAAAATCAAGAATACCTGAATTGCACTTACAACAAGCCAAAGTTCTTATATTGCATTCACAAAAATCCAGAATACTTGAATTGCATTCACAACAATCCAGAATACATGAATTGCACTAACAACAATCCAGAATACATGAATTGCACTGACAACAATCCAAAATACCAGAATTGCTCTCACAACAATCCAGAATAATTGAATTGCATTCACAACATTCAAGAATACTTGAATTGCATTCACAACAATCCAGAAAACATGAATTGCATTCACAACAATCCAGAATACCAGAATTGCACTCATAATAATCCAGAATACATGATTTGCACTCACAACGATTCCAGAATAACAGAATTGCACTCACAACGATCCATTATACCTAAATTGCACTCACAATAATCCAGAATACTTGAATTAAACTCACAACAATCCAGAATACTTGGATGCACTCACAACAATCCAGAATACTTGAATTGCACTCACAACAATCCAGAATACTTGAATTGCATTCACAACAATCCATAATACCAGAATTGCACTCACAACAATCCAGAATACTTGAATTGCATTCACAACAATCCAGAATACCAGAATTGCACTCACAATAATCCAGAATACATGATTTGCACTCACAACGAATCGAGAATAACATAATTGCACTCACAACGATCCATTATACGTAAGTTGCACTCACAATAATCCAGAATACGTGAATTGCACCCACAACAATACAGAATACCAGAATTTCACTCACAACAATCCAGAATACCAGAATTGCATTCACAGCAATCCAGAATACTTGAATTGCACTCACAACAATCCAGAATACTTGAATTGCATTCACAACTATCCAGAATACTTGAATTTCATTCACAACAATCCAGAATACCAGAATTGCACTCACAACAATCCAGAATACTTGAATTGCACTCACAACAATCGAGAATACTTGAATTGCATTCACAACAATCCAGAATACCAGAATTCCACTCACAACAATCCAGAATACTTGAATTGCATTCACAACAATCCAGAATACATGAATTGCACTCACAACAATCCAGAATACATGAATTGCACTCACAACAATCCAAAATACCAGAATTGCACTCACAACAATCCAGAATACGTGAATTGCTCTCACAACAATCCAGAATACTTGAATTGCATTCACAACAATCCAGAATACATGAATTGCATTCAAAACAATCCAGAATACCAGTATTGCACTCACAACAATCCAGAATACTTGAATTGCACTCACAACAATCCAGAATACTTGAATTGCATTCACAACAATCCAGAATACCAGAATTCCACTCAAAACAATCCAGAATACTTGAATTGCATTCACAACAATCCAGAATACTTGAATTACATTCACAAAAATCAAGAATACTTGAATTGTACTCACCACAATCCATAATACTTGAATTGCACTCACAACTATCCAGAATACTTGAATTGCACTCACAACAATCCAGAATACAAGAGTTGTATTCACAGCAATCCAGAATACTTGAATTGCTCTCACAACAATTCAGAATACCAAAATTGCATTCACAAAAATCCAGAATATCCGAATCACACTCACAACAAACCAAAATACTTGAATTGCATTCACAACAATCCAGAACACAAGAATTGTATTCACAGCAATCCAGAATACCAGATTTGTATTCACAACAATCCAGAATACCAGAATTACATTAACAACAATCCAGAATACCAGAATTGCACTCATATCAATCCAGAATACCATAATTGCACTCACAACAAACCAAAATACTTGAATTGCATTCACAACAATCCAGAATACTTGAATTACATTCACAAAAATCAAGAATACCTGAATTGCACTTACAACAAGCCAAAGTTCTTATATTGCATTCACAAAAATCCAGAATACCAGTATTGTATTCACAACAATCGAGAATACTTGAATTGCATTCACAACAATCCAGAATACCAGAATTCCACTCACAACAATCCAGAATACTTGAATTCCACTCACAACAATCCAGAATACTTGAATTGCATTCACAACAATCCAGAATACATGAATTGCACTCACAACAATCCAGAATACATGAATTGCACTCACAACAATCCAAAATACCAGAATTGCACTCACAACAATCCAGAATACGTGAATTGCTCTCACAACAATCCAGAATACTTGAATTGCATTCACAACAATCCAGAATACATGAATTGCATTCAAAACAATCCAGAATACCAGTATTGCACTCACAACAATCCAGAATACTTGAATTGCACTCACAACAATCCAGAATACTTGAATTGCATTCACAACAATCCAGAATACCAGAATTCCACTCACAACAATCCAGAATACTTGAATTGCATTCACAACAATCCAGAATACATGAATTGCACTAACAACAATCCAGAATACATGAATTGCACTTACAACAATCCAAAATACCAGAATTGCTCTCACAACAATCCAGAATACTTGAATTACATTCACAAAAATCAAGAATACTTGAATTGTACTCACCACAATCCATAATACTTGAATTGCACTCACAACTATCCAGAATACTTGAATTGCACTCACAACAATCCAGAATACAAGAATTGTATTCACAGCAATCCAGAATACTTGAATTGCACTCACAACAATCCAGAATACCAGAATTGCACTCACAACAATCCAGAATACATGAATTGCACTAACAACAATCCAGAATACATGAATTGCACTGACAACAATCCAAAATACCAGAATTGCTCTCACAACAATCCAGAATAATTGAATTGCATTCACAACATTCAAGAATACTTGAATTGCATTCACAACAATCCAGAAAACATGAATTGCATTCACAACAATCCAGAATACCAGAATTGCACTCATAATAATCCAGAATACATGATTTGCACTCACAACGATTCCAGAATAACAGAATTGCACTCACAACGATCCATTATACCTAAATTGCACTCACAATAATCCAGAATACTTGAATTGCACTCACAACAATCCAGAATACTTGGATGCACTCACAACAATCCAGAATACTTGAATTGCACTCACAACAATCCAGAATACTTGAATTGCATTCACAACAATCCATAATACCAGAATTGCACTCACAACAATCCAGAATACTTGAATTGCATTCACAACAATCCAGAATACCAGAATTGCACTCACAATAATCCAGAATACATGATTTGCACTCACAACGAATCGAGAATAACATAATTGCACTCACAACGATCCATTATACGTAAGTTGCACTCACAATAATCCAGAATACGTGAATTGCACCCACAACAATACAGAATACCAGAATTTCACTCACAACAATCCAGAATACCAGAATTGCATTCACAGCAATCCAGAATACTTGAATTGCACTCACAACAATCCAGAATACTTGAATTGCATTCACAACTATCCAGAATACTTGAATTTCATTCACAACAATCCAGAATACCAGAATTGCACTCACAACAATCCAGAATACTTGAATTGCACTCACAACAATCGAGAATACTTGAATTGCATTCACAACAATCCAGAATACCAGAATTCCACTCACAACAATCCAGAATACTTGAATTGCATTCACAACAATCCAGAATACATGAATTGCACTCACAACAATCCAGAATACATGAATTGCACTCACAACAATCCAAAATACCAGAATTGCACTCACAACAATCCAGAATACGTGAATTGCTCTCACAACAATCCAGAATACTTGAATTGCATTCACAACAATCCAGAATACATGAATTGCATTCAAAACAATCCAGAATACCAGTATTGCACTCACAACAATCCAGAATACTTGAATTGCACTCACAACAATCCAGAATACTTGAATTGCATTCACAACAATCCAGAATACCAGAATTCCACTCAAAACAATCCAGAATACTTGAATTGCATTCACAACAATCCAGAATACTTGAATTACATTCACAAAAATCAAGAATACTTGAATTGTACTCACCACAATCCATAATACTTGAATTGCACTCACAACTATCCAGAATACTTGAATTGCACTCACAACAATCCAGAATACAAGAGTTGTATTCACAGCAATCCAGAATACTTGAATTGCTCTCACAACAATTCAGAATACCAAAATTGCATTCACAAAAATCCAGAATATCCGAATCACACTCACAACAAACCAAAATACTTGAATTGCATTCACAACAATCCAGAACACAAGAATTGTATTCACAGCAATCCAGAATACCAGATTTGTATTCACAACAATCCAGAATACCAGAATTACATTAACAACAATCCAGAATACCAGAATTGCACTCATATCAATCCAGAATACCATAATTGCACTCACAACAAACCAAAATACGTGAATTGCATTCACAACAATCCAGAATACTTGAATTACATTCACAAAAATCAAGAATACCTGAATTGCACTTACAACAAGCCAAAGTTCTTATATTGCATTCACAAAAATCCAGAATACCAGTATTGTATTCACAACAATCCAGAATACTTGAATTGCATTCACAACAATCCAGAATACATGAATTGCACTAACAACAATCCAGAATACATGAATTGCACTGACAACAATCCAAAATACCAGAATTGCTCTCACAACAATCCAGAATAATTGAATTGCATTCACAACATTCAAGAATACTTGAATTGCATTCACAACAATCCAGAAAACATGATTTGCATTCACAACAATCCAGAATACCAGAATTGCACTCATAATAATCCAGAATACATGATTTGCACTCACAACGAATCCAGAATAACAGAATTGCACTCACAACGATCCATTATACCTAAATTGCACTCACAATAATCCAGAATACTTGAATTGCACTCACAACAATCCAGAATACTTGGATGCACTCACAACAATCCAGAATACTTGAATTGCACTCACAACAATCCAGAATACTTGAATTGCATTCACAACAATCCATAATACCAGAATTGCACTCACAACAATCCAGAATACTTGAATTGCATTCACAACAATCCAGAATACCAGAATTCCACTCACAACAATCCAGAATACTTGAATTGCATTCACAACAATTCAGAGTACCAAAATTGCATTCACAAAAATCCAGAATATCCGAATCACACTCACAACAAACCAAAATACTTGAATTGCATTCACAACAATCCAGAACACAAGAATTGTATTCACAGCAATCCAGAATACCAGATTTGTATTCACAACAATCCAGAATACCAGAATTGTATTCTCAACGATCCAGAAAACATGAATTGCATTCACAATAATCCAGAATACATGATTTGCACTCACAACGAATCCAGAATAACAGAATTGCACTCACAACGATCCATTATACCTAAATTGCACTCACAATAATCCAGAATACTTGAATTGCACTCACAACAATCCAGAATACTTGGATGCACTCACAACAATCCAGAATACTTGAATTGCACTCACAACAATCCAGAATACTTGAATTGCATTCACAACAACCCATAATACCAGAATTGCACTCACAACAATCCAGAATACTTGAATTGCATTCACAACAATCCAGAATACCAGAATTCCACTCACAACAATCCAGAATACTTGAATTGCATTCACAACAATCCAAAATACCAGAATTGCACTCACAACAATCCAGAATACGAGAATTGCTCTCACAACAATCCAGAGTACTTGAATTGCATTCACAACAATCCAGAATACTTGAATTGCACTCACCATAATCCAGAATACATGATTTGCACTCACAACGAATCTAGAATAGCAGAATTGCACTCACAACGATCCATTATACCGAAATTGCACTCGCAATAATCCAGAATACATGAATTGCCCTCACAACAATCCAGAATACTTGGATGCACTCACAACAATCCAGAATACTTGAATTGCACTCACAACATTCCAGAATACTTGAATTGCGTTCACAACAATCCAGAATACATGAATTGTACTCACAACAATCTAGAATAAGTGAATTGCACCCACAACAATCCTGAATACCAGAATTTCACTCACAACAATCCAGAATACCAGAATTGCATTCACAGCAATCCAGAATACTTGAATCGCACTTACAACAATCCAGAATACTTGAATTGCATTCACAGCAATACAGAATACCAGAATTGCACTCACAACAATCCAGAATACTTGAATTGCACTCACAACAATCCAGAATACTTGAATTGTATTCACAACAATCCAGAATACATGAATTGAACTCGCAACAATCCAGAATACCAGAATTACATTCACAACAATCCAGAATACTTGAATTGCACTCACAACAATCCAGAATACTTGAATTGCATTCACAGCAATACAGAATACCAGAATTGCACTCACAACACAGAAAACCAGAATTGCACACACAACAATCCAGAATACTTGAATTGCACTCACAACAATCCAGAATACCAGAATTGCATTCACAGCAATCCAGAATACTTGAATTGCACTCACAACAATCCAGAATACTTGAATTGCATTCACAACAATCCAGAATACTTGAATTGCACTCACAACAATCCTGAATACCAGAATTTCACTCACAACAATCCAGAATACCAGAATTGCATTCACAGCAATCCAGAATACTTGAATTGCACTCACAACAATCCAGAATACTTGAATTGCATTCACAACAATCCAGAATACTTGAATTGCATTCACAGCAATACAGAATACCAGAATTGCACTCACAACAATCCAGAATACTTGAATTGCACTCACAACAATCCAGAATACTTGAATTGCACTCACAACAATCCAGAATACCAGAATTCCACTCACAATAATCCAGAATACTTGAATTGCATTCACAACAATCCAGAATACATGAATTGCACTCACAACAATCCAGAATACATGAATTGCACTGACAACAATCCAAAATACCAGAATTGCACTCACAACAATCCAGAATACGAGAATTGCTCTCACAACAATCCAGAATACATGAATTGCATTCAAAACAATCCAGAATACCAGTATTGCACTCACAACAATCCAGAATACTTGAATTGCACTCACAATGATCCAGAATACTTGAATTGCACTCACAATGACCCTGAATACTTGAATTGCACTCACAATGATCCAGAATACCTGAATTGCACTTACAAAAAGCCAAAGTTCTTATATTGCATTCACAATAATCCAGAATACCAGAATTCTATTCACAACAATCCAGAATACCAGAATTACATTAACAACAATCCAGAATACTTGAATTGCACTCACAATGATCCAGAATACTTGAATTGCACTCACAATGATCCAGAATACTTGAATTGCACTCACAATGATCCAGAATACCTGAATTGCACTTTCAACAAGCCAAAGTTTTTATATTGCATTCACAAAAATCCAGAATACCAGAATTCTATTCACAACAATCCAGAACACCAGAATTACATTAACAAAAATCCAGAATACTTGAATTGCACTCACAACAATCCAGAATACTTGAATTGCACTCACAACAATCCAGAATACCAGAATTCCACTCACAACAATCCAGAATACTTGAATTGCATTCACAACAATCCAGAATACATGAATTGCACTCACAACAATCCAGAATACATGAATTGCACTGACAACAATCCAAAATACCAGAATTGCACTCACAACAATCCAGAATACGAGAATTGCTCTCACAACAATCCAGAATACATGAATTGCATTCAAAACAATCCAGAATACCAGTATTGCACTCACAACGATCCAGAATACTTGAATTGCACTCACAATGATCCAGAATACTTGAATTGCACTCACAATGACCCTGAATACTTGAATTGCACTCACAATGATCCAGAATACCTGAATTGCACTTACAAAAAGCCAAAGTTCTTATATTGCATTCACAATAATCCAGAATACCAGAATTATATTCACAACAATCCAGAATACCAGAATTACATTAACAACAATCCAGAATACTTGAATTGCACTCACAATGACCCAGAATACTTGAATTGCACTCACAATGATCAGAATACCTGAATTGCACTCACAACAAGCCACAGTTCTTATATTGCATTCACAAAAATCCAGAATACCAGTATTGTATTCACAACAATCCAGAATACTAGCATTACATTAACAACAATCCAGAATACTTGAATTGCACTCACAACAATCCAGAATACTTGAATTGCATTCACAACAATCCAGAATACCAGAATTCCACTCACAACAATCCAGAATACTTGAATTGTATTCACAACAATCCAGAATACATGAATTTCACTCACAACAATCCAGAATACATGAATTGCACTGACAACAATCCAAAATACCAGAATTGAACTCACAACAATCCAGAATACGAGAATTGCTCTCACAACAATCCAGAATACATGAATTGCATTCAAAACAATCCAGAATACCAGTATTGCACTCACAACAATCCAGAATACATGAATTGCACTCACAACAATCCAGAATACTTGAATTGCATTCACAACAATCCAGAATACATCAATTGCACAAACAACAATCCAGAATACATGAATTGCACTGACAAAATCCAAAATACCAGAATTGCTCTCACAACAATCCAGAATACTTGAATTGCATTCAACGCAATCCAGAATACCAGTATTGCACTCACAACAATCCAGAATACTTAATTTGCACTCACAATAATCCAGAATACTTGAATTGCACTCACAATGATCCAGAATACTTGAATTGCACTCACAATGATCCAGAATACTTGAATTGCACTCACAATGATCCAGAATACCTGAATTGCACTTACAACAAGCCAAAGTTCTTATATTGCATTCACAAAAATCCAGAATACCTGAATTCTATTCACAACAATCCAGAATACCAGAATTACATTAACAAAAATCCAGAATACTTGAATTGCACTCACAACAATCCAGAATACCAGAATTGCATTCACAGCAATCCAGAATACTTGAATTGCACTCACAACAATCCAGAATACTTGAATTGCATTCACAACTATCCAGAATACTTGAATTGCATTCACAACAATCCAGAATACCAGAATTGCACTCACAACAATCCAGAATACTTGAATTGCACTCACAACAATCCAGAATACTTGAATTGCATTCACAACTATCCAGAATACTTGAATTGCATTCACAACAATCCAGAATACCAGAATTGCACTCACAACAATCCAGAATACTTGAATTGCACTCACAACAGTCTAGAATACTTGAATTGCATTCACAACAATCCAGAATACTAGAATTCCACTCACAACAATCCAGAATACTTGAATTGCGTTCACAACAATCCGGAATACATGAATTGCACTCACAACAATCCAGAATACATGAATTGCACTCACAACAATCTAAAATACCAGAATTGTACTCACAACAATCCAGAATACGAGAATTGCTCTCACAACAATCCAGAATACTTGAATTGCATTCACAACAATCCAGAATACATGAATTGCATTCAAAACAATCCAGAATACCAGTATTGCACTCACAACAATCCAGAATACTTGAATTGCACTCACAACAATCCAGAATACTTGAATTGCATTCACAACAAACCAGAATACCAGAATTCCACTCACAACAATCCAAAATACTTGAATTGCATTCACTACAATCCAGAATACATGAATTGCACTAACAACAATCCAGAATACATGAATTGCACTGACAACAATCCAAAATAACAAAATCGCTCTCACAACAATCCAGAATACTTGAATTGCATTCACAACATTCAAGAATACTTGAATTGCATTCACAACAATCCAGAAAACATGAATTGCATTCACAACAATCCACAACACCAGAATTGCACTCACAATAATCCAGAATACATGATTTGCACTCCCAACGAATCCAGAATAACAGAATTGCACTCACAACGATCCATTATACCTAAATTGCACTCACAATAATCCAGAATACTTGAATTGCACTCACAACAATCCAGAATACTTGAATTGCATTCACAACAATCCAGAATACATCAATTGCACAAACAACAATCCAGAATACATGAATTGCACTGACAAAATCCAAAATACCAGAATTGCTCTCACAACAATCCAGAATACTTGAATTGCATTCAAAGCAATCCAGAATACCAGTATTGCACTCACAACAATCCAGAATACTTAATTTGCACTCACAATAATCCAGAATACTTGAATTGCACTCACAATGATCCAGAATACTTTAATTGCACTCACAATGATCCAGAATCCTTGAATTGCACTCACAATGATCCAGAATACCTGAATTGCACTTACAACAAGCCAAAGTTCTTATATTGCATTCACAAAAATCCAGAATACCTGAATTCTATTCACAACAATCCAGAATACCAGAATTACATTAACAACAATCCAGAATACTTGAATTGCACTCACAACAATCCAGAATACCAGAATTGCATTCACAGCAATCCAGAATACTTGAATTGCACTCACAACAATCCAGAATACTTGAATTGCATTCACAACTATCCAGAATACTTGAATTGCATTCACAACAATCCAGAATACCAGAATTGCACTCACAACAATCCAGAATACTTGAATTGCACTCACAACAATCCAGAATACTTGAATTGCATTCACAACTATCCAGAATACTTGAATTGCATTCACAACAATCCAGAATACCAGAATTCCACTCACAACAATCCAGAATACTTGAATTGCGTTCACAACAATCCGGAATACATGAATTGCACTCACAACAATCCAGAATACATGAATTGCACTCACAACAATCCAAAATACCAGAATTGTACTCACAACAATCCAGAATACTTGAATTGCGTTCACAACAATCCGGAATACATGAATTGCACTCACAACAATCCAGAATACATGAATTGCACTCACAACAATCTAAAATACCAGAATTGTACTCACAACAATCCAGAATACGAGAATTGCTCTCACAACAATCCAGAATACTTGAATTGCATTCACAACAATCCAGAATACATGAATTGCATTCAAAACAATCCAGAATACAAGTATTGCACTCACAACAATCCAGAATACTTGAATTGCACTCACAACAATCCAGAATACTTGAATTGCATTCACAACAATCCAGAATACCAGAATTCCACTCACAACAATCCAGAATACTTGAATTGCATTCACAACAATCCAGAATACATGAATTTCACTCACAACAATCCAGAATACATGAATTGCACTGACAATAATCCAAAATACCAGAATTGAACTCACAACAATCCAGAATACGAGAATTGCTCTCACAACAATCCAGAATACATGAATTGCATTCAAAACAATCCAGAATACCAGTATTGCACTCACAACAATCCAGAATACATGAATTGCACTCACAACAATCCAGAATACTTGAATTGCATTCACAACAATCCAGAATACATCAATTGCACAAACAACAATCCAGAATACATGAATTGCACTGACAAAATCCAAAATACCAGAATTGCTCTCACAACAATCCAGAATACTTGAATTGCATTCAAAGCAATCCAGAATACCAGTATTGCACTCACAACAATCCAGAATACTTAATTTGCACTCACAATAATCCAGAATACTTGAATTGCACTCACAATGATCCAGAATACTTGAATTGCACTCACAATGATCGAGAATACTTGAATTGCACTCAAAATGATCCAGAATACCTGAATTGCACTTACAACAAGCCAAAGTTCTTATATTGCATTCACAAAAATCCAGAATACCTGAATTCTATTCACAACAATCCAGAATACCAGAATTACATTAACAACAATCCAGAATACTTGAATTGCACTCACAACAATCCAGAATACCAGAATTGCATTCACAGCAATCCAGAATACTTGAATTGCACTCACAACAATCCAGAATACTTGAATTGCATTCACAACTATCCAGAATACTTGAATTGCATTCACAACAATCCAGAATACCAGAATTGCACTCACAACAATCCAGAATACTTGAATTGCACTCACAACAATCCAGAATACTTGAATTGCATTCACAACTATCCAGAATACTTGAATTGCATTCACAACAATCCAGAATACCAGAATTGCACTCACAACAATCCAGAATACTTGAATTGCACTCACAACAGTCCAGAATACTTGAATTGCATTCACAACAATCCGGAATACATGAATTGCACTCACAACAATCCAGAATACATGAATTGCACTCACAACAATCTAAAATACCAGAATTGTACTCACAACAATCCAGAATACGAGAATTGCTCTCACAACAATCCAGAATACTTGAATTGCATTCACAACAATCCAGAATACATGAATTGCATTCAAAACAATCCAGAATACCAGTATTGCACTCACAACAATCCAGAATACTTGAATTGCACTCACAACAATCCAGAATACTTGAATTGCATTCACAACAAACCAGAATACCAGAATTCCACTCACAACAATCCAAAATACTTGAATTGCATTCACTACAATCCAGAATACATGAATTGCACTAACAACAATCCAGAATACATGAATTGCACTGACAACAATCCAAAATAACAAAATTGCTCTCACAACAATCCAGAATACTTGAATTGCATTCACAACATTCAAGAATACTTGAATTGCATTCACAACAATCCAGAAAACATGAATTGCATTCACAACAATCCACAACACCAGAATTGCACTCACAATAATCCAGAATACATGATTTGCACTCCCAACGAATCCAGAATAACAGAATTGCACTCACAACGATCCATTATACCTAAATTGCACTCACAATAATCCAGAATACTTGAATTGCACTCACAACAATCCAGAATACTTGAATTGCATTCACAACAATCCAGAATACATCAATTGCACAAACAACAATCCAGAATACATGAATTGCACTGACAAAATCCAAAATACCAGAATTGCTCTCACAACAATCCAGAATACTTGAATTGCATTCAAAGCAATCCAGAATACCAGTATTGCACTCACAACAATCCAGAATACTTAATTTGCACTCACAATAATCCAGAATACTTGAATTGCACTCACAATGATCCAGAATACTTTAATTGCACTCACAATGATCCAGAATCCTTGAATTGCACTCACAATGATCCAGAATACCTGAATTGCACTTACAACAAGCCAAAGTTCTTATATTGCATTCACAAAAATCCAGAATACCTGAATTCTATTCACAACAATCCAGAATACCAGAATTACATTAACAACAATCCAGAATACTTGAATTGCACTCACAACAATCCAGAATACCAGAATTGCATTCACAGCAATCCAGAATACTTGAATTGCACTCACAACAATCCAGAATACTTGAATTGCATTCACAACTATCCAGAATACTTGAATTGCATTCACAACAATCCAGAATACCAGAATTGCACTCACAACAATCCAGAATACTTGAATTGCACTCACAACAATCCAGAATACTTGAATTGCATTCACAACTATCCAGAATACTTGAATTGCACTCACAACAATCCAGAATACTTGAATTGCATTCACAACTATCCAGAATACTTGAATTGCATTCACAACAATCCAGAATACCAGAATTGCACTCACAACAATCCAGAATACTTGAATTGCACTCACAACAGTCCAGAATACTTGAATTGCATTCACAACAATCCGGAATACATGAATTGCACTCACAACAATCCAGAATACATGAATTGCACTCACAACAATCTAAAATACCAGAATTGTACTCACAACAATCCAGAATACGAGAATTGCTCTCACAACAATCCAGAATACTTGAATTGCATTCACAACAATCCAGAATACATGAATTGCATTCAAAACAATCCAGAATACCAGTATTGCACTCACAACAATCCAGAATACTTGAATTGCACTCACAACAATCCAGAATACTTGAATTGCATTCACAACAAACCAGAATACCTGAATTCCACTCACAACAATCCAAAATACTTGAATTGCATTCACTACAATCCAGAATACATGAATTGCACTAACAACAATCCAGAATACATGAATTGCACTGACAACAATCCAAAATAACAAAATTGCTCTCACAACAATCCAGAATACTTGAATTGCATTCACAACATTCAAGAATACTTGAATTGCATTCACAACAATCCAGAAAACATGAATTGCATTCACAACAATCCACAACACCAGAATTGCACTCACAATAATCCAGAATACATGATTTGCACTCCCAACGAATCCAGAATAACAGAATTGCACTCACAACGATCCATTATACCTAAATTGCACTCACAATAATCCAGAATACTCGAATTGCACTCACAACAATCCAGAATACTTGAATTGCATTCACAACAATCCAGAATACATCAATTGCACAAACAACAATCCAGAATACATGAATTGCACTGACAAAATCCAAAATACCAGAATTGCTCTCACAACAATCCAGAATACTTGAATTGCATTCAAAGCAATCCAGAATACCAGTATTGCACTCACAACAATCCAGAATACTTAATTTGCACTCACAATAATCCAGAATACTTGAATTGCACTCACAATGATCCAGAATACTTTAATTGCACTCACAATGATCCAGAATCCTTGAATTGCACTCACAATGATCCAGAATACCTGAATTGCACTTACAACAAGCCAAAGTTCTTATATTGCATTCACAAAAATCCAGAATACCTGAATTCTATTCACAACAATCCAGAATACCAGAATTACATTAACAACAATCCAGAATACTTGAATTGCACTCACAACAATCCAGAATACCAGAATTGCATTCACAGCAATCCAGAATACTTGAATTGCACTCACAACAATCCAGAATACTTGAATTGCATTCACAACTATCCAGAATACTTGAATTGCATTCACAACAATCCAGAATACCAGTATTGCACTCACAACAATCCAGAATACTTGAATTGCACTCACAATAATCCAGAATACTTGAATTGCACTCACAATGATCCAGAATACTTGAATTGCACTCACAATGATCCAGAATACTTGAATTGCACTCACAATGATCCAGAATACCTGAATTGCACTTACAACAAGCCAAAGTTCTTATATTGCATTCACAAAAATCCAGAATACCTGAATTCTATTCACAACAATCCAGAATACCAGAATTACATTAACAACAATCCAGAATACTTGAATTGCACTCACAACAATCCAGAATACCAGAATTGCATTCACAGCAATCCAGAATACTTGAATTGCACTCACAACAATCCAGAATACTTGAATTGCATTCACAACTATCCAGAATACTTGAATTGCATTCACAACAATCCAGAATACCAGAATTGCACTCACAACAATCCAGAATACTTGAATTGCACTCACAACAATCCAGAATACTTGAATTGCATTCACAACTATCCAGAATACTTGAATTGCATTCACAACAATCCAGAATACCAGAATTGCACTCACAACAATCCAGAATACTTGAATTGCACTCACAACAGTCCAGAATACTTGAATTGCATTCACAACAATCCAGAATACCAGAATTCCACTCACAACAATCCAGAATACTTGAATTGCGTTCACAACAATCCGGAATACATGAATTGCACTCACAACAATCCAGAATACATGAATTGCACTCACAACAATCTAATATACCAGAATTGTACTCACAACAATCCAGAATACGAGAATTGCTCTCACAACAATCCAGAATACTTGAATTGCATTCACAACAATCCAGAATACATGAATTGCATTCAAAACAATCCAGAATACCAGTATTGCACTCACAACAATCCAGAATACTTGAATTGCACTCACAACAATCCAGAATAATTGAATTGCATTCACAACAAACCAGAATACCAGAATTCCACTCACAACAATCCAAAATACTTGAATTGCATTCACTACAATCCAGAATACATGAATTGCACTAACAACAATCCAGAATACATGAATTGCACTGACAACAATCCAAAATAACAAAATTGCTCTCACAACAATCCAGAATACTTGAATTGCATTCACAACATTCAAGAATACTTGAATTGCATTCACAACAATCCAGAAAACATGAATTGCATTCACAACAATCCACAACACCAGAATTGCACTCACAATAATCCAGAATACATGATTTGCACTCCCAACGAATCCAGAATAACAGAATTGCACTCACAACGATCCATTATACCTAAATTGCACTCACAATAATCCAGAATACTTGAATTGCACTCACAACAATCCAGAATACTTGAATTGCATTCACAACAATCCAGAATACATCAATTGCACAAACAACAATCCAGAATACATGAATTGCACTGACAAAATCCAAAATACCAGAATTGCTCTCACAACAATCCAGAATACTTGAATTGCATTCAAAGCAATCCAGAATACCAGTATTGCACTCACAACAATCCAGAATACTTAATTTGCACTCACAATAATCCAGAATACTTGAATTGCACTCACAATGATCCAGAATACTTTAATTGCACTCACAATGATCCAGAATCCTTGAATTGCACTCACAATGATCCAGAATACCTGAATTGCACTTACAACAAGCCAAAGTTCTTATATTGCATTCACAAAAATCCAGAATACCTGAATTCTATTCACAACAATCCAGAATACCAGAATTACATTAACAACAATCCAGAATACTTGAATTGCACTCACAACAATCCAGAATACCAGAATTGCATTCACAGCAATCCAGAATACTTGAATTGCACTCACAACAATCCAGAATACTTGAATTGCATTCACAACTATCCAGAATACTTGAATTGCATTCACAACAATCCAGAATACCAGAATTGCACTCACAACAATCCAGAATACTTGAATTGCACTCACAACAATCCAGAATACTTGAATTGCATTCACAACTATCCAGAATACTTGAATTGCATTCACAACAATCCAGAATACCAGAATTCCACTCACAACAATCCAGAATACTTGAATTGCGTTCACAACAATCCGGAATACATGAATTGCACTCACAACAATCCAGAATACATGAATTGCACTCACAACAATCCAAAATACCAGAATTGTACTCACAACAATCCAGAATACTTGAATTGCGTTCACAACAATCCGGAATACATGAATTGCACTCACAACAATCCAGAATACATGAATTGCACTCACAACAATCTAAAATACCAGAATTGTACTCACAACAATCCAGAATACTTGAATTGCATTCACAACAATCCAGAATACATGAATTGCATTCAAAACAATCCAGAATACCAGTATTGCACTCACAACAATCCAGAATACTTGAATTGCACTCACAACAATCCAGAATACTTGAATTGCATTCACAACAATCCAGAATACCAGAATTCCACTCACAACAATCCAGAATACTTGAATTGCATTCACAACAATCCAGAATACATGAATTTCACTCACAACAATCCAGAATACATGAATTGCACTGACAATAATCCAAAATACCAGAATTGAACTCACAACAATCCAGAATACGAGAATTGCTCTCACAACAATCCAGAATACATGAATTGCATTCAAAACAATCCAGAATACCAGTATTGCACTCACAACAATCCAGAATACATGAATTGCACTCACAACAATCCAGAATACTTGAATTGCATTCACAACAATCCAGAATACATCAATTGCACAAACAACAATCCAGAATACATGAATTGCACTGACAAAATCCAAAATACCAGAATTGCTCTCACAACAATCCAGAATACTTGAATTGCATTCAAAGCAATCCAGAATACCAGTATTGCACTCACAACAATCCAGAATACTTAATTTGCACTCACAATAATCCAGAATACTTGAATTGCACTCACAATGATCCAGAATACTTGAATTGCACTCACAATGATCGAGAATACTTGAATTGCACTCAAAATGATCCAGAATACCTGAATTGCACTTACAACAAGCCAAAGTTCTTATATTGCATTCACAAAAATCCAGAATACCTGAATTCTATTCACAACAATCCAGAATACCAGAATTACATTAACAACAATCCAGAATACTTGAATTGCACTCACAACAATCCAGAATACCAGAATTGCATTCACAGCAATCCAGAATACTTGAATTGCACTCACAACAATCCAGAATACTTGAATTGCATTCACAACTATCCAGAATACTTGAATTGCATTCACAACAATCCAGAATACCAGAATTGCACTCACAACAATCCAGAATACTTGAATTGCACTCACAACAATCCAGAATACTTGAATTGCATTCACAACTATCCAGAATACTTGAATTGCATTCACAACAATCCAGAATACCAGAATTGCACTCACAACAATCCAGAATACTTGAATTGCACTCACAACAGTCCAGAATACTTGAATTGCATTCACAACAATCCGGAATACATGAATTGCATTCACAACAATCCAGAATACCAGAATTCCACTCACAACAATCCAGAATACTTGAATTGCATTCACAACTATCCAGAATACTTGAATTGCATTCACAACAATCCAGAATACCAGAATTGCACTCACAACAATCCAGAATACTTGAATTGCACTCACAACAATCCAGAATACTTGAATTGCATTCACAACTATCCAGAATACTTGAATTGCATTCACAACAATCCAGAATACCAGAATTGCACTCACAACAATCCAGAATACTTGAATTGCACTCACAACAGTCCAGAATACTTGAATTGCATTCACAACAATCCGGAATACATGAATTGCACTCACAACAATCCAGAATACATGAATTGCACTCACAACAATCTAAAATACCAGAATTGTACTCACAACAATCCAGAATACGAGAATTGCTCTCACAACAATCCAGAATACTTGAATTGCATTCACAACAATCCAGAATACATGAATTGCATTCAAAACAATCCAGAATACCAGTATTGCACTCACAACAATCCAGAATACTTGAATTGCACTCACAACAATCCAGAATACTTGAATTGCATTCACAACAAACCAGAATACCAGAATTCCACTCACAACAATCCAAAATACTTGAATTGCATTCACTACAATCCAGAATACATGAATTGCACTAACAACAATCCAGAATACATGAATTGCACTGACAACAATCCAAAATAACAAAATTGCTCTCACAACAATCCAGAATACTTGAATTGCATTCACAACATTCAAGAATACTTGAATTGCATTCACAACAATCCAGAAAACATGAATTGCATTCACAACAATCCACAACACCAGAATTGCACTCACAATAATCCAGAATACATGATTTGCACTCCCAACGAATCCAGAATAACAGAATTGCACTCACAACGATCCATTATACCTAAATTGCACTCACAATAATCCAGAATACTTGAATTGCACTCACAACAATCCAGAATACTTGAATTGCATTCACAACAATCCAGAATACATCAATTGCACAAACAACAATCCAGAATACATGAATTGCACTGACAAAATCCAAAATACCAGAATTGCTCTCACAACAATCCAGAATACTTGAATTGCATTCAAAGCAATCCAGAATACCAGTATTGCACTCACAACAATCCAGAATACTTAATTTGCACTCACAATAATCCAGAATACTTGAATTGCACTCACAATGATCCAGAATACTTTAATTGCACTCACAATGATCCAGAATCCTTGAATTGCACTCACAATGATCCAGAATACCTGAATTGCACTTACAACAAGCCAAAGTTCTTATATTGCATTCACAAAAATCCAGAATACCTGAATTCTATTCACAACAATCCAGAATACCAGAATTACATTAACAACAATCCAGAATACTTGAATTGCACTCACAACAATCCAGAATACCAGAATTGCATTCACAGCAATCCAGAATACTTGAATTGCACTCACAACAATCCAGAATACTTGAATTGCATTCACAACTATCCAGAATACTTGAATTGCATTCACAACAATCCAGAATACCAGAATTGCACTCACAACAATCCAGAATACTTGAATTGCACTCACAACAATCCAGAATACTTGAATTGCATTCACAACTATCCAGAATACTTGAATTGCATTCACAACAATCCAGAATACCAGAATTCCACTCACAACAATCCAGAATACTTGAATTGCGTTCACAACAATCCGGAATACATGAATTGCACTCACAACAATCCAGAATACATGAATTGCACTCACAACAATCCAAAATACCAGAATTGTACTCACAACAATCCAGAATACTTGAATTGCGTTCACAACAATCCGGAATACATGAATTGCACTCACAACAATCCAGAATACATGAATTGCACTCACAACAATCTAAAATACCAGAATTGTACTCACAACAATCCAGAATACGAGAATTGCTCTCACAACAATCCAGAATACTTGAATTGCATTCACAACAATCCAGAATACATGAATTGCATTCAAAACAATCCAGAATACCAGTATTGCACTCACAACAATCCAGAATACTTGAATTGCACTCACAACAATCCAGAATACTTGAATTGCATTCACAACAATCCAGAATACCAGAATTCCACTCACAACAATCCAGAATACCAGAATTACATTAACAACAATCCAGAATACTTGAATTGCACTCACAACAATCCAGAATACCAGAATTGCATTCACAGCAATCCAGAATACTTGAATTGCACTCACAACAATCCAGAATACTTGAATTGCATTCACAACTATCCAGAATACTTGAATTGCATTCACAACAATCCAGAATACCAGAATTGCACTCACAACAATCCAGAATACTTGAATTGCACTCACAACAATCCAGAATACTTGAATTGCATTCACAACTATCCAGAATACTTGAATTGCATTCACAACAATCCAGAATACCAGAATTGCACTCACAACAATCCAGAATACTTGAATTGCACTCACAACAGTCCAGAATACTTGAATTGCATTCACAACAATCCGGAATACATGAATTGCACTCACAACAATCCAGAATACATGAATTGCACTCACAACAATCTAAAATACCAGAATTGTACTCACAACAATCCAGAATACGAGAATTGCTCTCACAACAATCCAGAATACTTGAATTGCATTCACAACAATCCAGAATACATGAATTGCACTCAAAACAATCCAGAATACCAGTATTGCACTCACAACAATCCAGAATACTTGAATTGCACTCACAACAATCCAGAATACTTGAATTGCATTCACAACAAACCAGAATACCAGAATTCCACTCACAACAATCCAAAATACTTGAATTGCATTCACTACAATCCAGAATACATGAATTGCACTAACAACAATCCAGAATACATGAATTGCACTGACAACAATCCAAAATAACAAAATTGCTCTCACAACAATCCAGAATACTTGAATTGCATTCACAACATTCAAGAATACTTGAATTGCATTCACAACAATCCAGAAAACATGAATTGCATTCACAACAATCCACAACACCAGAATTGCACTCACAATAATCCAGAATACATGATTTGCACTCCCAACGAATCCAGAATAACAGAATTGCACTCACAACGATCCATTATACCTAAATTGCACTCACAATAATCCAGAATACTTGAATTGCACTCACAACAATCCAGAATACTTGAATTGCATTCACAACAATCCAGAATACATCAATTGCACAAACAACAATCCAGAATACATGAATTGCACTGACAAAATCCAAAATACCAGAATTGCTCTCACAACAATCCAGAATACTTGAATTGCATTCAAAGCAATCCAGAATACCAGTATTGCACTCACAACAATCCAGAATACTTAATTTGCACTCACAATAATCCAGAATACTTGAATTGCACTCACAATGATCCAGAATACTTTAATTGCACTCACAATGATCCAGAATCCTTGAATTGCACTCACAATGATCCAGAATACCTGAATTGCACTTACAACAAGCCAAAGTTCTTATATTGCATTCACAAAAATCCAGAATACCTGAATTCTATTCACAACAATCCAGAATACCAGAATTACATTAACAACAATCCAGAATACTTGAATTGCACTCACAACAATCCAGAATACCAGAATTGCATTCACAGCAATCCAGAATACTTGAATTGCACTCACAACAATCCAGAATACTTGAATTGCATTCACAACTATCCAGAATACTTGAATTGCATTCACAACAATCCAGAATACCAGAATTGCACTCACAACAATCCAGAATACTTGAATTGCACTCACAACAATCCAGAATACTTGAATTGCATTCACAACTATCCAGAATACTTGAATTGCATTCACAACAATCCAGAATACCAGAATTCCACTCACAACAATCCAGAATACTTGAATTGCGTTCACAACAATCCGGAATACATGAATTGCACTCACAACAATCCAGAATACATGAATTGCACTCACAACAATCCAAAATACCAGAATTGTACTCACAACAATCCAGAATACTTGAATTGCGTTCACAACAATCCGGAATACATGAATTGCACTCACAACAATCCAGAATACATGAATTGCACTCACAACAATCTAAAATACCAGAATTGTACTCACAACAATCCAGAATACGAGAATTGCTCTCACAACAATCCAGAATACTTGAATTGCATTCACAACAATCCAGAATACATGAATTGCATTCAAAACAATCCAGAATACCAGTATTGCACTCACAACAATCCAGAATACTTGAATTGCACTCACAACAATCCAGAATACTTGAATTGCATTCACAACAATCCAGAATACCAGAATTCCACTCACAACAATCCAGAATACCAGAATTACATTAACAACAATCCAGAATACTTGAATTGCACTCACAACAATCCAGAATACCAGAATTGCATTCACAGCAATCCAGAATACTTGAATTGCACTCACAACAATCCAGAATACTTGAATTGCATTCACAACTATCCAGAATACTTGAATTGCATTCACAACAATCCAGAATACCAGAATTGCACTCACAACAATCCAGAATACTTGAATTGCACTCACAACAATCCAGAATACTTGAATTGCATTCACAACTATCCAGAATACTTGAATTGCATTCACAACAATCCAGAATACCAGAATTGCACTCACAACAATCCAGAATACTTGAATTGCACTCACAACAGTCCAGAATACTTGAATTGCATTCACAACAATCCGGAATACATGAATTGCACTCACAACAATCCAGAATACATGAATTGCACTCACAACAATCTAAAATACCAGAATTGTACTCACAACAATCCAGAATACGAGAATTGCTCTCACAACAATCCAGAATACTTGAATTGCATTCACAACAATCCAGAATACATGAATTGCACTCAAAACAATCCAGAATACCAGTATTGCACTCACAACAATCCAGAATACTTGAATTGCACTCACAACAATCCAGAATACTTGAATTGCATTCACAACAAACCAGAATACCAGAATTCCACTCACAACAATCCAAAATACTTGAATTGCATTCACTACAATCCAGAATACATGAATTGCACTAACAACAATCCAGAATACATGAATTGCACTGACAACAATCCAAAATAACAAAATTGCTCTCACAACAATCCAGAATACTTGAATTGCATTCACAACATTCAAGAATACTTGAATTGCATTCACAACAATCCAGAAAACATGAATTGCATTCACAACAATCCACAACACCAGAATTGCACTCACAATAATCCAGAATACATGATTTGCACTCCCAACGAATCCAGAATAACAGAATTGCACTCACAACGATCCATTATACCTAAATTGCACTCACAATAATCCAGAATACTTGAATTGCACTCACAACAATCCAGAATACTTGAATTGCATTCACAACAATCCAGAATACATCAATTGCACAAACAACAATCCAGAATACATGAATTGCACTGACAAAATCCAAAATACCAGAATTGCTCTCACAACAATCCAGAATACTTGAATTGCATTCAAAGCAATCCAGAATACCAGTATTGCACTCACAACAATCCAGAATACTTAATTTGCACTCACAATAATCCAGAATACTTGAATTGCACTCACAATGATCCAGAATACTTTAATTGCACTCACAATGATCCAGAATCCTTGAATTGCACTCACAATGATCCAGAATACCTGAATTGCACTTACAACAAGCCAAAGTTCTTATATTGCATTCACAAAAATCCAGAATACCTGAATTCTATTCACAACAATCCAGAATACCAGAATTACATTAACAACAATCCAGAATACTTGAATTGCACTCACAACAATCTAGAATACCAGAATTGCATTCACAGCAATCCAGAATACTTGAATTGCACTCACAACAATCCAGAATACTTGAATTGCATTCACAACTATCCAGAATACTTGAATTGCATTCACAACAATCCAGAATACCAGAATTGCACTCACAACAATCCAGAATACTTGAATTGCACTCACAACAATCCAGAATACTTGAATTGCATTCACAACTATCCAGAATACTTGAATTGCATTCACAACAATCCAGAATACCAGAATTCCACTCACAACAATCCAGAATACTTGAATTGCGTTCACAACAATCCGGAATACATGAATTGCACTCACAACAATCCAGAATACATGAATTGCACTCACAACAATCCAAAATACCAGAATTGTACTCACAACAATCCAGAATACTTGAATTGCGTTCACAACAATCCGGAATACATGAATTGCACTCACAACAATCCAGAATACATGAATTGCACTCACAACAATCTAAAATACCAGAATTGTACTCACAACAATCCAGAATACGAGAATTGCTCTCACAACAATCCAGAATACTTGAATTGCATTCACAACAATCCAGAATACATGAATTGCATTCAAAACAATCCAGAATACCAGTATTGCACTCACAACAATCCAGAATACTTGAATTGCACTCACAACAATCCAGAATACTTGAATTGCATTCACAACAATCCAGAATACCAGAATTCCACTCACAACAATCCAGAATACTTGAATTGCATTCACAACAATCCAGAATACATGAATTTCACTCACAACAATCCAGAATACATGAATTGCACTGACAATAATCCAAAATACCAGAATTGAACTCACAACAATCCAGAATACGAGAATTGCTCTCACAACAATCCAGAATACATGAATTGCATTCAAAACAATCCAGAATACCAGTATTGCACTCACAACAATCCAGAATACATGAATTGCACTCACAACAATCCAGAATACTTGAATTGCATTCACAACAATCCAGAATACATCAATTGCACAAACAACAATCCAGAATACATGAATTGCACTGACAAAATCCAAAATACCAGAATTGCTCTCACAACAATCCAGAATACTTGAATTGCATTCAAAGCAATCCAGAATACCAGTATTGCACTCACAACAATCCAGAATACTTAATTTGCACTCACAATAATCCAGAATACTTGAATTGCACTCACAATGATCCAGAATACTTGAATTGCACTCACAATGATCCAGAATACTTGAATTGCACTCAAAATGATCCAGAATACCTGAATTGCACTTACAACAAGCCAAAGTTCTTATATTGCATTCACAAAAATCCAGAATACCTGAATTCTATTCACAACAATCCAGAATACCAGAATTACATTAACAACAATCCAGAATACTTGAATTGCACTCACAACAATCCAGAATACCAGAATTGCATTCACAGCAATCCAGAATACTTGAATTGCACTCACAACAATCCAGAATACTTGAATTGCATTCACAACTATCCAGAATACTTGAATTGCATTCACAACAATCCAGAATACCAGAATTGCACTCACAACAATCCAGAATACTTGAATTGCACTCACAACAATCGAGAATACTTGAATTGCATTCACAACAATCCAGAATACCAGAATTCCACTCACAACAATCCAGAATACTTGAATTGCATTCACAACTATCCAGAATACTTGAATTGCATTCACAACAATCCAGAATACCAGAATTGCACTCACAACAATCCAGAATACTTGAATTGCACTCACAACAGTCCAGAATACTTGAATTGCATTCACAACAATCCGGAATACATGAATTGCACTCACAACAATCCAGAATACATGAATTGCACTCACAACAATCTAAAATACCAGAATTGTACTCACAACAATCCAGAATACTTGAATTGCATTCAAAGCAATCCAGAATACCAGTATTGCACTCACAACAATCCAGAATACTTAATTTGCACTCACAATAATCCAGAATACTTGAATTGCACTCACAATGATCCAGAATACTTTAATTGCACTCACAATGATCCAGAATCCTTGAATTGCACTCACAATGATCCAGAATACCTGAATTGCACTTACAACAAGCCAAAGTTCTTATATTGCATTCACAAAAATCCAGAATACCTGAATTCTATTCACAACAATCCAGAATACCAGAATTACATTAACAACAATCCAGAATACTTGAATTGCACTCACAACAATCCAGAATACCAGAATTGCATTCACAGCAATCCAGAATACTTGAATTGCACTCACAACAATCCAGAATACTTGAATTGCATTCACAACTATCCAGAATACTTGAATTGCATTCACAACAATCCAGAATACCAGAATTGCACTCACAACAATCCAGAATACTTGAATTGCACTCACAACAATCCAGAATACTTGAATTGCATTCACAACTATCCAGAATACTTGAATTGCATTCACAACAATCCAGAATACCAGAATTCCACTCACAACAATCCAGAATACTTGAATTGCGTTCACAACAATCCGGAATACATGAATTGCACTCACAACAATCCAGAATACATGAATTGCACTCACAACAATCCAAAATACCAGAATTGTACTCACAACAATCCAGAATACTTGAATTGCGTTCACAACAATCCGGAATACATGAATTGCACTCACAACAATCCAGAATACATGAATTGCACTCACAACAATCTAAAATACCAGAATTGTACTCACAACAATCCAGAATACGAGAATTGCTCTCACAACAATCCAGAATACTTGAATTGCATTCACAACAATCCAGAATACATGAATTGCATTCAAAACAATCCAGAATACCAGTATTGCACTCACAACAATCCAGAATACTTGAATTGCACTCACAACAATCCAGAATACTTGAATTGCATTCACAACAATCCAGAATACCAGAATTCCACTCACAACAATCCAGAATACCAGAATTACATTAACAACAATCCAGAATACTTGAATTGCACTCACAACAATCCAGAATACCAGAATTGCATTCACAGCAATCCAGAATACTTGAATTGCACTCACAACAATCCAGAATACTTGAATTGCATTCACAACTATCCAGAATACTTGAATTGCATTCACAACAATCCAGAATACCAGAATTGCACTCACAACAATCCAGAATACTTGAATTGCACTCACAACAATCCAGAATACTTGAATTGCATTCACAACTATCCAGAATACTTGAATTGCATTCACAACAATCCAGAATACCAGAATTGCACTCACAACAATCCAGAATACTTGAATTGCACTCACAACAGTCCAGAATACTTGAATTGCATTCACAACAATCCGGAATACATGAATTGCACTCACAACAATCCAGAATACATGAATTGCACTCACAACAATCTAAAATACCAGAATTGTACTCACAACAATCCAGAATACGAGAATTGCTCTCACAACAATCCAGAATACTTGAATTGCATTCACAACAATCCAGAATACATGAATTGCATTCAAAACAATCCAGAATACCAGTATTGCACTCACAACAATCCAGAATACTTGAATTGCACTCACAACAATCCAGAATACTTGAATTGCATTCACAACAAACCAGAATACCAGAATTCCACTCACAACAATCCAAAATACTTGAATTGCATTCACTACAATCCAGAATACATGAATTGCACTAACAACAATCCAGAATACATGAATTGCACTGACAACAATCCAAAATAACAAAATTGCTCTCACAACAATCCAGAATACTTGAATTGCATTCACAACATTCAAGAATACTTGAATTGCATTCACAACAATCCAGAAAACATGAATTGCATTCACAACAATCCACAACACCAGAATTGCACTCACAATAATCCAGAATACATGATTTGCACTCCCAACGAATCCAGAATAACAGAATTGCACTCACAACGATCCATTATACCTAAATTGCACTCACAATAATCCAGAATACTTGAATTGCACTCACAACAATCCAGAATACTTGAATTGCATTCACAACAATCCAGAATACATCAATTGCACAAACAACAATCCAGAATACATGAATTGCACTGACAAAATCCAAAATACCAGAATTGCTCTCACAACAATCCAGAATACTTGAATTGCATTCAAAGCAATCCAGAATACCAGTATTGCACTCACAACAATCCAGAATACTTAATTTGCACTCACAATAATCCAGAATACTTGAATTGCACTCACAATGATCCAGAATACTTTAATTGCACTCACAATGATCCAGAATCCTTGAATTGCACTCACAATGATCCAGAATACCTGAATTGCACTTACAACAAGCCAAAGTTCTTATATTGCATTCACAAAAATCCAGAATACCTGAATTCTATTCACAACAATCCAGAATACCAGAATTACATTAACAACAATCCAGAATACTTGAATTGCACTCACAACAATCCAGAATACCAGAATTGCATTCACAGCAATCCAGAATACTTGAATTGCACTCACAACAATCCAGAATACTTGAATTGCATTCACAACTATCCAGAATACTTGAATTGCATTCACAACAATCCAGAATACCAGAATTGCACTCACAACAATCCAGAATACTTGAATTGCACTCACAACAATCCAGAATACTTGAATTGCATTCACAACTATCCAGAATACTTGAATTGCATTCACAACAATCCAGAATACCAGAATTCCACTCACAACAATCCAGAATACTTGAATTGCGTTCACAACAATCCGGAATACATGAATTGCACTCACAACAATCCAGAATACATGAATTGCACTCACAACAATCCAAAATACCAGAATTGTACTCACAACAATCCAGAATACTTGAATTGCGTTCACAACAATCCGGAATACATGAATTGCACTCACAACAATCCAGAATACATGAATTGCACTCACAACAATCTAAAATACCAGAATTGTACTCACAACAATCCAGAATACGAGAATTGCTCTCACAACAATCCAGAATACTTGAATTGCATTCACAACAATCCAGAATACATGAATTGCATTCAAAACAATCCAGAATACCAGTATTGCACTCACAACAATCCAGAATACTTGAATTGCACTCACAACAATCCAGAATACTTGAATTGCATTCACAACAATCCAGAATACCAGAATTCCACTCACAACAATCCAGAATACTTGAATTGCATTCACAACAATCCAGAATACATGAATTTCACTCACAACAATCCAGAATACATGAATTGCACTGACAATAATCCAAAATACCAGAATTGAACTCACAACAATCCAGAATACGAGAATTGCTCTCACAACAATCCAGAATACATGAATTGCATTCAAAACAATCCAGAATACCAGTATTGCACTCACAACAATCCAGAATACATGAATTGCACTCACAACAATCCAGAATACTTGAATTGCATTCACAACAATCCAGAATACATCAATTGCACAAATAACAATCCAGAATACATGAATTGCACTGACAAAATCCAAAATACCAGAATTGCTCTCACAACAATCCAGAATACTTGAATTGCATTCAAAGCAATCCAGAATACCAGTATTGCACTCACAACAATCCAGAATACTTAATTTGCACTCACAATAATCCAGAATACTTGAATTGCACTCACAATGATCCAGAATACTTGAATTGCACTCACAATGATCCAGAATACTTGAATTGCACTCAAAATGATCCAGAATACCTGAATTGCACTTACAACAAGCCAAAGTTCTTATATTGCATTCACAAAAATCCAGAATACCTGAATTCTATTCACAACAATCCAGAATACCAGAATTACATTAACAACAATCCAGAATACTTGAATTGCACTCACAACAATCCAGAATACCAGAATTGCATTCACAGCAATCCAGAATACTTGAATTGCACTCACAACAATCCAGAATACTTGAATTGCATTCACAACTATCCAGAATACTTGAATTGCATTCACAACAATCCAGAATACCAGAATTGCACTCACAACAATCCAGAATACTTGAATTGCACTCACAACAATCCAGAATACTTGAATTGCATTCACAACTATCCAGAATACTTGAATTGCATTCACAACAATCCAGAATACCAGAATTGCACTCACAACAATCCAGAATACTTGAATTGCACTCACAACAGTCCAGAATACTTGAATTGCATTCACAACAATCCGGAATACATGAATTGCACTCACAACAATCCAGAATACATGAATTGCACTCACAACAATCTAAAATACCAGAATTGTACTCACAACAATCCAGAATACGAGAATTGCTCTCACAACAATCCAGAATACTTGAATTGCATTCACAACAATCCAGAATACATGAATTGCATTCAAAACAATCCAGAATACCAGTATTGCACTCACAACAATCCAGAATACTTGAATTGCACTCACAACAATCCAGAATACTTGAATTGCATTCACAACAAACCAGAATACCAGAATTCCACTCACAACAATCCAAAATACTTGAATTGCATTCACTACAATCCAGAATACATGAATTGCACTAACAACAATCCAGAATACATGAATTGCACTGACAACAATCCAAAATAACAAAATTGCTCTCACAACAATCCAGAATACTTGAATTGCATTCACAACATTCAAGAATACTTGAATTGCATTCACAACAATCCAGAAAACATGAATTGCATTCACAACAATCCACAACACCAGAATTGCACTCACAATAATCCAGAATACATGATTTGCACTCCCAACGAATCCAGAATAACAGAATTGCACTCACAACGATCCATTATACCTAAATTGCACTCACAATAATCCTGAATACTTGAATTGCACTCACAACAATCCAGAATACTTGAATTGCATTCACAACAATCCAGAATACATCAATTGCACAAACAACAATCCAGAATACATGAATTGCACTGACAAAATCCAAAATACCAGAATTGCTCTCACAACAATCCAGAATACTTGAATTGCATTCAAAGCAATCCAGAATACCAGTATTGCACTCACAACAATCCAGAATACTTAATTTGCACTCACAATAATCCAGAATACTTGAATTGCACTCACAATGATCCAGAATACTTGAATTGCACTCACAATGATCCAGAATACTTGAATTGCACTCACAATGATCCAGAATACCTGAATTGCACTTACAACAAGCCAAAGTTCTTATATTGCATTCACAAAAATCCAGAATACCTGAATTCTATTCACAACAATCCAGAATACCAGAATTACATTAACAACAATCCAGAATACTTGAATTGCACTCACAACAATCCAGAATACCAGAATTGCATTCACAGCAATCCAGAATACTTGAATTGCACTCACAACAATCCAGAATACTTGAATTGCATTCACAACTATCCAGAATACTTGAATTGCATTCACAACAATCCAGAATACCAGAATTGCACTCACAACAATCCAGAATACTTGAATTGCACTCACAACAATCCAGAATACTTGAATTGCATTCACAACTATCCAGAATACTTGAATTGCATTCACAACAATCCAGAATACCAGAATTCCACTCACAACAATCCAGAATACTTGAATTGCGTTCACAACAATCCGGAATATATGAATTGCACTCACAACAATCCAGAATACATGAATTGCACTCACAACAATCCAAAATACCAGAATTGTACTCACAACAATCCAGAATACTTGAATTGCGTTCACAACAATCCGGAATACATGAATTGCACTCACAACAATCCAGAATACATGAATTGCACTCACAACAATCTAAAATACCAGAATTGTACTCACAACAATCAAGAATACGAGAATTGCTCTCACAACAATCCAGAATACTTGAATTGCATTCACAACAATCCAGAATACATGAATTGCATTCAAAACAATCCAGAATACCAGTATTGCACTCATAACAATCCAGAATACTTGAATTGCACTCACAACAATCCAGAATACTTGAATTGCATTCACAACAAACCAGAATACCAGAATTCCACTCACAACAATCCAAAATACTTGAATTGCATTCACTACAATCCAGAATACATGAAGTGCACTAACAACAATCCAGAATACATGAATTGCACTGACAACAATCCAAAATAACAAAATTGCTCACACAACAATCCAGAATACTTGAATTGCATTCACAACATTCAAGAATACTTGAATTGCATTCACAACAATCCAGAAAACATGAATTGCATTCACAACAATCCACAACACCAGAATTGCACTCACAATAATCCAGAATACATGATTTGCACTCCCAACGAATCCAGAATAACAGAATTGCACTCACAACGATCCATTATACCTAAATTGCACTCACAATAATCCAGAATACGTGATTTGCACTCCCAACGAATCCAGAATAACAGAATTGCACTCACAACGATCCATTATACCTAAATTGCACTCACAACAATCCAGAATACATGAATTGCATTCAAAACAATCCAGAATACCAGTATTGCACTCACAACAATCCAGAATACTTGAATTGCACTCACAACAATCCAGAATACTTGAATTGCATTCACAACAATCCAGAATACATGAATTGCACAAACAACAATCCAGAATGCATGAATTGCACTGACAAAATCCAAAATACCAGAATTGCTCTCACAACAATCCAGAATACTTGAATTGCATTCAAAACAATCCAGAATACCAGTATTGCACTCACAACAATCCAGAATACTTGAATTGCACTCACAATGATCCAGAATACTTGAATTGCACTCACAATGATCCAGAATACCTGAATTGCACTTACAACAAGCCAAAGTTCTTATATTGCATTCACAAAAATCCAGAATACTTGAATTCTATTCACAACAATCCAGAATACCAGAATTACATTAACAACAATCCAGAATACTTGAATTGCACTCACAACAATCCAGAATACCAGAATTGCATTCACAGCAATCCAGAATACTTGAATTGCACTCACAACAATCCAGAATACTTGAATTGCATTCACAACTATCCAGAATACTTGAATTGCATTCACAACAATCCAGAATACCAGAATTGCACTCACAACAATCCAGAATACTTGAATTGCACTCACAACAATCCAGAATACTTGAATTGCATTCACAACTATCCAGAATACTTGAATTGCATTCACAACAATCCAAAATACCAGAATTGTACTCACAACAATCCAGAATACGAGAATTGCTCTCACAACAATCCAGAATACTTGAATTGCATTCACAACAATCCAGAATACATGAATTGCATTCAAAACAATCCAGAATACCAGTATTGCACTCACAACAATCCAGAATACTTGAATTGCACTCACAACAATCCAGAATACTTGAATTGCATTCACAACAAACCAGAATACCAGAATTCCACTCACAACAATCCAAAATACTTGAATTGCATTCACTACAATCCAGAATACATGAATTGCACTAACAACAATCCAGAATACATGAATTGCACTGACAACAATCCAAAATACCAAAATTGCTCTCACAACAATCCAGAATACTTGAATTGCATTCACAACATTCAAGAATACTTGAATTGCATTCACAACAATCCAGAAAACATGAATTGCATTCACAACAATCCACAACACCAGAATTGCACTCACAATAATCCAGAATACATGATTTGCACTCCCAACGAATCCAGAATAACAGAATTGCACTCACAACGATCCATTATACCTAAATTGCACTCACAATAATCCAGAATACTTGAATTGCACTCACAACAATCCAGAATACTTGGATGCACTCACAACAATCCAGAATACTTGAATTGCACTCACAACAATCCAGAATACTTGAATTGCATTCACAACAATCCAGAATACTTGAATAGCATTCACAGCAATCCAGTATACCAGAATTGCACTCACAACAATCCAGAATACTTGAATTGCACTAACAACAATCCAGAATACTTGAATTGCATTCACAACAATCCGGAATACCAGAATTCCACTCACAACAATCCAGAATACTTGAATTGCATTCACAACAATCCAGAATACATGAATTGCATTCAAAACAATCCAGAATACCAGTATTGCACTCACAACAATCCAGAATACTTGAATTGCACTCACAACAATCCAGAATACTTGAATTGCATTCACAACAAACCAGAATACCAGAATTCCACTCACAACAATCCAAAATACTTGAATTGCATTCACTACAATCCAGAATACATGAATTGCACTAACAACAATCCAGAATACATGAATTGCACTGACAACAATCCAAAATAACAAAATTGCTCTCACAACAATCCAGAATACTTGAATTGCATTCACAACATTCAAGAATACTTGAATTGCATTCACAACAATCCAGAAAACATGAATTGCATTCACAACAATCCACAACACCAGAATTGCACTCACAATAATCCAGAATACATGATTTGCACTCCCAACGAATCCAGAATAACAGAATTGAACTCACAACGATCCATTATACCTAAATTGCACTCACAATAATCCAGAATACGTGATTTGCACTCCCAACGAATCCAGAATAACAGAATTGCACTCACAACGATCCATTATACCTAAATTGCACTCACAACAATCCAGAATACATGAATTGCATTCAAAACAATCCAGAATACCAGTATTGCACTCACAACAATCCAGAATACTTGAATTGCACTCACAACAATCCAGAATACTTGAATTGCATTCACAACAATCCAGAATACATGAATTGCACAAACAACAATCCAGAATGCATGAATTGCACTGACAAAATCCAAAATACCAGAATTGCTCTCACAACAATCCAGAATACTTGAATTGCATTCAAAACAATCCAGAATACCAGTATTGCACTCACAACAATCCAGAATACTTAATTTGCACTCACAATAATCCAGAATACTTGAATTGCACTCACAATGATCCAGAATACTTGAATTGCACTCACAATGATCCAGAATACTTGAATTGCACTCACAATGATCCAGAATACCTGAATTGCACTTACAACAAGCCAAAGTTCTTATATTGCATTCACAAAAATCCAGAATACCTGAATTCTATTCACAACAATCCAGAATACCAGAATTACATTAACAACAATCCAGAATACTTGAATTGCACTCACAACAATCCAGAATACCAGAATTGCATTCACAGCAATCCAGAATACTTGAATTGCACTCACAACAATCCAGAATACTTGAATTGCATTCACAACTATCCAGAATACTTGAATTGCATTCACAACAATCCAGAATACCAGAATTGCACTCACAACAATCCAGAATACTTGAATTGCACTCACAACAATCCAGAATACTTGAATTGCATTCACAACTATCCAGAATACTTGAATTGCATTCACAACAATCCAGAATACCAGAATTGCACTCACAACAATCCAGAATACTTGAATTGCACTCACAACAATCCAGAATACTTGAATTGCATTCACAACAAACCAGAATACCAGAATTCCACTCACAACAATCCAAAATACTTGAATTGCATTCACTACAATCCAGAATACATGAATTGCACTAACAACAATCCAGAATACATGAATTGCACTGACAACAATCCAAAATACCAAAATTGCTCTCACAACAATCCAGAATACTTGAATTGCATTCACAACATTCAAGAATACTTGAATTGCATTCACAACAATCCAGAAAACATGAATTGCATTCACAACAATCCACAACACCAGAATTGCACTCACAATAATCCAGAATACATGATTTGCACTCCCAACGAATCCAGAATAACAGAATTGCACTCACAACGATCCATTATACCTAAATTGCACTCACAATAATCCAGAATACTTGAATTGCACTCACAACAATCCAGAATACTTGGATGCACTCACAACAATCCAGAATACTTGAATTGCACTCACAACAATCCAGAATACTTGAATTGCATTCACAACAATCCAGAATACTTGAATAGCATTCACAGCAATCCAGTATACCAGAATTGCACTCACAACAATCCAGAATACTTGAATTGCACTAACAACAATCCAGAATACTTGAATTGCATTCACAACAATCCAGAATACCAGAATTCTACTCACAACAATCCAGAATACTTGAATTGCATTCACAACAATCCAGAATACATGAATTGCACTCACAACAATCCAGAATACATGAATTGCACTGACAACAATCCAAAATACCAGAATTGAACTCACAACAATCCAGAATACGAGAATTGCTCTCACAACAATCCAGAATACATGAATTGCATTCAAAACAATCCAGAATACCAGTATTGCACTCACAACAATCCAGAATACTTGAATTGCACTCACAACAATCCAGAATACTTGAATTGCATTCACAACAATCCAGAATACATGAATTGCACAAACAACAATCCAGAATGCATGAATTGCACTGACAAAATCCAAAATACCAGAATTGCTCTCACAACAATCTAGAATACTTGAATTGCATTCAAAACAATCCAGAATACCAGTATTGCACTCACAACAATCCAGAATACTTAATTTGCACTCACAATAATCCAGAATACTTGAATTGCACTCACAATGATCCAGAATACTTGAATTGCACTCACAATGATCCAGAATACTTGAATTGCACTCACAATGATCCAGAATACCTGAATTGCACTTACAACAAGCCAAAGTTCTTATATTGCATTCACAAAAATCCAGAATACCTGAATTCTATTCACAACAATCCAGAATACCAGAATTACATTAACAACAATCCAGAATACTTGAATTGCACTCACAACAATCCAGAATACCAGAATTGCATTCACAGCAATCCAGAATACTTGAATTGCACTCACAACAATCCAGAATACTTGAATTGCATTCACAACTATCCAGAATACTTGAATTGCATTCACAACAATCCAGAATACCAGAATTGCACTCACAACAATCCAGAATACTTGAATTGCACTCGCAACAGTCCAGAATACTTGAATTGCATTCACAACAATCCAGAATACCAGAATTCCACTCACAACAATCCAGAATACTTGAATTGCGTTCACAACAATCCGGAATACATGAATTGCACTCACAACAATAAGAATACATGAATTGCACTCACAACAATCCAAAATACCAGAATTGTACTCACAACAATCCAGAATACGAGAATTGCTCTCACAACAATCCAGAATACTTGAATTGCATTCACAACAATCCAGAATACATGAATTGCATTCAAAACAATCCAGAATACCAGTATTGCACTCACAACAATCCAGAATACTTGAATTGCACTCACAACAATCCAGAATACTTGAATTGCATTCACAACAAACCAGAATACCAGAATTCCACTCACAACAATCCAAAATACTTGAATTGCATTCACTACAATCCAGAATACATGAATTGCACTAACAACAATCCAGAATACATGAATTGCACTGACAACAATCCAAAATACCAAAATTGCTCTCACAACAATCCAGAATACTTGAATTGCATTCACAACATTCAAGAATACTTGAATTGCATTCACAACAATCCAGAAAACATGAATTGCATTCATAACAATCCACAACACCAGAATTGCACTCACAATAATCCAGAATACATGATTTGCACTCCCAACGAATCCAGAATAACAGAATTGCACTCACAACGATCCATTATACCTAAATTGCACTCACAATAATCCAGAATACTTGAATTGCACTCACAACAATCCAGAATACTTGAATTGCATTCACAACAATCCAAAATACCAGAATTGTACTCACAACAATCCAGAATACTTGAATTGCGTTCACAACAATCCGGAATACATGAATTGCACTCACAACAATCCAGAATACATGAATTGCACTCACAACAATCTAAAATACCAGAATTGTACTCACAACAATCAAGAATACGAGAATTGCTCTCACAACAATCCAGAATACTTGAATTGCATTCACAACAATCCAGAATACATGAATTGCATTCAAAACAATCCAGAATACCAGTATTGCACTCATAACAATCCAGAATACTTGAATTGCACTCACAACAATCCAGAATACTTGAATTGCATTCACAACAAACCAGAATACCAGAATTCCACTCACAACAATCCAAAATACTTGAATTGCATTCACTACAATCCAGAATACATGAAGTGCACTAACAACAATCCAGAATACATGAATTGCACTGACAACAATCCAAAATAACAAAATTGCTCACACAACAATCCAGAATACTTGAATTGCATTCACAACATTCAAGAATACTTGAATTGCATTCACAACAATCCAGAAAACATGAATTGCATTCACAACAATCCACAACACCAGAATTGCACTCACAATAATCCAGAATACATGATTTGCACTCCCAACGAATCCAGAATAACAGAATTGCACTCACAACGATCCATTATACCTAAATTGCACTCACAATAATCCAGAATACGTGATTTGCACTCCCAACGAATCCAGAATAACAGAATTGCACTCACAACGATCCATTATACCTAAATTGCACTCACAACAATCCAGAATACATGAATTGCATTCAAAACAATCCAGAATACCAGTATTGCACTCACAACAATCTAGAATACTTGAATTGCACTCACAACAATCCAGAATACTTGAATTGCATTCACAACAATCCAGAATACATGAATTGCACAAACAACAATCCAGAATGCATGAATTGCACTGACAAAATCCAAAATACCAGAATTGCTCTCACAACAATCCAGAATACTTGAATTGCATTCAAAACAATCCAGAATACCAGTATTGCACTCACAACAATCCAGAATACTTGAATTGCACTCACAATGATCCAGAATACTTGAATTGCACTCACAATGATCCAGAATACCTGAATTGCACTTACAACAAGCCAAAGTTCTTATATTGCATTCACAAAAATCCAGAATACTTGAATTCTATTCACAACAATCCAGAATACCAGAATTACATTAACAACAATCCAGAATACTTGAATTGCACTCACAACAATCCAGAATACCAGAATTGCATTCACAGCAATCCAGAATACTTGAATTGCACTCACAACAATCCAGAATACTTGAATTGCATTCACAACTATCCAGAATACTTGAATTGCATTCACAACAATCCAGAATACCAGAATTGCACTCACAACAATCCAGAATACTTGAATTGCACTCACAACAATCCAGAATACTTGAATTGCATTCACAACTATCCAGAATACTTGAATTGCATTCACAACAATCCAAAATACCAGAATTGTACTCACAACAATCCAGAATACGAGAATTGCTCTCACAACAATCCAGAATACTTGAATTGCATTCACAACAATCCAGAATACATGAATTGCATTCAAAACAATCCAGAATACCAGTATTGCACTCACAACAATCCAGAATACTTGAATTGCACTCACAACAATCCAGAATACTTGAATTGCATTCACAACAAACCAGAATACCAGAATTCCACTCACAACAATCCAAAATACTTGAATTGCATTCACTACAATCCAGAATACATGAATTGCACTAACAACAATCCAGAATACATGAATTGCACTGACAACAATCCAAAATACCAAAATTGCTCTCACAACAATCCAGAATACTTGAATTGCATTCACAACATTCAAGAATACTTGAATTGCATTCACAACAATCCAGAAAACATGAATTGCATTCACAACAATCCACAACACCAGAATTGCACTCACAATAATCCAGAATACATGATTTGCACTCCCAACGAATCCAGAATAACAGAATTGCACTCACAACGATCCATTATACCTAAATTGCACTCACAATAATCCAGAATACTTGAATTGCACTCACAACAATCCAGAATACTTGGATGCACTCACAACAATCCAGAATACTTGAATTGCACTCACAACAATCCAGAATACTTGAATTGCATTCACAACAATCCAGAATACTTGAATAGCATTCACAGCAATCCAGTATACCAGAATTGCACTCACAACAATCCAGAATACTTGAATTGCACTAACAACAATCCAGAATACTTGAATTGCATTCACAACAATCCGGAATACCAGAATTCCACTCACAACAATCCAGAATACTTGAATTGCATTCACAACAATCCAGAATACATGAATTGCATTCAAAACAATCCAGAATACCAGTATTGCACTCACAACAATCCAGAATACTTGAATTGCACTCACAACAATCCAGAATACTTGAATTGCATTCACAACAAACCAGAATACCAGAATTCCACTCACAACAATCCAAAATACTTGAATTGCATTCACTACAATCCAGAATACATGAATTGCACTAACAACAATCCAGAATACATGAATTGCACTGACAACAATCCAAAATAACAAAATTGCTCTCACAACAATCCAGAATACTTGAATTGCATTCACAACATTCAAGAATACTTGAATTGCATTCACAACAATCCAGAAAACATGAATTGCATTCACAACAATCCACAACACCAGAATTGCACTCACAATAATCCAGAATACATGATTTGCACTCCCAACGAATCCAGAATAACAGAATTGAACTCACAACGATCCATTATACCTAAATTGCACTCACAATAATCCAGAATACGTGATTTGCACTCCCAACGAATCCAGAATAACAGAATTGCACTCACAACGATCCATTATACCTAAATTGCACTCACAACAATCCAGAATACATGAATTGCATTCAAAACAATCCAGAATACCAGTATTGCACTCACAACAATCCAGAATACTTGAATTGCACTCACAACAATCCAGAATACTTGAATTGCATTCACAACAATCCAGAATACATGAATTGCACAAACAACAATCCAGAATGCATGAATTGCACTGACAAAATCCAAAATACCAGAATTGCTCTCACAACAATCCAGAATACTTGAATTGCATTCAAAACAATCCAGAATACCAGTATTGCACTCACAACAATCCAGAATACTTGAATTGCACTCACAATGATCCAGAATACTTGAATTGCACTCACAATGATCCAGAATACCTGAATTGCACTTACAACAAGCCAAAGTTCTTATATTGCATTCACAAAAATCCAGAATACTTGAATTCTATTCACAACAATCCAGAATACCAGAATTACATTAACAACAATCCAGAATACTTGAATTGCACTCACAACAATCCAGAATACCAGAATTGCATTCACAGCAATCCAGAATACTTGAATTGCACTCACAACAATCCAGAATACTTGAATTGCATTCACAACTATCCAGAATACTTGAATTGCATTCACAACAATCCAGAATACCAGAATTGCACTCACAACAATCCAGAATACTTGAATTGCACTCACAACAATCCAGAATACTTGAATTGCATTCACAACTATCCAGAATACTTGAATTGCATTCACAACAATCCAAAATACCAGAATTGTACTCACAACAATCCAGAATACGAGAATTGCTCTCACAACAATCCAGAATACTTGAATTGCATTCACAACAATCCAGAATACATGAATTGCATTCAAAACAATCCAGAATACCAGTATTGCACTCACAACAATCCAGAATACTTGAATTGCACTCACAACAATCCAGAATACTTGAATTGCATTCACAACAAACCAGAATACCAGAATTCCACTCACAACAATCCAAAATACTTGAATTGCATTCACTACAATCCAGAATACATGAATTGCACTAACAACAATCCAGAATACATGAATTGCACTGACAACAATCCAAAATACCAAAATTGCTCTCACAACAATCCAGAATACTTGAATTGCATTCACAACATTCAAGAATACTTGAATTGCATTCACAACAATCCAGAAAACATGAATTGCATTCACAACAATCCACAACACCAGAATTGCACTCACAATAATCCAGAATACATGATTTGCACTCCCAACGAATCCAGAATAACAGAATTGCACTCACAACGATCCATTATACCTAAATTGCACTCACAATAATCCAGAATACTTGAATTGCACTCACAACAATCCAGAATACTTGGATGCACTCACAACAATCCAGAATACTTGAATTGCACTCACAACAATCCAGAATACTTGAATTGCATTCACAACAATCCAGAATACTTGAATAGCATTCACAGCAATCCAGTATACCAGAATTGCACTCACAACAATCCAGAATACTTGAATTGCACTAACAACAATCCAGAATACTTGAATTGCATTCACAACAATCCGGAATACCAGAATTCCACTCACAACAATCCAGAATACTTGAATTGCATTCACAACAATCCAGAATACATGAATTGCATTCAAAACAATCCAGAATACCAGTATTGCACTCACAACAATCCAGAATACTTGAATTGCACTCACAACAATCCAGAATACTTGAATTGCATTCACAACAAACCAGAATACCAGAATTCCACTCACAACAATCCAAAATACTTGAATTGCATTCACTACAATCCAGAATACATGAATTGCACTAACAACAATCCAGAATACATGAATTGCACTGACAACAATCCAAAATAACAAAATTGCTCTCACAACAATCCAGAATACTTGAATTGCATTCACAACATTCAAGAATACTTGAATTGCATTCACAACAATCCAGAAAACATGAATTGCATTCACAACAATCCACAACACCAGAATTGCACTCACAATAATCCAGAATACATGATTTGCACTCCCAACGAATCCAGAATAACAGAATTGAACTCACAACGATCCATTATACCTAAATTGCACTCACAATAATCCAGAATACGTGATTTGCACTCCCAACGAATCCAGAATAACAGAATTGCACTCACAACGATCCATTATACCTAAATTGCACTCACAACAATCCAGAATACATGAATTGCATTCAAAACAATCCAGAATACCAGTATTGCACTCACAACAATCCAGAATACTTGAATTGCACTCACAACAATCCAGAATACTTGAATTGCATTCACAACAATCCAGAATACATGAATTGCACAAACAACAATCCAGAATGCATGAATTGCACTGACAAAATCCAAAATACCAGAATTGCTCTCACAACAATCCAGAATACTTGAATTGCATTCAAAACAATCCAGAATACCAGTATTGCACTCACAACAATCCAGAATACTTAATTTGCACTCACAATAATCCAGAATACTTGAATTGCACTCACAATGATCCAGAATACTTGAATTGCACTCACAATGATCCAGAATACTTGAATTGCACTCACAATGATCCAGAATACCTGAATTGCACTTACAACAAGCCAAAGTTCTTATATTGCATTCACAAAAATCCAGAATACCTGAATTCTATTCACAACAATCCAGAATACCAGAATTACATTAACAACAATCCAGAATACTTGAATTGCACTCACAACAATCCAGAATACCAGAATTGCATTCACAGCAATCCAGAATACTTGAATTGCACTCACAACAATCCAGAATACTTGAATTGCATTCACAACTATCCAGAATACTTGAATTGCATTCACAACAATCCAGAATACCAGAATTGCACTCACAACAATCCAGAATACTTGAATTGCACTCACAACAATCCAGAATACTTGAATTGCATTCACAACTATCCAGAATACTTGAATTGCATTCACAACAATCCAGAATACCAGAATTGCACTCACAACAATCCAGAATACTTGAATTGCACTCACAACAATCCAGAATACTTGAATTGCATTCACAACAAACCAGAATACCAGAATTCCACTCACAACAATCCAAAATACTTGAATTGCATTCACTACAATCCAGAATACATGAATTGCACTAACAACAATCCAGAATACATGAATTGCACTGACAACAATCCAAAATACCAAAATTGCTCTCACAACAATCCAGAATACTTGAATTGCATTCACAACATTCAAGAATACTTGAATTGCATTCACAACAATCCAGAAAATATGAATTGCATTCACAACAATCCACAACACCAGAATTGCACTCACAATAATCCAGAATACATGATTTGCACTCCCAACGAATCCAGAATAACAGAATTGCACTCACAACGATCCATTATACCTAAATTGCACTCACAATAATCCAGAATACTTGAATTGCACTCACAACAATCCAGAATACTTGGATGCACTCACAACAATCCAGAATACTTGAATTGCACTCACAACAATCCAGAATACTTGAATTGCATTCACAACAATCCAGAATACTTGAATAGCATTCACAGCAATCCAGTATACCAGAATTGCACTCACAACAATCCAGAATACTTGAATTGCACTAACAACAATCCAGAATACTTGAATTGCATTCACAACAATCCAGAATACCAGAATTCTACTCACAACAATCCAGAATACTTGAATTGCATTCACAACAATCCAGAATACATGAATTGCACTCACAACAATCCAGAATACATGAATTGCACTGACAACAATCCAAAATACCAGAATTGAACTCACAACAATCCAGAATACGAGAATTGCTCTCACAACAATCCAGAATACATGAATTGCATTCAAAACAATCCAGAATACCAGTATTGCACTCACAACAATCCAGAATACTTGAATTGCACTCACAACAATCCAGAATACTTGAATTGCATTCACAACAATCCAGAATACATGAATTGCACAAACAACAATCCAGAATGCATGAATTGCACTGACAAAATCCAAAATACCAGAATTGCTCTCACAACAATCCAGAATACTTGAATTGCATTCAAAACAATCCAGAATACCAGTATTGCACTCACAACAATCCAGAATACTTAATTTGCACTCACAATAATCCAGAATACTTGAATTGCACTCACAATGATCCAGAATACTTGAATTGCACTCACAATGATCCAGAATACTTGAATTGCACTCACAATGATCCAGAATACCTGAATTGCACTTACAACAAGCCAAAGTTCTTATATTGCATTCACAAAAATCCAGAATACCTGAATTCTATTCACAACAATCCAGAATACCAGAATTACATTAACAACAATCCAGAATACTTGAATTGCACTCACAACAATCCAGAATACCAGAATTGCATTCACAGCAATCCAGAATACTTGAATTGCACTCACAACAATCCAGAATACTTGAATTGCATTCACAACTATCCAGAATACTTGAATTGCATTCACAACAATCCAGAATACCAGAATTGCACTCACAACAATCCAGAATACTTGAATTGCACTCGCAACAGTCCAGAATACTTGAATTGCATTCACAACAATCCAGAATACCAGAATTCCACTCACAACAATCCAGAATACTTGAATTGCGTTCACAACAATCCGGAATACATGAATTGCACTCACAACAATAAGAATACATGAATTGCACTCACAACAATCCAAAATACCAGAATTGTACTCACAACAATCCAGAATACGAGAATTGCTCTCACAACAATCCAGAATACTTGAATTGCATTCACAACAATCCAGAATACATGAATTGCATTCAAAACAATCCAGAATACCAGTATTGCACTCACAACAATCCAGAATACTTGAATTGCACTCACAACAATCCAGAATACTTGAATTGCATTCACAACAAACCAGAATACCAGAATTCCACTCACAACAATCCAAAATACTTGAATTGCATTCACTACAATCCAGAATACATGAATTGCACTAACAACAATCCAGAATACATGAATTGCACTGACAACAATCCAAAATACCAAAATTGCTCTCACAACAATCCAGAATACTTGAATTGCATTCACAACATTCAAGAATACTTGAATTGCATTCACAACAATCCAGAAAACATGAATTGCATTCATAACAATCCACAACACCAGAATTGCACTCACAATAATCCAGAATACATGATTTGCACTCCCAACGAATCCAGAATAACAGAATTGCACTCACAACGATCCATTATACCTAAATTGCACTCACAATAATCCAGAATACTTGAATTGCACTCACAACAATCCAGAATACTTGGATGCACTCACAACAATCCAGAATACTTGAATTGCACTCACAACAATCCAGAATACTTGAATTGCATTCACAACAATCCAGAATACTTGAATAGCATTCACAGCAATCCAGTATACCAGAATTGCACTCACAACAATCCAGAATACTTGAATTGCACTAACAACAATCCAGAATACTTGAATTGCATTCACAACAATCCAGAATACCAGAATTCTACTCACAACAATCCAGAATACTTGAATTGCATTCACAACAATCCAGAATACATGAATTGCATTCAAAACAATCCAGAATACCAGTATTGCACTCACAACAATCCAGAATACTTGAATTGCACTCACAACAATCCAGAATACTTGAATTGCATTCACAACAAACCAGAATACCAGAATTCCACTCACAACAATCCAAAATACTTGAATTGCATTCACTACAATCCAGAATACATGAATTGCACTAACAACAATCCAGAATACATGAATTGCACTGACAACAATCCAAAATAACAAAATTGCTCTCACAACAATCCAGAATACTTGAATTGCATTCACAACATTCAAGAATACTTGAATTGCATTCACAACAATCCAGAAAACATGAATTGCATTCACAACAATCCACAACACCAGAATTGCACTCACAATAATCCAGAATACATGATTTGCACTCCCAACGAATCCAGAATAACAGAATTGCACTCACAACGATCCATTATACCTAAATTGCACTCACAATAATCCAGAATACGTGATTTGCACTCCCAACGAATCCAGAATAACAGAATTGCACTCACAACGATCCATTATACCTAAATTGCACTCACAACAATCCAGAATACATGAATTGCATTCAAAACAATCCAGAATACCAGTATTGCACTCACAACAATCCAGAATACTTGAATTGCACTCACAACAATCCAGAATACTTGAATTGCATTCACAACAATCCAGAATACATGAATTGCACAAACAACAATCCAGAATACTTGAATTGCACTCACAACAATCCAGAATACTTGAATTGCATTCACAACTATCCAGAATACTTGAATTGCATTCACAACAATCCAGAATACCAGAATTGCACTCACAACAATCCAGAATACTTGAATTGCACTCACAACAATCCAGAATACTTGAATTGCATTCACAACAAACCAGAATACCAGAATTCCACTCACAACAATCCAAAATACTTGAATTGCATTCACTACAATCCAGAATACATGAATTGCACTAACAACAATCCAGAATACATGAATTGCACTGACAACAATCCAAAATACCAGAATTGCACTCACAATAATCCAGAATACATGATTTGCACTCCCAACGAATCCAGAATAACAGAATTGCACTCACAACGATCCATTATACCTAAATTGCACTCACAATAATCCAGAATACTTGAATTGCACTCACAACAATCCAGAATACTTGGATGCACTCACAACAATCCAGAATACTTGAATTGCACTCACAACAATCCAGAATACTTGAATTGCATTCACAACAATCCAGAATACATGAATTGCACTCACAACAATCCAGAATACATGAATTGCACTGACAACAATCCAAAATACCAGAATTGAACTCACAACAATCCAGAATACGAGAATTGCTCTCACAACAATCCAGAATACATGAATTGCATTCAAAACAATCCAGAATACCAGTATTGCACTCACAACAATCCAGAATACTTGAATTGCACTCACAACAATCGAGAATACTTGAATTGCATTCACAACAATCCAGAATACATGAATTGCACAAACAACAATCCAGAATGCATGAATTGCACTGACAAAATCCAAAATACCAGAATTGCTCTCACAACAATCCAGAATACTTGAATTGCATTCAAAACAATCCAGAATACCAGTATTGCACTCACAACAATCCAGAATACTTAATTTGCACTCACAATAATCCAGAATACTTGAATTGCACTCACAATGATCCAGAATACTTGAATTGCACTCACAACAATCCAGAATACATGAATTGCACTAACAACAATCCAGAATACATGAATTGCACTGACAACAATCCAAAATACCAAAATTGCTCTCACAACAATCCAGAATATACTTGAATTGCATTCACAACATTCAAGAATACTTGAATTGCATTCACAACAATCCAGAAAACATGAATTGCATTCACAACAATCCACAATACCAGAATTGCACTCACAATAATCCAGAATACATGATTTGCACTCCCAACGAATCCAGAATAACAGAATTGCACTCACAACGATCCATTATACCTAAATTGCACTCACAATAATCCAGAATACTTGAATTGCACTCACAACAATCCAGAATACTTGGATGCACTCACAACAATCCAGAATACTTGAATTGCACTCAAAACATTCCAGAATACTTGAATTGCATTCACAACAATCCAGAATACTTGAATTGCATTCACAACAATCCAGAATACTTGAATAGCATTCACAGCAATCCAGTATACCAGAATTGCACTCACAACAATCCAGAATACTTGAATTGCACTAACAACAATCCAGAATACTTGAATTGCATTCACAACAATCCAGAATACCAGAATTCTACTCACAACAATCCAGAATACTTGAATTGCATTCACAACAATCCAGAATACATGAATTGCACTCACAACAATCCAGAAAACATGAATTGCATTCACAACAATCCACAATACCAGAATTGCACTCACAATAATCCAGAATACATGATTTGCACTCCCAACGAATCCAGAATAACAGAATTGCACTCACAACGATCCATTATACCTAAATTGCACTCACAATAATCCAGAATACTTGAATTGCACTCACAATAATCCAGAATACTTGAATTGCACTCACAACAATCCAGAATACTTGGATGCACTCACAACAATCCAGAATACTTGAATTGCACTCACAACAATCCAGAATACTTGAATTGCATTCACAACAATCCAGAATACTTGAATAGCATTCACAGCAATCCAGTATACCAGAATTGCACTCACAACAATCCAGAATACTTGAATTGCACTAACAACAATCCAGAATACTTGAATTGCATTCACAACAATCCAGAATACCAGAATTCTACTCACAACAATCCAGAATACTTGAATTGCATTCACAACAATCCAGAATACATGAATTGCACTCACAACAATCCAGAATACATGAATTGCACTGACAACAATCCAAAATACCAGAATTGAACTCACAACAATCCAGAATACGAGAATTGCTCTCACAACAATCCAGAATACATGAATTGCATTCAAAACAATCCAGAATACCAGTATTGCACTCACAACAATCCAGAATACTTGAATTGCACTCACAACAATCGAGAATACTTGAATTGCATTCACAACAATCCAGAATACATGAATTGCACAAACAACAATCCAGAATGCATGAATTGCACTGACAAAATCCAAAATACCAGAATTGCTCTCACAACAATCCAGAATACTTGAATTGCATTCAAAACAATCCAGAATACCAGTATTGCACTCACAACAATCCAGAATACTTAATTTGCACTCACAATAATCCAGAATACTTGAATTGCACTCACAATGATCCAGAATACTTGAATTGCACTCACAACAATCCAGAATACATGAATTGCACTAACAACAATCCAGAATACATGAATTGCACTGACAACAATCCAAAATACCAAAATTGCTCTCACAACAATCCAGAATACTTGAATTGCATTCACAACATTCAAGAATACTTGAATTGCATTCACAACAATCCAGAAAACATGAATTGCATTCACAACAATCCACAATACCAGAATTGCACTCACAATAATTCAGAATACATGATTTGCACTCCCAACGAATCCAGAATAACAGAATTGCACTCACAACGATCCATTATACCTAAATTGCACTCACAATAATCCAGAATACTTGAATTGCACTCACAACAATCCAGAATACTTGGATGCACTCACAACAATCCAGAATACTTGAATTGCACTCAAAACATTCCAGAATACTTGAATTGCATTCACAACAATCCAGAATACATGAATTGCACTCACAACAATCTAGAATAAGTGAATTGTACCCACAACAATCCAGAATACCAGCATTTCACTCACAACAATCCAGAATATCAGAATTGCATTCACAGCAATCCAGAATACTTGAATTGCACTCACAACAATCCAGAATACTTGAATTGCATTCACCACAATCCAGAATACCAGAATTGCACTCACAACAATCCAGAATACTTGAATTGCATTCACAACAATCCAGAATACCAGAATTCCACTCACAACAATCCAGAATACTTGAATTGCATTCACAACAATCCAGAATACATGAATTGCACTCACAACAATCCAGAATACATGAATTGCACTGACAACAATCCAAAATACCAGAATCGCACTCACAACAATCCAGAATACGAGAATTGCTCTCACAACAATCCAGAATACTTGAATTGCACTCAAAACATTCCAGAATACTTGAATTGCACTCACAACAATCCAGAATACATGAATTGCACTCACAACAATCTAGAATAAGTGAATTGTACCCACAACAATCCAGAATACCAGCATTTCACTCACAACAATCCAGAATATCAGAATTGCATTCACAGCAATCCAGAATACTTGAATTGCACTCACAACAATCCAGAATACTTGAATTGCATTCACCACAATCCAGAATACCAGAATTGCACTCACAACAATCCAGAATACTTGAATTGCATTCACAACAATCCAGAATACCAGAATTCCACTCACAACAATCCAGAATACTTGAATTGCATTCACAACAATCCAGAATACATGAATTGCACTCACAACAATCCAGAATACATGAATTGCACTGACAACAATCCAAAATACCAGAATCGCACTCACAACAATCCAGAATACGAGAATTGCTCTCACAACAATCCAGAATACTTGAATTGCACTCAAAACATTCCAGAATACTTGAATTGCACTCACAACAATCCAGAATACATGAATTGCACTCACAACAATCTAGAATAAGTGAATTGTACCCACAACAATCCAGAATACCAGCATTTCACTCACAACAATCCAGAATATCAGAATTGCATTCACAGCAATCCAGAATACTTGAATTGCACTCACAACAATCCAGAATACTTGAATTGCATTCACCACAATCCAGAATACCAGAATTGCACTCACAACAATCCAGAATACTTGAATTGCATTCACAACAATCCAGAATACCAGAATTCCACTCACAACAATCCAGAATACTTGAATTGCATTCACAACAATCCAGAATACATGAATTGCACTCACAACAATCCAGAATACATGAATTGCACTGACAACAATCCAAAATACCAGAATCGCACTCACAACAATCCAGAATACGAGAATTGCTCTCACAACAATCCAGAATACTTGAATTGCATTCACAACAATCCAGAATACCAGAATTGCACTCACAATAATCCAGAATACTTGAATTGCTCTCACAACAATCCAGAATACTTGAATTGCATTCACAACAATCCAGAATACCAGAATTGCACTCACAATAATCCAGAATACATGATTTGCACTCACAATGAATCCAGAATAGCAGAATTGCACTCACAACGATCCATTATACCTAAATTGCACTCATAATAATCCAGAATACATGAATTGCCCTCACAACAATCCAGAATACTTGGATGCACTCACAACAATCCAGTATACATGAATTGCATTCACAACAATCCAGAATACTTGAATTGCACTCACGCCAATCCAGTATACATGAATTGCACTCACAACAATCCAGAATACTTGAATTGCATTCACAACAATCCAGAATACTTGAATTGCACTCACAACAATACAGAATACTTGAATTGCACTCACAACAATCCAGAATACTTGAATTGCACTCACAACAATCCAGAATACTTGAATTGCATTCACTACAATCCAGAATACTTGAATTGCACTCACAACAATACAGAATACTTGAATTGCATTCACAACAATCCAGAATACTTGAATTGCACTCACAACAATCCAGAATACTTGAATTGCACTCACAACAATCCAGAATACTTGCATTGCACTCACAACAATCCAGAATACTTGAATTGCACTCACAACAATCCAGAATACTTGAATTGCACTCACAACAATCCAGAATACTTGAATTGCACTCACACCAATCCAGTATACATGAATTGCACTCACAACAATCCAGTATACATGAATTGCATTCACAACAATCCAGAATACCAGAATTGCATTCACAACAATCCAGAATACTTGAATTGCATTCACAACAATTAAGAATACATGAATTGCATTCACAACAATCCAGAATACATGAATTGCATTCACAACAATCCAGAATACTTGAATTGCACTCACAACAATCTAAAATACTTGATTGCACTCACAATCTAGAATACTTGAATTGCACTCACAACAATCCAGAATACTTGAATTGCACTCACTACAATCCAGAATACTTGAATTGCACTCACAACAATCCAGAATACCACACTTGCATTCACAACAATCCAGAATACAACAATTGCATTCACAACAATCCAGAATACTTGAATTGCATTCACATCAATCCAGAATACTTGATTGCACTCACAACAATCTAGAATACTTGATTGCACTCACAATCCAGAATACTTGAATTGCACTCACAACAAACAAGAATACTTGAATTGCATTCACAGCAATCCAGAATACGTGAATTGCACTCACAACAATCCAGAATACTTGATTGCACTCACAATCCAGAATACTTGAATTGCACTCACAACAATCCAGAATACTTGAATTGCACTCACAACAATCCAGTATACATGAATTGCACTCACATCAATCCAGTATATATGAATTGCATTCACAACAATCCAGAATACTTGAATTGCACTCACAACAATCCAGAATACTTGAATTGCACTCACAACAATCCAGTATACATGAATTGCACTCACAACAATCCAGTATACATGAATTGCATTCACAACAATCCAGAATACTTGAATTGCACTCACACCAATCCAGTATACATGAATTGCACTCACAACAATCCAGAATACCAGAATTGCACTCACAATACAGAAAACCAGAATTGCACTCACAAAAATCCAGAATACCAGAATTGCATTCTCTACAATCCAGAATACTAGAATTGCATTCACAACAATCCAGAATACATGAATTGCATTCACAACAATCCAGAATACTTGAATTGCACTCACAACAATCTAAAATACTTGATTGCACTCACAATCTAGAATACTTGAATTGCACTCACAACAATCCAGAATACTTGAAATGCATTTACAGCAATCCAGAATACGTGAATTGCACTCACAACAATTCAGAATACCAAAATTGCATTCACAACAATCCAGAATACTTGAATTGCACTCACAACTACCTAAAATACTTGATTGCACTCACAATCCAGAATACTTGAATTGCACTCACAATCCAGAATACTTGATTTGCACTCACAACAATCCAGAATACTTGAATTGCACTCACAACAATCCAGAATACTTGAATTGCACTCACAACAATCCAGTATACATGAATTGCACTCACACCAATCCAGTATACATGAATTGCATTCACAACAATCCAGAATACTTGAATTGCACCCACAACAATCCAGAATACTTGAATTGCACTCACACCAATCCAGTATACATGAATTGCACTCACAACAATCCAGTATACATGAATTGCATTCACAACAATCCAGAATACTTAAATTGCACTCACACCAATCCAGTATACATGAATTGCACTCACAACAATCCAGAATACTTGAATTGCATTCACAACAATCCAGAATAATTGAATTGCATTCACAACAATCCAGAATACTTGAATTGCATTCACAACAATCCAGAATACTTGAATTGCATTCACAACAATCCAGAATACTTGAATTGCATTCACAACAATCCAGAATACCAGAATTGCACTCACAACAATCCAGAATACCAGAATTGCACTCACAACAATCCAGAATACCAGAATTGCACTCACAACAATCCAGAATACCAGAATTGCATTCACAACAATCCAGAATACTTGAATTGCATTCACAACAATCCAGAATACATGAATTGCACTCACAACAATCCAGAATACTTGAATAGCATTCACTACAATCCAGAATACTTGAATTGCATTCACTACAATCCAGAATACTTGAATTGCACTCACAACAATCCAGAATACTTGAATTGCATTCACAACAATCCAGAATACTTGAATTGCATTCACAACAATCCAGAATACTTGAATTGCATTCACAACAATCCAGAATACATGAATTACATTCACCACAATCCAGAATACCAGAATTGCATTCGCAGCAATCCAGAATATCCGAATTGTATTCACAACAATCCAGAATACATGAATTGCACTCGCAACAATCCAGAATACCAGAATTGCATTCACAACAATCCAGAATACCATAATTGCACTCACAATACAGAAAACCAGAATTGCACTCACAAAAATCCAGAATACATGAATTGCATTCACAACAATCCAGAATACCAGAATTGCATTCACAACAATCCAGAATACTTGAATTGCATTCACACCAATCCAGTATACATGAATTGCACTCACAACAATCCAGTATACATGAATTGCATTCACAACAATCCAGAATACCAGAATTGCATTCACAACAATCCAGAATACTTGAATTGCATTCACAACAATCCAGAATACATGAATTGCATTCACAACAATCCAGAATACATGAATTGCATTCACAACAATCCAGAATACTTGAATTGCACTCACAACAATCTAAAATACTTGATTGCACTCACAATCTAGAATACTTGAATTGTACTCACAACAATCCAGAATACTTGAATTGCACTCACTACAATCCAGAATACTTGAATTGCACTCACAACAATCCAGAATACCACACTTGCATTCACAACAATCCAGAATACAACAATTGCATTCACAACAATCCAGAATACTTGAATTGCATTCACATCAATCCAGAATACTTGATTGCACTCACAACAATCTAGAATACTTGATTGCACTCACAATCCAGAATACTTGAATTGCACTCACAACAATCCAGAATACTTGAAATGCATTTACAGCAATCCAGAATACATGAATTGCACTCACAACAATTCAGAATACCAAAATTGCATTCACAACAATCCAGAATACTTGAATTGCACTCACAACTATCTAAAATACTTGATTGCACTCACAATCCAGAATACTTGAATTGCACTCACAATCCAGAATACTTGATTTGCACTCACAACAATCCAGAATACTTGAATTGCACTCACAACAATCCAGAATACTTGAATTGCACTCACAACAATCCAGTATACATGAATTGCACTCACACCAATCCAGTATACATGAATTGCATTCACAACAATCCAGAATATTTGAATTGCACTCACAACAATCCAGAATACTTGAATTGCACTCACACCAATCCAGTATACATGAATTGCACTCACAACAATCCAGTATACATGAATTGCATTCACAACAATCCAGAATACTTAAATTGCACTCACACCAATCCAGTATACATGAATTGCACTCACAACAATCCAGAATACTTGAATTGCATTCACAACAATCCAGAATAATTGAATTGCATTCACAACAATCCAGAATACTTGAATTGCATTCACAACAATCCAGAATACTTGAATTGCATTCACAACAATCCAGAATACTTGAATTGCATTCACAACAATCCAGAATACCAGAATTGCACTCACAACAATCCAGAATACCAGAATTGCACTCACAACAATCCAGAATACCAGAATTGCACTCACAACAATCCAGAATACCAGAATTGCATTCACAACAATCCAGAATACTTGAATTGCATTCACAACAATCCAGAATACATGAATTGCACTCACAACAATCCAGAATACTTGAATTGCATTCACTACAATCCAGAATACTTGAATTGCATTCACTACAATCCAGAATACTTGAATTGCACTCACAACAATCCAGAATACTTGAATTGCATTCACATCAATCCAGAATACTTGAATTGCATTCACAACAATCCAGAATACTTGAATTGCATTCACAACAATCCAGAATACATGAATTACATTCACAACAATCCAGAATACCAGAATTGCATTCGCAGCAATCCAGAATATCCGAATTGTATTCACAACAATCCAGAATACATGAATTGCACTCGCAACAGTCCAGAATACCAGAATTGCATTCACAACAATCCAGAATACCATAATTGCACTCACAATACAGAAAACCAGAATTGCACTCACAAAAATCCAGAATACCAGAATTGCATTCACAACAATCCAGAATACTTGAATTGCATTCACAACAATCCAGAATACATGAATTGCATTCACAACAATCCAGAATACTTGAATTGCACTCACAACAATCCAGAATACTTGAAATGCATTTACAGCAATCCAGAATACGTGAATTGCACTCACAACAATTCAGAATACCAAAATTGCATTCACAACAATCCAGAATACTTGAATTGCACTCACAACTATCTAAAATACTTGATTGCACTCACAATCCAGAATACTTGAATTGCACTCACAATCCAGAATACTTGATTTGCACTCACAACAATCCAGAATACTTGAATTGCACTCACAACAATCCAGAATACTTGAAATGCACTCACAACAATCCAGAATACTTGAATTGCACTCACAACAATCCAGAATACTTGCATTGCACTCACAACAATCCAGAATACTTGAATTGCACTCACAACAATCCAGAATACTTGAATTGCACTCACAACAATCCAGAATACTTGAATTGCACTCACACCAATCCAGTATACATGAATTGCACTCACAACAATCCAGTATACATGAATTGCATTCACAACAATCCAGAATACCAGAATTGCATTCACAACAATCCAGAATACTTGAATTGCATTCACAACAATCCAGAATACAACAATTGCATTCACAACAATCCAGAATACTTGAATTGCATTCACATCAATCCAGAATACTTGATTGCACTCACAATCCAGAATACTTGAATTGCACTCACAACAAACAAGAATACTTGAATTGCATTCACAGCAATCCAGAATACGTGAATTGCACTCACAACAATCCAGAATACTTGATTGCACTCACAATCCAGAATACTTGAATTGCACTCACAAAAATCCAGAATACTTGAATTGCACTCACAACAATCCAGTATACATGAATTGCACTCACACCAATCCAGTATACATGAATTGCATTCACAACAATCCAGAATACTTGAATTGCACTCACAACAATCCAGAATACTTGAATTGCACTCACAACAATCCAGAATACTTGAATTGCACTCACACCAATCCAGTATACATGAATTGCACTCACAACAATCCAGTATACATGAATTGCATTCACAACAATCCAGAATACTTGAATTGCACTCACGCCAATCCAGTATACATGAATTGCACTCACAACAATCCAGAATACTTGAATTGCATTCACAACAATCCAGAATACTTGAATTGCACTCACAACAATACAGAATACTTGAATTGCACTCACAACAATCCAGAATACTTGAATTGCATTCACTACAATCCAGAATACTTGAATTGCACTCACAACAATCCAGAATACATGAATTGCATTCACAACAATCCAGAATACTTGAATTGCACTCACAACAATCCAGAATACTTGAATTGCACTCACAACAATCCAGAATACTTGCATTGCACTAACAACAATCCAGAATACTTGAATTGCACTCACAACAATCCAGAATACTTGAATTGCACTCACAACTATCTAAAATACTTGATTGCACTCACAATCCAGAATACTTGAATTGCACTCACAATCCAGAATACTTGATTTGCACTCACAACAATCCAGAATACTTGAATTGCACTCACAACAATCCAGAATACTTGAAATGCACTCACAACAATCCAGAATACTTGAATTGCACTCACAACAATCCAGAATACTTGCATTGCACTCACAACAATCCAGATTACTTGAATTGCACTCACAACAATCCAGAATACTTGAATTGCACTCACAACAATCCAGAATACTTGAATTGCACTCACACCAATCCAGTATACATGAATTGCACTCACAACAATCCAGTATACATGAATTGCATTCACAACAATCCAGAATACCAGAATTGCATTCACAACAATCCAGAATACTTGAATTGCATTCACAACAATCCAGAATACAACAATTGCATTCACAACAATCCAGAATACTTGAATTGCATTCACATCAATCCAGAATACTTGATTGCACTCACAATCCAGAATACTTGAATTGCACTCACAACAAACAAGAATACTTGAATTGCATTCACAGCAATCCAGAATACGTGAATTGCACTCACAACAATCCAGTATACATGAATTGCACTCACACCAATCCAGTATACATGAATTGCATTCACAACAATCCAGAATACTTGAATTGCACTCACAACAATCCAGAATACTTGAATTGCACTCACAACAATCCAGAATACTTGAATTGCACTCACACCAATCCAGTATACATGAATTGCACTCACAACAATCCAGTATACATGAATTGCATTCACAACAATCCAGAATACTTGAATTGCACTCACGCCAATCCAGTATACATGAATTGCACTCACAACAATCCAGAATACTTGAATTGCATTCACAACAATCCAGAATACTTGAATTGCACTCACAACAATACAGAATACTTGAATTGCACTCACAACAATCCAGAATACTTGAATTGCATTCACTACAATCCAGAATACTTGAATTGCACTCACAACAATACAGAATACTTGAATTGCATTCACAACAATCCAGAATACTTGAATTGCACTCACAACAATCCAGAATACTTGAATTGCACTCACAACAATCCAGAATACTTGCATTGCACTCACAACAATCCAGAATACTTGAATTGCACTCACAACAATCCAGAATACTTGAATTGCACTCACAACAATCCAGAATACATGAATTGCACTCACACCAATCCAGTATACATGAATTGCACTCACAACAATCCAGTATACATGAATTGCATTCACAACAATCCAGAATACCAGAATTGCATTCACAACAATCCAGAATACTTGAATTGCATTCACAACAATCCAGAATACATGAATTGCATTCACAACAATCCAGAATACATGAATTGCATTCACAACAATCCAGAATACTTGAATTGCACTCACAACAATCTAAAATACTTGAATTGCACTCACAACAATCCAGAATACTTGAATTGCACTCACACCAATCCAGTATACATGAATTGCACTCACAACAATCCAGTATACATGAATTGCATTCACAACAATCCAGAATACCAGAATTGCATTCACAACAATCCAGAATACTTGAATTGCATTCACAACAATCCAGAATACAACAATTGCATTCACAACAATCCAGAATACTTGAATTGCATTCACATCAATCCAGAATACTTGATTGCACTCACAATCCAGAATACTTGAATTGCACTCACAACAAACAAGAATACTTGAATTGCATTCACAGCAATCCAGAATACGTGAATTGCACTCACAACAATCCAGTATACATGAATTGCACTCACACCAATCCAGTATACATGAATTGCATTCACAACAATCCAGAATACTTGAATTGCACTCACAACAATCCAGAATACTTGAATTGCACTCACAACAATCCAGAATACTTGAATTGCACTCACACCAATCCAGTATACATGAATTGCACTCACAACAATCCAGTATACATGAATTGCATTCACAACAATCCAGAATACTTGAATTGCACTCACGCCAATCCAGTATACATGAATTGCACTCACAACAATCCAGAATACTTGAATTGCATTCACAACAATCCAGAATACTTGAATTGCACTCACAACAATACAGAATACTTGAATTGCACTCACAACAATCCAGAATACTTGAATTGCATTCACTACAATCCAGAATACTTGAATTGCACTCACAACAATACAGAATACTTGAATTGCATTCACAACAATCCAGAATACTTGAATTGCACTCACAACAATCCAGAATACTTGAATTGCACTCACAACAATCCAGAATACTTGCATTGCACTCACAACAATCCAGAATACTTGAATTGCACTCACAACAATCCAGAATACTTGAATTGCACTCACAACAATCCAGAATACATGAATTGCACTCACACCAATCCAGTATACATGAATTGCACTCACAACAATCCAGTATACATGAATTGCATTCACAACAATCCAGAATACCAGAATTGCATTCACAACAATCCAGAATACTTGAATTGCATTCACAACAATCCAGAATACATGAATTGCATTCACAACAATCCAGAATACATGAATTGCATTCACAACAATCCAGAATACTTGAATTGCACTCACAACAATCTAAAATACTTGATTGCACTCACAATCTAGAATACTTGAATTGCACTCACAACAATCCAGAATACTTGAATTGCACTCACTACAATCCAGAATACTTGAATTGCACTCACAACAATCCAGAATACCACACTTGCATTCACAACAATCCAGAATACAACAATTGCATTCACAACAATCCAGAATACTTGAATTGCATTCACATCAATCCAGAATACTTGATTGCACTCACAACAATCTAGAATACTTGATTGCACTCACAATCCAGAATACTTGAATTGCACTCACAACAAACAAGAATACTTGAATTGCATTCACAGCAATCCAGAATACGTGAATTGCACTCACAACAATCCAGAATACTTGATTGCACTCACAATCCAGAATACTTGAATTGCACTCACAACAATGCAGAATACTTGAATTGCACTCACAACAATCCAGTATACATGAATTGCACTCACATCAATCCAGTATACATGAATTGCATTCACAACAATCCAGAATACTTGAATTGCACTCACAACAATCCAGAATACTTGAATTGCACTCACAACAATCCAGTATACATGAATTGCACTCACAACAATCCAGTATACATGAATTGCATTCACAACAATCCAGAATACTTGAATTGCACTCACACCAATCCAGTATACATGAATTGCACTCACAACAATCCAGAATACTTGAATTGCATTCACAACAATCCAGAATACTTGAATTGCATTCACAACAATCCAGAATACTTGAATTGCATTCACAACAATCCAGAATACTTGAATTGCATTCACAACAATCCAGAATACTTGAATTGCATTCACAACAATCCAGAATACCAGAATTGCACTCACAACAATCCAGAATACTTGAATTGCATTCACAACAATCCAGAATACCAGAATTGCACTCACAACAATCCAGAATACCAGAATTGCACTCACAACAATCCAGAATACCAGAATTGCACTCAGAACAATCCAGAATACTTGAATTGCACTCACAACAATCCAGAATACCAGAATTGCATTCACAACAATCCAGAACACATGAATTGCATTCACAACAATCCAGAATACTTGAATTGCACTCACAATAATCCAGATTACTTGAATTGCATTTACAACAATCTAAAATACTTGATTGCACTCACAATCCAGAATACTTGAATTGCACTCACAACAATCCAGATTACTTGAATTGCATTTACAACAATCCAGAATACTTGAATTGCACTCACAACAATCCAGAATACTTGAATTGCACTCACAACAATACAGAATACTTGAATTGCACTCACAACAATCCAGAATACTTGAATTGCATTCACAACAATACAGAATACTTGAATTGCATTCACAACAATCCAGAATACTTGAATTGCACTCACAACAATACAGAATACTTGAATTGCATTCACAACAATCCAGAATACTTGAATTGCACTCACAATACAGAATACTTGAATTGCACTCACAACAATCCAGAATACTTGAATTGCATTCACTACAATCCAGAATACTTGAATTGCACTCACAACAATACAGAATACTTGAATTGCATTCACAACAATCCAGAATACTTGAATTGCACTCACAACAATACAGAATACTTGAATTGCACTCACAACAATCCAGAATACTTGAATTGCATTCACTACAATCCAGAATACTTGAATTGCATTCACTACAATCCAGAATACTTGAATTGCACTCACAACAATCCAGAATACTTGAATTGCATTCACTACAATCCAGAATACTTGAATTGCATTCACAACAATCTAGAATACTTGATTGCATTCACAACAATCCAGAATACTTGAATTGCACTCACAACAATCCAGAATACTTGAATTGCACCCACAACAATCCAGAATACTTGAATTGCACTCACAACAATCCAGAATACTTGAATTGCATTCACAACAATCCAGAATACCAGAATTGCATTTACAACAATTCAGAATACTTGAATTGCATTTACAACAATCCAAAATACATTAATTGCACACTCTCAACAATCCAGAATAGATTAATTCTTGTTTTTATTTCGTCCATCTGTTAATGATTTAAAAAAATCAAATTGACATATATTCAAATTATATTCTGATAAACTTGGTTGAATATTTAAACAGTACATTAAACAATTCTTTGGCAAATGCAAAAACACAATATTTAAATTTCATCTCAAGATAATCTTTGGTGAAATTAGTATATTCATATTTATTAAAAACAAATTAAGTTGTTAATCTTGCCACTAGAGGGCTACACCATCATACTTATGTGATTCACTAATTTCCACATGCTCTGAAAGTAATAACAAACTTGTGACTAGGAGGAAGAATTGTATTACTTTTCTAAGTGATTAAACACCAACAACATAGACATATCTTGGTTATAAAGAAATGTAATATATCATTCACTTATTACAACCTATCATATATTTTGGAACAGTGGACAGTTTGATAATAACAACAACTCAAAACAGTGTCAGTTAGAAAGACATTTTTGTAGTTCTTAAAATCTAAATGTCAAGAGATGGTACACTGTAATCTTTTATATCAAATGTTATCACTGAAGACAGAAAGTGTTACAGAGTATGTTCTAGCAAGTTGATAATAAAAACAGGAAAAAAAAACGGTTACCAATGAGGGCGATATAACATACAGTTTAGTTGACAAGTTAATGATACAAATACGAGCAGCCTGTAGGTTGATATAGCTAAGCTTTTTGATGTGCATAATATGAAAGGTGTTTTAAAATTACCAAATGAAATTTACAAAAAACTGAATACATCAAATCAATATAACAATGGTTCTTCCAAGATACCTACATATAAATACATACATTTTAAATAATCATGAAACTTGGGGCCACAGGGAAAAAGTGAATACATACTACTAGTATGTTACCCTCATTTAAATAAAGAGTATTATTATACATCTGTCACTGTAACGGCATAAGTTACAGCATGCCATAATCTGGCGGCATTTTACGGGGTATTTTCATCCTACCATGTAAAGAAATGCAAATTCCAAATATGGAATGATTACGCACGTAAGCGTTCCAAGCGTAATAATAAAAACAGACATGGCATCAGGTTTTGTATCCTTGGAAGGAAAAGATGTATAATAATAAGGTTATCACTCATACAGCACGCCGCTTATCAACCTCCGCTGCATGTTGGTCGATACTCAAGCTGTACTGTCGTCATGCATACTTTGAGGTATTCTCGTAATAATCTTATATTATTATTATTGAACTATTTGCTAAAACTATATAATTGATGATATCATTATGAAATGATCAAATCTGACAGAGGTACGCACACTGTACCTTCATATAAAATATCAAACACCAATCAGATTAGCCTGTTCTAGCAGAAGTTGAGAGTAGATTTGTTACCAAAAATATTCATTGAAATTAGGGAACCAAAGTTATCATCATGAAATGAACAATTCTTATCAATAAGAAGTTGAAAATATTCACTAAAATTAGAGAATTGAATTTATTGTCACAAAATGAATAAATCTGAGAGAGAATCACCCAAGAAACATGTTTGTAGTAAGTACAAAACTGTTAAAACTAATGGTTTTTAAGAAGATGATTAACATATAAAGTTGATGTAGCGAGTCAATGTCCATAGACAATCTGTAATATAATGTATGCTGTAAACTTTGAGAGCTAAAATTAGACAATTAGACATAGCTGTGGATTCGTAGACCCATAAATATCAAATTAACAAATATTTACATATAAAGTTCTGATTTGCATAGATTCTATTTATATCAAGTGTTTACATCAGGTTTAAAAATATAATTAATAATATTTACCATTTTATCTTATGATAATGAACATTAAATCAAATACTACAGATATACATATACATAGTAACAGGTAATAAATTAAATTGCTGGCAAACCAATCATAAATATACAATTAACTAAAAGTATATGTATTTTGCTAACAAGCAAAGTTAACACATTTGAAAAAATAATTTTGGGTTATTAGGAGGGATTATATAACATTATGCTAAGAGTGTATGCCATAATTAAAGCAAATTGCAAAACATCACAAATAATAAATTGTTTTAGCAGCTTGAACTATGACCTGCATCATGTTAAAACAAATATTCAGAATTATTTGGCAAAAAAATTATGTTTACTAAACATGTACTTGCTATAACAGTCAACAACACATTAGGTAAATTATTATAAATCTGCTTGACTACAGTTATTATAAAACTATATCTCAACTGTCAGTTCAGGAAACCAGCCTGACAAACACAGAAAATTTAGGTGAATCTAAAAACATTAAGACTACAATACATTTTAAAATAACTTTGATAAAACGCACTCCCTTCATACTGTGTTCAGGGACTAGGGATAAAAATACAGCAAATTTAAACATCAAAAATAAAACAAGTTTTTAATATAAAAGCAAATGAGGTACACCATATTACTGGTACCTCTATTACAACCATCATGAGCACTGCATTGATTTTATCACAGTATAAATGAACTAAATACAACGAGTGTAATACACAATATAAAACATTCAGTTTTTAAAAAATGTGTAGATTATCAATACTTGTATGTTCCATATGCCAACACTATAGGACAATTATATGGACAGACTAGTCTATCAATATAACTTGTACAAAGAACTTACAAATCAAGCAGTCTATGTCTGTAACATGCAAACAAATTAACAGTCTGATATATCAAATCAAATTAAGTACTGGTGTATATTAAAAATATTCAGCAAGCACAAAAACAATATGTGACACCTACCGGGTAATACATATTGCAAACACTGTATCAAATACAAGTACTCCAACAACAAATAAATAAATACATGCATGGCAAAATAGAATTTTCATTACATACAAGGATTATATTTACTCTCAAATGAAGCTATTCACATAGCCTATTCTTAATGTGCTATAATGATACAAAACACTCCCTATCTTATTGCCAACAAATCTCACTTCAAGGTTTTTATAAAACAACTTCAGGCTTTATATTTATTCTTTTTAAGTTTTTCTAAATTATACAAGCTTTTATGTTTTGTTTAAGTAGATTACCAAGTTTTCTTTTAAACTACCGGTATATGGGTTTTTGCAACTTACACACAACTATAGACTTTCAACTGAATTGACTACTACAAAATTTGGAATCATAATGAAAATATCTGTGCCAAGGATTAAATGGATATTCTCAAAAAAACATTTAATCTGAGAATGAATTTTATATTTTTTTGTGCTCATTTAAACACAATTAGAATTTGGTAATTTAAAATCACGAACAAACCTGTCACTAATTTGTAATTTTATCATAAGAAAATTTAACAAGTAATAACTTGTTATTTATTTTTACATTTTTAAATTTTGCAAAAATGTAAATCTAGCTGTAAATGTTCCATCTTAAGTATCTATTGCTAGAAGTCACGTACTACATCAGTTTACTCAAATATTGCATTGTAAATGTCAAAAGGTAGGGTGGGGCGTTTTGGGGGTGGGTGAGTAAGTGTGTTGGTAGGTAGGCATATTAACCCAGTGTCCCTAAATGGTATAATATGGGTGGAATTAGGCAAATTAACCCAGCATCCCTAAATGGTACAATCCAGTGTAATTAGGCATATTAACCCAATATCCCTGAATGGTACAATCAGGGTTGAATTAGGCATATTAACCCAGTATCCCTAAATGATACAATCCGGGTGGAATTAGGCATATTAACCCAGTATCCCTAAATGGTACAATCTGGGTTGAATCAGGCATATTAAACCAATATAGCTAATGGTACAATCCATTGGAATTAGGCATATTAACCCAGTATCCCTAAACGATACAATCTGGGTGGAATTAGGCATATTAACCCAGTATCCCTGAATGGTACAATCTGGGTGGAATTAGGCATATTAACCCAGTATCCCTAAATGGTACAATCTGGGTGGAATTAGGCATATTAACCCAGTATCCCTGAATGGTACAATCTGTGTGGAATTAGGCATATTAACCCAGTATCCCTAAATGATACAATCTGGGTGGAATTAGGCAAATTAACCCAGCATCCCTAAATGGTACAATCCAGTGTAATTAGGCATATTAACCCAATATCCCTGAATGGTACAATCAGGGTTGAATTAGGCATATTAACCCAGTATCCCTAAATGATACAATCCGGGTGGAATTAGGCATATTAACCCAGTATCCCTAAATGGTACAATCTGGGTTGAATCAGGCATATTAAACCAATATAGCTAATGGTACAATCCATTGGAATTAGGCATATTAACCCAGTATCCCTAAACGATACAATCTGGGTGGAATTAGGCATATTAACCCAGTATCCCTGAATGGTACAATCTGGGTGGAATTAGGCATATTAACCCAGTATCCCTAAATGGTACAATCTGGGTGGAATTAGGCATATTAACCCAGTATCCCTGAATGGTACAATCTGTGTGGAATTAGGCATATTAACCCAGTATCCCTAAATGATACAATCTGGGTGGAATTAGGCATATTAACCCAGTACCCCTAATGGTACAATCCAGTGGAATTAGGCATATTAACCCAGTATCCCTAAATGGTACAATCTGGGTGGAATAAGGCATATTAACTCAATATCCCTGAATGTTACAATCTGGGTTGAATCAGGCATATTAACCCAGTATCCCTGAATGGTACAATCTGTGTGGAATTAGGCATATTAACCCAGTATCCCTAAATGATACAATCTGGGTGGAATTAGGCATATTAACCCAGTACCCCTAATGGTACAATCCAGTGGAATTTGGCATATTAACCCAGTATCCCTAAATGGTACAATCTGGGTGGAATAAGGCATATTAACTCAATATCCCTAAATGGTACAATCCGGGTGGAATTAGGCATATAACCTAACATATAATTAAGTCATCATGTGTTTTAACAGCTTTTACACAGACAATTCTCATCCATGTAAAGTCAATTCACTTGGTCATATTTGTGTTGGTTGTACCAGACACTGAACTTCCTTGATGGAACAATTGAAGTTGAGTCCAATTCTCAGGTTAGTGGTATCATGATGAATGAGGTTGCAGACAACAACAACAGATTTGTGTGTCTGATGCAGTGTTGTATTTATGGTTGCTATGCACTATTCAGGTAAAGTGTTAGTGTTCTGCATGAACATCATGATTAGAGAATACTTCATTTTCATTATTTCGATTCTTTTCCATAGCCTGCTGTTTTAAAGTCTCTAAAGACAAATTAACCTGTGAAAAAGGAATAAATAAAGAAATTGTTATTAATTGCTATGGCCATTATCATCATCATTAAGGCTGTAACAGGTGTAAAACATGGTAAAAATTGGTATGTGATTCAGTTATTCTTAGATATAGATGAATACAGTAGTGTAAATGCTCTACCAATGTTTGTCTATAGAAAATTTTCACAGCATGTGTGGAAAAAAACTTGATCTCAGTTCTAATAGAGAGTCAGGATTTAAACTTGATATAAGGCAAGACTTGCTGCCTGAATGCTTTGCAAGAACCAAAATCATGCCCTCAGTGATGAATTTAATAGAACATACTGATTTATACTAGTATGACATAACAATGAAGGGAAGTGCAGCATATTTATGTGATGTAACTGCTTTGAAATGCTGCACTGATATGCCATTTATATGATTTAACCGCTTGAAATGCTGCACTGATATGCCATTTATATGATTTAACCGCTTGAAATGCTGCACTGATATGCCATTTATATGATTTAACCGCTTGAAATGCTGCACTGATATGCCATTTATATGATGTAACTGCTTTGAAATGCTGCACTGATATGCCATTTATATGATTTAACCGCTTGAAATGCTGCACTGATATGCCATTTATATGATGTAACTGCTTTGAAATGCTGCACTGATATGCCATTTATATGATGTAACCGCTTTGAAATGCTGCACTGATATGCCATTTATATGATTTAACCGCTTGAAATGCTGCACTGACATGCCATTTATATGATGTAACCGCATGAAATGCTGCACTGACATGCCATTTATATGATGTAACCGCTTTGAAATGCTGCACTGATATGCCATTTATATGATGTAACCGCTTGAAATGCTGCACTGACATGCCATTTATATGATGTAACCGCTTTGAAATGCTGCACTGATATGCCATTTATATGATTTAACCGCTTGAAATGCTGCACTGATATGCCATTTATATGATGTAACCGCTTTGAAATGCTGCACTGATATGCCATTTATATGATGTAACCGCTTTGAAATGCTGCACTGACATGCCATTTATATGATTTAACCGCTTTGAAATGCTGCACTGACATGCCATTTATATGATGTAACCGCTTTGAAATGCTGCACTGATATGCCATTTATATGATGTAACCGCTTGAAATGCTGCACTGATATGCCATTTATATGATGTAACCGGTTTGAAATGCTGCACTGACATGCCATTTATAAGATGTAACCGCTTTGAAATGCTGCACTGATATGCCATTTATATGATGTAACCGCTTTGAAATGCTGCACTGACATGCCATTTATATGATGTAACCGCTTGAAATGCTGCACTGATATGCCATTTATATGATGTAACAGCTTTGAAATGCTGCACTGACATGCCATTTATATGATGTAACCGCTTTGAAATGCTGCACTGACATGCCATTTATATGATGTAACCGCTTTGAAATGCTGCACTGATATGCCATTTATATGATGTAACCGCTTTGAAATGCTGCACTGACATGCCATTAATAAGATGTAACCGCTTGAAATGCTGCAGTGATATGCCATTTATATGATGTAACCGCTTTGAAATGCTTCACTGACATGCCATTTATATGATGTAACCGCTTTGAAATGCTGCACTGATATGCCATTTATATGATGTAACCGCTTTGAAATGCTGCACTGATATGCCATTTATATGATGTAACCGCTTTGAAATGCTGCACTGACATGCCATTTATATGATGTAACCGGTTTGAAATGCTGCACTGACATGCCATTTATATGATGTAACCGCTTTGAAATGCTGCACTGACATGCCATTTATATGATGTAACTGCTTTGAAATGCTGCACTGACATGCCATTTATGTGATGTAACCGGTTTGAAATGCTGCACTGACATGCCATTTATATGATGTAACCGCTTGAAATGCTGCAGTGATATGCCATTTATATGATGTAACCGCTTTGAAATGCTGCACTGACATGCCATTTATATGATGTAACCGGTTTGAAATGCTGCACTGACATGCCATTTATATGATGTAACCGGTTTGAAATCCTGCACTGATATGCCATTTATATGATGTAACTGCTTTGAAATGCTGCACTGACATGCCATTTATATAATGTAACCGGTTTGAAATGCTGCACTGACATGCCATTTATATGATGTAACTGCTTTGAAATGCTGCACTGACATGCCATTTATGTGATGTAACCGCTTTGAAATGCTGCACTGACATGCCATTTATATGATGTAACTGCTTTGAAATGCTGCACTGACATGCCATTTATATGATGTAACTGCTTTGAAATGCTGCACTGACATGCCATTTATATGATGTAACCGGTTTGAAATGCTGCACTGACATGCCATTTATATGATGTAACTGCTTTGAAATGCTGCACTGATATGCCATTTATATGATGTAACCGCTTTGAAATGCTGCACTGACATGCCATTTATGTGATGTAACCGCTTTGAAATGCTGCACTGATATGCCATTTATATTATGTAACCGCTTTGAAATGCTGCACTGACATGCCATTTATATGATGTAACTGCTTTGAAATGCTGCACTGACATGCCATTTATATGATGTAACCGGTTTGAAATGCTGCACTGACATGCCATTTATATGATGTAACTGCTTTGAAATGCTGCACTGATATGCCATTTATATGATGTAACCGCTTTGAAATGCTGCACTGACATGCCATTTATGTGATGTAACCGGTTTGAAATGCTTCACTGACATGCCATTTATGTGATGTAACTGCTTTGAAATGCTGCACTGACATGCCATTTATGTGATGTAACTGCTTTGAAATGCTGCACTGACATGCCATTTATGTGATGTAACCGGTTTGAAATGCTGCACTGACATGCCATTTATATGATGTAACAGCTTTGAAATGCTGCACTGACATGCCATTTATATGATGTAACCGGTTTGAAATGCTGCACTGACATGCCATTTATATGATGTAACCGGTTTGAAATGCTGCACTGACATGTCATTTATGTGATGTAACCGCTTTGAAATGCTGCACTGACATGCCATTTATATGATGTAACCGCTTTGAAATGCTGCACTGACATGCCATTTATGTGATGTAACTGCTTTGAAATGCTGCACTGACATGCCATTTATATGATGTAACTGCTTTGAAATGCTGCACTGATATGCCATTTATATGATGTAACCGCTTTGAAATGCTGCACTGACATGCCATTTATGTGATGTAACCGCTTTGAAATGCTGCACTGATATGCCATTTATATGATGTAACCGGTTTGAAATGCTGCACTGACATGCCATTTATATGATGTAACTGCTTTGAAATGCTGCACTGACATGCCATTTATATGATGTAACCGGTTTGAAATGCTGCACTGACATGCCATTTATATGATGTAACTGCTTTGAAATGCTGCACTGATATGCCATTTATATGATGTAACCGCTTTGAAATGCTGCACTGACATGCCATTTATGTGATGTAACCGGTTTGAAATGCTTCACTGACATGCCATTTATGTGATGTAACTGCTTTGAAATGCTGCACTGACATGCCATTTATGTGATGTAACTGCTTTGAAATGCTGCACTGACATGCCATTTATGTGATGTAACCGGTTTGAAATGCTGCACTGACATGCCATTTATATGATGTAACAGCTTTGAAATGCTGCACTGACATGCCATTTATATGATGTAACCGGTTTGAAATGCTGCACTGACATGCCATTTATATGATGTAACCGGTTTGAAATGCTGCACTGACATGCCATTTATGTGATGTAACCGCTTTGAAATGCTGCACTGACATGCCATTTATATGATGTAACCGCTTTGAAATGCTGCACTGACATGCCATTTATGTGATGTAACTGCTTTGAAATGCTGCACTGACATGCCATTTATGTGATGTAACTGCTTTGAAATGCTGCACTGACATGCCATTTATGTGATGTAACCGCTTTGAAATGCTGCACTGACATGCCATTTATGTGATGTAACCGCTTTGAAATGCTGCACTGATATGCCAAACATGTACATAACACTTTTATCTATATACATTCATCATATCTTAACTAAGGGTAAGGTTTCATCTTCTCTTTTTTTAAATCAATATTTTTTTTAGAACAGCATTTAATTATGTTTTTCCAAAATGAATAATGTCAATGAAGTTATTAATGTTAATTAACCAAAATGTAAACTCACCTGTGACAATGCTGCTAAGTTAGCAGCCAGTGTTGCATGAATTTTTTCCACTGTTGCTGTGTGTACACGATGATTTAACAAGTATGAATCTCCATAAGCCTGATTACTGTACGGAAAAATGAATAAGATGACAAATATAGCATTACTGTGACACAAACAACATTTGTATGCATGCAACTATTATTTAACAGATCGCACTAGGGTTGACATAACCCAGTACCCCTAAATGGTACAATTTGGGTTTAACAGAAAAAAACAAATATACTTCTTTTATGGTAAATTTTCACAATGGGACATGTGGTCTCTTTGATCTTACAGAAAGATTTTGCATTTTTACTGTGCGATGTGAAATACTTATTTGTGAGGGAAAATAAGACTTACATGTAACTATGGTGATACTGCGGTGTCCACAAGTTTTCACTGCTTGTCTCTAGCACAGGCTGTAGTTGAAATATACGATAGGATAATACCACAGATGATACCAAGAGAAATATTGCACTGTCAAAACAAAAATAAAGAATGTTCATTCCATGTATCTACATGTATATTGACAACATTACTACATGCAAGGACAATAGAATAAAACAAGCAGCCTGTTGGCTGAGATAGCTCCGCTGTTAGCAATGCACATTTCAATTAAAGAACTGAAAATATCATTAGAAAATGAACAATTTGTATAGTATTAAAGCAATCAGAAGTAGAAAATATCACTTTTTACCAAAAATTACAAAAATATTCATCAAAATTAGAGAAAGTTATCATCACAAAATGAACAAATCTGAGAGAGGTCCACAAGTAGTACCTATACAGCCGGAACACAACCCACTGTCATAGAGGGCGCTTATTAGACATAGGTCATGTGACAAATTTCAAATGTCAGCTATAGAATTACGTATTTCCGATAGGCCAGCAAAACTGTTATTTTGAACACCGTAGTCTTTGAAAATTTGAAATTTTCTGCCATATATGATGAAATCTATTTCTTATGTGCTAAATAGTGCGCTTGATTCGGGCCAGCAGTATTTTTAGAATTGCCAAACATCATTTGTCCATGTCGTTAGCGAGGAAAAAATGGGTCATCGGAGCGAGTTTTTTTATTCATAATACTATAATAATATCTTCGCATGTAAAGAACAGATAGAAATAGACAGCTACGCAAATGATGATAGAACAAATGTAATAAATTCAAATCAACCTCTAGTTTATATGATAAGGATAAATGTCATTTAAAAAACTGTTTCATCCTAACAACCTTTCAGAGTGAACACTGTAAGAGATGGGTTTTCAAACATTGACTCAATCAAAATTGTAATTTGTAATTTTTATTAACACTTACACATTCCCCGGAGGGATTGGCAATGGTTACAAAAGTTTAAAAAGGAATAAAAGATTACAAAACAGTAAATAGATAAAAAAAGCAACAAAACAATCTAAGCTAATACATTACAGATAATAGCAAGTATAAAATTATGATACTACGATAGATAGAAGACAAAATGCAAAACATAAAAGAGTAAGAGAAGGTTGTCACTGGGGTTGCTGTCTTATTTCAAAACACTTCTTTAGGTACCTTGCTACGGGGAGTGTTAGGCCACTGTTGTTTAGCAAGGCTATAAATTGTGTCTTTGGTGGCAAATTTTTAAAGTTTTGGATTTTGGTTTTTGCCATTTCGAATAGGACATTTCGTTCGGGGGTGTATCTTTTACATGACATCATGAGGTGATACTCATTTTCTACTTCATCTATTAGCAAGGGGTATTCCTTTGTGTCTGCCAGTCTCAATTTTCAAGTTATGGTCACTGAGGCGGAATTTAGTTAAATGTTCGCGCATCTCAATGTTTTTCAGGGTAACAAGGTATGTTTCGAAGGCAAAATTGTTTTTTAATTCTCTGTATGTTCTTAATTTTTTTTTTTCATTTTGTTTTGATCGATTGTCATATGTAATTCACTTTTCCAAGTTGATATGAATGATGTTTGTATATTTTTGTTGATTTGTCCTAATTGCCTTGCTGTTAGAGTTTCATCGCTGTCGATCAGGTAAGACTGGTTGATGTTATTTAAAAGGGAATCTATATTGGTGTACCATTTACTATTAATGTCTTTATTTTCTTGGAAAGCCAGTTTTAGTAATGGATTTGACGAGTTCTTTATACGATTAAAATATTTTATCATTTTTTTTTCGATAAAAGTCTCCAATGGGTAACGTTCAAGTTTGGCGTATAAACCCATTGTTGTAGTGTTTTTGGATGTACCCAAAAGAAAACGAAGATAATTTATATGTACATCTTCAATTGGTGATTTTAGTGAAATTTCATCTCCCCATACATCACTACCATATGTGAGAATTGGTCTGATTAGTTTATCAAAATTGTGATATAGCATGTGTTTTACTGGATTTTGGAAATGGGGCTTTCAATGTATTCGTATGACAGAAGACATTGTTATTTCATTATATTTTTAAAACCTTTTTATGAAAATGACTGTTTTGGTAACATTAAAAACGTAACTTCATATTAGCCGGACATTAGAAATATTTCTGCCTCAAGCTCAACACTCCAGAAACAAGCGCTGAGTAGTCAGAGCTAGTATGTTAACCCATAGATGACGAATAAAACAAAATATACTGAAACCCTCAACTTGACCAAAAACATCACAATACGATTAGTAGGCAATACTGGTCTCTTTGGCATTATGTATTGGTTGACGGTATTCTACTTGGTCCAAAAATGTTAACACCTTTCCTAAAATAGCACCCTTGTGAGTTACCTATTGATATGCTAATTTTTGTATATTTGTCCACTGATTTTCAAACAGTGTTACATGACCTTGGTTAGCTAACTCTGTATAATCTCTATTGTGTTCAGAGTTGAATATGAGACTGCCCTGTTGGTTGTATACACATTATTATATTAAGCTTTTAATTATTTGTAACCCTTACTCATTTCCCGAACACTGTATTTTTTGTGGAGAGCTTAGACGTCTATAACATTATAAAGGTTTTAGGATTGCAAAATTTACTTGGCTGAATTCTTTAGTGGTCTGAGGATGAATCAATGAGATCACAGCTGCCTGGTTGAATCATGCAGTTAAATGGAAACACATATCCAAGGCACTTAATAATCAATTAACATGTTTTTACGGCAAGAAAAGAAACAAGTGGCGAAGTTCTACTAAAATTGTCCTGGTTAATTTTATTTTTTTCCTATGATTCTCCTCACATGTCATGTTGAGATGATCGCTAGATATGGTGTCCGATAGACTGGGATCCACACTGGACTGGTTATCTGAGAATTACATGAGGCTAAAGTTCTTGTAACTATAAATTTACCCGCTTTTATTCCTATATTTTTTTTGGAACAGATCCCCCAAACGTTATCAGACCAGTTATTGTGTATGGGAGTGACATTTGGGGAGAAGAAAATTCTACAAAATCAATTGTAGAGGATGTTCAGCTTACATACTATCGGTACATTCTTGGTATCTCAAAAAATACACCAATCATGGCAATATATAGTGAATTGGGAAAATTACCTCTTGACTCTTTTATTAAGAAACAAATGATAAAATATGCCAATCGTATTGCAAATTCCACAAATACTCTACTTCAAGAAGCATACTATGTCAATAAAATTATTAAAAGTAAATGGTTTAAAAGACTTGATTTGATATTAAAAAATATTAACCATTCTTATCTTTTAAATGAAACAAATATTATCTCATTATCAAAACTAAAAACAATTGATGAGAAATTAAAAGAAGAGTATACAACTGAGTGGAAAAATGAAATAAATTATGACAATAGGAAAAAATCAAATTCTAAAAATAAACAAAGAACCTACAAACTTTTTAAAACCAAAATTGAACAAGAAAACTACTTAACAATTATGAAAAACAATGAACTTCGCAAATCCTTAACAAAATTTAGGCTTGGCAACCACTGTCTGAAAATTGAAACAGGTCGGCATATAGGATTGGATTTTAAAGACAGAGTCTGCAATATGTGCGACAATGACCATGTTGAAGATGAACAACATTTTGTCACAAATTGTCCTCATTACAATGAAATAAGATTAAAACTTTACATTGTAGCTAATAAACGTATACCAAATTTTGACAAATTTAGTAATGAAAATAAATTCATATCATTACTAAGTAACGAGAAAATGTCAATTCCTTTAGCACAATATTTAAAAAACTGTTTTAATTAAAGACAGCAGCACCTACATAAACTAAGCCAGTAACACATTCCTTGTATACAAATTTATCTTTTTTTTTTTTAATGCTTTTTTGTTCCCTTACTTTTTATGTAGTTATTTTTCTTTTACTAATATTTGATTTGTAACACTTTTCATCCCCTCCGGGGGATGTTGTGTGTTAATAAATAAATTCATTGCAATCGTGCATTCTATGCACCACACAAGATTCATTAACTACAGTCAAATTTTTATAGATATATGAGGCATAAATATTTACGGTGCAAACTTCAACGTTAAGTGGCGCGAACGCTCAGACGACGGGAATTGTCGTCAATCTTTTTTTACTTCATTTGGTTGTGTACACTTCAGATTTTATGTATACTGTATGTGACATGCAAACGCATGGTGTCATCGAGTACTGTCAGTGCTACCGTAATAACAATCTTAGTTCCAATAATTACTGAGGCTTTTATTAAGAAAGGGGAAGTAGCCAAACTGTGAATAAATGCATGCTTATTCTATTCATTCGCATTAAGTGCCATTTTCACACTTTTTTCACTCCCGTTTATAGATCACGTATGGTCGATTTCCTTGATGGGACTTATCTATGCGAGTTCCAAAGGACGGACAGTGATTGTAGTTAGTAGAGGTCTGACACAATTTTCCCAAAATTTCATTTCATTCGACTGAATATTATTATGTCACTGCCCGGTATGTAGTAGTCCATATGGGCGCAGGCTACAACTCGGGAGAGGATACAGATATCGAGAAGTAGATACTCAAGTCATAGCCTCCTTGGAATCAAGAAATTGTTATGTACTGGTATTGACGAAACCAGAATCCGTTTCTTTCTTCTAATTTTGTCACCAGATATATACCATCTCAATGTCATAGTATTCATATCGATAGGATGGGCTTAGCAACTAAAATGTTCTCAATGCAGAATTTCTTAAATCTTGTGATTAATAACGCTTTGCTTCAAAGATCCTTACATAATATTTCTATTTTAAACAACTCACATAATTTACAAATACAGACCATATTATCTACTACTGTATTAACGGGATAGCTGACAAATAGGATGAATGCAACAACTGTGGCAACGTTCTGAAAAAGTACTGGATTGTACCTTTTTAAAAGGTACAGCCCGCACTTTCACTCGTGCATGATAAATGTTAGTACTAATATCACTAATTCTCTAATAATTCACTGAGAATAAAAACGTGCAATGCCGCGCCCTTCATAAAGGATGCAAGGTGCCTCCCTGCTGTTTTTAACCAATAACCCAGAAATGCTGAAAATGCCACTGTCTACAAAGATAAAGAGGTAAAAACGATCCAGGATTGGCACAAATCCTGGTAATTTCGGTCATTATTTGCATTACAAAATTCTGCCAATCCGTGGACGGGATCGCATATACATGTACCATAGTGGTGAAACCTTCATGCTCAGACTTGGGTTGCCTGAAGTTTCGGGAATGACATGGTATGATGTAATACTGTTTTGATGGTTTTAGCATAGACGGGCTCAATTCTATGGTTATAGATACAATTCTACCATGTTACAAATAATTCGGACAACTAATTTATTCAAATTTATTAGTGATATGATCTAATGGCCCAAGTTTCATACCATGAGTGATATAATATTAGACCACAGTTCTCTATACACTGCGAAACAACGCAATGCCTCAGGCCATCAGTGTTCTTGATTGTGACAAGAAAGTCACCGCCGAAACTAGGGTGCGGTTGCAGTATGGTGATGCATAGGCAATGTTTGTAGCTGCAACAGCTTCCTGTGTGGTATAACAATCATTTCATTGAAATAAAAACAGCATTGTTTTTTAATGAAACTTGTGTGCCAAGTTGTATAGTAATGCGTTATTTATGTTCTAACCACTCACTGACATCCCGATGCCGTGACACGTTACTATGCGTAAGCAAGAACAAGAATATCTCCCTGTTTCTGTTTTTTGTGTCAAATCAAAAGATTGGCAAGTATTTCGTTTATGATTAAACCTTGTAATATTTGAATTGCTTGCAAAAACAATGAAACAATCTCGAAATATATTTCATTGGAAACTTAGACCAGAAGACGCTGGGGTGGACAAAAATTACGTAAATTGATAAAGTCTCTGAACTATGCTATTAGTGGTTATTTGTTCAGTGCCCAATCCAACGCAACTTTTTTACACCTATGGTGGGGATTAACAGATAAACGTACCCCAAAATTGTGGGGTAAGTACCGGGTATCGAGTAGTATATCGTCGGCGTAGTTATAATGGTAAAGATTCGGATTAAATTCGGCCGGAAGACAGCTACATGTAACATTGAAAGATTCAGAGACCGCTCGATAAACATATCATGCTACGCAAACGCCATCAGAAAGAAACAGAAAGTGGCTTATCATACACACCAGTGCAAAGGTCAAAAGGCAACACTTGTTAAGTGTAGCATTGATATTTTAAAATTAAATTATGAATTAGTCAAAACAGAAAATGAAAAAGTGGTTTATAAAAAAATGCGACACTTACAAAAACGCCAAACTTAATGTTTTGATTTTGAACGATGAATATGAAGGTCATTGTAAATTGCATGATATTTTAATACATTCGTTGATTTTTGATCGAAAACCTATAGGACAACATTGCATTTGAGACCTGCATATTAGTTCATCATTTTTATGATTTTTGCCCAAGATTCTAAAATAACACAAAAAGAAAATACCGCAGGAAATTACCACATCACACCACATTTATATAAAAACAGGATTTCGTGCCGCTGGTGGCACTACTCAAATCTAATAATCGCCTCCAGTAACAGTAAAACGCTTGGCTGCGTTTCGCCTGTATATATGTGATATTAAAGCAATCAAACTTGCACTTTTTTAACAAGAAGTCAAAAATATCCCTTTTTACCAAAAATATTCATCAAAATTAGAGATTTAAAGATATCACCCTGAAATGAACAAACCTGGGAGAGGTCCACATATACATGTAGTACCTACATGTATATATGTAATATCAAAGTAATCAGACTTGCAGTTTTTTACAAGAAGTAAAAATTTAGGCAGATTTTGACATGAAATGAACAAATCTGAGAGGTCGATCTATCCAGGGTACATATACACCAAGTATCAAAGCACCCAGGCTTGTAGTTTTCAAGAAGTAGTCGAAAATATAAAACATTGACGCCAACGGACGCCGACAAGTCGACAGTGGAGCTAAAAAAACCAAACATTTTATTTCATTTCAAAATAATTTTTGGGTATTTCCACGCTCAATAATTTGAGTCAATTTTGATGACAATTAGGCAGAGGGTTCTCCGAACGCACCTATTCACTATGTTCAATTACCCACCATAGACTCCGGTCAGTCAAAATGACTATTTTGAACTGTAGGCATTAATCAGCGTTTCTGCCGGTGACGGAGAGATAGAATCTAGGTCAGGGAAAGCTCCATGACCCCAAGATTCTCTTTCCCTTACGTCACGAACCACGTGACTGAGGCCATATGGCAGCATCATTAACGGCTGTACAATCACTCTGGTCCCTTTCTCTCCGCCTCAAGGACTTAGACCAACGCTACAGAAAGAGTGGGGTGATTGGGGGGGACCCAGAGTCTATGGTGGGTATGAAATATGTTAATAGGTGGGTTCAGAGCTCTGTGTTGAGGCAGTAAAAGTAATATAGACCTCTAATACAGTCACAGTAAACCACCTGGTTATGGAAGTTGGGGAGGCCGGCCTATCCTGCCTGCCTGGGCCGTAACACAAAGACATGTGCCTGGCACCCCACCCCGAATCCTTTGTACGATTTGGTAGCAACTCCGTGCTTGAACCAGGCATAGAAGCAATTCCTCCTGACCCTCGGGGATGACGGTCAGGTGTAGATCGTGTCCAGGGAATTGGTGCTAGGCAAGAAACCCGATTCATGTCTTTAGTAGCACAACTTGATTGTCCATAACGGCAGTACATCATCCGAGAAGGACACTGTCCCCAGCTCTGGCTAACGCCTACCTGAGGCGAGGGCCAGTAGGAAGACGATTTTCCACGTCAACAATTTGAGTGGTGCTGATCGGAGAGGCTCAAAGGGCGGTCTGCTTAGAGCGGACAACACAGCCAACAAGTCCCAGTTGGGCGGTTACCTTGTATGGGGTCTCGGCGTCTGAAAAGCAGTAAATAGTCTCCTAATAATAGGACAATCGGCTAGTCTTGTTCCCGTACGCTCTCAATGGTGGGAGACAAGGCCGACCTGTAGCCAACGATCGCTGCGTAGGACAAACCCACTTTGTCAAACAGGTGGACGAAGGAGCCTGCTACCAGGCCAATAGAGGGATGGTATGGATCAATTTCCCTTCTGCTACACCAATCAGTGTATGCTCGCAGCCTAAAAATGTAGGCTGTGTTGGTGGAATATCTGTTCGCCCTGGTCAGGACGTTGGCAGCCCGCTCAGATAAAGCTTTCGTATGTGTGGGTCTAATGAGAGCCTCTATGCGTGCAAGTGATATCCGCTGGGCTTGCTGGTTGTGCGCCGTCTGGTTGGGATTGCTGGTCCGTAAGTCCGGAAGCACTATTGGTGTTTCGACTAGCATTTCCGACAGAAGTGGAAACTAGGCCTTGTTTGGCCAATTGGGTGCGACCAATGATAATATGTCGAAGTTTTCTCCGGTGCCCGGTGAACTAGCGGGAAGGGAGGAAAGGCGTACACAAGTGAAAGCCGCCCTGAAAAGGAATCTGCCAGACTGTTCCTCACCCCTGGTAGGTGGTGTGCATTAGCTCCACATTGTATTCCAGGCACCAAAAGAGGATTTGCTCCGCTAGGACTGACAACGATGGGGAACGCGTCCCCCTTCCTTCTTGAAGGAGACCACCGCTGCGTTGCCTGTGCAGAGAAGGGCTCTGCGGTCTAGAACTACGGGTAGAAAGCATGCTAAGTATACTGCTTTCAGTTCGAGCGGGTTGATATGGTATGTCCGAAACTAATGCAGGGGTCTTATCCTTGGGCTTGTTCGTCCAATAGATGTGCTCCCCAACCTTGGGAGGAAGCATCTGTTACCAGAGTCATACCTGCGGCGAGTGGGTCCAAGGGGGCCCTCTGTCCGAGGTTGGCCAGTGTCGGCCACCAGGGCAGGGCTTCCTTCATTTGGACCAAGATCAAAACCCGCCTATCTAGTTTCCATAAGAGAGCTTGGCATTATAAAAGCGTTATGCGGTCGAATTAGTTCTTGGAGGGACACTGAGGGAACGTTGACTAGGCATTCGGCTTAGCGCTAAGCAACATGCTTGAAATAGCGAAACCAAGCTTACTCCATGCCAAGGGACACCAACTGCATGTTGGTTCGAGGTGGGACTTGTCAATTTACTAACGAGCCCAACTGGTGTTAGCCTGACGTGTTTGGCTATTAACCCCTAGTCCAAGTTGTGTAGTAACCAGTCGTCTAGGTACGGATTGAGGTGTACCAACATCTGTTTCATCACTCTGGTGAAAGCGTAGGGCGCTGTGCATAACCCAATCGGGGGCACCCGAAATTCGAATACTTGACCCAGCTGGCCGATTCGAAGGAGATGGCAACTCGCTGGGTGCATCGGTATGTGCAGGTAGGCCCCGCTTAAGTCTAGTGGGGGCTAGCCAGTCGAAACGGTGGATGGAGTGAAGAACCCTGAATGGCGTCTCCCTGTGGAACCGATCGAGGAGCACGTACTGATTCAGTCTGCCTAGGTCCAGAACCGGACGCCCGCCATAGTTCCGGCTGATCTACCCTGTGTATCGCGCCCTTTCCTAGCAAAACTGCTACTTCCTGCCTGATTGCTTCCACCTTGCGGGAGTCTCCTGTCAGTGCCCAATAGGGGAGACACTGACGGGGGAGATGGAGATTTCAGCGGTATCCCGTAACAGGATGTCACCATCTGGAAAGGTCCAGGTATCGGCCACCAGCTGGACTACACACGTGCAATCTGTGTACGACAAGGATATGTGGCCATGGGTTCGTCAGTTGCGAGGGGGGTGCTCTCTTCTCCCATGAAGTGAGTTTCCCCAAGGCCTGGAGTAGTCACTAAGTTGTGACCTGGCCACTCGTCGAACACATGCCTGTTCCCCTGGTTGCAGAGGTAAGCGTCAAAACATGCTTCCCCTACTGGGGAGCCACCACCTGACCCTTTTCTCCTCGGGGGTGCACCGCTACTCTTCCCTCCCATGGGAGGATATGAGCGCTTGCCTCCTGGCTGACCCTGGCTTGTGGACGACGCCCTAGGGCATTGTGTTTTCTGTGCTTGGGGTGCCCTCTGCTTACCCTTGGCAGGGCCAACTAGCTAGTGAATTTGATCTGAACCCTCTGGTTCATTGCACTTCGAAGCTCCGAGACTGTACCCGCCATTCCCTGAACCAAGAGGGTGGAAGATGTCCAGTCTGCGTCACTGGTGGGGGACGTACCCACTGACTCAGTTTGTCGGCGAAAACATGTGCGTCTAAGGCCGCGTCTCGTAGCACAGTGTTGGACCCGGCCAAGAGAGCCAGGTGACACTAGGAGATGTTGCATGTAGATGTGCGTTGGCCCACCAGTAAATGTGTCGTGTTCTGCCTCAGAGGTCTCCAGAGTCCTGGGCGCGCACAATAATGCGCTCAAGCAACACTGTCCTAAGGGGTGGATGGGTCGTCTCCGATTGAGCTGGCGAGAACGCCCATGGAACGCGGCTGTCCCCTTTTGCCCTGTTTGCCAAACGGAAATTCTTGGTCCCGGGGTCTGGGGAAAGAGCCTTGGGATCCGGTTGGGGGCATTTTGGTCTCATCCCACACTATGGGGTCTGATCCCAAAACCACACCGACTGGGTAGTGTTTGGTCCAGCGAGAAGTGTTGCCTATGTTTTGCCCACAAAGGTAAACCACCGCCTGAAAAAACAGACTGTGAGGATGCCCTCCAATCAGCGGGGGGAGACCAAGGAAAAATATCGGTACCTCCACCATCGGGCCTCCTACTCGACGTCCCGGTACCCGAAGCACCGGTAGCCGAGCGTGAGGACTTTCCACTCATGCCAAACACGCAACTCACTTTAACTGATTTGTTTACTGGACGCGCGACTTTGCTGTGAAGAAACGAGCGACGCGGTCAGTCTCAGCGATTTTGATGGCTCTGAAAGAAAATCTCAGGCCTCAGAACTCCAGTGAAAAAAACACGCCTTCATGGCAAAAACCCTGAACCCTGCACGCAGCTACGACAAAAGTATTTCGGATACGGGTTCTATGCTGGTAAATTCTGAATATACCACTGCACAGTCGACTCGAAACACGAGGAGACCCAAAAAAACGGCAGCGAGCCCTGGTGCTGTCATTACATCTATTCATTTCTAAATACATAGATCAAGTATAAAATGAAGACGACATACATGAGGGAAGCGAATTACAGTGGTAAAAGGTGCCGCCACGAAACCAACAAAGGGTTACGTAGTGGCGCCGAGTTTTAATTTCTTTGTTGTGAAAAAAATATCACACACAAAGGTGAAAACGACACGAGGGTAAAGAAGACAAGAAAAACTTATCCTACATGTACAAGTAAGAATGTCGAATGCCGCCCAGCGGCAACAACCCAGGCTAGAAATCCAGAAAGGAAAAAACAAAAGAGCCAGGCGGAGCTCCTCAGAATCATTCCCGACGAGGCGGAGATGAAAGAACTGCCATAACCAGGTGGTTTACTGCGACTGTATTAGAGGTCTATAATACTTTTACTGCCTCAACACAGAGCTCTGAACCCGCCTATTAACATATTTCATACCCACCATGGACTCCGGGTCCCCCCAACCACCCTACTCTTTCCGTAGCGTTGGTCTAAGTCCTTGAGGTGGAGAGAAAGGGACCAGAGTGATTGTACAGCCGTTAATGGCGCTGCCATATGGCCTCGGTCACGTGGTTCGTGACGTAAGGGGAAGAGAATCTTGGGGTCATGGGGCTACCTCTGACCTAGATTCTATCTCTCCATCTCCGACAGAATCTCTGATTAATGCCTACAGTTCAAAATAGTCATTTTGACTGACAGGAGTCTATGGTGGGTAATTGAACGTAGTGAATAAAGGTATCTCAATGCTATATTTTTATGTGGAAAACCTGCATTTCAAAATTGAACTGTGAAAAAAAAGTTTTAAATCAAATCATTCAATTTTTGTGAGATATTTTGTGCACGTTTCACAGTAAACAGAAAATCATTCATCACTGAGGGTGAATATATAATTGGTTCACACAACAATATCATTTTCTGATATAAACATGTATTTGGAAATATCATCAATTAGGTTTATAGTAGGAGTGTTTGAGACAAATTAAAGACTATGTAATGTTTGTCATACTTTCAGTATTACAATTTTTATGCCTTCTGGAGACCAAAAATTAAATAAACAAATAGGATCACAAGACAATATTTTGAACATGAAATGTCATGGAAAATGCTGACAATTTTGTGATATTATTTATTTATATCTCAAAATTGTGTTTGGTCACTTAGGATGAAAGAATCATTATTATTGATACAAATCCTAATATTGTTTAAACATTTCAGAAAATTTACATATAATTAATTTTTTAGTAGGACAAAATTTTCCATTATACACAATAGGATTTTTTCTCCCATAATGCATTGCTCATATATGTTCAGTAGTCAAACTGTTTATTGAACTGCAGCATGATACTTACAGAATTGAAGAAAACAGGATGAATATATGAGTATGGGGGATTTTCTGGATAAATTGAACCACTTTATATATTAACTTATAGATGTTGTTAAGGTAGGACACTGTGAATAGACAAAACACTGTGATTAATTACATGATTACCATGGCAACAAGAGTTGAACTACACTGCAGTATATTTAAAACTTATTGATATCAAAGAAAGGATTGATAGGCCATTGAATTCCAGCCTATTAAAATCACTGCCATGAACTTGGAATAGTTGCCATAACATATATTGTCATAGTTATTATGTAATTGCCCATTGAACAAAAACAAAACTCTATTGCAAACTTACAAAGTGGCAATTTCCAGGTGGCAGAGCCCATTTTAGAATCAATGACATCAGATGAATCTGTGAGCGGGACTTCAGGGATTGGTTTATCTATTAATGGCAATGGACTCAAGTCATCATCCTCTCCTGAAGGTAAAGCATAGAAAGGATGTCAATGCACAGTTAAACAATTTGGCAGCAACTGTTCTATTGAGATAAATCACTAAACTACAACCAACATTAATGGCATCCATTGAATTGCTTACACACATTGATGTCATTTATTAAACTGCTACCAACATTAATGACATTCACTGAAGTGCTACCAACATTAATGACATTCACTGAACTGCTACCAACATTAATGTCATTCCTTAAACTGCTACCACCAATAATGACATTCATTGAACAGCTACCAACATTAATTGCATTCATTAAACTGCTACCAACATTAATGTCATTCATTGAACTGCTACTAAAATTAATAACATTCATTAAACTGCTACAAACATCAATGGCATTCATTGAACTGCCACCAATATTAATGGGATTCATTGAACTGCTACCAACATTAAGGGAATTCATTAAACAGCTACTGACATTAATGACATTCATTAAACAGCTACCAACATTAATGACATTCATTGAACTGAAACCCACATTCATGGCATTCATTGAACATATTCATTAGTATACCTTCATTACTTGAAAACTCATCTACTGCTTTTGCTGCATTCTCTGCTGCCTCTGCTAATTCTTTCTGACGAACCTGAAATTGTTAATTTCCAGATCAGACAGACAATATCTTTCTATTTCATTTTGAGAAGTTATTTTCACTCAAATGTTCCAATGAACTTTAAATTGCTCCAGTATAATATTTCAATTTGCATACTGTGAGTAAATGTTCAGTAACTATGGCAATGTTTGGTAACTATGGCAATGTTTGGTAACTATGGAAAATGTTGTACCGGGTAATGAAGCATGGATGTAATGACAACAAAATCAGTTGTTAGAAGAACTATGACTTGGAATACACATACATTTAATGAGACTAATTCAGCCAAAAATTAAGATTAGCAACAATTTTTGAATTATGAATTAATATTTAAAAATATATTATTACAATATATATAAATCAATTTAAAAAAAATTCTGGTTATTCATAATTTGAGTGCCAAATCTTTTTAACATTTAATTTTATTTAAAATATCTGTGATTTAATTTATTTTCCCTGTGTTGCTTTAAACTATTTACATTATAGAGGTTTTAAGATTTGGCAATCAAAATGTGAGAATTTAGTTTATTGCAGTTTTTGAATTCAGGTCATATGTATGGATGATTGTGATGTAATGAAGTGAAAATGGAATTTACCGGTGACGTAATATGTTCAACTTGTGTACTGTCGGTATCACTGTCCATAACACCTTCTACTTCATCTTCATGTGCACTGCTGTCCTGGCTAATTGAGATATCCTAAATGATACAATGGTATGAGTGAAGGTTTGTTGCTTAACTTCTCCAGTGATTCACTGCCGGTGACATTGCTAGCAAAGTGTACACACATACATGTATGTGTATGTTATTGCTGAGGTCACTTTACTAGTCTCAGTGTTTTTCAGATTAATGTGCTTTAAATTTCTAGGAATGAAGTAACTGCTAATTGTGCACAAAAATAACAAACATTAACAACAATTTGTGTACATTTCTTGTCACATGATCAGAATGTTTATGGGTCAATGAAAGGAAACATACATGGCTGACAGAAATGTTGTGCAGTAATATATACCATGACAGTGGAACTATTGATGAAATCACATTGGGTGTGTTTTGTATGCTAACATGTTGTTCTATTTCACACAAATGCCTTATTGACACTGTCTGCTTGTTTATGATATTTCCTCCAAGTTGATAAGACTTTTTTTTGGTAGAAGGAGGGCTGGTTAATAATCCTGACAATACACTGAACCTTTGTCATCACAAACTGTACATAAACTCTGGACAACCTTCAGGCAGCACATACAGTATGTGACATCACACTGTGGTGATATTAATCTTTATGGACTGGATATGGCTTTTTTTAAGTTTAATATATAATATGAGATATGACAATTCATTATTGTACTTACCTCCTCCGCATAATCACGTAGCACACTTTGCCAAATAGTAACCAATGTTTTATAAGTAACCGGCCGCGAGAGCAATGAACCAAATACATACTGTAAATTAATTGTATTGATATTAATGTTTACAAATTTAACATACAATCTATACAGAGTACATTCTTAACTATCTATACTTAGGTAAAACTTACGAAATTCTTTTTACCTTATAAGATAGACAAACCAGACTGTAGATACTGTTTAGTATTAAATAGTCATTATTATTATAATGAAATATATTTATTCATTCTCAAAATATGACAAATTATCGTTTCAAGTAGATACCAGTATTGGATATCTGAGTTCTTATTACGGCAAAATTATACTATGATCCATATAATACAGTATTCTGATAGTTATGATGCACTGAAATGCAGTAATATTCTAAGTACATGCTTAGATGATGAGTCAGCAAAGTCAGTCATGACAGGGCTAAGGTAATGTGTGAATGGTTAAGGCTACTATTGGATTTCTTTAGTATTCCTATAAGAATACTATTGGATTTCTATAGTAGTCCTATAAGAATACTATTGGATTTCTTTAGTATTCCTATAAGAATACTATTGGATTTCTTTAGTATTCCTATAAGAATACTATTGGATTCCTTTAGTAGTCCTATCAGAATACTATTGGATTTCTATAGTAGTCCTATAAGAATACTATTGGATTTCTTTAGTATTCCTGTAAGAATACTATTGGATTTCTATAGTAGTCCTATAAGAATACTATTGGATTTCTTTAGTATTCCTATAAGAATACTATTGGATTTCTTTAGTATTCCTATAAGAATACTATTGGATTCCTTTAGTAGTCCTATCAGAATACTATTGGATTTCTATAGTAGTCCTATAAGAATACTATTGGATTTCTTTAGTATTCCTGTAAGAATACTATTGGATTTCTATAGTAGTCCTATAAGAATACTATTGGATTTCTTTAGTATTCCTATAAGAATACTATTGGATTCCTTTAGTAGTCCTATCAGAATACTATTGGATTTCTATAGTAGTCCTATAAGAATACTATTGGATTTCTTTAATATTCCTGTAAGAATACTATTGGATTTCTATAGTAGTCCTATAAGAATACTATTGGATTTCTTTAGTAGTCCTATCAGAATACTATTGGATTTCTATAGTAGTCCTATAAGAATACTATTGGATTTCTTTAGTATTCCTATAAGAATACTATTGAATTTCTTTAGTAGTCCTATAAGAATACTATTGGATTTCTATAGTATTCCTATAAGAATACTATTGGATTTCTTTAGTATTCCTATAAGAATACTATTGGATTCCTTTAGTATTCCTATAAGAATACTATTGGATTCCTTTAGTAGTCCTATCAGAATACTATTGGATTCCTTTAGTAGTCCTATCAGAATACTATTGGATTTCTATAGTAGTCCTATAAGAATACTATTGGATTTCTTTAGTATTCCTATAAGAATACTATTGGATTTCTTTAGTAGTCCTATCAGAATACTATCGGATTTCTTTAGTTGTTCTCAAAGAATACTATTGGATTTCTATAGTAGTCCTATAAGAATACTATTGGATTTCTATAGTAGTCCTATAAGAATACTATTGGATTTCTATAGTAGTCCTATAAGAATACTATTGGATTCCTTTAGTATTCCTATAAGAATACTATTGGATTTCTATAGTAGTCCTATAAGAATACTATTGGATTTCTTTAGTATTCCTATAAAAATACTATTGGATTTCTTTAGTATTCCTATAAGAATACTATTGGATTTCTTTAGTATTCCTATAAGAATACTATTGGATTTCTTTAGTATTCCTATAAGAATACTATTGGATTTCTTTAGTATTCCTATAAGAATACTATTGGATTTCTATAGTAGTCCTATAAGAATACTATTGGATTTCTATAGTAGTCCTATAAGAATACTATTGGATTTCTATAATAGTCCTATAAAAATACTATTGGATTTCTTTAGTATTCCTATAAGAATACTATTGGATTTCTTTAGTATTCCTATAAGAATACTATTGGATTTCTATAGTAGTCCTATAAGAATACTATTGGATTCCTTTAGTATTCCTATAAGAATACTATTGGATTTCTTTAGTAGTCCTATCAGAATACTATCGGATTTCTTTAGTTGTTCTCAAAGAATACTATTGGATTTCTTTAGTTGTTCTAAAAGAATACTATTGGATTTCTTTAGTAGTCTTATAAAAATACTATTGGATTTCTATAGTAGTCCTAAAGGATACTATTGAATTTCTTTAGTAGTCCTATAAAAATACTATTGGATTTCTATAGTAGTCCTATCAGAATACTATTGTATTTCTATAGTAGTCCTATAAGAATACTATTGTATTTCTTTAGTAGTCCTATAAGAATACTAGTGGATTTCTATAGTAGTCCTATAAGAATACTATTGTATTTCTTTAGTAGTCCTATAAGAATACTATTGGATTTCTTTAGTAGTCCTATAAGAATACTATTGGATTTCTATAGTAGTCCTATAAGAATACTATTGGATTTCTTTAGTATTCCTATAAAAATACTATTGGATTTCTTTAGTAGTCCTATAAGAATACTATTGGATTTCTTTAGTAGTCCAATAAGAATACGATTGGATTTCTTTAGTTGTTCTTAAAGAATACTATTGTATTTCTTTAGTAGTCCAATAAGAATACTATTGGATTTCTTTAGTATTCCTATAAGAATACTAATGGATTTATTTAGTATTCCTATAAGAATACTATTGGATTCCTTTAGTATTCCTATGAGAATACTATTGGATTCCTTTAGTAGTCCTATCAGAATACTATTGGATTCCTTTAGTATTCCTATAAGAATACTATTGGATTTCTTTAGTAGTCCTATCAGAATACTACTGGATTTCTTTAGTTGTTCTCAAAGAATACTATTGGATTTCTTTAGTTGTTCTAAAAGAATACTATTGGATTTCTTTAGTAGTCCTATAAAAATACTATTGGATTTCTATAGTAGTCCTAAAAGATACTATTGAATTTCTTTAGTAGTCCTATAAGAATACTATTGGATTTCTTTAGTATTCCTATAAGAATACTATTGGATTTCTTTAGTATTCCTATAAGAATACTATTGGATTTCTATAGTAGTCCTATCAGAATAGTATTGGATTTCTTTAGTTGTTCTCAAAGAATACTATTGGATTTCTTTAGTATTCCTATAAGAATACTATTGGATTTCTATAGTAGTCCTATAAGAATACTATTGGATTTCTATAGTAGTCCTATCAGAATAGTATTGGATTTCTTTAGTTGTTCTCAAAGAATACTATTGGATTTCTTTAGTTGTTCTAAAAGAATACTATTGGATTTTTTTAGTAGTCCTATAAAAATACTATTGGATTTCTATAGTAGTCCTAAAGGATACTATTGAATTTCTTTAGTAGTCCTATAAAAATACTATTGGATTTCTATAGTAGTCCTATCAGAATACTATTGGATTTCTATAGTAGTCCTATAAGAATACTATTGTATTTCTTTAGTAGTCCTATAAGAATACTATTGGATTTCTATAGTAGTCCTATAAGAATACTATTGTATTTCTTTAGTAGTCCTATAAGAATACTATTGGATTTCTTTAGTAGTCCTATAAGAATACTATTGGATTTCTATAGTAGTCCTATAAGAATACTATTGGATTTCTTTAGTATTCCTATAAAAATACTATTGGATTTCTTTAGTAGTCCTATAAGAATACTATTGGATTTCTTTAGTAGTCCAAAAAGAATACGATTGGATTTCTTTAGTTGTTCTTAAAGAATACTATTGTATTTCTTTAGTAGTCCAATAAGAATACTATTGGATTTCTTTAGTATTCCTATAAGAATACTATTGGATTTCTTTAGTATTCCTATAAGAATACTATTGGATTTCTTTAGTATTCCTATAAGAATACTATTGGATTCCTTTAGTATTCCTATAAGAATACTATTGGATTCCTTTAGTAGTCCTATCAGAATACTATTGGATTCCTTTAGTATTCCTATAAGAATACTATTGGATTTCTTTAGTATTCCTATAAGAATACTATTGGATTCCTTTAGTAGTCCTATCAGAATACTATTGGATTCCTTTAGTATTCCTATAAGAATACTATTGGATTCATTTAGTATTCCTATAAGAATACAATTGGATTTCTTTAGTAGTCCTATAAAAATACTATTGGATTTCTATAGTAGTCCTAAAGGATACTATTGAATTTCTTTAGTAGTCCTATAAAAATACTATTGGATTTCTATAGTAGTCCTATCAGAATACTATTGTATTTCTATAGTAGTCCTATAAGAATACTATTGTATTTCTTTAGTAGTTCTATAAGAATACTATTGGATTTCTATAGTAGTCCTATAAGAATACTATTGTATTTCTTTAGTAGTCTTATAAGAATACTATTGTATTTCTTTAGTAGTCCTATAAGAATACTATTGTATTTCTTTAGTAGTCCTATAAGAATACTATTGGATTTCTATAGTAGTCCTAAAGGATACCATTGAATTTCTTTAGTAGTCCTATAAAAATACTATTGGATTTCTATAGTAGTCCTATCAGAATACTATTGGATTTCTATAGTAGTCCTATAAGAATACTATTGGATTTCTTTAGTATTCCTATAAGAATACTATTGGATTTCTTTAGTAGTCCTATAAAAATACTATTGGATTTCTATAGTAGTCCTAAAGGATACTATTGAATTTCTTTAGTAGTCCCATAAAAATACTATTGGATTTCTATAGTAGTCCTATAAGAATACTATTGGATTTCTTTAGTATTCCTATAAAAATACTATTGGATTTCTTCAGTAGTCCTATAAGGATACTATTGGATTTCTATAGTAGTCCTATAAGGATACTATTGTATTTCTTTAGTAGTCTTATAAGAATACTATTGTATTTCTTTAGTAGTCCTATAAGAATACTATTGTATTTCTTTAGTAGTCCTATAAGAATACTATTGGATTTCTATAGTAGTCCTAAAGGATACCATTGAATTTCTTTAGTAGTCCTATAAAAATACTATTGGATTTCTATAGTAGTCCTATCAGAATACTATTGGATTTCTATAGTAGTCCTATAAGAATACTATTGGATTTCTTTAGTATTCCTATAAGAATACTATTGGATTTCTTTAGTAGTCCTATAAAAATACTATTGGATTTCTATAGTAGTCCTAAAGGATACTATTGAATTTCTTTAGTAGTCCTATAAAAATACTATTGGATTTCTATAGTAGTCCTATAAGAATACTATTGGATTTCTTTAGTATTCCTATAAAAATACTATTGGATTTCTTCAGTAGTCCTATAAGGATACTATTGGATTTCTATAGTAGTCCTATAAGGATACTATTGGATTTCTTTAGTAGTCCAAAAAGAATACTATTGAATTTCTTTAGTAGTCCTATAAGAATATTATTGAATTTCTTTAGTAGTCCTATAAGAATACTATTGAATTTCTTTAGTAGTCCTATAAGAATACTATTGGATTTCTAATACTAATTATGTTTTTGTCAACACACAAAACATCAGGTTATACCTATCAGTACGACACATTCGTTTAGGATTACTTAAAAAATTCAATAGTATTTCTTTAGTAATCCTATAAGAAAGGGGCCAAAATACTGAAGGATCTTTTAGAATTCATATAGGAATATTTTAGAATCTTACATGTATAGGATTCCTTTAGGATTGGTCCTAAAGGAATATTATAGAATTAGAATCCTATAAGACTTAGTCTTATGGGAATCCTATAGGATATTTTCGTAAGGGTCACTTGACACTTCCAGCAAATTTGTGTTTTACAACCCTAAGTGATATACCGGTACATGTATATATTAATTTTCAGTTCAACAAATCACTGATTTATATAATATTTAATACAGTTTTAAATGAACATGTCTAAGAAACAGAACCTTTAGAATTGAGTATATAAAGATTAATGTATCACCTTCTTATCATCCATAGTGCGAACTCCTATGGCGTTTGGCACAACTAAAGCTGTTCTTTCCCTTGTTATGGATTTGATTGTAAGTACTGGAATAATCACCTGAAAGTTAATACAATTGCTAATTGAGTTAAGTACAAAAATTACTTGGAAATCACAACACAGTGATAGTTTATAATTTAGAAGAATTTACATCGTCTAATGCTTTTCAAACTTTATGAATAGAATCAAGATATTTTAATTTAGATTTCTAAGTTAGAACCTAAATTGTCTGTAATTTGATTCCGCAACCAAAAAGATAGTGAGCCATCAACCTGGTTACTTGTGGTGCCAATAGATTTACCAACTCAATATAGTGTGGCCTTACACATAGTATATTTGTACAAATACACACCAATTACACAAGATGATTTATTTTGGGAAGCCATTATAAATAGACATTTCACTTTTCAACTTATTTATATATATCAACAAGACACTTTGTGATGTATACATTTGCCATGAGTTCCACAGTATCTTTTTTTACTGATGTGACTACAGTGACTATGTACAATGTAGTATACTTGGCAGTTGTTTTTTTGTTTTGTCGATTGTTAATTGTCAGTTGTTTTGTTTTCTTAGAATTTTGTACAAAAATCAACGGTTAAATAGGTGTATTATTTCCACTTTGTAGTAAATCGTTGACAGTACTTGTATACTTTGTTCTCCAGTATAAATATCAGTTTCTTTGGAAGCATAAGATTGTAATGTTGTAAATTTTGTTCATTAATGTTGTAAATGATGGTATCTCTGGGGCCTTCAGAGTCGCATGTTGATTATGTCCCTGCCTGTTTACTTACTTACTGTCAGTGTCTGACTGGTATATACAAAATGTGACCAAGAAAACGTTAGAATAGTAAAAAAAACCTAAAAATCAGTTGCCCGTACCATGAGCTGCAGAACCAAAACAATTTGTCAGTCGTAGCTGTGCACAGCAGCGATATGATTTTACACATCAAAATTGAAAATCGCAAGTGTAACACTAAATACAGCTATCACAGCCCGCACTCGGATAATCAATCTTCATGAGTGACGTAACTGGCATTTCCATCTATTAGCTTCTATTCCCACTATCCTAAAACGCTCAAGTGAATGTTGTCAAATTCGCGAGTGTGCGTATTTTTGTACAGTGGCGTAAACATTGCTACAATCAAAGACGCACTGAACAGAAAGTCCATTCTGAGCTAGTACCATTGTCAATTTTTGGAGAGTAGAGGACCATTTACACAGGGAACGCCCTTGTAAGAAATTGTTAAAATTGCCCAATTGGCATACAATGTATCAAAATCCTGTATTGAAACAGAACATATTCTATATTCACTAAAAACAAAACAAAAACGTTGTTATACTTCTAGACTGACAACAAACTCGAAACAAAAAAAACAGTCTGATTCAAACAACCTTGAAAATCAAGTCTTATCGCCACTGCATTTCCAAGCGAAAATACACCGATGCCAAAAACAACTGATTTTCGCCAAATCTTCTGAGTTTTTGATAATATCATTAATTCAGTTCAGTGGTTATTTATTAAAGACACTCGGGGAACCAAAATTGACAATTAAATCACTCCGTCGCGATAAATCAGCGATAATAGTCAAGGGGATGAGGGACTGAATTTCAAAAACATATTTTATATATAGGTACATGTATATAATAATAACTGCATCATTTTACCATTTGTGATTTAAAACAGACATTTTCCATTGGCATTTAGATTTGATGAATTAATTGTCATAGCAATCACAATAATGAAACAAAAATTTATACAGACTTACCTGATTTTCTTTTCCAAATATATTGGAATGAAAGCACAACCAATTTTTAGAAATATATAATCGACCTTGATGTAACATATTACCTTTCAACAGAGCACATGTATAACCTAAAACAAGAACAGCAAGGGGGGATTGTATTTATTTAAATAACACAGTGAAACTATTACAGCCTTTCCCAATGAGAATCTACATATCAAAAGACGAAAATTGGTGTGTAAGCTGATAATTTTAATCTGCATGTTTATCAATATATGGGGGGGGGGGTCTATCGATAGTTTGCTCCTTTCCTGGGTTGAGACAAAACCCACTGAGGGACGTGAGAGCTGTAATTGGCAACAACTAATAAACAATAAAACTTGTTTTTTTAGCCAATTTCTACCACTGATTTATATTGTTAAGATATCGTCTAAACTAGACCAATATCTTGAAAAAATATACAGACAACCAACAGATGTCAAAATTGAGCTTGACTCTGATTCCAAACTGGTAATAAATTATCCAAGCCTGAAAAGATCAGATAAAAACTATTTGTGAGTTATTGTAACCACAAAGATGACAACAATGACGACGAGGACAGGCATTTCCCCTTCATCTATTATTTGAGAAAGATGAAAAGTTCACCGCATTAGAAAAAGATGTAAATTGTAGTGTCACTATGGTAACACTTTTATAAAATATTCACTTCAAGTCACTGTAGTTGGCATAAGTACAATGCCTTAAAGTGAATATATGCAATGCACCTAGTACATATAAGTGGTGATCCTTACTTGTTATTGCATATTCCTCCTGTGGAATTGGTTTAAATAGCTTGTGGAAATGTCTATTGCGACTGTCCTGTTCAAACAAAAAAAAAAGTCAAAAGTTAGTTGGATAGAATAGTTGAACATGTGATAACATTATGTTATGATATGTAAATACAAACATTCACAATACAATGTTTAAAAGCTCAGATATAGACAGACATGGTAGTGCATATGCCATTCAAATTTTTTCTTTAGGTTCAGGAAATCTAAAGGTGGTTTACAAGGTTTCTTGCTTCACATTTTTTCTGGAGTGTTGTTTTTTTAATATGAAATCTGCGTCTTTATGTTGTTTTTTATCTACATGTATGCTCTAGTTTTCTAATTACTGCAAGATAAAATTGTATGTAGTTATTTAGCAGACAAAGCGACACGTTATTTCAGCTTACAGGGTTATGAATGCCCCGTGCCATTCACAGGTCATTCATGTGCCTAATGAAAGTGTTAACAAATCAGTATATTCAATAATCAAAACACCAGGAGTCAAAATTGATAATAGAAAAATTGCAATGTATTTAGCTAACTCCTTAAACATTGGTGCAGTATGCATAGCATATTTAAGCAATAACCCCCGCCGAAGGCGGGTATACCACGAGATATTGCACAATTCACGACATATATGCACGAGCCGCAGGCGAGTGCATATATGGAGTGAATTGTACAATATCAAGTGGTATACCCAACTTCGGCGGGGGTTATTGCTATTATATTATACCAGTATATTGGCAATTCGATAAAACTTGTAAAAAAAGAGTTTACTTTCATCTACTAAAAGATCATGATTATGGATGGCCCTTGAACATGAATATTTATAAGAATAGTATGTAGTTGTACGCTGAATGCATACAAAAATTACATGCGCAACACAGTTCAAATTGAATACAAACTAATTTTTATTCCACATGAAAAAAACATATCCACGTTGAATAGAGCAGCGTAAACACACAAATTAGCATAACAAAGGATGACCTTTCTGACCTTTTACTGACGCACAACGCGATTTGAAATACAGGGTCGTGTACAGTTTGGATCATTTAAACAACGGATTTTCCATGTTTTCATTCCGGTTTTTGTACAATTTGGACTGTAATTTGCCCATTGAAAGTACAGTTGTGAAATAAACCGGTTTTGTGACTCATCATACTACTTGTAACTGTGGATATTTGACGTTCAGCGGTACGCGGCCGGACGCGGTGTATCATGTACGGCGACCGGCACAGCGACCTCAGTTCCAACATCTGACCTGGATACCTTTGGTATAACCAAAGTTTTGTGACAGTATGACTGACAAGTTTTGTCGTTGTTCTGGGGTAAGTTTGATGGTGTAAGATCGGATTTTCGCATCGTTTTTGTGACACGTACATGATATGCCTTGTCTCAACTCCGGCCGAAAGACTTTGCACGCCGACGCTCTAATACAGTGGTTGGTGTACACTTAGCCCTGAGTACAGTCCTGTAGGTTGGCCTCCTTCCGCTGATCATTCGGCCCCCACAGGGCTAGTGTACACTCGGCACAAATCTGTAGCTTTCAAAATTACCTTCATCATCTCCTGTAATTTATTTACCCATAGTGAAGAATTACAATACCATATATCGTCGTCGAATCCTGCGTTGTCCCATGTTTTTTGAAACAGATGGCAATTACCCGGGTGCACTGCAATTTTGTCAGCTGCCGCTACCGGACACCGGTTGTTATTGGTGGCATACATTTTTGCCTGTGACTCATAGTTTTTTTGCATTTTTATGTCATTAAATCCCTCAATTATATCTTGTACTTAAAGATCATGTTTTCTTTGTTGGAAGTTCGCAATCCATCTCAAAGTAACAACACTGAGAACATAGCGTTCTGGCGTTCGTGTAGGCACCTCACGGTGTTGAGGGACGGTGGTTTAGGTTTGTGTGGCGAACGACAATCACCCAACGACCGACGCTCACAACTTGGATCCCACCATTAACAAAAAGCAATATTATAGTTATATAACTTTTCAGATGTTTTTAATTCAGTATTTTTTTCAATTTTCTTCTAAAATTCAACCACTATATTTCCCTAAAAAATCAAATAATACCGGTTTTATGTATTTCCGTATTAAACCTGTAGTCAATTCATGTTCCAGGGCCACTTGGTTTAGCCGTGCATTATCAGCCAATATACCATGGATTGCATATGCAAATTTTGTGTTTGGACCAATCAAATCAATGGATTAACACCATCAATATACTGGTATAATATAATTGTCTATATCTAAGACTTCAGATGATATATAGGTTGTCATAGTAACAGAGAATGTTTGAATCACAGAGTAATTTATAACTTGCTACATAAAAATGATAAGATTTATATTGTTGCCATGACACCACATCTAACTTAATTTTGAAATAGATCAACACAGATGGTTCTCACATTGTGATAGGAGATTGTGTGGAAGAAACTAAAAATATTTGGTGGATTGCTTTTCCATCAAATTTTACTGAAAGTATGAAGTGCTAAGATTTTTGTATGCAAATGTATCTAATTAACAGATAGAAACAAGCAACCAAAATATACATACATCAATTTTTGATATTGCACCATTTAGCATGTCTGTGACACCAAATGACTTCGACCTGAAAGTATGTTGTAATAATAAATTTATTGTTATTGAATCTCTGTTGAGTTATAGAGAAAATTACAATAAAGAGTAAAATTATAATAACAAGCCACCTGTCGGCTGAGATAGCTCCGCTGTTAACAATGCACATTTCTATTAAAGAACCGAAGATATCATTAGAAAATGAACAATAATTGGCATAAATATCTGATCTGCCTGAATTGTGTGAAGATATACAAATTACCCGATAAACTGTATTAATCCACAAGGTACTGTACATCTCACCATTAATTAATTAATTATTTTTTTTATTAGAACCACTGGTATAGCTATTTTTATACATAATGTACATGTATACTGTGTTTGAATAAAATATTTCTGTCTACCTCACATAAGGACATGTTGAGCTTTACCAAGCCACTGTAAATAATTAGTATGTGATCGATAGCACAAAGCTTACAGAAACAGCAGTATATTTTCACAATTTAATTTGCAAAATATCTTTACAGATAACAATTTTGAAAAATTAAGGTCCACAAAAGTAGAAATAGAAATTAGAAGTTTCTTATTAATCAACTGCAATGTAATTATATTTATTAGTATCTTTTCTTATCAATAATCTTTACTGCCAGTAATGAAATGCACATGGTGGTGATGAAACAGAGAAACATCTAGTGTTATAATTTGTTTACAGCTATAGCAAATAAAGACAGCCGTTTATGATGACACTATTGTACATGTTGCAGAGTATCATACACAAATAATGATGACACTATTGTACATGTTGCAGAGTATCATACACAAATAATGATGACACTATTGTACATGTTGCAGAGTATCATACACAAATAATGATGACACTATTGTACATGTTGCAGAGTATCATACACAAATAATGATAGACTTACCTGCTAGATTTTTTGCGCATTGATTTTTTTATAATATTCTTTTTGTTTGGGTCGTTATTGTTATCTTGGCAATCATCATTGGCACCGTCAGTCTCCATGGTAACATCCCTCTTTTCAGACTTTGGAGATGCTGGAACATCATTACTGGGGGAAACAAATAACACTATTTAGGATGTAGTCTGAAAAAAAACATGCCATAATTTCCAGTACAGTACCTTAGGGTTTGACTGATAAAGTGTCAATATGATTAAAACTGTTACTATGGAGATATAAATTGATAGATTTGTAATATATCGGTTAGGATGATCGACCTATATAAGTGTTAATTACTGCCAATACAACTGTACATGTACACCCATGAAAAATATCAACTTTATAGTCTGCATAGTCAAAATTAATACTCACAGTGTGTGTGGTAACATTTTGTTATGGTCTGCTTCATTCAAAATTTTAAAATGCTATTTTACTAAATAATATTATATGATGCATTTGTAATGAGATAGCAGTATTTTAAAATTAATTTTTAATACAAGGCAGGTAACTTCCTGGTAGGCTGGACAAATTTGAAAGTCACCTACCCTTTAGAAGGTCAGTACAAAGATGTGTGTTTTATAAAGTGTCAACAAGTCATTGTTAATGTTCCCATTGGACTTACGAGAAATGTTATTCATGCCAAAAATAAAGTAATGTGCACCAAAAGCATAGTTAATAATTTAGAGTGAATAATTGGCTGGTCTAGTATCAACAGAAATTAGATGACTCTTCCAAAATCGTAATATATGGTCAGAAATTAAACAGGGTATGCTATTCATGAATTTTTTTTATCCGAACTGAATTTAATTTGTCCAGGCCAATGTACAGAGATACAAAACAAATCATCATAAACATGTATCTCAATATGTATGATGTTTGTATGAAAGCATGCATACATGTAAGATACCACATTTTCAAAAACGATGGCTGCCAGTCGACCATCTTGGATTGAATCAGTAAACCATTGCATGTACATACATGTATGTCCTAGATAAAGAACTAGGCACATGCAAAGAACGAACAGATTTGGTCCATAGGGTTCTGAAATATGACTCTGGACAGATGGAAGGAAGGACTGATGAACAGCTAGAGACCAAATTATAAGTCCCCCTTTTGAACTTTGTTCTAATGGGGACTAAAAAGTCGCTTGTCTCATTTTCATCACACCAATTGGACCCACCATAAAGGGAATGACAACACTGGAAACTACACTAAAATTGTCAAACACTCAATGTGAAAGATAATTAACCCATCAAGAAGATCGATTACAATGCATGCTGGGTTTGTTTCCATGGATACACTCAGTACTTTTAAATGTAATGGCCTTGAACTTCATATCAAGGACAATGCATTAACAAGAAGGAACTAATTTGAAGATAGGAAATATGTTTATACATTTGTCAAATAATAAACTGAATGAAATCCCAGGCCCTGTTAATTACAATGAGAGCTTTCCTCTATTCAAATGTAGCTGTGTTTGTATATAAAAGTAAATTATTTAAATATAATCTCACACAGAAAAATTTATCCAAAAATAACAAACAATCAAAGAAAGCTTAGAAAGAACTCCCATGTGCTGAGAGTATTCAAGACACATTAAATATAATTTGAAATTACTTAGCTGAAAACTAATTATGCAAATCAGAAAATTAACATGAACAGATTTGATTGTAAAACTAATGAGGTCTGCGCAATGTAACAAAAACTCTATGTACCAAGTTTAATTGAAATGTGATTAGAACCAAAAAATTATGGATTATTATGCTAATTAGGGAAATAATATGAACAGAGTTTTACCCCAAACTAATTAGGTTTGTACATTGTCCTAGAGCATCTTTGTACTAAGTTTCATTAAAATGGAAATTAGTACTTTAGATATCAGTGAGAAAGCTTAAAATTGGTTAATTATGCAAATTGGGTAATTAATATGTACAGATTTTAACCCACAATTATCCAGGTCTGTCTATTGTCCTACAGCATCCATGTATAAACATTCATTGATATGTGATGATTAGTACCTGAGATATCAATGTGAAAGTTGGAAATTGGTTAATTATGCAAATTAAGTGATTAATATGCACAAATATTTACCAAAAAATAATTGTGTCTCTGCATAATTCTAGATTCATTGAAATGTGATGATTAGTACTTTAGATATCAGTAGAAATTAATTATGCAAATTAGGTAATTAATATGCACAATTATTTACCCTAAAACTAATTAGGTCTCTGCATAGTCCTAAAGGATCTATGTACCAAGTTTCATTGAAATGCGATGATTAGTACTTGAGATACCCGTGGAAAAGCTGAAAATTAACTAATTATGCAAATTAGGTGATTAATATGCACAAATATTTATCCGAAACAATCAATCTCCGCATAGTCCTTGAGTATGTAAGTACCAAGTTTCATTGAAATGTAATGCTCACTACTTATATCAAAAGCTGAAAATTAATTAATTATGCAAATTAGGTAATTATATGTACTGATATTACCATAAAAACTATCAGGTCTGTGCAGTGTCGTATGACATCTATGTAGCAAGTTTCATTGAAATGTGATGATTAGTACTTGAGATATCAGTGGAAAAACCGAAAATTGACTAATCATTATGCAAATTAGGTAATTAGTATCCACGGATTATTACCAAAAACTAATCAAAACCTAGCATTAGTTCAGAGCATCTATGTACCAAGTTTCATCAAAATCCAATGAGTGGTTCTTTAGATATCAGTGGAACAGTTATAGAACAGCTAAAAATTAGCTAATTATCATGCAAAATAGGTAATTAACGAGCATGGATTTTTAACAAAACCTAATCAAATCTGCGCATTGGCCCAGAGCATCTATGCACCAAGTTTCATCAAAAACCGATGTATGGTTCTTGAGAACCGTGTAACAGTGTAACAGTCGGACACACATACACACATACTTGTATTGCTATTAGTTCCGAGGACTTCATTGGATTAACTTTTAATATAGTTTATATAGGGTTGCGTTTTAATTGGAGTTTAATTAAACTCAATTACAATGCAATACAATGGAGAATTGCATTTTAATTAAGTTTAATTAAACAAGAGTTAAATATCCCGTGACTGAACATAGAAATGTTTGCGAAGCTTAGGTTTAGTATCGGGGTAAGGTATGGTATAATTATATTAATATTAATATAACGTGAACCATACCTTCCCCCGATACTAAACCTAAGCTACGCAAAACGTATTAATAATCGAATTAACTATTAATATACATTATGTTTTCCGAGGACTATGAAAAAGGTCCTCGGAAGGTGTGTATGTCCTCGGAAGTAGCTATATATCTGTATTTTTGTCCTCGCAACATATAGCAATCCAAGTACACACACACACACACATACAGACACACTAACTGCAAAGACTCCCATTTTGTGATTCGCACATGGGATTCAAAAATATTTATGAGTAAATTAGGAAAATGACATTTATAGTCGACAATTTATGATTTGGTGTATGTCTTTGAAGAGACAAGTCTTAATTTTTTAATGATTATAGATAACACAAGCAGTGGTAACCATGGAAACAATGTTACTTTATTGCAAATACAAGAAGATGACTACTTAATTTCATAATAACCCAGGCATTGACCAGACTAACTTTACAACAGTTTAAATAACAAAAGAGAAATCATATGTATAGACAATAGGAATTTAAAGGTTACAGAGATTAGTTTACTGTTGTCGGGATTCAGATGCAACATTCTGTCATCACTATACGTCCACATTGCATGCCAAGTTTGACATATCAGTTTGGCTATATTGAGTGTGTGTGTAAGCTGACATATCAGTTAGGCTGTATTGAGTGTGTGTGTAAGCTGACATATCAGTTAGGCTGTAGAGAGTGTGTGTGTAAGCTGACATATCAGTTAGGCTGTATTGAGTGTGTGTAAGCTGACATATCAGTTAGGCTGTAGAGTGTGTGTGTGTAAGCTGACATATCAGTTAGGCTGTATTGAGTGTGTGTGTAAGCTGACATATCAGTTTGGCTATATTGAGTGTGTGTGTAAGCTGACATATCAGTTAGGCTGTATTGAGTGTGTGTGTAAGCTGACATATCAGTTAGGCTGTATTGAGTGTGTGTAAGCTGACATATCAGTTAGGCTGTATTGAGTGTGTGTGTGTAAGCTGACATATCAGTTAGGCTGTATTAAGTGTGTGTGTAAGCTGACATATCAGTTTGGCTGAATTGAGTGTGTGTGTAAGCTGACATATCAGTTAGGCTGTAGAGAGTGTGTGTGTAAGCTGACATATCAGTTAGGCTGTATTGAGTGTGTGTGTAAGCTGACATATCAGTTTGGCTGTATTGAGTGTGTGTGTAAGCTGACATATCAGTTAGGCTGTAGAGAGTGTGTGTGTAAGCTGACATATCAGTTTGGCTGTATTGAGTGTGTGTGTAAGCTGACATATCAGTTAGGCTGTATTGAGTGTGTGTGTAAGCTGACATATCAGTTAGGCTGTAGAGAGTGTGTGTGTAAGCTGACATATCAGTTAGGCTGTATTGAGTGTGTGTGTAAGCTGACATATCAGTTAGGCTGTATTAAGTGTGTGTGTAAGCTGACATATCAGTTAGGCTGTAGAGAGTGTGTGTGTAAGCTGACATATCAGTTTGGCTATATTGAGTGTGTGTGTAAGCTGACATATCAGTTAGGCTGTATTGAGTGTGTGTGTAAGCTGACATATCAGTTAGGCTGTATTGAGTGTGTGTGTAAGCTGACATATCAGTTAGGCTGTATTGAGTGTGTGTGTAAGCTGACATATCAGTTAGGCTGTATTAAGTGTGTGTGTAAGCTGACATATCAGTTTGGCTGTATTGAGTGTGTGTGTAAGCTGACATATCAGTTAGGCTGTAGAGAGTGTGTGTGTAAGCTGACATATCAGTTAGGCTGTATTGAGTGTGTGTGTAAGCTGACATATCAGTTTGGCTGTATTGAGTGTGTGCGTAAGCTGACATATCAGTTAGGCTGTATTGAGTGTGTGTGTAAGCTGACATATCAGTTAGGCTGTATTGAGTGTGTGTGTAAGCTGACATATCAGTTAGGCTGTATTGAGTGTGTGTGTAAGCTGACATATCAGTTAGGCTGTATTGAGTGTGTATAAGCTGACATATCAGTTAGGCTGTATTGAGTGTGTGTAAGCTGACATATCAGTTAGGCTGTAGAGTGTGTGTGTGTAAGCTGACATATCAGTTAGGCTGTATTGAGTGTGTGTAAGCTGACATATCAGTTTGGCTATATTGAGTGTGTGTGTAAGCTGACATATCAGTTAGGCTGTATTGAGTGTGTGTGTAAGCTGACATATCAGTTAGGCTGTATTGAGTGTGTGTGTAAGCTGACATATCAGTTAGGCTGTATTGAGTGTGTGTGTGTAAGCTGACATATCAGTTAGGCTGTATTAAGTGTGTGTGTAAGCTGACATATCAGTTTGGCTGTATTGAGTGTGTGTGTAAGCTGACATATCAGTTAGGCTGTAGAGAGTGTGTGTGTAAGCTGACATATCAGTTAGGCTGTATTGAGTGTGTGTGTAAGCTGACATATCAGTTTGGCTGTATTGAGTGTGTGTGTAAGCTGACATATCAGTTAGGCTGTAGAGAGTGTGTGTGTAAGCTGACATATCAGTTTGGCTGTATTGAGTGTGTGTGTAAGCTGACATATCAGTTAGGCTGTATTGAGTGTGTGTGTAAGCTGACATATCAGTTAGGCTGCAGAGAGTGTGTGTGTAAGCTGACATATCAGTTAGGCTGTATTGAGTGTGTGTGTAAGCTGACGTATCAGTTAGGCTGTAGAGAGTGTGTGTGTAAGCTGACATATCAGTTAGGCTGTAGAGAGTGTGTGTGTAAGCTGACATATCAGTTTGGCTATATTGAGTGTGTGTGTAAGCTGACATATCAGTTAGGCTGTATTGAGTGTGTGTGTAAGCTGACATATCAGTGAGGCTGTATTGAGTGTGTGTGTAAGCTGACATATCAGTTAGGCTGTATTGAGTGTGTGTGTAAACTGACATATCAGTTAGGCTGTATTGAGTGTGTGTGCAAGCTGACATATCAGTTAGGCTGTATTGAGTGTGTGTGTAAGCTGACATATCAGTTAGGCTGTATTGAGTGTGTGCGTAAGCTGACATATCAGTTAGGCTGTATTGAGTGTGTGTGTAAGCTGACATATCAGTTTGGCTGTATTGAGTGTGTGTGTAAGCTGACATATCAGTTAGGCTGCAGAGAGTGTGTGTGTAAGCTGACATATCAGTTAGGCTGTATTGAGTGTGTGTGTAAGCTGACGTATCAGTTAGGCTGTAGAGAGTGTGTGTGTAAGCTGACATATCAGTTAGGCTGTAGAGAGTGTGTGTGTAAGCTGACATATCAGTTTGGCTATATTGAGTGTGTGTGTAAGCTGACATATCAGTTAGGCTGTATTGAGTGTGTGTGTAAGCTGACATATCAGTGAGGCTGTATTGAGTGTGTGTGTAAGCTGACATATCAGTTAGGCTGTATTGAGTGTGTGTGTAAGCTGACATATCAGTTAGGCTGTATTGAGTGTGTGTGCAAGCTGACATATCAGTTAGGCTGTATTGAGTGTGTGTGTAAGCTGACATATCAGTTAGGCTGTATTGAGTGTGTGCGTAAGCTGACATATCAGTTAGGCTGTATTGAGTGTGTGTGTAAGCTGACATATCAGTTAGGCTGTAGAGAGTGTGTGTGTAAGCTGACATATCAGTTAGGCTGTATTGAGTGTGTGTGTAAGCTGACATATCAGTTAGGCTGTATTAAGTGTGTGTGTAAGCTGACATATCAGTTAGGCTGTAGAGAGTGTGTGTGTAAGCTGACATATCAGTTAGGCTATATTGAGTGTGTGTGTAAGCTGACATATCAGTTAGGCTGTATTGAGTGTGTGTGTAAGCTGACATATCAGTTAGGCTGTATTGAGTGTGTGTGTAAGCTGACATATCAGTTAGGCTGTATTGAGTGTGTGTGTAAGCTGACATATCAGTTAGGCTGTATTAAGTGTGTGTGTAAGCTGACATATCAGTTTGGCTGTATTGAGTGTGTGTGTAAGCTGACATATCAGTTAGGCTGTAGAGAGTGTGTGTGTAAGCTGACATATCAGTTAGGCTGTATTGAGTGTGTGTGTAAGCTGACATATCAGTTTGGCTGTATTGAGTGTGTGCGTAAGCTGACATATCAGTTAGGCTGTATTGAGTGTGTGTGTAAGCTGACATATCAGTTAGGCTGTATTGAGTGTGTGTGTAAGCTGACATATCAGTTAGGCTGTATTGAGTGTGTGTGTAAGCTGACATATCAGTTAGGCTGTATTGAGTGTGTGTAAGCTGACATATCAGTTAGGCTGTATTGAGTGTGTGTAAGCTGACATATCAGTTAGGCTGTAGAGTGTGTGTGTGTAAGCTGACATATCAGTTAGGCTGTATTGAGTGTGTGTAAGCTGACATATCAGTTTGGCTATATTGAGTGTGTGTGTAAGCTGACATATCAGTTAGGCTGTATTGAGTGTGTGTGTAAGCTGACATATCAGTTAGGCTGTATTGAGTGTGTGTGTAAGCTGACATATCAGTTAGGCTGTATTGAGTGTGTGTGTGTAAGCTGACATATCAGTTAGGCTGTATTAAGTGTGTGTGTAAGCTGACATATCAGTTTGGCTGTATTGAGTGTGTGTGTAAGCTGACATATCAGTTAGGCTGTAGAGAGTGTGTGTGTAAGCTGACATATCAGTTAGGCTGTATTGAGTGTGTGTGTAAGCTGACATATCAGTTTGGCTGTATTGAGTGTGTGTGTAAGCTGACATATCAGTTAGGCTGTAGAGAGTGTGTGTGTAAGCTGACATATCAGTTTGGCTGTATTGAGTGTGTGTGTAAGCTGACATATCAGTTAGGCTGTATTGAGTGTGTGTGTAAGCTGACATATCAGTTAGGCTGCAGAGAGTGTGTGTGTAAGCTGACATATCAGTTAGGCTGTATTGAGTGTGTGTGTAAGCTGACGTATCAGTTAGGCTGTAGAGAGTGTGTGTGTAAGCTGACATATCAGTTAGGCTGTAGAGAGTGTGTGTGTAAGCTGACATATCAGTTTGGCTATATTGAGTGTGTGTGTAAGCTGACATATCAGTTAGGCTGTATTGAGTGTGTGTGTAAGCTGACATATCAGTGAGGCTGTATTGAGTGTGTGTGTAAGCTGACATATCAGTTAGGCTGTATTGAGTGTGTGTGTAAACTGACATATCAGTTAGGCTGTATTGAGTGTGTGTGCAAGCTGACATATCAGTTAGGCTGTATTGAGTGTGTGTGTAAGCTGACATATCAGTTAGGCTGTATTGAGTGTGTGCGTAAGCTGACATATCAGTTAGGCTGTATTGAGTGTGTGTGTAAGCTGACATATCAGTTTGGCTGTATTGAGTGTGTGTGTAAGCTGACATATCAGTTAGGCTGCAGAGAGTGTGTGTGTAAGCTGACATATCAGTTAGGCTGTATTGAGTGTGTGTGTAAGCTGACGTATCAGTTAGGCTGTAGAGAGTGTGTGTGTAAGCTGACATATCAGTTAGGCTGTAGAGAGTGTGTGTGTAAGCTGACATATCAGTTTGGCTATATTGAGTGTGTGTGTAAGCTGACATATCAGTTAGGCTGTATTGAGTGTGTGTGTAAGCTGACATATCAGTGAGGCTGTATTGAGTGTGTGTGTAAGCTGACATATCAGTTAGGCTGTATTGAGTGTGTGTGTAAGCTGACATATCAGTTAGGCTGTATTGAGTGTGTGTGCAAGCTGACATATCAGTTAGGCTGTATTGAGTGTGTGTGTAAGCTGACATATCAGTTAGGCTGTATTGAGTGTGTGCGTAAGCTGACATATCAGTTAGGCTGTATTGAGTGTGTGTGCAAGCTGACATATCAGTTAGGCTGTATTGAGTGTGTGTGCAAGCTGACATATCAGTTAGGCTGTATTGAGTGTGTGTGTAAGCTGACATATCAGTTAGGCTGTATTGAGTGTGTGTGTAAGCTGACATATCAGTTAGGCTGTATTGAGTGTGTGTGCAAGCTGACATATCAGTTAGGCTGTATTGAGTGTGTGTGCAAGCTGACATATCAGTTAGGCTGTATTGAGTGTGTGTGTAAGTTGACATATCAGTTAGGCTGTATTGAGTGTGTGCGTAAGCTGACATATCAGTTAGGCTGTATTGAGTGTGTGTGCAAGCTGACATATCAGTTAGGCTGTATTGAGTGTGTGTGTGCAAGGTGACATATCAGTTAGGCTGTATTGAGTGTGTGTGTAAGCTGACATATCAGTTAGGCTGTATTGAGTGTGTGTGTAAGCTGACATATCAGTTAGGCTGTATTGAGTGTGTGTGCAAGCTGACATATCAGTTAGGCTGTAGAGAGTGTGTGTGTAAGCTGACATATCAGTTAGGCTGTAGAGAGTGTGTGTAAGCTGACATATCAGTTAGGCTGTATTCAGTGTGTGTGTAAGCTGACATATCAGTTAGGCTGTAGAGAGTGTGTGTGTAAGCTGACATATCAGTTAGGCTGTATTGAGTGTGTGTGCAAGCTGACATATCAGTTAGGCTGTATTGAGTGTGTGTGTAAGCTGACATATCAGTTAGGCTGTATTGAGTGTGTGTGTAAGCTGAGATATCAGTTAGGCTGTATTGAGTGTGTGTGTAAGCTGACATATCAGTTAGGCTGTATTGAGTGTGTGTAAGCTGACATATCAGTTAGGCTGTATTGAGTGTGTGTGTAAGCTGACATATCAGTTAGGCTGTATTGAGTGTGTGCAAGCTGACATATCAGTTAGGCTGTATTGAGTGTGTGTAAGCTGACATATCAGTTAGGCTGTATTGAGTGTGTGTGTGTGTAAGCTGACATATCAGTTAAGCTGTATTGAGTGTGTGCAAGCTGACATATCAGTTAGGCTGTAGAGAGTGTGTGTGTAAGCTGACATATCAGTTAGGCTGTATTGAGTGTGTGTGTGTAAGCTGACATATCAGTTAGGCTGTAGAGAGTGTGTGTGTAAGCTGACATATCAGTTAGGCTGTATTGAGTGTGTGTGTAAGCTGACATATCAGTTAGGCTGTATTGAGTGTGTGTGTGTAAGCTGACATATCAGTTAGGCTGTAGAGAGTGTGTGTGTAAGCTGACATATCAGTTTGGCTGTATTGAGTGTGTGTGTAAGCTGACATATCCGTTAGGCTGTAGAGAGTGTGTGTGTAAGCTGACATATCAGTTAGGCTGTATTGAGTGTGTGCGTAAGCTGACATATCAGTTAGGCTGTATTGAGTGTGTGCAAGCTGACATATCAGTTAGGCTGTATTGAGTGTGTGTAAGCTGACATATCAGTTAGGCTGTATTGAGTGTGTGTGTAAGCTGACATATCAGTTAGGCTGTATTGAGTGTGTGTGTAAGCTGACATATCAGTTAGGCTGTATTGAGTGTGTGTAAGCTGACATATCAGTTAGGCTGTATTGAGTGTGTGTGTAAGCTGACATATCAGTTAGGCTGTATTGAGTGTGTGTGTAAGCTGACATATCAGTTAGGCTGTATTGAGTGTGTGTGTAAGCTGACATATCAGTTAGGCTGTAGAGAGTGTGTGTGTAAGCTGACATATCAGTTAGGCTGTATTGAGTGTGTGTGTAAGCTGACATATCAGTTAGGCTGTATTGAGTGTGTGTAAGCTGACATATCAGTTAGGCTGTATTGAGTGTGTGTGTAAGCTGACATATCAGTTAGGCTGTATTGAGTGTGTGTGTAAGCTGACATATCAGTTAGGCTGTATTGAGTGTGTGTGTAAGCTGACATATCAGTTAGGCTGTATTGAGTGTGTGTGCAAGCTGACATATCAGTTAGGCTGTAGAGAGTGTGTGTGTAAGCTGACATATCAGTTAGGCTGTAGAGAGTGTGTGTGTAAGCTGACATATCAGTTAGGCTGTATTGAGTGTGTGTGCAAGCTGACATATCAGTTAGGCTGTATTGAGTGTGTGTGCAAGCTGACATATCAGTTAGGCTGTATTGAGTGTGTGCAAGCTGACATATCAGTTAGGCTGTATTGAGTGTGTGTGCAAGCTGACATATCAGTTAGGCTGTATTGAGTGTGTGCAAGCTGACATATCAGTTAGGCTGTATTGAGTGTGTGTGCAAGCTGACATATCAGTTAGGCTGTATTGAGTGTGTGTGCAAGCTGACATATCAGTTAGGCTGTATTGAGTGTGTGTGCAAGCTGACATATCAGTTAGGCTGTATTGAGTGTGTGTGCAAGCTGACATATCAGTTAGGCTGTATTGAGTGTGTGTGCAAGCTGACATATCAGTTAGGCTGTATTGAGTGTGTGTGTAAGCTGACATATCAGTTAGGCTGTATTGAGTGTGTGCGTAAGCTGACATATCAGTTAGGCTGTATTGAGTGTGTGTGCAAGCTGACATATCAGTTAGGCTGTATTGAGTGTGTGTGCAAGCTGACATATCAGTTAGGCTGTATTGAGTGTGTGTGTAAGCTGACATATCAGTTAGGCTGTATTGAGTGTGTGTGTAAGCTGACATATCAGTTAGGCTGTATTGAGTGTGTGTGCAAGCTGACATATCAGTTAGGCTGTATTGAGTGTGTGTGCAAGCTGACATATCAGTTAGGCTGTATTGAGTGTGTGTGTAAGTTGACATATCAGTTAGGCTGTATTGAGTGTGTGCGTAAGCTGACATATCAGTTAGGCTGTATTGAGTGTGTGTGCAAGCTGACATATCAGTTAGGCTGTATTGAGTGTGTGTGCAAGGTGACATATCAGTTAGGCTGTATTGAGTGTGTGTGTAAGCTGACATATCAGTTAGGCTGTATTGAGTGTGTGTGTAAGCTGACATATCAGTTAGGCTGTATTGAGTGTGTGTGTAAGCTGACATATCAGTTAGGCTGTATTGAGTGTGTGTGTAAGCTGACATATCAGTTAGGCTGTATTGAGTGTGTGTGCAAGCTGACATATCAGTTAGGCTGTAGAGAGTGTGTGTGTAAGCTGACATATCAGTTAGGCTGTATTGAGTGTGTGTGCAAGCTGACATATCAGTTAGGCTGTATTGAGTGTGTGTGTAAGCTGACATATCAGTTAGGCTGTAGAGAGTGTGTGTGTAAGCTGACATATCAGTTAGGCTGTATTGAGTGTGTGTGTAAGCTGACATATCAGTTAGGCTGTATTGAGTGTGTGTGTAAGCTGACATATCAGTTAGGCTGTATTGCGTGTGTGTGTAAGCTGACATATCAGTTAGGCTGTATTGAGTGTGTGTGCAAGCTGACATATCAGTTAGGCTGTAGAGAGTGTGTGTGTAAGCTGACATATCAGTTAGGCTGTAGAGAGTGTGTGTAAGCTGACATATCAGTTAGGCTGTATTCAGTGTGTGTGTAAGCTGACATATCAGTTAGGCTGTAGAGAGTGTGTGTGTAAGCTGACATATCAGTTAGGCTGTATTGAGTGTGTGTGCAAGCTGACATATCAGTTAGGCTGTATTGAGTGTGTGTGTAAGCTGACATATCAGTTAGGCTGTATTGAGTGTGTGTGTAAGCTGACATATCAGTTAGGCTGTATTGAGTGTGTGTGTAAGCTGACATATCAGTTAGGCTGTATTGAGTGTGTGTAAGCTGACATATCAGTTAGGCTGTATTGAGTGTGTGTGTAAGCTGACATATCAGTTAGGCTGTATTGAGTGTGTGCAAGCTGACATATCAGTTAGGCTGTATTGAGTGTGTGTAAGCTGACATATCAGTTAGGCTGTATTGAGTGTGTGTGTAAGCTGACATATCAGTTAAGCTGTATTGAGTGTGTACAAGCTGACATATCAGTTAGGCTGTAGAGAGTGTGTGTGTAAGCTGACATATCAGTTAGGCTGTATTGAGTGTGTGTGTAAGCTGACATATCAGTTAGGCTGTATTGAGTGTGTGTAAGCTGACATATCAGTTAGGCTGTATTGAGTGTGTGTGTAAGCTGACATATCAGTTAGGCTGTATTGAGTGTGTGCAAGCTGACATATCAGTTAGGCTGTATTGAGTGTGTGTAAGCTGACATATCAGTTAGGCTGTATTGAGTGTGTGTGTAAGCTGACATATCAGTTAAGCTGTATTGAGTGTGTACAAGCTGACATATCAGTTAGGCTGTAGAGAGTGTGTGTGTAAGCTGACATATCAGTTAGGCTGTATTGAGTGTGTGTGTAAGCTGACATATCAGTTAGGCTGTAGAGAGTGTGTGTGTAAGCTGACATATCAGTTAGGCTGTATTGAGTGTGTGTGTAAGCTGACATATCAGTTAGGCTGTATTGAGTGTGTGTAAGCTGACATATCAGTTAGGCTGTAGAGAGTGTGTGTGTAAGCTGACATATCAGTTAGGCTGTATTGAGTGTGTGCAAGCTGACATATCAGTTAGGCTGTATTGAGTGTGTGTGTAAGCTGACATATCAGTTAGGCTGTAGAGAGTGTGTGTGTAAGCTGACATATCAGTTAGGCTGTATTGAGTGTGTGTAAGCTGACATATCAGTTAGGCTGTACTGAGTGTGTGTAAGCTGACATATCAGTTAGGCTGTATTGAGTGTGTGTGTAAGCTGACATATCAGTTAGGCTGTATTGAGTGTGTGTAAGCTGACATATCAGTTAGGCTGTATTGAGTGTGTGTAAGCTGACATATGAGTTAGGCTGTATTGAGTGTGTGTGTAAGCTGACATATCAGTTAGGCTGTATTGAGTGTGTGTGTAAAGCTGACATATCAGTTAGGCTGTATTGAGTGTGTGTAAGCTGACTTATCAGTTAGGCTGTATTGAGTGTGTGTAAGCTGACATATCAGTTAGGCTGTATTGAGTGTGTGTAAGCTGACATATCAGTTAGGCTGTATTGAGTGTGTGTAAGCTGACATATCAGTTAGGCTGTATTGAGTGTGTGTGTAAGCTGACATATCAGTTAGGCTGTATTGAGTGTGTGTAAGCTGACATATCAGTTAGGCTGTATTGAGTGTGTGTAAGCTGACATATCAGTTAGGCTGTATTGAGTGTGTGTGTAAGCTGACATATCAGTTAGGCTGTATTGAGTGTGTGTAAGCTGACATATCAGTTAGGCTGTATTGAGTGTGTGTAAGCTGACATATCAGTTAGGCTGTATTGAGTGTGTGTGTAAGCTGACATATCAGTTAGGCTGTATTAAGTGTGTGTGTAAGCAGACAATTAGGCCGATTAAAGTAAGCTTAGTTGATGAGAATAAATGTTTGAACAATTCATCACTGATTAGTTTATACATATAGACATACTTTATTATTTAAGAGTTGATGTTTTTAACAAATAGCTTTATTATTATCTTCTTATTAGCCACCAGTGGCTTTTAAAGTCTCTAACTTTTATTTTATTTAGCACAAGTTTATCTTGAAAACTAGTTCTTCTGTTGAATTAAATTGTTTTTTAAGCCTCTACATGTATGAATTGTTAAATAAAGTTAAATATATGGAATAAAGTACATGCACATATTGACATGTTTCAGGTTAATGGCATCATAATCAGACACTTTTCTTTGTTTACATTACAGTCAAAAATGGCATTTGCTACCAAAAATATTCACTAAATTTTATGTCACAAAACTGCAACAAATCTGTCTATCTAAAGTGGGGCTTGCAGTTTTTAAGCAAAAGTCAAAAATAGCATTTTTTAACCAAAATATTCACTAAAATTAGAGAACTGAAGTGGAGGTATTGTCAACAAAATAAATAAATCAAAGTTATCAAGCTAGCCCCTTTTTAAAGAAGAAGTGAAAAATAGCACTTTTTACAAAAAATTACAATAATATTCATCAAAATTAGAGATTTTAAGACATCACAAAATGAACAAATCTAAATCTGAGAGAGGTCCACTCACATGACATTTTAAAAAAGTCAAAAATGTGAAGTTGATGCAGACAGTCAACAACAGAGAATCAGTAATATGAGCTGCTTTGCTTTGTTGACAGTCAAGCTAAAAATATACGGGCAATGTGCAACCAAAATTTAGTATTTTGAACTATTGAATAAAATCATGCAAGCCATCCCAGAATATTAGTTGCTATAATGATGTGCAGTTGTAACCCAGTATGTATTATCCTGATACAAAGCTGTGTTCTTCTGATAGAAATGATTCTGGACAAATTTACAGACTGCTATTTTAGGATATTAGAAAAAAATGGCTGCAAGTCGGCCATTTTGTTCCAGTCTCAAAAAAATTCTGACATGCACAAAGTTTGAATGAAATCACCCTGTTCATCTCTGAGGTATGGCCTTGGAAATGTTTAAGTATCAGAATTGAGCAATTTTGAGGACCAAAATGGCCGCCAGTGAGACATACTTGATCATTCGTAAAAAAAAAAAAAATCTTCATTATCAATATTATTTTGGTAATTATGGCAACAAATTCATTCCCCTCATTCAATGTAATGCTTGCAAAGCACACAAATTTATAAGTACTTTCTTCAATTGTAGGGTCTCATCTCAATTAAACTTAACCCAATTATTTTTATGGATTATAATAATAATATATTTACTTTTCTTTTTTTATAATAATGGACTGGCTACTGACTGGATAATAGTTGTCTGGCTACTTTTGGTTAAGTGTGTCTTGCAATGACTTTCCAACGTTAATAACTTACCTTGATCCACTTTTCTCTGATGATATTGATGACCGCGTTCTAGTTTTCGAGAAAGCACCTGTTACTCTGTAAGGAACAAGACAGAAAAATATAAATAAAATAAAATTCAACCTTCCTCAATACTACTTGTTTCAATCAAAATGATATAGTGTTCACAAAGTTTATTGAAATAACCCTTTAAGATTTTGATTATTTGAATCAAATCTGTAAAAATCACTTGACATTTATAATCACTGTATACAGGTACTGGATAACAGCAACTTTTGTCCTGATTTCACTCCTAGGATGACAAAGATCAAATATCTGATCTGAGTTAAACAAGAAAACTGACAACATATTGGTTAGCTGCTAGAGTGTTATTTATATAAACAAAATATATTGACTACAGTGTTAATATATTCATACATTTCCCAATTCTTATAGTCAGATGATTTGTTTGGCCGATATTTATATTTAATAGATCTGTTTTATTAACCATATCTGAAGTACTTTCAAACTTAGTCAGTGCTGAATATATAGTTATCATACAGTCCTACTATATCTACTATAAATCAAAACTGGATGCAAGGCAAACACTACATCATGTACACACAAATATTTTAAATTAATTAGGATGCAATATGTTTCACCTTCATTGAAGTGGTAATGTCCAATAAGATAAAGTTGTACAAGAAATCAAAAGGATTAATTGTTATTATACAAGCAGCCTCTCTGCTGAGATAGCTCCGCAATGCACATTTCAATTAAAGAACAGAAGATATCATTAGAAAATGAACAATATGTATAGTATCAATGCAATGGGACTTGCTGTTTTCAACAAGAATTCAAAAATATCATTTTTCACCATAAATGATTGTGGTTTTTAACAAGAAGAAAATATCACTTTTTACCACAAATGACAAAAATATTCACCAAAATTAGAGAATTGATGATATCATTACAAAATGAACAAATTTGAAGGTGGTCCACATGTAGTATCTATATATGTAATATCAACGCAATTGTAATTGTGGTTTTTAACAAGAAGTCAAAAATATCACTTTTTACCAAAAATTACAAAAATATTCACCAAAATTAGAGAATTAAAGATATCATTACAAATGAACAAATCTGAGAGAGGTGCACATGTAGTACCTATAAATGTAATATAAAAGCAATTGGACTTGCGGTTTTTAACAAGAAGTTGAAAATATCACTTTTTACCAAAAATGACAAAAATATTCACCAAAATTAGAGAATTGACAATATCATTACAATACGAACAAATTTGAGAGTGGTCCACATGTAGTACCTATATATGTAATATCAAAGCAATTGGACTCGTGGTTTTTAACAAGAAGTCGAAAATATCACTTTTTACCAAAAATGACAAAAATATTCACCAAAATTTGAGAATTAAAGATATCATTACAATATGAACAAATTTGAGAGTGGTCCACATGTAGTACCTATATAAGTAATATCAAAGCAATTGGACTTGCGGTTTTTAACAAGAAGTTGAAAATATCACTTTTTACCAAAAATGACAAAAATATTCACCAAAATTAGAGAATTGAAGATATGATCATGAAATGAACAAATCTGAGAGAGGTCTACCCAAGGTACATATACACCAAGTATCAAAGCATTCAGGTTTTTAGTTTTCAAGAAGAAGTCGAAAAAGTAAAACATTGACACGGACGAAGAAACGATGGACGACGACGGACAATCACTCATATGATAAGCTCCGCACGACAAAGTCGACAGCGGAGCTAATAAAAAGGGGAAATCCATTTTGTTCAAATGCATATGAATCTAATCTGCAAAGATTAAGAGATTAATAGATAGTTGTTGTGAATGATGAATCACTTTTGCTGCTATCAATTTTGGCAGGTACATACATGTACTGGAAGTAATATTCTAATATCTTAATTGTCATAAGAACATTGTAATGTACTTTACTATGCAAGTTAATTTGACAACAGCGCCCTCTACATTACTTAGTAACTATGCTATTTTTAGATTATGCAAATAAAGCTGTTCTGTACATGGCCGTCATTTTTGGATTGTTATTATGTTGTCTGCTGGTCAATTCTTTTAAATACACAGCAAACATAACTTCTAATAAATACTTAAAACTGTTCAACATATCACTATTTAAAAGGGAAATACATGTAAATCATGAAATGTATTGCCTGATGATAATGTTATGCAAGTCATTTAGGGCTAGCAAGATCGAGGCTTTCACCAGGTGTTGTGTCAATAACTAAATATGTAAAACAGTTTGTTTCAAATAATGTACGTTACTAAGCAATATGTAACACATTATTTGTGATGATGTTGGAATTGGATATACAAATAAGTAAACAAAACAAAATTAGACGTATTTATAACTGTTGTGACATTGACATAATTAAGTGCTTTGTTCTGGCAAGAAATTGCCTTGTTTGGATTTCAATGAAAATAGTAGCTTTATAAATAGTTACCAGTATAGGTATAAATATAAACATGGGTTTGTTGAGTCCAAAGTTTTACAAAATCCCCAAAAAATGTCATTAACTTTATAGCGTTATTATTATTGCTTTATTGCATTACCAATACTCATAATGCTATGAAAAACCCAATGACTGAGTTTTCCACAGCATGCCCCACCCTATTTGACTATATTTTGACATACAGATACATTATATAGATTTAAAGTGGCATGCAATCCAAACTTGTTCCAGCTGATCACATTAACTACAAATACAGGTAACTGTCAGATACACAAAGATATTTAGGATTAAAATCAATATTCATTAGAGATACATTATGCATACTAGTCAGGGTTCTAGTTCGAAGGGGTTACTATAGCAACAGAATGTTAGACAATGACAGATAAATGACAGAAGATTAATGAGTGAAACAAATGAAACACCAGTACATTGTAGCTCAAATGAAACACCAGTACATTGTAGCTCAAATGAAACACCAGTACATTGTAGCTCAAATGAAACACCAGTACATTGTAGCTCAAATGAAACACCAGTACATTGTAGCTCAAATGAAACACCAGTACATTGTAGCTCAAATGAAACACCAGTACATTGTAGCTCAAATGAAACACCAGTACATTGTAGCTCAAATGAAACACCAGTACATTGTAGCTCAAATGAAACACCAGTACATTGTAGCTCAAATGAAACACCAGTACATTGTAGCTCAAATGAAACACCAGTACAATGTAGCTCAAATGAAACACCAGTACATTGTAGCTCAAATAAAAACACCAGTACATTGTAACTCAAATGAAACACCAGTACATTGTAGCTCAAATGAAACACCAGTATATTGTAGCTCAAATGAAACACCAGTATATTGTAGCTCAAATGAAACACCAGTATATTGTAGCTCAATTTTTTTTCATTGATTCAATTACTATACATACAGATATTGTATTTGCACTTAGACTATTACAAGTCGCATATATTCTGAAAATGCAGTTCTTGTATAATAAATTATTAAAATATTACTTATTTGGACATTATTATCATTGTAATTTATTACCAAAAAGACAAATCTACCTGTAGTATTTATTTCACATACACTATATATATATTGGCTGTAAATAATAACTACGTCATTAAATTGCTCAACATTTATGTTTTTGGTTGGAATAAGCAGACGCAGGGCAATTAATATTAAGCTATATACTAGGTCTCAGAAATGTTAAAAAGCAATTAACCCTGCCTAATACGTTGTATATAGCAGGTATAAACCAATGGTATTTTTAATTATGACTTTATAAAAATATGTCTGGAACTCATGTTATATACTTTATGCTGTAAAGGGGTTAATTATTCACTAGGTTTTAATTTTGCTTATTTCGCTGACTGGAAAATGCGCTAAATTAAAACCCAGTGAATATGTAAAATTTAGCATATAACACATTATCTAAATGATAAAACCGTGAATTTAAAACCCACTGAATATGCCTGAAATGGTAAATCACCAAAATTTTAACCCAGTGAAAATTAGTCATTTTACAGTATATTAAAAGATCCTGCTATTAAGAGAGTTTATCCAAAATCTTGTACAGGCCATGTATACTAGTCCGTTTTACACTTACACATGAATTATTTTCAGTTGTCATGATTTAACTGTGACACAGTAAATCACATCATGAAATGAATATTGAGAGCCAAGTACAATTATTGTCTCAAAAAACAGAAAAGATATAATAGACTAGTACTGAAGACAATCAATTCCCTGGTGTTCAAGCATGATTGAAACTGTCATTACATTACTACCATAAATCTACTATAATTGTAATTTTCAAGCAGCAACAGAGTAACTATAATAAAGTTGAGTTCATATCAACCTTTAAACAATTATTTTACATGTTCAATATATATAAACATACCCTATTTAAAACATAGTTGAACTTTGGTGACCTTACCCTTTGTTATATCATATAATTCTCCTTATTATAGTTTGTTTCAATATAAATATGCATTGTCATAATTAATTTTGAATACAAACAAGTTTTGGGGTTGAACCAACAGTGGGGAATCAATCTACCAAATGTCCTTGATAGATGAAAGTATCTTACAAAAACATTGGTGCCTAATTTGTTTAATTATTTTAAGGAACATAATTTCCAGCTTTATTTAAAGTAATTCAGATATTTTAGTATAAAAACAAATGACTTATAGCAGAAAAAAAGTGCTGCATTTAGACATGAATAGAATCATAAAACATACAAGATAATAGAAAATCTTAGCTGGCTTTTGTTCAAGTGTTTTATACAGGTGTATGTCAAAAATTTATGATTCACTGAGACAAATATGAACTGCCTCATTGTGTGACTACTGTATTATATGAAAAGTAAAAAACAAACGCCCTCTATGAATAGCTATCATGTTGCAAATCCTGCTTTGTATGCAAATCAACATAAATAGTTAGTGGAGAGAGAAGTCAACAGTACTGTTGCCTCCTGAGAATCCATATTTTCAAACACTGCAATCTTTGTTTTTGAAGTGAGTTTTTAAATTAGTATTATAAAAGCTCTATCATTCTGTTCTAATAACTGAAACAAATTCCTGTGAATTTTCATTTGTCGAATGAACTGTTTGTCAAATACAGAATGCATATATTTTAGTACAATTTTTTTTTCAAAATGTGGATACAACATTTGTTGAGTTTGTTGGTTTTGAAACCCAGTATAGTATTCCCATGGGATTTGGGAGATACAATACCAAGGATATTATTACAAGATAAATGATTTGCTTCATTGAACACATACAACAATGCATATTTCCACTGAGATCAGTGACCTTTGATGCGTATCACCAGTGGTCAGTCAAGTAGAAACAGTCAAAATATTTTATTAGATTTTCTCAATTTTTGCATGATATTTTCATACAGGTCTCATGCCACTAATTAACCAATGGCTGCTCGTAGCCCTCAATTTAAATGCCTAGCAAGAACCAATGAAATCTTTTAAATATTATTTTTCTCAGGTGCTCCCTGTTTGAGGGCGTAATCACCTGGGTCAGAGGTGAGACCAACATGTGGTCTTTTGTTTACTACTTAGCGGCTGTGTACCTGTGGGTTTATTCTGTGTGTTAATGGATGTTCTAATCTTGGTGTTTTCCCAGTGATTTCTCTTGGTGCAATCCAAATACAGTAGGTGTGTCTTGTTTACCTGAGATTTGCAAGAGTTTGAGCTGGCCAACATGTTAGTTTTTTTCATATGGTTGATTACTGGCATGTTGATTTCCCATTTTTGAGCCATATTTTCAACTTTCTTTGTCATTTTCATATAGCAATCTCGTCATATGTTAACATTGTCGTCTATGGAAATTCAATTAGTGGTATGAGCCCTACAGGACATCTGTTGCTGATGAATAAGGTGACAAAGTTTGGAATAGAATTAGTAAAGTTATTGTGCACGACAACGGCGGACAAAAATTTTTCCCTTAATATACCTTTCCCTTCCATCTTTGATTGTACGGGCAAGGTAAAAATGAAATAGAATACATATTCTTCTTGAACTTATGAATATATAACTGAACCCTTCATAGTTTATATTACTTCATTAATCATGAAGGTACTGGTGAATCATTTATAAAATACAAGAACAGTTTAAAATGTTTAGAGGAGTATATGGGTCATACAAACTTGTCCTGGTTATTTATTGTGAATTAGCACCCCCCCCCCCCCATGTTTGCTTTTCGTCATAGCAGATACACCAGTTTGAAACTTATACTGCACATTTTTTTTTTTTACAAATTTGCATACCGATAGAGTGTGTTACATACATGTACACTATCCAAATAAACCATTAATGTGTGCAATCTTAAATACAAAAACAAAATTAAAACTGCATCTTTTTTCAAATTTTGTTGGGATGAGAAACAAACAATTTTTTCCTTTGGACCTTGACTTTGACACTATATAGACTTAATATCAAGCTGATGTAATTACACCTCATTATTGATGAACACTAAATGCTCAACAAATTCTGTTAAAAATTCAGGCCTGATAAAACCAGAGGAAAGGTAAAATCAGGAAACAGGTATAATTTTGCATTCTAGTCAATCAACCCAGTCAATCAATCCAGTGGGTTGTTGGTCAATCCAGGTGGTCAATCTAGTCAGTCAATCAATCCAGTGGGTTGTTGGTCAATCCAGGTGGTCAATCTAGTCAGTCAATCAATCCAGTGGGTTGTTGGTCAATCCAGGTGGTCAATCTAGTCAGTCAATCAATCCAGTGGGTTGTTGGTCAATCCAGGTGGTCAATCTAGTCAGTCAATCAATCCAGTGGGTTGTTGGTCAATCCAGGTGGTCAATCTAGTCAGTCAATCAATCCAGTGGGTTGTTGGTCAATCCATGTGGTCAATCTAGTCAGTCAATCAATCCAGTGGGTTGCTGGTCAATCCAGGTGGTCAATCTAGTCAGTCAATCCAGTGGGTTGTTGGTCAATCCAGGTGGTCAATCTAGTCAGTCAATCAATCCAGTGGGTTGTTGGTCAATCCAGGTGGTCAATCTAGTCAGTCAATCAATCCAGTGGGTTGTTAGTCAATCCAGGTGGTCAATCTAGTCAGTCAATCAATCCAGTGGGTTGTTGGTCAATCCAGGTGGTCAATCTAGTCAGTCAATCAATCCAGTGGGTTGTTGGTCAATCCAGGTGGTCAATCTAGTCAGTCAATCAATCCAGTGGGTTGCTGGTCGATCCAGGTGGTCAATCTAGTCAGTCAATCAATCCAGTGGGTTGTTGGTCAATCCAGGTGGTCAATCTAGTCAGTCAATCAATCCAGTGGGTTGTTGGTCAATCCAGGTAGTCAATCTAGTCAGTCAATCAATCCAGTGGGTTGTTGGTCAATCCAGGTGGTCAATCTAGTCAGTCAATCAATCCAGTGGGTTGTTGGTCAATCCAGGTGGTCAATCTAGTCAGTCAATCAATCCAGTGGGTTGTTGGTCAATCCAGGTGGTCAATCTAGTCAGTCAATCAATCCAGTGGGTTGTTGGTCAATCCAGGTGGTCAATCTAGTCAATCAATCCAGTGGGTTGTTGGTCAATCCAGGTGGTCAATCCAGGTGGTCAATCTAGTCAGTCAATCAATGCTCACACTTCATGGAGGAGAATATACATGACACTGCAGGGTCTGTTTTTATGAACATCATTCAAAATTCCAAATACTTCAAAAACAAACAAAAACAGTAAAATACATAATACACCAGCCATTTATAGAAAATGTTACTAGATTGTACATAAGGCTTGAATCAATGTATTTTTGTTTTTCCATCCTCTGTTAAGTACCATATAATGACTTTTTGTCACACTATGCTGAATAAACTGATGCAATTACACACAAACATTTCAAACATACCTCTATTACAGCTTTGAGTAGGTCTAATTCTATGACTATTATTATATGCAAAGCAGACCTGGTTAATTTATATAGTCATATGGTTTCCTTATTATCATCTCAACACATAAATGTGTTTACTATTGTAGGCCATATATTGCATGTCAACAAGACAAACATTGATTGGATGCAGAAAAAGCAGTTCAGTTAACGTACATACACAGCCAATACAGAATTTTACAAATTAGCTAGCATTGATTGAGTAGAATCTGTATAGACACCACTCCATATTAGTGTAATGATTAGTTTTGATGTAAACTATTATAGCTTTAAAATAAATTAATTTGATGTTACGATAAACAGGTATAACATCTACAACACACATCTCAGTAGTGTTCAGTAATCTTCCATTATTGTTTTTTTTATGTGTAAGAATTTCAAATGTATACTGCACTAAATGGTTCTTCAGATAACAGCCAGTGTACAGCGCTACAGTACCCTAACAACTGACTGAAAGTCAATCAGTCTTCAAGGGGTCAAAGGTCACATTTCAAATTTACAATGTCATTCCATTCCCTATGTTGAGAAATTTATCATTTCCATTCCAACATTCAATACACATATTTTAAAAATAACATGACTCAGATTTACGAGTGAAATTAAATGTTTAGTATAGCATTAAGAATTCATATTTTCATATTTTGGAATCTTATCTTTTATAAGTCTTCATCACAGCCTAGCTAGCATAATCATTTTGAATCTTAGCAGAAATCTTATAAAGACGCATATGATACATATGTTGACAACATCAAGTCAATTTTTGCCATAGTCTAAAATCATGTACACAAACAACCATGCAGAATTACATGGTTATACAGCTGTCTGAATATTTTAAATTCATAAATGAAATCATTGAACAAATAGAAAATGACATTACCTTAAAATATCACACAGTATCCCTAACCACACTGGTGTTTACCCTGAAGGTGGTGAATGTACGTGAAGCAATGGTTTGAAATGAAAAGCTTTTTATGCAAGTATGGAGAGGCCACCAGTCAAGACTAATTTACATAATTATTCAAAAGCACTACAGTTTTTTTTTCAAAGGAAGGAACAGATTAAATTGCATTTTTTTAGCAAATTCTGATCATATTAGTTTATACAGTCATTGTATCTAGATTTCTTAGTCTATATTAAACGCAACACATAATTTAACACCTGAGAATTTCATATAAACATATATCAAATTAAACCATTGATTTGTCAACTTTTTTCATAAATTTATTTATTTTATTATTGATGTTTTATTTCAATCATTTTCACAAAAATATTAAATTTATTTGCATTTACAGAGATTATGCTGTGACTGTAGAAGAATGTGGTGATCATACAAACAAACAAACAAACAAACAAACAAATAAATAAATAAATAAATACTGCAATCTACATGTTGAAATACAACTTGTATAAACAAGAAGGAGATGCTGATATTTTGTAATAATTGAAAATTAATTAGTGTTGGGTTTTTTATTGTTTTGTTCATTTAATGAATATTAAAATTTATTTTAGAGAATTCATTTATATATATGCTGTTGACGTTAAACATTTTATTTATTTTTTTAAATAAAATAAAGCAATTGTGTTTATAGCATGTAAAACAAATGCGTCAAAATAAGTATTATTTTAATGATTTAGTATACAATGACGTTTTTGGTTTATATGTTATATTGCATGCTGGATCATTAAAATATGACATATTTTGACCATAGACACCTATGTTACATAATAGTGTATGAACTACTAATAGAGCAAATATAGGCTACATGTACATGCATCTACAAAGCAACAAATACTTGTGACATTTGTAGAAATTTTAAAAGGTCAATCAGGCCTTTGTATTAAAGTTGTAAATTTAGCATGACAGCAGCAATCAATTTTTGTATGAATACCAGTAATTTAAAAGTAATTAATCATTGAACCACAAAAGATACAACACAAACATTTGTTGAAATCAGCATGATTCACTATAAGTAATCTTGTGAACAGAACAGGCAGGGGTTTCTAAAAGCACTGATTGCCATAGCAACCATAATCATCATAGCAGGGTCTGATTATACTCTAAATAGAGGAGTTAGTAATATGGTATTATTATATTTCATGATTTTTAATATTTTACTTTTGCCAAATGGTAGTTTCTGAATACAATTGTAGGAACAACTCACAGATGAGAAGTGAATAACAATTTAGCATCAATTGCAACATTACTGCATTTAACACAAATTGATTATTCCAGAAGAAAACACATTGATGATATACCAGAGTAGTACGTGTGAGATGATTGGATGTAGATAAGTGGGCAATCCTGTAATGATATTTAGTTGCAAGTCATTAAGGTATATATGGGATAATGAAGATGTTGTATTTCCTCACCATCATGTACCCCAAGTAGCTGCTATACTATATTTTGATATAGTAAAGGTTATAGTTTAAATTTTGACAAAATTAAGTTCTATTATGAAACTCATTTTTGTGAGTTAACTTATTGTCTAATAGCAAAGTACAACAGTGTAATGAGGAAGTAAAACAGAATTACTAAACCAAAACAACTTACAATTACATGTAGATGTCTTCTCATTATTCAGACTGTGCAACTTCCATCTACACTTCACAACATTCATATTCTCTTATGGCAGAAATACTTTGAATTGGAAGACAATATTTCCAGATTTAGATTCCTGACAGATTGCAGGTGGTTAGTAAGGGAAATTCAACAAGTGATCATGATGAATTCATGCATGTAAAACAAGTAGAGATTCATTTCACTGCTTTGATCATTGGTCTATTGTTGACACACAATGTAACCATGACGTGGCTGTAGAAATTACCAAGACAATTGGTGATGTAAAGTACAATAACAGTCAGTTACATGGCAACTATCACTTGTTTATATAAATATATTTACACCACATTCTTGTGTATGCAGTTAGTGTCACATATTATACAAACTCCAAAAGCTGATTTACGTTTTAATGCTAACTTAATGCTAGCTGCTTTAATATCGAAAGACACCAACTTTCTTGATTTTGTTGCAAAGTTTTCAAGAAGAAGTTGAAAATAACGTTTTTGACCAAAAATTACAACAAGCAGCCTGTCGGCTGAGATAGCTCCACTGTTAGCAAGGCACATTTTAATTAAAGAACTGAAGATATCATTAGAAAATGAACAATATGTATAGTATGTAGAGTAATCAGACTTGCTGTTTTCAACAAGAATTCAAAAATATCACTTTTTACCAAAAATGACAAAAATATTCATTAAAATTAGAGAATTGAAGATATCATCATGAAATGAACAAATCTGAGAGAGGTTTACCTGAGGTACCTATATGTATAGTATCAAAGCAATCAGACTTGTGGTTTTTAACAAGAAGTCAAAACAAGCAGACTGTCGGCTGAGATAGCTCCGCTGTTATCAAGGCACATTTCAATTAAAGAACTGAAGATATCATTAGAAAATAAAATGACAAAAATATTCACCAAAAGTAGAGAATTGAAGATATCATCATGAAATGAACAAATCTGAGACAGGTCCACATGTAGTATCTATAAATGTAATATCAAAGCAATTGGACTCGCGGTTTTTAACAAAAAGTCGAAAATATCACTTTTTACCAAAAGTATTCACCGAAAATAGAGAATTTGAGATTTTGACATGAAATGAACAAATCTGAGAAAAAAACATCAACATCCAAGGTACTTGCATATCAAATTTGAAAACATTCTGACTTGCGGTTTTGAAGAAGAAGTTGAAATTGTAAAGTTGGCAACGGACGACGACAGACAATCAGTAATTTGAACACCTCTGCTGTGTTGACTTTGTCGACAGCAGAGCTAATAAATTGTCTATATATCTGTATGCTGATGATGATGTACTTTTATCTCATACCCTGGAAAACTTGTATGACTTGCTCAATCACGTTCATGAGTACTGTTGTAAGTAGTGATAAGACTACAAGAGATTCCAGAAAAAAACAGAACACATTTGCTACCATGCTCAAATTCCAATGTGTATCTGTATATATTGATCAGACAGGGAAGTAATAATATCTGGGCATGTATTTTGATGACCATTTCATTTCAATACTAAATCTGAATCTGTTTTAAAATTGATGGGTTGTATTACTTTGAAACGCAAATTGTACAAGATGTCATATCAAATGTACATATACATATACTAAACAAGCCTGACGGCTGAGATAGCTCAGCTGTTAGCAATGCACATTACAATTAAAGAACTGAAGATATCATTAGAAAATGAACAATATATATATAAAAAGCAACAAGACAAATCTGAGAGAAGTCCACATCTAGTACCTATATATGTAATTTAAAAGCGATTGGACTTGCGGTTTTCAACAAGAAGTCAAAAATATCACTTTTTACCAAAAATGACAAAAATATTCACCAAAATTAGGGAATTGAAGATATCATCATGAAATGAACAAATCTAAGAGAGGTCTACCCAAGGTACATATACACCAAGTATCAAAGCATTCAGGCTTGTAGTTTTCAAGAAGAAGTCGGAAAACTAAAATATTGACACGGACGACGACGGATGCTGACGACAGAGGACAACACTCATATGATAAGCTCCGCTCGACAGTGGAACTAAAAATATACATGTATATGAGGAAATGATCAAAAGCATTGGAAGTTTTGTAAACAAGTGCTTCACAACATGAAATGAAATTGCATAATTTTCTTTTGATATTACTTTTACATGTATTACTTTTTAGTTTTTATTACCCATATATTTATTGCTAACAACTGATAGAAATGTTCTTTTTCTAAAAGATACAATAAAACATTACTATACTACTATTGTGATGCTGTTACATGTTATCTGGCTAAGAAACAATTAATTTTATTGATAGTGTTCAACATTGAACTATGCATTCATATCTTGAAACAGTTGTTCAGTCCTACTTCATTTTTGTACGAGGACATGATGTTATTGCCTAGCAACCACTGGTAAAAGATTGGGGTATATAATTCGCTTTTAGGCCAGACTACAAAGCTTTGATATTAAACAGATATATGCACCTGGTGAGGTGTGGACCAAAATGACTAAGACTGTGTTTAATGCAGCCAGTCTGATTAAATTATTTGACTCTCACAATGCCCAGAAGGCCAGACATAAAAGTATCCTGGACACAGTAAGAACAAACTTGCAGTCTGCTTCTTCTGACTGGATACGTCATTGTCTGTGCAAGCTTCAAATCAATTGTACAAACCAGATCAGTATGTGTAGTTAAATATTGCATTCAATGTCTATTTAGTTATTGCCAACTTGCAGAATGCACCTAATGACTCACAATTGACGCCGGTAAGTATGAACATAATTTGTTGTAGTACATATAGTTGTGTAAATATTTTCTACCATCCCACCAGTACCTCATTGCCGTAACCACAGTTATAACAAGTAGGTTGTGATAAAATATGTTGCTCATAGAAGCACATATTCCACACCCTTGTTCTAAACAAATGCTTAGTGGTCATATCATATGTTCATTCACTCATGAATACAGACCCTGTGACATGTATGTATACATAAAGATACTGAGGTAGGCAGAAAATCATTGAATAGTATCAGATTGTATCAATGCTGAGAAAATCCTTTGGTAGTCATCTTTAAATCAATAATATCTGGTACTTCCAATACAATGCAGTCAATAATGAAGCCTATGGAAATTATGTGTAACATACAAATTATTTCGAATCAGAAAATCAACTTTATATATAATAGGTGAATCATTGCCCACTCAGCTATCGCCCATTATTATACAACCATTGCCCACTCAGCTATCGCCCATTATTGTACAACCATTGCCCACTCAGCCATCGTCCATTATTGTACAACCATTGCCCACTCAGCCATCGTCCATTATTGTACAACCATTGCCCACTCAGCTATCGTCCATTATTATACAACCATTGCCCACTCAGCTATCGTCCATTATTATACAACCATTGCCCACTCAGCCATCGTCCATTATTATACAACCATTGCCCACTCAGCTATCGTCCATTATTATACAACCATTGCCCACTCAGCTATCATCCATTATTATACAACCATTGCCCACTCAGCCATCGTCCATTATTATACAACCATTGCCCACTCAGCTATCGTCCATTATTATACAACCATTGCCCACTCAGCTATCGTCCATTATTATACAACCATTGCCCACTAAGCTATCGTCCATTATTGTACAACCATTGCCCACTCAGCTATCGTCCATTATTATACAACCATTGCCCACTCAGCCATTATTATACAACCATTGCCCACTCAGCTATCGTCCATTATTATACAATCATTGCCCACTCAGCTATCGTCCATTATTGTACAACCATTGCCCACTCAGCTATCGTCCATTATTATACAACCATTGCCCACTCAGCCATTATTATACAACCATTGCCCACTCAGCTATCGTCCATTATTATACAACCATTGCCCACTCAGCTATCGTCCATTATTATACAACCATTGCCCACTCAGCTATCATCCATTATTGTACAACCATTGTCCACTCAGCTATCGTCCATTATTGTACAACCATTGCCCACTCAGCTATCGTCCATTATTGTACAACCATTGCCCACTCAGCTATCGTCCATTATTATACAACCATTGCCCACTCAGCTATCGTCCATTATTGTACAACCATTGCCCACTCAGCTATCGTCCATTATTATACAACCATTGCCCACTCAGCCATCGTCCATTATTATACAACCATTGCCCACTCAGCCATCGTCCATTATTATACAATCATTGCCCACTCAGCTATCGTCCATTATTGTACAACCATTGCCCACTCAGCTATCATCCATTATTGTACAACCATTGCCCACTCAGCTATCGTCCATTATTGTACAACCATTGCCCACTCAGCTATCGTCCATTATTATACAACCATTGCCCACTCAGCCATCGTCCATTATTATACAACCATTGCCCACTCAGCCATCGTCCATTATTATACAATCATTGCCCACTCAGCCATCGTCCATTATTGTACAACCATTGCCCACTCAGCTATCGTCCATTATTGTACAACCATTGCCCACTCAGCTATCGTCCATTATTATACAACCATTGCCCACTCAGCCATCGTCCACTATTATACAACCATTGCCCACTCAGCCATCGTCCATTATTATACAACCATTGCCCACTCAGCCATCGTCCATTATTGTACAACCATTGCCCACTCAGCTATCGTCCATTATTGTACAACCATTGCCCACTCAGCTATCGTCCATTATTATACAACCATTGCCCACTAAGCTATCGTCCATTATTGTACAACCATTGCCCACTCAGCTATCGTCCATTATTATACAACCATTGCCCACTCAGCCATTATTATACAACCATTGCCCACTCAGCTATCGTCCATTATTATACAATCATTGCCCACTCAGCTATCGTCCATTATTGTACAACCATTGCCCACTCAGCTATCGTCCATTATTATACAACCATTGCCCACTCAGCCATTATTATACAACCATTGCCCACTCAGCTATCGTCCATTATTATACAACCATTGCCCACTCAGCTATCGTCCATTATTATACAACCATTGCCCACTCAGCTATCATCCATTATTGTACAACCATTGTCCACTCAGCTATCGTCCATTATTGTACAACCATTGCCCACTCAGCTATCGTCCATTATTGTACAACCATTGCCCACTCAGCTATCGTCCATTATTATACAACCATTGCCCACTCAGCTATCGTCCATTATTGTACAACCATTGCCCACTCAGCTATCGTCCATTATTATACAACCATTGCCCACTCAGCCATCGTCCATTATTATACAACCATTGCCCACTCAGCCATCGTCCATTATTATACAATCATTGCCCACTCAGCTATCGTCCATTATTGTACAACCATTGCCCACTCAGCTATCATCCATTATTGTACAACCATTGCCCACTCAGCTATCGTCCATTATTGTACAACCATTGCCCACTCAGCTATCGTCCATTATTATACAACCATTGCCCACTCAGCCATCGTCCATTATTATACAACCATTGCCCACTCAGCCATCGTCCATTATTATACAATCATTGCCCACTCAGCCATCGTCCATTATTGTACAACCATTGCCCACTCAGCTATCGTCCATTATTGTACAACCATTGCCCACTCAGCTATCGTCCATTATTATACAACCATTGCCCACTCAGCCATCGTCCACTATTATACAACCATTGCCCACTCAGCCATCGTCCATTATTATACAACCATTGCCCACTCAGCCATCGTCCATTATTGTACAACCATTGCCCACTCAGCTATCGTCCATTATTGTACAACCATTGCCCACTCAGCTATCGTCCATTATTGTACAACCATTGCCCACTCAGCTATCATCCATTATTATACAACCATTGCCCACTCAGCCATCGTCCATTATTATACAACCATTGCCCACTCAGCCATCGTCCATTATTATACAACCATTGCCCACTCAGCCATCGTCCATTATTGTACAACCATTGCCCACTCAGCTATCGTCCATTATTGTACAACCATTGCCCACTCAGCTATCGTCCATTATTATACAACCATTGCCCACTCAGCCATCGTCCATTATTATACAACCATTGCCCACTCAGCTATCGTCCATTATTATACAACCATTGCCCACTCAGCTATCATCCATTATTGTACAACCATTGCCCACTCAGCTATCGTCCATTATTGTACAATCATTGCCACTCAGCCATCGTCCATTATTGTACAACCATTGCCCACTCAGCCATCGTCCATTATTATACAACCATTGCCCACTCAGCCATCGTCCATTATTGTACAACCATTGCCCACTCAGCTATCGTCCATTATTGTACAACCATTGCCCACTCAGCTATCGTCCATTATTATACAACCATTGCCCACTCAGCCATCGTCCATTATTATACAACCATTGCCCACTCAGCCATCGTCCATTATTATACAATCATTGCCCACTCAGCCATCGTCCATTATTGTACAACCATTGCCCACTCAGCTATCGTCCATTATTGTACAACCATTGCCCACTCAGCTATCGTCCATTATTATACAACCATTGCCCACTCAGCCATCGTCCACTATTATACAACCATTGCCCACTCAGCCATCGTCCATTATTATACAACCATTGCCCACTCAGCCATCGTCCATTATTGTACAACCATTGCCCACTCAGCTATCGTCCATTATTGTACAACCATTGCCCACTCAGCTATCGTCCATTATTGTACAACCATTGCCCACTCAGCTATCATCCATTATTATACAACCATTGCCCACTCAGCCATCGTCCATTATTATACAACCATTGCCCACTCAGCTATCGTCCATTATTATACAACCATTGCCCACTCAGCTATCGTCCATTATTGTACAACCATTGCCCACTCAGCCATCGTCTATTATTGTACAACCATTGCCCACTCAGCTATCGTCCATTATTGTACAACCATTGCCCACTCAGCTATCGTCCATTATTGTACAACCATTGCCCACTCAGCCATCGTCCATTATTGTACAACCATTGCCCACTCAGCCATCGTCCATTATTATACAACCATTGCCCACTCAGCTATCATCCATTATTGTACAACCATTGCCCACTCAGCTATCGTCCATTATTATACAACCATTGCCCACTCAGCTATCGTCCATTATTGTACAATCATTGCCCACTCAGCCATTGTCCATTATTGTACAACCATTGCCCACTCAGCTATCGTCCATTATTGTACAACCATTGCCCACTCAGCTATCGTCCATTATTGTACAATCATTGCCCACTCAGCTATCGTCCATTATTGTACAACCATTGCCCACTCAGCCATCGTCTATTATTGTACAACCATTGCCCACTCAGCTATCATCCATATTCATACAAATATGAGACTTTAAATTTCATTGTTTTAGAAATTATATTTAGATTTTCAAGGCCCTACATGCCTGAAAGTCTATTGTTATTGTTATATTATTCTTATTATTACATGTATATTACTTTATTACTTCCCCATTTCAAAGAACTTCTCAAAGACAGTTATACCATATGTTATGGTTTGAAAATTTAGCTATATATTCCTTGTATTCCGCACTAAAATAAATGTACACAGATTCTGAGGATCTATATATAAATGTATATTACAGGACTTCCAATTGTTTGTGTGTAGCATCTATTGTATGATGTACACTAACATTCATCATTAAAAACTTTAGAGCTTATGTGACTTTGGAACACAGCATCTTCAGATAGATTTCTTCAAAGTGACTATTTCATATTTTCGATTAATGGCAGCCATCTTGAATTTCGCAAAAAAAGGTAATTATCCAATTTCCCATGACAATTTTTTTTATTGGTTTGAAAATCAGCATTTATCATCTACTCTTCACTGCACATTATATGAAAGTGAGAAATGAACTAGCTTCTAAAAGGCCATTCACAACTGAAGATCACTGTAATCCTTGTGTTAACCTGGACTGTAATTTAATCACAAATGCAGTCATGGTCATTGGGGACCATTCTGTCACACACCATTAACTTTACTTGTAACTAAATAAAACATTGTAACTAGCATTTGTGTATTTTCAGCCACCATTAACAATGATTGACATACTGTAAATGCATTGATTATTCATCAATAATTTGCTATTCAAATTACATTCACATGAACATGTAATTTAACAATAGAACTTGTTGCGTTTTTGGAAAATTCATAAACTTAACGCAGTGAATAGGCTCAAGATAGTAAAAATAAATGTCAGATAAAATAAATGGTTTAACAGTATTGTATTAGAAGAACATTATGTGAATAAATATATATACTTTAAATTCCTTTAATTTTGTGAGACATATTTTCGCAAATTCTCTGCTGTTTTCACAAAATGTTGTCTTTATGAATGTCATAAAATAATCAAACTGTGGAAATTTCTATCGATGAAAACAATTTACAGTAAAAGTGTATATGGTAAAGTTGTATAGTCAGCAAAATATAGTTGGAAGCCTTTTGCATGTCAAGTAATATAATTATATTATATGCAACAGCATTCACAATATATCCTTGTTAGAAGTATCTTGCCATTAGCCGAACAATTTGGTTCTGATTGAATTTTCAGAATGTTGCCCTGGCCAGTGTGTTGTAATTGGTTCTGATTGAATTTTCAGAATGTTGCCCTGGCCAGTGTGTTGTAATTGGTTCTGATTGAATTTTCAGAATGTTGCCCTGGCCAGTGTGTTGTAATTGGTTCTGATTGAATTTTCAGAATGTTGCCCTGGCCAGTGTGTTGTAATTGGTTCTGATTGAATTTTCAGAATGTTGCCCTGGCCAGTGTGTTGTAATTGGTTCTGATTGAATTTTCAGAATGTTGCCCTGGCCAGTGTGTTGTAATTGGTACTGATTGAATTTTCAGAATGTTGCCCTGGCCAGTGTGTTGTAATTGGTTCTGATTGAATTTTCAGAATGTTGCCCTGGCCAGTGTGTTGTAATTGGTTCTGATTGAATTTTCAGAATGTTGCCCTGGCCAGTGTGTTGTAATTGGTTCTGATTGAATTTTCAGAATGTTGCCCTGGCCAGTGTGTTGTAATTGGTTCTGATTGAATTTTCAGAATGTTGCCCTGGCCAGTGTGTTGTAATTGGTTCTGATTGAATTTTCAGAATGTTGCCCTGGCCAGTGTGTTGTAATTGGTTCTGATTGAATTTTCAGAATGTTGCCCTGGCCAGTGTGTTGTAATTGGTTCTGATTGAATTTTCAGAATGTTGCCCTGGCCAGTGTGTTGTAATTGGTTGTGTTGATCAATAAACCTGTAGGATTTGTCATCCTTTCTTATAATTTTGATGTTGAATATTGCTTGATTATTTTCACAATTCGATTTAGTGAGACAGAATAATAATAATTCAAAAGACAAATTATCTTGTGAGTTAATTTTTTTATACATTTATTTAATTATTGTCATTGCCAGTTGGCAGCATATTTATCAATGCCTGTGTGTGAGGTAGTCAAATTCAACAGACAGTTGAATCAAAAATGGTAAGAATTTCACTAGAATGGTATAACAACTTATTCTGGGGTGGGGCCAGGAAGATTGAAATGAAGCCTACTTTTGTTTCCCCTATCTGATATGGTTTTTTTTTTTCAGCAAATCTTGTCTCTAATTTTTTTTTTTCGCATTCAACAATTGTTTTTATTCTTTTTTTTTCCAGTATTTTAAAGCGAGAGAGTCCTCACCTGTGCACGCGCGGGAGTTGAGTTTCAAGTGACGATAACACACTCTAAAAATGCAGAGACTCATGGCGCTTGTTTGTAAACAATGGCATGCTATGACCATCTGACACATGCGCAAGTGACGACTCCCCTGCTTTAAGTAAAGTAGATGACTTGTATAATAGCCCTCTTTAACATCATGAAAAAGTTTTGCTATCAGTCCACCTCCTGGATGTTTTCTCTCTTCTAAACAACAATCTTCCAAACCAGGCTTCTAAACAGTACACTTATAAACTACTTGACATTTATTTACCGACCCACCTAAAAAAATTTAAGTTTGCAGATATCAAATGCCTGGCTGGAAAAGAACATCAGGCTTTGGATGTTGAAAAATTAAGGCAATTCCTCAAACAATCGAAGAAAAGAATGCAGCATCCCTGAAAAGACAGGAAAGGCACTTACTAGTAAATAAACCAGTGCTTTGGCACACAAACCAAAGACCTTTTTCAGGGCCACCACATTTATACCAACCCCCACCTAAGCCAACCTATCACTCTTTGCTCAGAGACATGTCTATGCTATCTAGGAGAATGTGTATCAAATATCTAATGTGTAATAAACAATCTCAACAACATCCTTTCAAAATATAATCAACATGGAATCCACCAGACTCGCATAACAGTAGCCTCGAAAATTACATTTTATTTTTGTTCTGTCTTGTCTTGATTTTTTTTTCGAGGGTCTGAAATTCTCCGATTTTATTTTTTACATGCAAATAGTGTAGGATTTTTTTTTTCAAGCATACCGGTAGTCATAGAATTTTTTTTCCCCCAAAATCCCCCCCCCCCAGGATATCAAATGGTCCTCCCCTAATCACATATACAAATTAATCAAAGAAAGCATAGAAGAAACTCCCATGTGCAGAAGTGTATTCAAAGAATATGAAGCAGAAGTAGGATATATAACACGTGAACAAAAATTAATTGACATGTACATGTGGGTTTGTAGTATGTGATTTATCCCAGAGTATTTACATGTACTAAGTTTAAGTGAACTCTATGAAATGGTTATTAAGATATAAGAAAATTGTCTTTATGCTCAACTTAACTGATTATATCTGTGGATTACACTGATTACACCATTGAAATCTGATGATTTTTATTTGAGATATCTGCGGAACAGCTAAAAATTGGCTAACTGTCGTGCATTAGATAAATATTATGCACAGATTGCAACCAAAAATTATTTAAAAAATAATAAGAGTTTTTTTTATTTTACCCAAGACAAATGGCCCTGTTACAGTGTTTCAAACAGACATACAAACAGCAAATACTTATATTGTGCAAAATCAAGTATATTTATAATATGAATGGGACAGGAAATCAAAATATGGAAATTGACACCAGACAGTATATTTTAAAATGGAAAAAAATGCATATCATAATAAAATATTTTTTGATGATTAAAATGTAAACACCCATGGGAAGCATTATGTCTGTTCTCATAGTCTCATTACAATAATACTTTATCAAACATTTGTCATCATAAATCAAACAGTAGCAATATGGTCACATGACAAGTAATAAGGATATTTTAAATATTCATATATCCATCTTCATTTTTTAATTGCCAGATAAATTTATATCATAGTCATTATCAGTGTTTATAATTGATCAATGAATTCAATATCCAATTATGATTGTCTAAAGAATTATCAATAAACGTGGATGCTAATGATCAGTATCTAAAAATATCAAGCTATATTTAAGGTATGATAAAAACAAAGTCAGAGTTTTTCTAAAGGGTGCTAGTCCTCGTTACACAGTGCAAAGCTCATACACATGAGGTGTCACGTCAAACATGCACTGCCCTATAATGTTATTTCCAGACTTGTATTGTTTCTCATATTCTCAAGTATAAACATCTTTACGTAGCCAGTAATCAAAAAAAAAGAGAGGAGGTGAGACATGCTTCTATTATCAGAATGATATGAATCAAAGAGAGTGAGAGGAGGAAGTGAGATGTGATTGTATTATCAGAATGATGTGAATCAAAGAGTGAAAGGAGGAAGTGAGATATGATTGTATTATCAGAATGATGTGAATCAAAGAGAGTGAGAGGAGGAAGTGAGATGTGATTGTATTATCAGAATGATATGAATCAAAGAGAGTGAGGGGAGGAAGTGAGATGTGATTGTATTATCAGAATGATGTGAATCAAAGAGTGAAAGGAGGAAGTGAGATATGATTGTATTATCAGAATGATGTGAATCAAAGAGAGTGAGAGGAGGAAGTGAGATGTGATTGTATTATCAGAATGATGTGAATCAAAGAGAGTGAGGGGAGGAAGTGAGATGTGATTGTATTATCAGAATGATGTGAATCAAAGAGAGTGAGAGAAGGAAGTGAGATGTGATTGTATTATCAGAATGATGTGAATCAAAGAGAGTGAGAGGAGGAAGTGAGATGTGATTGTATTATCAGAATGATGTGAATCAAAGAGAGTGAGAGGAGAAAGTGAGATGTGATTGTATTATCAGAATGATGTGAATCAAAGAGAGTGAGAGAAGGAAGTGAGATGTGATTGTATTATCAGAATGATGTGAATCAAAGAGAGTGAGAGGAGGAAGTGAGATGTGATTGTATTATCAGAATGATGTGAATCAAAGAGAGTGAGAGGAGGAAGTGAGATATGATTGTATTATCAGAATGATGTGAATCAAAAAGAGTGAGAGGAGGAAGTGAGATGTGATTGTATTATCAGAATGATGTGAATCAAAGAGAGTGAGAGGAGAAAGCGAGATATGATTGTATTATCAGAATGATGTGAATCAAAGAGAGTGAGAGGAGGAAGTGAGATGTGATTGTATTATCAGAATGATGTGAATCAAAGAGAGTGAGAGGAGGAAGTGAGATGTGATTGTATTATCAGAATGATGTGAATCAAAGAGAGTGAGAGGAGGAAGTGAGATGTGATTGTATTATCAGAATGATGTGAATCAAAGAGTGAAAGGAGGAAGTGAGATATGATTGTATTATCAGAATGATGTGAATCAAAGGGAGTGAGAGGAGGAAGTGAGATGTGAATGTATTATCAGAAAGATGCGATTCGAAGAGAGTGAGAGGAGGAAGTGAGATGTGATTGTATTATCAGAATGATGTGAGTCAAAGAGAGTGAGGGGAGGAAGTGAGATGTGATTGTATTATCAGAATGATGTGAATCAAAAAGAGTGAGAGAAGGAAGTGAGATGTGATTGTATTATCAGAATGATGTGAATCAAAGAGAGTGAGAGGAGGAAGTGAGATGTGATTGTATTATCAGAATGATGTGAATCAAAGAGAGTGAGAGGAGGAAGTGAGATATGATTGTATTATCAGAATGATGTGAATCAAAGAGAGTGAGAGGAGGAAGCGAGATGTGATTGTATTATCAGAATGATGTGAATCAAAGAGTGAGAGGAGGAAGTGAGATGTGATTGTATTATCAGAATGATGTGAATAAAAGAGTGAAAGGAGGAAGTGAGATATGATTGTATTATCAGAATGATGTGAATCAAAGGGAGTGAGAGGAGGAAGTGAGATGTGAATGTATTATCAGAAAGATGCGATTCGAAGAGAGTGACAGGAGGAAGTGAGATGTGATTGTATTATCAGAATGATGTGAGTCAAAGAGAGTGAGAGGAGGAAGTGAGATGTGATTGTATTATCAGAATGATGTGAATCAAAGAGAGTGAGAGGAGGAAGTGAGATGTGATTGTATTATCAGAATGATGTGAATCAAAGAGAGTGAGAGAAGGAAGTGAGATATGATTGTATTATCAGAATGATGTGAATCAAAGAGAGTGAGAGGAGGAAGTGAGATGTGATTGTATTATCAGAATGATGTGAATCAAAGAGAGTGAAAGGAGGAAGTGAGATGTGATTGTATTATCAGAATGATGTGAATCAAAGAGAGTGAGAGGAGGAAGTGAGATGTGATTGTATTATCAGAATGATGTGAATCAAAGAGTGAAAGGAGGAAGTGAGATATGATTGTATTATCAGAATGATGTGAATCAAAGGGAGTGAGAGGAGGAAGTGAGATGTGAATGTATTATCAGAAAGATGCGATTCGAAGAGAGTGAGAGGAGGAAGTGAGATGTGATTGTATTATCAGAATGATGGGAGTCAAAGAGAGTGAGAGGAGGAAGTGAGATGTGATTGTATTATCAGAATGACGTGAATCAAAGAGAGTAAGAGGAGGAAGTGAGATATGATTGTATTATCAGAATGATGTGAATCAAAGAGTGAGAGGAGGAAGTGAGATGTGATTGTATTATCAGAATGATGTGAATCAAAGAGAGTGAGAGGAGGACGTGAGATATGATTGTATTATCAGAATGATGTGAATCAAAAAGAGTGAGAGGAGGAAGTGAGATGTGAATGTATTATCAGAAAGATGCAATTCGAAGAGAGTGAGAGGAGGAAGTGAGATGTGATTGTATTATCAGAATGATGTGAGTCAAAGAGAGTGAGAGGAGGAAGTGAGATGTGATTGTATTATCAGAATGACGTGAATCAAAGAGAGTGAGAGGAGGAAGTGAGATATGATTGTATTATGAGAATGATGTGAGTCAAAGAGAGTGAGAGGAGGAAGTGAGATATGATTGTATTATGAGAATGATGTGAATCAAAAAGAGTGAGAGGAGGAAGTGAGATGTGCTTGTATTATCAGAATGATGTGAATCAAAGAGAGTGAGAGGAGGAAGTGAGATGTGATTGTATTATCAGAATGATGTGAATCAAAGAGAGTGAGAGGAGGAAGTGAGATATGATTGTATTATCAGAATGATGTGAATCAAAGAGTGAAAGGAGGAAGTGAGATATGATTGTATTATCAGAATGATGTGAATCAAAGGGAGTGAGAGGAGGAAGTGAGATGTGAATGTATTATCAGAAAGATGCGATTCGAAGAGAGTGAGAGGAGGAAGTGAGATGTGATTGTATTATCAGAATGATGTGAGTCAAAGAGAGTGAGAGGAGGAAGTGAGATGTGATTGTATTATCAGAATGACGTGAATCAAAGAGAGTGAGAGGAGGAAGTGAGATGTGATTGTATTATCAGAATGATATGAATCAAAGAGTGAGAGGAGAAAGTGAGATGTGATTATATTATCAGAATGAGGTGAGTCAAAGAGAGTGAGTGGAGGAAGTGAGATATGATTGTATTATCAGAATGATATGAATCAAAGAGTGAGAGGAGAAAGTGAGATTGTGATTGTATTATCAGAATGATATGAATCAAAGAGAGGAGAAAGTGAGATATGATTGTATTATCAGAATGATGTGAATCAAAGGGAGTGAGAGGAGGAAGTGAGATGTGAATGTATTATCAGAATGACGTGAATCAAAGAGAGTGAGAGGAGGAAGTGAGATATGATTGTATTATCAGAATGATGTGAGTCAAAGAGAGTGAGAGGAGGAAGTGAGATATGATTGTATTATCAGAATGATGTGAATCAAAAAGAGTGAGAGGAGGAAGTGAGATGTGAATGTATTATCAGAAAGATGCGATTCGAAGAGAGTGAGAGGAGGAAGTGAGATGTGATTGTATTATCAGAATGATGTGAGTCAAAGAGAGTGAGAGGAGGAAGTGAGATGTGATTGTATTATCAGAATGACGTGAATCAAAGAGAGTGAGAGGAGGAAGTGAGATATGATTGTATTATCAGAATGATGTGAGTCAAAGAGAGTGAGAGGAGGAAGTGAGATATGATTGTATTATCAGAATGATGTGAATCAAAAAGAGTGAGAGGAGGAAGTGAGATGTGATTGTATTATCAGAATGATGTGAATCAAAGGGAGTGAGAGGAGGAAGTGAGATGTGAATGTATTATCAGAAAGATGCGATTCGAAGAGAGTGAGAGGAGGAAGTGAGATGTGATTGTATTATCAGAATGATGTGAGTCAAAGAGAGTGAGAGGAGGAAGTGAGATGTGATTGTATTATCAGAATGACGTGAATCAAAGAGAGTGAGAGGAGGAAGTGAGATGTGATTGTATTATCAGAATGATATGAATCAAAGAGTGAGAGGAGAAAGTGAGATGTGATTATATTATCAGAATGAGGTGAGTCAAAGAGAGTGAGTGGAGGAAGTGAGATATGATTGTATTATCAGAATGATATGAATCAAAGAGTGAGACGAGAAAGTGAGATTGTGATTGTATTATCAGAATGATATGAATCAAAGAGTGAGAGGAGAAAGTGAGATGTGACTGTATTATCAGAACGATGTGAATCAAAGAGAGTGAGAGGAGGAAGTGAGATATGATTGTATTATCAGAATGATGTGAGTCAAAGAGAGTGAGAGGAGGAAGTGAGATATGATTGTATTATCAGAATGATGTGAATCAAAAAGAGTGAGAGGAGGAAGTGAGATGTGATTGTATTATCAGAATGATGTGAATCAAAGAGAGTGAGAGGAGGAAGTGAGATGTGATTGTATTATCAGAATGATGTGAATCAAAGAGAGTGAGAGGAGGAAGTGAGATATGATTGTATTATCAGAATGATGTGAATCAAAGAGAGTGAGGGGAGGAAGTGAGATGTGATTGTATTATCAGAATGATGTGAATCAAAGAGAGTGAGAGGAGGAAGTGAGATGTGATTGTATTATCAGAATGATGTGAATCAAAGAGAGTGAAAGGAGGAAGTGAGATGTGATTGTATTATCAGAATGATGTGAATCAAAGAGAGTGAGAGGAGGAAGTGAGATGTGATTGTATTATCAGAATGATGTGAATCAAAGAGAGTGAGGGGAGGAAGTGAGATGGGATTGTATTATCAGAATGATGTGAATCAAAGAGAGTGAAAGGAGGAAGTGAGATGCGATTGTATTATCAGAATGATGTGAATCAAAGAGAGTGTTAACAGGTTTATTGAAACACTTAAAATTCCTCAGAAGGAATTAAAATGGTTACACTAACTGCTAAAACACATATATAAATCAAAGAAAGCTTATAAAGAACTCCCATGTGCTGAGAGTATTGGATACACATTAAATATAATTCAAAATTACATGTCAGAGATAGTGATAGTGATGAAAAAGCCGAAAACTAATAATGCAAATCAGAAAATTAATATGAACAGACTTTAATGGAAAACTAATGAGGTCTGCGCAATGTGACAGACCATCTATGTACCAAGTTTTATTGAAATGTGATTGGAACCCAAAACAAGCAGCTTATCGGCTGAGATAGCTCCACTGTTAGCAATGCACATTTCAATTAAAGAACTGAAGACATCATTAGAAAATGAACAATATGTATAGTATCAAAGCAATCGGACTTACAGTTTTTAACAAGAAGTCAAAAATATCACTTTCTACCAAAAATGACCAAAGTATTCACCAAAATTAGAGAATTGAAGATATCATTACGAAATGAACAAATCTGAGAGAGGTCCACATGTAGTACCTATATATGTAATATCAAAGCAATCGGACTATTGGTTTTTTACAAGAAGTCGAAAATATCACTTTTTACCAAAAATTACAAAAATATTCACCAAAATTAGAGAATTGAAGATATCATCACAAAATGAACACACCTGAGAGAGGTCCACATGTAGTATCTAAATATATAATATCAAAGCAATTGAACTATTGGTTTTTAACAAGAAGTCAAAAATATCACTTTTTACCAAAAATTACAAAAATATTCACCAAAATTAGAGAATTGAAGACATCATCACAAAATGAACAAATCTGAGAGAAGTCCACATGTAGTACCTATATATGTCATATCAAAGCAATAGGACTTGTGGTTTTTAACAAGAAGTCGAAAATATCACTTTTTACCAAAAATGATAAAGATATTCACCAAAATTAGAGAATTAAAGATATCATTACAAAATGAACAAATCTGAGAGAGGTCCACATGTAGTACCTATATATGTAATATCAAAAGCAATTGCACTTGCGTTTTTTAACAAGAAGTCGAAAATATCACTTTTTACCAAAAATGACAAAAATATTCACCAAAATTAAAGAATTGAAGATATCATCACAAAATGAACAAATCTGAGAGAGGTCCACATGTAGTACCTATATATGTAATATCAAAGCAATCAGACTATTGGTTTTTAACAAGAAGTCGAAAATATCACTTTTTACCCAAAATGACAAAAATATTCACCAAAATTAAAGAATCGAAGATATCATCACGAAATGAACAAATCTGAGAAAGATCTACATGTAGTATCTAAATATATAATATCAAAGAAATTGAACTATTGGTTTTTAACAAGAAGTCGAAAATATCACTTTTTATCAAAAATTACAAAAATATTCATCAAAATTAGAGAATTGAAGATATCAACATGAAATGAACAAACCTAAGAGAGGTCTACCCAAGGTACATATACACATAATTAACATGTACATTTCACCATTATACAGAATCAACATGTACATTCTACCACACAAAATTAACATATACATTCTACCACACAGAATTAACATGTGCATTCCACCATACAGAATTAACAGATACATTCTACCACACAAAATTAACATGTAAATTCCATCATGCATAATTAACATGTACATTCCACGACACAAATTTAACATGTACAAACTGTACATTCAACCATACAGAATTAACATGTACATTCTACCACACAAAATTAGCATGTACATTCTACCACACAAAATTAACATATACATTCTACTTACCACACAGAATTAACATGTGCATTCCACCATACAGATTAACATGTACATTCTACCACACAAAATTAGCATGTACATTCTACCACACAAAATTAACATATACATTCTACCACACAGAATTAACATGTACATTTCACCACGCAGAATTAACATTTACATTCCACAATACAGAATCAACATGTACATTCACCACACAAAATTAACACATACATTCTACCACACATAATTAACATGTACATTTCACCATTATACAGAATTAACATGTACATTCCACCACACAAAATTAACATGTACATTCCACCACACAGAATTAACATGTACATTCCACCATACAGAATTAACATTTACATGTTGTATTAGATCATGAAACAAATACATGTACATATGTATCTTATGATGCAGATGAGAAGTTTGAATGTGATTGGTCATTGTATTTGGCCAAGTACAATCACACAATCCATTAGTCTTTATGACTGAACAGGTAAGCATTACTAAGAGTACAAATATAATTGAAGATATTTTTTTGTTTGGTTAATTATTTTGGTAATATTGTGACAGGAAAACGATATGTAAAAGAATCAATTATTGAAAAAACACTGCTGCATTTATGATGATGACACTCACAGGAGATATTTAAAAAAGGTTTTTTAATAATTTATTCTTCTCCATACCAGTTTCTGATAATCCATATGCACTTTTATAAATCTATACCCAGTAAATGGTTGCCAAGCAACAAATCATCTTTTTCTGTTTTGCCATTATTTCAAAATCTTTGATTCACCTGAGATACATGTATGATTCATATATCAAATTAAATTATTTCAAATAACGTTTTAGCAAAATATGACTGACACAATAGGCAACTGTGATTCAAGCTTTTTCAAAGACTATCCCCATGTACATCACCATCATGGATATAAAAACCAATGAACACCAGTGAGTTCAAATATGCATATTTAATACCTGACATTACAACACAACACAATAATTCCGGCATAGCATGAAGCTGCTGCTGCATACATTCTTAGTGGATATTTAAAAAAGGTTTTTCAATGATTTATTCTTCTACTAGCCATCTGTTGCCATGCACAGCAATTAAAATATGATATTTTCTGTCAATCTAGTGTCAATAGGACTTTCTGTCAGTGCTTCCATCTCTACTGAATTTTGAAAACCACAAAAATACAATGAGGAAAACAAATTGAACTAATTATAATTTTTCACCTCTGAAACTCAGCAGTTATACTAAGTGTATTTCACTCTAAAGACTTGCTGTACATTGACACATCTTAATTTACCTCAAACACGCAAACAACATGAAGACATTATTCTTGACAAAATTTAGTTAGTCACATGACTGATGTTCTCTTACCACCAGATGTTCTCTGCCACCCAACAGCTTTTAGATATACTCCATGAGCAACTTTATGAACTCGATCACTACATGTTGTGTGGAAAAGAGACCTAGAGAGAACTTGCCACTCATGATAGAATCATTTGTATGTGAAGTGAACCATACAATATTATTATACCTCATGACCATGACAGCCAATCAGATTACTGTATTAGAGGTTAACATTTTTGTATGTCAACCTATTGCCATAATTGTATGTTAACCTCCATCTACTTTCCTCCTCAATTTACCAGATTTACATCAATAACTTGTCAGATTTACGTTCACTATTATTGGAGAAAAAACTAGGATTTTGTAGTGATTTTGCATGATTTTTAGTCAAGCTTGTCGTGCGTTTGCCAGCATGCTCAGCTACATGCTTTGAGACATTCGATCTGCGATTGCATAGTTCGTCATCCTAAATAATCTTGTTTGATTTTGAATGGTGTGCAGCTCGTTTCAAGTGTCTACATGTGATGTGAACTGGGACGCAATGTAGCGTATAGCTGCACAGGATGGCACCGGATGTTGTTGAAATTATGTTTATCAAAACTACCATGAAAGTTAAAAGGCATCAATAGAATTCAAACACTGCTCTTGAACCCTTTCAACTTGTATATTTACAGCTCTATAAGCGTGACCTGGAAGTTTGCCATGATTGAGTGCCACAATTTCTGTTTTAAGATTTATTCAGTATAATAATACAAATGTACACCCCAACAGCTTCCCCTCGGTTGACAATGAGCTCATTGGGTCGCAAAAACTGTATGTCCACCTCTGTTGGGAAGTACATTTGTATAATGACATGCTCAGAAGGGAGGTATATAAGTGGGTATAACACCATAACAAAACTGGCAAATTGTGTGATGCATCAGAAATTGGTGACGAAAAGCATAACATATAATGCATTGCACTAATGCTAAAATTGTTTCGTATAGCATGTACGTAACAGGATCTAAAAACTAACTCTGCGACGTGATTGTGCGACTCGCCAAATGTCAATTATTGCACTCTGCGACAGGATCGCAGTGTCACTCTGCAAAGAGCATGATTCCCAGTGGTTGGTTGGTCGAAAAGCGCAAATCCCAATGGTTGATGCCCGTAATATTACTTCTCATTTACAGTGTAAGGGTTCACCGCATGCCTTATAAAAAATTAAGTTTTAAATGGTATGTAAAAATGGGACAGTAAAAAAAGTGTGTAAACACTATGTACCGGCGACATATCGCCATATTGGAGTTAATTGTAAGGCTTTGTCCTGACAACTTTGCTTATTAGCATAGGCGGCAGCTTCAAAGTGAGTGGAACGTGAAGTACTTTTCACGCGTTCTGCAATGAATGTTGTATGTCAGTTCTCACTTTGTTGAGTGCATCAAGGAACATAATTTGCATGCAGTGAAAAAAAATCATTCATGGTGTGCAACGTTTTGCCATGACAGCAGTTGTTAGCAATTGTCTGCCTTCGTTTAGATCATAAACAGACTCCAAACTTGTGGTCTAGGATCATCAGCTGGTATTTCAACCACTAGAAGTGAAATACTTTGTAACAGTTGTGCAAAGTAAACAAAAGCGGCGTTGTTTTGTGGTATGATTGTAATTATTTTTGTAAAATAATTTTTGAAGTCAGTATTACTGACAATTATGGTTTATTTTTTTTTAAATGAAAGCCAAATTTCAGTGGTTCATATTGATCTTAATGTAGCGGGAAGGAAAATTTTCTTTTTTTTCTTGATTTTTCAATAATTTATAAAACGGATACTTTGTACCTTGATTCATCATCCCAGCTTTTCGAAATTTCGGAAAGACCAGTGCTCAAACGCTAACACTATACCGTTTCGTTAATATTTGCATAATGTTTATACCATGTATATGTATACTACCAGTAATACTCTTTTGCTGATGATTCTGGTAGAACGGGGTGACAAGCTTCCTTTTCGCAATTAAACAATGCATATTTATCTAACGTCCATTGTTAGCATTATTGTCAGTCAAGACTTCGTCTGAGAAATCGTATTATTTTCTAAGTCTATATTCTATTTTAATAACACCATCTTACTAACACAATGACGATGAAAAGAAAGAAAGCCTGCAGCCTGTTGTGATTCCGATGAAAAATTACAGGACTTTTGCGTTCACCCCTTGTTTACGTAATTTATATTTATTTTTCAAGAATTTTTCATCGGAATCGCAACAGACTGCAAACACGTCTAGGTCATATTATGACCAACCTCGCCAGTGGTTCAAAAAGGACGATTAGGCTGAAATATTCGCATCAACGTGAAAGAGTTTCAACTACTTAACTGATGACGAAACCGATACGCGAGACCGTTGAGGGCCGGTGATCAGACGAGTAAGTGAGTACAGGAAATCTGTTGCTTGTCGATATCGGCCAAATAAACAAAGCCATCGTTTCCGTTTATGCAGAGAGTGTGCACCCATCTAATTTTCTGTTGACACTGCCGTTTTAGTTTTCTATCGACACTGCCGTTTTAGTTTTCTATCTTCAGCAGTAGTTTCAATCCATTCACACAGCTTTACGTTTTCATATTCTTAATAAAACGATATTGATTGTCTAGAAACAGTTTGACCCGCTACATGCTTTATTTGGGAGTTCAAATTGATGAATATAGTCATAACAAATTATACATGCTATTAATGACAAAAAAAGAAAGTGAAACGTACTTTGTGCTCCACTCGCTTTAAAGCTGCCGCCTATGCTAATGAGCATAGTTGCGGACGAAGCCTTACAACTTCAAGATGTCGTTAATGTTACCAGCTCCCTGATGTTACATCGTAATAAGGCAGCCAACACCAACTTGCATGTGATTTGTAACCCCTGGATGTTATATGTGTTAATAAATAAATGTTAAATGCTTGCTGATAACCGAAAAGTACGTCATGTCATCGGTAAATACTTGTTTACTGTAGTTCGCAAGCAGTCCGCGAAATAACCATTTAAAACCGAACATTTCTTTAAGACATGCGGTGTACCTTTACATCGATCGACCATTGGGATTCGCGCTTTTCGACCAACCAACCAACCAACCAATAGGAATCGTGCTCTTCGCAGAATGGCACTGTGATCCTTTGGAAGAGTGCAATAATCGACATTTGACGAGTCGCACAATCGCGCCGCAGAGTTAGTTTTTAGACCCCCATACATACATGTACCTCCGTATAGAGTACATTTATTTGACAAAATTAGCTTTCCAGAGTTTGAAAAACTTAATGAAGAATGTAAGTTCATATAATTATTAAGTGCTTTAGACACTTATTCTGTTATATCTTTTGCCAATTATGTATATTCTATTTTGAAAGTGGTTGATAGTTATAGTTCTGTTTAGTGACCATACTGTTATATGAACCATATATAGAATTGTGTCAATAAAATTATTATTTATTATTATTAAAACCGGAACCAGTCTTTGAATCTGGCAATCTGGCAAGTGCAGTTTTAAAAAACATTTAATATGTAAATTAATTTACATATTAAATATGTAATATCAATAAAATAGTATGTAACAAAGCCACAATAAATACTTGCATATATACAAGTATGTATATAATTGTACAATACAGCTGCAGTCTAGTATTACTGGCCATACCACATTTTGTATACCGGGGGTATATAGCCTAGCTGTTACAGAGTTTGCTGATTAAATGGTCGGTTTTTGTCACGTAGACCATGTTTGAATTACGTGCAAACAAACAATGTGTTTTACATGCATTGTATACATCGTTATGGATTCTATAGATATGACGTGGTGTAATGAACGCTGCCCTAAAAAATATTATACAGTACCACAAGTTAGTTGTAATGTAAGAATTTAACACAATACAATTATACAATAGCATGTAGAGGTATCTGTGACAAATATCAATAACAGTGACTCATTGTATAAGAGTCCTATTGTCCTATTGCATGTACGTGCATGTATAACCATGATGCTATTTTATTGTCCTAAAGAAATTAAAAGGCACAATAGCAGATATACAGTCATGCTGTCCCATGTTTATAGTTCCTGGAACTAGTCCTGCACAACCTGGACACTAGTGTGTTCTGCACAACCCAGACACTGGTGTGTTCTGCACTGACCCAGACACTGGTGTGTCCAGCACAGACCCGGACACTAGTATTTCTCACATGCAGCAGGAAATTTGTTCTGCTTGAACAGAACCGTTATTATAAGAGTGAATGGGCAACAATCGCAGTCAGCAAAATACACAATATTACTTTATATTTGCAAGGATTATATGGTGTTTATGAACTATTCTGACTATATAAAAATAAACAGCTGATTAGACTACTGGTATGTAGTGATAATCATAAATACAGGCTAAACTGTTAAAATATTTCTAGACATAGAAACATTCAATATAGAAACATGTAATTATTATAAGAACATTAACTATAAATACTTCATCAGCAAAACAACAATTCATTTTTTATATTTCAGGTATTTCAAAACACACGCAGGTTATATATTTTGTTTGCGAGACATTGTAGTGGCATGATAAACTGTATTGTTAAATAGCATAAAAAGTTACAGGTGAACACTTAATGTAGTAATAATTCCATCACTCACAGACAGCATACTATTACTATTATTATTATTTAAGTTTTGCTTTTGTTTTAATTCTATCGTAGTATCATAATTTTATACTTGCTATTCTCTGTAATGTATTAGCTTAGTTTGTTTTATTTTATCTATTTTTTGTAACCTTTTATTCCTTCTGAAACTTTTGTAACCATTGCCAATCCCTCCGTGGAATGTGTAAGTGTTAATAAAATTATTATTATTACTGCCCTCATAGTAGTTGTTAATTTCCCATGCATCCTAAAGCATATTATAGCCATGACACACAGCATCAAATAATTCCTTAGTAATAAATTCAATATTACACTGCATTAGATAAATTTGAGAAGGATTAAACAAATTTTTCGAATCTAAAAAAAAAACAAGACATGCATGGCACAGTCCCTGTTAGTTATCGAATTTAAGATATATAGTTTTGTTTATAGTAATATAGCTGGAATATAAACATGTCATAAATATGATTATGATGAGTGTTTAATATTTAAATGATTGACATTTGTATTTGATTGTCAAACTAGTATTGAGATATATTGCTCTGGAACATTAATTAAAACAAAATCAGCAATTTTTTAATACATGTATAATGAATATATAAAATTTAAACATAGTCAGTCAAAGCATGTCAGAGATATGGCTCTAGAAGCCCATTCATTAAAACAAAATGGCCACTAGACGAATGCACGCACGGACACACGGCTGCATGCACGCACAGACGCACAGAGGTCAAAACATAAGTCCCCGTTTTCAGACTGTCTGCTGAGATAGCTCCTCTGTTAGTAATGCATGTTTCAATTAAAGAACTGAAGATATCATTAGAAAATGAACAACTTCGAGATAGGTCTACCTGTACTACCTATATGTATAATATCAAAGTAATAGGACTTGCTGTTTTCAACTTAATACCAAAAATGACAAAAATATTCATCAAAAGTAGAGAATTGAAGATATCATCACAAAATAAACAAATCTGAGAGAAGTTTGTCCAAGGTACATATACACCAAGTATCAAGTATCAAAGCACTATAACAAGTCGAAAAAGTAAAAATGTTGAAATGAACAACAACGGACAATAAACACCAACGGACAATCACTCATATGATAATCCCCGCTCGACAAAGTCGACAGTGGAGCTAATAAAAAAACAATTCTAAAGACATTGGTGAAAGTGAATTGAGTAACTTAAAACTCACTTGTGAAGCATTATCATGTGTCCATTTCACGGGCCATGAATCCAATATCAGTCACTCAACGAGACTGTCATACAAGAGAAGTAGACACAATACAACCAAACAACTTATTAGAAAACATTGCCATCGAAATATTTAGCTAATAAAGGGTACCATAATAAAAGCAGGTATCCATAACAACACAACAATATTGCATGTTTTTTAAATTGTTCAATACATGCATATACATGAATTATTGTGCAGAAATAACAAGTTTTGTTCAAACCAAATTTAGGTTTATATGGGTAGTTCAGTATACTTTCATTACATGTCATCAGAACACCACACTGAGAAAAAATGCGGTCCTCAAAGAATTTGTTGAGATACAAAAGTCCAAAATGGTCAAAACTGGCATTTTTCACGTCTCTCAAAATTTTACTTAGTGCCATGGGATGTTATTATTATTGACAGATGTAATTATTCTGGGATGATAATAGTTTTCCATTATATACAATATGAGGTTATTTTGCAAGTCATCCCTCTTTAAGGTACACATGTATATTTGAACATGTAAATTAATTGCATTATATGACCCTAAACAATCTATTCTGGTATAGGGAAGTATATGCCATGAAAACGACCATATGGTTATTTTTTTCTTTTTCACAGTCCAGTGAAGCATGACAATATTTATCATTGCAACTTGTACAAACAGTTGGTTGCTATGCAGAGAAACACTTGTTCAAAATGGTGGCACTTGCAAACATGATATGTGTGGTTTTTTGATTCATGTTTAAAAAATTAAGACATGAAATAAAAATTACTTGACAAATATAGAGTTTGAGTTCTTGCACAAAGAGACTATTTGCCCCCTTACAATCTCCTGTGTCATGTACCAACTCTCATATTTGGACTGTAATATGTATTATACTAGTGTACTATGAATACAGTATTGTGATTGGATGATACCCTGTTTTATTTTATACAAGCCATGGTTAAATATAGCATAATATATCATTATCTATAATGTCTCCACAAATATAATACAAAACTAACATAATTTCAACTATAGCATGTTAGAATATTTGTCTTAGAACTATATTTTTCTATTACCGGTAAAGAGACTAATCAAAATTACTTTGTGTTTTTCTGTCAAGGGTTTACGACTTAAAAGCTTGTGACTAGTTGTCATGTGAGTGGTTTATTTGATATCTTGTAACATGAATCATTTTATGTACTGCGTCATAGTAACTGAAGCACATGTAACAACAGTTAGATGTTGATTTTTTTTTTTATTTCATAATAGAAACTACAGAAATAATAGTTTCTGGTTGATTACAAATTTATGAGCAAAAGAAATTATTTTCAAATTGTCATTAGAATAATGCTTTTATTTTGATTTATCATGAAAATTAGTGGTCACTATTTGTTTTAATTGGATGAATTTAGATGTATCAAGTTTGTATATCAATGCAAAATATGAAAAAGGAAAATTCAAAGTTGAGAACATATGCAGAGTTCAAAACAACTACAGTTTTGAACCTTACCTAGCTACAATACCAAACAAAGAATTATTATGTCTAAATTTAGAACAAAAAACCACAATTTAGCAATTGAGAAAGAAAGGCATACCCAGCCAAAGACACCCCTAGAAATTAGAATTTGTAAACAATACTCGATAAATGAGATTAAAGATAAATTACACTTTTTACTATTGACCTACGGTAAATATCATTTAGACTGACAACAAATCCTGACAGCTATTGTATTCCCTGCTAAAGTCATCAATTCATTTCAGAAACTTATATATCTATCTGAAAATAGAGATGAGGAAATGATAAAAGCAAAACATACATACTTTGTATTGACTTTGAGTGTAACTGTCTTGTATATCACGGACTGGTCAGAATCCCAGTATGCGCCTACATTAAATTAGTGGGTTAATAGCCTTTAATACAGATGTCACATTGTCGGAAATAGATATGGATAGAATTATTGTTTACTATTTTTACTGATATTGTGTATCGTGTTATATTATTATACTGTTATATACATCGTTTGTACCTTAGCATCCCGTTGGCAGGCCAGTCACACTGGTCATGTCATGTCATGTCATGTCATGTCATGTCATGTCATGTCATGTCATGTCATGTCATGTCATGTCATGTCATGTCATGTCATGTCATGTCATGTCATGTCATGTCATGTCATGTCATGTCATGTCATGTCATGTCATGTCATGTCATGTCATGTCATGTCATGTCATGTCATGTCATAGTATAGTATAGTATAGTATAGTATAGTATAGTATAGTATAGTATAGTATAGTATAGTATAGTATAGTATAGTATAGTATAGTATAGTATAGTATAGTATAGTATAGTATAGTATAGTATAGTATAGTATAGTATAGTATAGTATAGTATAGTATAGTATAGTATAGTATAGTATAGTATAGTATAGTATAGTATAGTATAGTATAGTATAGTATAGTATAGTATAGTATAGTATAGTATAGTATAGTATAGTATAGTATAGTATAGTATAGTATAGTATAGTATAGTATAGTATAGTATAGTATAGTATAGTATAGTATAGTATAGTATAGTATAGTATAGTATAGTATAGTATAGTATAGTATAGTATAGTATAGTATAGTATAGTATAGTATAGTATAGTATAGTATAGTATAGTATAGTATAGTATAGTATAGTATAGTATAGTATAGTATAGTATAGTATAGTATAGTATAGTATAGTATAGTATAGTATAGTATAGTATAGTATAGTATAGTATAGTATAGTATAGTATAGTATAGTATAGTATAGTATAGTATAGTATAGTATAGTATAGTATAGTATAGTATAGTATAGTATAGTATAGTATAGTATAGTATAGTATAGTATAGTATAGTATAGTATAGTATAGTATAGTATAGTATAGTATAGTATAGTATAGTGATTTTTGATATACGGATAAATAAAACGAAATTACATTAACGAAAGTGACTGATAACTTTTACTATAAAAACCTTAGCATCCCGTTGGCAGGCCAGTCACACTGGTTCTCACTACAAGAGGTTACGATCCCCCCTGCCAAATGCTAAGGAAAACTGAAACGTATATATACATATTTACATAAAATATTGTCCACCTATGCGGATCTGTTGGTGCAAGGTTTTTATGACTGTATGCCCTTACTGACATCAACCAAACATTTTATGTGGGAAGTTGGCACCCAAGGCTGACAGGTACTACACCTTGCCCAAAGGTGACCTGGGGGTAGTTGTCGCAAAGGGTAACCCCATTCTCCCAAGTCCATAGACTCCACAACCGGATGTAGTTTAAAATCTTGCCCAGGATAAATATATACATATTTAAATTACCATACACGTTGCCATTATCAGGTAATACCTCAGACGTGAGGCTGAGTTGGTGCCAAGCTTTTACGACCGTATGCCCTTACTGACGTCAACCAAACATTTTATGTGGGAAGTTGGCACCCAAGGCTGACAGGTGGTACACTTTACCCAAGGGTGACCTGGAAGTAGTTGTGGTAAAGGGTAACCTCATTCTCCCAAGTCCATAGACTCCACAACCGGATGTAGTTTAAAATCTTGCCCAGGATAAATATATACATAATTAAACCATACACATTGTCTTTATCAGGTAATACCTCACATTTTAGGTTGAGTTGGTGCAAGGCTTTTACGACCGTATGCCCTTACTGACGTCAACCAAACTTATTATGTGGGAAGTTGGCACCCAAGGCTGACAGGTACTACACCTTGCCCAAGGGTGACCTGGAGGTAGTTGTGGCAAAGGGTACCCTCATTCTCCCAAGTACAAAAACTCCACAACCGGATGCAGTTTTAACGTCATGCCCAGGACGTATTTCCTTAACATGAAACATAAAGCATTTACCAATTGAGTTGTAGCAATCCGTTGTCTAATGAACAAAGAGCGCCACCACACGTCCATGTCAGTTCAAATTGTTGTAGTTGGTCATTAAGTTTATAATATGCGTATTCTGATTTGATTCTGCTAGCTACACGGTTTTTGAAATTTTAAAGTGGGTAACTGGAACCGTTGCCATCCCGTTTATTACGACGACTGATATGAATGGAGATTTTTGCAGCACAAATTGTATACAGAAATATATTTTCACATTGCCTGGATAAAAACTTGTGACAGTTGTGAGGTGGTAGCGCAACAAACCACCATGATGGAGCTGACACATCTGGCTTCAGGAGTCTGGATCCTATACAGTTGACAAGCCTGCAAAGAGCGCCAATTTCATGACATTCCAGGAAAATATGTGACAGAGAGTCGAAATCTCCGCAGAGTGGACATTTGTCAGATGCAGTAAAATTGGAGTGCTTTAGGAAGCCGGTGGTGGCGTACGCCCCATGTATGATACGCCACTGTAAATCACCCTCATACTTTGTGATTGGTAATGCATAGCTGTCTTTAAAATTAGGTTTGAAGTCAGTAGGTGGACTGAGAATGTCTCGCCAGACAGTGTCCAATTTATATGGATGTTGGTTTATATGAAGAACCATTAACAAATATTTATATATTGCACCTTTTTCAATTTTATACAGAGGCAAGTTTAACTCGTCCGACTCGTATAACTGAAAACTTAGATGTGTCGGAGGTGGCTCATTAACATCGTTGTTTTTTAGTTTTGTGTTAATGACATTTTTCCATTTAGTTGGAATGGAATCGTGGATGACTTTGAGACTGAGTTTGAGAATACGTTCAGAGCGGATATTAACTTTATTTACAAAATATGAGCTGGAAAACCACGATTTGTTTGAAGTATCAAACAAATCCCCAATCCTCACAACTCCCGCGTCGGTAAAGTGCTTTAAAAGAAATGGTTTGTTCCTAAGTGGGTGACAGATGAGCGGATTATGAAAAAGTGGCTCAGCAAGTAGGCTAGTTGTATTCAAATCAATAATACGCATTTTTGTCAATGATTTCCAACACTGTAATAAGTCTGAGTAAAACGGTGGGAGATGAAGGAATGACATATTAAGATTAGTGCAAAGTAAATGACGAGAATACCTCAGATCTTCATTAGCAGCGTTGAAAAAGTAGTCTGTGAATTTAAAGCTTGGGTGGTCATAATCCGAATAGAGGTATCTCTGAATATATTCAAGCCGCATGGTGCGAATACGTGTAGGCAGATGAGTAACATTTTGACCACCTTTTTCCAAAGGCAAGTACAAGGTTTCCGCTGTAATCCAATGGCGCCCATGCCACAGAAAATTAACAAATGATTTTTGTAGTGATAAAATGATATCAGGTGGTGGTGATAGGCTGTGGAGTCTGTATAACAATTGAGACGATAACAAATTGTTGACAACGAGCGCACGCCCTCTATAGGACATACTTGGTGCAAAATGAGACCAGAACTCAATTTTATTTTCAACTTTTTGCAGTAATTCTGTCCAGATTTTTTTTGTAAACAGCTTGATATTACCAAGATATACCCCAAGCATCTTCAACCCCGAGTTGTTCCATTTAATGCCTAAAGGCGCGATGGTATTATTTCGCCAGGAACCAACCCATAAACCTTCCGATTTTACAAAGTTAACCTTTGAATTTGATGCACGTTCGTACGTTTGTAGCCATTTTCCAAGTTTATCAAAGTCTTGATGACGAGTAACGAAGAACTCGACATCATCAGCATATGCTGTAAGTTTGCATTGACGACCGTTGCTATGAGGAATAGTGATGCCTTTGATGTCTTTTTCTTTTCTAATTTTATCAAGTAATGGCTCGATTGCAATAACGTACAAAAGTGATGACAGTGAACAGCCCTGACGTATGCCCCGTGAAAGGGATACAGGTGCAGTGAGGGCGCTGTTTATACGGATTAGTGATTGTGCATTGAGATATATGAGTCTGATATAACTAATGAAAGTAGGACCAAAGCCAAAAGCTTTCAAAGTTTTAAACAGGTAATCATGGTGAATCCTGTCGAAGGCTTTTTCCTGATCGAGGGCGACAATACCCAATGGAGAGTTATTAATGTTTGCATAATCAATGCAGTCTCGGAGTAAGTTAATATTGTCATGAATATGACGGTTCGGAATGCTACAACTTTGATCGGAGTGTATGATTGAACTAATAACGGAGCGGAGACGTAGTGACAATGTTTTGGTGAGTATTTTGTAGTCACTACAAAGCAGACTCACAGGGCGCCAATTTTTCAAAAGAGTATTGTCCCCCTCCTTTGGGAGCAAGGTGACAACCGCCTTAGTGCATGATGTGGGCAATTTATTATCCTGAACTGAGCACAACATAACATCATACAGATCGTGACCAATGACATCCCAGAATTTCTGATAGAATTCGTACGGTATGCCATCAATGCCAGGGGTACGCCCAGCGGCAAGAAGTTTAACAGTTTGTTTGAATTCATCATCCAGGTCATCACGATCACTTGCACTCAGCTGTGGTAAACCTTCTAGGATAATGTCTTGTGAAATTGTATCAGTGCTATCAGGTGTGTACAAATTGTTATAAAAGTTTCTAGTGATGTGAAGGATATCTTGAAAATTGTTAGTGAGATTGCCATCGTCACACTTAAGGTGGGTGATAGTCTTTTTCGTGCCGTGCTGTTTTTCGACTTGAAAAAAATATGAACTCGGAACATCGCTTTCATTCAAAAACCTGTGTCGCGCACGCGTAGCAGATCCTTGAGTTTGTTGCAAAACTATGCGTGTCAAAAGTTGTCTTTTCTCGTGATAAATCTCAGGAAATTCACTACCATTTCTCATGGAGTGCACTATTTGATGGATTTCATTTTCAAGGCGCATTTTGTCTTGTTTAATGTTATGGTTTTTAAAATGACAGTAGTCTTGAGTTAACCATTTTATCTTATTTTTGCCGACATCCCACCAACATTGTAATTTGTTGAACATGTTGCGCTGAGTCTGCCAATAAACCCAGAACTCAGTAAAGGTATTAACGTACTCAACATCCCCAAGTATTTCAGTATTCATACACCAGACTGGATTTTTATTTCTGGTGTTACCAAAGGAAAGTTTTATAAAAAGTACAGAGTGATCAGAAAAAGCACAAGAGTCGTTATTTGTATTGTATTTATTCTACTGCGCATGTGCTTACTGATGTAAAACCTATCGAGACGTACCCGTGTACACGCACGTCCCCATGTATAATTAGTGATGTCGCCATGATAGTGACGCCAGGCGTCAACAAGTTTAAAGCGCTCTAACACGCTTTTGAGAGAGCGCGACGTGCGTATGTCTGGCTCATTGCCGCCGTTACGATCGAGTTCAGGTGAAATGGTGCAGTTGAAATCACCCCCTATTATAACGGGGTCATTGTTAAGACTGGTGATATGATTTTTTAGTTTTTGAAAGCATTCAATGCGCTCATTACTGTCAATTGGGGCATATACATTAAAAAGGTGAAAAGGACTGTTGTTTATTTTCACGTGTGCGTGCAGAAGATGACCATGAATAATATTTGTATGTGATAAAACAACAACATCGGAATTGGGTGCAAAGAAAACGGACACACCAGCGTGATTTGTAGTCCCATGAGAAAACAAACCAATACCTCGCCACACAACTTGCCAGGTATTAACATCCGAAGGTAGTGAGTGGGTTTCCTGTAAAAAGTAGAAATCACACGGATGATCACGTTTCAAGAATTCAAAAATTCTGTACCTTTTCATAGAGTCCCGGCAGCCATTGACATTTAAAGTGATTCCTGAAATAGAGGATGCCATGGTAGACAGAAAATATAAAATATTGATCAATTTGATGTCCATTATATTATACTTCAGCGATAAACTCGCCTGTTGTTTTAATATGCTTTTTTATTTTGTTGATCAGTTTACAGAGACGAATTTTTTGTGATGAATTCAATCTCTGTGAGTGACGATAGTTTGTAAGATGTTTAACAAGTACTTTGAGATTTGGGCAGAAATCAAAACACATTTCAATAAATTTTCTGGAATGTAGTGTTGCCACCAGAAAATTTTTAATCGCCATGTTGGAGATTTGAGTGTCGGTATCCCCAAGACTAGATACGAGAGATACAACTGATCCCTCATTGTCACTGCTTTGATCGTCGTCTATGTCCCCAGTGGTATTTTCTGGGTCACTGGGGGCTACGGAAGTTTCTTGTGTGTCAACAGACGACGTTTCTGGTGAGATTGAAAATGACTCTAGTGGTGAAAGGTTTGTTGATTCAAACGTACAAGTTGGTGATGATGGAGACAGAAGCAGGTCATGTGACGTAACAGTAGTAGTTACAGTGGCTGTAGATGGTTGTTTGCCTGTAGTAACCTCGGCAAAGGTTGGTTTTTTAGAAATGGTAACCTCTGCATAAACGTGCCGAGGTGCATCACTAGGTTGCAGCGGTAGAGAGGGGGAGGAAATAGGGGGAGAAGGAGGGGTTCGTACCCTCTCTTCTACTGAAGCAATGTCAGAAAAACGTTTGTTTAAAGCGCATTCGTTTTCATTGTCACAAAGTTGACTTTCACAAGTTTCATTTTGCCTTTCGGCGTTATGGGGTGATCGAGCACGTTTTTTAGAACAGTTTGATTGTGTTTTGTCAACTTCCATGTTTGGATCATTTTCTTGGTTGATATCAGTTGATACGTTTTCATTAACATTGTCTGAATCTTTATCTGTTGTTTTATCATTATTTTCGATATTATTTTTACCCTGACACAATTGTTGACTGTCCGACCCCTCATCCATAGCAGAAAATTGAGAGTTACCATTGTTCAGGGTGTCATTTTTGTTATTGACACTTTCTGTGGAATTCTGTTCTGGTCCGTCTGTCAAAGTGTGAATTGCATCGCCATTGTTTTCTGGGTTTTTATTTTGCATAACAATAGAGTGTTTGTTTGGGCAGTTATTACGTGTGTGACCTTTTTGATGACATGAAAAACATGAAAAATCATCGGTTGAAACATATATATTGAAAGTTTGGTTGTCATACACAATTGGCAATAAACCATTAATATTTGTGTTTTTGAGATGCACATAAACCTGTCTTCGAAAAGATTGAACATGTTTTAACGTTGGTTTTTTGCAACCAAGTGAGATAATACGGACACCACTCATTACCCGTCCATATGGTGTTAGAGCACGAGTAATGCATTCATTTGGTAGTAAAGGTGGCACATTTGATAAAACCACTTTGGTGGATGGACGGACAAGTGGCTCTACCGAAATAGACAAATCGCCAATGTCCATTCTATTGGCACAAACCATGTCAACACAGGAAACTGATGACATAAAGATCACAACAGATTTGTTCATTCTTGAAGCAGCAATTATGTTGTTACCACCGATTAAATCGGCCGCTGTTTCCACGTACGTTTGAACTGGAATGCCATCCACACTTTCACAACGAACTGCATGTCTTCTTGTAAGATTAACAGCAGGTGTGGACGAAGCTTTTGTTTGAACGGCCGCCATCTTGGTTGCCGTTCACTTCGACCCACAATCAAACAAGGAAAACGTCTCCAAAAACGATAAAATAACCAACAAAACTGAATAAGAAATGCTCACACACAATCAGTGATATTATATACAAAACGTGGAAGCGTTGAAGAACAAGCACTGTACTCACAAAGGCAGCAAAAGACGAGCCAGTTGGCCGAGATCAGGAGCGTTCAAAAACACGTCCTGTTCCGACCATAGTATTGTATAGTATTGTACAGTATATTTTATTTGACACAAGAAAATGCATGGAAAATACATAATCTTATATAAACCCTATCTAAATTACTTGTATATAATCCAATGTGATATGCATTAGGCTCTCAATCCAATATCAACAAACAAAATATAATCTTATACTAGTATCGTATTGCTTTCACAACAATATTATTATTGCTCATAGTTTTACAATGTACTTCTGTAATTAGCATATCATATACAATTGGATTTCTTTATTTCAGTCTGGATATAGATGAGAATCATGAGTTATCAAAATATTTGGGATGATACGGGCAAATGTATGCTTCGCAATGGGTTATATTAGATAAGCAGCCTCTCCACTAGACCACTGATGTGACACTGTACAAGGTCCTCTCCACTAGACCACTGATGTGATACTGTACAAGGTCCTCTCCACTAGACCACTGATGTGACACTGTACAAGTCCTCTCCACTAGACCACTGATGTGACACTGTACAAGGTCCTCTCCACTAGACCACTGATGTGACACTGTACAAGGTCCTCTCCACTAGACCACTGATGTGACACTGTACAAGGTCCTCTCCACTAGACCACTGATGTGACACTGTACAAGGTCCTCTCCACTAGACCACTGATGTGACACTGTACAAGGTCCTCTCCACTAGACCACTGATGTGACACTGTACAAGTCCTCTCCACTAGACCACTGATGTGACACTGTACAAGGTCCTCTCCACTAGACCACTGATGTGACACTGTACAAGGTCCTCTCCACTAGACCACTGATGTGATACTGTACAAGGTCCTCTCCACTAGACCACTGATGTGACACTGTACAAGGTCCTTTCCACTAGACCACTGATGTGACACTGTACAAGGTCCTCTCCACTAGACCACTGATGTGACACTGCACAAGGTCCTCTCCACTAGACCACTGATGTGACACTGTACAAGGTCCTCTCCACTAGACCACTGATGTGACACTGTACAAGGTCCTCTCCACTAGACCACTGATGTGACACTGTACAAGGTTCTCTCCACTAGACTACTGATGTGACACTGTACAAGGTCCTCTCCACTAGACCACTGATGTGACACTGTACTAGGTCCTCTCCACAAGACCACTGATGTGACACTGTACAAGGTCCTCTCCACTAGACCACTGATGTGACACTGTACAAGGTCCTCTCCACTAGACCACTGATGTGACACTGTACAAGGTCCTCTCCACTAGACCACTGATGTGACACTGTACTAGATCCTCTCCACTAGACCACTGATGTGACACTGTACTAGATCATCTCCACTAGACCACTGATGTGACACTGTACAAGGTCCTCTCCACTAGACCACTGATGTGACCACTGTACAAGGTCCTCTCCACTAGACCACTGATGTGACACTGTACAAGGTCCTTTCCACTAGACCACTGATGTGACACTGTACAAGGTCCTCTCCACTAGACCACTGATGTGACACTGTACAAGTCCTCTCCACTAGACCACTGATGTGACACTGTACTAGGTCCTCTCCACTAGACCACTGATGTGACACTGTACAAGGTCCTCTCCACTAGACCACTGATGTAACACTGTACAAGGTCCTCTCCACTAGACCACTGATGTGACACTGTACAAGGTCCTCTCCACTAGACCACTGATGTGACACTGTACAAGGTCCTCTCCACTAGACCACTGATGTGACACTTTACAAGGTCCTCTCCACTAGACCACTGATGTGACACTGTACTAGATCCTCTCCACTAGACCACTGATGTGACACTGTACAAGGTCCTCTCCACTAGACCACTGATGTGACACTGTACAAGGTCCTCTCCACTAGACCACTGATGTGACACTGTACAAGGTCCTCTCCACTAGACCACTGATGTGACACTGTACAAGGTCCTCTCCACTAGACCACTGATGTGACACTGTACAAGGTCCTCTCCACTAGACCACTGATGTGACACTGTACAAGGTCCTCTCCACTAGACCACTGATGTGACACTGTACAAGGTCCTCTCCACTAGACCACTGATGTTATACTGTACTAGATCCTCTCCACTAGACCACTGATGTGACACTGTACAAGGTCCTCTCCACTAGACCACTGATGTGACACTGTACTAGGTCCTCTCCACTAGACCACTGATGTGACACTGTACAAGGTCCTCTCCACTAGACCACTGATGTGACACTGTACTAGGTCCTCTCCACTAGACCACTGATGTGACACTGTACAAGGTCCTCTCCACTAGACCACTGATGTGACACTGTACAAGGTCCTCTCCATTAGACCACTGATGTGACACTGTACAAGGTCCTCTCCACTAGACCACTGATGTGACACTGTACAAGGTCCTCTCCACGAGACCACTGATGTGACCACTGTACAAGGTCCTCTCCACTAGATCACTGATGTGACACTGTACAAGGTCCTCTCCACTAGACCACTGATGTGACACTGTACAAGGTCCTCTCCACTAGACCACTGATGTGACACTGTACAAGGTCCTCTCCACTAGACCACTGATGTGACCACTGTACAAGGTCCTCTGCACTAGATCACTGATGTGACACTGTACACGGCCCTCTCCACTAGACCACTGATGTGACACTGTACAAGGTCCTCTCCACTAGACCACTGATGTGACACTGTACAAGGTCCTCTCCACTAGACCACTGATGTGACACTGTACAAGGTCCTCTCCACTAGACCACTGATGTGACACTGTACTAGGTCCTCTCCACTAGACCACTGATGTGACACTGTACAAGGTCCTCTCCACTAGACCACTGATGTGACACTGTACTAGGTCCTCTCCACTAGACCACTGATGTGACACTGTACAAGGTCCTCTCCACTAGACCACTGGTGTAACACTGTACAAGGTCCTCTCCACTAGACCACTGATGTGACACTGTACAAGGTCCTCTCCACTAGACTACTGATGTGACACTGTACAAGGTCCTCTCCACTAGACCACTGATGTGACACTGTACAAGGTCCTCTCTACTAGACCACTGATGTGACACTGTACAAGGTCCTCTCCACTAGACCACTGATGTGACACTGTACAAGGTCCTCTCCACTAGACCACTGATGTGACACTGTACAAGGTCCTCTCCACTAGACCACTGATGTGACACTGTACAAGGTCCTCTCCACTAGACCACTGATGTGACACTGTACTAGGTCCTCTCCACTAGACCACTGATGTGACACTGTACAAGGTCCTCTCCACTAGACCACTGGTGTAACACTGTACAAGGTCCTCTCCACTAGACCACTGATGTGACACTGTACAAGGTCCTCTCCACTAGACCACTGATGTGACACTGTACAAGGTCCTCTCCACTAGACCACTGATGTGACACTGTACAAGGTCCTCTCTACTAGACCACTGATGTGACACTGTACAAGGTCCTCTCCACTAGACCACTGATGTGACACTGTACAAGGTCCTCTCTACTAGACCACTGATGTGACACTGTACAAGGTCCTCTCCACTAGACCACTGATGTGACACTGTACAAGGTCCTCTCCACTAGACCACTGATGTGACACTGTACAAGGTCCTCTCCACTAGACCACTGATGTGACACTGTACAAGGTCCTCTCCACTAGACCACTGATGTGACACTGTACTAGGTCCTCTCCACTAGACCACTGATGTGACACTGTACAAGGTCCTCTCCACTAGACCACTGGTGTAACACTGTACAAGGTCCTCTCCACTAGACCACTGATGTGACACTGTACAAGGTCCTCTCCACTAGACCACTGATGTGACACTGTACAAGGTCCTCTCCACTAGACCACTGATGTGACACTGTACAAGGTCCTCTCTACTAGACCACTGATGTGACACTGTACAAGGTCCTCTCCACTAGACCACTGATGTGACACTGTACAAGGTCCTCTCCACTAGACCACTGATGTGACACTGTACAAGGTCCTCTCCACTAGACCACTGATGTGACACTGTACAAGGTCCTCTCTACTAGACCACTGATGTGACACTGTACAAGGTCCTCTCCACTAGACCACTGATGTGACACTGTACAAGGTCCTCTCCACTAGACCACTGATGTGACATGTACTGTATGAATTACTATCCAAATAGCAGATATAGATCAGTGCAATTGTATGCTAATAGAAGTAGGAATATACAGTATTGTATGACATTGCTAAAACTCATGTCACTACATACTAAACAATAGCATACTTTATTACTACCTTATACTAAAATATATTTGAATAATTAGAGTACTAACAAATTTCCACTTATGGTCCGGTTAGCCTTAAAATACACCACGAATATTCACTTTTGAGATATAATTTTTGGTATGTGTTGATTCTTGGATATCTCACCTTCGTCGTCCTGTACTTCATTTAGTAATTTGAACTTCCCAGATTGCGTAAAAACTGAGAATTTCACAATTTTGACATAGAAAATGTTTGGCTTAATTATTTGCTTAGGAACGGCCGCTTAGGTACGTGCTCTGTAACTTGCAGCACATGAACCTAAAAACGTTAGGTAATCAAATTCACAAGAAGTTGACTATCCCTTATACATGTATTGCTAAATCGCCAGCTGTGAACTTTATCAGGATTCCCATATGAAGTTACACATCATTCTAGCAAGGAAGTATATTGATTACTTTTGTGCAGGTTATATAACAAAACAAGCCGGTAGGCTGGTTGGCGAACCGCTCTGCTCAAAAACAAGCAACATGATTGTAACATAAACAAACGTCAGTTTATAACTAAATGGGCCCCGTATACGAAGTTCGCAAAAAGCATTCAGTCTTTAGAAGTCACTTAGTTTATTACTAGGACGTATTCTGCTGTTACATTTATTATTTCCATCCGTTTTGCGATAGTATTTTCTAGAATGAAGGCAGCATTTACAGCTCATTCAAAGTTCAAAGTTGCGTTGGGATTACGTTGATACAGTGTAACAACATCGGCGTCGGTGATCTCTTACCAGTGCGCAACGTAGCCAAAAACAAAAGCATGATCATCTGAACACTGCTATTACATAACTGGTAGGAGGTAATACATTTGGGGCGAAAGTATTCAACAATGAGTTTTTGGCTGTTACAATGTCAGTGGTGGGCCAGAATTTTTTTTCCAACTAGTGACGGTACGACCTACCTGTGAAGTATGAACAAAATCAGCCGAGTCAAAAAAATCACAGAGGAGTTAAAAGCTGTTGCTGGTGAAAAGTTACCCAAACTTTGGGGAAACATTTCTCGGTAATGAAAAAAGATATCAAAAATTCAAAAAGTAACTTTGTGCCTACACTTAAGCTGAGTAGAATGAGCTATGTCTGAGGTGTTTTATTCCAAATTTGTAGGAGGAGATACATTTGGCGGGAAGCTATAAAAAATACACAGTTTTTTGGCTGTTGCTATGCCAACGCTGGGCCATTTTTTTCAGATTTTTCCTAATAACTAGGGTGAAGGTGTGATCTACCTGCCGAGTTTGAGCGAAATCGGCCAAGCCAAAAAAATCATAGAAGAAATAATAAGTGAAAACACTGGAAATCACACACACACACAAAACGACAAAAGCGATTATAAGGGCAATCCTAGCGGAGCGGATTGCCAATAATTATTATTTCATTTTTGTTAGTGTATCTTTAATTTTATTTATTAAATTATGTACAAATCATATCTAATTTATAAAATTATAAACAAATATTTTAAATATATACAACATGATTCTGAATCATACACTTGGGTTTGAAATATTTCATGAATTGAGGCCATTGTGAAATAACCTTTGCCTTGTTAGCGGACACCTGTTGATCAACCGCCACTACAGTGTCAGTAATCTGTTGTCGGGTCATTGTCAAACTAACATAGTAAATATTTACAGAGCCACACAAAATCCATGACAGCAAAACAGTAAATAAACCTAATTTTAAAAACAACATTACATTTTAGCTGGAAATACTGAGAGAGACAACAAAACACTTTTTTAACAGATATCTCACGTATATATTATGCAACAAAAATTAGAATATCGTCCAATTCAACACAGTCCTGATATACAATTATTTAGATTAAAGCATCAGACTAGCTGTTGTATGTGCCAATACAGCTGATATCAGATTATCACTTGATGAGTTCTGACTTAGACAAGCGCAGCAGCAGTTTATTTTTTACGATCAAATTGTAAGTAAATTGAGTAATATATGAGTGTAATGATGACATTGTACCCACCTTTCAAACTCAGCTAATTTCACAGGATCAATTTGCATAGTGTTTTCAAACACCTCTTTCTTGACACTTTTGTCTTTCTTTGAAGGCATTTTGACTAACTTGTTAGCTGTGAAAGCTATCAAATTTTGTTTTTAAAATGACGATTTCTACAATATATACAAGTTTTCGCGTCGATGTAACTTCTGAAATAAGAGTATCATCCGTTACTATCCTTGTAAATATCCTTGTAGAATAAGATCAATGCGAGGGGAGACAGACACACGATAGCCGATGTCAAAATGCCCCCTTGTCAGAATTGTTCACGTGATAAACCGTTATTATTGCTGGCTAATGATTCACTAGACATTCCTGATCTCAGTGCATCACAAAGTAAACAGAGACAGCAATGTCAGTTATCACTATTTTTATCAAATTATATTTTAACCCACACAAGTGTGCACCAGGTGATTGTGACCTGGCTGTTCATTAACACCTACGTAAACTACAGATTGCCACTATGCCCTCAACTGCAGAAAAGCTAGCCCAGTGATAACAATAAATAATATTACCTTCTGTCAGTTTGGTCTGCTTGCAATAACACGTCATTCATTTTAAGTGAGCTAAATTGTACATATCCATATCACACAATGTTGGTTGTGAAGCAATGAAGGCAGTGTGTAGGTTGAGATCACCTAAAATGCGGGTCAGTTTGGACCCCAGACCATTTGCTGTGTGTGTAAATCAGCTGTAAAGAAGGTACACTTAACTGTGTATTTTATTGTATCACGCCACTGTTCTATTTATTATGCAAATACACTCTACTGAACTGCCTTTCAATGAATAATATACATGTACAGACAACACACACTGTAAAGTATGGCCAGTATTGGGTTCAACTATTCACAGGGAGGGGTGTCAGGTGTGAACTGTAGGTGACATCAATGTAACTGCTGGTGAATATTGTTTTGGCTTTCAAACCCATCGAAAGATGTATTTTATGGCAAAATACTTCATACAGTCAAATATGAGGAAAACAACTTGTTGAATATTAACGGCCAAGTTTTATATTCCACCAGAATCCAGTATGAAATTGAAAATGAACTTAGATTAACCTTGTTCATCATTACAATAACAACAATATTTGTTCAATGAGTGACCTGAATACTACTCCCTTAACAATTTGCAGAAAGTCAACAATTAAAACAAACCATCTAGGGCAATACAGCAATGACCTATGACCTATGTAACACCTTTTAACAATAACTGCCAGTTGGGTGATTCCACTCAAAATTCTAACAACAAGCACATACAACACATGTAAATAAATACTATGAAATAAATACAGTAGAATAGAACACACCGTAGTGGTATGAGAAGTGAACTCTATGTGAGATAGTAGATAGATAGATAGATAGATAGATATTTTATTTGACACAAAATTTAGCATGAATGAAAAAAACATACAATAAATCAATGGTCAAGAAAAACACAAATAAAACAATAGACTAAACTAAAGCTTAGAAATAAAATCAATAAATTTTCCCAAGCAATTGACAATGAAGCTATCTTTAGTGCCTAGCAAGCACTTGAATTTCTCAAGAGTTGATAACTTGCAAATGTTGTCATCATAAATTGCTAATTCAGCTTCAAATTTAGTACGAGCTTGTACAATCTGACTATTTTTACAATTGAGTAAAACATGAAATTCATCCCCAATAGCCTGTTCATTACATAGAAAACAAAACCTTTGCTCTGGAGGTGTTTTATTATATCTAAGTTTTTCAATTGGCAACGCCTGAGAAGAAATGCGAAACTTAGTGAAGCTGACCCTGTGTTGCACATTTTTGATTTGTTCTAAATATGGTTCAAATTCAAAATTTTGTTTAAACTTGTTAAAAGTACGTAGCTTATTCTTTTCTGGTTTAAATACCGTTGGCAACCAGACTTTATTATAGTAAACTTGTTTGAATTTGGTTTTGAATTCTATAGTGTTAGATTCATCGCTAATTTTAGTTAATGTGAATAATCTTTTAACAAATGCTGTCCATGAATTACCGTTCATTTTATTGTCAGTATTAAAAGCACAGTCCAGAAGATGATTATGTTTAATTGATTTTAGCCTTTCATAATACTTCAATGTTTGTGAACTAATGTCAATAATGAGAGGATAGCTACTAAGTTCAGCTCTAGTTGCTGCATTGCTGGCCTTATTATTAACACCTAAAATCTGTTTGCAAAGTTTAATGTGGAGTTGTTCAAAGTATGTTTTGTCATTAAACAGACTTTGTATAAAAATGTCTTCAGTTATTTCGTTATTTTTTGTTTTAACAAGTTTGAAAGTAAAAGCCCCCCATATCTCAGATCCATATAATAAAATGGGTAGGATTGTACTGCGATATAACTGAATAGCATTTTTTGGCGAAACTATATAATTGTGTAGGCTAAGTGTTTGTTTTAATGCACCTATTGCACGCATTGCTTTTTTGACTAGATTATCGATAGCAATTGTAAAATTACCACTACTTTGAAAAGTGATACCTAAGTAGGTATATGTTGGGACAACTTTTACCTGTTGGTCTCCTAAGTAAAATTTGCCATCTATCTTTCTTCCCCTGTTATTAAAAATAATAATTTTAGTTTTGTTAATATTAACTCCAAGTCTCCATTTGATACAGTAGCTTTTAAACAAATTAAAATTATCTTGTAGTCCTGTACTTGTGTTTGAAAAAATGACAATGTCATCTGCAAAAAGTAGGCAATTAATATTGGCGCCATTAAGACTGACAGACTCAGATTTTTTAAGATAGTATACTGATACATAGGGTGGAATAGAACACACCATAGTGGTATGAGAAGTCAACTCTATGTGAGATAGTATACTGATGCATAGGGTGGAATAGAACACACCATAGTGGCATGAGAAGTCAACTCTATGTGAGATAGTATACTGATACATAGGGTGGAATAGAACACACCATAGTGGTATGAGAAGTCAACTCTATGTGAGATAGTATACTGATGCATAGGGTAGAATAGAACACACCATAGTGGCATGAGAAGTCAACTCTATGTGAGATAGTATACTGATACATAGGGTGGAATAGAACACACCATAGTGGTATGAGAAGTCAACTCTATGTGAGATAGTATACTGATGCATAGGGTAGAATAGAACACACCATAGTGGCATGAGAAGTCAACTCTATGTGATATAGTATACTGATGCATAGGGTAGAATAGAACACACCATAGTGGTATGAGAAGTCAACTCTATGTGATATAGTATACTGATGCATAGGGTAGAATAGAACACACCATAGTGGCATGAGAAGTCAACTCTATGTGAGATAGTATACTGATACATAGGGTGGAATAGAACACACCATAGTGGTATGAGAAGTCAACTCTATGTGAGATAGTATACTGATGCATAGGGTAGAATAGAACACAACATAGTGGTATGAGAAGTCAACTCTATGTGAGATAGTATACTGATGCATAGGGTAGAATAGAACACACCATAGTAAGCATGAGAAGTCAACTCTATGTGAGATAGTATACTGATGCATAGGGTGGAATAGAACACACCATAGTGGAATGAGAAGTCAACTCTATGTGATATAGTATACTGATGCATAGGGTAGAATAGAACACACCATAGTGGTATGAGAAGTCAACTCTATGTGAGATAGTATACTGATGCATAGGGTAGAATAGAACACAACATAGTGGTATGAGAAGTCAACTCTATGTGAGATAGTATACTGATGCATAGGGTAGAATAGAACACACCATAGTAAGCATGAGAAGTCAACTCTATGTGAGATAGTATACTGATGCATAGGGTAGAATAGAACACACCATAGTGGTATGAGAAGTCAACTCTATGTGATATAGTATACTGATGCATAGGGTAGAATAGAACACACCATAGTGGTATGAGAAGTGAACTCTATGTGATATAGTATACTGATGCATAGGGTAGAATAGAACACACCATAGTGGTATGAGAAGTCAACTCTATGTGATATAGTATACTGATGCATAGGGTAGAATAGAACACACCACAGTGGCATGAGAAGTCAACTCTATGTGAGATAGTATACTGATGCATAGGGTAGAATAGAACACACCATAGTGGCATGAGAAGTCAACTCTATGTGAGATAGTATACTGATGCATAGGGTAGAATAGAACACACCATAGTGGCATGAGAAGTCAACTCTATGTGAGATAGTATACTGATGCATAGGGTAGAATAGAACACACCATAGAGGCATAAGAAGTCAACTCTATGTGAGATAGTATACTGATACATAGGGTAGAATAGAACACACCACAGAGGCATAAGAAGTCAACTCTATGTGAGATAGTATACTGATGCATAGGGTAGAATAGAACACACCATATTGGTATGAGAAGTCAACTCTATGTGAGATAGTATACTGATGCATAGGGTAGAATAGAACACACCATAGTGGCATGAGAAGTCAACTCTATGTGAGATAGTATACTGATGCATAGGGTAGAATAGAACACACCATAGAGGCATAAGAAGTCAACTCTATGTGAGATAGTATACTGATACATAGGGTAGAATAGAACACACCACAGTGGTATGAGAAGTCAACTCTATGTGATATAGTATACTGATGCATAGGGTAGAATAGAACACACCATAGTGGTATGAGAAGTCAACTCTATGTGATATAGTATACTGATGCATAGGGTAGAATAGAACACACCATAGTGGCATGAGAAGTCAACTCTATGTGAGATAGTATACTGATACATAGGGTAGAATAGAACACACCATAGTGGTATGAGAAGTCAACTCTATGTGAGATAGTATACTGATGCATAGGGTAGAATAGAACACACCATAGTGGCATGAGAAGTCAACTGTATGTGAGATAGTATACTGATGCATAGGGTAGAATAGAACACACCACAGTGGTATGAGAAGTCAACTCTATGTGATATAGTATACTGATGCATAGGGTAGAATAGAACACACCATAGTGGCATGAGAAGTCAACTCTATGTGAGATAGTATACTGATACATAGGGTAGAATAGAACACACCATAGTGGTATGAGAAGTCAACTCTATGTGAGATAGTATACTGATGCATAGGGTAGAATAGAACACACCATAGTGGCATGAGAAGTCAACTGTATGTGAGATAGTATACTGATGCATAGGGTAGAATAGAACACACCATAGTGGTATGAGAAGTCAACTCAATGTGAGATAGTATAGTGATGCAAAGGGTAGAATAGAACACACCATAGTGGCATGAGAAGTCAACTCTATGTGAGATAGTATACTGATCGATGCATAGGGTGGAATAGAACACACCATAGTGGTATGAGAAGTCAACTCAATGTGAGATAGTATACTGATGCATAGGGTAGAATAGAACACACCACAGTGGCATGAGAAGTCAACTCAATGTGAGATAGTATAGTGATGCAAAGGGTAGAATAGAACACACCATAGTGGCATGAGAAGTCAACTCTATGTGAGATAGTATACTGATCGATGCATAGGGTGGAATAGAACACACCATAGTGGTATGAGAAGTCAACTCAATGTGAGATAGTATACTGATGCATAGGGTAGAATAGAACACACCATAGTGGTATAAGAAGTCAACTCTATGTGAGATAGTATACTGATGCATAGTGTGGAATAGAACACACCATAGTGGTATAAGAAGTCAACTCTATGTGAGATAGTATACTGATCGATGCATAGGGTGGAATAGAACACACCATAGTGGTATGAGAAGTCAACTCTATGTGAGATAGTATACTGATGCATAGGGTAGAATAGAACACACCATAGTGGTATAAGAAGTCAACTCTATGTGAGATAGTATACTGATGCATAGGGTGGAATAGAACACACCATAGTGGCATGAGAAGTCAACTCTATGTGAGATAGTATACTGATGCATAGGGTAGAATAGAACACACCATAGTGGTATGAGAAGTCAACTCTATGTGATATAGTATACTGATGCATAGGGTAGAATAGAACACACCATAGTGGCATGAGAAGTCAACTCTATGTGAGATAGTATACTGATGCATAGGGTAGAATAGAACACATCATAGTGGTATGAGAAGTCAACTCTATGTGAGATAGTATACTGATGCATAGGGTGGAATAGAACACACCATAGTGGCATGAGAAGTCAACTCTATGTGAGATAGTATAGTGATGCATAGGGTAGAATAGAACACACCATAGTGGCATGAGAAGTCAACTCTATGTGAGATAGTATACTGATGCATAGGGTAGAATAGAACACACCATAGTAAGCATGAGAAGTCAACTCTATGTGAGATAGTATACTGATGCATAGGGTAGAATAGAACACACCATAGTGGTATGAGAAGTCAACTCTATGTGATATAGTATACTGATGCATAGGGTAGAATAGAACACACCATAGTGGTATGAGAAGTGAACTCTATGTGATATAGTATACTGATGCATAGGGTAGAATAGAACACACCATAGTGGTATGAGAAGTCAACTCTATGTGATATAGTATACTGATGCATAGGGTAGAATAGAACACACCACAGTGGCATGAGAAGTCAACTCTATGTGAGATAGTATACTGATGCATAGGGTAGAATAGAACACACCATAGTGGCATGAGAAGTCAACTCTATGTGAGATAGTATACTGATGCATAGGGTAGAATAGAACACACCATAGTGGCATGAGAAGTCAACTCTATGTGAGATAGTATACTGATGCATAGGGTAGAATAGAACACACCATAGAGGCATAAGAAGTCAACTCTATGTGAGATAGTATACTGATACATAGGGTAGAATAGAACACACCACAGAGGCATAAGAAGTCAACTCTATGTGAGATAGTATACTGATGCATAGGGTAGAATAGAACACACCATATTGGTATGAGAAGTCAACTCTATGTGAGATAGTATACTGATGCATAGGGTAGAATAGAACACACCATAGTGGCATGAGAAGTCAACTCTATGTGAGATAGTATACTGATGCATAGGGTAGAATAGAACACACCATAGAGGCATAAGAAGTCAACTCTATGTGAGATAGTATACTGATACATAGGGTAGAATAGAACACACCACAGTGGTATGAGAAGTCAACTCTATGTGATATAGTATACTGATGCATAGGGTAGAATAGAACACACCATAGTGGTATGAGAAGTCAACTCTATGTGATATAGTATACTGATGCATAGGGTAGAATAGAACACACCATAGTGGCATGAGAAGTCAACTCTATGTGAGATAGTATACTGATACATAGGGTAGAATAGAACACACCATAGTGGTATGAGAAGTCAACTCTATGTGAGATAGTATACTGATGCATAGGGTAGAATAGAACACACCATAGTGGCATGAGAAGTCAACTGTATGTGAGATAGTATACTGATGCATAGGGTAGAATAGAACACACCACAGTGGTATGAGAAGTCAACTCTATGTGATATAGTATACTGATGCATAGGGTAGAATAGAACACACCATAGTGGCATGAGAAGTCAACTCTATGTGAGATAGTATACTGATACATAGGGTAGAATAGAACACACCATAGTGGTATGAGAAGTCAACTCTATGTGAGATAGTATACTGATGCATAGGGTAGAATAGAACACACCATAGTGGCATGAGAAGTCAACTGTATGTGAGATAGTATACTGATGCATAGGGTAGAATAGAACACACCATAGTGGTATGAGAAGTCAACTCAATGTGAGATAGTATAGTGATGCAAAGGGTAGAATAGAACACACCATAGTGGCATGAGAAGTCAACTCTATGTGAGATAGTATACTGATCGATGCATAGGGTGGAATAGAACACACCATAGTGGTATGAGAAGTCAACTCAATGTGAGATAGTATACTGATGCATAGGGTAGAATAGAACACACCACAGTGGCATGAGAAGTCAACTCAATGTGAGATAGTATAGTGATGCAAAGGGTAGAATAGAACACACCATAGTGGCATGAGAAGTCAACTCTATGTGAGATAGTATACTGATCGATGCATAGGGTGGAATAGAACACACCATAGTGGTATGAGAAGTCAACTCAATGTGAGATAGTATACTGATGCATAGGGTAGAATAGAACACACCATAGTGGTATAAGAAGTCAACTCTATGTGAGATAGTATACTGATGCATAGTGTGGAATAGAACACACCATAGTGGTATAAGAAGTCAACTCTATGTGAGATAGTATACTGATCGATGCATAGGGTGGAATAGAACACACCATAGTGGTATGAGAAGTCAACTCTATGTGAGATAGTATACTGATGCATAGGGTAGAATAGAACACACCATAGTGGTATAAGAAGTCAACTCTATGTGAGATAGTATACTGATGCATAGGGTGGAATAGAACACACCATAGTGGCATGAGAAGTCAACTCTATGTGAGATAGTATACTGATGCATAGGGTAGAATAGAACACACCATAGTGGTATGAGAAGTCAACTCTATGTGATATAGTATACTGATGCATAGGGTAGAATAGAACACACCATAGTGGCATGAGAAGTCAACTCTATGTGAGATAGTATACTGATGCATAGGGTAGAATAGAACACATCATAGTGGTATGAGAAGTCAACTCTATGTGAGATAGTATACTGATGCATAGGGTGGAATAGAACACACCATAGTGGCATGAGAAGTCAACTCTATGTGAGATAGTATAGTGATGCATAGGGTAGAATAGAACACACCATAGTGGCATGAGAAGTCAACTCTATGTGAGATAGTATACTGATGCATAGGGTAGAATAAAACACATCATAGTGGTATGAGAAGTTAACTCTATGTGAGATAGTATACTGATGCATAGGGTAGAATAGAACACACCATAGTGGTATGAGAAGTCAACTCTATGTGAGATAGTATACTGATGCATAGGGTAGAATAGAACACACCATAGTGGCATGAGAAGTCAACTCTATGTGAGATAGTATACTGATGCATAGGGTGGAATAGAACACACCATAGTGGCATGAGAAGTCAACTCTATGTGAGATAGTATACTGATGCATAGGGTAGAATAGAACACACCACAGTGGCATGAGAAGTCAACTCTATGTGAGATAGTATACTGATGCATAGGGTAGAATAGAACACACCATAGTGGCATGAGAAGTCAACTCTATGTGAGATAGTATACTGATACATAGGGTAGAATAGAACACACCATAGTGGTATGAGAAGTCAACTCTATGTGAAATAGTATACTGATGCATAGGGTAGAATAGAACACACCAAAGTGGTATGAGAAGTCAACTCTATGTGAGATAGTATACTGATCGATGCATAGGGTAGAATAGAACACACCATAGTGGCATGAGAAGTCAACTCTATGTGAGATAGTATACTGATACATAGGGTAGAATAGAACACACCATAGTGGCATGAGAAGTCAACTCTATGTGAGATAGTATACTGATGCATAGGGGGGAATAGAACACACCATAGTGGCATGAGAAGTCAACTCTATGTGAGATAGTATACTGATGCATAGGGTAGAATAGAACACACCATAGTGGTATGAGAAGTCAACTCTATGTGAGATAGTATACTGATGCATAGGGTGGAATAGAACACACCATAGTGGTATGAGAAGTCAACTCTATGTGATATAGTATACTGATGCATAGGGTAGAATAGAACACACCATAGTGGCATGAGAAGTCAACTCTATGTGAGATAGTATACTGCTACATAGGGTAGAATAGAACACACCACAGTGGTATGAGAAGTCAACTCTATGTGAGATAGTATACTGATGCATAGGGTAGAATAGAACACACCATAGTGGCATGAGAAGTCAACTCTATGTGAGATAGTATACTGATACATAGGGTAGAATAGAACACACCATAGAGGCATGAGAAGTCAACTCTATGTGATATAGTATACTGATGCATAGGGTAGAATAGAACACACCATAGTGGTATAAGAAGTCAACTCTATGTGATATAGTATACTGATGCATAGGGTAGAATAGAACACACCACAGTGGTATGAGAAGTTAACTCTATGTGAGATAGTATACTGATACATAGGGTGGAATAGAACACATCATAGTGGTATGAGAAGTCAACTCTATGTGAGATAGTATACTGATCGATGCATAGGGTAGAATAGAACACACCATAGTGGTATGAGAAGTCAACTCTATGTGATATAGTATACTGATGCATAGGGTAGAATAGAACACACCATAGTGGCATGAGAAGTCAACTCTATGTGAGATAGTATACTGATACATAGGGTAGAATAGAACACACCATAGTGGTATGAGAAGTCAACTCTATGTGAGATAGTATACTGATGCATAGGGTAGAATAGAACACACCATAGTGGCATGAGAAGTCAACTCTATGTGATATAGTATACTGATACATAGGGTAGAATAGAACACACCACAGTGGTATGAGAAGTCAACTCTATGTGAGATAGTATACTGATACATAGGGTGGAAGAGAACACATCATAGTGGTATGAGAAGTCAACTCTATGTGAGATAGTATACTGATCGATGCATAGGGTAGAATAGAACACACCATAGTGGTATGAGAAGTCAACTCTATGTGATATAGTACACTGATGCATAGGGTAGAATAGAACACACCATAGTGGCATGAGAAGTCAACTCTATGTGAGATAGTATACTGATACATAGGGTAGAATAGAACACACCATAGTGGTATGAGAAGTCAACTCTATGTGAGATAGTATACTGATGCATAGGGTAGAATAGAACACACCATAGAGGCATGAGAAGTCAACTCTATGTGAGATAGTATACTGATACATAGGGTAGAATAGAACACACCATAGTGGCATGAGAAGTCAACTCTATGTGAGATAGTATACTGATGCATAGGGTAGAATAGAACACACCATAGTGGCATGAGAAGTCAACTCTATGTGAGATAGTATACTGATGCATAGGGTAGAATAGAACACACCATAGAGGCATAAGAAGTCAACTCTATGTGAGATAGTATACTGATACATAGGGTAGAATAGAACACACCATATTGGTATGAGAAGTCAACTCTATGTGAGATAGTATACTGATGCATAGGGTAGAATAGAACACACCATAGAGGCATGAGAACTCAACTCTATGTGAGATAGTATACTGATACATAGGGTAGAATAGAACACACCATAGTTGCATGAGAAGTCAAATCTATGTGATATAGTATACTGATGCATAGGGTAGAATAGAACACACCATAGTGGTATGAGAAGTCAACTCTATGTGAGATAGTATACTGATACATAGGGTAGAATAGAACACACCATAGTTGCATGAGAAGTCAAATCTATGTGATATAGTATACTGATGCATAGGGTAGAATAGAACACACCATAGTGGCATGAGAAGTCAACTCTATGTGAGATAGTATACTGATACATAGGGTAGAATAGAACACACCACAGTGGCATGAGAAGTCAACTCTATGTGAGATAGTATACTGATACATAGGGTAGAATAGAACACACCACAGTGGCATGAGAAGTCAACTCTATGTGAGATAGTATACTGATGCATAGGGTAGAATAGAACACACCATAGTGGCATGAGAAGTCAACTCTATGTGAGATAGTATACTGATGCATAGGGTAGAATAGAACACACCATAGAGGCATAAGAAGTCAACTCTATGTGAGATAGTATACTGATACATAGGGTAGAATAGAACACACCATATTGGCATGAGAAGTCAACTCTATGTGAGATAGTATACTGATACATAGGGTAGAATAGAACACACCATATTGGCATGAGAAGTCAACTCTATGTGAGATAGTATACTGATACATAGGGTAGAATAGAACACACCACAGTGGCATGAGAAGTCAACTCTATGTGAGATAGTATACTGATGCATAGGGTAGAATAGAACACACCATAGAGGCATAAGAAGTCAACTCTATGTGAGATAGTATACTGATACATAGGGTAGAATAGAACACACCATATTGGCATGAGAAGTCAACTCTATGTGAGATAGTATACTGATGCATAGGGTAGAATAGAACACACCATATTGGCATGAGAAGTCAACTCTATGTGAGATAGTATACTGATACATAGGGTAGAATAGAACACACCACAGTGGCATGAGAAGTCAACTCTATGTGAGATAGTATACTGATGCATAGGGTAGAATAGAACACACCATAGTGGCATGAGAAGTCAACTCTATGTGAGATAGTATACTGATGCATAGGGTAGAATAGAACACACCATAGAGGCATAAGAAGTCAACTCTATGTGAGATAGTATACTGATACATAGGGTAGAATAGAACACACCACAGTGGTATGAGAAGTCAACTCTATGTGATATAGTATACTGATGCATAGGGTAGAATAGAACACACCATAGTGGTATGAGAAGTCAACTCTATGTGATATAGTATACTGATGCATAGGGTAGAATAGAACACACCATAGTGGCATGAGAAGTCAACTCTATGTGAGATAGTATACTGATACATAGGGTAGAATAGAACACACCATAGTGGTATGAGAAGTCAACTCTATGTGAGATAGTATACTGATGCATAGGGTAGAATAGAACACACCATAGTGGCATGAGAAGTCAACTGTATGTGAGATAGTATACTGATGCATAGGGTAGAATAGAACACACCATAGTGGCATGAGAAGTCAACTCAATGTGAGATAGTATAGTGATGCAAAGGGTAGAATAGAACACACCATAGTGGCATGAGAAGTCAACTCTATGTGAGATAGTATACTGATCGATGCATAGGGTGGAATAGAACACACCATAGTGGTATGAGAAGTCAACTCAATGTGAGATAGTATACTGATGCATAGGGTAGAATAGAACACACCATAGTGGTATAAGAAGTCAACTCTATGTGAGATAGTATACTGATGCATAGTGTGGAATAGAACACACCATAGTGGTATAAGAAGTCAACTCTATGTGAGATAGTATACTGATCGATGCATAGGGTGGATTAGAACACACCATAGTGGTATGAGAAGTCAACTCTATGTGAGATAGTATACTGATGCATAGGGTAGAATAGAACACACCATAGTGGTATAAGAAGTCAACTCTATGTGAGATAGTATACTGATGCATAGGGTGGAATAGAACACACCATAGTGGCATGAGAAGTCAACTCTATGTGAGATAGTATACTGATGCATAGGGTAGAATAGAACACACCATAGTGGCATGAGAAGTCAACTCTATGTGAGATAGTATACTGATGCATAGGGTAGAATAGAACACATCATAGTGGTATGAGAAGTCAACTCTATGTGAGATAGTATACTGATGCATAGGGTGGAATAGAACACACCATAGTGGCATGAGAAGTCAACTCTATGTGAGATAGTATAGTGATGCATAGGGAAGAATAGAACACACCATAGTGGCATGAGAAGTCAACTCTATGTGAGATAGTATACTGATGCATAGGGTAGAATAAAACACATCATAGTGGTATGAGAAGTTAACTCTATGTGAGATAGTATACTGATGCATAGGGTAGAATAGAACACACCATAGTGGTATGAGAAGTCAACTCTATGTGAGATAGTATACTGATGCATAGGGTAGAATAGAACACACCATAGTGGCATGAGAAGTCAACTCTATGTGAGATAGTATACTGATGCATAGTGTGGAATAGAACACACCATAGTGGCATGAGAAGTCAACTCTATGTGAGATAGTATACTGATGCATAGGGTGGAATAGAACACACCATAGTGGCATGAGAAGTCAACTCTATGTGAGATAGTATACTGATGCATAGGGTAGAATAGAACACACCATAGTGGTATGAGAAGTCAACTCTATGTGAGATAGTATACTGATGCATAGGGTGGAATAGAACACACCATAGTGGTATGAGAAGTCAACTCTATGTGATATAGTATACTGATGCATAGGGTAGAATAGAACACACCATAGTGGCATGAGAAGTCAACTCTATGTGAGATAGTATACTGCTACATAGGGTAGAATAGAACACACCACAGTGGTATGAGAAGTCAACTCTATGTGAGATAGTATACTGATGCATAGGGTAGAATAGAACACACCATAGTGGCATGAGAAGTCAACTCTATGTGAGATAGTATACTGATACATAGGGTAGAATAGAACACACCATAGAGGCATGAGAAGTCAACTCTATGTGAGATAGTATACTGATGCATAGGGTAGAATAGAACACACCATAGTGGTATAAGAAGTCAACTCTATGTGATATAGTATACTGATGCATAGGGTAGAATAGAACACACCACAGTGGTATGAGAAGTCAACTCTATGTGAGATAGTATACTGATGCATAGGGTAGAATAGAACACACCATAGTGGTATGAGAAGTCAACTCTATGTGATATAGTATACTGATGCATAGGGTAGAATAGAACACACCATAGTGGCATGAGAAGTCAACTCTATGTGAGATAGTATACTGATACATAGGGTAGAATAGAACACACCATAGTGGTATGAGAAGTCAACTCTATGTGAGATAGTATACTGATGCATAGGGTAGAATAGAACACACCATAGTGGCATGAGAAGTCAACTCTATGTGATATAGTATACTGATACATAGGGTAGAATAGAACACACCACAGTGGTATGAGAAGTCAACTCTATGTGAGATAGTATACTGATACATAGGGTGGAAGAGAACACATCATAGTGGTATGAGAAGTCAACTCTATGTGAGATAGTATACTGATCGATGCATAGGGTAGAATAGAACACACCATAGTGGTATGAGAAGTCAACTCTATGTGATATAGTATACTGATGCATAGGGTAGAATAGAACACACCATAGTGGCATGAGAAGTCAACTCTATGTGAGATAGTATACTGATACATAGGGTAGAATAGAACACACCATAGTGGTATGAGAAGTCAACTCTATGTGAGATAGTATACTGATGCATAGGGTAGAATAGAACACACCATAGTGGTATGAGAAGTCAACTCTATGTGAGATAGTATACTGATGCACAGGGTAGAATAGAACACACCATAGTGGCATGAGAAGTCAACTCTATGTGAGATAGTATACTGATGCATAGGGTAGAATAGAACACACCACAGTGGTATGAGAAGTCAACTCTATGTGAGATAGTATACTGATACATAGGGTGGAATAGAACACATCATAGTGGTATGAGAAGTCAACTCTATGTGAGATAGTATGCTGATCGATGCATAGGGTAGAATAGAACACACCATAGTGGTATGAGAAGTCAACTCTATGTGATATAGTATACTGATGCATAGGGTAGAATAGAACACACCATAGTGGCATGAGAAGTCAACTCTATGTGAGATAGTATACTGATACATAGGGTAGAATAAAACACACCATAGTGGTATGAGAAGTCAACTCTATGTGAGATAGTATACTGATGCATAGGGTAGAATAGAACACACCATAGTGGTATGAGAAGTCAACTCTATGTGATATAGTATACTGATGCATAGGGTAGAATAGAACACACCACAGTGGCATGAGAAGTCAACTCTATGTGAGATAGTATACTGATGCATAGGGTAGAATAGAACACACCATAGTGGCATGAGAAGTCAACTCTATGTGATATAGTATACTGATGCATAGGGTAGAATAGAACACACCATAGTGGTATGAGAAGTCAACTCTATGTGATATAGTATACTGATGCATAGGGTAGAATAGAACACACCACAGTGGCATGAGAAGTCAACTCTATGTGAGATAGTATACTGATGCATAGGGTAGAATAGAACACACCATAGTGGCATGAGAAGTCAACTCTATGTGATATAGTATACTGATGCATAGGGTAGAATAGAACACACCATAGTGGTATGAGAAGTCAACTCTATGTGATATAGTATACTGATGCATAGGGTAGAATAGAACACACCATAGTGGCATGAGAAGTCAACTCTATGTGAGATAGTATACTGATACATAGGGTAGAATAGAACACACCACAGTGGCATGAGAAGTCAACTCTATGTGAGATAGTATACTGATGCATAGGGTAGAATAGAACACACCGTAGTGGTATGAGAAGTCAACTCTATGTGATATAGTATACTGATGCATAGGGTAGAATAGAACACACCATAGTGGCATGAGAAGTCAACTCTATGTGAGATAGTATACTGATACATAGGGTAGAATAGAACACACCACAGTGGCATGAGAAGTCAACTGTATGTGAGATAGTATACTGATGCATAGGGTAGAATAGAACACACCGTAGTGGTATAAGAAGTCAACTCTATGTGATATAGTATACTGATGCATAGGGTAGAATAGAACACACCATAGTGGCATGAGAAGTCAACTCTATGTGATATAGTATACTGATACATAGGGTAGAATAGAACACACCACAGTGGTATGAGAAGTCAACTCTATGTGAGATAGTATACTGATCGATGCATAGGGTAGAATAGAACACACCATAGTGGTATGAGAAGTCAACTCTATGTGAGATAGTATACTGATACATAGGGTAGAATAGAACACACCACAGTGGCATGAGAAGTCAACTCTATGTGAGATAGTATACTGATGCATAGGGTAGAATAGAACACACCGTAGTGGTATAAGAAGTCAACTCTATGTGATATAGTATACTGATGCATAGGGTAGAATAGAACACACCATAGTGGCATGAGAAGTCAACTCTATGTGATATAATATACTGATACATAGGGTAGAATAGAACACACCACAGTGGTATGAGAAGTCAACTCTATGTGAGATAGTATACTGATCGATGCATAGGGTAGAATAGAACACACCATAGTGGTATGAGAAGTCAACTCTATGTGAGATAGTATACTGATACATAGGGTAGAATAGAACACACCATAGTGGCATGAGAAGTCAACTCTATGTGATATAGTATACTGATGCATAGGGTAGAATAGAACACACCATAGTGGTATGAGAAGTCAACTCTATGTGATATAGTATACTGATGCATAGGGTAGAATAGAACACACCACAGTGGCATGAGAAGTCAACTCTATGTGAGATAGTATACTGATGCATAGGGTAGAATAGAATACACCATAGTGGCATGAGAAGTCAACTCTATGTGATATAGTATACAGATGCATAGGGTAGAATAGAACACACCATAGTGGTATGAGAAGTCAACTCTATGTGATATAGTATACTGATGCATAGGGTAGAATAGAACACACCATAGTGGCATGAGAAGTCAACTCTATGTGAGATAGTATACTGATACATAGGGTAGAATAGAACACACCACAGTGGCATGAGAAGTCAACTCTATGTGAGATAGTATACTGATGCATAGGGTAGAATAGAACACACCGTAGTGGTATGAGAAGTCAACTCTATGTGATATAGTATACTGATGCATAGGGTAGAATAGAACACACCATAGTGGTATGAGAAGTCAACTCTATGTGAGATAGTATACTGATACATAGGGTAGAATAGAACACACCACAGTGGCATGAGAAGTCAACTCTATGTGAGATAGTATACTGATGCATAGGGTAGAATAGAACACACCGTAGTGGTATAAGAAGTCAACTCTATGTGATATAGTATACTGATGCATAGGGTAGAATAGAACACACCATAGTGGCATGAGAAGTCAACTCTATGTGAGATAGTATACTGATGCATAGGGTAGAATAGAACACACCGTAGTGGTATGAGAAGTCAACTCTATGTGATATAGTATACTGATGCATAGGGTAGAATAGAACACACCATAGTGGCATGAGAAGTCAACTCTATGTGAGATAGTATACTGATACATAGGGTAGAATAGAACACACCACAGTGGCATGAGAAGTCAACTCTATGTGAGATAGTATACTGATGCATAGGGTAGAATAGAACACACCGTAGTGGTATAAGAAGTCAACTCTATGTGATATAGTATACTGATACATAGGGTAGAATAGAACACACCACAGTGGTATGAGAAGTCAACTCTATGTGAGATAGTATACTGATCGATGCATAGGGTAGAATAGAACACACCATAGTGGTATGAGAAGTCAACTCTATGTGAGATAGTATACTGATACATAGGGTAGAATAGAACACACCACAGTGGCATGAGAAGTCAACTCTATGTGAGATAGTATACTGATGCATAGGGTAGAATAGAACACACCGTAGTGGTATAAGAAGTCAACTCTATGTGATATAGTATACTGATGCATAGGGTAGAATAGAACACACCATAGTGGCATGAGAAGTCAACTCTATGTGATATAATATACTGATACATAGGGTAGAATAGAACACACCACAGTGGTATGAGAAGTCAACTCTATGTGAGATAGTATACTGATCGATGCATAGGGTAGAATAGAACACACCATAGTGGTATGAGAAGTCAACTCTATGTGAGATAGTATACTGATACATAGGGTAGAATAGAACACACCATAGTGGCATGAGAAGTCAACTCTATGTGATATAGTATACTGATGCATAGGGTAGAATAGAACACACCATAGTGGTATGAGAAGTCAACTCTATGTGATATAGTATACTGATGCATAGGGTAGAATAGAACACACCACAGTGGCATGAGAAGTCAACTCTATGTGAGATAGTATACTGATGCATAGGGTAGAATAGAATACACCATAGTGGCATGAGAAGTCAACTCTATGTGATATAGTATACAGATGCATAGGGTAGAATAGAACACACCATAGTGGTATGAGAAGTCAACTCTATGTGATATAGTATACTGATGCATAGGGTAGAATAGAACACACCATAGTGGCATGAGAAGTCAACTCTATGTGAGATAGTATACTGATACATAGGGTAGAATAGAACACACCACAGTGGCATGAGAAGTCAACTCTATGTGAGATAGTATACTGATGCATAGGGTAGAATAGAACACACCGTAGTGGTATGAGAAGTCAACTCTATGTGATATAGTATACTGATGCATAGGGTAGAATAGAACACACCATAGTGGTATGAGAAGTCAACTCTATGTGAGATAGTATACTGATACATAGGGTAGAATAGAACACACCACAGTGGCATGAGAAGTCAACTCTATGTGAGATAGTATACTGATGCATAGGGTAGAATAGAACACACCGTAGTGGTATAAGAAGTCAACTCTATGTGATATAGTATACTGATGCATAGGGTAGAATAGAACACACCATAGTGGCATGAGAAGTCAACTCTATGTGAGATAGTATACTGATGCATAGGGTAGAATAGAACACACCGTAGTGGTATGAGAAGTCAACTCTATGTGATATAGTATACTGATGCATAGGGTAGAATAGAACACACCATAGTGGCATGAGAAGTCAACTCTATGTGAGATAGTATACTGATACATAGGGTAGAATAGAACACACCACAGTGGCATGAGAAGTCAACTCTATGTGAGATAGTATACTGATGCATAGGGTAGAATAGAACACACCGTAGTGGTATAAGAAGTCAACTCTATGTGATATAGTATACTGATACATAGGGTAGAATAGAACACACCATAGTGGCATGAGAAGTCAACTCTATGTGATATAGTATACTGATGCATAGGGTAGAATAGAACACACCATAGTGGTATAAGAAGTCAACTCTATGTGATATAGTATACTGATGCATAGGGTGGAATAGAACACACCATAGTGGTATGAGAAGTCAACTCTATGTGAGATAGTATACTGATGCATAGGGTAGAATAGAACACACCGTAGTGGTATAAGAAGTCAACTCTATGTGATATAGTATACTGATGCATAGGGTAGAATAGAACACACCATAGTGGCATGAGAAGTCAACTCTATGTGAGATAGTATACTGATGCATAGGGTAGAATAGAACACACCATAGTGGTATGAGAAGTCAACTCTATGTGAGATAGTATACTGAGGCATAGGGTAGAATAGAACACATCATAGTGGTATAAGAAGTCAACTCTATGTGATATAGTATACTGATGCATAGGGTAGAATAGAACACACCATAGTGGTATGAGAAGTCAACTCTATGTGAGATAGTATACTGATGCATAGGGTAGAATAGAACACACCGTAGTGGTATAAGAAGTCAACTCTATGTGAGATAGTATACTGAGGCATAGGGTAGAATAGAACACATCATAGTGGTATGAGAAGTCAACTCTATGTGAGATAGTATACTGATGCATAGGGTAGAATAGAACACACCATAGTGGTATGAGAAGTCAACTCTATGTGAGATAGTATACTGATACATAGGGTAGAATAGAACACACCATAGTGGCATGAGAAGTCAACTCTATGTGAGATAGTATACTGATGCATAGGGTAGAATAGAACACACCATAGTGGCATGAGAAGTCAACTCTATGTGATATAGTATACTGATGCATAGGGTAGAATAGAACACACCATAGTGGCATGAGAAGTCAACTCTATGTGATATAGTATACTGATGCATAGGGTAGAATAGAACACATCATAGTGGTATGAGAAGTCAACTCTATGTGAGATAGTATACTGATGCATAGGGTAGAATAGAACACACAATAGTGGCATGAGAAGTCAACTCTATGTGAGATAGTATACTGATGCATAGGGTAGAATAGAACACACCATAGTGGCATGAGAAGTCAACTCTATGTGAGATAGTATACTGATGCATAGGGTAGAATAGAACACACCATAGTGGTATGAGAAGTCAACTCTATGTGAGATAGTATACTGATACATAGGGTAGAATAGAACACACCATAGTGGCATGAGAAGTCAACTCTATGTGAGATAGTATACTGATGCATAGGGTAGAATAGAACACACCGTAGTGGTATAAGAAGTCAACTCTATGTGAGATAGTATACTGAGGCATAGGGTAGAATAGAACACATCATAGTGGTATGAGAAGTCAACTGTATGTGAGATAGTATACTGATGCATAGGGTAGAATAGAACACACCATAGTGGTATGAGAAGTCAACTCTATGTGAGATAGTATACTGATACATAGGGTAGAATAGAACACATCATAGTGGTATGAGAAGTCAACTCTATGTGAGATAGTATACTGATGCATAGGGTAGAATAGAACACACCATAGTGGCATGAGAAGTCAACTCTATGTGATATAGTATACTGATACATAGGATGGAATAGAACACACCACAGTGGTATGAGAAGTCAACTCTATGTGAGATAGTATACTGATACATAGGGTGGAATAGAACACACCACAGTGGTATGAGAAGTCAACTCTATGTGAGATAGTATACTGATGCATAGGGTAGAATAGAACACATCATAGTGGCATGAGAAGTCAACTCGATGTGAGATAGTATACTGATGAATAGGGTGGAATAGAACACACCATAGTGGTATGAGAAGTCAACTCTATGTGAGATAGTATACTGATGCATAGGGTAGAATAGAACACACCATAGTGGTATGAGAAGTCAACTCTATGTGATATAGTATACTGATGCATAGGGTAGAATAGAACACACCATAGTGGTATGAGAAGTCAACTCTATGTGAGATAGTATACTGATACATAGGGTAGAATAGAACACACCACAGTGGTATGAGAAGTCAACTCTATGTGAGATAGTATACTGATGCATAGGGTAGAATAGAACACATCATAGTGGCATGAGAAGTCAACTCGATGTGAGATAGTATACTGATGCATAGGGTGGAATAGAACACACCATAGTGGTATGAGAAGTCAACTCTATGTGAGATAGTATACTGATGCATAGGGTAGAATAGAACACACCATAGTGGTATGAGAAGTCAACTCTATGTGATATAGTATACTGATGCATAGGGTAGAATAGAACACACCATAGTGGTATGAGAAGTCAACTCTATGTGAGATAGTATACTGATGCATAGGGTAGAATAGAACACACCATAGTGGTATGAGAAGTCAACTCTATGTGAGATAGTATACTGATGCATAGGGTAGAATAGAACACACCATAGTGGTATGAGAAGTCAACTCTATGTGATATAGTATACTGATGCATAGGGTGGAATAGAACACACCATATTGGTATGAGAAGTCAACTCTATGTGAGATAGTATACTGATGCATAGGGTAGAATAGAACACACCATAGTGGTATGAGAAGTCAACTCTATGTGAGATAGTATACTGATGCATAGGGTAGAATAGAACACACCATAGTGGCATGAGAAGTCAACTCTATGTGAGATAGTATACTGATGCATAGGGTAGAATAGAACACACCATAGTGGTATGAGAAGTCAACTCTATGTGAGATAGTATACTGATGCATAGGGTAGGATAGAGCACACCATAGTGGTATGAGAAGCCAACTCTATGTGAGATAGTATACTGATCGATGCATAGGGTAGAATAGAACACACCATAGTGGCATGAGAAGTCAACTCTATGTGAGATAGTATACTGATGCATAGGGTAGAATAGAACACACCATAGTGGTATGAGAAGTCAACTCTATGTGAGATAGTATACTGATGCATAGGGTGGAATAGAACACACCATAGTGGCATGAGAAGTCAACTCTATGTGATATAGTATACTGATACATAGGGTAGAATAGAACACACCACAGTGGTATGAGAAGTCAACTCTATGTGAGATAGTATACTGATCGATGCATAGGGTAGAATAGAACACACCATAGTGGTATGAGAAGTCAACTCTATGTGAGATAGTATACTGATACATAGGGTAGAATAGAACACACCACAGTGGTATGAGAAGTGAACTCTATGTGAGATAGTATACTGATCGATGCATAGGGTAGAATAGAACACACCATAGTGGTATGAGAAGTCAACTCTATGTGATATAGTATACTGATGCATAGGGTAGAATAGAACACACCACAGTGGCATGAGAAGTCAACTCTATGTGAGATAGTATACTGATGCATAGGGTAGAATAGAACACACCATAGTGGCATGAGAAGTCAACTCTATGTGATATAGTATACTGATGCATAGGGTAGAATAGAACACACCATAGTGGTATGAGAAGTCAACTCTATGTGATATAGTATACTGATGCATAGGGTAGAATAGAACACACCACAGTGGCATGAGAAGTCAACTCTATGTGAGATAGTATACTGATGCATAGGGTAGAATAGAACACACCATAGTGGCATGAGAAGTCAACTCTATGTGATATAGTATACTGATGCATAGGGTAGAATAGAACACACCATAGTGGTATGAGAAGTCAACTCTATGTGATATAGTATACTGATGCATAGGGTAGAATAGAACACACCATAGTGGCATGAGAAGTCAACTCTATGTGAGATAGTATACTGATACATAGGGTAGAATAGAACACACCACAGTGGCATGAGAAGTCAACTCTATGTGAGATAGTATACTGATGCATAGGGTAGAATAGAACACACCGTAGTGGTATGAGAAGTCAACTCTATGTGATATAGTATACTGATGCATAGGGTAGAATAGAACACACCATAGTGGCATGAGAAGTCAACTCTATGTGAGATAGTATACTGATACATAGGGTAGAATAGAACACACCACAGTGGCATGAGAAGTCAACTCTATGTGAGATAGTATACTGATGCATAGGGTAGAATAGAACACACCGTAGTGGTATAAGAAATCAACTCTATGTGATATAGTATACTGATGCATAGGGTAGAATAGAACACACCATAGTGGCATGAGAAGTCAACTCTATGTGATATAGTATACTGATACATAGGGTAGAATAGAACACACCACAGTGGTATGAGAAGTCAACTCTATGTGAGATAGTATACTGATCGATGCATAGGGTAGAATAGAACACACCATAGTGGTATGAGAAGTCAACTCTATGTGAGATAGTATACTGATACATAGGGTAGAATAGAACACACCACAGTGGTATGAGAAGTGAACTCTATGTGAGATAGTATACTGATCGATGCATAGGGTAGAATAGAACACACCATAGTGGTATGAGAAGTCAACTCTATGTGATATAGTATACTGATGCATAGGGTAGAATAGAACACACCACAGTGGCATGAGAAGTCAACTCTATGTGAGATAGTATACTGATGCATAGGGTAGAATAGAACACACCATAGTGGCATGAGAAGTCAACTCTATGTGATATAGTATACTGATGCATAGGGTAGAATAGAACACACCATAGTGGTATGAGAAGTCAACTCTATGTGATATAGTATACTGATGCATAGGGTAGAATAGAACACACCACAGTGGCATGAGAAGTCAACTCTATGTGAGATAGTATACTGATGCATAGGGTAGAATAGAACACACCATAGTGGCATGAGAAGTCAACTCTATGTGATATAGTATACTGATGCATAGGGTAGAATAGAACACACCATAGTGGTATGAGAAGTCAACTCTATGTGATATAGTATACTGATGCATAGGGTAGAATAGAACACACCATAGTGGCATGAGAAGTCAACTCTATGTGAGATAGTATACTGATGCATAGGGTAGAATAGAACACACCATAGTGGCATGAGAAGTCAACTCTATGTGATATAGTATACTGATGCATAGGGTAGAATAGAACACACCATAGTGGCATGAGAAGTCAACTCTATGTGATATAGTATACTGATGCATAGGGTAGAATAGAACACACCACAGTGGCATGAGAAGTCAACTCTATGTGAGATAGTATACTGATGCATAGGGTAGAATAGAACACACCGTAGTGGTATGAGAAGTCAACTCTATGTGATATAGTATACTGATGCATAGGGTAGAATAGAACACACCATAGTGGCATGAGAAGTCAACTCTATGTGAGATAGTATACTGATACATAGGGTAGAATAGAACACACCACAGTGGCATGAGAAGTCAACTCTATGTGAGATAGTATACTGATGCATAGGGTAGAATAGAACACACCGTAGTGGTATAAGAAGTCAACTCTATGTGAGATAGTATACTGATGCATAGGGTAGAATAGAACACACCATAGTGGCATGAGAAGTCAACTCTATGTGAGATAGTATACTGATGCATAGGGTAGAATAGAACACACCGTAGTGGTATGAGAAGTCAACTCTATGTGATATAGTATACTGATGCATAGGGTAGAATAGAACACACCATAGTGGCATGAGAAGTCAACTCTATGTGAGATAGTATACTGATGCATAGGGTGGAATAGAACACACCATAGTGGTATGAGAAGTCAACTCTATGTGAGATAGTATACTGATGCATAGGGTAGAATAGAACACACCACAGTGGCATGAGAAGTCAACTCTATGTGAGATAGTATACTGATGCATAGGGTAGAATAGAACACACCGTAGTGGTATAAGAAGTCAACTCTATGTGATATAGTATACTGATACATAGGGTAGAATAGAACACACCATAGTGGCATGAGAAGTCAACTCTATGTGATATAGTATACTGATACATAGGGTAGAATAGAACACACCACAGTGGCATGAGAAGTCAACTCTATGTGAGATAGTATACTGATGCATAGGGTAGAATAGAACACACCGTAGTGGTATGAGAAGTCAACTCTATGTGAGATAGTATACTGATGCATAGGGTAGAATAGAACACATCATAGTGGCATGAGAAGTCAACTCGATGTGAGATAGTATACTGATGCATAGGGTAGAATAGAACACACCATAGTGGTATGAGAAGTCAACTCTATGTGAGATAGTATACTGATGCATAGGGTGGAATAGAACACACCATAGTGGTATGAGAAGTCAACTCTATGTGAGATAGTATACTGATGCATAGGGTAGAATAGAACACACCATAGTGGTATGAGAAGTCAACTCTATGTGATATAGTATACTGATGCATAGGGTAGAATAGAACACACCATAGTGGTATGAGAAGTCAACTCTATGTGAGATAGTATACTGATACATAGGGTAGAATAGAACACACCACAGTGGTATGAGAAGTCAACTCTATGTGAGATAGTATACTGATGCATAGGGTAGAATAGAACACATCATAGTGGCATGAGAAGTCAACTCGATGTGAGATAGTATACTGATGCATAGGGTGGAATAGAACACACCATAGTGGTATGAGAAGTCAACTCTATGTGAGATAGTATACTGATGCATAGGGTAGAATAGAACACACCATAGTGGTATGAGAAGTCAACTCTATGTGATATAGTATACTGATGCATAGGGTAGAATAGAACACACCATAGTGGTATGAGAAGTCAACTCTATGTGAGATAGTATACTGATGCATAGGGTAGAATAGAACACACCATAGTGGTATGAGAAGTCAACTCTATGTGAGATAGTATACTGATGCATAGGGTAGAATAGAACACACCATAGTGGTATGAGAAGTCAACTCTATGTGATATAGTATACTGATGCATAGGGTGGAATAGAACACACCATATTGGTATGAGAAGTCAACTCTATGTGAGATAGTATACTGATGCATAGGGTAGAATAGAACACACCATAGTGGTATGAGAAGCCAACTCTATGTGAGATAGTATACTGATCGATGCATAGGGTAGAATAGAACACACCATAGTGGCATGAGAAGTCAACTCTATGTGAGATAGTATACTGATGCATAGGGTAGAATAGAACACACCATAGTGGTATGAGAAGTCAACTCTATGTGAGATAGTATACTGATACATAGGGTAGAATAGAACACACCACAGTGGCATGAGAAGTCAACTCTATGTGAGATAGTATACTGATGCATAGGGTAGAATAGAACACACCATAGTGGCATGAGAAGTCAACTCTATGTGAGATAGTATACTGATGCACAGGGTAGAATAGAACACACCATAGTGGTATGAGAAGTCAACTCTATGTGAGATAGTATACTGATGCATAGGGTAGAATAGAACACACCATAGTGGTATGAGAAGTCAACTCTATGTGAGATAGTATACTAATGCATAGGGTAGAATAGAACACATCATAGTGGTATGAGAAGTCAACTCTATGTGAGATAGTATACTGATGCATAGGGTAGAATAGAACACACCATAGTGGTATGAGAAGTCAACTCTATGTGAGATAGCATACTGATGCAGAGGGTAGAATAGAACACACCATAGTGGCATGAGAAGTCAACTCTATGTGATATAGTATACTGATGCAGAGGGTAGAATAGAACACACCATAGTGGTATGAGAAGTCAACTCTATGTGAGATAGTATACTGATGCATAGGGTAGAATAGAACACATCATAGTGGCATGAGAAGTCAACTCTATGCGAGATAGTATACTGATGCATAGGGTAGAATAGAACACACCATAGTGGCATGAGAAGTCAACTCTATGTGAGATAGCATACTGATGCATAGGGTAGAATAGAACACACCGTAGTGGTATAAGAAGTCAACTCTATGTGATATAGTATACTGATGCATAGGGTAGAATAGAACACACCATAGTGGCATGAGAAGTCAACTCTATGTGATATAGTATACTGATACATAGGGTAGAATAGAACACACCACAGTGGTATGAGAAGTCAACTCTATGTGAGATAGTATACTGATACATAGGGTGGAAGAGAACACATCATAGTGGTATGAGAAGTCAACTCTATGTGAGATAGTATACTGATCGATGCATAGGGTAGAATAGAACACACCATAGTGGTATGAGAAGTCAACTCTATGTGAGATAGTATACTGATGCATAGGGTGGAATAGAACACACCATAGTGGCATGAGAAGTCAACTCTATGTGAGATAGTATACTGATGCATAGGGTAGAATAGAACATGCCATAGTGGTATGAGAAGTCAACTCTATGTGAGATAGTATACTGATGTATAGGGTGGAATAGAACACATCATAGTGGCATGAGAAGTCAACTCTATGTGAGATAGTATACTGATGCATAGTGTGGAATAGAACACACCATAGTGGCATGAGAAGTCAACTCTATGTGAGATAGTATACTGATACATAGGGTAGAATAGAACACACCATAGTGGTATGAGAAGTCAACTCTATGTGAGATAGTATACTGATGCATAGGGTAGAATAGAACACACCAAAGTGGTATGAGAAGTCAACTCTATGTGAGATAGTATACTGATCGATGCATAGGGTAGAATAGAACACACCATAGTGGCATGAGAAGTCAACTCTATGTGAGATAGTATACTGATACATAGGGTAGAATAGAACACACCATAGTGGCATGAGAAGTCAACTCTATGTGAGATAGTATACTGATACATAGGGTAGAATAGAACACACCATAGTGGCATGAGAAGTCAACTCTATGTGAGATAGTATACTGAGGCATAGGGTGGAATAGAACACACCATAGAGGCATGAGAAGTCAACTCTATGTGAGATAGTATACTGATACATAGGGTAGAATAGAACACACCATAGTGGTATGAGAAGTCAACTCTATGTGAGATAGTATACTGATGCATAGGGTGGAATAGAACACACCATAGTGGTATGAGAAGTCAACTCTATGTGAGATAGTATACTGATGCATAGGGTAGAATAGAACACACCATAGTGGCATGAGAAGTCAACTCTATGTGAGATAGTATACTGATGCATAGGGTGGAATAGAACACACCATAGTGGCATGAGAAGTCAACTCTATGTGAGATAGTATACTGATGCATAGGGTAGAATAGAACACACCATAGTGGTATGAGAAGTCAACTCTATGTGAGATAGTATACTGATCGATGCATAGGGTGGAATAGAACACACCATAGTGGCATGAGAAGTCAACTCTATGTGAGATAATATACTGAGGCATAGGGTGGAATAGAACACACCATAGTGGCATGAGAAGTCAACTCTATGTGAGATAGTATACTGATGCATAGGGTAGAATAGAACACACCATAGTGGTATGAGAAGTCAACTCGATGTGAGATAGTATACTGATGCATAAGATAGAATAGAACCCACCATAGTGGCATGAGAAGTCAACTCTATGTGAGATAGTATACTGATGCATAGGGTAGAATAGAACACACCATAGTGGTATGAGAAGTCAACTCTATGTGAGATAGTATACTGATGCATAGGGTAGAATAGAACACACCATAGTGGCATGAGAAGTCAACTCTATGTGATATAGTATACTGATGCATAGGGTGGAATAGAACACACCACAGTGGCATGAGAAGTCAACTCTATGTGATATAGTATACTGATGCATAGGGTAGAATAGAACACAACATAGTGGCATGAGAAGTCAACTCTATGTGAGATAGTATACTGATGCATAGGGTAGAATAGAACACAACATAGTGGCATGAGAAGTCAACTCTATGTGAGATAGTATACTGATGCATAGGGTAGAATAGAACACACCACAGTGGTATGAGAAGTCAACTCTATGTGATATAGTATACTGATGCATAGGGTAGAATAGAACACACCATAGTGGCATGAGAAGTCAACTCTATGTGATATAGTATACTGATGCATAAGATAGAATAGAACACACCATAGTGGTATGAGAAGTCAACTCTATGTGAGATAGTATACTGATACATAGGGTAGAATAGAACACACCATAGTGGTATGAGAAGTCAACTCTATGTGAGATAGTATACTGATGCACAGGGTAGAATAGAACACACCATAGTGGTATGAGAAGTCAACTCTATGTGAGATAGTATACTGAGGCATAGGGTAGAATAGAACACATCATAGTGGTATGAGAAGTCAACTCTATGTGAGATAGTATACTGATGCATAGGGTAGAATAGAACACACCATAGTGGTATGAGAAGTCAACTCTATGTGAGATAGTATACTGAGGCATAGGGTGGAATAGAACACACCATAGTGGCATGAGAAGTCAACTCTATGTGAGATAGTATACTGATGCATAGGGTAGAATAGAACACACCATAGTGGTATGAGAAGTCAACTCGATGTGAGATAGTATACTGATGCATAAGATAGAATAGAACCCACCATAGTGGCATGAGAAGTCAACTCTATGTGAGATAGTATACTGATGCATAGGGTAGAATAGAACACACCATAGTGGTATGAGAAGTCAACTCTATGTGAGATAGTATACTGATGCATAGGGTAGAATAGAACACACCATAGTGGCATGAGAAGTCAACTCTATGTGATATAGTATACTGATGCATAGGGTGGAATAGAACACACCACAGTGGCATGAGAAGTCAACTCTATGTGATATAGTATACTGATGCATAGGGTAGAATAGAACACAATATAGTGGCATGAGAAGTCAACTCTATGTGAGATAGTATACTGATGCATAGGGTAGAATAGAACACAACATAGTGGCATGAGAAGTCAACTCTATGTGAGATAGTATACTGATGCATAGGGTAGAATAGAACACACCACAGTGGTATGAGAAGTCAACTCTATGTGATATAGTATACTGATGCATAGGGTAGAATAGAACACACCATAGTGGCATGAGAAGTCAACTCTATGTGATATAGTATACTGATGCATAAGATAGAATAGAACACACCATAGTGGTATGAGAAGTCAACTCTATGTGAGATAGTATACTGATACATAGGGTAGAATAGAACACACCATAGTGGTATGAGAAGTCAACTCTATGTGAGATAGTATACTGATGCACAGGGTAGAATAGAACACACCATAGTGGTATGAGAAGTCAACTCTATGTGATATAGTATACTGATGCATAGGGTGGTATAGAACACACCATAGTGGCATGAGAAGTCAACTCTATGTGAGATAGTATACTGATGTATAGGGTGGAATAGAACACATCATAGTGGTATGAGAAGTCAACTCTATGTGATATAGTATACTGATGCATAGGGTAGAATAGAACACATCATAGTGGCATGAGAAATCAACTCAATGTGAGATAGTATACTGATGCATAGGGTAGAATAGAACACACCATAGTGGTATGAGAAGTCAACTCTATGTGATATAGTATACTGATGCATAGGGTGGAATAGAACACACCATAGTGGCATGAGAAGTCAACTCAATGTGAGATAGTATACTGATGCATAGGGTAGAATAGAACACACCATAGTGGCATGAGAAGTCAACTCAATGTGAGATAGTATACTGATGCGTAGGGTGGAATAGAACACACCATAGTGGCATGAGAAGTCAACTCTATGTGAGATAGTATACTGATGCATAGGGTAGAATAGAACACACCATAGTGGCATGAGAAGTCAACTCTATGTGAGATAGTATACTGATACATAGGGTAGAATAGAACACACCACAGTGATATGAGAAGTCAACTCTATGTGAGATAGTATACTGATACATAGGGTGGAATAGAACACACCATAGTGGTATGAGAAGTCAACTCTATGTGAGATAGTATACTGATGCATAGGGTAGAATAGAACACACCATAGAGGCATAAGAAGTCAACTCTATGTGAGATAGTATACTGATGCATAGGGTAGAATAGAACACACCATAGAGGTATGAGAAGTCAACTCAATGTGAGATAGTATACTGATGCATAGGGTAGAATAGAACACATCATAGTGGCATGAGAAGTCAACTCTATGTGAGATAGTATACTGATGCATAGGGTAGAATAGAACACATCATAGTGGCATGAGAAGTCAACTCAATGTGAGATAGTATACTGATGCATAGGGTAGAATAGAACACACCATAGTGGCATGAGAAGTCAACTCAATGTGAGATAGTATACTGATACATAGGGTAGAATAGAACACACCATAGTGGCATGAGAAGTCAACTCTATGTGAGATAGTATACTGATGCATAGGGTAGAATAGAACACACCACAGTGGTATGAGAAGTCAACTCTATGTGATATAGTATACTGATGCATAGGGTAGAATAGAACACACCATAGTGGCATGAGAAGTCAACTCTATGTCAGATAGTATCCTGATGCATAGGGTAGAATAGAACACACCACAGTGGTATGAGAAGTCAACTCTATGTGATATAGTATACTGATGCATAGGGTAGAATAGAACACATCATAGTGGCATGAGAAGTCAACTCTATGTGAGATAGTATACTGATGCATAGGGTAGAATAGAACACATCATAGTGGCATGAGAAGTCAACTCAATGTGAGATAGTATACTGATGCATAGGGTAGAATAGAACACACCATAGTGGCATGAGAAGTCAACTCAATGTGAGATAGTATACTGATACATAGGGTAGAATAGAACACACCATAGTGGCATGAGAAGTCAACTCAATGTGAGATAGTATACTGATGCATAGGGTAGAATAGAACACACCATAGTGGCATGAGAAGTCAACTCTATGTGAGATAGTATACTGATACATAGGGTAGAATAGAACACACCATAGTGGCATGAGAAGTCAACTCTATGTGAGATAGTATACTGATGCATAGGGTAGAATAGAACACACCACAGTGGTATGAGAAGTCAACTCTATGTGATATAGTATACTGATGCATAGGGTAGAATAGAACACACCATAGTGGCATGAGAAGTCAACTCTATGTGATATAGTATACTGATGCATAAGATAGAATAGAACACACCATAGTGGTATGAGAAGTCAACTCTATGTGAGATAGTATACTGATACATAGGGTAGAATAGAACACACCATAGTGGTATGAGAAGTCAACTCTATATGAGATAGTATACTGATGCACAGGGTAGAATAGAACACACCATAGTGGTATGAGAAGTCAACTCTATGTGATATAGTATACTGATGCATAGGGTGGTATAGAACACACCATAGTGGCATGAGAAGTCAACTCTATGTGAGATAGTATACTGATGTATAGGGTGGAATAGAACACATCATAGTGGTATGAGAAGTCAACTCTATGTGATATAGTATACTGATGCATAGGGTAGAATAGAACACATCATAGTGGCATGAGAAGTCAACTCAATGTGAGATAGTATACTGATGCATAGGGTAGAATAGAACACACCATAGTGGTATGAGTAGTCAACTCTATGTGATATAGTATACTGATGCATAGGGTGGAATAGAACACACCATAGTGGCATGAGAAGTCAACTCAATGTGAGATAGTATACTGATGCATAGGGTAGAATAGAACACACCATAGTGGCATGAGAAGTCAACTCAATGTGAGATAGTATACTGATGCGTAGGGTGGAATAGAACACACCATAGTGGCATGAGAAGTCAACTCTATGTGAGATAGTATACTGATGCATAGGGTAGAATAGAACACACCATAGTGGCATGAGAAGTCAACTCTATGTGAGATAGTATACTGATACATAGGGTAGAATAGAACACACCATAGTGGCATGAGAAGTCAACTCAATGTGAGATAGTATACTGATGCATAGGGTGGAATAGAACACACCATAGTGGCATGAGAAGTCAACTCTATGTGAGATAGTATACTGATGCATAGGGTGGAATAGAACACACCATAGTGGTATGAGAAGTCAACTCTATGTGAGATAGTATACTGATGCATAGGGTAGAATAGAACACACCATAGAGGCATAAGAAGTCAACTCTATGTGAGATAGTATACTGATGCATAGGGTAGAATAGAACACACCATAGTGGTATGAGAAGTCAACTCAATGTGAGATAGTATACTGATGCATAGGGTAGAATAGAACACATCATAGTGGCATGAGAAGTCAACTCTATGTGAGATAGTATACTGATGCATAGGGTAGAATAGAACACACCATAGTGGTATGAGAAGTCAACTCAATGTGAGATAGTATACTGATGCATAGGGTGGAATAGAACACACCATAGTGGCATGAGAAGTCAACTCTATGTGAGATAGTATACTGATACATAAGGTAGAATAGAACACACCATAGTGGTATGAGAAGTCAACTCTATGTGATATAGTATAGTGATGCATAGGGTAGAATAGAACACACCATAGTGGTATGAGAAGTCAACTCAATGTGAGATAGTATACTGATGCATAGGGTGGAATAGAACACACCATAGTGGCATGAGAAGTCAACTCTATGTGAGATAGTATACTGATGCATAGGGTAGAATAGAACACACCATAGTGGTATGAGAAGTCAACTCTATGTGAGATAGTATACTGATCGATGCATAGGGTGGAATAGAACACACCATAGTGGCATGAGAAGTCAACTCTATGTGAGATAGTATACTGATGCATAGGGTAGAATAGAACACACCATAGTGGTATGAGAAGTCAACTCAATGTGAGATAGTATACTGATACATAGGGTAGAATAGAACACACCATAGTGGCATGAGAAGTCAACTCTATGTGAGATAGTATACTGATGCATAGGGTAGAATAGAACACACCATAGTGGTATGAGAAGTCAACTCTATGTGAGATAGTATACTGATCGATGCATAGGGTGGAATAGAACACACCATAGTGGCATGAGAAGTCAACTCTATGTGAGATAGTATACTGATCGATGCATAGGGTAGAATAGAACACACCGTAGTGGTATAAGAAGTCAACTCTATGTGAGATAGTATACTGATGCATAGGGTAGAATAGAACACACCATAGTGGTATGAGAAGTCAACTCTATGTGAGATAGTATACTGATGCATAGGGTAGAATAGAACACACCGTAGTGGTATGAGAAGTCAACTCTATGTGAGATAGTATACTGATGCATAGGGTAGGATAGAGCACACCATAGTGGCATGAGAAGTCAACTCTAGAATAGAGAACACATAGAACACACTTATAGTCAATGTATCAGCATTAGAACCAGAGACAACATGGTAGCACTGGTCAAGAGATATGGATAAAATATCAGATGACCATATATGGTCATGTGCATGACCATACATTAAAAATAAAAATTAAAAATTAAAATCATAGAATAGCTTATACTAAATTTAGAACTTCTGCACATTTTCTTCCCATTGAATCCGGTAGACATAAAGACATTTTGAAGGAAAACAGGCTATGCAATCTCCATGAATGCAATGAAGTAGGGGATGAGAAACATTACATTTTATATTGTAATAATTGTCAAATCAAAGCTGGAACATTTTAGCATGGATGAATTATTTCCTATTATTGTTTCAAGTAATGATTTTTTCATTCTTAGCATTTTTGCAAAATTTATTTTCTATATTCTTGATATGTTTTAGTACTGTAAGTTTTTGTTGTTCTGAATGTCTTGTTTTGTTTTGTTATTGTTATTTTTGAACTTTACTCGAGATTTCATTGGTACGTTCCAAATAAAAAATTCTATCTATCTATCTATCTATCTATCTATCTATCTATCTATCTATCTATCTATCTATCTACATGTACCTGTATTATCTAAATCACTTTTGTAGATATAAACATGCAACCAGTACCATAGTGATGACATTAGACAAGAGAGATTGCTAACATAAAGTATGACCATATGATGGTACAGGCTAAAGCACTGTTGCAGTAGGAACATGCAAGTAACGCCATAATGATCAAATGATGTATAAGCAATATGTAACATATGTATATAGATTGCACAAATCAAATCTTCCAAACTTTTTTTTAAAATTCAATGGTATTCTGGTCTTTTACTTGAAAGCTGTTAATATCCATTATGCAGCTATATTAAACTTAAATTTGTCTGTATGCTTATTTTATAAGCAATTTGCCATATATTAAATAAATACCAATTTCAACCTTCTCGTTGACCCTGTCTTTGATGTACAATGACACTGTATTCATCAGTGACTGATACAACAAATGGGGTTTTGAAGCAGAAGAATGTCTGTACAATTACACAATACAGAGAGTTATTATTAAATAAATACTTACAGTTTATGATCTATTGTCATTAGTAATTGACAGGTGTTATTTGCAAGAACTCTAGCAACATGAGACATAGGAATTCCATCATTTTCACTTTGTATCTGACTCATAGTACTAAGTGAGTCAGACTCCCGGAACATCTGGTTATGCAAATCCATCCTTAAGTCCATGAGAGCACGCTGAGAGATCTCATTATTACTAGTTGTAGGTGACTTCCCACCAGCAGGCTCATCTGTATCTTCACTATCCATATCTGTTTTGGGGCACTCAACTAAGTCGGCCATTTTGTTGAGCAATTTGTTAGTTTGTTCATTTTTCACATGATCTTGTACATCAGTTGTCATAGTAACTAATTGAGAGATCTCATTGCAATTCTCCATTCCCATAGGCAATTAGCAGGTACATCAAACAACGAGACCATATAAATAGATGATATAATATCTTATTTAAATGGTTATTGCTACTAAGCTGATTTTCTGTGGATTTACTTTAAGTGCTGAGAATTTGTAGATGAGTGCAGTCAATATTAATTGTCTTCCTTAATTTACACAAGAGTTTGCTCTTATATACAGCCTCTTTCCAAGATATAACAATTGCTGGTCATAATGGATTTACAATTTTCAGCAGTTTCTACATAATGATCAATGAATAACCTCTTTCCAGCTTGAAATACACATTGATCAAAGCATATACTTGGTATATATCCACTTCCAAGAAGAAAAAAATCGTCATGTCATGCTGGAAGTTGGGTTTTCAGATAGATCATCCTCTTTCCAGGGCAAGAAAAAAGTCATTTTATTCTGAAACAGAAGAAAAAAATACCAGTTTACACAAAATGGTCGTGTAGGTTTCACGACTACCAGTACAAGCTGCTTTAACTTTGGCTGACATCAAGTGGTTGAGATCAGGTTATATTAGCAAAGTGTTGGAGGGGGCTGAGGTTACTTCAACTAGAAAGGTCTTGAAAGATATCACCTGTAAATGACATTACATATTACATGTGAGTTATCAAGTTTAGGAAATATATAAAGTTTGAACTTGAACAGTCAGAGATATGACTCCAGACAACACTCAATAAAAAAAATATATTTGGACAATTTGACTCAAAACCAGGACACAAAATGATCGATATACATAAAGGTTCTAAAATGTTCAATGTATGTACAAAGTTTGAACAAAATTTGTTCAAAAACAACCAAGATCAAAAATAAAATAAATGATTAAATTTAATAAATTGTTTTTTGGCTATCTTGAATTGAATCATAGTTAGGGTATGTCAGAGATATATATGGCTATTGAACAGCATTCATTAAAACAAAAACGTCACCTGTCATTCAAGACTTATGTGCATCAAGCAGGGGATGAAATTCACAGATGCCAAGAACCTATGACAAAAATGGCTATAATAACCATTGAAATAAATGGACATGCATACAATGTATGTATTCCAAGATGTATGTGAAATTTCAATTGATTGGTCCAGGCATGTATAGATACAAGTTAGAACGAACAAACAATGCATATAACAATTGTTATCATTCATGGTGGGAAATAAAAACGCATTTTAAGTTCTTAAACAAGAAGTAGCGAAACGGCTTGTAGCATATACAAAACAGCTAGATGACAAAAATTATTGGCAGGGTAGGACATGATCAGTATGTAGACTGTCCTTGTGATTCACACAACTCACATTCTATGTAATTCAAAATGATTGATATCACAAAAAATCTTCATAAAAACAAAAGCAGTATTCATTTCAAACACTAGGTGAATATGAATCGGACATAGAGATTGTTGTATAAATTTGTTTTAGAGCATTCATGTACTAAGATTCATTGTTAAATCCTTGATGAAGATGGAAAAGCTGAAAACTGACTAATTATCAGCAAATTAGGTAATTAATATGCAGATATTTCAGCATATGCAAGAATGCAAGGGATTTACCCAAAACTAGTCACGTCTGTGCTTTGTTGCACAGAATATAAATACCAAGATTCATTGAAATGGAGTTATTCATATGTCAAAATTTGGACCATTCTCATGTCTTTCTCACGTACGCGAGTTGGGCCTGAAATCAGCCGTTTTCACATAATTACTGTTTCATTTTAATCTCACCTGCAGGAGTTTGACAGTTTCCGGTCTGTTCTCACGTATGATCCGTTTTTACCGTGTTGTCACATAAAAATATAAATGCTCATTATAGGGTTTTGCGTCCTAATAATTCTTGTTTTAGTGTGTTCTCATGTAAAAAGAAAACCCTTAGAGGGTTTTGTGCTGCGATGTATTGTTGTTTAAATTTCCATGAGAAAATACTTAAAAAATAGTCATGCTCATGTATGTGGAATTGATACGATGTCTCGATGTCATGCTCACATATGTGGAATTGATACAATGTTCCATTGTCATGTTCACATATGTGGAATTGATACGATGTTTCATTGTCATGCTCACATATGAGGAATTGATACGATGTCTCGATGTCATGCTCACATATGTCGAATTGACGCAATGTCTCATTGTCATGCTCACATATGTGGAATTGATATGATGTCTCGATGTCATGCTCACTTACATGGAATTGATGAAATGTCTCATTGTCATGCTCACATATGTGGAATTGATATGATGTCTCGATGTCATGCTCACGTATGTCGAATTGATATGATGTCTCATTGCCATGCTCACGTATGAGGAATTGATATGATGTCTAGATGTCATGCTCACATATGTGGAATTGATGCAATGTCTTATTGTCATGCTCACGTATGTGGAATCGATGCAATGTCTCGTCATGCTCACATATGTGGAATTGATGCAATGTCTCATTGTCATGTTCATATGTCAAATTGATGCAATGTCTCATTGTCATGCTCACGTATGTGGAATTGATATGATGTCTCGATGTCATGCTCACTTACGTGGAATTGATGCAATGTCCCATTGTCATGCTCACTTACGTGGAATTGATGCAATGTCTCATTGTCATGCTCACTTACGTGGAATTGATGCAATGTCTCATTGTCATGCTCACTTACGTGGAATTGATGCAATGTCCCACTGTCATGCTCACGTATGTGGAATTGATATGATGTCTCGATGTCATGCTCACTTACGTGGAATTGATGCAATGTCCCATTGTCATGCTCACTTACGTGGAATTGATGCAATGTCCCATTGTCATGCTCACTTACGTGGAATTGATGCAATGTCCCATTGTCATGCTCACGTATGTGGAATTGATATGATGTCTAGATGTCATGCTCACATATGTGGAATTGATGCAATGTCTTATTGTCATGCTCACGTATGTGGAATCGATGCAATGTCTCGTCATGCTCACATATGTGGAATTGATGCAATGTCTCATTGTCATGTTCATATGTCAAATTGATGCAATGTCTCATTGTCATGCTCATGTATGTGGAATTGATATGATGTCTCGATGTCATGCTCACTTACGTGGAATTGATGCAATGTCCCATTGTCATGCTCACATATGTGGAATTGATATGATGTCTCGATGTCATGCTCACTTACGTGGAATTGATGAAATGTCTCATTGTCATGCTCACATATGTGGAATTGATATGATGTCTCGATGTCATGCTCACATATGTGGAATTGATATGATGTCTCGATGTCATGCTCACATATGTGGAATTGATGCAATGTCTCATTGTCATGCTCACGTATGTGGAATTGATGCAATGTCTCATTGTCATGCTCACTTACGTGGAATTGATGAAATGTCTCATTGTCATGCTCACGTATGTGGAATTGATATGATGTCTCGATGTCATGCTCACATATGTGGAATTGATGAAATGTCTCATTGTCATGCTCACTTACGTGGAATTGATGAAATGTCTCATTGTCATGCTCACTTACGTGGAATTGATGCAATGTCCCATTGTCATGCTCACGTATGAGGAATTGATATGATGTCTCATTGTCATGCTCACTTTTGTGGAATTGATATGATGTCTCATTGTCATGCTCACTTATGTGGAATTGATGAAATGTCTCATTGTCATGCTCACATATGTGGAATTGATATGATGTCACGATGTTATGCTCACGTATGTCGAATTGATGCAATGTCTCGATGTCATGCTCACGTATGTCGAATTGATGAAATGTCTCATTGTCATGCTCACTTACGTGGAATTGATGCAATGTCTCATTGTCATGCTCACGTATGTGGAATTGATATGATGTCTCGATGTCATGCTCACATATGTGGAATTGATATGATGTCTCATTGTCATGCTCACTTACGTGGAATTGATGAAATGTCTCATTGTCATGCTCACTTACGTGGAATTGATGCAATGTCTCATTGTCATGCTCACGTATGTGGAATGGATATGATGTCTCGATGTCATGCTCACATATGTGGAATTGATGCAATGTCTCATTGTCATGTTCATATGTCGAATTGATGCAATGTCTCATTGTCATGCTCACGTATGTGGAATTGATATGATGTCTCGATGTCATGCTCACGTATGTGGAATTGATATGATGTCTCAATGTCATGCTCACATATGTGGAATTGATATGATGTCCCATTGTCATGCTCACATATGTGGAATTGATATGATGTCTCATTGTCATGCTCACTTACGTGGAATTGATGCAATGTCACATTGTCATGTTCATATGTCAAATTGATGCAATGTCTCATTGTCATGCTCACGTATGTGGAATTGATATGATGTCTCGATGTCATGCTCACATATGTGGAATTGATGCAATGTCTCATTGTCATGTTCATATGTCGAATTGATGCAATGTCTCATTGTCATGCTCACGTATGTGGAATTGATATGATGTCTCGATGTCATGCTCACGTATGTGGAATTGATATGATGTCTCGATGTTATGCTCACATATGTGGAATTGATGAAATGTCTCATTGTCATGCTCACATGGAATTGATGCAATGTCCCATTGTCATGCTCACGTATGTGGAATTGATATGATGTCTCTATGTCATGCTCACATATGTGGAATTGATGCAATGTCTCATTGTCATGTTCATATGTCGAATTGATGCAATGTCTCATTGTCATGCTCACGTATGTGGAATTGATATGATGTCTCGATGTCATGCTCACGTATGTGGAATTGATATGATGTCTCAATGTCATGCTCACATATGTGGAATTGATGAAATGTCTCATTGTCATGCTCACTTACATGGAATTGATGCAATGTCCCATTGTCATGCTCACGTATGTGGAATTGATATGATGTCTCGATGTCATGCTCACATATGTGGAATTGATGCAATGTCTCATTGTCATGTTCATATGTCGAATTGATGCAATGTCTCATTGTCATGCTCACGTATGTGGAATTGATATGATGTCTCGATGTCATGCTCACTTACGTGGAATTGATGCAATGTCCCATTGTCATGCTCACGTATGTGGAATTGATGCAATGTCTCATTGTCATGCTCACTTACGTGGAATTGATATGATGTCTCGATGTCATGCTCACTTATGTGGAATTGATGCAATGTCCCATTGTCATGCTCACATATGTGGAATTGATATGATGTCTCGATGTCATGCTCACGTATGTGGAATTGATGCAATGTCCCATTGTCATGCTCACATATGTCGAATTGATGCAATGTCTCGATGTCGTGCTCACATACGTGGAATTGATGCAATGTCCCATTGTCATGCTCACTTACGTGGAATTGATGCAATGTCCCATTGTCATGCTCACATATGTGGAATTGATATGATGTCACGATGTTATGCTCACGTATGTCGAATTGATGCAATGTCTCGATGTCATGCTCACATATGTGGAATTGATATGTCTCGATGTCGTGCTCACAAACGTGGAATTGATGCAATGTCCCATTGTCATGCTCACTTACGTGGAATTGATGCAATGTCCCATTGTCATGCTCACATATGTGGATTTGATATGATGTCACGATGTTATGCTCACATATGTCAAATTGATGCAATGTCTCGATGTCGTGCTCACATACATGGAATTGATGCTATGTCCCATTGCCATGCTCACTTACGTGGAATTGATGCAATGTCCCATTGTCATGCTCACATATGTGGAATTGATATGATGTATCATTGTCATGCTCACGTATGTCGAATTGATGCAATGTCTCGATGTCATGCTCACATATGTGGAATTGATGCAATGTCTCGATGTCATGCTCACGTATGTGGAATTGATATGATGTCTCGATGTCATGCTCACATATGTGGAATTGATGCAATGTCTCATTGTCATGTTCATATGTCGAATTGATGCAATGTCTCATTGTCATGCTCACGTATGTGGAATTGATATGATGTCTCGATGTCATGCTCACGTATGTGGAATTGATATGATGTCTCGATGTCATGCTCACATATGTGGAATTGATGAAATGTCTCATTGTCATGCTCACGTATGTGGAATTGATATGATGTCTCTATGTCATGCTCACATATGTGGAATTGATGCAATGTCTCATTGTCATGTTCATATGTCGAATTGATGCAATGTCTCATTGTCATGCTCACGTATGTGGAATTGATATGATGTCTCGATGTCATGCTCACGTATGTGGAATTGATATGATGTCTCGATGTCATGCTCACATATGTGGAATTGATGAAATGTCTCATTGTCATGCTCAATTACATGGAATTGATGCAATTTCCCATTGTCATGCTCACGTATGTGGAATTGATATGATGTCTCGATGTCATGCTCACATATGTGGAATTGATGCAATGTCTCATTGTCATGTTCATATGTCGAATTGATGCAATGTCTCATTGTCATGCTCACGTATGTGGAATTGATATGATGTCTCGATGTCATGCTCACTTACGTGGAATTGATGCAATGTCCCATTGTCATGCTCACATATGTGGAATTGATATGATGTCTCATTGTCATGCTCACGTATGTGGAATTGATGCAATGTCCCATTGTCATGCTCACATATGTCGAATTGATGCAATGTCTCGATGTCGTGCTCACATACGTGGAATTGATGCAATGTCCCATTGTCATGCTCACTTACGTGGAATTGATGCAATGTCCCATTGTCATGCTCACATATGTGGAATTGATATGATGTCACGATGTTATGCTCACGTATGTCGAATTGATGCAATGTCTCGATGTCATGCTCACATATGTGGAATTGATATGTCTCGATGTCGTGCTCACAAACGTGGAATTGATGCAATGTCCCATTGTCATGCTCACATATGTGGAATTGATATGATGTCACAATGTTATGCTCACATATGTCGAATTGATGCAATGTCTCGATGTCGTGCTCACATACATGGAATTGATGCTATGTCCCATTGTCATGCTCACTTACGTGGAATTGATGCAATGTCCCATTGTCATGCTCACATATGTGGAATTGATATGATGTCTCATTGTCATGCTCACGTATGTCGAATTGATGCAATGTCTCGATGTCATGCTCACATATGTGGAATTGATGCAATGTCTCGATGTCGTGCTCACATACGTGGAATTGATGCAATGTCCCATTGTCATGCTCACTTACGTGGAATTGATGCAATGTCCCATTGTCATGCTCACATATGTGGAATTGATATGATGTCACGATGTTATGCTCACGTATGTCGAATTGATGCAATGTCTCGATGTCATGCTCACATATGTGGAATTGATATGTCTCGATGTCGTGCTCACAATTGTGGAATTGATGCAATGTCTCATTGTCATGTTCATATGTCGAATTGATGCAATGTCTCATTGTCATGCTCACTTACGTGGAATTGATATGATGTCTCGATGTCATGCTCACTTACGTGGAATTGATGCAATGTCCCATTGTCATGCTCACATATGTGGAATTGATATGATGTCTCAATGTCATGCTCACATATGTGGAGTTGATACGATGTCCCATTGTCATGCTCACATATGTGGAATTGATACAATGTCTCGTTGTCATGCTCAAGGAAATACTCGCAGTTATGACAGGCCTGATTGGATGAAAATGAGTATGCGCACTTGATTTACCCAAAACTCTGTGCGAATCCCCCTTGATTCTGGCTGCTGGCCATTTTCCTTCATTAAATCGTCAGATATCATTAGAAAACGCGGAATTTGTGCAGTTTTGAATAAAACCAAGTTAGCGATTATGAACAATGGTTATTAACGTAACACCAGATCCCCTCTAAACTTTTTGTTTCGTATTTTAAGGTAAGAAATCGAAATTTGAAACCGACAAGGTGTCGATTTACTAGGTGCTATGTTTCACAACTTGTTCATTTATATGCGTATAGCGGATGATTTTTTTTTTTTTAAATTAGTATTTATTGATTTTCAGCCCCCAAGTGATTGTAGACGTTTGTTAAAACTGACGCAACCATATTTAATTAAATATTCACGCAGGTTGAACCCTGTAAGATGGACGCGTCTGGTAATGAGGGACTAGGCTAACTTTTACGTGTAATAGTAGGCATGGGACCTACAATAGAATGAGAAGTGCGTGTGTCTGATTTCAAGTAACCATAAGTTGCCAGTGTATACAGAAAGTTTTTGAGAGTACTATTTTGATTTACGCAAGATAAATGCCGGGACCGGCCACAATTATATTTAATAGTAATAAAGACGCAACTCTGACGTTTGTTTTGTCTTCAGTGTGTGCGTACACTTGCATGAAAGTGTGCACACATACAAGAATGACGTTTTATTAATGAAATGTACATTCCCATTTTGCTCATATGTCCGGATCAACCTTCATAGATTGACACTTCAGCAATGGTAGTGCAAATTTGCATGTCGCGACATTTAGGCAGTGGGCACGAATCATTCCATGATCGTATAATTACGAATCATTTGGCTTCGATTGGCTGATCCTCATGAAAATATAAATTTACATGTAAAATACACATTTGATCGAGACTACATTAGTGGCCAGAAACACATATGCTGCTTTTCTGTTACTTTGCTTTATGTTGCTTCTCTGTAACGTTAAAAATACGTTTGAAAACGATTGTATAATCATTGAGCGTTGTTATAGGTGCCAACAAATACAAACACGGTGGTCGACCCCGGCATTAAAAACTCTATGCATGCAATGACAACTTGTGTACGTGCGTAAAATAATTCTGGTTTCTTGTAATGAGTCATGCATGTACTCCCCAAACTGTGTAATTCCATTGTTTTTCCCACGCCAACTTTTACAAGTGAGCGTACACTCTCTTTCTAAGACCTCGAGTTGGACGTCATGCAAACAGTACTTTGCATAATTTCACTGCTTCTCTATTTTACTTTTGATAACATGTATTTCCATTTTCATCAGTCAAATATACTTACCTTAATTAAATATGACGTGCAATAACAAAATAAATGTAGCAATGTGACAAAACAATATTTATTAACACTTCCTAAAACTGCAGCAATAATAGTGACGGCAATTATCAATCTATTTGTTGAAAAGATATTATGGTCTGGGGTGGGGATGGTGGATGTAGTCGTTGGCTTTCAATGTTGGACATCGTGTCACAGTGTCATTCACCAAACGTAATCCTGGGTTTGTGACCTCAGCTGGAATTAAAAACAACTCTACCCATTGTAACCTCGCATAAAAAAACAATCACCAGGCACAGGCATTTTGTCTATAACCGTGATGATTTTTGTCTGAATTTAAAACACGGCCGTCACCCACTGTGATAACAACAGATAAGCCGATGCTTTGACGTGCGACAAAACATCAGAGCTACGCACAGTCACTTGAATGCTGATATTTTAATGAAAAACTCAACATTTAATTGGCCGTATTTATCTAACGGATATGGAAACAGATTTATTGATACATATAATGCTTCTCATCTCACCCATACTTGTTGGGACTCTTGTGGTTAGTTTTCTACAAGTGACAGAAACAGACATCTCCATTCATCCATCTGTAATGTAAAAGGGAGCCGATTACACAATAAACAATAAGGTGGTCACACCTCGGTCGAGGTGTTAACTGTGCTGCAAGACTTCAATTTACAAGTAAACTATCTCAAGCATTCCATTGTATGGCTCCATGTTCAATTTTGAAAGTGAACAAGGTAAGAAATTACATGACGAGACCAACCCAATTTCCGGGGTTCGGGTGCGTTTCATATAATATATATACAAGAAGATAGATACGCACTACACCGCCGAGTGCAGTAGACATACTCTCGATGGCAATAGGAAGTTCGAAGGAAGCTAATACAGTTGATTTATAACAGATGAAGTAAATGGAAATCACTTTCAGTCTACGTTGTGGCAGATTTACGAACTACTACAGTTCGACTAAAGTTTACAAACACCACGGTCAGTCACACAAAGTCCCCCAAATTCAAAAGGGAATTTTAAATGCGTCGGGAACACAAGACGAACAATTGTACATACTCAACATATGACATAGCGTGAAAATGGCAATTTAAAACTTTGCTTGCAGATTTCCCGGGGCGGATTTTCATACATGCAATACTACAGTTCGATACGTTTACAAACACCACGACCAGTCACACAAAATCCATCAAGAGGGAACTGCAAGTCGTATAATGCCAAAACGCTAAGGAAAACAACACAGCCTTGATTTCAGTTACCCCACGAAATTAACAAAAATCGCATGTGAACGAGAAGACATTTACTGGTGTACAGTGGACATGGACACAGCCCATAGAACGCAAAGCCTAAACTATCAGAAATTCGTAACACATAATTCGAGTGATGGTATAACAAAATAACCCATCATTTATAAATTCAATCCATTGAAAAAATATAAAAAAAAAAAATTTCATAAACAATTTTTATTATATAAATTCACAAACATAAATCACATGTGAGTACTTTGGTGATACATTTTATAGCTACGCCCAAAATAGTCCACTATTTATTGTGCAACTGTGAGCAAACGACATCATTCATCCACACATTTTCATAAAATCTCCATGCACTTTTTGACCATTCATAAGTAAAATACACTACAATTTACTCCAGAAAAACAATTTTCTTGGTACAATCCTACATTCTTGCATATTAAATGAGGGTTTCAGACACATTCCAAGCAGAACATTTTTCTTGGACTAATCAATCCTTTCCCAGCAATAATAGCAAAGCAATCAGACTTACGGTTTTCAACAAGAATTCGAAAATATCACTTTTTACCAAAACATTACGAAAATATTCACCAAAATTAGAGAATTAAAGATATCATCCCAAAATGAACAAATCTGAGAGAGGTCCACATGTAGTACCTATATATGTAATATCAAAGCAATCAGACTTGCGTTTTTTAAAAAAAAGTTGAAAATATCAATTTTTACTGAAAATTACAAAAAATATTTATCCAAATAGGGAATCAAAGATATCATCACGAAATGAACAAAGAGGAGACTACCTGTAGTACCTATATGTATAATATCAGCGCAATCAGACTTGCGGTTTTTAACAAGAAGTCGAAAATATTCATCAAAATTAGAGAATTAAAGATATCCTCACAAAATGAACAAATCTGAGAGAGGTCTGCACAAGGTACATATACACCAAGTATCAAAGCAATAAGAATTGTAGTGTTCAAGAAAAAGTTGAAAATATAAAAAGTTGACAAGGACGAAGACGGACAATCAGTTATATGATAAGCTTCGCTCGACAAAGTCGACAGCGTGGCTAAAAAGTAATATCAGTTTTTACCAAAAATATTCATCAAAATTAGAGAAATCATCACGAAATGAACAAGACATGAATGTCACAGTCCTCGTTATTTAATTATAAAATACTCATGTTAAAATAATACATGGAACATCTGCAAACAATTGAATTAATATGTACTCTACTTTCATTGACCTGAGTACACAAGTGCAACCAAACTATGTCTCATACATGCTCAATAAACTGCATTCATAAATCTGAGTAAACCTTGATGTACCTTTAATAACAACTTGACCTGGGTTTGTTTCATTATCACCGCTATAATTCCCATAAAAATGTAGCCCTGACACCCCTCAACAATTTCACTGAGATTGGTAATGGTACGACCCATCTGTCACTGATTCAGACCAGGTCATGACATCACTAAAAACCCAAGCATTACAATCTAAGCTAATTATTTATCTGAGCATGCTCAGATGCTCTGTCAGTGCAGTAGGGAGAGGTAATTTTGGATGAAATCTTGAAAAAGACCCATTTAGGGTTTTCAAATCTGGAAAAAAAATTATGTACATACTCGGTAGAGACTTGTTCATTAACCTGCCAAGTTTCACTGATATCTGCTGTAGAATTTCTGAGAAAATGTTGAAGACGGAAAGCGGAAAATAGAAATGGCTGTGCCTGAACGGGGACTAACAAATCTGAGAGGGGTCTACCTAAGGTACCTAATGTATGATATCAAAGCAATCAGACACGACCAACAATGGATAATCAGTGATATGATTAGCTCTGCTTGAATAAAACAACAATGAAGATATCTTCATGAAATGATGATCACTTGAGATACCAATATACATGTACTAATATTCAAATATCAAAGCAATTGGACTTGGACAAAAAGTTGAAAATATGTATTTTTTTCAAAAATTACAAAAATATTCAATGAAGGTAATTCCACACAGCCTGAATTATCACATGCCAAGTTCACATTCCCTGAAATCCACACATGCCAAGTACATACTCCCTAAAATTCGACACAGCCTGAGTTCACACATACCAGGTTCACATTCCCTGAAATCCACACATGCCAAGTTCATACTCCCCAAAATTCCACATAGCCTGAGTTCCCACACACCAGGTTCACATTCCCTGAAGTCCACACATGCCACAGGTTCACACTCCCTAAAATTCCACATAGCCTGAGTTCACACATACCAGGTTCACATTCCCTGAAATCCACACATGCCAAGTTCATACTCCCAAAATTCCATATAGCCTGAGTTCACACATACCAGGTTCACATTCCCTGAAATCCACACATGCCAAGTTCATACTCCCAAAATTCCACATAGCCTGAGTTCACACATACCAGGTTCACATTCCCTGAAATCCACACATGCCAAGTTCATACTTCCAAAATTCCACATAGCCCGAGTTCCCACATACCAGGTTCACATTCCCTGAAGTCCACACATTCCAGGTTCACACTCCGTAAAATTCCACATAGCCTGAGTTCACACATACCAGGTTCACATTCCCTGAAATCCACACATGCCAAGTTCATACTCCCCAAAATTCCACATAGCCTGAGTTCCCACATACCAGGTTCACATTCCCTGAAGTCCACACATACCAGGTTCACATTCCCTGAAATCCACACATACCAGGTTCACATTCCCTGAAATCCACACATACCAGGTTCACATTCCCTGAAATCCACACATACCAGGTTCACATTCCCTGAAATCCACACATACCAGGTTCACATTCCCTGAAATTCACACATACCAGGTTCACATTCCCTGAAATCCACACATATCAGGTTCACACACCCTGAAATCCACACATACCAGGTTCACATTCCCTGAAATCCACACATACCAGGTTCACATTCCCTGAAATCCACACATACCAGGTTCACATTCCCTGAAATCCACACATACCAGGTTCACTCTGCATATTGTGTTTATGGATGTAATAAATAAGCGCATGGAGGTAATACATACAGGTGCATGTTGAATAAAAATGCATGGTGGAAATTATAGCAAGAATCTATCTATTTCAAAATGTTTTTCGGTATTATATTCATCGGTATAAACTCTTTCCAATTTGTGTTTTTTGTAGCAATGTCTTGATTAGTGGGTCATCTGCAGGGCTATGAATCTGATTTCCAATTTACCAAAAGATTTATAACTGCTATTAGATGTATGTATACTGTGTCTTGCTAATGGATAAACTTATAGATCTTAATTTAAATATGCTGCTACAATTTATTAGTATGTCATACCAAAACACACTGACAAAAAAAAACTACTCGACATTTGTTCAAAATTATTCATTCAAACAATATATATATATATATATATATATATATATATATATATATATACCATCATAGATATTGGCATAATATTTTCAATACATGTGTACTAAAAACACATCCTAATAAATGATGCAATTACATGCAATATTAATAATCAACTAAAATGGGCAAAATCAGTGCAGGAAATAATAGGAAGTGAAATAAATGGATTTTGGAGTAGAGGTAAAAAACATATACAACAAATAAGTAGCCAAATAGAAAAGAATTATATTGAATTATGGAAAAAAAAAATAACCTCAAAAAAATCATCATCAGGTGAAAATAACAAATTAAGAACTTATTGTAAATTCAAAAATGAATTCAAAATGGAACAGTATTTAACACAAATTAAGGACCCCCACTATAGAAAAAGTATCTGTAAATTCAGGATAAGTGACCATGATCTAATAATAGAGAAGGCTAGGCATGTTAGACCAAAAATAAAGTTTGAAGAAAGAGTATGCAAAAAGTGTGATACGGATGCAGTGGAGGATGAATTCCATTTCTTGATTGATTGTCCAAGTCATAAAAATGCAAGATGTAAGCTGTTTGGAAAAATTTCTTAGCAGGTATATACATCCATTTTTTTATTTGATGAAACCAGATGACAAGTTCATATACATTATGAGCAATGTAGATAAGGAACTTGCGAATTATATTAGAGAATGTGGTGCATTTTAAATATATATATCAATATTTCATAATTTTATATGTGTATTTATTTAAACTACATATTTATTTCTTCCTTTTTTAACTTTTTTTTTCATTTTATTTTATTCAATTTTTTATTTTTTTTTATTTTAATTATTAGTTTAGCACTTGACTGTATGTTCTCTTCAAACAGAATGATGTCAATAAAGTATTATTATATAATGTTTAGTTTACTAAGCTCCACTGTTTGAAATATTAGTACACATAAACAAGGATGTGCTTTCTGATGCAGAACCTTTCAAAAATCAATAAAATTATCCAAATTCTGTCAACCAATTTCATTCAATCCATATGTATTATATTATTAAGGAATGTCAATCATGGTTTTTTTCTTGTATTTGCTGGAGGACACCTATGGGCCATAATACATGTTTGAATACATTTGCATAGCTAATAAGCTAAACCAACCACTTAGCAGTTGAGGTCTGAAAATGAAAAGGTTATTATTATGTATTGGCTTTATTTTACTTTAACATACATATACTATTAATTTTACCTTGAAATTTGGGTGGTCAATGAAGCTGATAATAACAATGTCAGCATTATAGCAGATAGCTGCACTGATTTATGACAAAACAACGAGACTACACACAGTAATCACAGAGGTGAAGTCCCACTTAACTACATCTGGAGACCAATAACGTAATTAACAATCAGTTCACAGCATTAAGTTCATGTGAGGTCATCAATTTACATACATCATGGTATTTAATGCAATTAATCAGTTTAGGACCTTAAGGTCATATGAGGTCATCAATTTACATACATCATGGTATTTAATGCAATTAATCAGTTTAGGACCTTAAGGTCATATGAGGTCACCAATTTACATACATCATGGTATTTAATGCAATTAATCAGTTTAGAACCTTAGGGTCATACAAGGTCACCAATTTCATACATCATGGTATTTAATGCAATTAATCAGCCTAGGACCTTAAGGTCATATGAGGTCACCAATTTACATACATCATGGTATTTAATACAATTAATCAGTTTAGGAACTTAAGGTCATACAAGGTCACCAATTTACATACATCATGGTATTTGATGCAATTAATCAGTTTAGGACCTTAAGGTCATATGAGGTCACCAATTTACATACATCATGGTATTTAATGCAATTAATCAGCTTAGGTACTTAAGGTCATACAAGGTCACCAATTTACATACATCATGGTATTTAATGCAATTAATCAGTTTAGGACCTTAAGGTCATACAAGGTCACCAATTTACATACATCATGGTATTTAATGCAATTAATCAGTTTAGGATCTTAGGGTCATACAAGGTCACCAATTTACATACATCATAGTATTTAATGCAATTAATCAGCTTAGATACTTAAGGTCATACAAGGTCACCAATTTACATACATCATGGTATTTGATGCAATTAATCAGCTTAGGTACTTAAGGTCATACAAGGTCACCAATTTTACATACATCATGGTATTTAATGCAATTAATCAGTTTAGGACCTTAGGGTCATACAAGGTCACCAATTTACATACATCATGGTATTTAATGCAATTAATCAGCTTAGGTACTTAAGGTCATACAAGATCACCAATTTACATACATCATGGTATTTGATGCAAGTAATCAGCTTAGGTACTTAAGGTCATACAAGGTCACCAATTTACATACATCATGGTATTTAATGCAATTAATCAGTTTAGGTACTTAAGGTCATACAAGGTCACCAATTTACATACATCATGGTATTTAATGCAATTAATCAGTTTAGGTACTTAAGGTCATACAAGGTCACCAATTTACATACATCATGGTATTTAATGCAATTAATCAGTTTAGGTACTTAAGGTCATACAAGGTCACCAAATTACATACATCATGGTATTTAATGCAATTAATCAGTTTAGGTACTTAAGGTCATACAAGATCACCAATTTACATACATCATGGTATTTGATGCAAGTAATCAGCTTAGGTACTTAAGGTCATACAAGGTCACCAATTTACATACATCATGGTATTTAATGCAATTAATCAGTTTAGGTACTTAAGGTCATACAAGGTCACCAAATTACATACATCATGGTATTTAATGCAATTAATCAGTTTAGGTACTTAAGGTCATACAAGGTCACCAAATTACATACATCATGGTATTTAATGCAATTAATCAGTTTAGGACCTTAAGGTCATATGAGGTCACCAATTTACATACATCATGGTATTTAATGCAATTAATCAGCTTAGGTACTTAAGGTCATACGAGGTCACCAATTTACATACATCATGGTATTTAATGCAATTAATCAGTTTAGGACCTTAAGGTCATACGAGGTCACCAAATTACATACATCATAATATTTAATGCAATTAATCAGCTTAGGTACTTAAGGTCATACAAGGTCACAATTTTCATACATCATGGTATTTGATGCAATTAATCAGCTTAGGTACTTAAGGTCATATAAGGTCACCAATTTACATACATCATGGTAGTTAATGCAATTAATCAGTTTAGGACCATAAGGTCATATGAGGTCACCAAATTACATACATCATGGTATTTAATGCAATTAATCAGCTTAGGTACTTAAGGTCATACAAGGTCACCAATTTACATACATCATGGTAGTTAATGCAATTAATCAGTTTAGGACCATAAGGTCATATGAGGTCACCAAATTACATACATCATGGTATTTAATGCAATTAATCAGCTTAGGTACTTAAGGTCATACAAGGTCACCAATTTACATACATCATGGTATTTAATGCAATTAATCAGCTTAGGTACTTAAGGTCTCACAAGGTCACCAATTTACATACATCATGGTATTTAATGCAATTAATCAGTTTAGGACCTTAAGGTCATACGAGGTCACCAAATTACATACATCATAATATTTAATGCAATTAATCAGCTTAGGTACTTAAGGTCATACAAGGTCACAATTTTCATACATCATGGTATTTGATGCAATTAATCAGCTTAGGTACTTAAGGTCATACAAGGTCACCAATTTACATACATCATGGTAGTTAATGCAATTAATCAGTTTAGGACCATAAGGTCATATGAGGTCACCAAATTACATACATCATGGTATTTAATGCAATTAATCAGCTTAGGTACTTAAGGTCATACAAGGTCACAATTTTCATACATCATGGTATTTGATGCAATTAATCAGCTTAGGTACTTAAGGTCATACAAGGTCACCAATTTGCATACATCATGGTATTTAATGCAATTAATCAGCTTAGGTACTTAAGGTCATACAAGGTCACCAATTTACATACATCATGGTATTTAATGCAATTAATCAGTTTAGGACCTTAAGGTAATACGAGGTCACCAATTTGCATACATCATGGTATTTAATGCAACTAATCAGTTTAGGTACTTAAGGTCATACAAGGTCACCAATTTACATACATCATGGTAGTTAATGCAATTAATCAGTTTAGGACCTTAAGGTCATACAAGGTCACCAATTTGCATACATCATGGTATTTAATGCAATTAATCAGCTTAGGTACTTAAGGTCATACGAGGTCACCAACTTACATACATCATGGTATTTAATGCAATTAATCAGTTTAGGACCTTAAGGTCATACGAGGTCACCAATTAACATACATCATGGTATTTAATGCAATTAATCAGTTTAGGTACTTAAGGTCATACAAGGTCACCAATTTACATACATCATGGTAGTTAATGCAATTAATCAGCTTAGGTACTTAAGGTCATACAAGGTCACCAATTTACATACATCATGGTATTTAATGCAATTAATCAGTTTAGGACCTTAAGGTCATATGAGGTCACCAAATTACATACATCATAATATTTAATGCAATTAATCAGCTTAGGTACTTAAGGTCATACAAGGTCACAATTTTCATACATCATGGTATTTGATGCAATTAATCAGCTTAGGTACTTAAGGTCATACAAGGTCACCAATTTACATACATCATGGTAGTTAATGCAATTAATCAGTTTAGGACCATAAGGTCATATGAGGTCACCAAATTACATACATCATGGTATTTAATGCAATTAATCAGCTTAGGTACTTAAGGTCATACAAGGTCACAATTTTAATACATCATGGTATTTGATGCAATTAATCAGCTTAGGTACTTAAGGTCATACAAGGTCACCAATTTGCATACATCATGGTATTTAATGCAATTAATCAGCTTAGGTACTTAAGGTCATACAAGGTCACCAATTTACATACATCATGGTAGTTAATGCAATTAATCAGTTTAAGACCTTAAGGTAATACGAGGTCACCAATTTGCATACATCATGGTATTTAATGCAACTAATCAGTTTAGGTACTTAAGGTCATACAAGGTCACCAATTTACATACATCATGGTAGTTAATGCAATTAATCAGTTAAGGACCTTAAGGTCATACAAGGTCACCAATTTGCATACATCATGGTATTTAATGCAACTAATCAGTTTAGGTACTTAAGGTCATACAAGGTCACCAATTTACATACATCATGGTAGTTAATGCAATTAATCAGTTTAGGTACTTAAGGTCATACGAGGTCACCAATTTACATACATCATGGTAGTTAATGCAATTAATCAGTTTAGGTACTTAAGGTCTCACAAGGTCACCAATTTACTTACATCATGGTAGTTAATGCAATTAATCAGTTTAGGACCTTAAGGTCATATGAGGTCACCAATTTACATACATCATGGTATTTAATGCAATTAATCAGTTTAGGACCTTAAGGTCATATGAGGTCACCAATTTACATACATCATGGTAGTTAATGCAATTAATCAGTTTAGGACCTTAGGGTCATACAAGGTCACCAATTTACATACATCATGGTATTTAATGCAATTAATCAGCTTAGGTACTTAAGGTCATACAAGGTCACCAATTTACTTACATCATGGTATTTAATGCAATTAATCAGTTTAGGACCTTAAGGTCATATGAGGTCACCAATTTACATACATCATGGTAGTTAATGCAATTAATCAGTTTAGGACCTTAGGGTCATACAAGGTCACCAATTTACATACATCATGGTATTTAATGCAATTAATCAGTTTAGGTACTTAAGGTCTCACAAGGTCACCAATTTACTTACATCATGGTATTTAATGCAATTAATCAGTTTAGGACCTTAAGGTCATATGAGGTCACCAATTTACTTACATCATGGTATTTAATGCAATTAATCAGTTTAGGACCTTAAGGTCATATGAGGTCACCAATTTACATACATCATGGTATTTAATGCAATTAATCAGTTTAGGACCTTAAGGTCATATGAGGTCACCAATTTACTGACATCATGGTATTTAATGCAATTAATCAGTTTAGGACCTTAAGGTCATATGAGGTCACCAATTTACATACATCATGGTATTTAATGCAATTAATCAGTTTAGGACCTTAAGGTCATACAAGGTCACCAATTTACTTACATCATGGTATTTAATGCAATTAATCAGTTTAGGACCTTAAGGTCATATGAGGTCACCAATTTACATACATCATGGTATTTAATGCAATTAATCAGTTTAGGACCTTAAGGTCATATGAGGTCACCAATTTACTTACATCATGGTATTTAATGCAATTAATCAGTTTAGGACCTTAAGGTCATATGAGGTCACCAATTTACATACATCATGGTATTTAATGCAATTAATCAGTTTAGGACCTTAAGGTCATATGAGGTCACCAATTTACTGACATCATGGTATTTAATGCAATTAATCAGTTTAGGACCTTAAGGTCATATGAGGTCACCAATTTACATACATCATGGTATTTAATGCAATTAATCAGTTTAGGACCTTAAGGTCATACAAGGTCACCAATTTACTTACATCATGGTATTTAATGCAATTAATCAGTTTAGGACCTTAAGGTCATATGAGGTCACCAATTTACATACATCATGGTATTTAATGCAATTAATCAGTTTAGGTACTTAAGGTCATACAAGGTCACCAATTTACTTACATCATGGTAGTTAATGCAATTAATCAGTTTAGGTACTTAAGGTCTCACAAGGTCACCAATTTACATACATCATGGTATTTAATGCAATTAATCAGTTTAGGACCTTAAGGTCATATGAGGTCACCAATTTACATACATCATGGTATTTAATGCAATTAATCAGTTTAGGACCTTAAGGTCATATGAGGTCACCAATTTACATACATCATGGTATTTAATGCAATTAATCAGTTTAGGACCTTAAGGTCATATGAGGTCACCAATTTACATACATCATGGTATTTAATGCAATTAATCAGTTTAGGACCTTAAGGTCATATGAGGTCACCAATTTACATACATCATGGTATTTAATGCAATTAATCAGTTTAGGACCTTAAGGTCATATGAGGTCACCAATTTACATACATCATGGTAGTTAATGCAATTAATCAGTTTAGGACCTTAAGGTCATATGAGGTCACCAATTTACATACATCATGGTATTTAATGCAATTAATCAGTTTAGGACCTTAAGGTCATATGAGGTCACCAATTTACATACATCATGGTATTTAATGCAATTAATCAGTTTAGGTACTTAAGGTCATACAAGGTCACCAATTTACATACATCATGGTATTTAATGCAATTAATCAGTTTAGGACCTTAAGGTCATACAAGGTCACCAATTTACATACATCATGGTATTTAATGCAATTAATCAGTTCACAGCCTTAAGTTCATGTGAGTTCACCAATTTACACACAAAAGAAAACATTATAATATTTGCATGTTATTTCAAAAAGATTAATATCAGTAGATTAGTAGGTACAGGTAAATCAAGTGCAAGTCATAAATGATAAAATCAAAGAAAGCTAACTTAGAAAGAACTTATCAAAGGCAAGAGAAACAAATTAGGAATACTGTATTGATTACTATATTAGAAACACCTCATAAGTACACATAAAGAATTGTGATTATTGCTTGCAAAATCATTGAATTATGTCTTTTTTTGTCCTTTATTTTGACAGTTTATGTGCTTCTAATAGAGTAAATGATTAGGGAAGTTCCAAGAGGCTAAAAAAATAATGACCATATATGATGGCTTAATATTTTGGTCTAATATCTTGTCAGACCACAAAATTACAGCACCAGTTGCATTTGCCTATCTGCAATGGTACTTAGTACATTACTGTTAAAGTATACACAAGAAACTAATAACAGGTAATTAATATGCATGGATTTCAACCCTGAAGTAATAAGGTGTGTGGAATATCTAAAAGTACCTATGTACCTAGTTTTATTAAAATTTGATCAGTGGAGCGCTGTGAATTAATGCAAATTAGGTAATTAGTAAGCACAAAATTCAACCCTAAACTGATCTTGTATATGGCTTATCCCTAAGCATGTGTACATGTGTATGTACCCAGAGTTATGGGGAAACCAGGATTGTCATTGCATATTATAGCGTATGACATGGTGGGAGTGTGTACAAATCCTCAGCAGTCGCTGGGTTGTTAGCTGTTGTATACATGTATATCCAGTATATATAACAATATGAATACGAAGACAATGTTCAGCATCATCAATGTGGTGAAAGCCATTGACGGTGCTGACCATGACATGTAAATTTCAATTGACCTAAGCATGCGCTGTTGAAAATGAGAAAAGAACCCGAAGCATGCGCATTGCGTACACAATAACCCTTAACAACGTTATGATGTAGACATATCTCATGAATATTGTTAGCATTTAGTCTGAAACCTCAGAATCACATATATTCAGTGTTGATCCCCACTCTATTGTGGTTATTTGAAGACTGTAAACGCTTTCTATCATACTAAACTGATCACCAAATTTACCAAAAGCTTTTTCGTTTTACAATGAAGTCTAAATGAGCTATGGCAAGCCGAACTAGGCCTTGATTGTATACAGCGTCACCAGTGGGTTCCCGGCTCCATGCGTCAAATTTCATTGAATCTGATGTGTGGCTGATATATTGGTAAAAAAGTTGAATATTTGTTAATTTATATGCAAGTTAGGTTATTTATATGCACGGATTTCAACCAAAAACTAATCAGGTTGTGCATTATCCAAGAGCATCTACGTACCAAGTTTTATTGAAATCTGTTTAATAGTACATGAGAAACAAGTGAAATGTTTTAAATTGGCTAATTTATATGCAAATAAGATAATTAATATGCATTGATTTCAACAAAAAACTAATCAAGTCTGAGTAAAATTTCATTAAAATCAGATAATTGGTTCTTGAGATATCAATGGGACACACACACACACACACTAACTGCAAAGAATCCCATTATGTGCTTCGCACATGGGAGTCAAAAAGGTTGCTAAGGTAACGCGCCAGTTCAGCGCGTGACTTGGAGGTCAAACTTTGGCCAACACACACTTGATGTCAGCATCGCCTGAAGCAAGTTTCGCAAAGACGTACTTGAAGTTCATTTGCGCTCCAAAATGATGTCGCAGCATATTTTGTAATCCATAATACACCCCATTTCGACTTTGGCTTGCTTTTCCTTCTTAGTGCATGTTCTTGTTCACGTAAAATGCGATCTCTCACCAATGTATTAAAACACTTTGAATTTATACTTTGCGTGATTATGGTCTACGCGAAACATTAATCTTTGTAAACATTTTCTTAGACTATGCATGATGTATATTCACATAATCATGCGATTATATTTTATATTATGTTGATTTCTATGTTTTTCTGGATCCTTTGTGCTTTCATTTCATTTTCGCGTACATTTCCTTTATTCTAACTTGTATTTTATTGCCACACGCAAGTCAGGTTTGTGCGATGATTATGATTAGAATGCCACGCGAAAGTCTGACTTGCGCGTACGCGCTGAGTGGCATATATAAAACTGCGCCTCACCTTTTCCACGAGCAACTAACATACATGACGACTGTGGTCAACTGGCATCATGGAATCTATGCATACATTTGCATAAATGTGATCACCATTCGTTTGATTTCCTACTCTCTCCTAAAGCTGAATAAATAAAACATGGTATGTAAAAAAGTGTTATTTTGGCCAGTGAGCACACAAGAAAATTCTTATTATCCTCGGGGCGGACATCCGGGCATTTTCACCGCCTGGCAACACGCGGCGGTGAAAACAAAGGCCCAAAACGGTACTTTGGGATGATTGTTGAGACTCCTCTGAACAGTGCAACAAGATTAGCCCTACGTGTGTAACTGTACAAGTTACTGTACAAGACGAACATTCTGTCGACAATAACACGCAGAATAACAAAGTCACTGTCGACGTCCTTGAATCGCCCATGTCTAACAAAAACAACATGGATCCTTCACCGCTGAAATCAACACTCCTTACCAAGGCACGTACTCTAATTCTACAGAAAGAGTCTAACTTTCTAGGTACCATTGAAGAAATAGAGGCAAGTTACTTGGAAATTAACCATCGACTTAACACAATGCAGCAAGATAAACTAGACATTATGGCAACAATACATTCCCAAGATAAACTTACTGCTAGCTGTCAACAAGAAATAAGAGAAGTGAACGTGTCACTGGAAAAATTCCACACTGCTCTTAATAAGACCAATAATGATGTAGCAGGCATAAAGAAGAGTATTAACAAAGTACATGATATGCAGAACCAAATACTGAATTTTTTGAAAAGTACTCAAGATGCACCAATGAAGGTCAACCAAAACAAAGAAAAAAAGAACTCTGCATCTCAAACAGATAACATCTCCAACTCAGTTGAAGACAAAGATGAACAATAAAACTCATCCACACTTAATGCTAATGCAGGACCCTTTGTGACAAACATTCCAGTGACAAACTACTATGCTGTGCTAGACCCATCTCCATCATCTTCTAAACCAGATGTAGATAATGTCTCACAGGAGAATTTACAAACTAGCAACAACAAACAGGAGTTAAACCAAACCAAATGGAGAAAATACTGCTAACAAAGGAGGCTACAACACAGTGATTGTAGGTGACTCCACAGTCAAATACATAGAGCCCGAGAAATTTTCTACTGTCAGAGAGACATACGTGAAGTCTCTACGACGAAAAGGTATTGACGATGTCAAATTATTCATTGAAGATTTGTTAACTTGATGTACGATAAACTCCCAGCATGCATTGGGGTAAACATCCGGTTGACCTTTCATGTAGTGAACTGCGCATGTGCAGTACTTTGAGTCACATGCTCCGTGTGTTTTCTGGAGCTGTGCAGTCTGTATTTCTGTGAACGGGATTCTAATAAAGATGAAACCGTTTACCGATATTGCTGAGTTCGTACTTTATTAAATGGTAGCAGAGCACGGTTGACAAGATGTCACAGAGTACGAGCTACAAAAATCCTTCGAAGCTAGGAGTGGAGACCGTGTATGAAACATGGAAAAACGAAATTGCCGTGTGGCGTTTGGTAACCGACTTAGACAAGAAGAAACAAGCATTGGCCGTTACGCTGTCTTTGTCGGATCAAGCAAGAGCGAAGGCGCTCGAAATAGATGTGACTGAACTGAACTCGGATACAGGTATGGATGATCTGATTCAAGCATTGGATTCATTGTTCAAAAAAGAAACTGTCGACTTGGCGTATGAGACGTATTCTAATTTTGACTCGTACCGGAAGTTGCCCGACCAGACGATGGCGGACTTCATCATAGAATATGAAGGGCTCATACCACTAATTGAATTTCCATAGACGACAATGTTAACATATGACGAGATTGCTATATGAAAATGACGAAGAAAGTTGAAAAAATGGCTCAAAAATGGGAAATCAACATGCCAGTAATCAACCATATGAAAAAAACTAACATGTTGGCCAGCTCAAACTCTTGCAAATCTCAGGTAAACAAGACACACCTACTGTATTTGGATTGCACCAAGAGAAATCACTGGAAAAACACCAAGATTAGAACATCCATTAACACACAGAATAAACCCACAGGTACACAGCCGCTAAGTAGTAAACAAAAGACCACATGTTGGTCTCACCTCTGACCCAGGTGATTACGCCCTCAAACAGGGAGCACCTGAGAAAAATAATATTTAAAAAATTTCATTGGTTCTTGCTGGGCATTTAAATTGAGGGCTACGAGCAGCCATTGGTTAATTAGTGGCATGAGACCTTAAGAGAAATAAGAAGGTTTAATAAAGTTCTTGTTGATCTTATATATGATGGAATATCATTAGACGAGTAATTTCCCATGCAAAAAAAATCCCCAAAATTTAAACCCTGGGAGTTATTTATCAAAATCTACCACTTGGTGGCGCCCTATACCCAGACAATTAGTTGTAGAAAGTGGCAACATACACACTCAGCATAACACCAAAATAGATGGTAGGCAATGAATATAAGCCTGATTATTAGATGCAGTACTGTAAAATATAATGTTCTCATTCACCACAAACAAGTACAGACCAACGTTTGGCATGATTAGTAATTTTAATTAATTTCTAGAAATAATACATAGAATAATGACAATTAAAAGTAGTTTATCACTATAATTTAAAAAAAAAAAAAAATTCTACTGAATCAAAAGTCTCAATTCATCAGCTCATTATTTCTCCAATTAATTAAAAACAAAAAAACAATTCCACGGTATCTGCATTTAGGCCGGAGACCTGTGACGGGCAACCTTGGATATACCAAAACACAACAGTGGTTTGATTTACCATGGCCACACATAGAATTTGCTCAACATAAAATACTTAATCAAATCTTATGTGAAAAAAAGTAGTTCAACGAAACAATTTTATGATTTAAAAATAAATAAAAATAAAAATATACAAACAAGAAAAGGATCTAAATATAAAATACTTGTATTACACATCCCTGATCAAATTAAATTCAAATCAACAGGATTTCTGATTAATTGGGGGGGGGGGGGGTACATGCACTGTTCAATAATAAACTCAAGATGGGATTAATTAGCTAAAAATTCACAAAAATTCTGAGAAAAGAGCAATAATTGTGAAATTGAAAGAGTTGTACTACTTGGCTAATATACTGACAGTATGCAAATCTCTTGTCAGTGACAAGATACACAACACAATTTTGAGAATTTATTTAAATATTTGGGATTTTGACCTCATTAAACTTTGAATACGGTACATTAGAAATGACCGCACTACAAATTGTTAAGTTTGTCTGCCATAATGTGAAAATAAGACAAAAAACCCATAAAATGGGGTTAAGCATTTTTCTCAGAATTCCTAGAGCCATTGAAATTAGTGGTGACATGAATAATTCATTGATGAATGAATAAAATTTTTGGACCAGTTTAATAAAAACATTTATATTTACAGACCACAGCCCAACCACAGCCAATTAATAAGATTAGGGCAAAAAATATACCGAATTACAAATTTTCAAAATCTTCAACCAAGATATAAGAGATTGACAGAAATGGGTGAAACGCATAGCAAAATATAACATTTCTGGATAAAAAATTACTCCATTGTGTCTAAATAGTTGAATACAAAGCAAGAAAAGTGGTAAAATAAAAATAAAAAAGATTCCCAGTTACTTTGCACTATACCTGCCAAATCAATGGAGCTGATCTCATGAAATGTGTGCTTGAACACACAACCTCATAATTATCAGATCTATGCAAGGTCAGGAGAGGTCAAAAATTATAATAATTAGGTCAAAGTAAACTTTGGTTATGTAAGATGAGATCTGCCAAAAATGACTAAATTCCAGTGAATAGAGCCATAATTATGGTTAAAACAACAATCTCAGGTGGTCCTAGGCAAACTGTTACTTCAGGGCTCATACCACTAATTGAATTTCCATAGACGACAATGTTAACATATGACGAGATTGCTATATGAAAATGACAAAGAAAGTTGAAAAAATGGCTCAAAAATGGGAAATCAACATGCCAGTAATCAACCATATGAAAAAAACTAACATGTTGGCCAGCTCAAACTCTTGCAAATCTCAGGTAAACAAGACACACCTACTGTATTTGGATTGCACCAAGAGAAATCACTGGAAAAACACCAAGATTAGAACATCCATTAACACACAGAATAAACCCACAGGTACACAGCCGCTAAGTAGTAAACAAAAGACCACATGTTGGTCTCACCTCTGACCCAGGTGATTACGCCCTCAAACAGGGAGCACCTGAGAAAAATAATATTTAAAAAATTTCATTGGTTCTTGCTGGGCATTTAAATTGAGGGCTACGAGCAGCCATTGGTTAATTAGTGGCATGAGACCTGAACGTCGAGGCAGAGCTCCAGAAGGAGTACCTACACTTTATGCAATTTTTTTAAAATTATGCTAATTTATTCATGACGTAGCAGTTTCTGTGCTCATGAATATTCATTAATTTGTGGGTCAATACATTTTAAAAGGGGCGATATATTATTTTTGGGGGAAGAGTTAGAAAGGGGGATTAGCAATCCTTAGGGGGTCAATACAAAAGAAGGGACCCATTTGGAGATCAGCCATGCTCCTCGTGTCTGTTGTTGCACGTGACCTACAGCTGTGTTCGTTCTTCGACGACTTCGACTGGCTTCCATGTGGGGTAGTATTATTGTCTTCTGTTTTCCTGACTTGAGTTTTTGAATCCGCTGTTTATGTTTTTAACGTCTTTCATGTCTTTTGTAGGAGTGTCCAATCCGTGATTCGAACTTGCGATCTTTGAGTTCCCGGCGCACTGTCTTGTCCACTGTACCACGAGTGTCTTCACACAGGATTTAGGATTTAAGTCCTATTCATAGGAGCACTGTCTTCACTAGCATTCAAAAATCTAACTAAACATACTGGATTCGAACCAGCGATCGCTCACATTGCTGACATAGTACAAATCAACTGAGCTATGTGGGTAGTCATGCAAATTAAATAATTTGTTGTCATATTTAGCTTTATTGCCGAATGGTGTTTGCGAGAAAAAGATGGGCAGGCAAGGAAATTGAACCCAAGTCCTCCTGATCACTATGTAGAGAACTGACCCACAAGACCACAATATAGTGTGTATATATATAGAAATACAACATATTTCTATTATTGAGTTACAATTGTCCAAAAAATTGCCAATTTTGTGTTTTTACTTGTGTAAACTATATGCATGCCATAACCCATTAGTGTACATCTTGCCAATTGGGTGTTTGCCATTTGCGTTGCCCATACCTGACTCGACCCTAACCCTAATGTCAAGACACGTTCCTGTTAATAATTCCGTTGCCCATACCTGACCCGACCCTAACCCTAATGCCAAGACACGTTCCTGTTTATAATTGCTCAATAATGATACTCTGTTGTACACTGTCTGCAGGTAAGTTGCATTGACGTCAACGGATTAAACAAGTCGCGTTTAAGTAATTTCCACTATTAACAAGTGGTTAAATTGTGACAATAAATGTGTGGACAAATATTTGAGATTAATTTTGGTGTAGACAACTCTCGTTTAATTATTTTACACCATTACAAGTTGTTAAAATGAGAGAATAAATGTCTCAACAAGTATTAAATACTTAGTTTGATGTAAACAACTCACGTTTGATTAATTCCCACTATTACAGGTTGTTAAATTGAAAGAATAAATGTGCGGACAAATATTTTAGACGTATTTTTGTGTAGACATCTCTCGTTTGATTAATTCCCACAATTACATGTTGTTAAATTGAGAGAATAAATGTGCGGACAAATATTTTAGACTTATTTTGGTGTAGACAGCTCTCGTTTAATTATTTTACACCATTCCAAGTTGTTAAATTGAGAGAATAAATGTATGGACAAATATTTTAGACTTATTTTGGTGTAGACAGCTCTCGTTTGATTAATTCCCACAATTACAAGTTGTTAAATTGAGAGAATAAATGTGCAGACAAATATTTTAGACTTATTTTGGTGTAGACAGCTCTCGTTTAATTATTTTACACCATTACAAGTTGTTAAATTGAGAGAATAAATGTGCGGACAAATATTTTAGACTTATTTTGGTGTAGACAACTCTTGTTTAATTATTTTACACCATTACAAGTTGTTAAATTGAGAGAATAAATGTATGGACAAAGATTTGAAACTTATTTTGGTGTAGACAACTCTCATTTGATTAATTCCAACAATTACAAGTTCTTAAATTGACAGAATGAATGTATGGACAAATATTGACCATTATATTTGTGAGTAAATACCTGTTTAATTAATTTCCACCTCTACAAGGTTGAGAGAATAAATGTGTCGACAAATATTTGATACTTATTTAGGTGTAAGAACTTGTGTTTGACCAACTTCCACCATTGCAAGTTGTTAAAATAATGAAATAAATATACTGGTATCATTGGATATTTGATTTAATTGTGAAACTTTCTAACAAAATGTTAACTGCTGGCTTCGAACCCTCAATCAACAATTCCGCAGACACAGTATAAATTCAACAACACCACAGAAGATATTCGACTGTTGCCTGAATTGTTTTCGTAATATAGGGAACGCCATCGACTCTTTAACAAAACTTACCTTGACTTGGGTCTTGTTTATCTCTTGTCACAATCTGAAAACTGTTGAACAAATTGCGCGTCGTCCAGTTTAAGACGTTAGTTATTTTATTATTTATTCATTCAGTTTTGTATGGTGGAGTTTTGTGAGGTTTATTATTTTTTTTGCGACGTTCTTTGTTTACTTGTTTACGGTTTGAGAGATTTCAGTTTATTTGATTTACGTTTTTACGGTAGCTCTGAGCGGGACTCGAACCCACTGTCTTTTCAAGCTAATTTTGTTTTATTTTGATGGCACGCTTGTGTACCACGCCACGACGTTGGTCGTTAAGTGGTGTTCATTTTTCTAACTACTCCAGTGTTCTGATGAGTTGAACGGAAAAGCCAAAACGATTGCTCGTTTCTGATTGCTTCGGTTCTGGTGAGTGTGTATCTCGTGTGATTCGAACCCATGTCGTTTGTAATGGGCGGTTTTTTATTTCCCATGTTGGCTACGCCGTAATATGCAATCACTTCCCCGTTTTATTGTGATTTTGAGTGTTTAATGATGTCTTCCTCACCCGTCACGCCATGACCCAGTTTCAACCACACGGCCATTTTGCAACACAGTTCGTGACCCTCGGCGTCACCCTACTGAATATATGAGCGTTCTGTTCAACTGTTAAGCTAGGATTTATTACCGTTATTATCATTATATTGTCACGTGATTTGTTTTACCTTATGTGTAATCTTTATTGTAATTTGTATATACCAATTCGTATATACCGAGGAAACGACCCCGATTGAAGGTCATGTATTTTATGACGTCACCAATTCGTGTGTAGGTACTGCTTCTAGATCTGTGCCAACGTCGATATAATCAGTCGACGAAATACGGTATGACTCTTCCTGATGCGGTTTTGGCTTTTAAATTGTTGGACAGTGCCGATTTATCCAAAAAGGAAAGGCAGCTTGCTTTGACCGCAGCATCGGACTTGAAATTTGCGACGATGAAGTCAGCTTTGAAGCGTATTTTTGCTGAAAGTCACGTGACTAATGGCGGCAATTCGAGCGAAGATGCGTCCGGAATAACCGTTAGAAATGAGTCGGCTTTCATAACACAGGGATTCAATTCTGATACTAGACGAATGGTTCGTCTACCTCAACGTTATGGAAATCCTGGAAATGCTAATGCTCCTAAAGGTACGAATCCCTTGGACAAATTTGGTAGACGTACAAAATGTGTGATATGCCAGTCAGTTTTTCACTGGGCCAAGGACTGTCAACATAGATCCGATCCATCTGTTGTAAATATGTCATCACATGATTCTGAGCCCAAAGTATGTAATTTGACATTATTAACCAAAGAAGAGAAATCCATTAATGAAATTTTCATGACTGAATCTTTCGGATGTGCAGTTATAGATACTGCTTGTACTCGGACAGTATGTGGTAGACGATGGTTTGACAACTATATGAATGGTTTAGATGATAAGCAAAAATTGATGGTTAATACAGCTCCAAGCAACAAAATGTTCAAGTTTGGAGATGGTGCTCAAATTAGGTCTACAATCAATGCAATACTGCCAGTCAAGATAGGTGAAACGTCATGCAGAATTGACACAGAGGTAGTGGAAACAGATATCCCTCTACTGCTTAGTAAGACTTCACTGAAGCGGGCAGGTACAGTACTTGATTTAGCAAATGATGAAGCTGAAATGTTCAGGCACCCAGTAAAGCTACATTTCACATCTAGTGGGCACTACTGTGTAGATTTACAGAGTCGAAATATTACATGTGAACAGAAAAGTAATCCTGAAGAGGAAATTCTTATTATTGATGAGAACACAAGTAAAGTAGATCATGAGAGGATATTAACTAAACTACATAGTCAGTTTGGACATGCTTCAGCTGATCGCCTTAAGAAGCTGTTAGAAAGTGCAGGTACACATGACACAGAAGTTTTTCGGACATTAACAAAAGTCGTTGACAACTGTACAATATGTCAGAAATATAAGAAACCTGTACCCAAGCCAGTGGTGGGCTTTCCGCTTGCCACAGATTTTAACGATACCATCGCAGTTGATCTTCACGAGTTGGACAAAAACTTGTGGTATTTGCATATCATGGATGAATTCACTCGGTTTAGTGCCGGAGCCATAATGATGAGCAAGCAGTCTTCTGTATTTGTTGATAAGTTTATACAGAAATGGATCAGTATCCATGGGTCACCCAAAAAACTCCATAGTGATAATGGTGGTGAATTTAATAGTGCTGAAGTTCAGGATATGTGTGAGAACTTTAATATTGAACAGAGAACCACTGCAGCATATTCTCCATGGAGTAATGGATGCCTTGAAAGACACAATCAGACACTAACTGAGATTGTAAGAAAAGTCAAAGCAGAGAAAAAGTGTAGCTGGGAGACAGCTCTGAACTGGGCCTTATTCGCTAAGAACAGCCTTACTAACATCCATGGATATAGTTCTTATCAACTTCTCTATGGAAAAAATCCTAACATGCCATCGGTTCTGGTAGACAAACCACCAGCTTTAGAAGGTACCACCATGAGTAATATAGTTGGTAGTCACATTGCTTCAATGTATGCAATCTAGGCGATCGTTTACCGAGTCAGAATGCTCAGAGAGAATAAGAAGAGCTTTAAGAAAGCAAATTCGTCCATTGATGGAGACTTGTCAACTGGGAGACAAAGTATACTACAAGCGCCCTGATAGCCCTGAATGGAAGGGTCCTGCTACTGTCATAGGACAGGATGGTACTGTAGTTTTTGCACAACATGGTGGTATGTTGGTCAGAGTGCATCAATGTAGACTCAGAAAAACAAGCCAACCAGAGACTGTTACAAGAGAAAGTATCAGTAACCATGACAGATCTCAGCAGTCAGAAAGTGTTAGTGAAGAACCTACGGAAATTCAGCATGATACATCTATAGAATTAGAGACTGAAAACAGAGAGACAGGAGAGATTCAACAAGATATGTCTGGAGACCAAGAAAATGATAACTGAGAGACTGGGTTAGGTATTAGAAATTTGGCAGATATTTCAAAAATTAAACCAGGAAATACAGTTAAGTATACTAATAGACAAACTGGTGATAAACTTACAGCCAAAATTATTAGTAGAGCTGGCAAAGTACATGGCAAAAACAGAAACTGGTATAATTTGGAATATAATGAGCCTGATGAGTTAGGTGGCATAAGCCAGTCAGTAGATTTAAGTAGAGTTGATAATCTTGAGATTCTAGAAACTCCTCCGGTTGATGTAAACATTCCTGATGAAAGTGTCATGCTGTTAGAGGACATTTCAATGACTGAGGCAAAATTGACAGAGCTAGACAGTTGGAAACAAAACAAAGTGTACAAAGAGGTACCAGATGAAGGACAGAAATGTATATCTACGAGATGGGTATGCACATTAAAAGCTACGGGTGATAGGATAAAACCCAAGGCAAGATTAGTAGCTAGGGGGTTTGAGGAGATAAATAATGACCAAATTCAGAAAGATTCACCCACATGTAGCAAAGAGTCAATGAGACTTATTTTGGCTATCATGGCTCAGAATAGATGGAAACCTCGATCCATGAACATTAAAACTGCTTTCTTACAGGGTAAAGAAATAGAAAGGGATGTTTTCATACGTCCACCTAGGGAGGCAGATTGTCCAAACAAATTATGGCATCTGCAAAAGTGTGTATATGGGTTGGGGGATGCTTCTCTCCACTGGTATTATCAAGTGAAAGCTGTTATGATTGAGACTGGAGCGCAGATGTCCAAAGTAGACCCTGCTGTATTTTATTGGGTAGATGATAGTGGGAACTTAATTGGTGTATTAGCTTGTCATGTAGATGATTTTATGTGGGCTGGTGACTCTAAGTTTGAGGAATCAGTGATTAGTCAAATTCGTTTACGTTTCTGTATTGGAAAGGAAGATAGTAATGCTTTTAAATATGTCGGGATTGGGTTGGTGAGTGAAAAGGGCCAGATTTATCTTGAACAAAGTGATTATGCCAACAACCTGATTCCTATTCCGATAGCCAGAGCCAGAGCGTTAGTCGTTAGTCACCACTGACTGAAAATGAGAAGGACTTACAGAGATCTAAAGTAGGACAGATACTGTGGATAGCACGTCAAAGTCGCCCAGATGTACTGTTCGATGCATGTAACTTGGCCACCAGCATAAAAAATGGTCAGGTTAGAGATTTGTTATGTGCTAACAAGGTAATTAGAAAACGTAAATCTGATAGTGTACCCCTTAAGTTTCAGCATTTGAGTGATGGTGAATTGTCCTTAGTAGTCTTCAGTGATGCCTCACTGGGTAATCTTCCTGATGGCGGTAGTCAAGGAGGATATTTGATTTTTCTCATGGGGGGAAACTGGAAAATTCTCACCGATTTGTTGGAATTCAAAGAAGATTCGCCGGGTAGTGCGTAGCACTTTAGCTGGGGAAACACTTGCCATGGCCGATGGCATCGATTCTGCAATGTTCATTTCGACTTTGTATTTGGAACTGACAGGTAGTGATAGTAGATATACCAAGTTGCCACTTGTTTGTGTAACTGATTGTAAGTCTTTGTATGAAGCTGTTAAATCCACTAAACTAGTCAGTGAAAAATGACTACGTATAGAGGTTCGTGGTATTAGGGAACTGATTGAAAGCAATCAGATTAAAGAGTTCATATGGTCTGAAAGTAAAAATCAACTTGCAGACTGCCTCACTAAGAGAGGTGCTTCTCCGCTGGTGTTATTGAAGGTACTTCAAGAGGGGATTTTGGACATTTACTAAATTCTGTGATTTTGATCTTGTCAGATATTTGTCACTGTGAATTTATGTTCTAAACCTTTTGCTATACTACTGTTTAGTTTGTAAACTTGCTTCTTTAACAAAAAAAATATAGAGGAGATTGTTAACTTGATGTACGATAAACTCCCAGCATGCATTGGGGTAAACATCCGGTTGACCTTTCATGTAGTGAACTGCGCATGTGCAGTACTTTGAGTCACATGCTCCGTGTGTTTTCTGGAGCTGTGCAGTCTGTATTTCTGTGAACGGGATTCTAATAAAGATGAAACCGTTTACCGATATTGCTGAGTTCGTACTTTATTAGATTCAAAGTTCAAAGATCCAAAGAACATCGTGTTACATGTAGGATCTAATGACATTGACAGTGGATCATCACTGGAGACCTGTCAAAAGAAATACTCTGACCTGATTGATACAACACGAAACATATATCCTTCATGCAGTATATTTGCTTCAAGTGTTCTACCACGACTGGACAATGATTCATTTAATTCCAACCAATTGAGATTCAATTCATCACTAGAGCTCCTATGTGAATCAATCTCTAATGTACATTACATTCATCACAATGTCCTAGACAACAGGAATCGTATCAAATCATACCTATTTGAAGATAAAGTTCATCCTAACAACAAGGGCATAAGTTACATCGTACGAAACATGAAGAAATACATCTACAGGGCTATCACTTCTCACCTGACAAAACAGGAATACAAACATTCCAATACAACACCAACAACAAGGCAACACCCAGGACAACAGAAATTCTTCAATAGCAAATATCATCAGCACAAGAACAATAACATTACTCACAAGAACAATAGCAAGTCACAAGAAAAGCAACAATAGAAATTACAAAAATAATAGTGGTAGCAGAAACCAGGTTTTTGAAGATTTTTTGACAAACATTTTAGACTATATGAGACGTTAAACTTATATATACAGTGATATAGACCTAGAGTCAGGTATTTAAAAGCAGATTTTATTTCAAATTTATTTTATTCAAAAATTTTTTTCTTTTTGATATCTCTAATTTCCAGTATACAGCAAGATGAATTGTCCGACTGCAAATAGGGACATACTTAAATTTACTACGTGGAATATTTATGGAAGTTTGGAGAAAAAAATTAGAGATAAGTGTTTCTTAGATAGTGTAGAAAATTTTGATTTTATTAGTTCAGTAGAGACTAAAACTGATACTAACTCTATCATAGATTTACCAAACTATAGTCATCTTCACTCTTTTCGATCAAAAAAACATAAAAAAGCCAGATCAAATTCGGGTGGTATCGTACTATACTATAAAAATCAATATAAAAAAGGTGTCAAACATTTACACAGTAGTTCAGAAGACTTCATCTGGATCAAACTTGACAAATCTTTTTTCCCTTTAAATGAAGATATATTTTTATGTACGTTATACCTCAGTCCCCAGTCTTCCAGTATCTTTAACTGGAAAGAATCTAACTTGTTCCAGCTTTTGGAAAAAGATATAGCTAAATATGCGACAAAGGGTGCAATTATCTTGACTGGCGATTTTAATGCACGGACAAAAAATGAAGAGGACACTGTTATTTTCAATAACCCAGACCATCAATCGTCTGACACTATTAGTAGCCTAAAAAAAAGAACATCACAGGATCTCTGTTTTAAAAATCATTATGGTGAACTTTTATTAGACCTGTGTATGAGTTCTGATTTAGTAATCCTCAATGGTAGATGCCCAGGAGACATGACAGGGAAATTTACATGTCACCAAAGAGGTGGCAGTAGCACTGTAGACTACACAATTGTTAGTCATAGCCTTTTTGATCAAGTCAATCTTTTTCACATTCATCCTCTTAATTTATACCTTTCAGACCACTGCCAAATCTCTTCACACCTAATAACAAACGCAATATTAAATTATAGCAAATCTAAAGAAACGTGTACTGCACCAAAAACAAACTTCACTTACCTTTGGAATGAACATTCCAAACTGCAATTTAGTAATACAGACAAAAGATATATGTAAACTTATTTATAATTTTAATAATACTAATTTTAACAATGACAGAGATTCTGTTAATACAGCAAGTACTTTATTGTCAAACATACTTTTTGAGGCAGCTGATATAAGTTTAAAAAAACGTAAAATTAAAAATAGTTCATCTACAAAACATAAAATTACTAAATCAAAGTGGTTTAATAATGACCTCCTAAATTTAAAGAAGGAAATACAGAATCTTTCATCTAAATTCAGTAAAGACCCAAACAATAAACATTTGAGAATCAAATGCTATAATCTTAAACGTGAATACAAACGAATGCTGAACAAAAGAAAGAGAGAATATAAAAATGAAATCCTAAATAAATTAGACAATCATGGAAAATCCCACCCTGATAAATACCGGTACTGGGAAATGATAAATGAATTGAAAGGCAAGCAACAGGAAATAAATAACTGAAAATATTGAGGACCAAAAATGGTATGAACATTTCAAAAATCTAAATGAATCTAAATCTGACAACAGATACATTGAAGAAACTAGTTGCCTTCCAGACTACACATCATCCTCTGTAGACAGCTTGGATGGATTTATCTCTGAACTAGAAATCCAAAGGGCAATTAACAACTTAAAAAATGGTAAAGCTACAGGTACAGACAGGATTAAAAATGAAATGATTAAAACAGGGCGCAATGCATTAATTAAACCCCTGCAAAAACTATTCAATTTAATCTTAGCAAGTGGCAATTTTCCTACCAACTGGAACATAGGTATTATCACACCTATACACAAAAAAGGTGACAAAGCCAACCCAGACAACTATAGGGGTATAACTCTGCTCAATACTCTGAGCAAACTGTTTACATCCATCATGAAACAAAGGCTTACAGTTTATCTACAAGAAAAGAACTATATAATTAAAGAACAAATTGGATTCATGCCAAAATTTGGCACAAGAGACCACATTTTTGTTCTTAAACAGCTGCTAACTAAATATCTTCAAAATAAAAAATATATATTTGCCTGTTTCATAGACTTCCAAAAGGCCTTTGATTCAGTTTGGCACCATGGCCTATTATACAAACTAAGACAAATTGGCATTTCTGGCAATTTCTATCAAGTAATTAAAAACATCTATCAAAACACAACAAGTACAGTCAAAACCAAAAAATGGCATGACTAAATGTTTCCCTGTTCAAAGAGGCATCAGACAAGGGGATGGCCTTAGCCCTCTCCTTTTTAATATATTCGTGAACGATATTAAATCACACATTGAATCTGGCAAAAATGACCCACCAATGCTACTAAACAATAGGCTCTCTTGCTTACTTTATGCTGATGACTTGGTTCTTTTGTCAGAAACAAGTAGTGGTTTACAAAACGCTATTAACAATCTACAGGATTACTGCAAACAATGGAAGCTACATATAAACATTTCTAAATCTAAATCAATGATCTTCAATAAATCAGGCAAGCTTCTAAATAATTTCAAATTCCAAATCAATGGCTCTGAATTAGAAAGAGTTTCAGCATATAAATATCTTGGAATGAAACTAAATTTAACAGGGAAATTTGATGTAGCACAACAGGATCTGAAAAATAGGGCACTGAAGGCATGTTTCAAAATTAAACAGCTACTATATTCAGAAACATTAATCCCAATTAAAATATACTTAAAAATGTTTGACTCAATGATCAAACCAATTCTTTTATACTGTTGTGAAATTTGGGCGGGTGACATTGTGAATAATAAAAAAATACTTTATGAATCTTATGTCACCCATGGAAAAAATGCACATTAAATATTGCAAATTCCTACTCAAGGTCAATAGTAGAGCAACAAACATTGCATCACAGTCCCTCTATCACTAAATAAACTGATAGAGGGACTGTGATTGCATGCTTAATTGAATTAGGGAGATACCCATTAATTATCACTGGCATCAAACAAATGTTAAAATATTGGCTTAGAATTAAAAAAAATGCCTGATAATACACTAATATATGATGCGTACAAGCTTGGCATCGCTCTAGACAATTCTGGCACTCAAAACTGGGTATCCAGCATACAAAATTGCCTAGAGTATACAAGCATGGAAAGTGCATGGAGTGATAAAAACATAGAAGATAACTTTATTGAACAAATAACTGACAAACTAATAACCAAATTTAAAGTACATGCCAGGAACACTCTAAACAACGATAATAAAGGCATCAACCACAAAAATAAACTTCGTACCTATAGGCAGCTAAAAAAGGACTTTACATTTGAAAAATACTTAGACATAATAAAAAACCCACATCATCGATCTTCATTATCAAAATTTAGACTAAGTGCACATGTTTTGCAGATTGAAATGGGAAGATACAGTAATGTAGAAATAAGTGACAGAAAATGTCCAGTCTGTGATGAAAATGAAATAGAGGATGAAGAACACTTCCTGCTCAAATGTAAACTCTACACAAATGTGAGAGAACCCCTAATTACCATGACAAAACATCTTAATAATATTACATCAAATGAAGAAAAAATGATAGCCATAATGACTAGTGATGATGAGTCAATTATAATAGAACTGTCTAAATATATTTACAACTGTTTCAATCTGAGAGAAGAAAATATTAAAAAAAAACAGTATGTCATCTGCCTCAAAATCTAAATAGTTACATGTATTTTAATTCTATTTAATGTGTTTAATGTTATTTTTTTATTTTACTACCTTTTTTTTTTTTTTTCTCTATACTTTATTGTACACTTTTGTCAAGATTCTAATAAGGATACGATTACAATAAAGATTATTATTATTATTATTATTATATAAATTTGGTTGTTCGGAATTACTTCAAAGTTGAGTTTGTGTTGTTTTCTCGAATTTTCACCGGCTCGACCGGCGTTCCACAGCAGCGCGCACAGAGCCCATAGAAATGCATGGTACAGTGGTGCGTGTCTTAGCAACGTGGAACGTCTGTGACGTAGCTCCGCCCCGAGGATATGTGCAGTGGTATAATATTCTAAATATTTGAGCAACCTGTCTTACAGCATGCAGTGGTTTTGCTAAGGTAGGGAAACATAAGTAACAATTTGGAGGAAACACGTAAAATATTTATTTCCTATCCTTACATCTATTTCGGGGGGCAGGTGAAATGGCTGGAGAACTGCGGTAACATTTACCTGCTTACTGCCCTTAAAAAAACACTGGTCTGGTGCATATACCGTACTAGTATTGAAGTCATGAAATTGTTTACTTCCTTAGTCTTTGTGATGTTATAATGATTTCAGAGTGTCTACAATGTCAATAAAATGTTTAAAAGTCTTACTATGAAGACTATAACATATGACATTAGTAACATCACAAACGAAACAATATAACAATGATATTAATATTATATGCACAGACTATTTCATATACCACTCTTAAGCCATATTATTTACCCATGCCTGCCACAAATTAAGTGTGTTAACTAGTTACAAATATTTCATCAAATACAATGTACCGGTAGTATCATTTATGTGTTTTATAACAGTCTTAATTAAACACAGTTACGATAACCATGGAATATTTGATGTGTGGCTACCCTGTGGCTCCTGCAGGAGATAGTTTGCAATTTATTTCATGATACATGTAACAAATTGGTGGATTAAAAAATATACCTGTCAGACAGATTCAATCATCTTTTCCCTAAGTTTAAACTTAAAAACAGATTCCCATTTGATATAGTGGCAGCTAAACTTGAGTTCAAAGATATAGCTTAAATACTGCCATAGCTTGACTTTTTGCGATACAATGTTGGAAATCTAACCTCATCAACTGCTATGTAAAGATAATTATTAGATCCATTCTGTTGAGTGACCATCCTTATCTAATTTCAGTAATAAATATTTCATACTGGCCAAATTGTGTTACCATATACAAGTTTTTTTAGTCATACAGTGCTGGAAATCCAACCTCATCAACCGGTATGTGGCGAGATAAACTAGGCCACATTTAATTTAGTAGCCATAACTGCCTGGATTTCCAGGAAAAATTTTTTCCATACACGTCTGGATTTCCAGATTCTGTTTCTCCATATACAGTTGGAATTCCGGGGTATTTCCCCCATCATACAGTGCTGGAAATCCGACCTCATCAACAGGGCCCCCCCCTGCAGATATAAACTGGAATGGCCCATTGTAATATGTTGTGGGCATTTCATAACATAATGGAATTCATTCTCAATTGAATTTGTGTTGCATCTTGTACAGATCCTGTGTTCAATCATTAAGGGATGGTCACTTTTTCTTAGTTTGCATATTTTTTTTCTTATTCCACCATCCTTAACATTATTTATAAACTCCTCCATTTTAAATTCTGTTTTGAATAATTTATACATTCTTAGTTTATTCTGTTCCCCTGTCCCATCTGTATTTATAATTTTTTTCCAATTTGAATCATAGTCAGTCTCTAAACGTTTACAAATTTCTTGAATGTTATTTTTATTCCCACTCCAAAAGTTACCCACTTCTTTTTCACCAGTAATTTCTTGCATTGACTTAGCCCATGAGGATTGATTTTCCATCGTACTCATCATTGCCTCATGGACTAAAGTATTTGTTTTCTTTGTGCTTGTTGTTAACCAAAATTTCAATAACATTTTCTTGATAAATATTGACAGTGGGTATCTACCTAATTCTCCTCTTACTGCTAGATTGGTGGATGATTGATTTATCTGTAATAATAACTTACATAATTTTAGATTTAATTTTTCTACTGGTGTATATTTTTCAATTCCCCAAATTTCACACCCATATGTTAGTATTGGTCTAATGACATGGTCAAAAATATTGATTCATGTGTTCACATTAATGTTAGTAGATGTGTTAATAGTTTTTCTAATATAGAAGAATGCTTTAACAGCTTTTTTGTACAAATTTACCTTTGCTAAATCAAACTTCCCACTTGGTTTAAATTCCAGGCCTAGATATTTGTAATTTCTAACTACATTTTTGTGTGTATATCTATATATCTATTTCTTCATTATTGTAATAAAAATTGTATTTATTATTTAACAATCTGCCATTTTTATTAAGTATCATTATTTTTGTTTTGGCAGTGTTTACGTCTAGATTCCATTTATTGGAATATATATGTAATTTATTAAAACATTGTTGTAATCCTTCCTCAGTTTCTGATACTAACACTAAATCATCTGCATACAGTAAACAGTTTATTTCTTTCTTCCCCAATTTTACTGGATTGCATGATTTATCTAGCATATGGGGTAAATCATTTAAAAAAAGATTAAATAGGGTGGGACTGATGTTACATCCTTGTTTTACACCCCTGAGTGACTTAAAAGGTCTAGTTAATCCTCCTTTTAATTTTATACTGTAGTTTACATCTTCATACATGCTTTTGATTACATGATAGAAATTGCCATTGATATTGTTTCTTAATAATTTATAATACATCCCTTTACGCCAGACACTGTCAAATGTTTTTTTGAAATCAACAAAGCCAACAAACACTTTTTTTTAAATTTTCTTGTGCGTTTCATTATTATTGATGTATTTATCTATAATTGTTTTTAGGATAAACAAGTCATTGAAAATGACACAGTCCCCGTTAAGTTCTCTTTGTGCTCGTCATATTAAAGCGGAGGGGTTGTCGCGAGCGTGTCCTTGAAACTTGAGTTCCAAGTGCCGTATACAACAGATTGTTTATTTACATCAAAACGCGTGTTTTGTGTCATAGTAATATGGCCAAAATAAAAAAAAAAGTCAGATGGCTGTCAATCGGCCATCCTTGACCAGATTTTGAAACAAATTGTCATGGACATGCATCCTAACATGTATAAAGTACATGTATGTGCCAAATTTGAATGAAAACTGACAGAGCACGTCCAAGATACCGCATAAAAAAACAAAAACAAGATGCCTGCCAGTCGACCATCTTTGATCCAATTGCGAAATAAATCGTCATGAACATGTATCCTAACATGTATAATCTATGTACCAAGTTTGAATGACAACTGACAAAGCATGTCCAAAATACAACATTTTCAAAAAACAAGATGGCTGCCAGTTGGCCATTTTGAATGGAATCGCTAAACCACTGCATGTGCATATGTCCCACATAAAGTACTAGGCACATGCAAAGAATGAACGGAATCGGTCCAAAGGATTCTGAGATATGACTCCGGACAGACGCACGGACACATGGACGCACGGACGAACGGAGACCGAATTATAAGTCCCCGTTTTCGGACTTTGTCTAATTAGTTTTTTGTATTCCTTTTTCAGTTGAAAAAATCTAGACCTTATGTACGGTTCTCTGGGATGTTTTACTAATAATTTACCCATGCCAGTTAACTCTCGTTTAAGTATGTAACATGGCTTATCATACCATTTATTTGTTTGTTTCTTTTTATTATTATTTTTATTTTTTGGTATACGAGCCTGGGTTTTAAGCGACATGTCTGCTGCAGTATATAAAATATTATTTAGTGCCTGGATAGCATCATTAATATTACCTTTTGTATAATCCATATGTAAATAAGATGTAATTTTGGATCTGACTGCTGCATTATTCATTGCTGTCTTGTAATTATCAATTGAAGATGATTCCCAAATATAATTTACAGGTAATGGTTTTAAGCCCATGTTGTTATTGACATTTCTCAACTGATCTTGTAATTTCAGTGTGAATGACAATGGGCAGTGATCAGATAAATGTGATACAGGGTGTACTTTCATGAATTGAATTTTTGAAAAAAAGGCTTGTTTGAGCAATGATTTAATCTACCAAAATGGAGCCATTATATGCATGGCAAGTAAAATTGCCGTATAAATCCCCTATTTTTCGCCCATTAACAATTTTTAAGTCTGTTGACAGACAAAGATCGATTAGTTTTTTCCCATATGAATTTACATTCTGATCTCTATTCAACCTCCCTTTGAAATCATCAATTTTATAATTATTTGGCAGTGGAATATGACTTACAGAATCATTCAAAATGTAGTCTTCCAATCTTGATGTTCTTGCATTCATATCCACCATCGAAATAATTTCTCCATGAGATGAGTGAGTTGTTATTTCCTTTTCAATCTGCTCAAAAAGTGTATTTTCTTTATTACTAAATATTGAGGAGTTTTCTGGTGGAAAATATGCCACACAGATATAGATATCCCTTTCCAAATTAAAATAAGTTTTATCTAGTCTCACCCATAATGTATCTGATAAGGTTCTTTGTAATTTTTGTACACCTTTTTGAAATTTGTGTTTGAAAAGAACACAACGCCACCAGAATTACGCCTTGCCTTTCTGTTTTTCTTCCTATCACTACGAAAATAACTAAATTCCACTAATTATCTACATGTGAAATAAGAAAATTGTATCCTTATACAGCAGTTGTGTATACACTGCACAGAAGACAGGTGTTAGTCAATATTTTGTTGTGGTCTATTTCTATATGTAGATATTGACAGAACAATTTAATTATATCCAGAGAGACAGCCTTGGAATGTAAGGGTTCACCCTAATTGTGTCAATATGTAATCATAGACTGACATTCAGACAGCAACCATACACAACTCAATTATAAATGGATTATGATAATATTTTATTTAGTTATTATGACAAATGTTTTGATTTAATTCTTTAGAAATATAGACACTCAAGGTTAAATTCAGACAACATTTTATTTTTTCCCCCACAACTACAGTTATGGCCAATTTTCCTTGCGAATATTCAGGTATAATTTTTCAAAATGAATATTTTGCACAGTCCTAATATATGCAAGATTTCAGTATATGTAAGTTACAAAAATTTAGTTATGCTGAGAAAAATAGACAATGCTTTAAGAAAGTTATCAAGTTTAAAAAAACAAATAAAGTATGTAGTCCCCATGAGTTATCAAGTTTAAAAAAAAACAAATAAAGTATGTAGTCCCCATGAGTTATCAAGTTTAAAAAAAAACAAATAAAGTATGTAGTCCCCATGAGTTATCAAGTTTAAAAAAAACACAAAGTATGTAGTCCCCATGAGTTATCAAGTTTAAAAAAAACACAAAGTATGTAGTCCCCATGAGTTATCAAGTTTAAAAAAAAAACATAAAGTTTGAACATGAATTTTAAATCCAATCTGAAAAACAAAATGATGTGCATCGAGGTTCCGTTATGTTCAATGTATGTAGCAATTTTGAACGAAATCTGTCTATACACACCTAAGATCCAGTTAAGGAATGGCTTGATTTTCATGAATTTTTAACATTAAAATGGCTGCCAATCAGACAACTTGAATCTGTCGTATATACAATTAGTCCATGAGGGCATGTCCAAGATACAGATGGGAATCAACATATGGAGGCACACACACAAGTCAATCCATAATTATAATCATAAACAGAGGATAATTATGGCATCTGTTTGTAAGTAAAAAAGCATAATTATGCAAATCAACATCTGAAATTAAATCAATTTTTAACTGAGTTGTAATGATCCAAAATATTTCAGACAGAGCAGGTTTTTTAATTCATCAGTGAACCTAGGCAATTTGGTGCCATACAGGCAGTACCTCATGTTTACTTTCATTCAAGATAACGGTAGTATTTACCATAACCTGTATTTCAATAATACTTCATCAGTGGGTCCACTATAAGAACACGATTTGCAAACTGTAAATGTCGGATTAAGTGTATACACATTATTCCCTTGTATGGTCAAGTGAATATTATTCACTTGTATGGTCAAGTGAATATTATTCCTTTGTATGGTCAAGCGAATATTATTCCCTTGTATGGTCAAGTGAATATTATTCCTTTGTTTGGTCAAGTGAATATTATTCCTTTGTATGGTCAAGTGAATATTATTCCTTTGTATGGTCAAGTGAATATTATTTCTTTGTATGGTCAAGTGAATATTATTCCTTTGTTTGGTCAAGTGAATATTATTCATTTGTATGGTCAAGTGAATATTATTCATTTGTATGGTCAAGTGAATATTATTCATTTGTATGGACAAGTGAATATTATTCCTTTGTTTGGTCAAGTGAATATTATTTCTTTGTATGGTCAAGTGAATATTATTCCTTTGTTTGGTCAAGTGAATATTATTCATTTGTATGGTCAAGTGAATATTATTCATTTGTTTGGTCAAGTGAATATTATTCATTTGTATGGTCAAGTGAATATTATTCCTTTGTATGGTCAAGTGAATATTATTCCTTTGTATGGTCAAGTGAATATTATTCCCTTGTATGGTCAAGTGAATATTATTCGCTTGTATGGTCAAGTGAATATTATTCCTTTGTATGGTCAAGTGAATATTATTCCCTTGTATGGTCAAGTGAATATTATTCCCTTGTATGGTCAAGTGAATATTATTCCCTTGTATGGTCAAGTGAATATTATTCATTTGTATGGTCAAGTGAATATTATTCATTTGTATGGTCAAGTGAATATTATTCATTTGTATGGTCAAGTGAATATTATTTCTTTGTATGGTCAAGTGAATATTATTCCCTTGTATGGTCAAGTGAATATTATTCATTTGTATGGTCAAGTGAATATTATTCCCTTGTATGGTCAAGTGAATATTATTCATTTGTATGGTCAAGTGAATATTATTCATTTGTATGGACAAGTGAATATTATTCCTTTGTTTGGTCAAGTGAATATTATTTCTTTGTATGGTCAAGTGAATATTATTCCTTTGTTTGGTCAAGTGAATATTATTCATTTGTATGGTCAAGTGAATATTATTCATTTGTTTGGTCAAGTGAATATTATTCATTTGTATGGTCAAGTGAATATTATTCATTTGTATGGTATGAGGTGTGACTGACAAAAAAAATTTTCAGTATTTTTGAATACCATGTTTTTTACTGATGTAGAGCTGCAACTCTGTGAAAGCATTAGCGGTAGATGCTGCGGGGGCTGCAACTACCATGGATGAAATGAAATTTACATGAGCTCAGAAATATATCTTGGGGTAAATGAAAATGTACGAAATAGTTGAAAGATAATACATAAATACATATGTCACTGTAACACCGTAAGTTACAACATGACAGAATTTTGCGGAATTTTACGATGTATATTCATTCTACCATATAAGGAAATGTGAATTCTAAATATGGAATGATTAACACCCTCTAATAACTCAGACAATACACCATCGCATCGACCTCCGCTACATGTCAATCAATACTCCTGCTGTTCTGTCTTTGTGCATACTTTGAGGTATTCTTGTAATATCCTCATATTGTGTCATGCCTCAAAGTGTTGATCTATATAACAAAATTGACATTGTTTTCAATGATGAAATTTGATGATATCAGGAATATAGGTACGAATGCACAGTGGTGAATCTACAAATCTCAGTTTTCAGATTCCACCTGAACAGGAAGTGACAATGATATTTATACAAGACATGATGCAAAAACAATGAGGTTCTCAGTAATATTTAAATATTTAATGAATAATTTTGTTTCTGGGTTAATATCATGGTTCCTTATATAATAAGACATAAATTGAAAATTATACATGCAAGTCACACTAAAATTGAGTTATTGCGACCAAAAAAATCAGAGACAACAACGAGGAGGGGGAACAGACCATTTTCTCTTATAAATTTCAAACCTTATTCTACCTAAAATTTATTGTTTGTCCTCACATTTTTTGACCAAACATTAAAAAAAAATGCTGCTAAACCGCACAAGATTTTAATGAGACATGAGAGGAACTGACTATTATTGAATAAAGTCAGATTAAGGAAGTAACATTTGAAAAAAATATTAAAATCCAACCTACCCACTGTTTTTAAAGTGCATGTTATCAAAACCTGATTTTGTTTTTTAACCTAAAACAAAGATATAAATAAGAGATATAATCCATTGTTTTTATCAGATCGCAGATCAAGTCATTTTTTTCATTTCCTATTTACATGAGCTGAAAGCCTTACCTGTTTCCATAAAACCTTAATTGATTGACTACTGTCATTTTGCAAATTAAAGTTTTACAGCTCTACAATGAAACAGCTGCAGTAAAGCAATTGAAACACAGGAAATACTTCTAGTTCTGCTACAGCCTAATAAATTGTGCCCTGTAATGTCACAGTACTAAAAGACAGTCGCAGTAATCAAACAAAAATGTGTACACAGCAAAAAACAACAACAAAGTATTACCCAATGTAAATAATCATGAATGTCATTTGCATATTTTTGTTTAAATATAAATGTCATCAATAATAGGAAAATGTTTATGAACATGCAAACAATCACCATTACAGAAATAACTTGTAAACGAAACGAGAGAGCTAAATAACATCAACAATTGCAGTTTACGTTCCAAGAAATAAAATCATCCCATAATACATTGCATGAAGAATGATAAGAAAACTGTGTGCAGAGCATACAAGATAAATATCAGTAATAACATTATATCTTGGTCACATAGATAAGTAATGATACTCTAGGGGGACAGTCTCCAGGGATTATAGATTGTATATACTGATTGAATGTGAGAAACTATAATACTACTTAGATATCAAGTTAAATTACAGATAGGTATAAAAACTAAACTGGCAGCAAAGGGCTTTTATTCAATATTGAGGTCATCATATTTTAAGAAATTAGTAAATAAAATAAATATAATGAACACTGACATATTGTGAGAGTTATACACCTCCCATTATATGAATCAACATATAATATTAGAAAACACATGCAATCATACAAAGTTATGAATTATTATGCTTATTAGGGAATTAATATGAAGAGATTTTTTACCCCAAACTAATAAGGTTTTTACATTGTCCTAGAGCATCTTTGTACTAAGTTTCATTGAAATGGAATAATTAGTACTTTAGATATCAGTGTGAAAGTTGGAAATTGGTTAATTATGCAAATTAGGTAATTAATATGCACAAATATTTACCGAAAACTAATTGGGTCTTTGCATAATTCTAGAGTCATTGAAATGTGATGATTAGTACTTTAGATATCAGTAGAAAAGCGGAAAATTAATTATGCAAATTAGGTAATTAATATGCACAATTATTTACCCCAAAACTAATCAGGTCTCTGCATAGTTCTAAAGGAGCTATGTACCAATGCAATGATTAGTACTTGAGATACCCGTGGAAAAGCAGAAAATTAACTAATTATGCAAATTAGGTGATTAATATGCACAAATATTTATCCGAAACAATCAATCTCTGCATAGTCCTTGAGTATGTAAGTACCAAGTTTCATTGAAATGTAATGCTCACTACTTATATCAAATGCTGAAAATTAATTAATTATGCAAATTAGGTAATTAATATGTACTGATATTACCATAAAAACTATCAGGTCTGTGCAGTGTCATATGACATCTATGTACCAAGTTTCATTGAAATGTGATGATTAGTACTTGAGATATCAGTGGAAAAAACGAAAATTGACTAATCATTATGCAAATTAGGTAATTAGTATCCACAGATTATTACCAAAAACTAATCAAAACCTAGCATTAGTTCAGAGCATCTATGTACAAAGTTTCATCAAAATCCAATGAGTGGTTGTTTAAATATCAGTGGAACAGTCATGGAACCGCTAAAAATTAGCTAATTATCATGCAAATTAGATAATTAATATGCACGGATTTTTACCAAAAACTAATCAAATCTGTGCATATGTTCAGAGCATCTATGTATCAAGTTTCATCAAAATTCAATGAGTGGTTCTTCAGATATCAGTGGAACAGTCATAGAACAGCTAAAAATTAGCTAATTATCATGCAAATTAGGTAATTAACGAGCATGGATTTTTACCAAAACCTAATCAAATCTGCGCATTGGCCCAGGGCATCTATGCACCAAGTTTCATCAAAAACCGATGTATGGTTCTTGAGATAGCAGTGGAACAGTCGGACACATACACACATACATTAATTGGAGTTTAATTAAACTCAATTACAATGCAATACAATGGAGAATTGCACTTTAATTAAGTTTAATTAAACTAGAGTTGAATAGCCCGTGACTGAACATAGAAATGTTTGCGAAGCTTAGGTTTAGTATCGAAGTAAGGTATGGTATAATTATATTAATATTTATATAACGTGAACCATACCTTCCCCGATACTAAACCTAAGCTTCGCAAACCTGACTTAAAGTCGATTAAATATTAATATAAATTATGAAACATTGTGAGCCACCAATTTGGGGCTCCACTTGTACAAAGGGCTCCACTTTGTTTGTGTATGTCTACGTCTACGTCTACACTTTGTTTTAAACAGCAAACAATGTGGAGCCCGAGTGCAAGGCTCCACTTTCAGGAGGGGCTTCACATCGTTGGTGTGAAAACAGGCCAATGGCTCCACATTTCATGGTTTACCAATGCACACACACACACACACACACACACACACACAGACACACTAACTGCAAAGACTCCCATTATGTGCTTCGCACATGGGAGTCAAAAATACAGGTTATCCTTTGTCAGTATTAAAGGGGCACCTTCCAGTTAAGTCTAATCTCACAACAAATTTACTTTCTGGATTAAAATAACAATGGATAACAAAAGATTAACATTGTAAACAACATAAACAATAGTGTCCCATGATTCTTTGGTGCAATCCATGGGATTGAGCAGTTCCCCTTTAAAGGTTCTATTTAAACAGTGTCCACCACCCAAAATACACCAAAACCAAACCACATCTTGCAAACCTCTGTATTTCTATTTGAGTTTACAAGATATTTTTTATAATGTGTGGAACAATGTATATAACAACATTAGAGAACACATTATTTTACATTAATGACTCGGTATACCCACCCCAACAATTGGTAAATGACACACAATGGCACAAATGACACCTGCTGTTACAGTGCATCCCTTAAAGGCTTTTTATTTTGCTTACAAACACCACAAAGTTTTTTTTGTATAAAATATGTCAATATTAGAAATAAGCAGGAAGCTGGTTCTTAATATCCAACTGTGCTGTAAGTACATAACTGAAAAGATGAAAAACACAATATGGCCAAAATTCTCTTTTTAACAATTAATACAATAAATGCAATATTATGTTGATATATGCTTCTAATAGAGCAAATATGCTCTTTATTAGCATTTGATTGTAATATTGTTAAGCTAAAACCAGTGAAGCCAATATAATGATACAGACAAATATTATTTTTTTATTGTGGTAATAAATTGCTAATGTATGCTATTCCTATGGGCTAAGGCAATAATCAATATGCAATGTTTGTCGTAATTTTAATTATTTATGAACGCTATGCAAGTATATAAATGCTCAGTGAAAGTATTTACATACTAATAAATTAAATTATTTCTATCAGGTGTTTTCAAATATGTAATTAAATAACAAAATATAGCATGTTTCATAAAAGAATTGTATTTACTTACATATGTGTAATATTAAAATTTATCACCTAATTATGTATTAAGCTAAATATAAATCAGTATTAATAATGTGCAAAATCTGAGTGGCAAGTATTAAGTGTATGTTTTTAAAATACCGTCACTAATGTAACATAAAAACAATTAACCTTTACACCGCACCCTCTACTATAATGGAATAAACCAATTCCTAACAAATGCTTGATGATAATCTGGTTTTCAATGAAAAGAAATTCTGAATTTTGACCAAGCATACAGCAACAAAAAGGCAATAGGAAATAATATAATGGGTATAACAAATAACCAGATGGTCCAACTAAAAGTCTGAACTATAAAATATAAATGTCATATATAACTTGTGGTATACAAACATTAAATGACATACCTGTACTTGAAGTGATTTATCACACTAGCTCCATACTAACATAAATCACACCATTTATTGACAGTTACTCCCTAAGTATGCTAGCTGATCACAATAACATTACACATATGGTCTGCTAATTTCACAATCACAATCTTGTTTGTAGATACTTTCCTCCAGTAAATAACCAAACATGTAATTATGGACAGTGAGGGCTCCCTTCTGTTATTTAGTGGTGATGACACAATTTATAATTTTTTTCAAAATGGCATACAAACATACATACAACTTGGGGTAGTATGAAGTTCAAATGGATGACATGTCAATCAGTCTAGTTAATTCCTGAGTACAAATTCAATTTAAATGGGTTAATAATAATTAGATAATCAATATGCATGTTTTTCAACATTAAACGAATCATGTCTGTGGATTACCTCAATGAACCAAATGAATTATTATACAAATTAAGAAATTATTATGCATAGAGTTTGGTTGGAAAGCTATGAATTATTATGCAAATTACGTAATTATTATGGATGTATATAAACCCCAGACTAATTAGATCATCACATTGTCTTAAAAGTATATATGTACCAAGATTCATTGAAATAAGTACTTGAGATATTAATGGAAAGACTGAAAACTGACTAATTATTATGCAAATAAGCTAATTGATAGGCACACATTTTAATTGTCCTAAAGCGACTATGTACCAAGTGTCATTGAAAGGGAATAATTAGTGCCCGAGTGTGAAAGCTGAAAATTAGCTAATTATAAAAATTAGGTAATTAATATGCACAGATTTTAACCCCAAACAAATCAGGTCTGTGCTTTGTCGCACAGCATCTACCATGGGTGGTGTTTTAAATAGTGGGCGATGTTTTGGTCCACACATTGCCTGACTACAATAACAAACATTTTAACAGACCCCAATTTTGTCGTCTGACATCATGCATCTAGCATGCTATTTCAAATATGACGCTAAAAATAATTCACAGTGAAGTCGCAAGGCGTTGGAGAAAATGTGACACAAACAAATATTCTCTTGGTATACTCATTTGTAGGAATATTGGCCCTGAAAAGGTTTGGTTTGGTTTCAGTTGTAATAAAATTATAGTATATGTACATTTATACGATGTTGACATCAAATGAAGAGTTTTGTAATATTCCCAGATTTTATTTGTCTGGGCCTGGGAATGAAATCACAAAGCGATCCAGAGAGACGTAGAGATCAACATAATATAAAATATGATCGCATTATTTTGTGAATATACATCATGCAAGGTCTCAGAAAATGTTTAGAGAGATTAATGTTTTGCGTACACAAAATATAATCCTGCAAAGTATAAATTCAAAGTGATTTAATACATTGGTACAGAGGTTGCATTTTACGTGAACAAGAACATGCACTAAGAAGGAAAAGCAAGCCAAAGTTGAAACGGGGTGTATCATGGACTTGGTACAACATATACACTGCGACAACTGAGTGATCAACGACATTATTTTGGGACGCAGCACGGCGATGCTACTGAAAGTCAAGAACATTTTTTAAATACTTGTGATTCAATGTTCCAATGGTGAAGTATTTTATTCAAAATGAAGTGAATATGTAATATAAACAATACAATAATATACCATACAATGTGTAATGTTAAATTTTACTATAAGATAATAAACTCTGGGCAGCACACTTTGATTGCATTATTCATGGACATTTCGACTGAAGTCTAATAACCATGTGTTTGAATTATGTGCGACAATGGGCAATGGCCTCCAGAGAACACTGATATTTAAATTCGATATAGTTCTTATCATTTGTTCAAAAAATCTTTTAACTGTCACAAATACCATCAACACGAAGAGTTAACTGAAAGGGAACGTCTTTTTGACAAAAAACATGTCAATACGAGATTATCTGTGTAAGGTTAGATTTATAGAACGTACATGACCACTAAACTCTGTTTTTTTAATAATCATGTCGCATGTGAAACGCAGAGGACATTTTAGTTCGCCCATTGCTTGTTTACTGATCTTGAACTTTTTGACTGGAATGTAATACAAACAAAGAATAAACATTATGGGTGGTCCTACCATTGCCATTGTTTTTACTCCATTGCTTTTATCAACGCAGGGTTGTTTTCCCAGACAAGATGTACTTCGTAATATCTGCCATAACATCGCCCTGGGCGATCTTTTAGTCAACACATTTCTAAACAAAAATCAAATCCTCCATAAGATCGCCCAGGGCGGGTATCAGTCGAATTCTGTATATACTAAGTTTCATTGTAATGCAAAGATTGGCTTTTGAAAATCAGAGAATGGTATAGATGAGTTCGGCCACCCCCTACTATTCAATCACGTAAAGGCCCATAACCCATCAAACACCACCCCTAGTATTCAATCACATAAAGGCTCATGACCAATCAAACACCACCCCCTAGTATTCAATACTTTAAAGGCCCATAACCCATCAAACACTCCTCCCTAGTATTCAATCACATAAAGGCCCATAACCCATCAAACACCACCCCTAGTATTCAATCACATAAAGGCCCATAACCCATCAAATGCCACCCCTAATATTCAATCACATAAAGGCCCATAACCCATCAAACACCACCCCTAGTATTCAATCACATAAAGACCCATAACTCATCAAACACCACTGCCTAGTATTCAATCACATAAATGCCCATAACCCATCAAACACCACCCCTAGTATTCAATCACATAAAGGCCCATAACCCATCAAACACCACCCCTAGTATTCAATCACATAAAGACCCATAACCCATCAAACACCACCCCTAGTATTCAATCACATAAAGGCCCATAGCCCATCAAACACCATCCCTAGTATTCAATCACATAAAGGCCCATAACCCATCAAACACCACCCCTAATATTCAATCACATAAAGGCCCATAACCCATCAAACACCACCCCTAGTATTCAATCACATAAAGACCCATAACCCATCAAACACCACCCCTAGTATTCAATCACATAAAGACCCATAACCCATCAAACACCACCCCCTAGTATTCAATCACATAAAGGCCCATAACCCATCAAACACCACCCCTAGTATTCAATACCTTAAAGGCCCATAACCCATCAAACACCACCCCTAGTATTCAATCACATAAAGGCCCATAACCCATCAAACACCACCCCTAGTATTCAATCACATAAAGACCCATAACCCATCAAACACCACCCCCTAGTATTCAATCACATAAAGGCCCATAACCCATCAAACACCACCCCTAGTATTCAATCACATAAAGGCCCATAACCCATCAAACACCACCCCTAGTATTCAATCACATAAAGACCCATAACCCATCAAACACCACTGCCTAGTATTCAATCACATAAAGGCCCATAACCCATCAAACACCACCCCCTAGTATTCAATCACATAAAGGCCCATAACCCATCAAACACCACCCCTAGTATTCAATCACATAAATGCCCATAACCCATCAAACACCACCCCCTAGTATTCAATCACATAAAGGCCCATAACCCATCAAACACCACCCCTAGTATTCAATCACATAAAGACCCATAACCCATCAAACACCACCCCTAGTATTCAATCACATAAAGGCCCATAGCCCATCAAACACCACCCCTAGTATTCAATCACATAAAGGCCCATAACCCATCAAACACCACCCCTAATATTCAATCACATAAAGACCCATAACCCATCAAACACCACCCCCTAGTATTCAATCACATAAAGGCCCATAACCCATCAAACACCACCCCTAGTATTCAATCACATAAAGACCCATAACCCATCAAACACCACCCCTAGTATTCAATCACATAAAGGCCCATAACCCATCAAACACCACCCCTAGTATTCAATCACATAAAGACCCATAACCCATCAAACACCACCCCCTAGTATTCAATCACATAAAGGCCCATAACCCATCAAACACCACCCCTAGTATTCAATCACATAAAGGCCCATAACCCATCAAACACCACCCCTAGTATTCAATCACATAAAGACCCATAACCCATCAAACACCACTGCCTAGTATTCAATCACATAAAGGCCCATAACCCATCAAACACCACCCCCTAGTATTCAATCACATAAAGGCCCATAACCCATCAAACACCACCCCTAGTATTCAATCACATAAATGCCCATAACCCATCAAACACCACCCCCTAGTATTCAATCACATAAAGGCCCATAACCCATCAAACACCACCCCTAGTATTCAATCACATAAAGACCCATAACCCATCAAACACCACCCCTAGTATTCAATCACATAAAGGCCCATAGCCCATCAAACACCACCCCTAGTATTCAATCACATAAAGGCCCATAACCCATCAAACACCACCCCTAATATTCAATCACATAAAGACCCATAACCCATCAAACACCACCCCTAGTATTCAATCACATAAAGACCCATAACTAATCAAACACCACTCCCTAATATTCAATCACATAAAGGCCCATAACCCATCAAACACCACCCCCTAGTATTCAATCACATAAAGGCCCATAACCCATCAAACACCACCCCCTAATATTCAATACCTCAAAGGCCCATAACCCATCAAACACCACCCCCTAGTATTCAATCACATAAAGGTCCATAGCCCATCAAACACCACTCCCTAGTATTCAATCACATAAAGGCCCATAACCCATCAAACACCACTCCCTAGTATTCAATCACTTAAAGGCCCATAACCCATCAAACACCACCCCTAGTATTCAATCACATAAAGACCCATAACCCATCAAACACCACCCCTAGTATTCAATCACATAAATGCCCATAACCCATCAAACACCACCCCTAGTATTCAATCACATAAAGACCCATAACCCATCAAACACCACCCCTAGTATTCAATCACATAAAGACCCATAACCCATCAAACACCACCCCTAGTATTCAATCACATAAAGACCCATAACCCATCAAACACCACCCCTAGTATTCAATCACATAAAGACCCATAACTAATCAAACACCACTCCCTAATATTCAATCACATAAAGGCCCATAACCCATCAAACACCACCCCCTAGTATTCAATCACATAAAGGCCCATAACCCATCAAACACCACCCCCTAATATTCAATACCTCAAAGGCCCATAACCCATCAAACACCACCCCCTAGTATTCAATCACATAAAGGTCCATAGCCCATCAAACACCACTCCCTAGTATTCAATCACATAAAGGCCCATAACCCATCAAACACCACTCCCTAGTATTCAATCACATAAAGGCCCATAACCCATCAAACACCACCCCTAGTATTCAATCACATAAAGACCCATAACCCATCAAACACCACCCCTAGTATTCAATCACATAAATGCCCATAACCCATCAAACACCACCCCTAGTATTCAATCACATAAAGACCCATAACCCATCAAACACCACCCCTAGTATTCAATCACATAAAGACCCATAACCCATCAAACACCACCCCTAGTATTCAATCACATAAAGGCCTATAACTAATCAAACACCACCCCCTAGTATTCAATCACATAAAGGCCCATAACTAATCAAACACCACCCCCTAGTATTCAATCACATAAAGGCCCATAACCCATCAAACACCACCCCCTAGTATTCAATCACATAAAGGCCCATAACTAATCAAACACCACCCACTAGTATTCAATCACATAAAGGCCCATAACTAATCAAACACCACCCCTAGTATTCAATCACATAAAGGCCCATAACCCATCAAACACCACCCCCTAGTATTCAATCACATAAAGGCCCATAACTAATCAAACACCACCCCTAGTATTCAATCACATAAAGGCCCATAACCCATCAAACACCACCCCCTAGTATTCAATCACATAAAGACCCATAACTAATCAAACACCACCCCCTAGTATTCAATCACATAAAGGCCCATAACCCATCAAACACCACCCCCTAATATTCAATACCTCAAAGACCCATAACCCATCAAACACCACCCCTAGTATTCAATACCTTAAAGGCCCATAACCCATCAAACACCACCCCTAGTATTCAATCACATAAAGGCCCATAACCCATCAAACACCACCCCCTAGTATTCAATACCTTAAAGGCCCATAACTAATCAAACACCACCCCTAGTATTCAATCACATAAAGGCCCATAACCCAACAAACACCACCCCTAGTATTAGATCACATAAAGGCCCATAACCCATCAAACACCACCCCCTAGTATTCAATACCTTAAAGGCCCATAACTAATCAAACACCACCCCCTAATATTCAATACCTCAAAGGCCCATAACCCATCAAACACCACCCCTAGTATTCAATACCTTAAAGGCCCATAACCCATCAGACACCACCCCTAGTATTAGATCACATAAAGGCCCATAACCCATCAAACCCCACCCCCTAGTATTCAATACCTTAAAGGCCCATAACCCATCAAACACCACCCCCTAGTATTCAATCACATAAAGGCCCATAACCCATCAAACACCACTCCCTAGTATTCAATCACATAAAGGCCCATAACCCATCAAACACCACCCCCTAGTATTCAATCACATAAAGGCCCATAACCCATCAAACACCACCCCCTAATATTCAATACCTCAAAGGCCCATAACCCATCAAACACAACTTCCTAGTATTCAATCAAATAAAGGCCCATAACCCATCAAACGCCACCCCTAGTATTCAATCACGTAAAGGCCCATAACCCATCAAACACCACCCCTAGTATTCAATCACATAAAGACCCATAACCCATCAAACACCACTGCCTAGTATTCAATTACATAAAGGCCCATAACCAATCAAACACCATCCCTAGTATTCAATCACATAAAGACCCATAACCCATCAAACACCACCCCTAGTATTCAATCACATAAAGGCCCATAACCCATCAAACACCACCCCTAGTATTCAATCACATAAAGGCCCATAACCCATCAAACGCCACCCCTAATATTCAATCACATAAAGGCCCATAACCCATCAAACACCACCCCTAGTATTAGATCACATAAAGGCCCATAACCCATCAAACACCACCCCTAGTATTCAATCACATAAAGGCCCATAACCCATCAAACACCACCCCTAGTATTCAATCACATAAAGGCCCATAACCCATCAAACACCACCCCTAGTATTCAATCACATAAAGGCCCATAACTCATCAAACACCACCCCTAGTATTAGATCACATAAAGGCCCATAACCCATCAAACACCACCCCTAGTATTCAATCACATAAAGGCCCATAACCCATCAAACACCACTGCCTAGTATTCAATCACATAAAGGCCCATAACCCATCAAACACCACCCCTAGTATTAGATCACATAAAGGCCCATAACCCATCAAACACCACCCCTAGTGTTCAATCACATAAAGGCCCATAACCCATCAAACACCACTGCCTAGTATTCAATCACATAAAGGCCCATAACCCATCAAACACCACCCCTAGTATTCAATCACATAAAGGCCCATAACCCATCAAACACCACCCCTAGTATTCAATCACATAAAGGCCCATAACCCATCAAACACCACCCCTAGTATTCAATCACATAAAGGCCCATAACCCATCAAACACCACCCCTAGTATTCAATCACATAAAGGCCCATAACCCATCAAACACCACTGCCTAGTATTCAATCACATAAAGGCCCATAACCCATCAAACACCACCCCCTAGTATTCAATCACATAAAGGCCCATAACCCATCAAACACCACCCCTAGTATTCAATCACATAAAGGCCCATAACCCATCAAACACCACCCCTAGTATTCAATCACAGAAAGGCCCATAACCCATCAAACACCACTGCCTATTATTCAATCACATAAAGGCCCATAACCCATCAAACACCACCCCCTAGTATTCAATCACATAAAGGCCCATAACCCATCAAACACCACCCCTAGTATTCAATCACATAAAGGCCCATAACCCATCAAACACCACCCTTAGTATTCAATCACATAAAGGCCCATAACCCATCAAACACCACCCCTAGTATTCAATCACATAAAGGCCCATAACCCATCAAACACCACCCCCTAGTATTCAATCATGTAAAGGCCCATAACCCATCAAACACCATCCCTAGTATTCAATCATGTAAAGGCCCATAACCCATCAAACACCGCCCTTAGTATTCAATCGCATAAAGGCCCATAACCCATCAAACACCACCCTTAGTATTCAATCACATAAAGGCCCATAACCCATCAAACACCACCCACTAGTATTCAATCACATAAAGGCCCATAACCCATCAAACACCACCCTTAGTATTCAATCACATAAAGGCCCATAACCCATCAAACACCACCCCTAGTATTCAATCACATAAAGGCCTATAACCCATCAAACATCACCCTTAGTATTCGCATAAAGGCCCATGACCCATCAAACACCTCCCCTAGTATTCAATCATGTAAACGCCCACAACCCATCAAACACCACCCCTAGTATTCAATCACATAAAGGCCTATAACCAATCAAACACCATCCCTAGTATTCAATCACATAAAGGCCCATAACCCATCAAACACCACCCTTAGTATTCAATCACATAAAGGCCCATAACCAATCAAACACCACCCCTAGTATTCAATCATGTAAAGGCCCATGCCAAGAGCTTTAAATCAACAGTTGGAGTCAGACAAGGGTGCAACCTTAGCCCTCTTTTTAATATTTTCTTAAATGATCTACCTGACTGTTTCAACTCTGAAAACTGTGACTCCCCCATTCTCGATAATTTAAAAGTAAGTTGTTTCCTATATGCAGATGATGTTGTCATTTTATCTAAATCTGCTAAGGGGCTACAAAACTGTTTAGACAACTTAAAAATATATACGTCAAAATGGCGCCTGGCTGTTAATACAGATAAAATAAAGGTTATTGTATTCAATAAATCAAACAGAGCCCTGAACAATAATATATTCTTCTCCGCTGAAAAAGAAATTGCCATTGTTAATTAAGCAAATCAATTACCTTGGCATAACTTTAAGTGCTGATGGCAAACATAAAGAGGATATCAATAATTTAAAAAAATAAAGGGATGAAAGCAGTCATGTGACCAAATTTGCCGAGTTCGTAGTTTTTCGCCCATAAAAAAATAACTAAGGCAAAAACATAAGGTTTTTCAGCGTTTTTGTAATAAAGACATTATTCTCTATCAATAATCCGCCCAAAACAGGAACATTTCTACTATTGTGTTTTTTCGACGTTTTTCGAAAAACCTGCATTGGGCTGCAAAAGTAGAACATTCCAGAAGTGGTGAAACGGAAGAGCCGAATTTAATGCGTAAAAATAGAATTTTTACCTCTATGTGGCCAACCAATGGCTGGACACGAAACGTTTGCGATCGTTGCCAAATAGCCCCGGTCCATCACCTGGCGATGCTCTTTCGTTTCACCCCCTCCAAAATGTTCTACTTTCGCAGCCTAATTGCATGTTTTTCGAAAAACATCGAAAAAGCACAATAATTAGTAGAAATGTTCCTGTTTTGGGCAGATTATTGATAGAGAATAATGTCTTTATTACAAAAATGCTGAAAAACCATGAGTTTTTGCCTTAGTTATTTTTTTATGGGCGAAAAAATACGAACTCAGCAAATTTGGTTGCACAACTTCCCTCTATCATATACACCCAGCGACACCGATGCCAACTGACTGTGCCTTCATCCCTTGTCTATTTCTTACACTAGATACCAGCCGATGCCCCCCCCCCCCCCCCCCCGGCTCATTGAGACTGCGTACAGTTGATTATAGTTCCTGGGTTCCCTGTGATCCTGGTGGAAAACATTGCAATAAAGCACACTCAAACAACGAATCACACAAATCCCAGTCCCTGGTGATGTCCATCAAAACAAAAGTAAGATCATTACCGTTCAGACGAGAGAAAAAACATTGTTGAAATGCGTGACGTCACTATGACATCAAGGTTGGCAGCAGGCGGCGAGGAGCCTTGGTTTTCGCTGGTTCCCGGCGCCCCTTGCGGATTGCAAGTAGAAGTGGCTTAATATGAATATAAGTAAATGTACAGTTCAGATCTTTGCTTCTTACATAAAGAGATAACTCACATTATAAATAGATTGTTTACACACATCTTTACCCTGTAAGGGAACCAGCCAACACGGCATTGAGGGGTGAAGGGCGCCCGCTTGAGTTAGATTTCTTAGGTAAAAAAGATCGCCACTGAGAATAGCTTTATAAATGTGCATAATAAATGAAATTATCATCATATTACTAAAAAAAATATTATTTACCAAGGTATAATTTAGATGATTTGAAAAATTCGATATAAAGTACAAGAAACAATCACATGACTGTATCACGTGATACAAATCACCTGACTGTCAGCAGTAAAGTATAAAGCGGGCAACAACAGAACTGGTAAGCCGAACATGAAAACTAATTGGATATATGTTGCAGCATTTACTGTGTTATTCTGTTCGGGTTTGGCGCATTCTGACTACGGTAAGTTAGTAGCTGTATGGAAAATACGGGGGAGTCACTGGGTTACTGATCTAGTGAGCATTACGTGGGAGAACAATCCGCCATCTTTGCGAAATAATACACTGCCATGTTTACTATAATAATAAACACGAAAATCTACTACAGAGAGTAATTTTATGGCTGTAAAACAAAAACAGAAATATTACTTCACGCAACTAATATCACAAATATCACATTAAAGTGCCTGTGCAATGCCCACCCTCACGTTTCCCATTTTAGATCTGTATCCCACTGAAATGGGCAGTTATTGATTTTTTTGCTTAAAGCATGGATCTAGAAGCCGTACCTACACACGAATTGGTGACGTCACAAAATACATGACCTTCAATCGGGGTCGTTTCCTCGGTATATACAAATTACAATAAAGATACTTAAGACATTACACATAAGGTAAAATAAATCATGTGACAAAAAAAATGTCAATATAATGATAATAACGGTAATAAATCCTAGCTTAACAGTTGAACAGAACGATCATATAGTCAGTCGGGTGACGCCGAGGGTCACGCACTTGTTGCAAAATGGCCGTGTGGTTGAAACTGGGTCATGGCGTGACGGGCGAGGAAGACATCATTAAACACTCTCAAAATCACAATAAAACGGGGAAGTGGTTGCATATTACGGCGTAGCTAACATGGGAAATAAAAAAACGCCCATTACAAACGACATGGGTTCGAATCACACGAGATACACACTCACCAGAACCGAAGCAATCAGAAACGAGCAATCGTTTTGGCTTTTCCGTTCAACTCATCGGAACACTGGAGTAGTTAGAAAAATGAACACCACTTAACGACCAACGTCGTGGCGTGGTACACAAGCGTGCCATCAAAATAAAACAAAATTAGCTTGAAAAGACAGTGGGTTCGAGTCCCGCTCAGAGCTACCGTAAAAACGTAAATCAAATAAACTGAAATCTCTCAAACCGTAAACAAGTAAGCAAAGAACGTCGCGAAAAAATAATAAACCTCACAAAACTCCACCGTACAAAACTGAATGAATAAATAATAAAATAACTAACGTCTTAAACTGGATGACGAGCAATTTGTTCAACAGTTTCCAGTCAAAAGAGATAAACAAGACCCAAGTCAAGGTAAGTTTTGTTAAAATGTCGATGGCGTTCCCTATAGGGTGTTATGAAAACATAAACGGAGCCAAAAACGCCGAACGGACCCAAAAAATGCCGAACGAACCCAAAAAAGTACAGAACGGACCCAAACGGACCCAAATAAGTACAGAACGGACCCAAACGGAACCAAATAAATACAGAACAGACCCAAACAGGCCCAAAACAATACAGAACGGACCCAAAAGAAACGAAAAACATGCAACATGTATTGGAACCGAAAGTGAGCCCTCAACGTCCGAGGTCATACCCTTCTAAATACAGGCCCTGGCCGGTTAATAATTTAGTAGATATACATGTAGATCTATTAACTGAACAAAATAAAATGTAAACATATTTGTTATGTTGCTTGTCAGAATAATAAATAAATTAAGGGCCATAAGCTGAGTTTGGTGTATTTTTGTTATGGTTCGGTTGTTAATTTATATTGTACAAATAATAATAAATAATAAAGATAATTTATTGCATCCTTAGAAATACAGTGTTTCCATCAGTTTATAGCAACAAAAGTGAGATATAAAAAAAATAACAAAATAACTATAGCAAATAATAAAAGAAAGATTTTAGTGTTTTTGTTAAGTATCTTTCTCGTTTCTCATTAAGAACGAGCTGTGTATAAATTCTCCAACAAGTTTGATTACATTTTTGTTAGAATTTTTCATTAAGTATGTAAATTTCTGTTGGTCAGTTTTGGTTCCATCAGGAAACATTATATTTAATAATATATCCATTCGCAATGTGTGATATTTTGGGCATTTGATGTGGAGATGCATTTCATCTTCTATGTCTGCTAAAGTACATTGTTTACAAATCCTGTTTTCCAAAGTAATTTTAGGTTGGGCATGTCTACTCTTTTCTATTGCTAGGCTGTGATTACTGGTTCGGAATCTAGAGACGGAAATTCTGTGTTTTAGATTCAGTATAGTTAAGTAACTTTCAAATGATGTTCTTATGAACTATGACCGGGTACAAAAAATCCTGCTGTAACGCGTTTCTCAGTACAGCCATGGCAAAAATATTGATTTGCAAGTATTTGCGAATTTATTTGCCACCTTGTTTAAAATCGGAATTAAATGTGTATAGCTCCACACAGTCTTCAAAACTAACAATGCTCAAAGAGGCAATATGGATAACTTTGGGCATTTTGGACCAGTTTTCAAAATCGTCATTTGATACTGCATTCGTTCGTAATCAACAATATTTGATTTTTCGTGAAATAAAAATCTACTGTTTGAAGCGATCTTAGAAGTATTCGTTGGCCAAAGAAAGGAAAAAATCGAGTGCGCGTGCGTACTATCAGTTTGATATACCTATACGTATAGGCAAATCTTTTGGCACATGCGCACTCGATTTTTTCCGTTCTTTGGCGAACGAATACTTCTAACTTCGCTACAAAAAGTGGAATTTTACTTCACGATAAAGCATATATTTTTGATTATGAACGAATACAGTATCAAAAGACAAATTTTAAAAACTGGTCCAAAATTGCCCAAAGTTATCTATATTGCCTCTTTAAATCCTGCGCCCCTGTAACACTTTATATTTAGTTTCACAGCGAAAATAGTATTGTTACTGCACACATTACGCTATTTGGCGTCCTTTTAAGTAAGCTCTAGATTGATCAACAGAAACCATATAACTGGATCGGCGGGAGTGACACAACTAAAGTCAGTGCATGCAAAATTACTAGTTATTCGGTGAATTATTGTTCGAACAAAACAGATTGTCCCCGTGACCGTATTGATAAACACGCACAGCATAGCATGTTTTTTTTTTATAATCGGCCAAATTTCATAAGGACGTCACTAGTACTAGCCGGACCATAAGAAAAATAGCCATCAGACTCAGCTTATGCCCCTTTATATCATCCTAACGAACGCGTTTTTTAGAATTGCAACCTTATTTTAGTATCTGTACCGATTTTACTAGTGTCATATTCCATGGCCCCATAGCAATAACGTAAATGAAACACACAATATTTCAAGATAATAAATGATTGATTTCTACATTACCCTTTTCTGGGAAATGCAGTAAAATGGTACGTATTCTTATTGCTAAAGTAGAACAAAATGTCAAGTAGGTGCCTTTGCAATCATATTATACGTTTAGCTCTGTTTCCACGAATAGTCCTGTTTATGTCAAAAAAACGGCAACTGAAAAAACTCATCAAAACTACAGTATTTATTTCACAAGTACCGCTTTTATAAAATGTTTTCCTTGAATATGTGATGTTATTTTTCCTAGTTACCATTCTGCTGATTCTCTACGTGAAACAAGTCTGAAATCGGTCCATCTAAATTAGAAACAAAGACTCAACGTCTGGCCGTTCCTTGATTACAGTATTTTGACCAAGCATAGTAAAATGTATTGTCCTTAGATGAGTTGTTGAACTTTACAAACATCTTCTATAATTTTATTCAGCTTCTTGGTCACATTCTCACCATTCAAGACAACACAAATATAGATAATTATGGTTCATGTAATCGGAAATTATCAAAATAAATCATTGGTTTGATTATTCATACATTTAGTTATATTTCCGAATTGTATGATCAAAACCAGAAAGAATTTCACGTCGTGAACGGCAAGTCTTTATTGCATAGTTGGGCATGTATAAGAAGGAATCTTAATGTCTCGCCAATGTGCCTTGACAAATATAACGACATAAATGAACGAAATGCAACAATGCCGTCAGTCTACGTGGCGGAGTCGTGTTTTGTGTGTAGCGGGGGAAGGGGGTCTAGTTACGATTTGCTGGTGTAATTTCATGTATGCTCATTCATTGCGAACATATTTCTGTGTAATTTCAGCATATTAACGAGAAGGGTCTATGAATAACCAAACGTAACACAGAATAGCATAATGCAAATAAACAAACTCTTTAATGAGCAATCTTGAATACATTGTACTAACAGGAACACAAAAAAATACATTTTGACAAGCTCAACACATGAAATTGACCTTAGTTTATCATTTTGTTATACAATACACCAAACTCAGCTTATGGCCCTTAATTTATTTATTATTCTGACAAGCAACATAACAAATATGTTTACATTTTATTTTGTTCAGTTAATAAATCTACATGTATATCTACTAAATTATTAACCGGCCAGGGCCTGTATTTAGAAGGGTATGACCTCGGACGTTGAGGGCTCACTTTCGGTTCCAATACATGTTGCATGTTTTTCGTTTCTTTTGGGTCCGTTCTGTATTGTTTTGGGCCCGTTTGGGACCGTTCTGTATTTATTTGGGTCCGTTTGGGTCCGTTCTGTACTTATTTGGGTCCGTTCTGTACTTTTTTGGGTTCGTTCGGCATTTTTTGGGTCCGTTCGGCGTTTTTGGCTCCGTTTATGTTTTCATAACACCCTTCTCTATATTACGAAAACAATTCAGGCTACAGACGAATATCTTCTGTGGTGTTGTGGAATTTATACTGTGTCTGCGGAATTGTTGATTGAGGGTTCGAAGCCAGCTGTTAACATTTTGTTAGAAAGTTTCACAATTAAATCAAATATCCAATGATACCAGTATATTTATTTCATTATTTTAACAACTTGCAATGGTGTTAGTTGGTCAAACACGAGTTCTTACACCTAAATATGTTTCAAATATTTATCCACACATTTATTCTCTCAATTTAACAACCTTGTAGAGGTGGAAATTAATTAAACAACAGGTATTTACTCACAAATATAATGGTCAATATTTGTCCATACATTCATTCTGTCAATTTAAGAACTTGTAATTGTTGGAATTAATCAAATGAGAGTTGTCTACACCAAAATATTTGTCCACACATTTATTCTCTCAATTTAACAACTTGTAATGATGTAAAATAATTAAACGAGAGCTGTCTACACCAAAATAAGTCTAAAATATTTGTCCGCACATTTATTCTCTCAACTTAACAAATTGTAATGATGTAAAATAATTAAACGAGAGCTGTCTACACCAAAATAAGTCTAAAATATTTGTCCGCACATTTATTCTCTCAATTTAACAACTTGTAATGGTGTAAAATTATTAAATGAGAGCTGTCTACACCAAAATAAGTCTAAAATATTTGTCCACACATTTATTCTCTCAATTTAACAACTTGTAATGGTGTAAAATAATTAAACGAGAGCTGTCTACACCAAAATAAGTCTAAAATATTTGTCCACACATTTATTCTCTCAATTTAACAACTTGTAATGGTGTAAAATAATTAAACGAGAGCTGTCTACACCAAAATAAGTCTAAAATATTTGTCCGCACATTTATTCTCTCAATTTAACAACTTGTATTTGTGGGAATTAATCAAACGAGAGCTGTCTACACCAAAATAAGTCTAAAATATTTGTCCACACATTTATTCTCTCAATTTAACAACTTGTAATGGTGTAAAATAATTAAACGAGAGCTGTCTACACCAAAATAAGTCTAAAATATTTGTCCGCACATTTATTCTCTCAATTTAACAACTTGTAATGGTGTAAAATAATTAATTGAGAGCTGTCTACACCAAAATAAGTCTAAAATATTTGTCCGCACATTTATTCTCTCAATTTAACAACTTGTAATGGTGTAAAATAATTAAACGAGAGCTGTCAACACCAAAATAAGTCTAAAATATTTGTCCACACATTTATTCTCTCAATTTAACAACTTGTATTTGTGGGAATTAATCAAACGCGAGTTGTTTACACCAAAATAAGACTCAAATATTAGTCCATACATTTATTCTCTCAATTTAACAACTTGTAATGGTGTAAAATAATTAAACGAGTTGTCTACACCAAAATTAATCTCAAATACTGTGAAAGGGTTAATTATTCACTGGGTTTTAATTTCGCTTATTTCGCTGACTGCAAAAATGCGCTAAATTAATACCCAGTGAATATGTAAAATTTAGCATAGAACACATTATCTAAATAATAAAACCGTGAATTTAAAACCCACTGAATATGCCTGAAATGCTAAATCAGCGAAATTTAAACCCAGTGAAAATTAACCATTTTACAGTATTTGTCCACACATTTATTGTCACAATTTAACCACTTGTTAATAGTGGAAATTACTTAAACGCGACTTGTTTAATCAGTTGACATCAATGCAACTTACCCGCAGACAGTGCACAACAGAGTATCATTATTGAGCAAATATAAACAGGAACGTGTCTTGGCATTAGGTTTAGGGTCGGGTCAGGTATGGGCAACGGAATTATTAACAGGAACGTGTCTTGGCATTAGGGTTAGGGTCGGGTCAGGTATGGGCAACGCAAATGGCAAACACCCAATTGGCAAAATGTACACTAACGGGTTATGCCATGTATATAGTTTACACAAGTAAAAACACAAAATTGGCAATTTTTTGGACAATTGTAACTCAATAATAGAAGTATGTTGTATTTCTATATATATACACACTATATACTCTTATCAATTGCAAACACAACCAGTCAATCCATCGTGGTCTTGTGGGTCAGTTCTCTTCATAGTGATCAGGAGGAGCCGGGTTCAATTCCCTTGCCTGCCCATCTTTTTCTCGCAAACACTATTTGGCAATAAAGCTAAATATGACAACAAATTATTCAATTTGCATGACTACCCACATAGCTCAGTTGATTTGTACTATGTCAGCAATGTGAGCGATCGCTAGTTCGAATCCAGTATGTTTAGTTAGATTTTTGAATGCTAGTGAAGACAGTGCTCCTATGAAAGACATGAAAGACGTTAAAAACATAAACAACGGATTCAAAAACTCAAGTCAGAAAAACAGAACGCAAGAATACTACCTCACATGGAAGCCAGTCGAAGTCGATGAAGAAGAACACAGTTGACAGCTGTAGGTCACGTGCAACAACAGACACGAGGAGCATGGCTGCTCTCCAAATGGGTCCCTTCTTTTGTATTGACCCCCTAATGATTACTGATCCCCCTTTCTAACTCTTCCCCCAAAAATAATATATCGCCCCTTTTAAAATGTATTGACCCACAAATTAATGAAAATTCATGAGCACAGAAACTGCTACGTCATGAATAAATTAGCATAATTAAAAAAAAATTGCATAAAGTGTAGGTACGTCTTCTGGAGTCCTGCCATTGTTTCTGGATTTCCGACTCTCGCCGAAAGTGCGCCACCAAATGCCAAAATGTGAGAGGAAGTCATACCCCTGAGCCGTAATAACACTGGTCATTCAGTATACTTTTAAACGATATACATTTTTCAGTCAACGTTTTCTTTCTTTCTTTTTTTGTCCATTTTCTTTTTTTTTTGAGTGAGAGAGTTTTTAGATGTTTTAGATGTGAAGTATTCACACGTTTCTAATCAATCTGAAGGTGCGACATCAGTGGACGAAAGCCACTTAACCTCAGATTCATTTTTTGGAAAAACTGTCCTCGTCCATGAAAAAAACAACTAGGTTTAAAGAGAAACGCCGACAACATAAACCTGGCGCAACACTTTTGAAAGAAATAGATTCCAGACCATGATCACAGAGGCGGATTTCAGAAGAGAGAGAGACGTCGGGCAAGTGTTTCACATGAGTTGACTTTTTTGCGATCCTGATTATCGTTTTATAGAGACCATTTAGTCCCTGTTAAGTAAAAGGTAGCAATAATTTTGACAGTGACACAAAAACGAAGCGTCGGACAAACAGGAAATTACACAGCCCTTACACACTGCTAATTGTTTTCATTTTCGAAGGCTAAAAGTTTCTGAATTGTTTGGTGGTTTGTGTTGAATGTCAAATTCACACCTCTGTTCTTTATTTTACCTCCATGCTTGCAGCTTGATCTGCGTAATAATTTCTGAAATAAGAATCCGGGCTTGGTCAATGTGTTTCCACCAAATAAAGTTTTAATATGATGTTATAATTATGACAATCAGACAATCACGCCATGGATCACGCTAACTCGAATCCACTCTGAATTTATCTGTATGTGTGTCCATCTCGATTATTTTTGTTATCCAAATTAAACGCCGCTTTTAACACACTTGCCCTCGTAGTGACCCGACGCATTCACCTATTTCAACAAAATTTCAATTTATTTCCACGCGGCTGTCATTTATTTAGTAACTGTGATTTGTCGTTTTTTTTAAATTATTTTATAGTGATCACTATGGTCTAATGTTTAGAATGTCAAAATATGTTCTCTTTTATTTTAATTTTGAAAGTTTTACTCAGACGATCGATGAAATAAAACAGTGTAGTGACGTGCCTAGTAACCTGCTAAATAACGAGATAATTCTGACGTCAAATTCTATTATGTTCAGCGACAGTGTGCAAACGTGTGCCGCTGACGATCACGGTGACCAGCTACACCAGAACGAACATATTTCGCATCTAGCTCAACCCCATGCAACAAAAATTGATACTATGTGTTCATTATAGTCCATTCCTCCTCGACGAACAAGTACATAAGTGAAAATTTAGTCAAAGACGAGAAAACTGCCAAAGAAATATGCCATGCGACTTCCCCTTCTGACGTCATAAGGGGAATTTCTGTATGCAAATAAGAAGCTAATGAGGAGCCTCGTTTTAAAATACACAAAAATAAAGTTGCTGTAGATTGAGTTTAAAACACATTTTTTCACTTAAAAAAATAATTCATGCTTAGAAATATAAAATAATAATAATATTTATGCATCAATGGATAATTTTAGGCGTGAAAATAGCAGCCATTTCACAGGCACTTTAAATACATAGGCAGGACTCCAGAAGACGTACCTACACTTTATGCAAATTTGTTTTTAATTATGCTAATTTATTCATGACGTAGCAGTTTATGTGCTCATGAATATTCATCATTTTGTGGGTCAATAAATTCTAAAAGGGGCGATATATTATTTTTGGGGGAAGAGTTAGAAAGGGAGATTAGCAATCCTTAGGGGGTCAATACAAAAGAAGGGACTAATTTGGAGAGCAGGCTTGCTCTTCGTTTCTGTTGTTGCACGTGACCTACAGCTGTCAACTGTCTTCGTATTTCGACTGGCTTCCATGTGAGGTAGTATTCTTGTGTTCTGTCTTTCTGACTTGAGTTCTTGATATACAGAAGTGTCCTGTCCTGATTTGAAATTGCAATCTTTGAGTTCCCAGCGCACTGTCTTGTCCACTGTACCACGAGTTTCTTCACAAGTGACAGGATTTAAGTTCTACTTATAGGAGCACTGTTTTCACAAGCATTCAAAAATCATGCTAACCGTACTGGATTTGAACCAGCGATCTTTCACATTGCCTACATTGTACATATCCACTGAACCATGTGAATAGTCATGCAAATGAATGATTTGTTTTCATATTTAGCTTTATTGCAAATTAGTGTTTGCGAGAAAAGACTGGCAGGCATGGGAATTGAACCCAGGTCCTCCTGAACACTGCGTAGACAACTGACCCAAAAGACCACAATGAATTGACTGGATGTGTTTGCATCTGATAAGACTATATAATGTGTATATATATAGAAATACAACATATTTCATTCAGTTTTGCATGGTGGAATGTTGTGAGGTTTTTTTTTATTTTTCGCGACGCTCTTTGTTTACTTGTTACGGTTTGAGGGATTTCAGTTTATTTTATTTACGTTTTTACGGTAGCTCTGAGTGGGACTCGAACCCACTGTCTTATCAAGCTAATTAGTCCTCGTTCAGACGCAGTCCGAAAACAGGGACTTATGTTTTGACCTCCGTGTGTGCGTGCATGTGTGTGTGTGTGTGTGTGTGTGTCTGTGCGTGCGTTCGTGCGTGCATGCGTTCGTGCGTGCATGTGTCCGGACCTGTATCTTAGAAATGCCTGGACCAATCACAATCAAACTTCATACATACATCATACATGATATTATACATATGCACGTCAATTTGTTTCAAGATCTGATTCAAGATGGCCGAATGGCGGCCATTTTTGTGCTAAAAATCATCAAAATTAAGCATTTCTCGGCTGTTTACAGATGGATTTTGTTCAAACTTGGTATATACATTAGACATTATAGGACCTTGATGCAAATAATTTTGTTTTTCAGATAAGATTCAAAATGACCGACTGGCGGCCATTTTGTATTAATGAATGTGGTTCTCGTGCCATATCTCTGACTTGCTTTCACTGATTATGTTCAAATTTTAAATACTCATTATACATCATGTCATAGATAGACAGATATACTCGTTTGACGATCCTATTCAAAATGGCCAAATGGTGGCCTTTTTTGTGCTAAACAATCATCAAATATCAAACATTTCTGGCATTTATGGATGGATTTTGTTCAAACTTGGTACATATATTAGACATTAAAGGTTCATGATGCACATCATTTATTTTTCAGATCGGATTCAAAATGACTGTCTGGCGGCCATTTTGTTTTAATGAATGGGCTTCTAGACCCATATCTCTGACTTGTTTTGACTGATTATATTCAAATTTTAAATATTCATTATACATCATGTCATAGATAAACAGATATATTGGTTTGACTATCCTATTCAAAATGGCCGAATGGTGGTCATTTTTGTGCTAAAAAATCATCAAATATCAAGCATTTATGGGTGTATTTCATTCAAACTCCTGATGCTCATCATTTTATTTTTCAGATTGGATTCAAAATGTCTGACTGGCGGCCAATTTGTTTTAATGATTGGGCTTCTAGAGCCATATCTCTTAAATGCTTTGACTTATTATATTTAAATTTTATATATACGTTATACATCATGTTATATACATGTATATACATGTTTTCATAATGGCTGATTTTGAATGCTGTTCCAGAGCAATATCTCCCAATATGGACATGTACTTGTTTGACGATCAGATACAAATGTCAATCATTTTAATGTTAAAAAATCATATTCCTGACATGGTTATATTCCAGCTATATTACTATAAACAAAACTATGTATCTTAAATTTGATAACTAATGGGGACTGTGCCATGCATGGCTTGTTATTTGTGTTCATTGTACGTCCGTCATCCATAGTCCCGTCTGACAACTGTTACATTTACACCTTCTTGTTGAAAACTACCAGCTGAATTGCTTTGATACTTAGTGTGTAGGTAACTTTGGTGGACCTTTCAAATTTGTTTATTTCATGGTGATATCTTGTATTTTCATTTTTTAATAGTTCTTCTTGAGAACGTTGGGTGAACCACTTTCTAACTTCCTTACTCTTTATGTAATTCATTTCATTTTCTGATTAAAAATTTCTGACTCATTTGTGTTTTGTTTACTATTTAACTACAACTGGTAACAGGGACTGTTTATTGGTTTGACTTTGGTTTGCTATATCATCCTCTGCTGTGTGAAGGCTACCCACTTTTCAATTCATTCATTCATTTACCGGTATTAATTAAGCTTTCATGTTTTTTTGTTTTTTTTATTGTATTTTATTTTGATTAGATTTTATTGAATTTGAAAAATGGACACAGAAGGTAAGAAGCATCACTTTCATCAGTCCGCAACTGTTGCTGTCTATTTGTGTTCAAGCCTCTCTATCAAATCAACGCTTAATCATACATTTTGTATCGTTGCTGTGGACCTAAAAGTGAGGCTTTGAATGCAAATTAGTCAGCAATGGCCACGGAATGAAAAAAACAAATAGTTAAAAAAGTTGGCAACAATATAAACTTTATTTAACAATTCATCTTTCTTTAGCAAATATCCAAAGAATAGGTTATATTCACTACGTTCAATTACCCACCGTAGACTACGGTCAGTCAAAATGTCTATTTTGAACTGTAGGCATTTGGGGCTTTTGCCTTGAAGGCGTGTGTTTTTCACTGGAGTTGTGAGGCCTGGCATATTTTTTCAGAGCCATCAAAATCGTTGAGAATGATCGCGTCGCTCGTATTTTCACAGCAAGGTCGTGCATCCAGTAAAAATCGGTTAAAGTGAGTTGCGTGTTTGGCATGAGTGGAAAGTCCTCACGCTCGGCTACCGGTACTTCGTGTACCGAGATGTCGAGTTGGAGGCAGAAGTACCAACATATTTCTTGGTCTCCCCCGTCGTTCGGCAGGCATCCTCACAGTCTGTGTTTTCAGACGGTGGTTTACCCGATTTTACTGGCTTCAGCGTGGCTGTGCCCCTGGAGGTCTTTCCTCCTATGGGGCCTGTTGCAAGTTCCTTTTGTGGATTCGTCTGAGATGAGGCCTTGGTCGATGAACTGTCGGGGAAAATTGCGTCCCTGGCAGGCCGGGTAGATCAGATGCAGTTGGAGCGTGCTATCTCCACTGCAGCCCCTCGGTGGGCAAGCAGGAAGAAACACAAAAGCATTGCTCGCATTTAAAACATGTACGCATAGAGGCTCTCAGTAGACTCGCACAGACGAAAGGTTTATCTGAGCGGGCTGCCAACGTCCTGGCCAGGGCGAACAGGGATTCCACCAAAGCTGCCTATATTTTTAGGTGGCGAGCATACACTGATTGGCGGAAAGGAGATTGGTCCATAACATCCCTTTATTGTCCATGTAGCAGACTTCTTCGTCCACCTGTTTGATGAAGTGGGTTTGTCCTATGCAGCGATCGTTGGCTACAGGCCGGCCTTGTCCCCCACCATTGAGAACGCTTTGGGAACAAGACTAGCTGATTGTCTTATTATTAGGAGACTATTTACTGCTTTCCATAACCAGAGGCTGAGACCCCGTACAAGGGAACCGCCCAACTGGGATTTGTAGTTTGTGTTGTCCGCTCTAAGCAGACCGCCCTTTGAGCCTCTCCGATCAGCACCACTCAAATTTTTGACATGGAAAACTTCCTACTGGCCCTCGCCTCAGGTAGGCATCGGTCAGAACTGGGGGAATTGTCCTTCTTGTACCGCCTTTATGGACAATCAAGTTGTGCTCAAGACACGAATCGGGTTTCTCACCAAGAACCAAATCCCAGGACATGATCCCCATCGATCGTCATCCCCCGGCTGTCAAATTTTGTCGGCCCGGAGGGTCAGCAGGAATTGCTTCTATGCACTTAGTTGCTACAAAAACCGTACTGGAGTTTCAAGTTGGGGTGCCAAGCACATGTCTTTGTGTTGCGGCCCAGGCAGGCAGGATAGGCCGGCCTCTTTGTCTTCCATCGCCAGGTGGGTGACTGCGCCTGTATTAGAGGTTTATAATACAGAGCTTGCAGAGACACCAAGCTCGTAGCACATGAGGTTCGTGCGATTGCTAACTCACCAGTGCTAGCAGCCGGCGCCTCCCTTTCTGAGGGCAGGCTTCTGGAAAACGCAAACGTCTTTATCAACTACTACCTAAGAGACACCCAAACCATTGAGGATGGCCTCTTTTAGGCTGGGTCCCGTCGTAGCGGGTCAAGTTTGCTGACCCAGCCCGAACAACCACAAGGGTCCCTGTGCATAGGCAATTAGTCAATCTCAGCATTTTTGCGGACAGATTTCTCTACCATCAGCACTCCTTGGAAGTTTCCAGGTCTCACTTTTCGGCCTATGTCCTCATGCAGAACTGTTTAAGTCTTTACTTCGAAACATACTACCCCCTAATTTGGGTTTTGGGTCTAGCACAGGCAAGGTAAAACACCACCCTCTTTTGGGGGTTTTAACTAGGTGATGAGTGGTGTAAAGTGTATCATCCCGGACTGGGAAAAGACTTTCATCATTTTCTGTTTGCTCGGGAAAACCCGCCACCTATCGGCGTCTGACTACAGTTCACAATAGTCATTTTGACTGACCAGAGTCTATGGTAGGTAATTGAACATAGTGAATTTAGGCATAGGGTCCTTCGAACCCGCCTATTCACATAGTCCATAACCACCATAGACACTGGGTCACCCCCAACCATCCCACTCTTTCCATAGCGTTGATCTAAGTCCTTGATGCGAAGAGAAAGGAACCAGAATGATTATCCGGCTGTAATGGCACGGCCATATGGCCTCGGTCATGTGGTTCGTGACTTACATTGTAAGGGAAAAGAATCTTGGGGTCATGGGGCTTCCCCTGATCTAGATTCTATCTCTCCGTCATTGCCAGAATCGCTGAATAATGCCTACAGTTCAAAATAGTCATTTTGACTGACCGGAGTCTTTGGTGGGTATGAACTATGTGAATAGGCGGGTTCAGTAAAAACTCTTTGCCTAAATATTTTGGGTTAACCTTTTGTTCTTGTTTTTTTGTTTTTGTAATACATGTATACCATACCATAGAGGTATAAACAGATACCTCCATGACCATACAAAACACTTGGATGGTTTTAGTAGTATAATAATTTTTTTATTATATATCTGTCCATAACTATTTTTTGACCCTAGATAATGTATATTGCATACATATTTTAATATATAATATTAATCCATTTATCTAACTGACTATTGCTATTCATAGCTACATTGTATCTACACTGCGATCACTAATTAACCACAAATTGTACTGCATTTGGTAAGACCTTTAATTACTATTTTTGTTTTCACTTAGTATAATGTACAGTATAACAATCATGGTGTATTTGATTTGCGATATGGCATTTGGCAGAAGAACTATGCAATGGTTAAAGAACACAACTCTAAAAACCATACATATACTTGTGAGTTCAATTCAACCTAAGTTGTTGACAGCTGCTATTCACTGGGGTTGTTAGCAAAATTCATAATTCAAGCAACATTTTGTATATAAATATTACAATTTTTACTAATTCAAACTGTGATATGTAATCAATTTACTACATTTATTACAGAAAGAGGAAGATAGAACAGTCATACATGTATTTCTATTTATTTATTGACACTGATAAAATCACAATTATACTGCATTTTTACTATTGCATTTATTGTAGTGTTTTACATTTTATTTTAGTGGCAATGAACAAGTTTGCAGATATGAGCTTTGATGAGTTCAGACAACAATACCTTATAACTGCTCCACAGGTATATGTTATGTCACATGTATCGCATGGTATGTTCACCGGTCAATGTTGATGAAAATGACTAGGATTTCTCGAAATGACAAAACCCTTAAACGATCTATATAAATGTAGAAAACATTAGATATTGTTGATTCACACATAGTTTGATTGTGCATTGACCTCAACCATTGCTTGGTCATTATTATTGACTATTGTAAAACTTGTGGTTATTTTTCTTGTGGTTACAGTTTTTATCCAATTTCTTTCAAACCTGCATGTTAACCAGTTGATGATGTTTGCTAAGTTTGGTTTTGGTATGTATTCTATGTACATTAGTGAAATTGTCTTCTACTTTAAGTTATAAAAACATGAACAATTTTTAACTATAATTATTTTTTTAGAAACTTTTATTCTCACCTAAATTTTAGCTAGTAGTTTTCTGCAGAGAATGTTTAGGTATTGTAATTATTGCATTGTTTAGGACTTTCCATGCTAGGAAAAGAGTTACCTGGCTGCAAGTTCATTAGTTTGTATCCATCCATCAATTTGCTACCATATTTATCCGGGTAAGAGCCCAGGGTCCTGAACATGGAAAATTGCCAAAAAATAGGGGTGGGCATTTGCCCGTATCCCCTGCAAAGTAATCGAAAATTCACAAAAATTGACAACACACAGTTCAAACTGCGACAGGGAATAGAACAGCAAATGACAATATGCAACATTAGAAGTAAAACAAAAATAATATTTATTGCTTATATAATGTAACAAATAAACCAGAAATAATAAAAATCGACAGTGAGGACTCATTTGAATTAGGATTTCCTCGCCAACAAACAAGCCCAATACGCGTGAACTCAAAATGAACTAAAATGTCGGGAGTTAAACTGCGTATTTCTGGTCTTGACAAATTACGGATCAACTGTCATACAAGATCAATAATAATTTACAAATTTACATAGTAAAAATTCATAGCTATTTGAAAAAACTTCCCAGATCTTTATTTGTATGTTCATTGCCATTCAATTCGTCAAACTCAAAACCCCCAAAGTCCAAGTCGGCATAACTGTAGCCATCAAACAAAATCCCTACAGCTTCGTTCTGAAGTTCATTTCACAGTCTGTCAGCTTGGCATTTTTCATTCATGTCTAATTACAATAAAGAGACAAGATAAATGGGGTCACTCTGCTGCGATGGCACATGATGCTTTTGTTTCCGCTATGGCAATCATCTTTGACCATTATGCATCTGCTTTACTGAGGACTTAAAAAAGGACTTCCACGGAACACAGACTGAAAAAAACAAAAACAATCAAAGTCCATCAAACAAAAGTGCATACAATACTGTTATTATTGGCGACTCTATTATCAAGCACATTGATCCACGTAAATTCTCAACAGTCAGGAAAACCCATGTCAAAGCGTTAAATGGAAAAGGTATTAGCGAGGTGACAACTTATCTGGAAAACTCAAGTTTCAAGAACCCACGTAACATAGTAGCACATGTTGGATCTAATGACCTGGACAGAACTACAGAGTCAAAGAATGAAGCACTACTCGAACAACTACCATCAGAAACTCGTAAACCTGATTGACGTCACCCGTAAAACATATCCACAGCATAGAATATTCGTCTCTAGTATTCTACCCAGAATTGACAAAGCCCAGTTTAACACAACAGCAACTAGTTTCAACTCATCCTTACAGTCCTTATGTGAAGACACAGCGGATGTGCACTTTATACAAAACAATCTACTTGACGCAACAAACAATATTAAATCGTACTTGTACGAAGACAAAGTGCACCTAAATGACAGAGGAACTAAATTCCTAGTCACCAACTTCAAACGTAATATATATCAGACCATCATAAAACGTACAAAACATACAAACCATCATAAAACGTAGCGAAACATTGGTCACAGAAACAAAGAGCAAGCTACACTCAACAGAAGAAAACACAGTAGACAATATTCATTACTTGATGACCTACTTACCAGCCTGGCGAGCTATATAAAAAAACAATAGGTTCAATGAACTCACTCCAAAACATTCTTATTTTAGAAAACATTTTCTGACCTAGAATTCAGATATTGTTTGCTTTCAATGTATTTTTTTTTTTTTTTATATGATGAATGTTGCTAATAAGCCCTCCCTTAAATGTACTTCCTGGAACATTCATGGTAGCTTAGATCTCAAAATTAGAGATAATAACTTTCTAGATCTTATTAGTGACTTTGATATTATTAGTCTGGTGGAAACCAAAACAGGTTCAGATTCCTGTATCCAATTGCCAAATTTCTGCCAGTTTCATTCATTTCGAGCTGATAAACACAAAAAAGCCCGCTCTAACTCGGGAGGAATCGTTGTTTATTTCAGAAACACTTTAAAAAAGGGCATTAAACAAGTGAAGAGTGGAAGTGATGATTTTCTCTGGCTGCTCCTAGACAAAGAATTTTTTAATCTTGACGAGGATATTTATTACGGCACCATTTATCTTAGCCCGCAGTATTCAAGTATTTTCAAATGGAAAGACGCAAATTTATTTCAAGTATTCGAGGATGATATTAATAGATATTCAAAACGTGGTTCAGTTATTCTATCAGGTGATTTCAATGCCAAAACCAAAAACATTATGGAATTGACCTCTTTCAGTAAAATTAACTATCAGTCATCCGCTCCAAATATTAACACTAGAAAAAGGGCATCTCAAGACTTGGCAGTAAAAAATCATTATGGTGACTCATTGTTGGATTTATGTTTATCCGCAGAACCAACCATCCTCAATGCTAGATGTATAGGAGATAAAACTGGCAAGTACACTTGTCAACAAACTAAAGGCAGCAGTGTAGTTGACTACACTATTGTTAGCAATAATCTATTTAACAAAATTAATCTATTCTATGTTCACCCTCTTAATTTATTACTCTCAGATCACTTCAAACAAATGCAATTTACACAAATAATATTTCGAAAATAACACACTCCCACAGTGATAAATTAGTACATGAAACTGACACTTACATTTGGAATAGCGAGTAAAATTTGATATTCAACCTAACGCTACAAAGCAGAGATATTACAAATTTAATTAATAACTATAACATTAAACATTTTGACAATACACAACAATCAATTGATGAGGCAAATACTATGCTCTCAAGTATTTACATTGAAGCAGCTGGCAGATGTCTGAAAAAACATATCAGGAGAAAACCAAAAAAAACTAAATGTAAACCGAAATGGTTCAACAAGGACCTATATAATCTAAAGAAGGAAATTTTGGGTATCTGCAGTAAATTTAGTGCAAACCCATACAACATTAAACTGAGAGAAAAATGCTACAGTCTGAAGAGGGAATACAAGCGGCTAATAAAAAAGAAAAAGAGAGATTTTAAAAATGATATATTGAACAAGCTCGAATGTTTTAGCAAATCAAACCCCAGTGAGTACTGGAATTTATTAAGAGAGCTAAAAGACACCAAAATAAACAATGACTCTGATAATGTTGACAGTCAAACCTGGTTTGAACATTTTAGGAACCTGAGTAAAAAAACAAGTAATACAATGAGCGAAAACTCATTGCAGCCACAACTAAAAAATCATGAATCACTCTCTCTACCTAAAGCCAACTTAGACAAGTACATCTCATAACTAGAAATCCAAAATGCTATAACTAAACTCAAAAATAAAAAAGCTCCAGGCGCAGATAAAATTACCAATGAAATGATCAAGGCCAGCAGGAACCCACTAGTAAAACCACTACAAAAACTATTCAATTGAATCCTGCAGAGTGGATACATCCCTAATTGCTGGAATTTAGGTATGATCACTCCTATTTTCAAGAAAGGAGACAAAACAAATCCAAACAATTACAGAGGCATCACACTTCTTAATAGTATCAGTAAACTGTTCACCTCCATTCTTAAGCAACGGCTTTTGAAACATCTAAAGGAAAACAACACAATTATCAGAGAACAAATAGGATTTATGCCAAACTGTAGCACCAAAGACCATCTATTTGTCCTCAAACAACTAACCACAAAATACCTAAGCAACAAAAATACTTTGTTTGCTTGTTTCATTGACTTCCAGAAAGCCTTTGATTCCATCTGGCATCTAGGTCTCTTCTGGAAACTTATCCAAAGTGGTATTACAGGTAAATTCTACACCATCATAAAATCCATTTATCTGAACTCAACAGGATGTGTTAAACTTAAACAGGGTGTAACAGACAGCTTCACAATTAATAGAGGAATTAGACAAGGGGATGGACTCAGCCCTCTCCTTTTCAATATCTATGTAAATGACATTAAAACATCATTAGACTTGGCTCGTAATGACCCACCAAGTCTCTTAAACACAAGTCTCCCTTGTCTGCTATCACAAAACGTAGACACTAAAACAAAACAGTTAATCAATATTGAGAAATGTATTCAAAATTATCACATCTATGCCTTTACAGAAACGTGGCTAGACCAGAAATCAATTAATTTAATTCCAACACCAGAAGAATACTATGTTCATCACAAAATTCGCAGGCAACGTAGTAAAGCATGGAAAAACTCTGGTGGTATAAGCATGTATATAAAGAAATCAATAAGACCTGGTATTACTGTGATACAAAACTCTAGTGATTTTACACAATGGTTAAAACTTAACAAAAAATATTTTAATCTTGTAAGAGATATTTATTTATGCACGGTGTATGTCCCACCAGCTGATTCCTCATGGTATGTGACAATAGATTAAGTAAATATATTTAGAACTTTAAAGTCAAAACATTAGTACCAGGAAGTGACCACTGTCCAATATCAACAACAATACAAATGCCAACATTTACAGAAACAGAGTTTAACATAGGTAAACAAAAACCTGCAAAATCACCCAGGAAGCTATAAATGGACGAAGTCAGCAACAGATATTTACAAGATATTTTTAAAAACAAAAGAAGGTGAACAATTAAAGTCATTTACAGAAACTGATTTTACAAAAAAACATGTAAATGAGATAACCCAAAAATTTCAAAATTTATTAGAAAACATTGCCAAAAAATGTAACATAAAAAAGACAAAACACAGAAAAAACATTAAGAAAAGTAAAGTAAAACCCACTGACTCGAACTGTATGAAAATGAAGAAACAACTAGAAACTCTTGCAAAGCACGTACAACAGAGACCTTATGATGAAAACTTGAGAAAAGTATATCATGATGAAAGAAAACTATTCAGAAAATATGTCAAAACACTTCAAAAGGAAAGATGGCAAATGACGAAACAAAAATTAGACAACCTAGATAATGAAGAAAATACAATGAAATTTTGGGAGGTAATAAGACAATACACAAAGAGAAAACAAGACAGCATTGTGTCTGAAATACCATACAATGATTGGATAAACCATTTCCAGAATATCAGTCAAAATACTAGTACTTCAGAAAAGAGACAATCAGAAATACAGAAACACAGAAACAATTAAGGGAATTAGAAAATATGAATTTCCTAAATATGTTGAACTCTGAAATATCACTTAAAGAAATCAATGAAGCTTTGAAAAAGATAAAAACAAGAAAATCAGTTGGAATTGATGGCATCCCATCTGAAATGCTAAAGCATAGTCATCCATTAATAGCAGAAGCATTACAAAAGATTTTTAATATCATTTTACAAAGGGGAGAATATCCATATTGTTGGAACACAAATATAATTACACCAGTACATAAAAAGGAAGACAAATATGATCCGGCCAATTACAGAGGCGTATCAACAAGTAACACAATTGGAAAATTATTTGCAATAATTTTAAATAAACGTATAACACAACATTATCCATAATCAAAGTAAGCTTAGAAAGAACTCCCGTGTGCTGAGAGTATTGGAGACACATTAAAAATTACTTGAACTTGAGATATTGATGGAAACGCAGAAAACTAATTATGCAAATAAGGTAATTAATATGAACAGATTTAAGTGTAAAACTAATAAGGTCTGCACAATGTACCAATTTCATTGAAATGTGATTAGAACCAAAAAATATTAATTATTATGGTAATTAGAGAATTAATATGAACAGATTTTAACCCAAAATTAATCAGGCTGTCTATTGTCCTAAAGCATTTATGTACCAAGTTTTATTCAAATGTGATGATCAATACTTGAGATATCAGTATTAATTAATTATGTTAATTAGGTGATTAATAAGCATAAATATTTAACAAAAACTAATATGGTGTATAGTCCTAGGTTCGTTGAAATGTGATGGGTACTCTTTAAAAATTTTCATTAAAATCCAATGAGTGGTTTTTTAGACATCAGTGCAACAGCCATAAAACATCAAATCAAAGAAAGCTTAGAAAGAACTCCCGTGTGCTGAGAGTATTGGAGACACAAAATTACTTGAAATTGAGATATTGATGAAAACGCAGAAAACTAATTATGCAAATAAGGTAACTAATATGAACAGTGTAAAACTAATAAGGTCTGCACAATGTACCAAGTTTCATTGAAATATGATTAGAACCAAAAAATTATTAACTATTATGCTAATTAGAAAATTAATAATAACAGATTTTAACCCAAAATTAGGGACGACGTCAAAAGATCGAAACTTATTAGCTTTAGTTTAGGGGTGGGGGGGGGTTTGACCTCAAAAAGTTTCTATCCTACAAAAAACGATTTTATTATTTTTTAATGAAGTCAAAAAAATATTGGAATATTTGTAATTCGTTTTTTTCTCTATCCAATCATGGACAAAAATGAAAAAAACAAAACATCCAAGACGAGAAAATGGTTTGGTCCGAGTGTAAAGTCTTTTTACACCCACCAGACAACCAACTGCTATGCCATACTACTGTCAGATTATCAATTTGTATTTAATGGTGAAAGTAGTCTGACGCCATGGTAAATATTTATCAATTAAGTTTCAGTGGGGGGGTTTGGAAAAAAACTAAAAGAATTATGTTTTTTATCCTATATTGAACTTTTGATGTTGTCCCTTAATAAGGCCATTGTCCTAGAGCATTTAATATGTTATTGAATTATTTATATTATGTTTCATTGAAACGTGATCATTACTACTCGAAATATCAAAAGCTGACAATTAATTAATTATGCAAATTAGGTAATTAATATGTACTGATATTACCCCAAAAACTATCAGGTCTGTGCAGTGTCATATGACATCTATGTACCAAGTTTTATTGAAATGTTATGATTAGTACTTGAGATATCAGTGGAAAAGCCGAAAATTTATTAATCATTATGCAAATTAGGTAATTAATATAAACAGATTTTTACCCAAAACTAATCAAATCTGCGCATTAGTTTGGAGCATCTATGTGTCAAATTTCATCAAAATCCAATGAGTGGTTTTTTTAGATATCAAGATATCAGTGGAACAGTCATGGAACAGCTAAAAATCAGCTAATTAATATTCATGGATTTTCACCAAAACCTAATCAACTCTGCGCATTATCCCAGAGCATCTAAGTACCAAGTTTCACCAAAATTTGATTAGTGGTTCTTGATATAACGGTGGAACAAAAAAAGTGACATACATACATACATACATACATACAGACAGGGTAACTGCAAAGACTTCGCACACAGGAGTCAAAAACCAAGCCGGCTTTAGACGCAATCACAGAACAACTGATCATATACTGACATTACATACACTGATCAAAAAATACCAATCAAAAAACAAAAAACTTAACACTTGCTTTATAGACTTAAAAAAATGTTTTGATACAGTTTGGATAGAGGGACTATTCATAAAATTATTACAAAACAACATATGTGGGGGGGGGGGATACATATCGAGTCCTAAAACATATGTATATGAATATGCAATTCAAAATTAAATTAAATGACAAAGTGACCCAGAGCTTTAAAATGCAAGAAGGTGTCAATCAAACAAGGGTGTCCATTAAGCCCAATATTATTTAACATTTTTATAAACGACTTGGTAGCCAACATTGATAACTGTACAATGAATAGTCCAAACCTAAATAGTCAAAACATCTCTTCACTTCTATTCGCTGATGATATTGTTCTAACGGCTATTAACAAAGAAGACTTACAAAGGTCATTAGACACACTTTATGAATATACAAAACAATGGGGTTTACAGTTGAATATGAGAAAAACAAATTATGATTTTCACAAAAAATGGTCATAAATCAAAAGATACAGAATTCTCATATGGGCTAAACACGATTGAAAAAACAAACCAATTCACATATCTAGGGGTAACATTTAATACAAATGGGGCAATGAACATGACCATGGAAAGATTGGTAGATAAAGCAAAAAAAGCTGATGCAGCAATCAAACCAGTATTAACATCAAACAAGTTAAACATGCTTTTACAATTGAAATTATTTGAGGGCATCCAGACACCAATTTTAACTTATGCTGCAGAAATTTGGGGAATCAATAGCAGACCAGAGTACTGGGACAAAACGTGTACAGAAAAACACCATTTAATGTTCTGTAGACGATTATTAAATGTTAATAACAGAACAAGTAACATTGGTAGTAGAATGGAAATTGGACGACTACCATTACTAGCATTTTTTTTTTTTTTTCTTTTCAATTGTCTATGAATGTCTTGTGTTTTGTTTTTTTGTTTGCTATCTTTTTGTATTACTTTATTGTATTTTCAACTAAGATCCCACTCCGGGATACGGTTTCAATAAAGATTATTATTATTATTATTATTTTTTTTATTACTGAGTTGGTAGTCTTCGGCATGACATGGATTTGCAAGCTGCTACCAAATATTCTATAAAGCCAAAATAACGTGATTTCAACCACTCTCTCAGTATGGGCTGCTACAATATTGCAACATTGGTTTAATTGTTGATGACGCTATGGCCAACCGAGTGTAACACTTGCTTCTCGGCTCTCTTTATACGAGTTGCTTGAATCATTTCTAAGGAAGCACAAATCAAGCGGCCGACCATTTTTAGGGCCACGACATGTTTCAAAAAGAGAACTACTGTTTCTGCATTAATATACATTTTTGAGTCCCATGTGCGAAGCACATAATGGGAGTCTTTGCAGTTAGTGTGGATGTGTGTGTGTATGTGTGTCCGACTGTTCCACTGCTATCTCAAGAACCATACATCGGTTTTTGATGAAACTTGGTGCATAGATGCTCTGGGCCAATGCGCAGATTTGATTAGGTTTTGGTAAAAATCCATGCTCGTTAATTACCTAATTTGCATGATAATTAGCTAATTTTTAGCTGTTCTATGACTGTTCCACTGATATCTAAAGAACCACTCATTGGATTTTGATGAAACTTGGTACATAGATGCTCTGAACATATGCGCAGATTTGATTAATTTTTGGTAAAAATCCGTGCATATTAATTACCTAATTTGCATGTTAATTAGCTGATTTTTAGCTGTTCCATGATTGTTCCACTGATATCTAAACAACCACTCATTGGATTTTGATGAAACTTGGTACATAGATGCTCTGAACATATGCGCAGATTTGATTAGTTTTGGTAAAAATCTGTGCATATTAATTACCTAATTTGCATGATAATTAGCTGATTTTTAGCTGTTCCATGATTGTTCCACTGATATCTAAACAACCACTCATTGGATTTTGATGAAACTATTTTCGTTTTTTCCGCTGATATCTCAAGTACTAATTATCACATTTCAATGAAACTTGGTACATAGATGTCATATGACACTGCATAGACCAGATAGTTTTTATGGTAATATCAGTTCATATTAATTACCTAATTTGCATAATTAATTAATTTTCAGCATTTGATATAAGTACTAATCATCACATTTCAATGAAACTTGGTACATAGATGTCATATGACACTGCACAGATCTGATAGTTTTTATGGTAATATCAGTACATATTAATTACCTAATTTGCATAATTAATTAATTTTCAGCATTTGATATTAGTGAGCATTACATTTCAATGAAACTTGGTACTTACATACTCGAGGACTATGTAGAGATTGATTGTTTTCGATAAATATTTGTGCATATTAATCACCTAATTTGCATAATTAGTTAATTTTCAGATTTTCCACGGGTATCTCAAGTACTAATCATCGCATTTCAATGAAACTTGGTACATAGATCCTTTAGGACTATGCAGAGACCTGATTAGTTTTAGGGTAAATAATTGTGCATATTAATTACCTAATTTGCATAATTAATTTTTAGCTTTTCTACTGATATCTAAAGTACTAATCATTACATTTCAATGAATCTAGAATTATGCAGACCCAATTAGTTTCCGGTAAATATTTGTGCATATTAATCACCTAATTTGCATATTTAACCAACTTTCACACTGATATCTCGTGTACTATACATCACATATCAATGAATGTACATGGATGCTGTAGGACAATAGACAGACCTGAATAATTGTGGGTTAAAATCTGTACATATTAATTACCTAATTTGCATAATTAACCAATTTTAAGCTTTCACACTGATATCTAAAGTATTAATTATTCCATTTCAATGAAACTTCGAACAAAGATGCTCTAGGACAATGTACAAACCTAATTAGTTTGGGGTAAAAATCTGTTCATATTAATTCCCTAATAAGCATAATATTTCATAATTTTTTGGTTCTAATCACATTTCAATTAAACTTGGAAACATAGATTTTCTGTTACATTGCGCAGACCTCATTAGTTTTACACTCAAATCTGGTCATATTAATTTTCTGATTTGCATAATTATTTTTCAGCTAAGTAATTTTGAATTATATTTAATGTGTCTCCAATACTCTCAGCACATGGGAGTTCTTTCTAAGCTTTCTTTGATTATAGACTTGCTGACTGTTATGATTCTGAAAAAAAAATCTTGAAAAATTAATGTAAATGAGCAGTGATGGCGCTGCCCTGAGGCAGAAAGCAACAATACCTATTTTGTTGTCACAGCTATTTCGCGTTCACCCCTCGTCTCGTTTTACGCAATTAACAAATATAAGCATCACAACAGACTGCAAGAAAGTCAACTGTTAATACAACCACAGTCAACAAATAGAAAATAGGTTTTTGTTATTTTTTGTGTAAAAAAAGACCCCCTGGGCATATGCCCGGATATGACCTCAACTTCTTTATTGTGTCAAAAGTGTGGGGTGGTCATTTGCCCGGGCATTGACTCTAACCCAGATAAATACGGTATTTAATTTAGATTCTCATTGGGCAAGATTATAATTGTTACACTATGTTTTAGATATATATGATATCCAAAGCCATATATTTTGTTCAGAGCTGAGACTTTGACTTTCATGTCTTGTTTCTTTTTTTTAAAATGTTGTGAATTAAAATTGTAACTGATTTATTTCTTTGTCCACAGAATTGTTCAGCAACCAAATCTAATCACTTGAACAGTTTTAATGACATTCCTAAAGCATTTGATTGGACAAAATATTCCAGAAAAGTTGTTACTGATGTGAAATCGCAGGTAAGAATTATACTTGTATGTAGTATTAGATTCTTGAGTGCGTCATCGAGGAGTTTGGTTTGCTAAACATCTACAACATACCAGACAATACAATGTTTTCATCCGGTTCCTCTTCATTTCTAGCATTTTTTGTTGTCATAGGCAACAAGAATCAGCTCTGGCGTGTTGAAGAGGAAACTATATTCCACCTTGGAACTAAAGACACAAACTGTTTAACTCATTTCCTGTAATTATTACTATCTAGTGCATGTATACATATTCTATTGTAGAATATTTTAGTGATTCTATTTTGTAGTTGGTGTGTGCGTTCTTGCATCCTTATATCCTACCTATATGTTTAAACTATTTATTTTATGCTATTGATAAGACGTCTAGCTATTTTGAATAGTTACATATACATGTTATTATTATTTCAGGGTTCTTGTGGCAGCTGTTGGAGTTTTTCTACTACAGGGGCACTAGAATCTGCTACAGCCATTGCTAAGTCCACATTGATATCTTTATCTGAACAACAATTAATTGACTGTGCACAGGCTTTTAACAACCATGGCTGTAATGGGTAAGAGGAATAGAAATATACATGACAAGCTTTAGGTTTGGGGGATTACTTTTATTTGTACATACCGTAGATCTTGAACTGTTGCAGAATGGTTATGGTGTCTATTAAGTTTATATTCTTCCTATGATATGGTGATATTGTAAACTCATTGGATGTAGTGATATTGTAATCTCATTGGATGTAGTGATATTGTAATCTCATTGGATGGAGTGATATTGTACTCTCATTGGATGTAGTGATATTGTAATCTCATTGGATGTAGTGATATTGTAATCTCATTCAATACACTGCTTTCATTGCTGTTTAGATCCAGGTTTTATTTGTTTGCTTCTGATCAGTATATGAAGAATTTACTAATTTTATTTTAACTGACTGTATATAAAGAGAATTAGGGTAGCATCTGAATAGCTGGTTAATAATTGAGCTTTAAAGAAATGCAATTGTGCAATATCACATGTCAGCACTCATCAAAATAATTAACATTCTGCTCTATTGCATAGATCCATCATGTAGCTGATGAGAAAATTACCATTAATACCATGTTCTCACGGCGAATAATTAGACCAATCTAACTTACAACAGACAATAAAGAACCTTAGAACAAACATGATTTGTGTGTGTATAGTTAGGTTGCTCTATACTTCTCACCTGTACTGGTCAGGTGATTGCTCAGTATCGTACTACCTCTGGTCAATTTTTCAAGATTGAGGTAGTTTAAAAACCATTAAACATGAAAAAAAATGTGACGACAGTAAATCATTCAAAAATTGTTGTGTGATGATTCACATACATGCATGCCATTCCTATTTAATGTTTTTACGGAGAAAGTGATGTTTTCAAGAAAATATATGCAAAGTAATCTAAAAAAGCAGCCATTTTGGAAAATTTTCCATAGGATTCCATGTAAACAAAGTATTCCATGAATAACTATTACTAATATTCAAAATTCTTCCACTTTTTCATGACAGTGATATTTTGCCATCATCACACCATATATCATTTTTTGAGCATAGGTCACCGAAACTTTGAGATATGATAGAATGCTGCAGACATAGGTGTCAATTGTAAACTACCGGTATTCCAAAAATGCATTTTTGATAAATTTTTGACTCCCATGTGCGAAGCACACAATGGGAGTCTTTGCAGTTACCCTGTCTGTCTGTCTGTCGGTCTGTCGGTCGGTCTGTCGGTCTGTCTGTCGGTCTGTCTGTCGGTCTGTCTGTCTGTCTGTCTGTCTGTCTGTCTGTCTGTCTGTCTGTCTGTCTGTCTGTCTGTCTGTCTGTCGGTCTGTCGGTCTGTCGGTCTGTCGGTCTGTCGGTCTGTCGGTCTGTCTGTCGGTCTGTCGGTCTGTCTGTCGGTCTGTCGGTCTGTCTGTCGGTCTGTCTGTCTGTCTGTCGGTCTGTCGGTCTGTCTGTCTGTCTGTCGGTCTGTCTGTCGGTCTGTCTGTCTGTCTGTCGGTCTGTCTGTCTGTCTGTCGGTCTGTCGGTCTGTCGGTCGGTCTGTCGGTCTGTCGGTCTGTCTGTCTGTCGGTCTGTCTGTCGGTCTGTCTGTCTGTCGGTCTGTCTGTCTGTCGGTCTGTCGGTCGGTCGGTCGGTCTGTCGGTCTGTCGGTCTGTCGGTCTGTCTGTCGGTCTGTCGGTCTGTCTGTCGGTCTGTCTGTCGGTCTGTCTGTCGGTCTGTCTGTCGGTCTGTCTGTCGGTCTGTCTGTCGGTCTGTCTGTCGGTCTGTCTGTCGGTCTGTCTGTCTGTCTGTCTGTCGGTCTGTCGGTCTGTCTGTCTGTCGGTCTGTCTGTCTGTCGGTCTGTCTGTCGGTCTGTCTGTCTGTCGGTCTGTCGGTCTGTCTGTCGGTCTGTCTGTCTGTCTGTCGGTCTGTCTGTCTGTCTGTCTGTCGGTCTGTCTGTCTGTCTGTCTGTCTGTCGGTCTGTCTGTCTGTCTGTCTGTCTGTCTGTCTGTCTGTCTGTCTGTCTGTCTGTCTGTCTGTCTGTCTGTCTGTCTGTCTGTCTGTCTGTCTGTCTGTCTGTCTGTCTGTCTGTCTGTCTGTCTGTCTGTCTGTCTGTCTGTCTGTCTGTCTGTCTGTCTGTCTGTCTGTCTGACTTTTCCACTGATATCTCAAGAACCATACATCAGTTTTTGATGAAACTTGGTGCATAGGTTTTGGTAAAATTCCATGCATATTAATTACCTAATTTGCATGATACTAGGCTAATTTTTAGCTGTTCCATGACTGTTCCATTGATATCTAAAGAGCCACTCGTTGGATTTTGATGAAACTTGGTATATAGATGCTCTGAACTTGTGCACCGATTTGTTTAGTTTTTGGTAAAAATCCGTGCACATTAATTACCTAATTTGCATGATAATTAGCTAATTTTTAGCTGTTCCATGACTGTTCCACTAATATCTAAACAACCACTCATTGGATTTTGATAAAACTTGGTACATAAGATGCTCTGAATCAGTGCTAGGTTTTGATTAGTTTTTGGTAAAAATTATCTAATTACTAATTACCTAATTTGCATAATGAAAAGTAAATTTTCGGTTTTTCCACTGATATCTCAAGTACTAATCATCACATTTCAATGAAACTTGGTACATAAATGTCATAGAACACTGCACAGACCTGATAGTTTTTAGGGTAATATTATAATATTAATTACCTAATTTGCATAATTAATTAATTTTCAGCTTTTGATGTTTCAAGTAGTAAGCATTACATTTCAATGAAACTTGGTACATAGATACTCAAGGACTATGCAGAGATTGATTGTTTTGGGATAAATAATTGTGCATATTAATTACCTAATTTGCATAATTAGTTAATTTTCAGCTTTTTACAGATATCTCAAGTACTAATCATCACATTTCAATGAAACTTGGTACATGGATGCTGTAGGACAATAGACAGACCTTGATAATTGTGGGTTAAAATCTGTACATATTAATTACTAATTTGCATAATTAACCACTTTTAAGCTATCACACTGATATCTAATTATTCCATTTCAATGAAACTTAGCACAAAGATGCTCTAGGACAATATACAAAGTAACCTGATTAGTTTATGGTTAAAATCTGGTTATATTAATTCCCTAATTAGCATAATAATTCATATTTTTTTTTGGTTCCAATCGTATCTCAATAAAACTTGGTACATATATGGTTTGTTACATTGTGCAGACCTCATTTGTTTTCACTCAAGTCTGTTCATATGAATTTTCTGATTTGCATTATTAGTTTTCAGCTTTTCCATCACAATCTCAATGAAGTGCAAGTAATTTTGAATTTAATGTGTCTCCAATACTCTCAGCACATGGGAGTTCTTTCTAAGCTTTCTTTGATCAGGGTTGTTTTGTGGAAAACTTGAACGTCACAGTAAAAGCATTATTATTATTGAGGGCATTATGTGTTCATACCTGCACTTAAAGCAGCCTAACTTCACTAAACCCCTTAATCAAAGGCTGCTTAAATTACATTAGAGTCGCATGTTCACAATTGTGAATCTAAGACCAACATAAGCTAGGTAACTTCTAGTGCAACCTAGATTGTAAGTAATTAAAAACAGGATATTGGTGATACCCTTGCCATATATGGGTAAGAATATAGTATTTAAGCTATAGAATATCCTTGCTCAAACTTAGATATATCTTTTCTGACAGCGGTCTTCCTGCTCAAGCCTTTGAGTATATTCACTACAATGATGGTCTTATGGCAGATATTGATTACCAATACAAGGCCAAGGTTAGTTCTTTCATTCCTATTGACCATTGCAAAAATATATAACTAGTATATAGTGTTTTATTTTATATACCGCTATAGTGTAAGTGTGTTATTATTATTATTGTAGGGGTAAGTGTGTGTGCTAGTGTAGGGGTAAGTGTGTGTGCTAGTGTAGGGGTAAGTGTGTGTGCTAGTGTAGGGGTAAGTGTGTGTGCTAGTGTAGGGTAGGGGTATTTTATTAATAATATTAGCGTTGTGAGTGACCCGTTCTACATTTCTCACATAATGTCATGTCTCATTGCCGGTTTACCAGAATCGCCCAGGAATATTTCCCAGGGATATTCTACTTAGTTTCACCTCCACACCGTCACAATATTCCAGTTTCAAATATCTTTCAGAACAGAGACGATATTCGATAAACTCTACGATTTCTTGTGTAGACTTCAGTCGACGACCGTCGCTACTCCTGTCGGAACGTATCCAACCGATACGACAGAAATGCCGAACAATTCATTGAACCGTTCATTGCCCTCGCTAGTCCAACTTCCTCAGCAATCGTTCGCAAGAGGTGAATAATCTTCATCTGAGTGTCTTCGTCTATACGCTTTGACATAATAGCAATAATTGTATAATCAACGATAATAAATCATAAACTGCATTCAAAACTAAACTGTTTTCATGAGAGTAATGTTGGTAATTTCATTACATTCTAAGGTCTATGATTATATGTTAGGAGCGTTTTTAAAAATTTGTATCAATTTATTTATGAGGTTTATTTTCGCAAAACGTTCACAATAGAAATTATTAAATGAATGAGCATATTCAATAATAATAATTTTATTACATCCTTAGAAATACAATATTTCTATCAGTCTACAGCAATAAAATAATAAAAGGAATTTGAGTTACTTATAATAAGATAAAAGTAATAGTAAATGAAAGTACTAGTACCTTGTAATGAGTTTATAAAGAATTTTTCAGTTTTGATTTCAAAAGATGTGTAAATATACTTCCCCACATGTTTAATTATATTTTGGTTATTATTGCTCATCAGAATTATAAATGTTTTTTTTGTTATCTATTTCTTTAGGGAGTTCAATATTTTTCTTCATTTCATTTCATCTCAATAATTGTTGTAGTGATGATAATCCATGAAAACATGTAATTCATCTTCAGTTTTACTAGTATTATGGGGACACTTTATGTAAGTTCTATTTTCAATTGGAGTTTTGGGTCTACCTGTTTCAATAGAAATTTATTTCTAAATTTATATAAAGTAAATCTTTCTTTGAGGGGAAGTACAGATAAATATGGTTCATAAGTATAAGTAAATTTAAACTTAAAGTGTGTGTGCTAGTGTAGGGTAGGGGTAAGTGTGTGTGCTAGTGTAGGGTAGGGGTAAGTGTGTGTGCTAGTGTAGGGTAGGGGTAAGTGTGTGTGTGCTAGTGTAGGGTAGGGGTAAGTGTGTGTGTGCTAGTGTAGGGTAGGGGTAAGTGTGTGTGTGCTAGTGTAGGGTAGGGGTAAGTGTGTGTGTGCTAGTGTAGGGTAGGGGTAAGTGTGTGTGTGCTAGTGTAGGGTAGGGGTAAGTGTGTGTGTGCTAGTGTAGGGTAGGGGTAAGTATGTGTGTGCTAGTGTAGGGTAGGGGTAAGTGTGTGTGTGCTAGTGTAGGGTAGGGGTAAGTGTGTGTGTGCTAGTGTAGGGTAGGGGTAAGTGTGTGTGTGCTAGTGTTAGGGTAGGGGTAAGTGTGTGTGTGCTAGTGTTAGGGTAGGGGTAAGTGTGTGTGTGCTAGTGTAGGGTAGGGGTAAGTGTGTGTGTGCTAGTGTAGGGTAGGGGTAAGTGTGTGTGCTAGTGTAGGGTAGGGGTAAGTGTGTGTGTGCTAGTGTAGGGTAGGGGTAAGTGTGTGTGTGCTAGTGTAGGGTAGGGGTAAGTGTGTGTGTGCTAGTGTAGGGTAGGGGTAAGTGTGTGTGTGCTAGTGTAGGGTAGGGGTAAGTGTGTGTGTGCTAGTGTAGGGTAGGGGTAAGTGTGTGTGTGCTAGTGTTAGGGTAGGGGTAAGTGTGTGTGTGCTAGTGTTAGGGTAGGGGTAAGTGTGTGTGTGCTAGTGTTAGGGTAGGGGTAAGTGTGTGTGTGCTAGTGGTAGGGTAGGGGTAAGTGTGTGTGCTAGTGTAGGGTAGGGGTAAGTGTGTGTGTGCTAGTGTAGGGTAGGGGTAAGTGTGTGTGTGCTAGTGTAGGGTAGGGGTAAGTGTGTGTGTGCTAGTGTAGGGTAGGGGTAAGTGTGTGTGTGCTAGTGTAGGGTAGGGGTAAGTGTGTGTGTGCTAGTGTAGGGTAGGGGTAAGTGTGTGTGTGCTAGTGTAGGGTAGGGGTAAGTGTGTGTGTGCTAGTGTAGGGTAGGGGTAAGTGTGTGTGTGCTAGTGTAGGGTAGGGGTAAGTGTGTGTGTGCTAGTGTAGGGTAGGGGTAAGTGTGTGTGTGCTAGTGTAGGGTAGGGGTAAGTGTGTGTGTGCTAGTGTAGGGTAGGGGTAAGTGTGTGTGTGCTAGTGTAGGGTAGGGGTAAGTGTGTGTGTGCTAGTGTAGGGTAGGGGTAAGTGTGTGTGTGTGCTAGTGTAGGGTAGGGGTAAGTGTGTGTGTGTGCTAGTGTAGGGTAGGGGTAAGTGTGTGTGTGCTAGTGTAGGGTAGGGGTAAGTGTGTGTGTGCTAGTGTTAGGGTAGGGGTAAGTGTGTGTGTGCTAGTGTTAGGGTAGGGGTAAGTGTGTGTGTGCTAGTGTTAGGGTAGGGGTAAGTGTGTGTGTGCTAGTGTTAGGGTAGGGGTAAGTGTGTGTGTGCTAGTGTAGGGTAGGGGTAAGTGTGTGTGTGCTAGTGTAGGGTAGGGGTAAGTGTGTGTGTGCTAGTGTAGGGTAGGGGTAAGTGTGTGTGTGCTAGTGTAGGGTAGGGGTAAGTGTGTGTGTGCTAGTGTAGGGTAGGGGTAAGTGTGTGTGTGCTAGTGTAGGGTAGGGGTAAGTGTGTGTGTGCTAGTGTTAGGGTAGGGGTAAGTGTGTGTGTGCTAGTGTTAGGGTAGGGGTAAGTGTGTGTGTGCTAGTGTTAGGGTAGGGGTAAGTGTGTGTGTGCTAGTGTTAGGGTAGGGGTAAGTGTGTGTGTGCTAGTGTTAGGGTAGGGGTAAGTGTGTGTGTGCTAGTGTTAGGGTAGGGGTAAGTGTGTGTGTGCTAGTGTAGGGTAGGGGTAAGTGTGTGTGTGCTAGTGTAGGGTAGGGGTAAGTGTGTGTGTGCTAGTGTAGGGTAGGGGTAAGTGTGTGTGTGCTAGTGTAGGGTAGGGGTAAGTGTGTGTGTGCTAGTGTAGGGTAGGGGTAAGTGTGTGTGTGCTAGTGTAGGGTAGGGGTAAGTGTGTGTGTGCTAGTGTAGGGTAGGGGTAAGTGTGTGTGTGCTAGTGTAGGGTAGGGGTAAGTGTGTGTGTGCTAGTGTAGGGTAGGGGTAAGTGTGTGTGTGCTAGTGTAGGGTAGGGGTAAGTGTGTGTGTGCTAGTGTAGGGTAGGGGTAAGTGTGTGTGTGCTAGTGTAGGGTAGGGGTAAGTGTGTGTGTGCTAGTGTAGGGTAGGGGTAAGTGTGTGTGTGCTAGTGTAGGGTAGGGGTAAGTGTGTGTGTGCTAGTGTAGGGTAGGGGTAAGTGTGTGTGTGCTAGTGTAGGGTAGGGGTAAGTGTGTGTGTGCTAGTGTAGGGTAGGGGTAAGTGTGTGTGTGCTAGTGTAGGGTAGGGGTAAGTGTGTGTGTGCTAGTGTAGGGTAGGGGTAAGTGTGTGTGTGCTAGTGTAGGGTAGGGGTAAGTGTGTGTGTGCTAGTGTTAGGGTAGGGGTAAGTGTGTGTGTGCTAGTGTTAGGGTAGGGGTAAGTGTGTGTGCTAGTGTAAGGGTAGGGGTAAGTGTGTGTGTGCTAGTGTAGGTAGGGGTAAGTGTGTGTGTGCTAGTGTAGGTAGGGGTAAGTGTGTGTGTGCTAGTGTTAGGGTAGGGGTAAGTGTGTGTGTGCTAGTGTAGGTAGGGGTAAGTATGTGTGTGCTAGTGTTAGGGTAGGGGTAAGTATGTGTGTGCTAGTGTTAGGGTAGGGGTAAGTGTGTGTGCTAGTGTTAGGGTAGGGGTAAGTGTGTGTGTGCTAGTGTTAGTGTAGGGGTAAGTGTGTGTGTGCTAGTGTTAGGGTAGGAGTAAGTGTGTGTGTGCTAGTGTTAGGGTAGGAGTAAGTGTGTGTGTGCTAGTGTTAGGGTAGGGGTAAGTGTGTGTGTGCTAGTGTAGGGTAGGGGTAAGTGTGTGTGTGCTAGTGTTAGGGTAGGGGTAAGTGTGTGTGTGCTAGTGTAGGGTAGGGGTAAGTGTGTGTGTGCTAGTGTAGGTAGGGGTAAGTATGTGTGTGCTAGTGTTAGGGTAGGAGTAAGTATGTGTGTGCTAGTGTTAGGGTAGGGGTAAGTGTGTGTGTGCTAGTGTAGGGTAGGAGTAAGTATGTGTGTGCTAGTGTAGGGTAGGGGTAAGTGTGTGTGTGCTAGTGTAGGGTAGGGGTAAGTGTGTGTGTGCTAGTGTTAGGGTAGGGGTAAGTGTGTGTGTGCTAGTGTAGGGTAGGGGTAAGTGTGTGTGTGCTAGTGTAGGTTGGGGTAAGTGTGTGTGTGCTAGTGTTAGGGTAGGAGTAAGTATGTGTGTGCTAGTGTTAGGGTAGGGGTAAGTATGTGTGTGCTAGTGTTAGGGTAGGGGTAAGTGTGTGTGTGCTAGTGTAGGGTAGGGGTAAGTGTGTGTGCGCTAGTGTAGGGTAGGGGTAAGTGTGTGTGCGCTAGTGTAGGGTAGGGGTAAGTGTGTGTGTGCTAGTGTAGGGTAGGGGTAAGTGTGTGTGTGCTAGTGTAGGGTAGGGGTAAGTGTGTGTGTGCTAGTGTAGGGTAGGGGTAAGTGTGTGTGTGCTAGTGTAGGGTAGGGGTAAGTGTGTGTGTGCTAGTGTAGGGTAGGGGTAAGTGTGTGTGTGCTAGTGTAGGGTAGGGGTAAGTGTGTGTGTGCTAGTGTAGGGTAGGGGTAAGTGTGTGTGTGCTAGTGTAGGGTAGGGGTAAGTGTGTGTGTGCTAGTGTAGGGTAGGGGTAAGTGTGTGTGTGCTAGTGTAGGGTAGGGGTAAGTGTGTGTGCTAGTGTAGGGTAGGGGTAAGTGTGTGTGTGTGCTAGTGTAGGGTAGGGGTAAGTGTGTGTGTGCTAGTGTAGGGTAGGGGTAAGTGTGTGTGTGCTAGTGTAGGTAGGGGTAAGTGTGTGTGTGCTAGTGTTAGGGTAGGAGTAAGTGTGTGTGTGCTAGTGTTAGGGTAGGGGTAAGTGTGTGTGCTAGTGTTAAGGTAGGGGTCGGTGTGTGTGTGCTAGTGTTAGGGTAGGGGTCGGTGTGTGTGCGCTAGTGTTAGTGTAGGGGTCGGTGTGTGTGTGCGGGTCGGTGTGTGTGCGCTAGTGTTATTGTAGGGGTCGGTGTGTGTGCGCTAGTGTTATTGTAGGGGTCGGTGTGTGTGCGCTAGTGTTAGTGTAGGGGTCGGTGTGTGTGCGCTAGTGTTACTGTAGGGGTCGGTGTGCGTGTGCGCTAGTGTTACTGTAGGGGTCGGTGTGCGTGTGCGCTAGTGTTACTGTAGGGGTCGGTGTGTGTGCGCTAGTGTTATTGTAGGGGTCGGTGTGTGTGCGCTAGTGTTAGTGTAGGGGTCGGTGTGTGTGCGCTAGTGTTAGTGTAGGGGTCGGTGTGTGTGCGCTAGTGTTAGTGTAGGGGTCGGTGTGTGTGTGCGCTAGTGTTAGTGTAGGGGTCGGTGTGTGTGTGCGCTAGTGTTAGTGTAGGGGTCGTTGTGTGTGCGCGCTAGTGTTAGTGTAGGGGTCGGTGTGTGTGCGCGCTAGTGTTATTGTAGGGGTCGGTGTGTATGCGCGCTAGTGTTATTGTAGGGGTCGGTGTGTGTGCGCGCTAGTGTTAGTGTAGGGGTCGGTGTGCGTGTGCGCTAGTGCTAGTGTAGGGGTCAGTGTGCGTGTGCGCTAGTGTTAGTGTAGGGGTTGGTGTGTGTGCGCGCTAGTGTTAGTGTAGGGGTCGGTGTGTGTGCGCTAGTGTTAGTGTAGGGGTCGGTGTGTGTGCGCTAGTGTTAGTGTAGGGGTCGGTGTGTGTGCGCTAGTGTTAGTGTAGGGGTCGGTGTGTGTGCGCTAGTGTTAGTGCAGGGGTCGGTGTGTGTGTGCTAGTGTTAGTGTAGGGGTCGGTGTGTGTGCGCTAGTGTTAGTGTAGGGGTCGGTGTGTGTGCGCTAGTGTAGGGGTCGGTGTGTGTGCGCGCTAGTGTTATTGTAGGGGTCGGTGTGTGTGCGCGCTAGTGTTATTGTAGGGGTCGGTGTGCGTGTGCGCTAGTGTTAGTGTAGGGGTCGGTGTGCGCTAGTGTAATGTTAGTGTAGTGTAGGGGTCGGTGTGTGCGCGCCAGTGTAGTGTTAGTGTAGTGTAGGGGTCGGTGTGTGCGCGCCAGTGTAGTGTTAGTGTAGTGTAGGGGTCGGTGTGTGCGCGCCAGTGTAGTGTTAGTGTAGTGTAGGGGTCGGTGTGTGCGCGCCAGTGTAGTGTTAGTGTAGTGTAGGGGTCGATGTGTGCGCGCCAGTGTAGTGTTAGTGTAGTGTAGGGGTCGGTGTGTGCACGCCAGTGTAGTGTTAGTGTGTGCCAGTGTATTACTTCTGTCTGTTTTACATTACTTGTCAAACATTTGTTTTACAGCAAAATCTGTTTCACAGATGTAAAACACAGCCTTCCTCGCACATCTCATACAGGCAAGGCTTAGATATTGTTTCTATGTTTTCATGTGTTGCATATTTCAGGATGGCAAATGTAAATATGATCCCTCAAAGGCAGCTGCATTCGTCAGTAAGATTGTTAATATCACCAAGGTGAGTTTAACTAGTAGCCATGGAAACAGATTGCCCACTTTGAACTTACTTTTTATTTGTAATTGTGTTTGTCACAAGAATGAATGTCTTTACTGACTGGTTTTCAACTACCTACCATTTAATCAATTGAATTTGACACAAAATCCCATAAGGTTGTGTTGTCCAATAGACCATTTTCCGTTCACTGCGAGAATCACGCGTTATGCGTGAAATCGAACGTAAAAACAGGACAAACAAAGGTCATAGCGTCATGGTGGCGTCAAACATCGCGTGGGATTCGACAAACGCGAAAGTATTTTGGGGACATTTCCATGCTTATTAATGTGCTGTCCACATTTGATGATAGGCAATTTCGATTAAGTAAGGGTATTCGAAAGCAATATTCCTCTGTCGAAGATCGGCCGGTCAATGTAAGCTACGAAATAAAGAAATTCTAGTTCAAAATCAAATCGTTCGATTTTTGCGGCAGACGTTTGATGCGCGTCTTTCATGCATCTCGCAATTGTACGGAAAATCACCTATTTAGTATGTTTAAATATTTATTCAATTTGCATAAACCTTGTTACAATGTTCTCAAATTCAAAGATTTTATTTCATTTTTAGTTTATCATATATACTTGTTTCTTAATTGTCTGTGTGTCAATTTATGCAAATTGACTTTCTTGTCATTTTATATAAATAAAACATCACTACATTATTTGCATTATATTGGTTATACATCTCTAAAAATAATTAAAAAAGTCTGATTTATCTGTATTAATGTTTTACTTACAAGGGAGATGAAGATGGTATTTTGAATGCAGTGTACAAACATGGTCCTGTGAGCATTGCATATGATGTTGCTTCAGATTTCCATCTCTATCACAGTGGTGTATACAGCAGGTAAGTTCATATAGTATATTGGTTCATTCCTTTGGACAAATTTTATTTTCATTTCTACTTTTTTGATTTTTCTTATTCTTATTACTCAGTACGGTTTGCAAGATAGACCCAGAACACGTCAATCATGCTGTATTAGCTACTGGGTTTAATGAGACAGCTGAGGGGCTCAAATACTGGATGGTCAAGAACTCATGGGGTCCAGATTGGGGATTAGATGGGTAAGTTTCATGAACTTCTATCAACAAGTTCCATATTGGTTTTGGAAAGAATTGTGGTGAATTTTGACAAATTTATTTGTTATGAAAGCATAACGAGCTAATGAAAAAAAAAATGACATGACAAGATGAAACAAATATAGTGTTGTGTGCATAAATAGCTGGCATGGTTGGTGATAAAACACAGATCAGTTAGCAATTATCTTTAGGCTATAGTAATCCATTAGCAATTACCTATACAAGATAATGTTGTTGTAAGACCCAAATCCCTCCCTTCCTCCCTCCCTCGCTCTACTTGGGATTCACCATGTTCCTTTAAATATTTAAAACTTAGTGTCACTCAAAAATGTTTGTTCTTTAACATCTGTTATTAGTCCCCATTCAGGCGCAGCCTGAAAAGGGGACTTTATAATTCAGGTTATGTCCATTTTTCCGTCTCCAACATTTTCTCAGAAATTCTACAGCATATATCGGTGAAACTTGGCAGGTTGATGAACAAGTCTCTGCTGAGTATGCACGTAATTTTTTTTCCAGATCTGAAAATCCCAAGTGGGTCTTTTTCACGATTTTCATCAAAAATTACCTCTCCCGGCAACATTGACAGAACGTCTGCGCATGCTCAGAATAAATTAATTACTGTAAAATACTTTATTTTTACTTGCAACATTTTTTTGCTATTTTCGCTGAAGGAATGTTTCAGTTAAAATAAAATCCAGCGAATATACCCTTTTCTTATATTTTACAGTCAACTTGTCAAAAATCAATGAAAATAAATTCAATACAAAACACCCAGAAAAAATCTTTTCAGTGAATGATAATTCCAGCTGAAATAAAATATTTTACAGTAGATTAGATCTGTGAGTTACACTGCTGTTATTACGGCACGTGATTTCTCCATTGCGTGCAATTTATTATAGTACTGTTTATACATGTATTCTGTTCGGCTCAGTGGTCTCATTCACTAGTTACTAGAAGAACTAGTAACTTTATTTGATTTCAAGAACTTCAAGAAGGCGGCATAAGAAACGTGTTTGCAAAGGTAAGTTCTCCAGTTTCAGCAAAATTGAATATTTATTGTTTATTTGTATCAATCAATTTATTCATTATATAATAGTAGGTTGCCTATGATTATATTCGTATTTTTTATGTTGTGAGCATTAAACTGTTAGTTGTAATGAAGATTTTGCCGATCTCCTGCGATTCAACATGGCGGATGTACAGTTACAACACATGTATGGACGGTCGGTCGAGTAGTCTGCAACGAACCATGAAATCACCCGGTGTTTTTTCGGCAGTTTTCTTTTTAATATTTTGGATATTTCATTCACTCCTGACGCCTAAAAGATTCTAATTTATATTTTACCGTAGTCATCGACACCTATTCAAGAGTATGATGTTTATTGTGAATAGCCTGAATGCGTAAGCTTCGTTTCGACAATGAGCTGTGTTATTTCTGTGAACAATTATTCTTTGAATGCTCAGGTTTTTTTTTTAAACAACTAATTTTTGGATTAAAAAAAAAAATCATGACGTTTTCCCAGTCAAAATAGCATAAAGATCTTGCTACAACATCGGTGAATCTCTACAGTAACGCGTTGCATTCACCACGAGATCACTGAACCGTATTAACATATTTAAATGAGCCCACGTGTAAATGAAAACATGGCGGATATTGAATCGTATCGAGTATTTACATTCGACCGAAATCATTCGTTTACGATGAAACTAAGTTGAATATTACTTCAAATTCATAAAAATTCAAAGAATTAATTTTTTGTGCGTTATTATAATCATTACTGAATAATAATCAACAATTGCAATACTTTGAAAACAAGTAAGTTATTCACTTCCGAAACACAGAATGACCAGATTGTGCTACCGTGATCATTTGCTACCGGTACTCACCACTAAGCAACATACTTTACTTTTCGTTATCAACAAAATTATAAAAAAATAATGCATATTACATTATGTGATTTGGGGGGTTGGGAGATTCAATTCCAACATTTCGCGGTGCCTATGAACCAAAGGCCTTTCACTCTTCTCTGAGTGTGACACCTAAACCAGAGGTTTTATGGTGTATAAACTGGCATAAATGAAAAGGCCGTTGAACCTTATTCAAATTTATAAATACATGTTATTATGTATTTCATTATGAAAACTGACTAAATTAAATGTGATCTTATTTTTAATTGTTTGAACAGAATGATTTATATCGGTAATGATGTTTTCATCTGATATTAATTGTGCAATTGTTAAAATGCCTAACTACACATTTATTGTTTTTGTTTCTAAAGTAGACATTTGTAAAAAAAAAAATTAAAAATCATGCTTGATTAAAATTAAAAAAAAAAAAAAGATGTAGCCATGTAGCCCCTTTCTGTTATGTTTCCAACTTCTTCCAAAGTAAAACTGGCAAAGGCATGTAATTGCCATACAATCATCATTTTTGGGAAAACTTGTATGTTATTGAAAATCTTTATTTTGTTGTCTGTGAATTAATATAATATTTGAAATGGCGTCATGGATCAAAATATTCTCAAACAATCTGTCTTCTGGTGGCACTACACTGTGCATTTATGCACAGTCAGTATCCCAATGCACGATCTCAGCTTACTAAGTGATGATGGTGGTTGAAATGGAAAACTAAATACAAAAATCCAGGAACATCTCAAACGAATTTCCGTCTGCTGTGAATGCATGTTTCGTTGCATCAAATAAATAACCCAATTTTATGACAGAAGCTTGCGATCTTGTGCCATACAGGGTCAAGTGATTGAGCAATAAAAAATGTGGTTTTATGTATCAGGTTATTGAATGTATCCAAAAACATGGTACCAATGATCTGAAATTTCAGAAGTGCTCGCTGAAGGTTTATCAATCCTGCGTATTGTCTTGTTCTTTTTCAATCCTGCATTTCAGTTACTAGAATTTATACTAAAAAAAATAGTTTCTGTTTTTCTTCTAATAACTCGGCCACTCTCAAAAACAAATATTTTTCCATGGTCGAAATGCAAGAAGAATACAAAACTACTGTGATTGCATAGCGATACCTGTAGGGCCATTGTCAATTAGTTCGCCTGATCAACACAGCGTTTTACATAGGACTGATATTGAATCACGGAGAGTAAAATCTTGTGATACTAATCTCTAGAACCAACTCAGATTGGTACATACGTCTTATGAACCCACATGTGTATATCTTTGACTATACTCATTTTAAACTTTTTTTTTTTTTTACAGTGGTGCTGTGAACTGAATTTTTTCTGGGTTCCTACAACATGGAGTGTCAGGGACTTTATTGAAATGTTGTACACAAATTTCATAAAATCCTGAATATATCTAGAAGTCAAAATTAAATGGTTTACAGTATTTTATACCCATTAATAATGATTGAAATGCAATAATATCACTGCACTAAAAAGACTTCGAACAATTATTGTTACTTCTCCATTGAAGGGAATGAGCAGACCAACCTTTATCACTACTGGCTTTCTTAATTATTACATGTACTTGCTCTGAAAACATAGCTTTTACAATTGTTTAAATTAACAGATGTTGTTCTATGTACAATGAATACATTTTAAATAATAAACCTTACTGTGTTAACAAATTGTATTTGACAACATGAGAATGAATCTGATGCCCAGTGGTGATGTTGAAACAAACCCAGGTCCTGGTAATATACTAAGACCTGACTAACAAAGAAGTCATGTACATCAAGGTTCACTCAGATTCATGAATGCAGTTTGTTGAGCAAGTATACATGTATGACAAATACAGTGTAGTTTTGTTGCACTTGTGTACTCTGAGATTCTGAACATGGGTCAGTGGAAGTTTTTAGTTGTCAGTACAAAACTAGATTATGGGAAATCGTTTGATGATGAGTTGTACCCACAAAGAGTACATATTTATTCACCTGTTTGCAGATGTTCCTTGTACTACCTGTATTTTATAATCAAATAACGGGGACTGTGACATTTCATGTCTTGTTTGCATATGCATTCCTAACTTACCGGTACTATATATGTTGTAAACAGGTTTCATGTGAACGTGGTGTATTTTCAAAATATATCTGTGATAAATATGCAGTATAGGATAGCAATGAAAACATCCACCTCATCACATTGAATAAGTGCACATTTTACTGAGTAACTAAAAGTTTGTTTCTTCAACCAAGAATATCATATATTTTGTTCTAATAAGTAAATAATAAACATGTGTCTTTGCTCACATTTTCATATCCCTATAATTGTTCTAATCAACCATTTCTTCCACAGATATTTTTGGATAGAAAGGAACAAGAACATGTGTGGACTAGCAGACTGTGCCTCATATCCAATTGTTTACAAATAAATCATCTACTTTACCATTTCAGTTACCAATGTACTCTCATATTATCTGCCAATAGAGCACAATTCTGAGATTAAGCAGTTATTATTATCACAAATTTCACTGATTAATCATAAACAATAAATATTTGTAATTTTCATTTCAATATTTAATAAACTATTTTGAAAACCTAGACTGCCTGCCTGCCTGGCTGGCTGGCTTACTGTATAGTAAATTCTTTCTACCTGACATTGGTCTGGATCTATTAATTGTGAGTTAACACTAGATATACAAATGTATATTTGTAAATTCTTCATACACTCAGTTATAGTGCAGCCCCAATACTATGAGGATACTGCAAAGTATGCACAAAGACAATACAGCAGAAGTGTCGTCCTTTGCGCAGCAGAGATCAAAGTGACAACTTGCTGTCTGAGTGCATACTTTGCAGTATCCTCATGAAATGAGTAAAATTTCAAAAATTATATTAGAGAATGCTTACATGTGTGATCAATCTATATTTGAACAAAGAAAGACAAAAGGAAAGTCATCCACCAAGATGGAAATGTTACTTTGGAAGACAATATGAATAGTCAAGAAAGGGGCCTGTAGAGCCAGAAAAGTTACTTTGAAAAGGGAGAACTGAATGAAAATTTTGGAAAGCAGTTTGAGAAGACTATCAAGATGTCCTAAAAGTTGCTTTGAAAGGCAGAGAAGCTGTATGAAAAGTTAGCAAAGTGGCTTGAGGGGACTAAAAAGTTACTACAAAAGTTGCTTTGATAGGCGAGAAAGTCACTTTGAAAAGTTGTATAAAACGTATATACAGCGTTTTGAAAGTTTCAAACGGTTGTTGAAAGATTGGAAAAAATTACAGAAAGTCGCAAAGCATATTCAGAAAACTAGAAAGTGTTGTTTTGATGGTGGGAAAGTGTTTCGAAAGGTCGGAAAAGTTGTACAATACAAAAGCTTGGGAAATTTACTGTATAAAAATTCGAGAGGTCAGAAAAGTTGCTTGTAAAGTTGCTTTGTATGTTAGAAATGTTCTATGCCTGCAAAGTGATTTAACATTTTTTTTTTTAAATCAGCTCAAGTCTGAAACATCGTCAGCAAGATCGACAAAGTTGCATAAAGGTCTTATAAAGGTTGTTTTTTCAAAAGCGGTTTGAGAAACTAGAACGATGTTAGTCAGAAAAGTTGCTTTGGAAGTTGTATAAAAAATTTGAAAATCATGTTTGAAAGACAATACAGTTTCTTTGGAATGTGGGAAAGTTGTATGTGCAAAGTGGTCTCTGTTACCTTTGGAATTTTTAGTTTCAATATCTGTAGAATAATTTTGGATATTCTGACTTTTTAACAACAAAGCTGACACCCTGTGTGATTCATCACACAACATAGCTGATTGTAACACATTGGTGTTGAGAAGAACAAGCGAAGAGTGACTCAATGAATGGTTACCACGTACGCCACGGCCACTTCACGAAGTCTCAAGTGGAAATAACACTATGGGTGCGAGAATGCGTACTGGTGGAAGCCAACTGTTAACACAGTACAAAAATAAAACAATGATTTTTAACAAAACTAATAGACCATATATTTTTCTGTGGCAGGCGGCGGCACATGGGGCAGAGGGGCGAATGCCTCTCGAAAAAATGTTGGGGGCCCCTCCAAAATCAAGCTGAAAGCCTTTGTGTCAGCAAAGTTTGCCCCTCAAAATACAGGAAATAGCGTTTCAGAGGGTCTAGATTTCCAAGTTTTTAAGGGGGAGCATGCCCTCCTAGTAAGGTCGGTAAGCAGATCTCGCCTACCCCCCCCCACAGCCTCTGTGGTAAAGAAATAAATATAGCCAGACACTTTAATTGCTTGGAAATTACTTTAATCATCAATGATAAATTCGAGGAAGCAAAAAATTCCTTAAAAAGAAAAAGAGCAAAACGCTTTGTTCTCACTGCAGGGAAAAGTTGGCGATAAAATTAATCTACATTTAAAAACAATGTTTTACTTCTTTGACAAACTAATTAGACCAATACTAGTATACGGTAGTGATATTCGGGGAGATAAGAGTTTTTACAAATCTGACATAGAAAATGTTCATCTACACTTTTTACAATTCACTCAAGGTGTGAGGAAAAACACTCCCCTAATGGGAATATATGGAGAATTGGCTCAATTTCTATTAGACAATTTTATCAAAAGACAAATGATTAAATACTACAACAGACGAACTTGTGAAGGAAGCAGCAATATTAATTAGACACCTAAATATAGTAAATGGTTGTGCGTAATAACTTCCCAACTAGACAAGATTAATGAAACATAATTAATCGATAGACGTTACAAATACAAGCATTAAACAACGACAAAATAGAAAAAAATATTCATCACTCATTGGAACAAAAAAAAAAAAAAAATTCAGATAACACCAAAATTTCAAACTGAGTACATACAGAGAATTCAAGAAAATGTTTGCACTGGAAAATTATTTAACAATGCTAACAAATATTAATCTACGAAAGTAAATCTCTCGATTCCGTTTAAGTAACTACGACCTCAAAATCAAAACAGAAAGGCATACAAAACCAAAATAGAAAAAAGAACTGTAATATTTGCTGAAAGAATGAAGCAAAAACGAATATCATTTAACCCGAAATCAACTATCTGCGATTGGATAACTGCTTCTATTTAGAATCCGAAAGTACTATTATGCTTGAAAATAGTTTCCAACATATATATTGTTTACAGCGGGCACAAGTTATTTACATACACCTAACTCCCTCGCCCCATGGGCAGTTACTGAGGGGCTTTGCAACATCCTCAGACACTTTCCTAAACACTCCAACAGTCACTCGACTGTGACTCCCAGTGATCTTTATAGACTCAATAAAGTTACGTACTCACCCACGTGACGCGGCTACGTGTGACGAAGAGTTGTTGGACTATTCCAATGCTTTGTAGGTACAAAAATCATTACTGTGTGACACGAAAATAGAATATGAACATAAAACTTGGTATGAATATTAACAAGAAACGATAAATGTAAATTCCTTTGATTTGTAGTTTAAGATGTCAATGAGCTTAATAATATTAGCGTTGTGAGTGACCCGTTCTACATTTCTCGCGTAATGTCATGTCTCATTGCCGGTTTACCAGAATCGCCCAGGAATATTTCCCAGGGATATTCTTAGTTTCACCTCCACACCGTCACAATATTCCAGTTTCAAATATCTTTCAGAACAGAGACGATATTCGATAAACTCAACGATTTCTTGTGTAGACTTCAGTCGACGACCGTCACTACTCCTGTCGGAACATATCCAACCGATACGACAGAAATGCCGAACAATTCATTGAACCGTTCATTGCCCTCGCTAGTCCAACTTCCTCAGCAATCGTTCGCAAGAGGTGAATAATCTTCATCTGAGTGTCTTCGTCTATACGCTTTGACATAATAGCAATAATTGTATAATCAACGATAATAAATCATAAACTGCATTCAAAACTAAACTGTTTTCATGAGAGTAATGTTGGTAATTTCATTACATTCTAAGGTCTATGATTATATGTTAGGAGCGTTTTTACAAATTTGTATCAATTTATTTATGAGGTTTATTTTCGCAAAACGTTCACAATAGAAATTATTAAATGAATGAGCATATTCAATAATAATAATTTTATTACATCCTTAGAAATACAATATTTCTATCAGTCTACAGCAATAAAGTAATAAAAGGAATTTGAGTTACTTATAATAAGATAAAAGTAATAGTAAATCAAAGTACTAGTACCTTGTTATGAGTTTATAAAGAATTTTTCAGTTTTGATTTCAAAAGATGTGTAAATATACTTCCCCACGTGTTTAATTATATTTTGGTTATTATTGCTCATCAGAATTATAAATGTTTTTTTTGTTTATTATCTATTTCTTTAGGGAGTTCAATATTTTTCTTCATTTCATTTCATCTCAATAATTGTTGTAGTGATGATAATCCATGAAAACATGTAATTCATCTTCAGTTTTACTAGTATTATGGGGACACTTTATGTAAGTTCTATTTTCAATTGGAGTTTTGGGTCTACCTGTTTCAATAGAAATTTATTTCTAAATTTATATAAAGTGAATCTTTCTTTGAGGGGAAGTACAGATAAATATGGTTCATAAGTATAAGTAAATTTAAACATTGCATATGTCATATGCTTTGTCTTTTCTTTAACTTCAAGGCATTCTTTCCAGAATTAAATTCTCTCGCATTACAGATTTGTTTAATTTCTGAATTAAAATACCCCATGATAAGTTTGACCTCATCTGTTCTTTAATTTTTTTTTTTTTTTTTTTTTTTTTTTTTTTTTTTTTTTTTGGAGAACCTAAATTTTGGACCAGTAATTAATAAGATTTATTTTAATATCAACAAGTAACGAAAATTCCCCCAGCTCTGCTCTACATGCAATATTTGTGGAACATTTGTTTAGATTCAATAGTTGTTTGCAACATTTTAGATGAACTTTTTCTGTTGATGTTTTATCCCAATTATTGTTATCTAAAATTTCCATTCCCCAAATTTCTGCACCATATAATAAGACGAGTTTTACACATGTCTTGAAAATATGGATAACTGTTTTGGAGTGAGTTTCTTTTGGCAAGTATTTTGACATAGCATATAAAGTGCTTTATCTGCCATATTTTTCCGTCCTTGAATTTACCATTTGTCTGTTGTTACTACCTGATATGTATATGAATTGAAGAAAGTAGAAAATCTCTCCAGTGTTTAATAATTAATGAAATTTTTTTTTTTTTTGTTTAAATTATTTTCCAGTTACCATTAATCATTCAAAATATTTAGAGACTTTTGCGGACTGTCATTTGTTGTTGATATCAGGGCCAGATCATCTGCATAGAAAAGTGAATTGACCAGGTGCGGCAGTTAGGTGTATGTAAATATCTTGCACTCGCTGTAGGTCTCATGCCACTAATTAACCAATGGCTGCTCATAGCCCTCAATTTAAATGCCCAGCAAGAACCAATGAAATTTTTTAAATATTATTTTTCTCAGGTGCTCCCTGTTTGAGGGCGTAATCACCTGGGTCAGAGGTGAGACCAACATGTGGTCTTTTGTTTACTACTTAGCGGCTGTGTACCTGTGGGTTTATTCTGTGTGTTAATGGATGTTCTAATCTTGGTGTTTTTCCAGTGATTTCTCTTGGTGCAATCCAAATACAGTAGGTGTGTCTTGTTTACCTGAGATTTGCAAGAGTTTCAGCTGGCCAACATGTTAGTTTTTTTCATATGGTTGATTACTGGCATGTTGATTTCCCATTTTTGAGCCATATTTTCAACTTTCTTCGTCATTTTCATATAGCAATCTCGTCATATGTTAACATTGTCGTCTATGGAAATTCAATTAGTGGTATGAGCCCTGTAATGGCAGGCGTGATCAAGATCTCGTCTTTCATCATTCTCCAAGCACGCCACCAACGGCATCAATCAGTCTAAGCCCTGCCGCGTCGGTCCGCCAACCACGAGATCTGACCGAACGACATCTGATGCGCGCTCTATTAAAAAACAAAACAGTTTTATGGGACCAGTGCGTGGCAAACATATGGATTGGGTTATTGAATTCTGACTCCCATAAAGGTAGGCTGTTTTTTAATACAATATATCCAAGTGTTTCTGGGTTTGATCATGGACGTACGTGGTTTTCTTCAGTTTTTACGAGCTCTAGGTTGCCGTTGATTTTGAGAAATATGGGAAGTTTGCATTGCGAAACTAAAAATGAAAAGGGCTGAAAATCCAAATAAATCGATCAATATTATATTTATTGTTAGTTTGTTTTCGGTTATTCATTGCAACTCGTCTATAAAACAACAACTTGTGAAACTCAATCGCTGTGAATTCGACGCATCGTCCACTAAAACGCTAAAGATTATTGCACAAGACTTGCATTCCTTCATTCCTTACCCATAGTTTGCCACTGGGAACTGCATTTATACTCTGTCTATAATGCTCCAACTAATGTTACCCTGACCCCCTTTACCTCACCTCACCTCAGTGCATACCAAATGTACACACAAGTTTACAACTAGCACTGGACTAGACTCCCGGGGGAGTACGTTCTTGCTAAAAAAAATAATAGGCCCCTAGGGCTGGCAGCCGATTGGCAAGCCATGCTCCCTTTTGCAGACGGAATGTAAATTTAGTACCCCTAGAGCAGAAGAAAAAAACACCCCCTATTTCAGACATATATTGAGAACATCCTACCCCCTATTGCGAGGATTCTCTGCCGTTTTTTCCACTCAAGTTGAATGTGATCAACCCAAACAAGTTACTGTGTATGTAACTCGTGTTGGTGTCATTCGTTGTTTGATGAAGAAAGATGAGAACTATTGACATGAGTGTGAATATGTTTATTTATTTATTTATTGTTGATATTTAAATTTGTACATGTGTTCATTTCATTTTATTTGTTACACATATAAATCTAAGAGTATTGTACAAAATATAATTTGAAATAGGTATAGGGGAAAAAAAAGTCTGTTCCCCGTTCAAAAAAAAATTGAATAAATTATAGGGCGAAAAGTAACTGTACATCATACTATTAATTTGTAATGAATGAATAAATATATATATGATAGACTGCGCTTCCACTAAGCCAGATTCTGTCTTAGCCATTTTGGCTAATGCCTCAGTGTTTTCTTTAGCCAAATGCTAAACGTTTTAGCCATTTTGGTAAATAGAAGAAATTAATTAGTAGCCGAAAAAATTGATTTAAAGAGCATATTATGTACAGTTTTAACAATCACCGGAACAGTGTACAGTTGTACTTGCGATAAAGAAGCATAAACTGTAATTATATTGTGGTTACACAGTGGATGTAAAACAAAATTTCACACATTTTTTACTTAACTTTTTAAACGCAATTTATTTAAGATCAATACTGATGCATGTAGGAAATACAGTGATATTGGCTACTACACATTCTTATGTTACAGTAACACATTGCTTAACTTTAAGTTTTATAATCAGTTACAATCACTAGCAACACCATGCCATCCTATAAGAATAAAAAATATTACCAACAGTATATTTAACAGTAAAACACAGTAACTTTTAGTGAAAACCAGAAAATATTGGCAGAAATATACAGGGCATCTATTTATTCAGATGGATTGTACGTCTTGTTTTCTTTGTAGCCCATTTTTCAAATGCTGCTTCAAATTTGAATTCAGATATATTATATGCCTCCAAATTTAACTTCATGAGCATGTTTGCATTTTCAACTTTAAGGGAGTTGTGTCCATCAGTTTTAATACTGTTATAAATGGATATGCCCCTCTCACAACATACTGAAGTGACAGGGATGCACAATCCAATTGCAGCAAGCATTGACAAGTTGGGAAATGTTGTTCTAGATTCATTTAGAAAATTTGCAATGAATCCTTCCATATTGAGTTCAGGATAACTTCCTATGATATGTTTTAATAACTCCCATTCCTGAAGTGCTTGTTCCTTTGATACATCTTTATCAAAATGGTTTAATAGTTTTAGTAGCTTGTCACTTTGTTCATTTGCATCCATTTTTAAACAATGCACTGGCAAACGAACAGAGAATGATGATAAAATCATGTGATCTGGAAAAGCAATTTCCAACCTGTCAATGAGTGCCTCTAAATACTGCTGGGATGCTTCTTGGAAAACTGCTCTTTTTTTAATTGAATCTTTGTAATGGTGATCCTTACATTCAAAGTAGCCACTGTTGTCTGGTTCTTTTGGGATATCTTGCAACACAGATTTTAATTTGTTACCAGGTAATGTGCTCAAAGATTTAATTGCTGCACATGCACCATCAATGTGCGACTTTATTGTTAAAAATTGAACATCTTGTTTTTGCATTACTAATGACAAGGTTGATAAAATACCAAAAACATCTACTAAAAAGTGTCCTAAGAAGAAACCTAACAACTCTCATTTGGTTCATCACACCCTGCAACATTGCTTTCCCTTCCATACCTCTTTCCATACTTCATGCAGCAAGTGAACTAATCACAGATCCCAAACAATCACATAGCGCTAGAATGCTGTCATTTAAGGACAGCCACTTGTAAAAAATACTTGTTTGATTTTTCTAGCGTTTTCTTCTCTCAAAATTTTGCACTCTTTAAGACTCCTGTTAAGTTTAGGAGAGTATTTTAGACTTTTAGCAAACTGATTCAGTATTGAAAGATATTTGACAAGGTAAGGAACTTTTTGTGCAGCTTTTTGAGTTGCTAGTTGGAGGCGGTGAGCCATACAGTGAACAGTGATAAGCTTAAAGGATTTTCTTTTTTGAAACGAGTGGCAACACCTGTATGCACACCAGTCATAACACTGGCCCCATCTGTTGCTAATCCAACCATTTTCATTCCAGTGTTACTTACTGGTTGAACAGCATCATTGTTCACCCTATCATATATATGTACTGCATCAGTACATTCAAGTTCAAGTCCTGCAGAAAACGAGTTTTAACCAAACCAGTGTTACAAATATATCGCAGAAAACAAATGACAATGGAAAGATTAGCAACATCGGTTCCCTCATCAAATTCTATGCCATATACCTTGTATGGACTAGCTGCCACATCCTGTTCCTTTTCCTCGTTTACAACATCACATTACTCCATAAAAATCATTTATTGAATCAGAATGTTGGTAATATATCTTGCCCTTATCAGTGCATAATAATTTTAGTGGCTGTACCCCATTATGTACCTGCAGTGCAATAAGTGGTTTATTTTTGGATGTAGGAATGCATTCTTTTGCTTGAGTAAAGAGAGTTGCCATTTGACCAATGATTGCTCCCTTACTGCCAGCAACAGCTTTCAGAGTTGCTTTTTTAAGTTCCTTTCGTTGTACAGAATCTACGGCTGCCAAATGAACCCTACTTTTTTGATGTTTCAAAAAATCATCTTTCTTGGGAACTTTTGTGGATTTCCCCTGGGTGAATACATTGTTTTGTTTAGCATCAATACATACTTGGCAATGAAATAAATTGCTTTCACTGTCATGTTTTAGCCATTTGAACTCTGAGAACCAAGATGATTTAATTGCTCTGATTGATTTACTTGCAGCCTCAGTGTTAACCTCTCCTCCAGAATCATCAGGTTTATCAATTTTAACGTTACCAATAGCGTCATTGAAAAGAGGGCTTCCCTAATTACATCATCTGTAGGAGAACCTAAATTAATACTACAAGTATCAGGGGTACAACTTTCTACCTTTGGATCACTGGAGGATGAGCTGAGGGAAAGCATCTTTCTAGATTTTTCTTTTATGTTTTTGTTACCAGATTCTCCAGAAGAATTGAAAAAAAATCATGCAGTGTACGTTTTTGCCTTGTTTTTTTGCGATGAGTCTCATAATTTGGGGTACATTCGGTTAACACAGGTACAACATGATTTGGTTCATAAAATACAGCACTGTGATCAAAAGAGCCACATCTTGACCATAAGATCATGATTGGACATTTCGGGGGATTAGCCATCCTGAAGGATGGGGCTTTGCGAACCGATTTAACTTCTCTATGAAACAACACTCTGAAATAATTTTCAACATCTGGAAATAACGAAAAGATGGGTTTCCCAAGCACTGTTGCCATTGCCAATACATGGTGCATTGATGCCCATCTGCCCTCCTGTTTTGTTTTCTCACAATCAAATTTAAATGCTTCTGTATTATCAGAAGCCACAAATAAATCTTGTCCAAGAATTGTGTGAATGAACACATTGTATTCCACACCTTCACTCTGACATGTTTTATTGTCTTTATGTATATAGCGACATTCTTTGATACACGCAATTTTACAGTTATTTGTTGCAAGCATCCACGTGTCAAAACTGCCAAAACGAAACGAATTTTCTCGATTGCGAATTATTAATATCACCTTTTATAAAAAAAATAGGATCAAAATAAAAAACACCTTTCGTTGAGAATAACCCTGAGATGACCCCTCAGTAACAATACGATTTGCTCATGCACTAGCTTCATTAGCATAATTTATAACAATCAACAACAAACAACATGGCAGCCAAAATAGGTCGGATTTTGCAATCCCGCGATGAAAACGAAATAAACGAATGTTTTATTACTTTGTTTGGATATTTCATGTCGACAAGATAAATAAAACATCTCTCTTTTAATGAAACTGGTTCATTTTTCTTTGTTTTCGAGATGAGAGGAATTTGCTGTCCATGTGCGAGACAGTCCACAGAATTGCCGCTGGCCGGCTGGGGTTCGATAGTATAGTACCGATCGGAAACAAGCTAGTTTTTTCATTTCAAACTTTGAATGAAACTGTTTTAATTTGTTGTTAAAATCTTTCCAGTCTCCAGACGTTACATTCAGATGATATTCAACTTTTTTTTTTACTTTTTTGCAACTTCACAAACCAAGTTGCGATGGTCAACCCCGTCTATTAACCCTAAAGATTGCATACTCGGTAATCTGAACGTAACATGTGGCCACTTTCCTGTTAGTGATTCACAAGAAGCTATTGTCTTTTTGCTGAGACAATCTGATGGAAATGTTGGTGGAAGTTATACAAAGGTTAAAGTGTGAATAGGTCTACAATAGGGTGGTCGCTGGTCGCGTTGGACAGGTGGTCGCTATATCCAGTGTCTTTAACGTGTAAACTGCGAAGGGACTGTACTAAGGTGGTCGCTATGAGCAGGTGGCCGCTCTGCACAGGTGGTCGTTAACACAGGTTTGACTGTAGCATGAATGGGTTCAATTATCAGTGTTCACTGATGACGTCATTTGACTGGCCCTCTAGAGGCAAAATGACGCCAGGAAAAGCGGACGTTTGTCGTCTGCTTCACAGCCCGTTTTATACCCGATATTTAGGGTATTTCGCAGCACATGCAAGTTGTTTTTATCGACAGAATTCATTCATAGATCTCAAATTTCATGTACAGAGTGTCAAAAGCCACACCTCTGCTCCCCTTTAAAAACTCCTGTGCGATTTCTTGGTCCCATTTTTTTTTTAACAACCCAAACTGCCGTTTAACGGTCCAGGGCAAATTTACGGCAGAATCCGGTATTTACAAATTTCAGTGACAGAGAGGCCCATAGCACAGTTTGTTGATTACCATCAATTTATTACTCTTAAAAAACAATAAATTAATGTTAATAATTTACAACTGTGTTACAGTAAATATTTACTACAACACAACTCAAAAAGAAAATTTACTATTATCATACAATATTATGAAAATATAAATATTACCATGATGTAATCTCGAGGAAAAATCAAACCACATTTCCTGAGAGATGGTACGAGTTGCGCATGTACGTGACCTACATTGACAGCCACCCCAGAACGAGGCCGATAATTTCAATATGGATACCGTCAACGATCGTTCGCGATGTACGTCTGCTTCAATGTTGACAATGACGATTCTAAAGCTGAAATTCATGGTTTTTACATTTAGACACGGTAATAAAACATTATTTCACGCATTTATTATGTCTTTTATGAAAATCATTGTGAAAGATCGGCGTCACCAGTTTTGGCGAAACATCAACAAACTTGGATCGCCAAGGAATACAAAAGTTCGCCATTGGCGACTGGCGAAGGGTTAGCGGAAGCGCAGATAGAAATACAGTGGCCCCTCGCTAAGTCGCGGGTGTTGGGATCCAAGCAAAAACCGCGACTTATCGAGGGCCGCGACTTACCGAGGGACGTCGTGAAAGAGGGAAGTCGTGCATTTAAAAACATATAAAAAGCACATATAAACCCTCGGTTTAGTTAATTGATGTATCATCACATGTGTCAGGCAGTATTCGAATAAAATCATGATTATGTTTGCTGTAAACATTGCGTTGATTATTTTGTTTGGGTCTGATATTATGTGGGCCGCTTGCTGTTGCTTGCGACTTCGACGGTAACAGCTTCCAAAATAAACCAGTTTCATCGCAATTATAAACATGTTCGTCAAAATAACCACCTTCATAGATAATTTCTCTCAGTTTTTCGGGAAAAGTTCCGACAGCGTCAATGTTCCCAGATCGAGCTTCGTCTTGGATTGAGACTGCGTGTGTCGATAGCGTGTCTTCTTTGCCATCGCAAGAACCACCCTGAACTGGCCTTAAATTCAAAGTCGTCATATCTGAGTTGTATGCTTTGCATTGGGTGATGGGACCAGATAGTGGAGTTCCGGCAGACCGTTCTTAAAGAAACGTAAACAGCTTTATCGGTGTCATCATTGTCGGACACTTTCGCTTGTTTTTCTGTTCAGTCCCGCCTCTTGGTCAACTTTGAAAACAAATTTACTTTTCATTTTTTACCCACCCACGAATAGTGGGCTCAACCACGTGCAACCCTTAACTTGGTTTGACACGGTCGATCGCCGTGAGTTTATGGCGTACGAACAGGCTGTATACATGTAGCTTTCGCTTTGACATGCTGCTCAATTGAGAAATAGAGATCAGAATTCTATGAATTCAACTCATTGTAGCGAGTTTTTGTAAAGGTATACCAAAATGGGACCGGCCAAGAAGTACGTACGGTCACTACTCGACACCCGTGTTGACACCTTGAGTAAGGCTGCCGTCACCCATTGCGTCTCAGCAATTGACGGACAGTAGGTGTTAAGTTGTCTCTTTAACGGTTAGTTAAAAATACTATGCCACGAAACATTAGTCTTTGTACTTCAAAACTGCTGTCAAAACACAATAGAAATTTTGGGAGCCATCCAAGTACCCGCGACTTAGCCGAATCGCGACTTACCGAGGCGCGACTTAGCGAGGGGCCACTGTATATGTATACGCAATATACCTATATATATATATATATATATATATATATACACACACATGATAATAATAAAAACTCTGATATATCAGAAGTTAAAAACTGGAAGCAAATACTAAATATGTACAATCCACATATTAACTATCATTTATTTGATAGTTTAATGCACAATGCACACAACTATGCCCAGATTCTTATTTCATCAGATACCATTACGCAATTTTATGTTCAGCTCCGATTGACTTTGGCATGAATACAGGGCAGACAACCCAGAAAAAAAACAGGATCTGAATGCGAATGAGGACGAGGCGAGAAAGGAGTTTCGGAAGTGTGGATGACTCCGAGGGTGACTTTCTGTATGCAGTTTATTGTAATTGACGAAACGAAACAAAACGGGATAACACACATAATGAAAATTAAACTGTAATCAGTGAAAATGGGTTTTATACGCACAATATTCACAACTGTCATAACAGTATATTTATCTTTCAGTCGTGTATTTAAAACACCATGAAACATTTATCGAAAATAACAGGATTTTAATTAGTGAATAGTTAGTTTCGCTAATTATAAATAATTGTTTTATGAAGTTTTATACACGACTGAAAGGTAAAAATACTGCTCAAGTTTCGTCCGATAGTTGTGATTATTGTAACTGTAAGACCCTTGTTTCGCCACGTGATTGCAGATTTCCGATAATCTTTAATTAGCGAAACGAACCATTTACTCATTAAAATCCTGTTGTTTTCGGCAAATGTTTTAGGGTGTTAAATACACGACTAAAAGTTAATATAGAATTGTGAGAAAATTTCTTATTGATGTCATGGATTATAGAAGAGATTATGTAGATTAGATTTATTTCCTGTACTTACTTTAAGTTCAAAAGTTTCTTTTTTTTGTGTATTTTCTTTACGTTTTAAAAAGTTTCATTTTTTGACTCCCGTGTGGAAGCACACAATGGGAGTCTTTGCAGTTACCCTGTCTGTCTGTCTGTCTGTCTGTCTGTCTGTCTGTCTGTCTGTCTGTCTGTCTGTCTGTCTGTCTGTCTGTCTGTCTGTCTGTCTGTCTGTCTCTCTCTGTGTGTGTGTGTGTGTGTGTGTGTGTGTGTGTGTGTGTGTGTGTGTGTGTGTGTGTGTGTGTGTGTGTGTGTGTGTGTGTGTGTGTGTGTGTGTGTGTGTGTGTGTGTGTGTGTGTGTGTGTGTGTGTGTGTGTGTGTGTGTGTGTGTGTGTGTGTGTGTGTGTGTGTGTGTGTGTGTGTGTGTGTGTGTTGGGAGATATCCATGCATATTAATTACCTAATTTGCATGATAATTAGCTGATTTTTAGCTGTTCCATGACTGTTCCACTGATATCTAAAGAACCACTCATTGAATGTTGATATCTCAACTACTGATCATCACATTTCAATGAAACTTTCTACCTAGATGTCATAGGACACTGCACAGATCTAGTAGTTTTAGGGTAATGTCAGTACATATTAATTACCTAATTTGCATAATAAATTAATTTTCAGCTTTTGATATTTCAAGTAGTGAGCATTACATTTCAATGAAACATGGTACATAGATACTCAAGCACTATGCAGAGATCGATTGTTTTGGGATGACTATTTGTGCATATTAATAACCTAATTTGCATAATTAGTTAATTTTCGGATTTTCATGTATATCTCAAGTACTAATCATCACATTTCCATGAAACTTGGTACATAGCACTATGCAAAGATCTGATTAGTTTTGGGGTAAATAATTGTGCATATTAATTAACTTATTTGCATAATTATTTAATTTTCAGCTTTTTAACTGATCTCGAGTCTAATCATCTAATCTAATCATCACCTTTAAATGAATCTAAACTATGCAGAGAGCCAATTAATTATTGGTATATATTTATGCATATTAATCACCTAATTTCACACTGATATCTCAAGTACTAATCATCACATTTCAATGAAACTCTGTACATAGATGCTCAAGGACAATGTACAAAAGTTTTGGGTTAAAATCAGTTCATATAAATTCCCTAATTAGCATAATAATTCATAATTGTTTGGTTCTGATCACATTTCAATGAAACTTGGTACATAGATGTTACATTGTGCAGACCTTATTAATTTTCTGATTTGCATAATTAGTTTTCAGCTTTTCCATCAATATATCAAGTACTAGTAATTTTGAACAAATTTTTACTGTGTCTCTAATACTCTAAGCACACAGGAGTTCTTTCTAAGCTTTCTTTGATTGTACTTCCTTTAAATTTTAAATTTTCTGTTTTTTTTTTTTCATTTATATAGTATGTGCTTTTTCCAATAATTTTTCCGCAGCTCCTAATTACTAATTAGTGAGCCCCTGATGTAAAAGGGTAGCAACAAATAAATAAAAATACTGGTCAAGTTTCGTCTCTAGCGGTGTTTATTGCTTATTATTTTCAGCAAATATTTTGTAAATATTGTGCGTATTAAACCCATTTTCACTGAATACAATTTAATTTTTATTATGTGTGTTATCCCATTTCGTTTCGTTTTGTTTTGTTTCTTCGATTACAATAAGCCTCCATATGCTCGTGTTGGAAGTGGCGGGAAAGTCCCAGTGGGAAAGTTCAGGCGGACATTTGCGGCCTGGTCGGGGCTAAGGGCCCACCAATTCTGGGCCTGGGGCGGTGTATGGGAGTGGTTGTTGCAAGAGAGGGCCTACAGAGGGACCAGCAACCCTGTGAGTTTATTTCTTGGGGCTTATTGCAAACATTAACATTTTAAAAGGGGCCTATTTGCTTCCTGCGCGGGCCCACTTTAGAAGGTGAAAAACACCCCGTTAAATTTGGAACGCACATGGGGTAGTAACAGCATATAGAGAGAGAGACACACCCCACCCCCATCCCCGGGACTAGACTGGAGGACGGATGAAACCTCCATGGCTTCTTTTTTTCTGGGTACACTAAGATACAAACTTGCTTTGGAACTGGAAAGTTATAATTCCATTGAGTTATTGATACTAGATTCATGTATTTGCCATAAATTCAAGCTCAGAAAAGATGAAACACCAACACGGCTGTTCGGTTTAACGATTATTGACATTCTACTTGACAAGGATGCCTTGATTGTTTGAGGAGATTGGAAATAGCTAAAACTACTGTGATTGGCCAGCAGATACAATAGAGATGCAAAATTAAATACCAATCTTTAATGGTGCAACTTACAGCTGTCATGTCTCAGTGTATATTTAAAAATACGGTTCAGGGCACAGTATAACAAACAAGAACAGGTTGCTAAGACCCGCCACACTTTACCATGTATTTGATGGAACGCTGGTCGAAGAGCCGATGAAAACAGCACAAACCCAATTTTGAAGTAATCCTCAGCAACCAAATTTATTATGTTACACATGCAGGGGTTTTTCTAGAAAAACAAGAGGGTAAGAGGGTGCCAGCCGAGAGTATCAGGGCGGTGCGCCTCGGTTTAAAAAAAAACCTTGACATGTAAGGGTAACTTGTTACACTATTCAGGAGAGTCAACAACTATACGGCTATTTTACAATCGAGTGTACTATTTAGCAGCCACAAAGGGGTAAAATTTATCTTCAACATACAGTACAGTTCTCGCGAAAGCTTTGGCTTCACTTCAGTGTCAGCTTCGCATTGTTATGGCTTCAGCGTTGCTTCAATGTCGCGACATAAAAAGTTGAGGCGGTCATCGCTTCACTTCATTGTGGCCTCATTATGGCGACAATGTGGCATCAGCATCGCTTCATCAAACAAAGAAGTACAGAACTCATTTCGCCCAACCTCTCGCCCGCTTCCGCTTTTCAAACGCTTGCTTTTGCGACCGCTTGTTGAATTTCCGCTTTAGTTTCGACTCTGCACAAATTTGGACTACTAACAGTTTTCTGGTTTTCATAGATCACGGTTACTAGTTTAGTAACCGTGCATAGATGTTGAACAACCGTCAAAAGTTCAAATACTTTTTTGTTTTAACTATCTATAATTATATGCACGCAATCTAACCCTTTGACCTAGATTTGGCTGGGATTGACTATTTTATTTTAGACAATATTCCGACGTGACGCACTGCTACAAAATGTATTCAACAGAAGTACAACATGGTTGTCTGGGTTTCTTTTCCTGACTGTGTTGAGTTTACGATTTGTATAATTAATGTTATTTCCCCCAAGGAAAAGGCAAGCCAAAGGACCATGAAGCTAAATAGAAGTCCCACGCATGGACTGAGTGAAAGAAAATATTTCTAGGGCTAAAATAAAAATGACCTACTATTACACCTCTTTGTGTATTTGTCAATTTTTCATATATTTAGTATGACAGTATGTTCGTAAATAATAAAGTCCCGTTGATAATACGGACAAATATGGTTCTGTGACCCAGGTTGTGTGCTTCGATCAGGTGACTTTTAGCCAATCAATGATGTTGTAACAAAGCATACTTGATGCTAATTTAAGGGTCGTCGTACCATCCAATCTCCTGCGTCGATTCACATAGTTTGTTTGTGCTGTGACAGGCTTCACAATTATTCACTAAAAACATCGGTATATTTTGACAAACGGCTGGGATTTAACCTCAGTTCAAAAAAAGAAAAAAAAAACTGGGCTGAGATACAAATCAGTTTTGCAAGTTGGGAAATACGGTAAACCAGATTGGGGTCGATGATATTCAGTATCGAATGACTTCCGTGTGTATCGTGAGTTTCAAATTGTTCATCGACTGGTCACCAAATATTTACGGCTACAACTAAATGGACAAGTTTTTTTCTGAAGCCCAATAAATTATTTCTGCATGTCAAGTGCTATTCAATTTTTTACAGGGCATGTGGCTCATTTTTATTTGAAAATATTTTTTGTGAGAATACTTTTAAAGTACGTATAGGTTGAGCTTAGGTCACTGATCGTGACTTAATTTTGAAAATTGGATGTAAAAATTTACCATACCGACGCCACCACAACCATCCAATCATAGTTAGGAATGTATGCGTTGTATCCGAACGATGATAGCATCATGTGATTTAAATTTATCACGATTTTCCTTGCAGTCAATATAATTAAACAAGATATCTTTTTAAAATGTCATTTTACTCTTGGTCATATTATTTTATTCCCCTTACCGCCTTGAATTTCAAATCAATTACATATCGAACTTCTGTACATGTATTTTTCTCTACTGCCTTTCCATGTCATACTCGTGTCACAATACTTTGAAGCTGATGCCATGTTGATGCCACGAGACTGCAAAGCTGAGGCCACGATGATGCCACAGAATAAGCGAGGTGAACACAGCTTCAATTTTCAATGACGTGAAGCTAATGCCACAATGAGGCCATGCGTAGGCGACAATGATGCCACAAAAGCCAAAGCTTCCGCGACAACTGTACTGTATCAGCTAGTTGATATCATTTTTTCATAGCTACATACCTTGGGCAAGCCATGCTAAAATATTTTTGCACAAACTGCATTTTTCTTCATTTGTCATTAATTTTAAGGAACATACCATGCAAGGGGTACGGACACTACAATAGTAGGTTTGTATCATAAGTAACAACCTATATGTGTTGCCTTGCATGAAGAAATTGTAATGTAGTTAAGTATCTTGCTTTATAAACAAATACGTATACCCCCGGTACATCGTTATCCTTGAATACCATCTGTGATACGTCACATGTCAATGAACTACCCACACTTCCTATGTAATCAATATCTGTACTTTTAAGTAATAAAGTTACTTCCCATTTAGTAGTCAACTGAATAACACCGTGTCTCGTCTATTCCTTACTGTTACCATACAAACATTACACTGGCGACGAGGATGGGATATATATTTGATATTCCCGTACAAAAGTTCTACTCCGCTTGAAACTCTCGGTAAATTTGTGACTGACATCGAATGTAAGACATCCGCTGGGCCGAGAAAAATATCCCATGTGAATATATATGTTGTTAAACGCAATGGGGAAATCGGTAGCTCATTGTTAAGTTTCCAAACAGCGGAAGATCTCGGACTGATACAAATAGTCAAACAGGTGGAAAGCCAAACTAATATCGATAGTTTGGTACAAGAATACGCCGACTTGTGCACGGGTGTTGGAAAATTGACAGATTTCCAAGTCAAATTGCACATCGACGAATCGATACAGGCAGTAGCTCAACCTCACCGACTAATTCCTTTTCACATTCGTAAACGTGTGGAAAAGAAACTAGATGAAATGGAGAAAGACGGCATCATCGAAAAAGTTGATGAAGCGACTCCTTGGGTATCACCAATTGTAGTGGTACCTAAACCAAAAAGTCCTGATGATATCCGAATCTGCGTGGACATGCGGCAACCAAACAAGGCCGTAAAACGCGAAAGACACATACCGGTAATGCCTACCACCGATGATATAATACAAGATTTAAACAAAGCTACGGTATTCTCTAAGCTTGATCTAAATCAAGGATACCATCAACTCGAACTTTCACCCGCGTCGCGGTATATTACAACATTTAGCACTCATGTTGGTTTATGTCGCTATAAACGACTAAGTTTTGGAATTTCATCCGCGTCGGAGATATTTCAGAACGCAATTAGCCAAGTTATTGAGGGAATACCCGGCGCAATAAATGTCAGCGACGATATACTCGTACATGGTACATCCGAGGAAGATCACTACAAGAATCTACGAGCTGTGTTTCAACGCCTTAGAGAAAGAAATCTGACTCTCAATAAGAAAAAATGTCAATTTAATAAGTCCAATCTGATATTCTATGGCAATAAGTTCTCTGCCGAAGGAATATCACCAGATCCAGAAAAGGTGACAGCTATACACAATGCTGAATCTCCGAAAAGTGCCAGCGAAGTTAGAAGTTTACTGGGAATGGTGACATATTTCAGCCGTTTCATACCTGATCTAGCAACGATTACAGACCCGCTACGTCAATTAACAAAAGATGGGACACCATGGGAATGGACGGCGATTCACGACAATGCGCTGAAATCAATTAAGGAGCGTCTAACTAGTGATACCGTAATGGCTTATTTCGACCCTAACAAAGAGACCGAAATTGTTGTTGACGCAAGCCCTGTAGGATTAGGGGCAATGCTAACACAATGTGGAAAACATTGTGTGACCCCGCCTCGAGTAGTCAGTTATGCAAGTCGATCGCTTACTCCTGTGGAACAACGGTATTCGCAAACAGAGAGGGAAGCGCTAGCAGTCACGTGGGCAACAGAACGATTTCATTTATATGTGTACAGTAAACAATTCACTGTGATAACGGACCATAAACCACTTGAACAGATTTATAACAATCCAGGTTCAAAGCCGCCCGCGAGAATTGAGCGATGGACACTAAAAATGCAACAGTAATAATAATAATAATAATAACTTTATTGCATCCTTAGAAATACAATGTTTCTATCAGTTAATAGCAATAAAGATTAGTTGTGATAACTACTACTACAAAAAGAAAGTTAGTTGTTAAAAAAAAAAAAAAAAAAAAGATAAAGCAAGTGTTACATATCAAATGGCATTTTTATTTCTTGATTGAAATGCATTATGAATATACATGTAGTTGCCAATCTTTTTTATTATTACATCATCTTTTGAAGTCATCAAGAAATTAAATTTCTGGAGATCATCCTGGGTTTCTTGTGGAAATATAATGTCTTGTATGATTTGTTGGCGTATTACTTTATATTGTGGACATTTCATAACAAAGTGCAGTTCGTCTTCTATTTCATTCTGTGAACATTGTTTGCAAATTCTATTTTCAGTAGGTATTTTTGGTTGCATATGTCTCCCTTTTTCTATTGCTAAAATGTGATTACTAGTTCGAAATTTTGTCATTGAAATTCTTTGTTTCAAATTTAGCACATCTAAGTATTTTTCAAAATTATAAGAGTCTTTGAATTTTTCATAAGTTCTCAGCTTTGTTTTTTCAGTTATATTTTTTCTCCAGAAATTTATGTATTTTTGTTTGACAACTTTGCCAATTTGCTGTATATGTTTTGTTAACCAATCATTCTGTTGTTCTCGTGAAAAGTTCATGTTGTTCATCATTTTTTGTATTGAAGAGTACCATTGTAAATTGGATTTCTTTTGTTCAAGGTATGCTTGTTTTGTGATATTATTGTCTGGTAATTTACTGATACGAGTCCAGTATTTTATTAAATTGATCTGAATATCTACTAAGAGTGGGAATTCTCCTACTTCGGCTCTGCATGCAATGTTTGCCACAAATTTGTTCAGTCCTAGTAGTTGTTTGTAAAAATTCAATTGTGTTTTTTCTGTTATTGTTTTGTCCCATTTGTTGTAATCTTGAATTTCATGGCCCCAGATTTCAGACCCGTACAATAATATTGGTTGAATACACCTTTTAAAAAGATGGATGAAAGTTCTACAATTTGTTTCTGGTGGTAGGAACTGTTTCAATGCATACATTGCTCTGGCTGCTTTATCTGCTAAATTTTGTTTGGCTTCAGTGTAGCAGCCATTTGACTTTAAATTTATACCCAGGTAGTTGTACATATCTATACAGGTAATATTTTGTTCATTATAATAGAATTTTTCTGTCTTTTTCAGTGTTCCTCGTCTGAAAATAACAACTTTTGTTTTTGTCAGATTTACCTGAAGTTTCCATTTATGACAATAAACTTCTAAACTATTTAGTGCATTTTGTAGACCGTTTTTTGTTTCAGATATTAACACTAGATCATCTGCATAGAGTAGGGAACTAATTTTACAGTTATTCAATGTAACCGGATCTAATGATTCATCTTCTAGTGATTTATTTAAGTCATTAATAAACAAATTAAAAAGCATTGGGCTAATGACACAACCCTGCCTAACACCCTTGGTCGTTTCAAATATGGGTGTAATTTTATTTTTGAAACGAATGCATGATTTTGTATTTAGATACATATTTTTAATGATGTTATAGAGATTACCATTTATACCATTATTAAGTAATTTATAGAAAAGCCCTTGTCTCCAGATTTTATCGAATGCTTTTCGAAAGTCTATGAAACATGAGTACAATTTTCCCTTTGATTTCAAGTATTTGTTGACAATAGTTTTCAATACAAATATCTGATCTGTAGTACGATATCCCTTACGGAATCCTGCCTGGTTATTGTTTATAATGTTATTATCTTCGGTATATTGACTAATTCTAGTGTTAATTATACTACAAAAGGTTTTACCTACACAACTAGAAACAGCTATTCCTCTATAATTTTCTGGGTCAGTTTTGTCTCCTTTTTTGAAGATATGAGAGATAATACTAATGTTCCAAAGATCTGGATAAATACCTGAGTCCAGGATTATATTAAATAATTTACGTAGTGGCTGAATTAGGAAGTCTGAACTGTATTTAAGTAATTCTGGGCAATAACCATCATATCCTGATGATTTTTTACTCTTTAGTTTTTTAATGGCTAGCCTAATTTCTTTTTCAGATATAACATTATTTAAATTATAATTGTAAAAATGTTCTTTTACTTCCATAGCTGAGATGTTAGAGATGATCTGTTTTTGAAAAAGAGTATTATTATTATCAGTAGCATTATTATTTAATTGTTCATAGAATTCTTGCCATTTTCCTGGTGAAATTGGATTAGATTGATCATTTCTTGAGCCTTTTAGTTCATTGATTATTTTCCAATATTGTTGGGGATTATTTTCTTTTATGTCAGTTAATTTATTAACAATTTTATTTTGTTCTTCTTTTTGTTTTGATCTAATTAACTTTTTGTATTTCTTTTTCTTGGCAAAGAACACATTTCGTAAGTTAGCATTAAAAGGATATTTGCTGATTATACGTGCAGTATTACGCAGGTCTGTTTTAAGAATATTACATTCTTTGTCAAACCATTATTTCTTTGATTTACGTTTAACATTTCCACCATTACTCTTTCGTTTATGTTTAAAAATCTGACTGGCTGCATTATTAATAATTAAATTAAAATCTTCTACAGCAGTATTAATTCCTTTCTTATCTATGCTATAAATTTTATCAATAAATGACTTTACAATAGCTTGAACCTTCTCAGATGCTAGATTATCCTGGTAATCGAAGACTGACAATCTATCCCAAACCCAACTCTTTGGTAAATTATTTAAAGTACCTGTGTTATTTATCGGTATATCAAGTGCATTCTGATCTAATCGTAGTAAGCACGATATCTGGCAGTGGTCTGATGTACATGTAAAATCATGAACTTTAAAATATTCAATGCTGTCAAATATGTTTAGTGAGGTTATGGCATAATCAACAGTGCTTATTCCATTGTAATGGTAGCATGTAAAATTGCCACTGGAATCTCCGGGCATTCTTCCATTTAGAATTCTGATGTTACAATTTTTACATAATTCTAATAATGCTTTGCCATGTGCATTAATGGATGTGTCCCTGTTATTACGAACTGTTGGTTCTGATATGTCATCATCTAAGTAAGAATTAGGTAATGGTGTAAATCTATTATTATCATTATCAACATAATCAGGTAGTGTGCCTGTTCTACTGTTAAGATCTCCGAGTAGAATAATGTTGCCTTTTTTTGAAAATTTGGATATTTCATTCTGTAAAATGTCAAAAAAGTCTGATTTGCAGTGTCTTGAGTTTGAAGGTGGATGATAAGTGAAGCACAAGTAAATGTCTCTTGTAAGGTTAAAAAAGTTCTTCTTCATTCTACACCATAGCATATCCTCAAAAGGTGTATCTTCAATTGTGATGCCCTTTTTAAGATGTTGTTTTATGGCAATTGATATTCCTCCTCCTCGTTGCTTGTTCCTTGTTATAGAGTAACAATAGTATCCAGGTATGTCTATAGTGTTAGATTTTGAACTCAACCATGTTTCTCCTAGACCAACGATATCATGGCAATTTATATTTGCAATAAAGTCATCATCTTCTAATTTCCTTCCTAAACATTGAATGTTCCAATAGGAAATTGATAATGCTCTTTTTGAAGTATTAACTGTCTTTTTTTGGTAATACATTATTTCTTGAGTTGTGGTCTCTGACCATACATTTGTGACCAATTTGGCTGAAAGTGTTGTCCATGAAATGACATAAGATTAAATGGAAATAGGTTTCCATATGGTGGATACATATATCCATTATTGGTTTGTTGCTTTGATTGATAATTGTTACTTCTATATTTGTTGTTTTTTCTTTCTATTCTTTTCACTCCGATGAGTGGTCCAATAACATCTTTCATGTTCTTCACTATTGCTGCAGTACCTTGATCATTCAGGTGAACTGAATCCATTAAGTGAATGATTATACAGTATGATTATACAGTATGATTATACAGTTAAATATCGACCCGGGAAAGATAACCCCGCTGACTACATGTCAAGGCACCCGAATGCACAATCCAAACCGACAGATCGCGAACAGAAAGTTGCGGACGAATACCTAAACTTCGTTACTACTCATGCCACACCCAAAGCGCTGACACTTAACGAAATTAAGAATGCGACAAGAGCCGACAAGACATTTCAAGCTGCGGCCATAGCCATCAAAACGGGGACATGGTATAAATACACTGAATGTAACGAACAAAACGAAATTGATTCAGTGATAATTCGTTCGTTACAGAAAGTGCGAGATACGTTAACATTAACATCTACAGAAGACGTAATTCTGCGTGGAACGCAAATTGTAATTCCCAAATCGCTACAAGACCGCGTAATAGATCTCGCACATGAAGGACACCAGGGAGTGGTAAAAACAAAGAGATTATTAAGGGAAAAAGTCTGGTTCCCCAACATCGATAAACTAGTAGAAGAGAAAGTCTACAGCTGTGTGGCTTGTCAATCGGCAACACACTCAAACAGCAGGGAACCCCTACAAATGACACCACTTCCAGATAACGCATGGGAGGAATTAGCAATGGATTTTTGTGGACCGTTTCCGTCAGGGGACTATTTATTAGTAGTCATTGACAACTACTCGCGTTACCCAGTGGTGGAAATAATTAAGTCTACATCCGCCAGAGCAGTTATACCCAAACTCGACAAAATATTTTCCGAATATGGAATTCCGAAAAGCTTGACGTCCGACAACGGACCTCCATTCAAAAGCCACGAGTTTAGACAATTCGCGGATCACCTAGGGTTTCACCATCGCCGAATCACACCGCATTGGCCCGAAGCGAATGGCGAATCCGAACGCTTTATGAGAACCCTTGAGAAAGCAATACGCACGGCACACGCAGAGGGAAAATCGTGGAAACAAGAAATATACACATTTCTACGTAATTATCGATCCACGCCTCGCTGCACGACAGGTCAAAGTCCCGCCACTGAAATATTTCAACGACCAATGAGAATAAAATTACCAACGTATTATAACTCAAGTCTTAGTGATAAAATCAGACACCAAGACAGTAAGGCCAAACAGAAAATGAAAGAGTATGCTGACAATCGACGCAATACGGTTACATCTGAAATTCAGGAGGGCGACACAGTACTCGTTAAAAATGCGGTAAAAGGAAAACTCGAGACTCCTTTCATCGCTGATCCATACCAAGTCATTCAAAGGAAAGGCAGCATGATTTCCGCCAAAAGAGGCACGCGTACTATAACTCGCAATTCTTCGCATTTTAAGAGAATTCCCCACCATAAAATTGACCATGAAATCAACACCACCGATTTGACAGATGAGGAGGACTTACCCTTGGATATCAATAATCCTGCATCTCCGGTTCAAAAGGAATCTGCAAAACGATACCCTACTAGAGATCGTCATCCTCCGAAATACCTTGAGGATTATCATACTTAGTTAGACAGTTAAAAAAATACTTCAGTCGTGTGGCAGAACATAATAATTTCTGGGCTTGAAGTATTGCCGGGACAGAATAGTATATTCTGAACCCATACCTGAATTAGCTTAGTATTATATATATACTTTATGTACCACCATAACTCTTTAACAGTTATATTATTATATTCATTTTTCGAATCACATATCTTTATGAACTTTTATTCTGTTCCTGATGTGATGATATCACCCACCCTGGAGTCGTTCTTTTATTTTTATTAAAGGAGGAATGTAGTGTAGTTAAGTATCTTGCTTTATAAACAAATAGGTATACATCGTTATCCTTGAATACCATCTGTGATACGTCACATGTCAATGAACTACCCACACTTCCTATGTAATCAATATCTGTACTTTTAAGTAATAAAGTTACTTCCCATTTAGTAGTCAACTGAATAACACAGTGTCTCGTCTATTCCTTACTGTTACCATACAAACATTACAGAAATTAGATAATATTCACATATTTCTGTAGAGATGGATAATCTAACTGTAAAAAAAACTACTACACTTATGCCATACTCTACCTTGTTCAGTTTATTTGCAATATTCTGATGGTCACCGAAAAAGACAACTTTTTCTAAAATTACAACTAACAATCAAACACTGAATTTATTATTCTACCCACTTTAAAAGCATTACTTTGCCACTTTCATCATGAGTAAAGTATTTGGATGGAAAATCTATAGTTGTACTGGTTTCACATTGATTCAAACTACTGTAAAATATATTCCATGATCATATGGCGACGGGGGTACAGACACAGTCACACTACACAATAGTTGAACTCTCAACAGTTTTACCAATTAAATGTTGTTTAGTTATCTTAAGAACTACATATGTGTATATATGTCAGTGGGGGTACGGACACTACACAAGAGTTGTGTATATATATTTTGATTGCTAAATTTTTTTCTAGGCATAGCTAACATGTTATTAGGGGGTATTAATTTGGGTCGTGTCTGTGCATCCGTGTGTGCACATTTTCATGTTACCAGCTTTTTCTCACACATGTGTGATCCAATTCAGTTCAGAGTTGGTACAGAGACAGGAATTGATGGTGCTATTATGCACATCAAGTTATTTTTTCAATTCTTCAAAGTTTCACTGTGTTTTTCCTTGATTTTTAACATTTTTTCCTTCAAAATCCGACTTTTCCTGAATTAACCGAGTTTAATCAGAGTTTTGATGACGCAAGCGCAGTTCTCGTCTCGGTGGAAATCACATTCGTTTTTGCGTGAGGATATTGTATCCCAGAATTGTATCTTTATTTTCGCAACGCTTATATGGACAAAATTGTCTCTCGTCAATTTCAAAGGTAAGAAACTGTGCTTGTTATGGTATTTGTACACTTTGTATTATCGTTTGTGTCTCGGGTTTGGTGATCGTGAGAAACTTTTGCTAACCTGGCGAGAGCTTCGCCAGAAAAACTGCCTTTCTAGTATTGTTGTAGGAACTGATTATGTATTGTGTAAATTGAAAGTTTACATCGTGATTTAAGAGGTTTGCACTTGCTCTCACCGGTATTCAAACGTCGTCGTGGTGTCAGCGCAATGCTGCTCTGAGGCGCTTGCCAGACTCTGCCTCGCTCAAAATCATTATCGCCATGCTTGATTTCCGCAACATGTACATTTGTTTATGATTTCCACAGCTATTGTTCTATGAGATGTGTCCTCGCTGTTCATAAACAGCCATAAACAAGTTTAGTTGGGTCGGCATGTACTCATTGAAAGTGTTGGTTTATTTACGTAATCCACTGATCACGCAAGAGGCGAAGTTAAAAATATGTCGCTACTCAGAAGAGCTTGCCCATAACGCTAAATGTCCCAAATAAATGTACCGGTACGTTTATTTTTTCCCCAGAAAAATTCCACCCGGTACATTCTTATTTGGGACGGTACGTTTATTTATTGTTCTAAATCGGCCCGATTAAAAAAAAATCATGCCTTTTTCCCCATGAAAAACAAGCCAAAAGATCGCACTGAAACATCGGTAAATCTGGTCTTCCGTGTTGCTTTCACCATGAGGTTGCTGAACTGTCATATTTAAATGCTTTATGGTAATTTGAGCACATGGGCACCATCCAGCATTTTGATTGGTTGATTAGCGACTTGACCTATCTGGTCAATAAACACGCCTCGCTCGAAGGATAACATGGCGGATATCGTATCGCTTCGGGCGTTAACATGTAACCGAAAACATTTGCTTACGATAAAACTAAGTTGAATTTTACTTGCATTTCATAACAATTCAACGAATTTATTTTTTGTACGTTAATATAATCACTACTGAGTACTAATCAACAATTACAACACTTCGAAAACAAGTAAGCTATCGTACCAACATTTCATGGCGCCTATTGTAGAACCAATTAGGGCCTTTCACTCCTCCTTGACGCCTATTTAAACGATTATACGGCATCTTGTATTTGGCCAGCCACGAATGTCACACTAGACGAACTTGATCGATACTGCCGACCATTCCATGCATTTTTTATCGATGCACAACGGCATGCAAATCGAGAAAAGTATTGTCCTTGCAACGATTTCGCACAATACATCACCACTTTACAGTGACTTTTTTTGAATTTTTATTCAACATTAAAACAAACTACAGTGAGTTGTTTTATGGTCGTATAAAAATAAAATAAACTACATTAAGATACAGTAAAGTTAACCAACTAAACAGAATGCTTAATAAAGCTAAATAATATTACAAACACATATAGAATCACAATAAACTTGTACGATACAGTACAATACAATACTCTAACTACTATTGCTAAGGAGTGGCAAATCACATTCACATTAGAGTCATAACTATGGAAAGAATATTTTTATATTTAGTGGAGCTGCTCATATATCATTTACATACATTTTTGTTTGTATTGTGCAGTTTCCCAGCCAGTCCGACTCGAGTAGTGATTGGTTGCTATTTCATTACATCTTGCAGCCTTTCAAACAGTATATTGCTAGACATGCATCAATTGTTGTCCATGTATATTTCTAATTGCTCAGTGTAAACTGTGATTTCTTTCTGGCTGGTATGAATATATTAAGTAATATTTTTTCGTACTGAAAAGACGGTACACAATTATCTTTTTTAATTAAATTTAACAGCTAATGGAAGCACATATGCTACAACCTCTGATTACTTTTAACTGAATGTTTTTTGTTTTCAGGTGCAGAGGCAGAATTTTTTTCTCAGAATGCAAAGCCACTGAAACTGCATATATTACAAAAGCATAAAGTTTTGCAGGTCGTCTTTTTCTTTTTGAAGTGCTGTCAACCAAAGCATAAATATGTGTTTCTCTGTACATAAAAGTTAAATTTCACACGATTTGTTAATATTAATGTATGATAATAAAAACTTGATAATATTTTTCTGGATTCTTGCACTTTATTTGTATCATTGTCACATGAGAAGTACTCTTGTCCTTCATTAGAGATATTGAAACTAATTCAGGGCCACAAACTACATGTAGATCTGTACATGAAGTACATGGGAAGTAAAGTTGTTGACACAGGTAATGGTACACCAAGGATCATTGCAGTTTCTCAATTCCTCATCTGGTGTTAGTACTTGTATGACAAACGGTATCTTTGCCCTGTTACTGACTAAAATATCAGAAGTTTTTAGTCCCCGTTCGGACGTAGTCCGAAAACGGGGACTTATGTTTTGCCCTGTGTGCGTCCGTGATCACCTGTATCTCGAACATGCATGGACCGATTAAGTTCAAACTTCACTCATACATCACACATTATATGGGACATATGCACATGCATTTTTTTCATGACCAGATTAACGATAGCCGAATAGCGGTCATTTTAAGGCCGAAAATGCATCAAAATCACACATTTTCACCATTCCGGACCCGGATCTCAGTTATGCATGGACGGATTTTGTTCAAATTTGGTACATACATTAAACATAATAGGACCTTGATGCACGTCATTTTTTTTTTTTTGGATCGGGTTTGAAATGGTCGACTGGCGGCCATTTTGTTTTAAAGAATTCAGTTCTGGATCCGTATCCGAGACATGTCTGGATTGATCAAGTTCAAACTTCACACACACAAGGTACATCATGTCAAAAATATGTATGTGCATTTGTTTCATGATCTCATTACTGATAGCCAAATGGCGGCCGCTTTAAGGCCGAAAATGCATTGAAATCGCACATTTTCACCATTCCGGATCTCAGTTATGCATGGACGGATTTTGTTCAAATTTGGTACATACATTAAACATAACAGGACCTTGATGCACGTCTTTTTTTTTTTTTTGGATCAAGTTCGAAATGGCCGACTGGCGGACATTTTGTTAAAGAATTCAGTTCTGGATCCGTATCCAAGACATGTCTGGATTGATCAAGTTCAAACTTCACACACACATGGTACATCATGTCACAAATAGATATGTGCATTTGTTTCATGATCTGCTTAACAATAGCTGAATGATGGCCATTTTAAGGCCGAAAATGCATCAAAATCACGTATTGGATGGATTTTGTTCAGATTTAGCACAATGTGTTGTACATATGCAGGTGCATTTCGGTCATGATCTGCTTTGAATGTATATGTCACTTAAATATGAACGGAACGGGACGTGTCATTGACAATGACTTGTTGTTGGAATAGTTCTGTGATTGACAGTGTTCTTGTATTAGGAATACAGTTGTACAAGGAAGTTAATCCAAACAAACAACACTGACTCTTCAACATGTTTGCAGATCTGATTTGCATACTTGCATGTCATTTTACCTGTTGTACTTGTTTGTTGCTCTCTGGTGTTCTTGCTGAGACCAGAATGGAGAGTGCTATAAACTTGAAAGAGCCATAGAAATCATGTTTGCCAATTTATGTCCAAGCCAAAAACTGAACAAATTGTATGTTGCAACTTTCAAATGACAACAAGTGAAGGCAGTGTCATTCATGACCTGTTTGATTGGATAAAGTTTTACGACTTGGAGGCCATTTTTCCCCTCAAAAATCTATAAAAAAAAACAAGCTTTTTCTAGCTGTTAACAGCTTTTTCTCAGATATGTGTCATCCAGTTTTGTTCAAAGTTGGTACAGGGACTGGTAATAATTGTTTACAAGTGCATATCGCATTATATGTTTAACAAGTTATAAATTGTCTCAGAAAAGCCAAGTGAATAAATTTGTACCCCACCCCCCCTAAAATTGTAACACATCAATGCTGAACAATTAATAACAGAATTTTAATACAGCTCATAATGAATTAATTCACTCTGACACAAACCCAGTTCAATATAAGTTTTTAATTTTTTTTCTGAGCGGGGACTATGACATGACATGTCGTGTCTTGTTTATTATGTAAATTTAGCAAAGCAGCTATATGTAACATTCCGGTATGTAAATAAATAAACATAATGTACAAACACTTTCACATTTTACAGACCAGCGAGGTAACAAGTTCTAATTTTGGCACTTACGTACCATCCTTTAAATGTCAGGGTTAAAAACATAATGTACAAACACTTTCACATTTTACAGACCAGCGAGGAGACGAGTTCTACGTTTCCGCTCATGCCTACTACTGCCTGGCGCCATGACACTAATTTAAGGAGGTTATTGGTGCATACGGGTGAAAGGGGAGACCCTGAGAAATATGGTTCTGTCCCGTGTAATCGTCCTAGGTGTAATACTTGAACTTTTATTACAGACTCTAATCGTATATTTGGTCCTAAGGGAGATGTTGAGGTCAAATATCCGTTCAGTTGTATCACCATGAATGTTGTATATTGCATTTCATGTATTAAATGCGGGAAACTTTATATTGGTTCTACAGTTCGTCGATTGGGTGATCAGTTTGCTGAGCATCTACGGCAAACTAGACAGAAAAATCGTTATTATCAAGTTTCACTTCATTTTAATTCTAATGGACATAATATTACAGATATGTCTATTTCTGGTGTATGTGTTGTCAATGGCAACGAAAATCAGCTCAGGCGTGTCGAGAAGGAAACTATATTCCGCCTTGGAACTAAAGAACCCCATGGAATTAACAAACAGTTCAACTCATTTGTTGAGCTCACTACCTAAGGCGCGTTATTTGTTCTATTGTGGAATTTTTTGTGATTCTAATTTATAGTTCATGCGCGTTCTTACGCTCCTATGTTCTACCTGTACGTTTTAACATTTTCTTCTATACTATCGATAAAGAGCCATTGCTCGAAACGTCTTGCTATTTTTAATAGTTATTTAGGACTACGATTACCAAATATTATCTTCTATATATCATTCCGGTATGTAGATTTAAACTTATAACTAAATGCACTTTACAAATTATATAAGATAAGATAAGACAAGATAATTCTTTATTACAACCTTATAGAATGAATTACATATCTATTTTGGTTTATAAAATGTAATAAAAGTGTTAAAATAAACAAAACAAGTTAGATATCTAATATCTACTACAATACAGATACATGGAATAATGTAAAAAAATATTAATGACCCATTAGTTGGTTTTTAGTCCCCGTTCGGACGAAGTCCGAAAACGGGGACTTATAATTCGGTCTCCGTGTGTCCGTGCGTCTGTGTGTCCGTCCGGAGTCATATCTCAGACTCCCTTGGACCGATTCCGTTCATTCTTTGCATGTGCCTAGTACTTTATGTGGGACATATGCACATGCAGTGGTTTAGCGATTCGATTCAAAATGGCCGACTGGCAGCCATCTTGTTTTTTGAAAATGTCGTATTTTGGACATGCTTTGTCAGTTTTGATTCAAATTTAGTACATAGATCATACATGTTAGGATACATGTCCCCGACCATCCGTGAGTTCCTGAGTCTGTCCGTCCGTCCGTCTGTCCGTGCGTCAGTTTATCCAACGTCATATTTCAGAATCCCTTGGACCGATTCTGTTCATTCTTTGCATGTGCCTAGTACTTTATGTGGGACATATGCACATGCAGTGGTTTAACGATTAGATTCAAAATGGCCGACTGTGAGCCATCTTGTTTTTTGGACATGCTTTGTCAGTTTTCATTCAAACTTGGTACATAGATTATACATGTTAGGATACATGTCCATGATGATTTATTTCACAATTGGATCAAAGATTGCCGACTGGCAGCCATCTTGTTTTTTGAAAATGTCGTATTTTGGACATGCTTTGTCAGTTTTGATTCAAATTTAGTACATAGATCATACATGTTAGGATACATGTCCCCGACCGTCCGACCGTCCGTCTGTCCGTGCGTCAGTCTATCCAACGTCATATTTCAGAATCCCTTGGACCGATTCTGTTATTCTTTGCATGTGCCTAGTACTTTATGTGGAACATATGCACATGCAGTGGTTTAGCGATTCGATTCAAAATGGCCGACTGGCAGCCATCTTGTTTTTTGAAAATGTTGTATTTTGGACATGCTTTGTCAGTTTTCATTCAAATTTGGTACATAGATTATAAATGTTAGGATACATGTCCATGATGATTTATTTCACAATTGGATCAAAGATGGCCGACTGGCAGCCATCTTGTTTTTTGAAAATGTCGTATTTTGGACATGCTTTGTCAATTTTCATTCAAATTTAGTACATAGATCATACATATTAGGATACATGTCCCTGACCGTCCGTGAGTTCCTGAGTCTGTCCGTGTGTGCGTCAGTCTATCCAACGTCATGTTTCAGAATCCTGTGGACCGATTCCGTTCATTCTTTGCATGTGCCTAGTACCGACTGGCAGCCATCTTGGTTTTTGAAAATGTTGTATTTTGGACATGCTTTGTCAGTTGTCATTCAAACTTGGTACATAGATTATACATGTTAGGATACATGTCCATGACGATTTATTTCGCAATTGGATCAAAGATGGTCGACTGGCAGGCATCTTGTTTTTGTTTTTTTATGCGGTATCTTGGACGTGCTCTGTCAGTTTTCATTCAAATTTGGCACATACATGTACTTTATACATGTTAGGATGCATGTCCATGATAATTTGTTTCAAAATCTGGTCAAGGATGGCCGATTGACAGCCATCTGACTTTTTGGCCTTACTACTATATTTCCACAATTTATGTACCATTTTCATTCGTATTTGGCACATACATCATACATATCGGTGTGTTTCATAATCAGATCAAAGATGGCTGAATAACGGCTGTTTTTATTTTAGCCATATTACTATGACACGAAACACGTGTTTTGATGTAAATAAACTCAAATTTCAAGGACACGCTCGCGACAACCCCTCCGCTTTAATATGACAAGCACAAAGAGAACTTAACGGGGACTGTGTCATTTTCAATGACTTGTCTCTAATGGTACATGTATTTGCTGTTTTTATAAATTTGATATGCTGTTAGTAAATATTTGTTGTTTGTATTCAATATATGATTGAATTTTTCTTTGTTTGTACAGTGTTGAAAATTGTTAATTTTCTTTGAAAAATGTGAATATAACAACTCTCTTTCATCTGTGTAAAGTTCACATTTTGTGATGTAATGAATTTCATCCTCAAGTAGGTTGCATTTAGTACATTTTCTGTCTTCTGTTTTTATTTTTGGTCTTTTGTGCCTTCGCATCTCGATGTTTAGTTTATGGCCACTTAGTCTCAATTATGTCAATGTATTTGACTCCCGTGTGCGAAGCACAAAAAGGGAGTCTTTGCAGTTAGTGTTTCTGTCTGTGTGTGTGTCTGTTCCATCGATATCTCAAGAACCAATGTTCAGATTTCAATGAAACTTGGTATATAGCTTGTCTGGGGCAATGCGCAGATTTGATTAGTTTTTGGTTGACATCCATGCATATTAATGAGCTCATCTGCATAATAATGTGTGAATTTTACACTATTTCTGTTATATCTCAAGAAGCATTAAAACGATTTTCATGTAACTTGGTAAGAATGTTACTAATGATTGGCAGCTGCAATTCATTGTTGTATTTTACATTTTAATTAAAATTTAGCATTTTTTATGTATTTTTGTATTATTTTTTTAAATTATTCTGCCCAATTGCATGAATACAACTAATAGGAATCGGTGAGTGGACTAATTTGCATAATGATGCGCATGCGTATTCTATTTTTTTCATGACCAGCAATTTATGATGGTGTCAGCCATTTTGTTATTAGTCCCCGTTCGGACGCAGTCCGAAAACGGGGACTTATGTTTTGCCCTGTGTGCGTCCGTCCGTCCGTCCGTCCGTCCGTGCGTCCGTGATCACCTGTATCTCGAACATGCATGGACCGATTAAGTTCAAACTTCACTCATACATCACACATTATATGGGACATATGCACATGCATTTTTTTCATGATCCGATTAACGATAGCCGAATAGCGGCCATTTTAAGGCCGAAAATGCATCAAAATCGCACATTTTCACCATTCCGGACCCGGATCTCAGTTATGCATGGATGGATTTTGTTCAAATTTGGTACATACATTAAACATAATAGGACCTTGATGCACGTCATTTTTTTTTGGGGATCGGGTTCGAAATGGCCGACTGGCGGCCATTTTGTTTTAAAGAATTCAGTTCTGGATCCGTATCTGAGACATGCTTGGATTGATCGAGTTCAAACTTCACACACACAAGGTACATCATGTCACAAATATGTATGTGCATTTGTTTCATGATCTCATTAATGATAGCCAAATGGCGGCCGCTTTAAGGCCGAAAATGCATTGAAATCGCACATTTTCACCATTCCGGACCCGTATCTCAGTTATGCATGGACGGATTTCATTCAAATTTGGTACATACATTAAACATAATAGGACCTTGATGCACGTAATTTTTTTCTTCGGATCAAGTTCGAAATAGCCGACTGGCGGCCATTTTGTTTTAAAGAATTCAGTTCTGGATCCGTATCCGAGACATGTCTGGATTGATCAAGTTCAAACTTCACACACACAAGGTACATCATGTCACAAATATGTATGTGCATTTGTTTCATGATCTCATTAACGATAGCCAAATGGGGGCCGCTTTAAGGCCGAAAATGCATTGAAATCGCACATTTTCACCATTCCGGACCCGTATCTCAGTTATGCATGTATGGATTTTGTTCAAATTTGGTACATACATTAAACATAATAGGACCTTGATGCACGTCTTTTTTTTTTTCGGATCAAGTTCAAAATGGCCGACTGGCGGCCATTTTGTTAAAGAATTCACTTCTGGATCCGTATCCAAGACATGTCTGGATTGATCAAGTTCAAACTTCACACACACATGGTACATCATGTCACAAATAGATATGTGCATTTGTTTCATGATCTGCTTAACAATAGCGGAATGATGGCCATTTTAAGGCCGAAAATGCATCAAAATCACGTATTTTCACAATTCCAGAACCGGATCTCAGTCATGCATGGATGGATTTTGTTCAGATTTAGCACAATGTGTTGTACATATGCAGGTGCATTTCGGTCATGATCTGCTTTGAATGTATATGTCACTCAAATATGAACGGAACGGGGACGTGTCATTGACAATGACTTGTTTCCAGTGTGTTGTACAAAAATGAAGCAAGCGCTCGGGAGATGAAATGTATCAGTTTACATTATGAAAAGGTCTAAGAAATTACATGTATGATTTTTTATTATCGTATAAGTAAATAAATAAATAAGTAATTGAACAAATGTATAACCTCAATGACTGTGAAACGAATTACTGTGCAAGCTAGTTTACATTCACGTGTGGTGTACAATTACATTCAAGCCACGGAACATTGAACCCTGTGTGAGCCCAGTCAAGAAAATAACGAATGTGAAATTCATCATCGCTAAAACCATGGCAGTGTTAAAGATATGAAAATGGTTGGTAGGTTCGATTTCATGGTAAAATGTTGTGTAAATTCGTTGTACTTGTGAATCCTGATTTATCAATGTAGTTGTATCAAGTCACTGCCGTAAGGAGATATTTCCTTTGTATCGCTTACCAACATTGTATTGTACTTCTTTCCTTTATTTTCCTTTACACATTTGGAAACTTGCATGGTGCACTTTCACCCCCCACCTTCCCCAAATTACGAAGCTATCAAGTCGATTAGTAGGTATAGGATGTCTATGTGTGTTGATGACTACTGCGTTGTGTAAGGGCTTCTCGTACGTAAAATGGGGCGCATTCCCAGAAAAAATATCTATTTACACAGAGCTGACAAAATTCGCCTACATGTGTGAATATATGTTGGGATTTGGAGAAAAAAACTCGTAAAACATACCGAATTTACTGTGACAGCAGTGATCAATTTTGATGCCGATTGCTGGTGGGCTGATCAGCATGTCGGATTATTTCTGAGAACGTTCTTCGTGTGGGAAATCACAAAATTATTAGCACTAAGTTGGCTGGTTTACCTTATTTTGTGTCAGAGTACCCTGTACAAATGACGTGAATCGATATGCGATGATTACCAAAACAATTTGACAATCGGTGTCTCATTTGTTCACCGCCCCTCAACACGGTGATTTGTTATGGAGGGTATTTTTCCCGGCCCTTTTCGTCGGAAATTATGAATTCATTGGCTCTAATATATCCTAGTTTACTTTAGTTGTTTCATCCGATTATTCTGTACATTGATTTTACCTTGCAAAGGAAATAATCGGTGCCTGACTTTGTTATATTTACACTATTGCAACACCTTATGTGGGCCCCAGCGTGGGCCTCGTGTTTCACTATTTTTTTCATTGAATATTACACGGCACGATATCCCTCAAATCGGAAGGCACATTTATTACTCGAGTTACTGTTCCTATTAAGTTAAGCCATGGAGCAAAAAAGAAAATATGGTTAAGCTGAATACCATGCTTCATGTGGAATGTATAGACCGTGATGTCGGCATTAACTACTGGATGCACAGTGGAAACCACTGGAGCAACGCCACGCTGACCGGCGTCTCCTGCCTGGTAAAAAAAAAAAACATGCGGGACGGGCTGCAGGGTTTTAAGCCGTCGTAGATGTTTTTGAAACGAAAATTAGCGAATAGGTTTTGTTTCGAGCCACTTAAAATGTCCTATGTGTATTTTTGGTTGGTACTCATCGCGTGCGACGTGCCCCAGATAGTGTCAATTTATAAGCAGTAACAAATGAGACGCGTTGGGGATTACTTTAAATTTTACGTACCGAGAAGTACGTCTGCCGTAAGTTATTAATATTTGTTATGGTACTGAGCTGTACGATGGCTGTAATTTTACCATGTCGATTTTCGGGATATATGAACCAAGTCCAATCGAAAAGATCGTGATGCCTTCCTTATTAATATACGTAACTGAAAGTAAATAAATATAATATTTATTGACACACATATTGATATTAAGATAGTGGTTTGAATTTTAGAAATTTAGATTGTGATTGTTTGTCAGAAATTTACATAGTTGTTCTTGCTACTTTACGTTTTCCGTGTTAACTAAATTTCTAAAATATTTTTAATTGCCCTATAAGTTTATTTTGGGCATTTATTTGTTTCAATTTTGTGTAGCTATTTTATGCATATTTTTAAGTAGGCTTATTGTAGGTATACGATGTCTATGTGTGTAGATGACTACTGGTGGCTACTTATTTAATAGATTATTCATAATTTGTTTATCATTTTCAAATATTCCCGAATATTACATCATGATCCCTATTCCCTCAGCACATGGGAGTTCTTTCTAAGCTTTCTTTGATCAGCTTTTGATATTTCAAGTAGTAATCATCACATTTCAATGACACTTGGTACATAGATGTCATAGGACACTGCACAGACCTGATAGTTTTTAAGGTAATACGAGTACATATTAATTACCTAATTTGCATAATTAATTAATTTTCAGCTTCTGATATTTCAAGTAGTAATCATCACATTTCAATGAAATTTGGTACATAGACATCATAGGACACTGCACAGACCTGATAGTTTTAGGCTAATATCAGTATATATTAATTAGCTAATTTGCATAATTAATTAATTTTCAGCTTTTGATATTTCAAATAGTAATCATCACATTTCAATGACACTTGGTACATAGATGTCATAGGACACTGCACAAACCTGATAGTTTTTAGGGTAATATGAGTACATATTAATTATCTAATTTGCATAATTAATTAATTTTCAGCTTTTGATATATCAAGTAGTAATCATCATATTTCAATGAGACTTGCTACATAGATCTTCTAGGATTATGCAGAGACCTAATTAGTTTTAATTGGATATTAATTACCTAATTTGCATAATGTTCCACTGATATATAAAGAACCACAAATTGGATTTTAATGAAACTTTTAAAGAGAACTATGCAGAAACCCAAATAGTTTTTGGTAAATATTTATGCTTATTATTAAATCTCCTAATTAACATAATTAATTAACACTGATATCTCAATTACTGATCATCACATTTGAATAAAATTTGGTACATAAATGCTCTTGGACAATAGACAGGCCTGATTAATTTTGGGTTAAAATTTGTTCATATTAATTCTCTAATTAGCATAATAATTCATAATTTTTGACTCCCATGTGCGAAGCACAAAATGGGAGACTTTGCAGTTAGTGTGTCTGTATGTGTGTATGTGTGTATGTGTGTGTGTATGTGTGTCCGACTGTTCCACTGCTATCTCAAGAACCATACATCGGTTTTTGATGAAACTTGGTGCATAGATGCTCTGGGCCAATGCGCAGATTTGATTAGGTTTTGGTAAAAATCCATGCTCGTTAATTACCTAATTTGCATGATAATTAGCTAATTTTTAGCTGTTCTATGACTGTTCCACTGATATCTAAAGAACCACTCATTGGATTTTGATGAAACTTGGTACATAGATGCTCTGAACATATGCGCAGATTTGATTAATTTTTGGTAAAAATCCGTGCATATTAATTACCTAATTTGCATGATAATTAGCTATTTTTTAGTGGTTCCATGACTGTTCCACTGATATCTAAACAACCACTCATTGGATTTTGATGAAACTTGGTACATAGATGCTCTGAACTAATGCTAGGTTTTGATTAGTTTTTGGTAATAATCCGTGGATACTAATTACCTAATTTGCATAATGATTAGTCAATTTTCGGTTTTTCCACTGATATCTCAAGTACTAATCATCACATTTCAAATGAAACTTGGTACATAGATGTCATACGACACTGCACAGACCTGATAGTTTTTATGGTAATATCAGTACATATTAATTACCTAATTTGCATAATTAATTAATTTTCAGCATTTGATATAAGTAGTTAGCATTACATTTCAATGAAACTTGGTACTTACATACTCAAGGACTATGCAGAGATTGATTGTTTTCGATAAATATTTGTGCATATTAATCACCTAATTTGCATAATTAGTTAATTTTCAGCTTTTCCATGGGTATCTCAAGTACTAATCATCGCATTTCAATGAAACTTGGTACATAGATCCTTTAGGACTATGCAGAGACCTGATTAGTTTTAGGGTAAATAATTGTGCATATTAATTACCTAATTTGCATAATTAATTTTCAGCTTTTCTACTGATATCTAAAGTACTAATCATCACATTTCAATGAATCTAGAATTATGCAGACCCAATTAGTTTCCGGTAATTTTTTGTGCATATTAATCACCTAATTTGCATAATTAACCAACTTTCACACTGATATCTCAGGTACTATACATCACATATCAATGAATGTACATGGATGCTGTAGGACAATAGAGAGACCTGAATAATTGTGGGTTAAAATCTGTACATATTAATTACCTAATTTGCATAATTAACCAATTTTAAGCTTTTACACTGATATCTAAAGTACCGTAAAAACTCCAAAATTTCGACCGGTTTTAAATAATTGGTGTTAGAAATGTGACATGTTTTTAGAGTCAAAATTAAGGTGCATTTTCAGACGGTCGAATTTTTCAGAATAGAAATCAGCAAAAAAAAAAATGGGGATGATAGACAGTGTGCTTCATTAGTTTTTAAAAAATGCAATGTCCGTCAATTGACGTAAACTTCCTCATGTTTCACGGTAAAAGCAAAGGTCGTGGCCGAGTTGTAACTCAAAATCTAAACAAAGTCATCAATCAGTGAGTATTATGACAAGCAAAACAAAACATCAAGACGTGGAGAAGAGGTCAGCACAAAACTAATAGGTCAAAAGACAAAGCTGTCTCGCACTACCTAGGAAAACTTGCGAATGTTCGAAGTACAGGTACCCATTGGACAAAAGATACATGGAAGTTTAGCAAACGATCTCCCCGACCCAGTGCAATGTATCCGGTTAGAATCAAAGCTCACGTGTCCCTTATTTGAGGGACCAAATTCTGCCGTAAATTCGCCCTTGGATTAAAAAATAAAATGGGATTTAAGAAAATAAAATGGGACTTTTAAGGTGTATTTTGGCGTCATTTTTCGGACATTTCAATCAATCCTGCCGGCTAAAATAGAGTCTAAGTTTTACCGTAGTCATTGACGTCTGTCTATTCAAGAGTACACGTGTATGATTTTTATCGTGACTAGCGTGAGCGGGTAAGCTTCCTTTCGAGAATGAGCTGTTATCACTGTGAACAATGTTAAATTATTCTTCAGATGACCAGTTTATTTTTTAAAAACAACTAATTTTTTTATTTAAAAAAAATCATGCCGTTTTCGCATCAAAATCCAAGCCAAAATATCGTACTACAACATCAATCTCTTCCGCATTGCGTTCAATAACATTAACATATTTAAATAAGCTATGGTAATTTGAACACGTTGGCATCATCCAGCTTTTTGATTGGTTAATTAGCGATTTGACCTATTTGACCTAAGAGAACATGGCAGATATCCTACAGCATCAAACGTTTATACGAGACCGGAATCATTCGCTTACGATGAAACTAAGTTGACTTTTATTTGTATTTCATAACCATTCAACAAATTTATTTTGTGTACATTATTATAATCACTACTGAGTACAGTAATAATCAACAATTCAGAAACGCAGCATGCCGAGATTTTTGTGTTCGTTTTTATTTGAAACTTCGTTTATTTAGAATATATTTTCGTTACCAATAAAATAAAAATCTCTCAGTCAATCAGAAACCCGGATTCATGCCTTTGAGGAAGGTCCCGTTTGAACGCTCACATCGGGGTTTTTTTTCGTTTGGGGGAAAACTAAAACTGGTCGCAATTTTCGAATAAGAATGAGTCGGCAATTTTAGTGGAGTCGAAAATTTGGAGGTAAATAAAACACCGAAACCTGGCAAATAAATAGGCGGTCGAATTTTTGGAGTTTTCACGGTACTAATTATTCCATTTCAATGAAACTTAGTACAAAGATGCTCTAGGACAATGTACAAACCTAATTAGTTTGGGGTAAAAATCTGTTCATATTAATAATAATTCCCTAATAAGCATAATAATTCATAATTTTTTGGTTCTAATCACATTTCAATTAAACTTGGAGACATAGATTTTCTGTTACATTGCGCAGACCTCATTAGTTTTACACTCAAATCTGGTCATTTTAATTTTCTGATTTGCATAATTATTTTTCAGCTAAGTAATTTCGAATTATATTTAATGTGTCTCCAATACTCTCAGCACATGGGAGTTCTTTCTAAGCTTTCTTTGATTATCTTTTTCAAAGCTTCATTGATTTCTTTAAGTGATATTTCAGCGTTCAACATATTATTTAGGAAATTCATATTTTCTAATTCCCTTAATTGTTTCTGTATTTTTGATTGTCTCTTTTCTGAAGTACTAGTATTTTGACTGATATTCTGGAAATGGTCTATCCAATCATTGTATGGTATTTCAGACACAATGCTGTCTTGTTTTCTCTTTGTGTATTGTCTTATTACCTCCCAAAATTTCACTGTATTTTCTTCATTATCTAGGTTGTCTAATTTTTGTTTCATCATTTGCCATCTTTCCTTTTGAAGTGTTTTGACATATTTTCTGAATAATTTTCTTTCTTCATGATATACTTTTCTCAAGTTTTCATCATAAGGTCTCTGTTGTATGTGCTTGGCAAGAGTTTCTTGTTGTTTCTTCATTTTCATACAGTTTGAGTCAGTGCATTTTACTTTACTTTTCTTAATGTTTTTTCTGTGTTTTGTCTTTTTTATGTTACATTTTTTGGCAATGTTTTCTAATAAATTTTGAAATTTTTGGGTTATCTCATTTACATTTTTTTTCTTTCTTCTTTTTTTTTTACATGTTTTTTCTTTCTTCTTCTTTTTTTTTGTTCACCTTCTTTTGTTTTTAAAAATATCTTGTAAATATCTGTTGCTGACTTCGTCCATTTATAGCTTCCTGGGTGATTTTGCAGGTTTTTGTTTATGTTAAACTCTGTTTCTGTAAATGTTGGCATTTGTATTGTTGTTGATATTGGACAGTGGTCACTTCCTGGCACTAATCAAAACATTAAAACAAAATGGCCGTCAGTCGGTCATTTGAAATTGGATCTGAAAAATAAAATAATGTGCATCAAGGTTTTGTAAAGACACTCCACACGGTAAACAAGTAAAAGACAAAGACAAGTTTATTGAGCAAAAACGACTTACATACACAAACTACAAAACTAATAAAATTACAATTTAAAAATATACAGTTCATAAAAACTCCAAAATTGGGCAGGGGGCTCACTTCTACCCACCAAGACAGCACGTGTCCCCCTGAGCAATAGATTTCGGGATCCAAAAGAAGGAGGGGGAAAACCTGTATGAGGCCGCCCGACCTTGAAATGGGGGTCAGGATGAAATCCAATGCTCAGGCTGGTGGGAAGAAGCTAGAAAAAAAAAAGAGGGGAACGAAGGGGATGGTGGTGGGATAACGAGCGAAGAGAATACAATGCTTGAGCAGTGACGCGTAAAAAACAATGAATGAAAACTGCTGAACAAAAGAAAACAAAAGCAGTAGGGACGTTACAGTCTGTGTGCACAAGCTGGCTATGATTGGCTGGCGAAAAGAAGCTGATTGGTTGACCAAGCTGTGAGCTGATTGGTCGAAATAAACAGGCTGTGATTGGCTGAGAGCGGAAGAACCAGAATCCTAAAATGTACCAAGCTCAAGGGTTCCATGTCTTTACAAATTCACACTTGTGCAGGCACAAGTGAACAATTAAACAAAATCCATTCATAAATGCCTGATTTTTATGATTATTTAGCACACAAACGGCCGCCATTCGGCCATCTTGAATCAGATAGTGAAACAAATTGATGTGCATATGTATAATATTATGTATGATGTATGTGTGAAGTTTTATTATGATTAGTCCAGGCATATCTAAGATACAGGATGCACGCACAAACACACAAAGGTTAAAACATAAGTTCCCATTTTCGGACTACATCCGAATAGGGACTAAAAATCTATTTTATTTTCATACAAAATTAACTTTATTTGTTGTATCATTGAAATGTTATATAATATGGCAGCCCAGATATGTTACTTTGGGGGCTACATTAGATATCCTAATGGGCCATTCCAGTTTATATATATCCGACCACATCAACAAGGGGGTTGCAGATATAAACTGGAATGGCCCAATGCAGCATGTGTTTGTGTAGTGTTCGTACCCCCTGGGTGTCATATACTATTTGAAGCAGCAAATGCTCATACCAAGCTTCATTATTTACAATCATCACACCTTGTTGCTTCGAATAAAGCATTAGTTCGTATTCCAAATGATTTTATAATGCCACCCTTGACTTTGTGTGCTATACTATAAACAAGTTGGTGAATACATCTTGAGATATTTTAAGATGACTGTGCACTTAAAAAATGTGCTGTTTCTGTTTTCTTCATACCACATTGGAACATGCTACATGATACTAATCTAATTAAATCTTCAGCTTTGTATAAAATGTTGCATGCAACATGTCAGGGGTACGGACACTACATTTGAGCATTAATTATGGCATAGTTTTTCATCCTTTTATGGTATATCTTGTTCATATACTGCATTTAAGTATGAGAAGTGGAACACACAAATACATGACTTTGATGGCTGAAAGTATACACCAATGTATGCTTTTCGTATTTCCATTTACCTGGTGAGGATATGCTGCCTTCCCAGTTGTGTCCATAGCATGGGCTACATATTAGTGATACATTTGTTATTTTTATAGCATAAATGGTGTAATTCTGAACGAGTTTAGTTAAGCCTGAATAAGAAGTATAAAAACCGTAACAAATGGTGCTTTTTACAAATGTTGTCATAGAGAACAGAAACTGCAAAACTTCTCTTAATAGTGAGCTTCAAACATCAAAAGACATTTTACATGAGATTCAGAAGGAACATTTATGTAGGATTTTTATAGCATAAATGATGTAATCTATTCATAATGTGTGTGTGTTTTCTCTCAAAATTAAAAAAAAATGCAAGTGGCTGCTCGTAACAGCCAAAAATAGCCAATTTGGGGTGCTAAATTCATTAATATCTTCGCCAAATATTAAGCGATTTCCACAATTTTTGTTTTGTTTTTATCGTCAACAAGGGGGCTTTTCCAGAGTATGATACTACCATTCTAAAAAGAAAAAAGTTTCATACAAGGAGCTTGTAACACTTCACGAATGCAAATGGTACGCTTGATTGTGAAATGGCCGATACCAAAGTACTGTTTCTGGCCTTTGTTTTTACTGTGATGGTTGCCAGGTGGTGATAATAATGCCCTGATGTAGGTCTGTTATCATAAAAGACACAATTCCATATTTATTTAGAGTACTACATATATAATATACCAACAACTTCATTCTTCTCCCTAACTATATAGAAATGTATATAATTAATATACAATTTTGTGCATATCTGCTATGACACTGCCTGCGAAAAAAGTAAACAAATATGAAGGTCCTTAGCAGACATGCTGAATTGTTAGAGTTATGATCATCAAGAATAACCATGGCCATATTATAGGAACCGTGTACACTTTTGCAAAGCCACGTCCAAACTGTGACTCAATGTTCAACACTTAGCCCGAACTTTGGAACCTTTCTGGATGAATAAAGTAAAAAAAAAAAAATTTTAAAATTGATGTTGAACTGCAATTTGTTTTCCTAGGTGAAATCATGTCGTCCAGTGTTTGTACAAGGAATGCCATACCTGATGCATTGAGGTATCATCTAAGTCAACTTTACTCTGCCAGTGAGTACAAAGAGAATTTTATTTTACAATTGCATAGCGACTCACATTTATGCTTTGTCTTATTGCGTCACATTGTGTTTGTATTTCCTTTGCATAGTGTATTTCCACAACGTCAAATATCACATAGCAATCAATTTCATGCAAGTCAACAGTACCGTAAAATCTGTATAAGAAGCTGCATCCCTAATAGAAGCCAGACCCATTCTTTTTGAACAATTGAGACCCACAAATTCACCATTTTTCGTATGTATCTTTGAGTGCTTCAATTTAAGAAATGACACCCATAAACAAAAAATACCAGCTGCTTCATAATTGATATAACTCATTAAGATACCTTTTCTGTTTTGTTTTCTACCCATTCCTTGTTCTCCCCATTTTATTATGTTTTCATTTTGTCTTGCCACTTTGTATGCATCTGAAACTTTATTGTATTTTAAAAATCCAGATCCTGAACAAGATACGATTTCAATAAAGGCTTTATTATTATGTGATCAATTTGGGGCAAAAATGTTTGTTTTTTCTGGTATTTAGATATGCATTGAACAATTTTGTTCAGCCTTGTTACAAAAAAATTATAATGGAATATATATTTATTGGACGTTTAAAATTAACTCTATAAAAATGCAATTCTCACTTTCTTTTTTGTGTTATTTTTTAATCTATGAAGGCAAGTACCTGAATTAAACACAATTTCATTGAATTGATTTTGTTCTGTTTGTAGTAATTATTGAGACCATGTAAAGCCCATAATGGTAATGAAAGATGCTTTGTTCTGTAAACTTGCATTTTGGTGACAAGATTATTTTCCATCACGCGTAATAGAAGATGCTATACATTTATTTGTTGGACTGCTCCTTTACATCTGAATATTATGTTGCTAGCTAATCTTTTTTAGATGTGTTGTGATATACAGGTATATTTCTGTTCCAGAGTTCATGGTGTCAAGCTATCAGTTATTGCCTTTTCTAAGTGTAATGAATGAGATCAAGGTATATGGTAGATTAACCTCTCATTGTATATAATAGAAAATATCTTGCCAAAATCATATATCAAGCTGATTAAATGTCAATGTTTTAACAATATTAGTATGCATATCAATAATAATTTATTCGATGTCTTCAAGCTAAATTTTGAGATATTTGGAAATCACACTATTTTTTTTTTTGTATCCTGATGGCAAAATACAAATGCTTGATACAAAAGGTGTACATAAATTTTTCCAAATTAATAATATAGAACCGGATTCTGCCGTAAATTGGACGTTTTCACAGCTGGGGGGGTCCGTATTTTTTTGGGGAACTTCTATTTTCATTGAAGAATCCACCTATGCTGACTTTCAACGCCGGCAGTTGTACCATCCAAAACAAAAACTATTGCAGGAGATCTAAAATTTGATACCTTCTTTTTCTTGCTGAATTAAAAAGTAGACTGTGTAAAATTTCATTACTATGTCACCCAGAGTCAACTTTCTTCAAAAAAAATCACATTAACAACCTGGTACGCCAAATACAATTAATTTTTAAAATTAATGACCAAATTGCGCTACCGTGATCATTTGCTACTAAGGAATGTGTTCGTTTTTATTTGAAACTTCTTTGAGAATTTACTTACATTACTAATAAAATTAAAAAAGAAGTTTCAAATAAAAACAAACACATTCCTTAGTAGCAAATGATCACGGTAGCGCAATCCGGCCAGGTCATGCTGAGTTTCACAATTGTTGATTATTTAAACAATAATGTACGACCTGCCAACCCATAATGGCCGCCATGTTTTGACCTGGGGCGGTGTTTGACCTGATAGATCAAATCCCTAATTAAGCAATCAAAATGATGAATGATGCCAACATGTCCAAATTACCATAGCTCATTCAAATATGTTAATGTTAATGAACGCAACACAGAAGATATTTGCTGATTTTGTAGTACGATCTTTTGGCTTGAATTTTGATTGGAAAACACGTTTTTTTTTAAATCAAAATGAGCAGTTGAAGAATAATTTAACATTGTTTACAGTGATATAAGCTCATTGCCGAAACGAAGCGTACCCATTCACACTAGTCACAATAAACATCATACTCTTGAATAGGTAGGTGTCTATGACTATTTTAGGCATCAGGAATGATTGAAATGTCTGAAAATTCATGGCAGAAATTAGAATCCAGTACATATACTGTGCACTTGATCTATTAAAAGTGAACCTCCAATAGGAGTGCATGCACGATCATTCAAATATTACTTATTTTGGTCATAACTGTCATTTACGTAATCTCTTGTGCAACTATTACAGAATGAGTATGCTGAGAACCCTGATGTATTCAGACATCTAATTGGACTGTTATATCAAATAGACACTGATACTCCAGAAGGCATGTTGAAATATCCCGTGGTAAGCTATTGAATTTATACAGCTACATATGTACATATGTATGTATGCATTGGGCTTTGTAAATAATCATTGGGAGACAGGATTTACTGGCTCAGCATGATATAAATTGTGAGCCATATGTTGTGGTTGTTTTCTATCTGAGGTATCAATATTTATTAGAAAGACAGATTTCCAAATACAAACTGAAACATATTAAAATGTCATTCTGAGTATTATCAAAGTTTATAATATTGCAGATAGATGAGAACCACTGCATTGCGGATTTGACAAGGATTATGTCAAGATTATTATTTCTACATGGTTAGTGTTTTATGATAATCATTCTAACTCGTTATAGATTAAAAAGAGGATTAGATACTTATTGAAAGAACAGACCATCCTTGCAGATAACCTTATGTACATCATATACCAGACATTTGACTTAAAAACTGGTGTCTTTGCCTTCAAACCTCTCAATAATGGACTCGATCAAAATCAAAGGTTGGTAATTTCATTTCTATTGTTGGGTCAAATCATGATCTGCTACCCTTTCAAAGACAGTAACAGGCATGATGTTAGTGTTAAAGTTTTGTTTTTAATGACATTGTATTCCAGGAAAAGGAATCTTGAAGAAACATTGGAGACGTCCAAAAGGTCAAAACAGCAGAAAAGACAAGTGTCCTTCTACAATTATTGTAAACCTGCTGTCAGTGCCTACATGGCTGCTTATGGAGTGCCATCCAAGTTCACAGAGAGTATGAAAACACAATCACCTAAAGAACCAGAGAACCAGCATTCTGATTCCAACTTAGCTTCACTTTTACAAAGTGAATCAAAACACTTATTGAAAAAACCTGAATTTTCTAAATCCAGACAGCTATATGACAAGGTATAATAATTAAGATATCTGCCACTGGAAACAATTAGAAACTAGGCATCTCTTTGTATGATTGAGAGTATGCCCAGGTGCAAAAGAAAAGAATGTTTACTATTCTTCGAAACAAAGCTTGAAAAGCTACTTGAATCATTTTAATGCTGTACAATCATAAAGTAACAGTACATGTTGCATTCTGGAATAATTAAAGAGTGGTCTTCAACCCTCAGTGCATGTTACATTGTATACATTGCTATGGAACCCATAATGGCGCAGTGACCACCACCCTTTAACAATAGTTTCATCAGGCATACGATACCATCACAATAATACAGTACTCATCCCAACCTTCCACTTTTTAATCAACCGCTTATCGCCTAATTTCTGACATCCGGCCGGAAACAGAATGCATTTTAATCGCCTTTTTTTCTTGCTCGCTCATTGAAAACACCAACCGCTCGCCCAATAAATCAATGTGAACCTTGGAAATTTGTTGGGAGCTGAATTTTAAATGCGAGCAAGCTAGCTGTGATATTTCCGGGTTTTCGCTGTAAAAAATAAAGCGGAAATTGTCTGGTCAAATTAAACTAGCAGTCGCAAAAGCAAGCAAAAAAAAAAACGATTGAAAAGCAGAAGCGGGTGGGAGGTTGGACGAAATGACTACTGTAGTTATTGGTCTTGGACTCTCCTGTTCTTTTATTTCTAGATACCTTCTTCTCCACACATGTCAGCTGAGCACACATCTGAAACTAGTTGCAGTGATTCCTTAGACTCTGTGAGTGTGACAATGAATACCCGGAGATTAAAAGAGAAACAGAAGGAACTCTTGCAAAAGCTCAACACTTTACAACAGAAGGCCTTCACAAGTGATAATGTAAGTGAGCTGGAATACATGGCTGTAGATGATGAAGGAAAAAATCTGACGAGTGACAGTGAGGACAACCAGGATAATGAAGAATGCAGAAAAAGGACACCTAATGTGTCAAGAAGTGATCATGAAGATGAGCCTAATTCTGGAGACGATAGCTACACGACATCATCAATGGAACCATGTGTAATGCTGGAAAAACTCAATTTGGATATGGGTGAAGCAACGAGGGCATTGTCTAATGGAAGTCGCACTGCATTGTGTGATGGAAAACCAGTGTCTTTGCAATTCAAAATGAACTCGGCTTTCCCATACTCTCAGAGGGTCATTATCAGCAACGGAGAGATTGAAAATTCAGACATTCCACAGTCAGATGATGAATCTTCATCAAATGATGCTAAGAGTAGTGACAACAGTTACAGTATGTATGGTGTGATGGAGGCAGCTCCATTAGCATGTCTTCGTAGAGTGCCTACCATATTCAATTATTCATCTACTAATGATAGCATAGTACAGTCGGTGGAGAAAACAAATAGCTCAGAGGAATCACTGTACTTAACCAACACTTTGTCAGACAGTGAATATAATAATCTTATCGTCCAAGGCGGGGGCACATCTGATCACTCTATTGATGAATCATTAATCAGTGAATCTGATACAAGAATTGACACCATACTGTCAAAACAACCACCGCTAGAGTCATACTTTGAAAAGTTAATCCGTAATGCTTTGCCTCCAACACCAGTTCTGGAAGAACCCATCAGACCACCATGTAAACCAAAGTCTGCAGTAAGGAGAGGTAGACCACGAAGAAATCCTAAAACAAAATAACCTGAAACAATTATTTATAAAATTAAAATCATTCTTCTTTTTCCTTTCTGAGTTAGTGTTATGAACTTCAGTTTTTTTAGTGCATAACAATTTTATTGACTTTTAAAAAAATGTAATATACATATTGAAAGAAACATTGTATTTATTTATTTAATTTCAGTTCAGGTTACAAGTGAGAACTAATCAGACTGATAATGCAGCCGCTCATAATGGTCTGTGTGTTGCTGGGACTTAAATTCCCATTACATGTAATGGAAAAACACAATCTCATTTAAACCATAGTAATATTAATCAAAATGTCATTAACAATATACAATTGTATTATTTTTTAGCCTACTTTGGCTGATTACCCCATATTTGTTTTTGTCTTCAGTATTGTAAAATGGAGAGTATGACACAACACCACAAGAGAAGCTGTTCTCTCAGCAAATGTATAGAGCAAGAAACTCTTGTCATTTCAGTATGGCTACTTTTATTGCAAAATATAATAGGCTTCATAATACAAGGAAAATGGTTCACCTCAACAAATAAAAGTATGTTTCTTTCCTTTCACTTTTTTCTTGAATTCTGCAACACTTGTCTTGTCCACTTGTAAGAAGACACAATGCATGATCTCTAAAATACCATTTCACCTTGTACATAGATTGTGGTTCAATCAGCCATTGAGTTTGACAGGATTGCATTGTATCTACACTAAAATTAATCATTATAGAACATAACTATTCTCACCTGCAAGACTATGGAGTAGCTTTGTCATGTCTTATGAAATGGGCATAGAAAAGAAAGATTACAAGAAAAAACAAATTCATTGAATTTGAAAATACATTAGAATAGGTGATACTTTATATAATAAGAGACATTAACTTACAAAATATTATTAAATGTGAATGTTAGCACCATTTGTTTTTATTAAAGAAGTTGCAGCAATTCTAATTTGAAGTCGTACTGGGTGCAAAGTTCGCATTGCTTAAAATTCTCAAGCACAAAATAAATCCTTCCCATGTGACCATTTCAGTTGCATTATAGAAGGGAATCAGTGAAAATAAATTCCATACAAAATACTCAAAATGTATTTTCAGCAAAAATTAATTCCAGTGAGAATAAATTATGTAGTCCGCCATCTTGATTCTTCATCATTGGAGCTTTTTCTTACCTTTTGGTGTATCAACTCATAAACCAACATTAATTACTTTTTAACTTAACAGTGTTTATTTTTTTGGAAGGTCACCACATCTTTGAGTCAGAGCTTCACAAAAGTCAATTTTTTTGCCATTAATGCAATAAGCATATATTTCCATAGAAATGAGATTTAAACCTTGCCAATACAAAGATTACTACGGAATCATGCCTGAATAAACTCAATGTTTATGGCAGTTTTATTTGTTGTGTGTGTGGAAAAAAACTGCAGTGTGTTTGCATGTAACAACTGTTTAGAGCAGGGTTTGATGAGTAAATAAAGGTTCTTATTCACAGGTAACAGCAATGGGAAATGTCAAAATTCAGAACAGCAAGAAACAAGATTAAAATAAATGCAAGTCTTAAATTTACATAATAAAAACATGAAAAACAATCATTAAAACATAACTTTGTATTTGCTTATACCTGAACTCTTGAACTGCAATTTATTGCTTCACTCAAAATGACACAATAAAACACCTGCACTATAGTTCATAGGGTCTAAAAATGCATTACTGCTAAACTTTTTACTTGGATGGTGAGTAGACAACAATGTAGTAATAAATAACTTGAAAGAAAGATAACTGTACAAATGTTGTCATCCCACCCCAATGAGTGGCAGAGAAACATGTATCTGATCTTGATACACTATTTCACAAAAGCAACGAATATGGTTTTATGAAAATTTATGAATCATTTATTTCAAAAGACCCAGACCCTTATGCTACATTCAAATTCAAGACGGCTATTACCCAGGAGTCATTGCAGTTTTTATTCAAGAATTGGCTGAACTACTGCCATGCATCAAAGTTATGATTGGTCATTTTAAAATAATAAATACCTGATATAAAAACATTGATGAAATTGAGTGTACCAAAATCAACAGTTACTACACAGTTTTCTAGCGTTAGCTCATTAAGGCATAGTTTCTACTGTATGAAAGCACTGACTGATGTTACTTCAGGCGTATTAATTGTGACACTTTGAGTTGAATATTCTTATTTTACAAACTGTTGCATCTGTTGCACAATCTCAACATCGACGGTTTCCATCATGGTTTCAAACGTTCCCTGTCCATAGATCTGTTGGCATGCTGACAGCTTGTTGATAGTGAAGTCTCTGAGAGACACCGAGTGCACAGGATCTTTTAATGAGAGCTGCATGGAGTTAAAAAAAAAGGTATATAAGCAAGACAAGCCTTGAAACATCACCAGTTGGCCATATTTGTGCATAGTATGACATGTACTGTTTACCAAGTTTCAAACACATTGGTTGATGCATGTCCAAGCAATCGTTTTGAATGCATGGATGGATACAGTAGTCACCATTTCAGCAAACTGTGGGACTATTGATTTCAAAATACCTGTCGTCTTCTCTTATCATGTTCTGTTTCATATTCATCATCTAAATCTTCTCTCTCTGACATCACCAGATAGCTATGTATAAGATGTAGAAAAGCAGGGACATATTAACTGAAGGACTGAGAAATATAACTATGAATAACGTGACAGCAGGGAATGTTAAAATGCTGTGCATCTCCTTTCCAGAGTTCCTTGTGGTTAGAACACCTAAAGTATAACTGAAATAACTCTGTTACCTAAGCTGACATTTCTGTTGATTTATAGGGGAGGAAATAAACAAAAACACTTTGTAGTATTGATGACTAACTCTTCTACAAACATCGGGTATGCTTTCAGCAGCAACAAGGCAATGTTTTGGTTGTGATGCATCAACGACAAGCACAAGATCGTGTGGTGACAGATATATTTGTAGAGATTGAATGTTGTGATGATTTTTATTCATGATAGTGTACATGTAAATACTAAGACTCTTGCCATGGTTAAATTTAAAGAAAATCAATCAAAGAGTGATAATGGAATATCAAAGACACACAAAAAATAAAATCAAAGAAAGCTTAGAAAGAACTCCCATGTGCTGAGAGTATTGGAGACACATTAAATTACTTAGCTGAAAACTAATTATGCAAATCAGAAAATTAACATGAACAGATTTGATTGTAAAACTAATGAGGTCTGCGCAATGTAACAAAAACTCTATGTACCAAGTTTAATTGAAATGTGATTAGAACCAAAAAATTATGAATTATTATGCTAATTGGGGAAATAATATGAACAGAGTTTTACCCCAAACTAATTAGGTTTGTACATTGTCCTAGAGCATCATTAAAATGGAAATTAGTACTTTAGATATCAGTGTGAAAGCTTAAAATTGGTTAATTATGCAAATTGGGTAATTAATATGTACAGATTTTAACCCACAATTATCCAGGTCTGTCTATTGTCCTACAGCATTCATTGATATGTGATGATTACGGTAGTACCTGAGATATCAATGTGAAAATTGTAAATTGGTTAATTATGCAAATTAGGTGATTAATATGCACAAATATTTACCAAAAACTAATTGGGTCTCTGCACAATTTTAGATAGATTGAAATGTGATGATTACGGTAGTACTTTAGATATCAGTAGAAAAGCTGAAAATTAATTATGCAAATTATTTACCCTGAAACTAATCAGGTTTCTGCATAGTCCTAAAGGATCTATGTACCAAGTTTCATTGAAATGCGATGATTAGTACTTGAGATACCCGTGGAAAAGCTGAAAATTAACTAATTATGCACAAATATTTATCCGAAACAATCAATCTCTGCATAGTCCTTGAGTATGTAAGTACCAAGTTTCATTGAAATGTAATGCTCACTATTTATATCAAAAGCTGAAAATTAATTAATTATGCAAATTAGGTAATTACATGTACTGATATTACCATAAAAACTATCAGGTCTGTGCAGTGTCATATGACATCTATGTACCAAGTTTCATTGAAATGTGATGATTAGTACTTGATATCAGTGGAAAAACCGAAAATTGACTAATCATTATGCAAATTAGGTAATTAGTATCCACGGATTATTACCAAAAACTAATCAAAACCTAGCATTAGTTCAGAAAATCTATGTACCAAGTTTCATCAAAATCCAATGAGTGGTTGTTTAGATATCAGTGGAACAGTCATGGAACCACTAAAAAATAGCTAATTATCATGCAAATTAGGTAATTAATATGCACGGATTTTTACCAAAAACTAATCAAATCTGCGCATATGTTCAGAGCATCTATGTACCAAGTTTCATCAAAATCCAATGAGTGGTTCTTTAGATATCAGTGGAACAGTCATAGAACAGCTAAAAATTAGCTAATTATCATGCAAATTAGGTAATTAACGAGCATGGATTTTTACCAAAACCTAATCAAATCTGCGCATTGGCCCAGAGCATCTATGCACCAAGTTTCATCAAAAACCGATGTATGGTTCTTGAGATAGCAGTGGAACAGTCGGACACACATACACACATACACACACACTAACTGCAAAGACTCCCATTTTGTGCTTCGCACATGGGAGTCAACAAGCCATGCATGGCGCATTCCCTGTTAGTTATTTATGATATAGTTGGAGCATAAACATATCAAAGATACAAGTCCAGAAGCTGATGTTTGATTATGATGATTGACATTCAGTCATCTTGTATCTGATTATCAAATGAGATATTACTTTGGAACAGCATTATAACAAAATCATTACCGATCAGTCATTTTGAATACGTCAGTCAAAGCATGTCAGAGATATAGCTCCACATTCATTGAAACAAAACACCAGTCATTTTAAATCTGATCTTAAAAACAAAATGACGTGCATCAAAGACCAATAATGTACTAATGAACAAAATCTATCAATAAGCGACCAAGATCTGGAATGCCAGATTTTTCAACACAAAAACAGGCCACCATGAATTGAATCGTCAAACCATTACATCTGTATATCCATGACATGACATTTAATGAATATATAAAATTTGAAATTGGTTGATTTCACGGCGAAAATCGTATGGAATGGGAAAACTATGACGCCTCGTGGCTTCACGATGACTTATTCAAGATGGCGGCAAACACAGGGATTTCGTTGAAGTTTTCCCGCGGTTTTCGTCTTGAAATCGACCAACTTCAGACCATCGCCTTCAAAATAATTGATGAAATTGTTTCGGGACCCATCGACAGTAGAAAGGTAGGAACTTAAGGCGAAAATAATGAAAAATTAAAGCCGCAAGCGGCGTCACCGGGGCCCAAGCTGATAAGATTCTGTTTCATAATTAATGAGGTTACATGTTAAACAATCAGATAGATCTTATTATCAGTAACATGAGGTCAAAATGAAGTTGTACCATGTATTTATCTGCTTTGGTAATCGAAATATAGTTTTCAGGATATATAATTAGCCATGTTCTTATGCACAATAATGAGATTACATAATCATATATAGCCATTTCTAATGTCAGTTACATCTTTCATTCAATGTCTTCATAATGACACTAGTTACATGTCCTGCTCTGCGACAGTGTTTTAGATATGACTGCTATGCATATTAATGAGTTCACATGACCATATATGGTCATCTGTTATTTTAATCAAATCTCTTGTTCACTGTTGTCATAATAAAACAGGATTCATCTTCCTAACTGAAACAGTGTTTAAGATATAATGGTTATGCATATTATTGAGTTCACATGACCATATATGGTCATCTGTTATTTTAATGAAATCAATTGCTCACTGTTGTCCTGAAAACCCAGGAACCATCATCCTAACTACAACAGTGTTTGAGAGATAATGGTTATGCATATTAATGAGTTCTCATGACCATATATGGTCATCTGTTATTTTAATCAAATCTCTTGTTCACTCTTGTCATAATAACACAGGATTCATCACCCTAACTGCAACAGTGTTTGAGATCTTACGATTATGCATATTAATGAGCTCACATGACCATATATGGTCATCTGTTATTTTAATCAAATCTTTTGTTCAATGTTGTCATAATAACACAGGATTCCACTTCCTAACTGCAACAGTGTTTGAGATATGACAGTTATGCATATTAATGAGCTCACATGACCATATATGGTCATTTGTTATTTTAATCGAATCTCTTGTTCAACGTTGTCATAATAACACAGGATTCATCATCCTAACTATAACAGTGCTTGAGTTATAACAGTTATGCATATTAATGAGGTTAGAAGCCCCCACCCCATGGGTGCCCAGCCACGTGGCCTAGCAGTGTGCTATTGGGGCAAAATGATGCATCTGATGACACAAATGCACATACAAAATTTGAAAGAAATCAGACTAATACAAAACATGTAGTTGCATAATTTCTATTTTCACAAAATCCAAGATGGTGGCCAAACCACGTGACCGATCAAAAATAATATTATTTTTCTCAAATGGAGCTAAGGCCAGGCATGGTAAATATAAAAACATCTAGTAGATTGGTTGAATCACCTCTGAGAAACAAATGCCCAAACTTTTGGTCAATTTTGCTTAAAATCCAAGATGGCGGCCAAACCATGTGACTGATCTGAAATCTTTCTTAGGTTTCTGAAAGCGTTTGATATACAGATGCCATGAAGCAAAATTGAAAATAATCCCTCAAGTGTTGCCAGAGTAAAATACTACTTCCTGTTTAGAAGAAATCCAAAATGGTGGCCAAACCACTTGACCAATCGTAATAATTTTTTCAAACATAAATGGGATTCATATATAGAAGCTTAATACTACATATGATAGCATTCTGCTTGGTGGTTCTGATGAAGAAGATTTTTTAGTGTTTTTTGCCGTTTTTAGGAAAAACAAAATGGCGGGAAAAGTCACATGACCGCTAAAGTTTTTATTGCTGATATCTATTACACATGAGTTGTACTATATACCATAAAAAAATCTAGACGCCTAGACCCTCAGAAAGTGGTCAAACAGCCACTTCCGGTTTTATTTCATTTCAACATGGCTGCCAAACTAATTGACCAATCGAAATTCTGAAAGCATGTTGCACCAGTTCACATTAGGGACTATCAGTAGAGAGCATTTTCAGACTATTCAGTTCAGCAGTTTTCTCAAACGGCTTGACGAAAGAAGTTGTGGAAGAAAGAAGAAGAAAGAAGAAAAAACCGAACAATAAGAATAGGGGCCTCGCCCTTTGGGCTTGGGCCCCTAACAAGCAGCCTCTCGACTGAGATAGCTCCGCTGTTAGCAATGCACATTTCAATTAAAGAACAGATGATATCATTAGAAAATGAACAATATGCATAGTATCAATGCAATGGGACTTGCTGTTTTCAACAAGAATTCAAAAATATAATTTTTAACCATAAATAAATATCACTTTTTACCAAAAATTACAAAAATATTCATCAAAATTAGAGAATTGAAGATATCATGAAATGAACAAATTTGATAGTGGTCCATATGTAGTATCTATACATGTAATATATAAGCAATTGGACTTGCGGTTTTTAACAAGAAGTTGAAAATATCACTTTTTACCAAAATATTCACCAAAATTGAAGATATCATGAAATGAACAAATTTGAGAGTGGTCCATATGTAGTATCTATATATGTAATATCAAAGCAATTGGGCTCTCAAATCTGAGAGAGGTCTACCCAAGGTACATATACACCAAGTATCAAAGCATTCAGGCTTATAGATTTCAAGAAGAAGTCGAAAAAGTAAAACATTGACACGGACGGACGACGCCGGACAATCACTCATATGATAAGCTTCGCTTGACAAAGTCGACAGCGGAGCTAAAAAACGGCTGTTATGACCCGACCTGATTTCAGTTTGGTAAAATAGGGTAACTCGGAAAGAATGGAACTGTAGCTATGGTTTCACGTTAACACCACGACGAACGAAATAACAGACATCGAAACCAACTGAGCTACAGAACTGCAGCTAGGTTCAACCACGGTTTTTTCAACACAATGGCAACAGAAAACTGCAACCTCTGCGATCGACCCACTTTCGGAAAAGACTTCTGCCAGTCACTAAATTCCGCGCAAACACGATTTCTTCTGTCCCAAGAGTTCCACAACATCCATAACCACTTTAGTTCAGTCTTTGGAAGGAATTTAGTTGATTTAACAGGAGAATCGACCTGCCCACACAGACGAGTACAATCCGACACAGGGACACACAGACTTATTCATAAACATGGTTATTCCAACACCACACTATAAATGGCGCTTTCACTATGAACCGCCACAGTAGAGTTTTTGGGGGGCTAATTTGCATAATTTTTGGCAGAGCAACTTCTCATGAACAAATTACCATCTGCACTCATCAAGGCGGTTTTTGAGAAGAAGTCATGCACAGACAGACAGACGGACGCAGGACAGAAACCCATTCCATAGGCTCAGCGGACAAGGTCCCTTGATTTCCAATGTATGTACCAAGTTTGATTAAGATACATATGTAAACAGTCAAGATATGGTTCCGGAATACCAGAAATGCTTGATTTTGATGATTTTTCAGCACAAAAATCTTTAATCAGATTGTGAAACAAATTGATGTGCAATGTATAATATTATTTATGTACCGGTATGAAGTTTGAATGTAATCGGTCCAGGCATGTCTAAGATATAGGTCTGGACGCACACACAGAGGTAAATTCGTAAGTCCCCTTTTTCGGACTGTCCGAATGGGGACTAACAATATGGCTGCCAGTTCACAAAATTGCACATAGCCAACTTTGAACAAAATTGGTCAAGGCATGTCAAAGGAATTGTTTAAGGACAAATAAAAATATAAACTATTAGGGGTGTATAAACCCGTTTGTTTGCCTAATGACATCTACCAGAAAGTCTGTGGAGATAATAAATTTCATTTACTGTAAAGCGGTTAATTATTCACTGGGTTTTAATTTTGCTTATTTCGCTGACTGGAAAATGCGCTAAATTAAAATCCAGTGAATATATGTAAAATTTAGCATAGAACACATTATTCTAAATGATAAAACCGTGAATTTAAAACACACTGAATGTGCCTGAAATGGTAAATCAGCGAAATTTAAACCCAGCGAAAATTAGTCATTTTACAGTATTACTCGTTAGGCTTAATTACAGATTACAGCCCCGAACGGAAACAATTAGGGAATATACCCGAGTCCACAACAAACACACCAGGGTAGCATTCCCTATAGAAAAAAAAGCCTCTCCTGAGGGGTCACCCTCAAGGCACTCACGCGAGAGGCCCAGACCGTTCATTCTCACAAACGTTCTCGCTAAATCTAAAATCTAAAACTACTCACTAACAAGGAGTCTTGTTCCGGGATACAACCACTCGGGCGACTCTTCAGGGACCGGGAGCCTCAAGAGTAGACCCCCCCAATTTAGGGAGGCTACTAAAGCTGGCCGACTGAACAATAAAATAGGGCCCCAACAATTCTAATGCATCAAAAACAGTGTATTGCTGGGGTTCGATAGCGCCGATTGAAACCAGCAGCGTCAAGCAAAGAAGGGTGGTTTCGGCTGAAGACACTGAGGACCTGAGGGAGGATGAGGAGTCAGAGACCAAAGAGGAATCACGCGTCACTACTGCAAGCGTCCAGGGATCAGAAATTCTCCTGCGCCAAGCTGGTATGTGCTGCATAAGGCGTGATTCCACGGGAAGGGGCGGACGGGGGTTCAGAGCTAGTGCTTCCCAAACTCCAGCCTCCACTATGGGAGGACGAAGACAGGGAGACTGAGCCTGAGGACTAGGATAGACGCACAGACTCAGAACTGCCTCTTGGTCAACTGGCTCGTATGAAAACAAAAGTCTTGCGGCTATCACTGCCTGGTTCACAAGCTGCGACCTTAACTGCATATTAGTAAGGGTCAACTGGGCTTCAGTTGGTAGGGTATCTTGTGACCGCGACAAAGTGGGGACGAGAGACGACAAAGCGCTCGCCCCCTACTCCTGCTGGAGGAGTGGTAGCTGCACCCCATATAAGTCACTGCAGTCCCCCCCCCCAAGAGTCACAAGTGGGGGCAATCTGCGTGGCCTGGTAAGACTCAGATAACAATGCCTGGTCAGCCCGAGCCTGAAGGGGGTGGGGAATACGGAGGACAAATAAGGGCCCCCTCTATAAAAGAAGTGGATGCTCCCTTTCCCACTGATGTGAGTTGTCACCGGTGTTTCCGCGTTATCGACCGACATCTCCGTCATCTCAGAGATAAATGGTTTTGAAGGTCTTGTCTCAATCGTCGACCCGCCACCTCGAGCAGGGAGTCAGATCCTGACAACTCTCCAACAATATCGGTTGTTGATCGGAGGCAAGCCTCGACACGATTACCAAGTGGAGGGAGAGATTTTTTTCACTCATTGAATCAGACATTACATCGCTAGCTGCGGCTAGGGATTTCGCCTTTTTATCGCGATTTTTACCAGCTTTTAATCGCTTGCCTTCCGCTTTCTATCTTGCCTTGTAATGCAACCACGTTTTTGGGGTCCCATTGATCGCATAGACTATCTAGGCAATACCCTGAATCCCTACCAAACGGAGACTGCGGGTCCCAAACAGGCACTTGTTTAAGGCAGGATGAGGATGTCCTACCGTCCCGACTATTGTGTCGGGACATTCTTCGTCTTTTTTTACGACTTAGGCATTATGCTGTCAGGAAAAAATTACGAAATGAGATCGTGAAAAAAACGAGAAAATTCATGCCAGAATTCGGAATCCAGTGAATATAAACTGAGCCGGTGATTCAACTAAAACAGGTAAAAAATGGGGCCTTAAATAATGGAAAGCCTTTACCGTAATGGAGTCGATTGCCAACACTAGATTCCTAGATAATCTGTCATAAAACTGTAACCTGTTCTCCTGTCGTGCGTAGCAGCAGAGCTCAAAAATATCTGCACCTGTTGGTCGCGAAAACAGGAGAGAAAGGTCTGGGCTTCTCTCGCGTGAGTGCCTTGAGGGTGACCCTTCAGGAGAGGCCTTTTTTTCTATAGGGAATGCTACCCTAGGGTGTTTGTTGTGGACCCGGGTATATTCCCTAATTGTTTCCGTTGGGGGATGTAATCTGTAATTAGGCCTAACGAGTAATAAATGAAATTTATTATTTCCACAGACTTTCTGGTAGGTAGTAAATGTAGTAAACCAATGTGACCATCAATTAAATCATAAAAGAAAATGACAGTCGCAAAAGCGAGCGATTGAAAAGCGGAAGCGGGTGAGAGGTTGGGCGAAACGAGTTTTGTACTTCCTTTTTTGATGAAGCGATGCTGATGCCACATTGTTGCCATAATGAGGCGACAATGAAGCGAAGCGTTAACCGCCCAACTTTTTAATGTCGTGACATTGATGCGATGCTGAAGCCACAACAATGCCATAATGATGCGATGCTGAAGCAAAGGTGAAGCTGAAGTGAAGCCAATGCTTTCGCGAGAACTGTACTGTACCCCGGGAAGGTCAATCCTTGTAGCACAACATACATCTAGTCTGATATACCCAGCAAAGGTCAATCCTTGTGGCACAACATACATCTAGTTTGACATATCCAGGCCTAGCCAATGATGAACAAGCCATGCATGGCACAGTCCTCGTTAGTTATCAAATTTAAGATGTATAGTTTTGTTTATAGTATAGCTGGAATATAACCATGTCAGGAATATGATTTTGTAACATTAAAATGATTGACATTTGTACCTAATCGTCAAACAAGTACTTGTCCATATTGAGAGATATTGCTCTGGAACAGCATTCAAAATCAGCTATTTTGAATACATGTATATATATAACATGATGTATAACGAATATATAAAATTTGAATATAATCAGTCAAAGCATTTAAGAGATGTGGCTCTAGAACCCCAATCATTAAAGCAAAATGGCCGCAAGTCAGCCATTTTGAATCCAATCTGAAAAATAAAATGACATGCATCAGAAACCCGCAATGTCTAATGTATGTACCAAGTTTGAACAAAATCCATCCATAAATGCCAGAAATGCTTGATATTTGATGATTTTTTAGCACAAAAATGTCCACCATTTGGCTATTTTGAATAGGATCGTCAAACCAATAAATCTGTCTATCTATGACATGATGTATAATGAATATTTAAAATTTGAACATAATCAGTGAAAGCAGGTCAGAGATATGACACGAGAACCACATTCATTAAAACAAAATGGCCGCCAGACTGCCATTTTGAATCTTATCTGAAAAACAAAATTATTTGCATCAAGGTCCCATAATGTCTAATGTATATACCAAGTTTGAACAAAATCCATCGGTAAACAGCTGAAAAATGCTTGATTTTTATGATTTTTTAGCAAAAAAAATGGCCGCCATTCGGCCATCTTGAATCACATCGTAAAACAAAATGATGTGCATCAAGGTCCTATAATGTCTAATGTATATACCAAGTTTGAACAAAATCCATCTGTAAACAGCTGAGAAATGCTTGATTTTGATGATTTTTAGCACAAAAAAGGCCGCCATTCGGCCATCTTGAATCAGATCGTGAAACAAATTGATGTGCATATGTATAATATCATGTATGTTGTATGTGTGAAGTTTGATTGTGATTGGTCCAGGTATTTCTAAGATACAGGTTTGGATGCACACACAGACGCACGCACAGACACACAGAGGTCAAAACTAAAAATGTGTAAAAAGCAGATATGGAACAATGTAAACTTACTCTGCTTGGAAACCACTGTCACTTCTACAAACATCATGCAAGACTTCTACCAGTACATATATAATACCACAGAACTTCTCTTGAATGATGCTGAAAATAAGCGTCAAATATTCATGAAGCAAAATCACATAGTATGTGATGTCTTAATACCACAAGACATGACATGTCATGTCATGTCATAGCCCCCGCTCAGAAAAAAATTTAAAAACTTATATTGAACTTAGTTTGTGTCAGAGTGAATTAATTCATTATGAGCTGTATTAAAATTCTGTTATTAAATGTTCAGAATTGATGTGTTACAATTTTAGGGGGTGGGGTAAAAATTTATTCATTTGGCTTTTCTGAGACAATTTATAACTTGTTAAACATATAATGCGATGTGCACTTGTAAACAATTATTACCTGTCCCTGTACCAACTTTGAACAAAACTGGATGACATATCTGAGAAAAAGCTGTTAACAGCTAGAAAAAGCTTGTTTTTTTTAGATTTTTGAGGGAAAAATGGCCTCCAAGTCGTAAAACTTTATCCAATCAAACAGGTCATGAATGACACTGAAAGTTGCAACATATAATTTGTCCAGTTTTTGGTTTGGATGTAAATTGGCAAACATGATTTCTATGGCATTCTCAGCAAGAACACCAGAGAGCAACAAACAAGTACAACAGGTAAAATGACATGCAAGTATGCAAATCAGATCTGCAAATATGTTGAAGAGTCAGTGTTGTGTCTGTTTGGATAAACTTCTTTGTACAACTGTATTCCTAATACAAGAACACCGTCAATCACAGAACTGTTCCAGCGAAAAACTTCTGATATTTCAAACAGTAACAGAGCAAAGATACCGTTTGTCATACAAGTACTAGCACCAGATGAAGAACTGAGAAACTGCAATGATCCTTGGTGTACATTACCTGTGTCAACAACTTTACTTCCCATGTACTTCATGTACAGATCTACATGTAGTTTATGGCCCTGAATTAGTTTCAATATCTCTAAATAAGAACAAGAGTACTTCTCATATGACAATGATACAAATAAAGTGCAAGAATCAAGAAAAAATATTATCAAGTTTTTATTATCATACATTAATATTAACAAATCATGTGAAATTGAACTTTTATGTACAGAGAAACACATATTTATGCTTTGGTTGACAGCACTTCTCAAAAAAAAAAAAAAAGACGACCTGCAAAACTTTATACAATTGTCAGACATGCAGCGAATAGTATGCTTTTGTAATATATGCAGTTTCAGTGGCTTTGCTTTCCGAGAAAAAAATTCTGGCTCTGCACCTGAAAAAAACAAAAAAACATTTAGTCAAAAGTAAGCAGAGATTGTAGCATATATGCTCCCATTAGCTGTTAAATTTAATTAAAAAAGATATTTTCGTACTGTCTTTTCAGTACGAAAATATATTACTTAATATATTTATACCAGCCAGAAAGAAATTGCAAGTTTTCACTGAGCAATTAGGAATATACATGGACAACAATTGATGCATTTCTAGCAATATACTGTTTGAAAGGCTGCAAGATGTAATGAAGTAGCGAAGTAGCGAAGTAGTCTGACTGGCTGGGAAACTGCACAGTACATACAAAAATGTATGCTCATGATATATGAGCAGCTCCACCAAATATAAAAATATTCTTTCCATAGTTATGACTCTAATGTGAATGTGATTTTCCACTCCTTAGCAATAGTAGTTAGAGTATTGTATTGTACTGTATCGTACAAGTTTATTGTGATTCTATGTGTTTGTAATATTATTTAGCTTTATTTAGCATTCTGTTTAGTTGGTTAACTTTACTGTATCTTAATGTAGTTCATTTTATTTTTATACGACCATAGAACAACTCACTGTAGTTTGTTTTAATGTTGAATAAAAATTAAAATCAGTCACTGTATAGTGGTGACGTATATTTGCGCAAAATTGTTGCAAGGACAATACTTTTCTCGATTTGCATGAAATCGTGCGTCGATATAAAAATGCATGGAATAGTCGGCAGTATCGATCAAGTTCGTCTAGTGTGACATTCGTGGCTGGCGACAAGGTGCCGTCTAATCGTTTAAATAGGCGTCAAGGAGGAGTGAAAAGACCTAATTTGGTGCTACAATAGACATCATAGAATGTTGGAAAATTACAGTCAATCAAAAAAACTGTTCACATGACAACAACAAAATATTCACTATATTCATTATGCATTATTTTTTTGTTGGTAGCACGGTACGGTAGCTTACTTGTTTTCGAAGTGTTGTAATTGTTGATTAGTACTCAGTAGTGATTATATTAACGTACAAAAAATAAATTCGTTGAATTGTTATGAAATGCAAGTAAAATTCAACTTAGTTTTATCGTAAGCAAATGTTTTCGGTTACATGTTAACGCTCGATGAGACAATATCCGCCATGTTATCCATGCCCACGACGCGTGTTTATAATGACCAGATAGGTCAAGTCGCTAATCAACCAATCAAAATGCTGGATGGTGCCCATGTGCTCAAATTACCATAAAGCATTTAAATATGACAGTTCAGCGACCTCATGGTGAAAGCAAAACGAAAGACCAGATTTACCGATGTTTTAGTGCGATCTTTTGGCTTCGTTTCTCATGGGGAAAAAGGCAGGATTTTTTTAATCGGATTTAGAAAAATAAATAAACGTACCGTCCCAAATAAAAATGTGCCGGATGGAATTTTTCTGTGGAAAAAATAAACGTACCGGTACGTTTATATTGGGACATTTAGCGTTGTGGGCAAGCTCTCCTGAGTAGCGACATATTTTTAACTTCGCCTATTGCGTGATCAGTGGATTACGTAAATAAACCAACACTTTCAATGAGTACATGCCGACCCAACTAAACTTGTTTATGGCTGTTTATGAACAGCGAGGACGCATCTCATAGAACAATAGCTGTGGAAATCATAAACAAATGTAAATGTTGCGGAAATCAAGCATGGCGATAATGATTTTGAGCGAGGCAGAGTCTGGCAAGCGTCTCAGAGCAGCATTGCGCCGACACCACCACGACGTTTGAATCCCGGTGAGAGCACTGCAAACCTCTTAAGTCACGAGGTAAACTTTCAATTTACACAATACATAATCAGTTCCTACAACCATAATAAAAAGGCAGTTTTTCTGGCGAAACTCTCGCCAGGTTAGCAATAGTTTCTCACGATCACCAAACCGGAGACACAAACGATAATACAAAGTGTATAAATACCATAACAAGCACAGTTTCTTACCTTTGAAATTGACGAGACACAATTTTGTCCATAGAAGCATTGCACAAATAAAGATTCCGGAATACAATATCCTCACAAAATTGACTGAGTTGTATTCAAGATGGCATTCCCTATATAGTAAATATTGGTAAGTTGCATTTATTTTATCACACTTGTACTGTGGCAGAAATGCTACATTAAAATGACTTATTAATTGTCATAATAATTGATGCAACACAATGTGAAAGATTTAAATAAGTTTGCTTCCTACCTTGAATTCACTGTTAAAAGTGAACCTAATGCAAAAGCTGACAATTTCCTCCTTTCTGTCTGTGTAATCATATCAATCTTTTCAACCCACATGTCTATTAGTGATGATAGTAGTTCTGTACTCTAGAAAAATACCACATACAGCAAGATAAGTAGACTGACAATTTACTTTTACCTACGATGTTCCCAGAAACTTGTACGTCAATATAAAATGGGATCAAAGAAAGCTTAGAAAGAACCCCCATGTGCTGAGAGTTTTGAAGACACATTAACAATTATGAACAAGTCATTGAAAATGACACAGTCCCCGTTAAATTTTTGAAAGTTCTCAAGTTCTCTTTGTGCTCGTCATATTAAAGCGAAGGGGTTGTCGCGAGCGTGTCCTTGAAACTTGAGTTCCAAGTGGCCTATACAACAGATTGTTTATTTAAATCAAAACACATTTTCCATGTGGCCAAAAATAAAAACAGCCGTTATTCGGCCATCTTTGATCTGATTATGAAACACACTGATATGTATGTGCCAAATACAAATGAAAATGGTACATAAATTGTGGAAATATAGTAGTAAGGCCAAAAAGTCAGATGGCTGTCAATCAGCCATCCATGACCAGATTTTGAAACAAATTGTCATGCACATGCATTCTAACATGTATAAAGTACATGTATGTGCCAAATTTGAATGAAAACTGACAGAGCACGTCCAAGATACCACATAAAAAAAAAAAAAAAAGATGCCTGCCAGTCGACCATCTTTGATCCAATTGCGAAATAAATCATCATGGACATGTATCCTAACATGTGTAATCTATGTACCAATGTTGAATGACAACTGACAAAGCATGTCCAAAATACAACATTTTCACAAATCGGTCCAAGGGATTCTTAGATATGACTCCAGACAGATGCACGGACGGACGGACGGACGGACAGACAGACTCAGGAACTCACGGACAGTCGGGGACATGTATCCTAACATGTATGATCTATGTACTAAATTTGAATGAAAACTGATAAAGCATGTACAAAATACGACATTTAAAAAAAACAAGATGGCTGCCAGTCGGCCACTATTGACCCAATTGTGAAATAAATCGTCATGAACATGTATCCTAACATGTATAATCTATGTACCAAGTTTGAATGAAAACTGACAAAGCATTCCCAAAATACAACATTTTCCAAAAACAAGACGGCTGCCAGTCGGCCATTTTGAATCGAATCGCTAAACCATTGCATGTGCATATGTCCCACATAAAGTACTAGGCACATGCAAAGAATTAACTGAATCAGTCAAAGGGATTCTGAGATATGACTCCGGACGGACGCACAGACGGACGGATGGAGACCGAATTATAAGTCCCAGTTTTCGGACTTCGTCTGAACGGGGACTAATTATTAATATGAACAAATTTTAACCCCAAATTAATCAGGCGTGTCTATTGTCCTAGCGCATTTATGTATCAAATTTTATTCAAATGTGATCAGTGTTAATTAATTACGTTAATAATAAGCATAAATAATTACCAAAAACTAATTGGGTTTCTGCATAGTTCTCTTTAAAAGTTTCATTAAAATCCAATTCGTGGTTCTTTATATATCAGTAGAACTTTATGCAAATTAGGTAATTAATATCCAATTAAAACTTATCAGGTCTCTGCATAGTCCTAGAAGATCTACGTAGCAAGTCTCATTGAAATATGATGATTAGTACTTGAGATATCAGGCAAAAAGCTGAAAATTACCTAATTATGCTAATAAGGTAATTAATATGCACAAATATTTACCAAAAAACTAATCAGGGGTCTGCACAGTCCTTAAGTAACTATGTACCAAGCGTCATTGAAATGTGATGATTGCTACTTGAAATATCAAAAGCAGAAAATTGATTAATCATTATGCAAATTAGATAATTAATATTGCACAGATTTTCACCCAAAACTAATCAAATCTGCGCATTAGTTTGGAGCATCTATGTGTCAAATTTCATCAAAATCCAATGAGTGGTTCTTTAGATATCAGTGGAACAGCTAAAAATCAGCTAATTATCATGCAAATTAGGTAATTAATATGCATGGATTTTTAGCAAAACCTAATCAAATCTGCGCATAGGCCCAGAGCATATATGCAACAAGTTTCATCAAAAATCAATGTATGGTTCTTGAGATATCAGTGGAACAGACACACACACAGACACACGCAGACAGACTTACTAACTGCAAAGACTCCCTTTGTCAAAAATCAAAAATGATTGTCTAAAAAAATACTTTAAGGTGGCGTTGGCGTGGAATTTCACTTTTTTTAACTTTTTATATAGCAGAAAACATCCTTGTTCTTGAGTGAAAATTTCAAAATCCTATTGTGAGTAGAACACCTTATAAACTAGGTTTAAATTATTAAAAACACATGTGCCACGGTCTTAGTTTAACTGTTTAATTTGCATAAATCTTGCTTAATTAATGTTGATTGACCGCTAGAGCTTAACAGTTGTATGCAAATCATGTTTCGGGAAGACCAGTTTCGTTTCATTTAACTTCTTTCACCATGGAGCTACCTCCATGGTTTCACAAATGGCGTTCATACGCAACACATCAGCTATTTTATATCCCAAGATTTATTTATCATATACAACAATACCACGCAGAGTAAAAAGGAGAACAGATCCGGAAAAGGAAAGACGGACACTATGTTAGAAAAAAAAAAGAATGTTACTGAAGGAATCAGACTGTGGTTTCTATCATAACCAATGAGAAGACGCGATTTTTAGGGCATACTGTACCGAAAGTGACAGCTTCCCGACAGAGTCCGACTCGGAGTATGAAACAGACATGGGATCATACATATGTACAACAGAAGAAACAGATATGCCATGGGCCATAATGACAATATAATGGAAGAAGATTCTGAAGTCCTGGGTATAATCGACCTAAAGTCCCTGAACGAATGCTTGGAGAAAGCCGCGACCTGTGCACTCTGTGGAAAAGGAACTTTGACCATGCATGAAAAGACGCGACAAGGCAGGGATATAAAATTGTCAGATTAATAGAGGTGGTACTTGGTGGAATTTAGAGATGGAAAAGTGCTATTTTGAATTACCTGTTTTTCACAATGACGAGCAACATCATCCAAGAATGAGAAAAAGAAAGTTTCATTCTGTAACATAATCCTTGCCAGAACAGACAGGTACATGGATATCACCATAGGGTATTCCTGAGAAGAGAAATATTCAATAAAATTCAACAAGTTTTCTGTAACAGAATATATCCCTGCATTACAGGCACTTTCACATTACAATGCATTTGCCATGATTCGTTGGTTTTTATTCTTCAATAAATCAGAATATGCAGACTGTACACTACTTTGACTTTGGAAAGTGGATCATACTACATACTAATCATCAACTTGTTTAGACACTTGGCAAACTGGGATAACATTAGTCAATGAAAAATTCATGCACAAAATTAAATATGCCATTATAATATAGCCATAAGTAATATATTTTCCAGATGTTTATTTCTGAGGGTGATGTTATGTTATTATGTTATAATATGTTATTTGCCTATGCCATTGGTGGCAAAAATGTCGTAGGTGAAAGGTTAGCAGAAGCCAGGCACAATATGACATCTGATGACCATAGCAACAAAATCTCTATTTAAAAGGGTTGTACCATGTACAGTAAGTTTTCAAATCATAAAGTAGTATATACTCACATCTCCTTTCAATACAGCATGTAATATATCTGGTAAAAGCTGTCTGAACATTTCAGATCCTTCCACAGGAAAGACTTTTAAAATGGTCTCCATCACCTGTATAGTAAAATATAGCAGCACTGGTCACATGGTCAATCAATCAAATCAATATATACAAGTCACACAGACCCCATTGCAATTAGGGGAAATGTCTAAAATAAAGTCATCACATCATCTTTCATCTAAACACAAATTGTTTTGTACTGCTACATGCATAATATGTGTATATGCAATTAAATTGGATCTAAAATCCAATCTAAAAAATAAAATAACGTGCATCAGGAACATCAAGAATGTCCAATGTATGTACCAAGTTTGAGCAAAATCCATCCATAAATGCTTGATATTTGATGATTTTTTAGCACAAAAATGGTCCCCATTTGGCCATTTTTAATAGGATCGTCAAACCAATATATCTGTATATCAATGACATGATGTATAATGAATATTTAAAATTTGAACATAATCAGTCAAAGCAAGTCAGGGATATGGCACTAGAACTACATTTATTAAAACAAAATGGCTGTCAGTCGGCCATTTTAAATCTTATCTGAAAACAAAATGATGTGCATCAGGAACCCATAATGTCCAATGTATGTACCAAGTTTGAACAAAATCCATTTGTACACAGCCAAGAAATGCTTGATTTTGATTGTCACAGTGTACGGCCTGCTTATCGCAATTGAGAGGTCTACCCACAGAACTCACACTGGACAGGGGGTTCTTTCACTGCTAGTATGGGTAGACAAGACAATAGTACTGGAAATGAAATACACATACACCAAAATATCCTGACTTTAATACCTCTCAAAGTAATTACAAGAAATAAAGCACAGAGAAATACAATGAATAAAATCACTAAAATAGGGGATTGCTTAGGGAAGTGAGCATTGGTGATAACTCACACTTCCATGATGTATTAATGGACGACAGTCAATGGCTTCTGCAACACAACAACAGAGAAATACAGGAGTCTTGCTTGCAGAGGAACGCTGGTATTCTGGAGGGCACCGCTGAAAGCAGGAGATCACAGAGCAGTTCATACAAGTCTCACAGAATGATGGTTGTAGCCTGTAATATCGTATCGTAGTAGAACACACAGGAAAGCAAGTTGAAGTGACGGACACCAAGTTGAAATGATCAACCCAAACTGTCTTTAGTCTGTCCAATTTATAGGCATGATTCAGTATCACAACCTGGGTTTATACATTTGAACAAAATCCATCCATAAATGCAAGAAATGCTTGATATTTGATGATTTTTTTAGCACAAAAATAGCCACCATTTGGCCACTTAGAAAAGGATCATCAAACCAATATATTCGTATATCAATGACATGATGTATAATGAATATTAAAAATTCGAACATAATCAGTCAAAACAAGTCAGACATGTGGGTCTGGAACATCTTGAATTTTCAAGGTGAATGTTCCGGCGAAGCACTCCGCTATCACCTTGAAGTATTTCATTAGGAATATGTGTATGTGACAATGCCCTCACAGTATAGAATCAATTTACCAACAGCCAATCATATTGCTTCTTTCTTCAACGCGCTTGGCCAAGCTATCAAATTCATCACGAGATGCCCCATGCGCTCCACTCTGCCATGTATTTCTATGGGCTCTGCGCGAGCTGCTGTGAAGTACCGGTCGAAAAGCCGGTGAAAACGACTAAATTTGAGAAAACAGCACGACCTTAACTTTGAAGAAATCCTAAACAACCAAATTTAAATATGTTGCATATGTAGGGGTAATCTTGTTACACTGTTCAGAGGTGTCAACGACCATCCCAAAACACCGTTTTCTTAGAATTTATCGGACTTTGTTTTCACCATGATGATTGCCAGGCGGTGAAAATGTCTGACTCGAGAATAAATTTCGCTGCGCACAGTGGAAGCTGTGTTGGCTTGGATGTCAAGGCAATACAGCGACAATATCCATACATCATGCAACTCACTGATATTCAGACTAAAGCTATTCAAACTATACTTAGTGCCGTGTCTGATGTGTTCGTTTTTAGTCGCACTGGAAATAGTAAATCCTTATGTTATTATGCTTTACCGGCCTTGCGACTGTCGAGCGTGGTAATAGTGTTGTCACCACTGTTGGGTACTATAGAAGAGTAGGTGTTATACCTCAAAGTTCATGATGTCACTGCAACATATATCGGCAGAAATGAAGCCGAAGACATCAGGAATGCAAAGCTCCAGCCGTTTCTGGCAGTCATTGTAACAAAGCTTTCTATTGGTCGGTAAACTTTCTATCGCGCAACCACGTGACATACACGGTTATGAATAGAATTACCGCACGATGTTGTAGAGGGAGGAATATCCGAACGAAACAACACCGTGCAGGCGGACGATGGTCTGGAAACCCATTCATTAAAACAAAATGGCCGCCAGACAGCCATTTTGAATCTGATCTGACAAATAAACGGATGTGCATCAGGAACGCGTAATGTCTAATGTATGTACCAAGTTTGAACAAAATCCATCTATAAATGCCAGAAATATTTGATATTTGATGATTTGTTAGCACAAAAATGGCCACCATTCGGGCATTTTGAATAGGATCGTCAAAACAATATATCTGTCTATCTATGACATGATGTATAATGAATATTTAAAATTTGAACATAATCAGTCAAAAGAGGTCAGAGATATGGCACGAGAACCACATTCATTAAAACAAAATGACCGCCAGTCGGCCATTTTTAATCTAATCTGAAAAACAAAATTATTTGCATCAAGGTCCCATGTCTAATGTATACACCAAGTTTGAACAAAATCCATTTGTAAACAGCCGAGAAATGCTTGATTTTTATGATTTTTTAGCACAAAAATGGCCGCCATTCGGCCATCTTGAATCAGATCGTGAAACAAATTGACATGCATATGTATAATATCATGTATGATGTACGTGTGAAGTTTGATTGTGATTGGTCCAGGCATTTATAAGATACAGGTCTGGACGCACACACGTACAGACGCACATACATCAAAACATAAGTCCCCAAAGCTGGTCAATCCTTTCTCAGAAACAACGAATTTTCCATGTTTTCATTCTGTTTTCTGCACAAATTGCCCATTGAAAGTACAGTAGTGAAATAAACCAGTTCTGTGACTCAACATACTACTTGTAACTGTGGATATTTGATGTTCAGCGGTACTTTGTGCGACCGAAGTTTGAGACACAGCAGTGTATCATGTACGGCAACCAGCACCGCAACCTCAGTCTCAAAACATCTGACCTGGATACATCTATATAACCAAAGTTTTTGTCGTTGTTCTGGGGTAAGTTTGATGGTGTAAGATCAGATTCTCGCATTTTTGTGACACGTACATGATATGCCTTGTCTTAACTCCGGCCGAAAGAGAGACTTTGCACGCCGTTGTTCTAATGCAGTGGTTGGTGTACAATCGGCACAAATCTGCAGCTTTTGAAATTACCTTCATCATCTCCTGTAATTTATTTACCCATAGTGGAGAATTACAATACCATATATCATCGTCGAATTCTGCATTGTCCCGTGTTCATTAAAACAGATGGCAATTACCAGATGCAGTTTTGTCAGCTAGAATTCAAACACCGATACGGGACACTGGTTGTTATTGGTGGCAAACATTTTTGCCTGTGACTCGTAGTTTTTTGCTTTTATTTTTGTCCTTTGATCCCTCAATCTCATCTAGTTGGTCCCCAGTTAAACATAAAGATAATGTTTTCTTTAAAATGGATTGCGAACCTTCAACAATGTCACAACACCGAGAACACAGCGTTCTCTGGCGTTCATTTAAGCACCTCACAGTGTTGAGGGACGGTGATTTAGGTTTATGTGGCGAACAACACCCAACGACCGACGCTCACAACTTAAATCCCACTATTAACAAAAAGCAATATTATGGTTATATAATTTTGTTTTTAATTCCGTATTTTTTTCAAAAATTCAACCACTATATTTCCCTAAAAATCAAATACTACCGGTCTCATGAATTTCCGTATTAAACCTTTAGTCAATTCATGTTCCAGGGCCACTTGGTTTAGCCGTACATTATCAGCCAATATACCAATAATTGCATATGCAAATTTTGTGTTTGGACCAATCAAATCGATGGATTAACGCCATCAATATACTGGTACAATATAATATTATGTATGTGACAAAAATAACAAAATTTTCAAGAACAAGAGTTGGCAGAGCCATCTCGATGCTGGGAAAATAAGAGTATTTAAAGGTGTGTTTTGGAGCAATGGATTGGCGAACAGGCAGAAAAGCAATTTCAAAAACTTTGACTTTGTTTCAATGAAAACTTGAAGTATACATAAGAGTACGACGTACATGTTATTATTTATTTATTTTGGAAACACAATTTTTAACTGAAGGAATTAAACTAAATTAAATAATCATGTTAGAAATGACTACTGTTCAACTCCGTACGTTTAATTGTACTTAGCGTATGTTACTATGACAATCAACCAATTTGAGAAAAACAGTCGACAATGACTAAATGCATGGTCACAGCCAAATCGCTGTTTAATTGAAATAAAAAAAAATCAAAGAAAACAGGGAACTCTAAGACAGAAAGAGAAACACGAGCGATGTATTTGAACACGGTTACTTTACGTTTTTTTAGTAACCATGATCGAACAACAGGCATTACGGCAGCCAAGTTTGTTTAACCTTGATCAATGCAGTAATACCCACGATGTACTATTCCCATAAGCGTGGGTATGTAGAAGTTCATAGCCAAGTGTACTGCGGCCAAGAACAAGGTAAAAAATTACGTGATGAGACCATCTCGATTTGCCATCGATTTCCGGGTTCGGGTGCGTTTCATACAAGAAGATCGATACGAACTACACGGCCGAGTGCAGTAGACATACTCTTGATGGCAATAGGAAGTTCGAAGGAAGTTAATACAGTTGATTTATAACAAACAAACAAACAAACAAAGTAAATGGAAATCACTTTTCAGTCCATTTATTGCGCAACTGTGAACTCACGACAGCATTCTGTTAACATCCACACATTTTCATAAAATCTCCATGCACTTTTTGATCATTCATAAGTAAAATACACTACAATTTACTCCAGAAAAACAATTTTCTTGGTACATTCCTACATTCTTGCATACTAATATTACTAATGAGGGATTCAGACACATTCCAAGCTGAACAATTTTCTTGGACTAATAACAAAGCTGGTCAATCCTTTCCCAGCAACAAGAAGAAGATGGCTTCCAGTTGGCCATCCAAACACGAAAAAAATTGTCATTGAATCCTAACATGTCTTCATTATCATGGAACAAGAATCAGTAAAGTGGCATTGTGGCTGTAATATTCATGTTAGTCATTTAGAGAACATTGCACTTGAGTTACAGTTGCTTTCAGTTGCAATTATGAAAGTATTTGGACTTGCGGTTTCGGACTAGTTGTCGAAAATAACACTATTTACCAAAAATGACAAAAATATTCACTAAAAATCTGACAGAAGGCCACCCCAAGTACCATTGCTAGAAATATGAAAGCTATTGAACTTACAGTTTAGGACTAGTTGTCGAAAATACAATTTTTTAACAAAAATGACAAAAATATTCACTAAAAATCCAAATTTGCATATTTTGACACAAATTTAACAAATTAACGACCACCCCAATACCTTAGGTACAAATATGAATGTAATTGGTCAAGTACTTTTGACGCAGGACAGACGACGCTGGAGGACCCCCCATACCAACAGCTCTACTGGGTCATCTGCGATGACAGCGGAGCTAAAAAATGACATAGGATGTCAAAGATACAATATTTTCAAACAACAAAATGGTCTCACAAAAATGTAAGAAAATTCAAAAGACAATTTATAAATGTAGAATGAAAATTCATATTAAAGGGAAAGTCAAGGCTAACAACATACTACTCCCAGATAAAAGAGCTGGCAAATGTAAGAACATGCAATTTACAGTTTTTTTATATCACTTTTCATTCTCTAGATATTCAACTTTTCATTCAATTCATGTAGTCCGTTGTTTTAATACATTTAATACTAGATCATTTTACAGAAAATCCATGAACAGACATTTGAGGTCAAGACAACAAAATACTTCACATGGATGGGTAATTGTCTCATACTTTCTGACCCATATAATTATTTCCTTGTGAGAACACTTGTAATGAGTAATTAAAATGTCATGTGACCTACCCTCATTACCATAACAATGCCCTCTGGTTTGACATCATTTCCAAGATGTGAGGCACAGGCTGCGACAACAGTCCCAGAGTAACTCTACAGACAAAACAAATGTACACATATAAAAATCACTGTCATCGACAGGGAGTTTACAGCATGATAAAATAACATGTTTCATAACAAATATTGATCACACAATTCACATAATTAAAATTTGTACAATACCTGTAGAAAGACTTTGGTACCAAGCAACACATATGCTGTAATAATGTTAAAGCATGGTTTTAAAGTTTCAGATCCAAGCTCTGAAAAAAACAAAAAGTGTACCGTAAAATCTGTATTAGAAGCCACATCCCTAATAGAAGTCGCACTCAATCTTTTTGTACAATTGAGACCCACAAATTCATCATTTCTCATATGTGTAGATGCTCTAATAGAAGCCGCATCCCTTCTGTTGTATTGTACCATTTTAATAGAAGCCACGGCTTCAAATACAAATTTTACAGTACCACATATATCAATCTTACTAAGCCAGGTTATATGTATATCTATCAAAACGCTTAGTAATGACTGGAGCTTTCTGTGTACTGCGGGATTTGAAGGCCAATCAAATTATGGCACTTATAAAAGTGTGTATGGACTACCAAAGTTCAAAATGCATATAGAAGTATGTAAAAATGTAGACAAACACATTATGCATTTTTTCTGATAATTCAATGAGGGGTAAAAAAAAAAAAAGTCTACTGTTGTGAAAAGTGATCAGATAGAAAGTTGTCTCAGTCAATATACCATATTTGCTCTATTGCAAGTGCATCTACATATAAACCAAAAATTGCATTTAATGTATACTGGATCATTATGACACTTTAATAGTTTCACCTTAGAAACACCTCTGTTATTTGCATATGTACACATGCTACTAATCGAATATTCATAGTACATAACTTACCCAATAAATCTGGCATATTTGTAAATAACTCTAGTAATTCAGGTGTAATGGAAGAAGCATGGTGCAATGATTCCAACCTGTATGACAATATATATATATATTAATAATTATTTCTAAAGTTAGTGCTGTATCTGATACTGGGGACCAGTGCTGTATTCAATACAGGGGATCAGTGCTGTATCTAATACTGGGGACCAGTGCTGTATTCAATACAGGGAACCAGAGCTGTATTTAATACTGGGGACCTGTGCTTATTTAATACAGGGGACCAGTGCTGTATTTAATACAGGGTACCAGTGCTGTATCTGATACTGGGGACCAGTGCTGTATTTAATACAGGGGACCAGAGCTGTATTTAATACAGGGTACTAGTGCTGTATTCAATACAGGGTACCAGTGCTGTATTCAATACAGGGTACCAGTGCTGTATTTAATACAGGGTACCAGTGCTGTATTTAATACAGGGTACCAGTGCTGTAACTGATACTGTGGACCAGTGCTTTATTTGATACAGGGTACCAGTGCTGTATCTGATACTGTAGACCAGTGCTGTATCTGATACTGTAGACCAATGCTGTATCTGATACTGTAGACCAGTGCTGTATCTGATACTGTAGACCAGTGCTGTATCTGATACTGTAGACCAGTACTGTATTTAATACAGGGTACCAGTGCTATATTTAATACAGGGTACGAGTACTGTATTTAATACAGGGTACCAGTGCCGTATCTGATACTGGGTACCAGTGAAGTATCTGATACTGGGTACCAGTGCTGTATTTAATTCAGGGGACCAGAGCTGTATTTAATACAGGGGACCAGTGCTGTATTTAATACAGGGTACTAGTGCTGTATTCAATACAGGGTACTAGTGCTGTATTCAATACAGGGTACCAGTGCTGTATTTAATACAGGGTACCAGTGCTGTATTCAATAAAGGGTACCAGTGCTGTATTCAATACAGGGTACCAGTGCTGTATTTAATACAGGGTACCAGTGCTGTAACTGATACTGTGGACCAGTGCTTTATTTGATACAGGGTACCAGTGCTGTATTTGATACAGGGTACCAGTGCTGTATCTGATACTGTAGACCAGTGCTGTATCTGATACTGTAGACCAGTGCTGTATTTAATACAGGGTACCAGTGCTATATTTAATACAGGGTACTAGTGCTGTATTTAATACAGGGTACCAGTGCCGTATCTGATACTGGGTACCAGTGAAGTATCTGATACTGGGTACCAGTGCTGTATTTAATTCAGGGGACCAGAGATGTATCCGATACAGGGGACCAGTGCTGTATTCGATACAGGGAACCAGTGCTGTATTCGATACAGGGAACCAGTGCTGTATTCAATACAGAGGACTAGAGCTGTAATTAATACAGGGTACCAGTGCTGTATTCAATACAGTGTACCAGTGCTGTATCTGATACTGTGGACCAGTGCTGTATCTGATACAGGGTACCAGTGCTGTATTCAATACAGTGTACCAGTGCTGTATCTGATACTGTGGACCAGTGCTGTATCTGATACAGGGTACCAGCGCTTTATCTGATACTGAGGACCAGTGCTGTATTTGATACAGGGCGACCAAGGCTGTATCTGATACTGGGGACCAGTGCTGTATTTAATACCGGGGACCAGTGCTGTATCTGATACTGGGGTCCAGTGCTGTATTCAATACTGGGGACCAGTGCTGTATCTGATACTGGGGACCAGTGCTGTATTTAATACAGGGTACCAGTGCTGTATCTGATACTGTGGACCAGTTCTGTATCTGATACTGTGGACCAGTGCTGTATTTAATACAAGGTACCAGTGCTGTATTTAATACAGGGTACCAGTGCTGTATTTAATACATGATACCAATGTTTTATCTGATACTGGGGACCTGTGCTGTATTTAATACAGGGTACCAGTGCTGTATCTGATACTGGGGACCAGTGCTGTATTTAATACAGGGTACCAGTGCTGTATCTGATACTGGGGACCAGTGCTGTATTTAATACTGGGTACCAGTGCTATATCTGATTCTGTGGACCAGTGCTGTATTTAATACAGGGTACCAGTGCTGTAATCAATACAGGGTACCAGTGCTGTATTCAATACAGGGTACCAATGCAGTATTCAATACAGTGAACCAGTGCTGTATTCAATACAGGGGACCAGTGCTCTATTTGATACAGGGAACCAGTGCTGTATTCGATACAGGGAACCAGTGCTATATTCAATACAGGGAACCAGTGCTGTATTCGATAAAGGGAACCAGTGCTGTATTCAATACAGGGAACCAGAGCTGTATCTGATACTGGGGATCACTGCTGTATTTAATGCAGGGGACCAGTGCTGTGTCTCATACTGGGGACCAGTGCTGTGTCTCATACTGGGGACCAGTGCTGTATTCAATACTGGGGACCAGTGCTGTATTCAATACCGGGGACCAGTGCTGTATTTAATACAAGGGAGCAGTGCTGTATTTTATACAGGGTACCAGTGCTGTATTTAATACAGGGTACCAGTGCTGTATCTGATACTGGGGACCAGTGCTGTATCTGATACTGGGGACCAGTGCTGTATTCAATACTGGAGACCAGGGCTGTATTTAATACAGGGGACCAGTGCTGTAATTAATACTTGGGACCAGTGATGTATTTAATACTGGGGACCAGTGATGTATTTAATACAGGGAGCCAGTGATGTATTTGATACTGGGGACCAGTGCTGTATTTGATACAGGGCGACCAAGGCTGTATCTGATACTGGGGACCAGTGCTGTATTTAATACCGGGGACCAGTGCTGTATCTGATACTAGGGTCCAGTGCTGTATTCAATACTGGGGACCAGTGCTGTATCTGATACTGGGGACCAGTGCTGTATTTAATACAGGGTACCAGTGCTGTATCTGATACTGTGGACCAGTTCTGTATCTGATACTGTGGACCAGTGCTGTATTTAATACAAGGTACCAGTGCTGTATTTAATACAGGGTACCAGTGCTGTATTTAATACAGGGTACCAGTGCTGTATCTGATACTGGGGACCAGTGCTGTATTCAATACAGGGGACCAGTGCTGTATTTGATACAGGGAACCAGTGCTGTATCTGATACTGGTGTCCAGTGCTGTATTCAATACTGGGGACCGGTGCTGTATTTAATACTGGGAACCAGTGCTGTATATAATACAGGGGACCAGTGCTGTATTCAATACTGGGGACCGGTGCTGTATTTAATACTGGGAACCAGTGCTGTATCTGATACTGGGGACCAGTGCTGTATTTGATACTGGGGACCAGTGCTGTATTCAATACAGGGGACCAGTGCTGTATTCAATACAGGGGACCAGTGCTGTATTCAATACAGGGGACCAGTGCTGAATTCAATACAGGGGACCAGTGCTGTATTCGATACAGGTAACCAGTGCTGTATTCGATACAGGTAACCAGTGCTGTATTCGATACAGGTAACCAGTGCTGTATTCGATACAGGTAACCAGTGCTGTATTCGATACAGGGAACCAGTGCAGTATATGATACTGGGGACCAGTGCTGTATCTGATACTGGGAACCAGTGCTGTATTTAATACAGGGGACCAGTGCTGCATTTAATACAGGGTACTAGGGCTGTATTTAATACAGGGAACCAGTGCTGTATCTGATACTGGGGACCAGTGCTGTATCTGATACTGGGGACCAGTGCTGTATTTGATACTGGGGACCAGTGCTGTATTTGAGACAGGGGACCAGTGCTGTATTTAATACAGGGTACTAGTGCTGTATTTAATACACAGTACCAGTGCTGTATCTGATACTGAGGACCAATGCTGTGTTTAATACAGGGTAACAGTGCTGTATTTAATACAGGGTACCAGTGCTGTATTTAATACAGGGTAACAGGGCTGTATTTAATACAGGGTACTAGTGCTGTATTTAATACACAGTACCATTGCTGTATCTGATACTGAGGACCAATGCTGTATCTGATACTGGGAACCAGTGCTGTATTTAATACAGGGTACCAGTGCTGTATTTAATACAGGGTACCAGTGCTGTATTTAATACAGGGTACCAGTGCTGTATTTAATACAGGGTACCAGTGCTGTGTTTAATACAGGGTACCAGTGCTGTGTTTAATACAGGGTAACAGTGCTGTATTTTATACAGGTTAACAGGGCTGTATTTAATACAGGGTACCAGTGCTGTATTTAATACAGGGTAACAGGGCTGTGTTTAATACAGGGTACCAGTGCTGTATTTAATACAGGGTACCAGTGCTGTATTTAATACAGGGTACCAGTGCTGTGTCTGATATTAGGGACCAGTGCTGTATTTAATACAGGGTAACAGGGCTGTGTTTAATACAGGGTACCAGTGCTGTATTTAATACAGGGTACCAGTGCTGTATTTAATACAGGGTATCAGTGCTGTATTTAATACAGGGTAACAGTGCTGTGTTTAATACAGGGTAACAGTGCTGTATTTTATACAGGGTAACAGGGCTGTATTTAATACAGGGTACCAGTGCTGTGTTTAATACAGGGTAACAGTGCTGTATTTATAACAGGGTACCAGTGCTGTATTTAATACAGGGTACCAGTGCTGTAATTAATACAGGGTACCAGTGCTGTATTTGATATAGGGTAACAGGGCTGTATTTAATACAGGGTACCAGTGCTGTGTTTAATACAGGGTACCAGGGCTGTATTTTATACAGGGGACCAGTGCTGTATTTAATACAGGATACCAGTGCTGTATGTAATACAGGATACCAGTGCTGTGTTTAATACAGGGTAACAGTGCTGTATTTAATACAGGGTACCAGTGCTGTATTTAATACAGGATACCAGTGCTGTGTTTAATACAGGGTAACAGTGCTGTATTTAATACAGGGTACCAGTGCTGTGTTTAATACAGGGTAACAGTGCTGTATTTAATACAGGGTACCAGTGCTGTGTTTAATACAGGGTAACAGGGCTGTATTTTATACAGGGGACCAGTGCTGTATTTGATACAGGGTAACAGGGCTGTATTTGATACAGGGTACCAGTGCTGTGTTTAATACAGGGGACCAGTGCTGTGTTTAATACAGGGTACCAGTGCTGTGTTTGATACAGGGTACCAGTGCTGTGTTTGATACAGGGTACCAGTGCTGTATTTAATACAGGGTACCAGTGCTATGTTTAATACAGGGTAACAGTGCTGTATTTAATACAGGGTACCAGTGCTGTATTTAATTCAGGGGACCAGTGCTGTGTTTAATACAGGGTACCAGTGCTGTGTTTAATACAGGGTAACAGTGCTGTATTTAATACAGGGAACCAGTGCTGTGTTTAATACAGGGTACCAGTGCTGTGTTTAATACAGGATACCAGTGCTGTGTTTAATACAGGGTAACAGTGCTGTATTTAATACAGGGTACCAGTGCTGTATTTAATACAGGGTACCAGTGCTGTGTTTAATACAGGGTAACAGGGCTGTATTTTATACAGGGGACCAGTGCTGTATTTGATACAGGGTAACAGGGCTGTATTTGATACAGGGTACCAGTGCTATGTTTAATACAGGGGACCAGTGCTATGTTTAATACAGGGTACCAGTGCTGTGTTTAATACAGGGTACCAGTGCTGTGTTTAATACAGGGTACCAGTGCTGTGTTTAATACAGGGTACCAGTGCTGTGTTTAATACAGGGTACCAGTGCTGTGTTTACTACAGGGTAACAGTGCTGTATTTAATACAGGATACCAGTGCTGTGTTTAATACAGGGTAACAGTGCTGTATTTAATACAGGGTACCAGTGCTGTATTTAATACAGGGTACCAGTGCTGTGTTTAATACAGGGTACCAGTGCTGTGTTTACTACAGGGTAACAGTGCTGTATTTAATACAGGATACCAGTGCTGTGTTTAATACAGGGTAACAGTGCTGTATTTAATACAGGGTACCAGTGCTGTATTTAATACAGGGTACCAGTGCTGTATTTAATACAGGGTACCAGTGCTGTGTTTAATACAGGGTAACAGGGCTGTATTTTATACAGGGTACCAGTGCTGTATTTAATACAGGGTACCAGTGCTGTATTTAATACAGGGTACCAGTGCTGTATTTAATACAGGGTACCAGTGCTGTATTTAATACAGGGTACCAGTGCTGTGTTTAATACAGGGTACCAGTGCTGTGTTTACTACAGGTTAACAGTGCTGTATTTAATACAGGATACCAGTGCTGTGTTTAATACAGGGTAACAGTGCTGTATTTAATACAGGGTACCAGTGCTGTATTTAATACAGGGTACCAGTGCTGTATTTAATACAGGGTACCAGTGCTGTGTTTAATACAGGGTAACAGGGCTGTATTTAATACAGGGTACCAGTGCTGTATTTGATACAGGGTAACAGGGCTGTATTTGATACAGGGTACCAGTGCTGTGTTTAATACAGGGGACCAGTGCTGTGTTTAATACAGGGTACCAGTGCTGTGTTTAATACAGGGTAACAGTGCTGTATTTAATACAGGGTACCAGTGCTGTATTTAATACAGGGTACCAGTGCTGTGTTTAATACAGGGTAACAGTGCTGTATTTAATACAGGGTACCAGTGCTGTATTTAATTCAGGGTACCAGTGCTGTGTTTAATACAGGGTACCAGTGCTGTGTTTAATACAGGGTAACAGTGCTGTATTTAATACAGGGTACCAGTGCTGTATTTAATACAGGGTACCAGTGCTGTGTTTAATACAGGGTAACAGGGCTGTATATTATACAGGGGACCAGTGCTGTATTTGATACAGGGTAACAGGGCTGTATTTAATACAGGGTACCAGTGCTGTGTTTGATACAGGGTACCAGTGCTGTGTTTAATACAGGGTAACAGTGCTGTATTAAATACAGGGTACCAGTGCTGTGTTTAATACAGGGTAACAGTGCTGTATTTAATACAGGGTACCAGTGCTGTGTTTGATACAGGGTACCAGTGCTGTGTTTGATACAGGGTACCAGTGCTGTGTTTGATACAGGGTACCAGTGCTGTATTTAATTCAGGGGACCAGTGCTGTGTTTAATACAGAGTACCAGTGCTGTGTTTAATACAGGGTAACAGTGCTGTATTTAATACAGGGTACCAGTGCTGTAATTAATACAGGGTACCAGTGCTGTGTTTAATACAGGGTAACAGTGCTGTATTTAATACAGGGTACCAGTGCTGTATTTAATACAGGGTAGCAATGCTGTATCTGATACAGGGTACCAGTGCTATGTTTAATACAGGGGACCAGTGCTATGTTTAATACAGGGGACCAGTGCTATGTTTAATACAGGGTACCAGTGCTGTGTTTAATACAGGGTACCAGTGCTGTGTTTAATACAGGGTACCAGTGCTGTGTTTAATACAGGGTACCAGTGCTGTGTTTAATACAGGGTACCAGTGCTGTGTTTACTACAGGGTAACAGTGCTGTATTTAATACAGGATACCAGTGCTGTGTTTAATACAGGGTAACAGTGCTGTATTTAATACAGGGTACCAGTGCTGTATTTAATACAGGGTACCAGTGCTGTGTTTAATACAGGGTACCAGTGCTGTGTTTACTACAGGGTAACAGTGCTGTATTTAATACAGGATACCAGTGCTGTGTTTAATACAGGGTAACAGTGCTGTATTTAATACAGGGTACCAGTGCTGTATTTAATACAGGGTACCAGTGCTGTATTTAATACAGGGTACCAGTGCTGTGTTTAATACAGGGTAACAGGGCTGTATTTTATACAGGGTACCAGTGCTGTATTTAATACAGGGTACCAGTGCTGTATTTAATACAGGGTACCAGTGCTGTATTTAATACAGGGTACCAGTGCTGTATTTAATACAGGGGACCAGTGCTGTGTTTAATACAGGGTACCAGTGCTGTGTTTACTACAGGGTAACAGTGCTGTATTTAATACAGGATACCAGTGCTGTGTTTAATACAGGGTAACAGTGCTGTATTTAATACAGGGTACCAGTGCTGTATTTAATACAGGGTACCAGTGCTGTATTTAATACAGGGTACCAGTGCTGTGTTTAATACAGGGTAACAGGGCTGTATTTAATACAGGGTAACAGGGCTGTATTTAATACAGGGTACCAGTGCTGTATTTGATACAGGGTAACAGGGCTGTATTTGATACAGGGTACCAGTGCTGTGTTTAATACAGGGGACCAGTGCTGTGTTTAATACAGGGTACCAGTGCTGTGTTTAATACAGGGTAACAGTGCTGTATTTAATACAGGGTACCAGTGCTGTATTTAATACAGGGTACCAGTGCTGTGTTTAATACAGGGTAACAGTGCTGTATTTAATACAGGGTACCAGTGCTGTATTTAATTCAGGGTACCAGTGCTGTGTTTAATACAGGGTACCAGTGCTGTGTTTAATACAGGGTACCAGTGCTGTGTTTAATACAGGGTAACAGTGCTGTATTTAATACAGGGTACCAGTGCTGTGTTTAATACAGGGTAACAGGGCTGTATATTATACAGGGGACCAGTGCTGTATTTGATACAGGGTAACAGGGCTGTATTTGATACAGCGTACCAGTGCTGTGTTTGATACAGGGTACCAGTGCTGTGTTTGATACAGGGTACCAGTGCTGTGTTTGATACAGGGTACCAGTGCTGTGTTTAATACAGGGTAACAGTGCTGTGTTTAATACAGGGTAACAGTGCTGTATTTAATACAGGGTAACAGTGCTGTATTTAATACAGGGTACCAGTGCTGTAATTAATACAGGGTACCAGTGCTGTATTTAATACAGGGTACCAGTGCTGTGTTTAATACAGGGTAACAGTGCTGTATTTAATACAGGGTACCAGTGCTGTATTTAATACAGGGTACCAGTGCTGTGTTTAATACAGGGTAACAGGGCTGTATTTTATACAGGGGACCAGTGCTGTATTTGATACAGGGTAACAGGGCTGTATTTGATACAGGGTAACAGGGCTGTATTTGATACAGGGTACCAGTGCTGTATTTAATACAGGGTACCAGTGCTGTGTTTAATACAGGGTAACAGGGCTGTATTTTATACAGGGGACCAGTGCTGTATTTGATACAGGGTAGCAGGGCTGTATTTGATACAGGGTACCAGTGCTGTGTTTAATACAGGGTACCAGTGCTGTATTTACTACAGGGTACCAGTGCTGTATTTAATACAGGGTACCAGTGCTGGGTCTGATACTGGGGACCAGTGCTGTAATTCAACACAGGGGACCAGTGCTGTATTCAACACAGGGGACCAGTGCTGTATTCAACACAGGGACCAGTGCTCTATTCGACACAGGGGACCAGTGCTATATTCGATACAGGGGATCAGTGCTGTATTTGATACAGGGAACCAGTGCTGTATTTAATACAGGGTACCAGTGCTGTGTTTAATACAGGGTAACAGGGCTGTATTTTATACAGGGGACCAGTGCTGTATTTGATACAGGGTAACAGGGCTGTATTTGATACAGGGTACCAGTGCTGTGTTTAATACAGGGTAACAGTGCTGTATTTAATACAGGGTACCAGTGCTGTATTTAATACAGGGTACCAGTGCTGTGTTTAATACAGGGTACCAGGGCTGTATTTTATACAGGGGACCAGTGCTGTATTTGATACAGGGTACCAGTGCTGTGTTTAATACAGGGGACCAGTGCTGTGTTTAATACAGGGGACCAGTGCTGTGTTTAATACATGGTACCAGTGCTGTGTTTAATACAGGGTACCAGTGCTGTGTTTAATACAGGGTAACAGTGCTGTATTTAATACAGGGTACCAGTGCTGTATTTAATACAGGGTACCAGTGCTGTATTTAATACAGGGTAACAGTGCTGTGTTTAATACAGGGTAACAGTGCTGTATTTAATACAGGGTACCAGTGCTGTATTTAATACAGGGGACCAGTGCTGTGTTTAATACAGGGTAACAGGGCTGTATTTAATACAGGGTACCAGTGCTGTATTTAATACAGGGTAACAGTGCTGTATTTAATACAGGGTACCAGTGCGGTATTTAATACAGGGTACCAGTGCTGTGTTTAATACAGGGTAACAGTGCTGTATTTAATACAGGGTACCAGTGCTGTGTTTAATACAGGGTAACAGGGCTGTATTTTATACAGGGGACCAGTGCTGTATTTGATACAGGGTAACAGGGCTGTATTTGATACAGGGTACCAGTGCTGTATTTAATACAGGGTACCAGTGCTGTATTTAATACAGGGTAACAGTGCTGTATTTAATACAGGGTACCAGTGCTGTATTTAATACAGGGTACCAGTGCTGTGTTTAATACAGGGTAACAGTGCTGTATTTAATACAGGGTACCAGTGCTGTATTTAATACAGGGTACCAGTGCTGTATTTAATACAGGGTACCAGTGCTGTGTTTAATACAGGGTAACAGTGCTGTATTTAATACAGGGTACCAGTGCTGTATTTAATACAGGGTACCAGTTCTGTATTTAATACAGGGTACCAGTGCTGTGTTTAATACAGGGTAACAGGGCTGTATTTGATACAGGGTACCAGTGCTGTATTTAATACAGGGTACCAGTGCTGTGTTTAATACAGGGTAACAGGGCTGTATTTTATACAGGGGACCAGTGCTGTATTTGATACAGGGTAGCAGGGCTGTATTTGATACAGGGTACCAGTGCTGTGTTTAATACAGGGTACCAGTGCTGTATTTAATACAGTGTACCAGTGCTGTATTTAATACAGGGTACCAGTGCTGTGTCTGATACTGGGGACCAGTGCTGTAATTCAACACAGGGGACCAGTGCTGTATTCAACACAGGGGACCAGTGCTGTATTCAACACAGGGACCAGTGCTCTATTCGACACAGGGGACCAGTGCTATATTCGATACAGGGGATCAGTGCTGTATTTGATACAGGGAACCAGTGCTGCATTCGATACAGGGAACCAGTGCTGTATTCGATACAGGGAACCAGTGCTGTATTCGATACAGGGAACCATTGCTCTATTCGATACAGGGAACCAGTGCTGTATTCAATACAGGGAACCAGTGCTGTATCTGATACTGGGAACCAGCACTGTATTTAATGCAGGGGACCAGTGATGTATCTGATACTGGGGACCAGTGATGTATCTGACACTGGGGATCAGTGCTGTATTCAATACAGGGGACCAGTGCTGTATTCAATACAGGTAACCAGTGCTGTATTCAATACAGGGGACCAGTGCTGTATTTAATACAGGGGACCAGTGCTGTATTTAATACAGGGTACCAGTGCTGTATTTAATTCAGGGGACCAGTGCTGTGTTTAATACAGAGTACCAGTGCGGTGTTTAATACAGGGTAACAGTGCTGTATTTAATACAGGGTACCAGTGCTGTAATTAATACAGGGTACCAGTGCTGTGTTTAATACAGGGTAACAGTGCTGTATTTAATACAGGGTACCAGTGCTGTATTTAATACAGGGTACCAGTGCTGTATTTAATACAGGGTACCAGTGCTGTATTTAATACAGGGTACCAGTGCTGTGTTTAATACAGGGTAACAGGGCTGTATTTTATACAGGGGACCAGTGCTGTATTTGATACAGGGTAACAGGGCTGTATTTGATACAGGGTACCAGTGCTGTATTTGATACAGGGTACCAGTGCTGTGTTTAATACAGGGTAACAGGGCTGTATTTTATACAGGGGACCAGTGCTGTATTTGATACAGGGTAACAGGGCTGTATTTGATACAGGGTACCAGTGCTGTATTTAATACAGGGTACCAGTGCTGTGTTTAATACAGGGTAACAGGGCTGTATTTTATACAGGGGACCAGTGCTGTATTTGATACAGGGTAGCAGGGATGTATTTGATACAGGGTACCAGTGCTGTGTTTAATACAGGGTACCAGTGCTGTGTTTAATACAGGGTACCAGTGCTGTATTTAATACAGGGTACCAGTGCTGTGTCTGATACTGGGGACCAGTGCTGTAATTCAACACAGGGGACCAGTGCTGTATTCAACACAGGGGACCAGTGCTGTATTCAACACAGGGACCAGTGCTCTATTCGACACAGGGGACCAGTGCTATATTCGATACAGGGGATCAGTGCTGTATTTGATACAGGGAACCAGTGCTGCATTCGATACAGGGAACCAGTGCTGTATTCGATACAGGGAACCAGTGCTGTATTCGATACAGGGAACCATTGCTCTATTCGATACAGGGAACCAGTGCTGTATTCAATACAGGGAACCAGTGCTGTATCTGATACTGGGAACCAGCACTGTATTTAATGCAGGGGACCAGTGATGTATCTGATACTGGGGACCAGTGATGTATCTGACACTGGGGATCAGTGCTGTATTCAATACAGGGGACCAGTGCTGTATTCAATACAGGTAACCAGTGCTGTATTCAATACAGGGGACCAGTGCTGTATTTAATACAGGGGACCAGTGCTGTATTTAATACAGGGTACCAGTGCTGTATTTAATTCAGGGGACCAGTGCTGTGTTTAATACAGAGTACCAGTGCTGTGTTTAATACAGGGTAACAGTGCTGTATTTAATACAGGGTACCAGTGCTGTAATTAATACAGGGTACCAGTGCTGTGTTTAATACAGGGTAACAGTGCTGTATTTAATACAGGGTACCAGTGCTGTATTTAATACAGGGTACCAGTGCTGTATTTAATACAGGGTACCAGTGCTGTATTTAATACAGGGTACCAGTGCTGTGTTTAATACAGGGTAACAGGGCTGTATTTTATACAGGGGACCAGTGCTGTATTTGATACAGGGTAACAGGGCTGTATTCGATACAGGGTACCAGTGCTGTATTTGATACAGGGTACCAGTGCTGTGTTTAATACAGGGTAACAGGGCTGTATTTTATACAGGGGACCAGTGCTGTATTTGATACAGGGTAACAGGGCTGTATTTGATACAGGGTACCAGTGCTGTATTTAATACAGGGTACCAGTGCTGTGTTTAATACAGGGTAACAGGGCTGTATTTCATACAGGGGACCAGTGCTGTATTTGATACAGGGTAGCAGGGATGTATTTGATACAGGGTACCAGTGCTGTGTTTAATACAGGGTACCAGTGCTGTGTTTAATACAGGGTACCAGTGCTGTATTTAATACAGGGTACCAGTGCTGTGTCTGATACTGGGGACCAGTGCTGTAATTCAACACAGGGGACCAGTGCTGTATTCAACACAGGGGACCAGTGCTGTATTCAACACAGGGACCAGTGCTCTATTCGACACAGGGGACCAGTGCTATATTCGATACAGGGGATCAGTGCTGTATTTGATACAGGGAACCAGTGCTGCATTCGATACAGGGAACCAGTGCTGTATTCGATACAGGGAACCAGTGCTGTATTCGATACAGGGAACCAGTGCTCTATTCGATACAGGGAACCAGTGCTGTATTCAATACAGGGAACCAGTGCTGTATCTGATACTGGGAACCAGCACTGTATTTAATGCAGGGGACCAGTGATGTATCTGATACTGGGGACCAGTGATGTATCTGACACTGGGGATCAGTGCTGTATTCAATACAGGGGACCAGTGCTGTATTCAATACAGGTAACCAGTGCTGTATTCAATACAGGGGACCAGTGCTGTATTTAATACAGGGGACCAGTGCTGTATTCAATACAGGTAACCAGTGCTGTATTCAATACAGGGGACCAGTGCTGTATTCAATACAGGTAACCATTGCTGTATTCGATACAGGGAACCAGTGCTGTATTTGATACAGGGGACCTATGCTGTATATGATACTGGGGACCAGTGCTGTATTTAATATAGGGTACCAGTGCTGTATCTGATACTGGGAACCAGTGCTGTATTTAATACAGGGTAGCAGTGCTGTATCTGATACTGGGGACCAGTGCTGTATTCAATACAGGGGACCAGTGCTGTATTTAATACTGGGGACCAGTGCTGTATCTGAAACTGGGAACCAGTGCTGTATTTAATACAGGGTAGCAGTGCTGTATCCGATACTGGGGACCAGTGCTGTATTCAATACATGGGACCAGTGCTGTATTTAATACTAGGGACCAGTGCTGTATTTAACACAGGGGACCAGTGCTGTATTTAATACATGGTACCAATGTTTTATTTGATACAGGGTACCAGTGCTGTGTTTAATACAGGGTAACAGTGCTGTATTTAATACAGGGTACCAGTGCTGTGTTTAATACAGGGTAACAGGGCTGTATTTTATACAGGGGACCAGTGCTGTATTTGATACAGGGTAACAGGGCTGTATTTGATACAGGGTACCAGTGCTGTGTTTAATAAAGGGTACCAGTGCTGTATTTGATACAGAGTACCAGTGCTGTATTTAATACAGGGTACCAGTGCTGTGTTTAATACAGGGTAACAGTGCTGTATTTAATACAGGGTACCAGTGCTGTATTTAATACAGGGTACCAGTGCTGTATTTAATACAGGGTACCAGTGCTGTGTTTAATACAGGGTAACAGTGCTGTATTTAATACAGGGTACCAGTGCTGTATTTAATACAGGGTACCAGTGCTGTATTTAATACAGGGTACCAGTGCTGTGTTTAATACAGGGTAACAGGGCTGTATTTGATACAGGGTACCAGTGCTGTATTTAATACAGGGTACCAGTGCTGTGTTTAATACAGGGTAACAGGGCTGTATTTTATACAGGGGACCAGTGCTGTATTTGATACAGGGTAGCAGGGCTGTATTTGATACAGGGTACCAGTGCTGTGTTTAATACAGGGTACCAGTGCTGTATTTAATACAGTGTACCAGTGCTGTATTTAATACAGGGTACCAGTGCTGTGTCTGATACTGGGGACCAGTGCTGTAATTCAACACAGGGGACCAGTGCTGTATTCAACACAGGGGACCAGTGCTGTATTCAACACAGGGACCAGTGCTCTATTCGACACAGGGGACCAGTGCTATATTCGATACAGGGGATCAGTGCTGTATTTGATACAGGGAACCAGTGCTGCATTCGATACAGGGAACCAGTGCTGTATTCGATACAGGGAACCAGTGCTGTATTCGATACAGGGAACCATTGCTCTATTCGATACAGGGAACCAGTGCTGTATTCAATACAGGGAACCAGTGCTGTATCTGATACTGGGAACCAGCACTGTATTTAATGCAGGGGACCAGTGATGTATCTGATACTGGGGACCAGTGATGTATCTGACACTGGGGATCAGTGCTGTATTCAATACAGGGGACCAGTGCTGTATTCAATACAGGTAACCAGTGCTGTATTCAATACAGGGGACCAGTGCTGTATTTAATACAGGGGACCAGTGCTGTATTTAATACAGGGTACCAGTGCTGTATTTAATTCAGGGGACCAGTGCTGTGTTTAATACAGAGTACCAGTGCTGTGTTTAATACAGGGTAACAGTGCTGTATTTAATACAGGGTACCAGTGCTGTAATTAATACAGGGTACCAGTGCTGTGTTTAATACAGGGTAACAGTGCTGTATTTAATACAGGGTACCAGTGCTGTATTTAATACAGGGTACCAGTGCTGTATTTAATACAGGGTACCAGTGCTGTATTTAATACAGGGTACCAGTGCTGTGTTTAATACAGGGTAACAGGGCTGTATTTTATACAGGGGACCAGTGCTGTATTTGATACAGGGTAACAGGGCTGTATTTGATACAGGGTACCAGTGCTGTATTTGATACAGGGTACCAGTGCTGTGTTTAATACAGGGTAACAGGGCTGTATTTTATACAGGGGACCAGTGCTGTATTTGATACAGGGTAACAGGGCTGTATTTGATACAGGGTACCAGTGCTGTATTTAATACAGGGTACCAGTGCTGTGTTTAATACAGGGTAACAGGGCTGTATTTTATACAGGGGACCAGTGCTGTATTTGATACAGGGTAGCAGGGATGTATTTGATACAGGGTACCAGTGCTGTGTTTAATACAGGGTACCAGTGCTGTGTTTAATACAGGGTACCAGTGCTGTATTTAATACAGGGTACCAGTGCTGTGTCTGATACTGGGGACCAGTGCTGTAATTCAACACAGGGGACCAGTGCTGTATTCAACACAGGGGACCAGTGCTGTATTCAACACAGGGACCAGTGCTCTATTCGACACAGGGGACCAGTGCTATATTCGATACAGGGGATCAGTGCTGTATTTGATACAGGGAACCAGTGCTGCATTCGATACAGGGAACCAGTGCTGTATTCGATACAGGGAACCAGTGCTGTATTCGATACAGGGAACCAGTGCTCTATTCGATACAGGGAACCAGCACTGTATTTAATGCAGGGGACCAGTGATGTATCTGATACTGGGGACCAGTGATGTATCTGACACTGGGGATCAGTGCTGTATTCAATACAGGGGACCAGTGCTGTATTCAATACAGGTAACCAGTGCTGTATTCAATACAGGTAACCAGTGCTGTATTCAATACAGGGGACCAGTGCTGTATTTAATACAGGGGACCAGTGCTGTATTCAATACAGGTAACCAGTGCTGTATTCAATACAGGGGACCAGTGCTGTATTCAATACAGGTAACCATTGCTGTATTCGATACAGGGAACCAGTGCTGTATTTGATACAGGGGACCTATGCTGTATATGATACTGGGGACCAGTGCTGTATTTAATATAGGGTACCAGTGCTGTATCTGATACTGGGAACCAGTGCTGTATTTAATACAGGGTAGCAGTGCTGTATCTGATACTGGGGACCAGTGATGTATTCAATACAGGGGACCAGTGCTGTATTTAATACTGGGGACCAGTGCTGTATCTGAAACTGGGAACCAGTGCTGTATTTAATACAGGGTAGCAGTGCTGTATCCGATACTGGGGACCAGTGCTGTATTCAATACATGGGACCAGTGCTGTATTTAATACTAGGGACCAGTGCTGTATTTAACACAGGGGACCAGTGCTGTATTTAATACATGGTACCAATGTTTTATTTGATACTGGGGACCTGTGCTGTATTTAACACAGGGTACCAGTGCTGTATCTGATACTGGGGACCAGTGCTGTATTTAATACAAGGTACCAGTGCTTTATCTGATACAGGGTACCAGTGCTGTATTTAATACAGGGTACCAGTGCTGTATTTAATACAGGGTACCAGTGCTGTGTTTAATACAGGGGACAAGTGCTGTGTTTAATACAGTGTAACAGGGCTGTATTTGATACTGGGGACCAGTGCTGTATTTAATACAAGGTACCAGTGCTGTATCTGATACAGGGTACCAGTGCTGTATTCAATACAGGGTACCAGTGCTGTATTTAATACAGGGTACCAGTGCTGTACAGTACTCATTCCGCTCAACCTCCCGCTTTTATCGCTTTTTTTCTGACCGCTTATCGCTTAATTTCCAACCGCTCGCTGCTTTCCGACCGGAAACCGACCGCTTTTTTTCCCGCTCGCTCGCGTTCGCTTTTGTTCGCTCGCTCGCTCGCGTTCGCTTTTGTTCGCTCGCTCCCTCCTGCTATGGCTGGCTTCAGAAACATCGTCCCCTTCCCAACCGACTGCTGGAGTAACAATGATCGTACATTGTATGTATAAACTTAAGTTTTTATTTGTAATAAATTTAGGTTTTAATGACGATTCAAAACACAACGCCTATTGCTTCTCTGTGTTGGAACAAAGACGCCTTTAAATCACTTGACACATTGTAACGTTTGCTACGCAAGTCGAACTGTGACCTGTATTTACATATTTACGTCCTTGTGTGTGTAATTCAACTATATAACTGGTCAATCGCGATATGTATTGAGTACTAGTATTTGTGTGTTGTGTGTGTGTTTCTGTGTGTGATTTTGACTAAATTTATTCCGAACGGCGCTCAAAATAATTTGACACTTTGTTATTTGCGAACGCAACTCACACTATGACCCTTATTCAATTTGCATAAGTAATACGAATGCTGTAGTTCAGAAAATCTATTGGTTAACTTTTGCTCGTGACTGGGTGCGCAAAACAAAACTGCACATATAATTATCGCATAGCTGAATTTCTACAAATCAATTGGACTTAAACTACTAGTATAATGACTGACGATTAATCGCTTGTCTGAGTACATGCGGCGACGAATTATTGGATTGGCAGCAGCCGGACGAAAAATGAAAGAGATCTCGGAACAGTTAATTTGTTGAGGAAAACAAAACAAACGCAGCCAGTGATACATTTTGAAAACAAAAATACAAAATAAACGCAATCAGAGGCGCCGACCACGCGCGTTGGAAATAAATAAAACGTGTTGTGACAGTCTCACCAAATACTTTCACTCGCGCAATATAATTATGTTATTTCCCAAAGCACTTATATTTAATACATTGACAAAAAACAACGCAAGAAAAATGTAAATCAGGCTTGTAATTACTAGTAACTCTACTCGAACGCAATGTTGATCACTGTAAAAGTGGATAAATTCGAACCATCATCAAATTCAAAATTCAAGCGATCTCGTTGAATGTCAAAAATAAACTCGATGTTTAGAAAGACAAAAACAACACCATATTATAGTGCAAAAAAGTTAGCAGCAAAGAACGAAAGTGCATGTGGGAAACCGATGAGTGAACTCGAGGAAAATTATGCTGATGTGAGAACAAGCCATATACCCACGGAGTACTCGCTAAAACATCGAGAAAATGTGCCATTTCAAAGGGCACCCTTACAAATAATGTCTGCGATTGTGTGAACATGATAACGTGCAAACAAGGAACAGAGCTCGTGGTCCACAAGGAAACTTAGCGATGACGCAGTTAGATGTATACGGCTGTTGTAAACAGAGACTCCTTCAATCTCATATAAGCAGGTTCACGTGGATGTATCATTTTCAATTATTACCAACAACGCTATGATAACAAAGACATTATGAAATTCTTTTGTTTTTATGTAGAAAAATACAGTAATTTTACCAAGTAAAATCATATTTATTAAAATTGTTGTTCATACATGAGTTGTCGAGCACACTACATAGTTTGTAATTTCATCCATCTCCTTTCAGTCACGATTCAAGACAAATAAAAGGCACAAATATAGATAATATAGCAAATTATTTTTTTCTGTAATATTCGTGTGTAATCAGTAATTATGAAAAAAAAAATATGGGTACATATGGATTTCGTTATGAATTATTCTTAATATCAATTTCTAAATTATTTTGTCAAAATCAGGTTTTTTTCCCAGGTTTTTTCCCCCAAAACGAAAGAATTTCATAATGTCGGGAACGAGAAGTTTTTTTTTTTATTATTATTTATTGGGAACGGAAAGTCTTTATCGTAGTGCTTCGCCTCGGTTGACAATGAGCTCTTCAGGTCGCTAAAAGTGTATGTCCACCTCTGTTGGGGTGAACATTTGTATTATTATACTGAATAAATCTTATAACAGAAATGGTGGCACTCAATCATGGCAATCTTCCAGGTCATCGTTAGAAAGATTTTCGAAGGCAAATTTAATCTTGAAGGATTGCAGGAAATTGACCCTTACCGATTCATATTTATGAATTAATCGGGATTCAGGTACCATAGTGTTTGTAACAGGAAAAAAAAAAACTCTTTCGCGTGGGACTTTTCATGCAAACATTGTGAATGGTTCCCAGACACTGATTCCTTTTTAACTTTCAATTTTTCTAAGACGCGGCAAACCCTGCTCATGACTGGAGACGTCGTCAAGATGCAGGTGCGATTCCTCTTAGCAACGCGTTCTATTTATTTCCAAAGCGTGTGGTCGGCGCCTTTGATTGCGTTTATTTTGTTCTTTTATCTATCTATCACTGGCAGTGTTTGTTTTGTCGCGTCTCACAACTTAATGTCAAAGCTAACTTTTTTTGGCTGTAAGTGAACTACGTACAGCTCATGAAAGTATTTCGCCCAGAGTTCGCAAAAAACGGAATACCCAGCAAAATTTTAATCCTTTATTTTATAACGAGACATTGGGCGCAAAAATAAAAACCATAATTGTAATTCAACAAGTATATGTAACGTGTTAGTCCGCTTGCCAGCCGCCTAGTTAAACAACGCGATCTCCATTGATGTCGGCTTTGACAACTTCGGACAAGATGGGCGCTGGCCGACATTACATTTGCAAGTATTGTATTTGTTTGACAAATTGTACACTACGGTCATTCTATAACAATCGATCAGTCGTTTTTTTCACAGTCTTACTATTCCTGCAGATATTCTTCAATTGTTATAGGTGCCACGGATTTTAACATAACTACAACTTGACCCGTGTTAAACCCAAACCACGCGTGCATGACAACCATCACCCTACACACGGTAACTCAACGAATACCGTACTCTACAGTAGACATTTTTCGCTCTCCGCCAAAAATAGAATGGTTTTATTTCATATTAGTTGTGTCTGTGTCAGTGTCGTATTTGATTTCACATGTTTGGTTCGATCTTGTTTATGGTGGACATTATTACTACGCGTATGTATTATTACCAATTTTATATGGCCGTGTGATCCACCGTATTTTTTCAACGGTCGTTCTATAAATTTCTGATTGTATTTATTCTTATTTTAACATCATAAAAAACAAAAATGATACACTTGTACATGAAACAGTAGGTAATGAACTGTAAATGCGGGCGGTAGCGCTGTCAGGCGAGCGAGCGAGCGAGCGAGCGATTGCGCGAGCGGATACTTGCGGAAATTGCGCAGTCAAATTTAACAAAGCGAGCGAAAAAAAAGCGATCGAAATCCGGAAGCAGGCGGGAGGTTCGGCGAAATGAGTACTATATCTGATACTGTGGACCAGTTCTGTATCTGATACTGTGGACCAGTGATGTATTTGATACAAGGTACCAGTGTTGTATTCAAAACAGGTAACCAGTGCTGTATTCAATACAGGGGACCAGTGCTGTATTCAATACAGGGGACCAGTGCTGTATTCAATACAGAAGACCAGTGCTGTATTCAATACAGGGGACCAGTGCTGTATTCAATACAGGTAACCAGTGCTGTATTTGATACAGGGAACCAGTGCTGTATTTAATACAGGGGACCAATGCTGTATCTGATACTGGGAACCAGTGCTGTATTTAATACAGGGGACCAGTGCTGTATTTAATACAGGGTACTAGTGCTGTATTTAATACAGGGTACCAGTGCTGTATCTGATACTGGGGACCAGTGCTATATTTAATACAGGAGACCAGTGCTGTATTTGAGACAGGGGACCAGTGCTGTATTTAATACAGGGTACTAGTGCTGTATTTAATACACAGTACCAGTGCTGTATCTGATACTTAGGACCAGTGCTGTATTTAATACAGGAGACCAGTGCTGTATTTGAGAAAGGGGACCAGTGCTGTATTTAATACAGGGGACCAGTGCTGTATTTAACACAGGGCACTAGTGCTGTATCTGATACTGGGGACCAGTGCTGTATTTAGTACACGGTAGCAAAGTGTTATCTGATACTGGGGACCTGTGCTGTATTTAATACAGGAGACCAGTGCTGTATTTAATACAGGAGACCAGTGCTGTATTCGATACAGGGGACCAGTGCTGTATTCAATACAGGTAACCAGTGCTGTATTTGATACAGGGAACCAGTGCTGTATTTAATACAGGGGATCAATGCTGTATCTGATACTGGGAACCAGTGCTGTATTTAATACAGGGGACCAGTGCTGTATTTAATACAGGGGACCAGTGCTGTATTTAATACAGGGTACTAGTGCTGTATTTAATACAGGGTACCAGTGCTGTATCTGATACTGGGGACCAGTGCTATATTTAATACAGGAGACCAGTGCTGTATTTGAGACAGGGGACCAGTGCTGTATTTAATACAGGGTACTAGTGCTGTATTTCATACACAGTACCAGTGCTGTATCTGATACTTAGGACAAGTGCTGTATTTAATACAGGAGACCAGTGCTGTATTTGAGAAAGGGGACCAGTGCTGTATTTAATACAGGGGACCAGTGCTGTATTTAATACAGGGCACTAGTGCTGTATCTGATACTGGGGACCAGTGCTGTATTTAGTACACGGTAGCAAAGTGTTATCTGATACTGGGGACCTGTGCTGTATTTAATACAGGAGACCAGTGCTGTATTTGAAAAAGGGGACCAGTGCTGTATTTAATACAGGGGACCTGTGCTGTATTTAATACAGGGTACCAGTGCTGTATTTAAGAAAGGGGACCAGTGCTGTATTTAATACAGGGGACCTGTGCTGTATTTAATACAGGGTAACGGCTGTATTTGATACGGGGGACAAGTGCTGTGTCTGATACGGGGGACAAGTGCTGTGTCTGATACTGGGGACCAGTGCTGTATTCAACACAGGGGGACCAGTGCTGTATTCAACACAGGGGACCAGTGCTGTATTCAACACAGGGGACCAGTGCTGTATTCAACACAGGGGACCAGTGCTGTATTTAACACAGGGGACCAGTGCTGTATTTAACACAGGGGACCAGTGCTGTATTCGACACAGGGGATCCATTGCTGTATTCGACACAGGGGACCAGTGCTGTATTTGATACAGAGAACCAGTGCTGTATTCGATACAGAGAACCAGTGCTGTATTCGATACAGGGAACCAGTGCTGTATTCAATACAGGGAACCAGTGCTGTATCTGATACTGGGAACCAGTGCTGTATTCAATACAGGGAACCAGTGCTGTATCTGATTCTGGGAACCAGTGCTGTATTTGATACAGGGTACCAGTGCTGTATCTGATACTGTGCACCTGTGCTGTATTTAATACAGGGTACCAGTGCTGTATTTGATACTGGGGACCAGTGCTGTATCTGATACTGGGGACCAGTGCTGTATTTAATACAGGGGACCAGTGCTGTAATTGATACTGGAGACCAGTGCTGTATTTGATACTGGGGACCAGTGCTGTATATCTGATACTGGGGACCAGTGTTGTTTCTGATACTGGGGACCAGTGCTGTATCTGAGATACAGGGGACCAGTGCTGTATCTGAGATACAGGGGACCAGTGCTGTATCTGAGATACAGGGGACCAGTGCTGTATCTGAGATACAGGGGACCAGTGCTGTATCTGAAATACAGGTGACCAGTGCTGTATCTGAAATACAGGTGACCAGTGCTGTATTTAATACGGGGGAACAGTGCTGTATTTAATACGGGGGACCAGTGTTGTATTTGATACTGGGGACCAGTGCTGTATATCTGATACTGGGGACCAGTGCTGTTTCTGATATTGGGGACCAGTGCTGTATCTGATACTGGGGACCAGTGCTGTATCTGAGATACAGGGGACCAGTGCTGTATCTGATACAGGGGACCAGTGCTGTATCTGATACAGGGGACCAGTGCTGTATCTGATACTGGGAACCAGTGCTGTATCTGATACTGGGGACCAGTGCTGTATCTGATACTGGGGACCAGTGCTGTATCTGATACTGGGGACCAGTGCTGTATCTGATACTGGGGACCAGTGCTGTATTTAATACAGGGGACCAGTGCTGTAATTGATACTGGGGACCAGTGCTGTATATCTGATACTGGGGACCAGTGCTGTATATCTGATACTGGGGACCAGTGCTGTATATCTGATACTGGGGACCAGTGTTGTTTCTGATCTGATACTAGGGACCAGTGCTGTATCTGATACTGGGGACCAGTGCTGTATCTGAGATACAGGGGACCAGTGCTGTATCTGAGATACAGGGGACCAGTGCTGTATCTGAGATACAGGGGACCAGTGCTGTATCTGAGATACAGGGGACCAGTGCTATATCTGAGATACAGGGGACCAGTGCTATATCTGAGATACAGGGGACCAGTGCTGTATCTGAGATACAGGGGACCAGTGCTGTATCTGAGATACAGGGGACCAGTGCTGTATCTGAGATACAGGGGACCAGTGCTGTATCTGAGATACAGGGGACCAGTGCTGTATCTGAGATACAGGGGACCAGTGCTGTATCTGAGATACAGGTGACCAGTGCTGTATTTAATACGGGGGACCAGTGTTGTATTTGATACTGGGGACCAGTGCTGTATATCTGATACTGGGGACCAGTGCTGTTTCTGATATTGGGGACCAGTGCTGTATCTGATACTGGGGACCAGTGCTGTATCTGAGATACAGGGGACCAGTGCTGTATCTGATACAGGGGACCAGTGCTGTATCTGATACTGGGAACCAGTGCTGTATCTGATACTGGGGACCAGTGCTGTATGTGATACTGGGGACCAGTGCTGTATTTGATACTGGGGACCAGTGCTGTATTTGATACTGGGTACCAGTGCTGTATTTGATACTGGGTACCAGTGCTGTATCTGATACTGGGGACCAGTGCTGTATTTAATACAGGGAACCAGTGCTGTATTTGATACAGGGGACCAGTGCTGTATCTGATCCTGGGAATCAGTGCTGTAATTGATACTGGGGACCAGTGCTGTATTTGATATAAGCGACCAGTGCTGTATTTGATACTGGGGACCAGTGCTGTATTTGATACAAGCGACCAGTGCTGTATTTGATACTGGGGATCAGTGGTTTGTTTGATACTGGGGACCAGTGCTGTATCTGATCCTGGGGACCAGTGCCGTATCTGATCCTGGGGACCAGTGCTGTATTTGATATAAGCGACCAGTGCTGTATTTGATACTGGGGACCAGTGCTGTATTTGATACAAGCGACCAGTGCTGTATTTGATACTGGGGACCAGTGCTGTATTTGATACAAGCGACCAGTGCTGTATTTGATACAGGGGACCAGTGCTGTATCTGATCCTGGGAATCAGTGCTGTAATTGATACTGGGGACCAGTGCTGTATTTGATATAAGCGACCAGTGCTGTATTTGATACTGGGGACCAGTGCTGTATTTGATACAAGCGACCAGTGCTGTATTTGATACAGGGGACCAGTGCTGTATCTGATCCTGGGAATCAGTGCTGTAATTGATACTGGGGACCAGTGCTGTATTTGATATAAGCGACCAGTGCTGTATTTGATACTGGGGACCAGTGCTGTATTTGATACTGGGGACCAGTGCTGTATTTGATACAAGCGACCAGTGCTGTATTTGATACTGGGGATCAGTGGTTTGTTTGATACATCCAAAGTCAATGAACCCATACATTATAGGGAGGGTAGTATATACTTACCATAACTCAATGCCATCCTCCAAGAGGTAAATATGTGGGGGTTGGTTGACATCAGTACTAAACTTTATAACTGGTAACAAAAATGAATACAAAGAAACACTACTTGTACCAAGACCCTGGAAGAAACAGAAACATTTGTCATTTCTAAACTTTTTCAGACTAGCATGGCTTAAGCAATTGTGTTATAGATGTGAAAACTACCATACAATAATATTCTGTGCTATAGCTGTGAAAACTACCACACAAAAATATTCTAAGCCTAGCAGTTTCTCAAACCCTGAATGTTATTGTTTTTATTTACTCTGCATACTAACCTGTACTAAGTGAATGAGAGTTGTTAGAATTGCACATCGTAGCATATTATGCTCAGCAGACTCGCTCCATAGCAATGGTAAATACTGGATCAAGGAAGACACATATGGACGAATCTAGAGAAGAATATTTTAATGGTGTCAGTTTCATTGTAACAAATGCCTGAAGATAAGCTTCTCTTGGCATATATAACATTACAGTAATCACTTTAATCAATGTTGGCACTGTAAACAATTTATTTTAACATTGTGTCTTACACATCCATGCCCTGGCTTGTTTTTCATATACATCTTAGAGATAATGTTAATTGTCTTGTTTTATGTATAAATAATGAAAGGAATAAAAAGAGAATGTGAGAAATAGAGGAATATAACAAATGTGGAAAGAAAAAATGATTTACCTCTTTTTCAACCCTTTCTATAACAAATGACATGACGTGCAGGGCTTGCATCTGGTAAATCAAAGATAATATCATCAAACAAAGTAATTATCATAGATGTCTGCACACACATCTACATGTGTTGGGCATTGAGTTAAACAATAAAGGTTGGAGATTACGTGGATGTACAAACTGCTATCTAAGACAATTTATCTCTTTGAGGGCCAAAGTCAACTTGAAAACTATCTGTAAGCTATGTAAAACCAAGTCCAATATTAACAAAGAAATTTAAGGAAAATACACAAAATGTTCGTCCAAACGTGACAATAAAAATGTTGGTGTTCATATGATTAGTGACTATGTGCTGGAATCACAGGGAATGCTCATCCAATAGGTGAATATATAATTTGTGCAATCAGGTAAGCATATCTAGAAATCTTCAATTACACAAGACATGAAATGTCACAGTCCCCGTTATTTGATTATAAAGTTGTACAAGGAACATCTGCAAACAGGTGAATAAATATGTACTCTTTGTGGTTACAACTCATCATAAAGTGATTTCCGATGATCTAGTTTTGTACTGACAACTAAAAACTTCCACTGACCCATGTTCAGAATCTCAGAGTACACAAGTGCAACAAAACTATTTGTCATACATGTATACTTGCTCAAGAATCTGAGTGAACCTTGATGTACATGACTTCTTTGTTAATCAGGTCTTAGTATATTACCAGGACCTGGGTTTATTTCAACATCACCACTGGGCATCAGAATCATTCTCATGTTGTCAAATACAATTTGTTATTAACACAGTAAGGTTTATTATTTAAAATGTATTCATTGTACATAGAACAACATCTGTTAATTTAAACAATTGTAAAAGCTACGTTTTCAGAGCAAGTACATGTAATAATTAAGAAAGCCAGTAGTGATAAAAAGGTTGGTCTGCTCATTCCCTTCAATGGTGAAGAAACAAATAATTGTTTGAAGTCTTTTTAGTGCAGTGATATTATTGCATTTCAATTATTATTAATGGGTATAAAATACTGTAAACCATTTAATTTTGACTTCTAGATATATTCAGGATTTTATGAAATTTGTGTACAACATTTCAATAAAGTCCCTGACACTCCATGTTGTAGGAACCCAGAAAAAATTCAGTTCACAGCACCACTGTAAAAAAAAAAAAGTTTAAAATGAATATAGTCAAAGATATACACATGTGGGTTCATAAGACGTATGTACCAATCTGAGTTGGTTCTAGAGATTAGTATCACAAGATTTTACTCTCCGTGATTCAATATCAGTCCTATGTAAAACGCTGTGTTGATCAGGCGAACTAATTGACAATGGCCCTACAGGTATCGCTATGAAATCACAGTAGTTTTGTATTCTTCTTGCATTTCGACCATGGAAAAATACTTGTTTTTGAAAGTGGCCGAATTATTAGAAGAAAAACAGTTGTCAGTTAACAAGGTCTTTCATAGTAGCATTTCTATGGGATTGACGTACTAGCATGAATAGGTTCAATTATCAGTGTTCACTGATGAAGTCATTCGACTGGCCCTCTAGAGGCGAAATGACGCCAGGAAAAGCGGACGTTTGTCATCTGCTTCACAGCCCGTTTTATACCCGATATTTAGGGCATTTCGCAGCACATACAAAATGTTTTTATCGACAGAATTCATTCATAGATCTCAAATTTCATGTACAGAGTGTCAAAAGCTACACCTCTGCTCCCCTTTAAATATGTTATTGACGGTTCAGTGACCTCGTGGTGAACGCAACGCGGTAGTAGATTTACCAATGTTCTGGCAAGATCTTTATGCTTTGATTTTGATGGGGAAAACGGCATGATTTTTTTTTAATCAAAAAATTAGTTTTTTTCAAAATATAAACTGAGCATTCAAAGAATAATTTAACATTGTTCGCAGAAATAACAGCTCATTGTCGAAACGAAGCTTACCCATTCGGGCTATTCACAATAGGTGTCAATGACTACGGTAAAATATAAAGTAGACTCTTTTAGGCGCCAGGAGTGAATGAAATATCTAAAATATTTTAAAAAAAACTAAAAAAAAATGCCGAAAAAACGCCAGGCGATTTCATGGTCCGTTGCAGACTACTCGACCGACCGTCCATACACGTGTTGTCACTGCACATCGGCCATGTTGAATCGCACGAGATCGGCAAAATCTTCATTACAACTAACAGTTTAATGCTCACAACATAAAAATACGAATATAATCATAGGCAACCTACTATTATATAATGAATAAGTTGATCGACACAGGGACATCCCCCCCCCCAAGTTGTGGATATTTCGGAAATCGCGACACAAGCAAAAGACCGGATAACGATTTACTTGAAAGCTATGTCCCCATGAATTAATCGTTCGTGTACAATAATTTGACAGGTATACAATTTACAAACTAGTTTTGTAGATTGGAGACAATTGTTTGTTTTTTTGATAAATATTTGTTATTACCCATAAACAAAAAAATTACAGTACTTTAATAAATACAGTAAATACAGTAATAAACAAAACAAACGAATAATGAAGACAGATTACCATGTAACTCCAATTGTATTGAAAAAAATTGTGGATTGAAAATTGAAAGATGCACAAACCAACATTAGGTAAAATTACCCCACTTCACCTGAAACAATTCGATAGTGCTATTTTTACTACATATACAATATTCCATTTCTTTTGTTTCCATTACTTTTTTTTCTACCAGACGAAATGAAGGTGAAGTGCCATTAAATTTACAGGAATAAATAATTTGTTTAGTTATAATAATGATATGGTTCAATAAACTTGAGAACTGATCATCGCCCAGCAAAATTTGAATATCTGTGAAAGTGTCTGGGGTATTTAAAAATTCACCCCATCTATTACATATTGATGTCCAAAGGACAGTAACATAGTTGCATGTAACGAATAAATGTGTTAGAGTTTCATCGCTATTATGACAAAAAGAACAAAGGCTAGAGGTGACGAGAGGAGGTCTCATACGGTGAAGCATAGTATTCGTAAATAAAACATTATGATTTAGTTTCCACTGGAATTCTTGGAGTTTTGTTTCAATGGTAACTCTAAATGGTAACTTGAAAATAATTTCCCACTTAATTTTATTTAATTGAAACAACTGCTGAAAATAAGTTTTACATTTTGGTGGAATAAAATAAAGAGATGAAAGAGCATTCCGTATTACTTTACATGTTACCATATTCAATGGACAAAATATGTTGTTAATGTACAAACCAATAGGCAATTCTGGTCTAACAAAAAAGAGAGTACAGCCTCTCCATTCTGGTGGTATAGCGGAAATTATGCCGTGCCAAAGGAGATATTGTCTAGGAGTAAACCCAATTTCTTGTAGTTGTGTCCAATTTTTTTATTTTTCCATTTGAAATACAAAGGTCCGAGATATAGACAATGCCCTTAATGAAGACAATTGTTTGCTTTTTTGGCTTTTTACAAGAATATAAAGCTGGCAATCATCATAATATTCACGTCCGTACGTACGTCACGGAATGTACACCAATCGTACCCCAAAATACATTCAATTTTGTAGAAACTGGAGAACTTACCTTTGCAAACACGTCTCTTATGCTGCCTTCTTGAAGTTCTTGAAATCAAATAAGGTTACAAGTTCTTCTAGTAACTAGTGAATGAGACCACTGAGCCGAACAGAATACATGTATAAACAGTACTATAATAAATTGCACGCAATGGAGAATTCACGTGCCGTAATAACAGCAGCATTATTCACAGATCTAATCTACTGTAAAATATTTTATTTCAGCTGGATTATCATTCACTGAAAAGACTTTTTCTGGCTGTTTTTTGTATTGAATTTATTTTCATTGATTTTTGACAAGTTTGACTGTAATATATAGGAAAAAGGGAATATTCGCTGGATTTTATTTTAACTGAAACATTCCTTCAGCGAAAATAGCAAAAAAATGTTGCAAGCAAAAATAAAGTATTTTACAGTAATTAATTTATTCTGAGCATGCGCAGACATTCTGTCAATGTTGCCGGGAGAGGTAATTTTTGATAAAAATCGTGAAAAAGACCCACTTGGGATTTTCAGATCTGGAAAAAAAATTACGTGCATACTCGGAAGACACTTGTTCATCAACCTGCCAAGTTTCACTGATACCTGCTGTAGAATTTCTGAGAAAATGTTGGAGACGGAAAACGAACAAAACCTGAATTATAAAGTCCCCTTTTCAGGCTGCGCCTGAACAGGGACTAATCATAGAGCTAGAAAAGTAGGTACTCTCAGCTCAACAAAGGCATTCCCTTCATTTTAATAAATATTTATAAATCTCAATGGCAGTTGAATCAAACCAGCCAATCAACGAGATCATTGCACATTCTAATGACATTCAATAACTGAGTTGTTGGGCTGAGAGTACCATGTAAACTTGCTTGCTGTCTGTTGTGATTCCGATGAAAAATTCTTGAAAAATATAAATTGCAAATTCACACTGGCACGTGTTCATACTAAATTGTTTCATGTCCCTTTCCTTCAAACTTGTGGAGCGACCATTGTTATTGTTATTGAATTGTAAAACTACGATGATGCCATTAGCATTCATGTTAAACAATTTCTTATCCCGTTGCAAGAATTACCGTACTGAGCGTAGCGCTGTTAAGAGTGCCAGAATTGAAATAGGTCACATTCACCCCCATATATGTCTTCGATGGCAGGCGGTAAATATATTAATTGATTGTCTTACGGAACAAACTATTTGCTTGCCAACCAAATTACCCATACCACTTGGACATGCTACACATGCTAAAAGGATTATACATTCCAAATTCTACACTAGAGTTTTGATTGGAGAATATCCCATTTTTACGAAAATTTCTGTTTGCCACACAGTGCAACCCATCTCTTCAGACTATGAATATTTACGTCAAGCCCTGTACACGCCCATACTTAATTAGTGCATGACATGAGGAACAAACGAAACCTATAAATTAATTTTACATTTTGACCATGACCGATAACAATAACAATTCTTTTGATATCCGATGCATTATGTGTAGTGAATTTATGTTTGGTTTACTAAATGAGTTTGGAAATCTATATATTTCACTGTGTTCTTCATATACCTAATTAGAGTGTTTATTTGTCACACGTTTTATATATGTATTAAATTGAACATTTTTTTATATACGTGATAGTTGCTTTTGAAATTATTTGATTTTATTGACACTTCCAGCAAAATTCTGAATTCTCTACATTTCTATGCAGTATTTAACATTATTTATTTAAATGTACATTTTACAAGTTCTGTATTTTTTTAAAAAAAATTCTTTGATTGACATGTATTAACAATTTACAGAGTTGAACCCCCCCCCCCATATATTTAACTGGAGTGAGGTCACTCCATGTTGGGAAAAGTACCATGTCAGCAGTCTGAGAAACACTTAAAAGTATACGAAAGTATTCCCTTTGGCTATATGAGTAATCACATAGGTGTTTGCTGCCCAAATTGTATTTAACTCAGTCACTGCGGGCACACTCTTTTTTGCATGATTACGCAAGAGAGCATAGTGATCTCAAGGAAACATGATACATCCCACAATGCAACTTCACGAGTTAGAACAGTGAGACAGTTAGTTACTAAGTAGTTGGATTTGAGTCAGGTTAGAGAGAGTGAGGAGTGCAGGGTAACTAGTCAACGAGAGAGTTGGGTCAAAGACCGAGTTAACGACAGATCGGTTCAGTACGACTCGCCACTTTGCGTTAATGTACATTTAGGCCTCAGAACATGCAACTCTGGGTGTGTGTTATATTATAACTTGATGAAAATGACATGCGGTGACTTGTGTAAATATTGTTGAGCAGTTCAAATATCACCTATGCCACTCCCAGAAAGTACTCTCAAAGCCAAGCAACACACCCCAAATTCAACCCAGGCAGCGTCACTTATTTTCTCCCGGACAACCAACTAACTCAACCAACCACCCAAAAACCATAAAGAACAAGCTATAATAGGTGCAAACCCAATGACAGGGGCATCAAAAAGCTCTCATCATTTGCGTACGAACTATTTTTGTATTCAAAAACGCAATCTATGTCAATTGTAACAAATTTTAAACAATGTTTTCATTCTTGATCTATTAATTTTACAGTCCTTTTTTTATCAAAATTGCCCACTAGTTGAGCTGTCATTCTGCGCCAACAAAAAGCACTGTAATGTTGTTTTATATGACTCAATCTAGGTCCACCGTTACGTAGTTGAAACAATGTTTCACTTCATTGCATGAACTCATTCCAACTCCACCACACTTGCATGTCTTTGCACTATCTAGTATTTTACAAAAACAGACGTGCTCATAGCTTCACACACACAACTGTAATTCGCACGGATTCATACTCATAGCCACGTGATAAGTGCAACCCAACAAAATGAGCAAAATTAAAATTCTCAAGATGGTAAATGTAATTGCTTTGTCAGTTATTGATGTTGGTTTGCTTGTGAAGCTACAAACAAAATTGTAGCTCCCTGGTTTGCTACAATAAACATTGTTTTGAAACATTCGCGATGTATCCAGACTTCAAGTCGCCGAAGCTACTAACCATTTATGTTCACTTCGATAGCGAGAGTATTATTTACCTTAAAAAATGATTTCTTTATTTATGGAATGGACTCTAAACTTTCAAATGCCGAAGTCGAAACAACATCGAATGTCACATAAGTTGATTAATTTTGCAGCGCAAACTCACTAGTATCTACAAAAATAAACAACCCAAGTTTAATTTGTGCGTAAAAGTTTTAATGACAATGCAATGTTTATTCTCTACCACTAGGCAATGTCTTTTGTTCGAATGACTGTGAACAATTTGAATAATAAAAAGTGTATAGATCCACGGTTACTAGTAACCGTGATAGATCATACTTTTTTCGGTACTGGTTATTCGGAAAACGACATCTAAAGTATATACGGGAATTATTCTTTATGATGACTAAAATCATACTATTTTCAACATTAGTGTTTGTTAGTTGGGCAAATCAGTGTTCAAAAGTTGTTGTTCTGAAATTTACGAACTGTCTAAAAATCACCCGGGACTGGAAATGGCTGCGCCGACTTGTTTTGTGTCAGCTTTGTCAAAGACGGGCCGGAACAGGAAGTCAGTAGAAGACAAAAGATTTTTTCGTTAGTGTGGGGGAAAACAGAAGTGTTAATCCAAAAAATCATTGTCTATTCTTGTTTGTGATTGGTCCTGGCAATGTTTGGGGATTGTGATGTAGCTGTCTTTGAGAATATGTTTTGCCTGTTTTTGAGAAAATAAAACATCTGTTGGTCAAATTATCAAAATTTTTACTTGTATCATACTATTTAAAAAAACGTTAGAGTGTTTTAGTTTCACCTATATCTTTAAAAACAAGACATGAAATGTCACAGTCCCCGTTATTTGATTATAAAGTTGTACAAGGAACATCTGCAAACAGGTGAATATTTGTACTCTTTGTGGTTACAACTCATCATAAAGTGATTCCCGATGATCTAGTTTTGTACTGACAACTAAAAACTTCCACTGACCCATGTTCAGAATCTCAGAGTACACAAGTGCAACAAAACTATTTGTCATACATGTATACTTGCTCAAGAAACTGCATTCATAAATCTGAGTGAACCTTGATGTACCGGTACATGACTTCTTTGTTAATCAGGTCTTAGTATATTACCAAGACCTGGGTTTGTTTCAACATCACCACTGGGCATCAGAATCATTCTCATGTTGTCAAATACAATTTGTTATTAACACAGTAAGGTTTATTATTTAAAATGTATTCATTGTACATAGAACAACATCTGTTAATTTAAACAATTGTAAAAGCTATGTTTTCAGAGCAAGTACATGTAATAATTAAGAAAGCCAGTTGCGATAAAGGTTGGTCTGCTCATTCCCTTCAATGGTGAAGAAACAAATAATTGTTTGAAGTCTTTTTAGTGCAGTGATATTATTGCATTTCAATCATTATTAATGGGTATAAAATACTGTAAACCATTTAATTTTCACTTCTAGATATATTCAGGATTTTGTGAAATTTGTGTACAACATTTCAATAAAGTCCCTGACACTCCATGTTGTAGGAACCCAGAAAAAATTGCCTTGCGAAATTGAAGCAGTTCACAGCACCACTGCAAAAAAAAAAAAAAAAAATAGGTTAAAATAAGTATAGTCAAAGACATACACATGTGGGTTCATAAGACATATGTACCAATCTGAGTTGGTTCTAGAGATTAGTATCACAAGATTTTACTCTCCGTGATTCAATATCAGTCCTATGTATAACGCTGTGTTGATTAGGCGAACTAATTGACAATGGCCCTACAGGTATCGCTATGAAATCACAGTAGTTTTGTATTCTTCTAGCACTTTGACTATGGAAAAACATTTGTTTTTGAAAGTGGACGAATTATTAGAAGAAAAACAGAAACTATTTTCTTAGTATGAATTCTAGTAACTGAAATGCAGGATTGAAAAAGAACAAGACAATACGCAGGATAGATAAACCTTCCGCGAGCACTCCTGAAATTTCAGATCATTGGTACCATGTTTTTGGATACATTCAATGACCTAATACATAAAATCACATTTGTTATTGCTCAATCACTTATTTATTTGATGCAACGAAACATGCATTCACAGCAGACGGAAATTCGTTTGAGATATTACTGGATTTTTGTATTTAGTTTTCCATTTCAACCACAATCATCACTTAGTAAGCTGTGATCGCGCATTGGGATACTGACTGTGCATAAATGCGCAGTGTAGTGTCATCAGAAGACTTATTGTTTGAGAATATTTTGCACCATTACGCCATTTCAAATATTATATTAATTCACAGACAACAAAATAAAGATTTTCAATAACATAAGTTTTCCCACAGTTTATGATTGTATGGCAATTACATGCCTTCACCAGTTGGAAGAAGTTGAAAACAGGTAACAGGAAGGGGCTACATGACTACATCTATTTTTTTTTAATTTTAATCAAGCATGATTTTTTTAATTTTTTTTTTTTTTTACAAATGTCTATTTCAGGGCAACAGAAACAAAAACAATAAATGTGTAGGTAGGCATTTTAACAATTGCACAATTAATATTGGATGAAAACGTCATTACCGATATAAATCATAATCATAATTAAAAATAAGATCACATTTAATTTAGTCAGTTTTCATAATGAAATACATAATAACATGTATTTATAAATTTGAATAAGGTTCAACAGCCTTTTCATTAGTGCCAATTTATACACCATAAAACCTCTGGTTTAGGTGTCACACTCAGAGAAGATTGAAAGGCCTTTGGTTCATAGGCATCGCGAAATGTTGGAATTGAATCCCCCCCCCCCCCCCCAAAAAAATTCACATACTGTAACATCCATTATTTTTTTTATAATCTTGTTGATAACGAAAAGTAAAGTATGTTCTAAAAGAAGTTTCGAATAAATACAAACACGAATACATTGCTTAGTGGTTAGTACCGGTAGCGAATGATCACGGTAGCACAATCTGGTCATTCTGTGTTTCGCAAGTGAATAACTTGCTTGTTTTCGAAGTATTGCAATTGTTGATAACTATTCAGTAATGATTATAATAACGCACAAAAATTTAATTCGTTAAATTTTTATAAATTGGAAGTAATATTCAACTTAGTTTCATCGTAAACGAATGATTTCGGTCGAATGTAAATGCGCGAAGCGATAGATATCCGCCTTGTTCTCATTTACACGTGGCTCATTTAAATATGTTAATGACGGTTCAGTGACCTCGTGGTGAACGCAACGCGGTAGTAGATTTACCGACGTTCTGGCAAGATCTTTATGCTTTGATTTTGACAGGGAAAACGGCATGATTTTTTTTTTAATCAAAAAATTAGTTGTTTTCAAAATATAAACTGAGCATTCAAAGAATAATTTAACATTGTTCGCAGAAATAACAGCTCATTGTCGAAACGAAGCTTACCCATTCCGGCTATTCACAATAGGTGTCAATGACTACGGTAAAATATAAAGTAGACTCTTTTAGGCGCCAGGAGTGAATGAAATATCTGAAATATTTAAAAAAAACTAAAAAAAAATGCCGAAAAAACGCCGGGCGATTTCATGGTCCGTTGCAGACTACTCGACCGAACATCCATACACGTGTTGTCACTGCACATCGGCCATGTTGAATCGCACGAGATCGGCAAAATCTTCATTACAACTAACAGTTTAATGCTCACAACATAAAAATACGAATATAATCATATGCAACCTACTATTATATAATGAATAAATTGATCGACACAGGGACACCCCCCCCCCCCCCCCCCCGAGTTGTGGATATTTCAGAAATCGCGTCACAAGCAAAAGACCGGATAACGATTTACTAACTTACTTGAAACTATGTCCAGATGAATTAATCGTCCGTGTACAATAATTTGACAGGGTATACAATTTACAAACTAGTTGCATAGATTGGAGACAATTGTTTGCTTTTTTGGCTTTTCACAAGAATATAAAGCTGGCAATCATCATAATATTCACGTCTGTACGTACATCACGGAATGTACACCAATCGCACCCCAAAATACATTCAATTTTGTAGAAACTGGAGAACTTACCTTTGCAAACACATCTCTTATGCCGCCTTCTTGAAGTTCTTGAAATCAAATAAGGTTACTAGTTCTTCTAGTAACAAGTCATTGTCAATGACACGTCCCCATTCCGTTCTTATTTGAGTGACATATACATTCAAAGCAGATCATGACCGAAATGCACCTGCATATGTACAACACATTGTGCTAAATCTGAACAAAATCCATCCATGCATGACTGAGATTCGGTTCTGGAATTGTGAAAATACGTGATTTTGATGCATTTTCGGCCTTAAAATGGCCATCATTCCGCTATTGTTAAGCAGATCATGAAACAAATGCACATATCTATTTGTGACATGATGTACCATGTGTGTGTGAAGTTTGAACTTGATCAATCCAGACATGTCTTGGATACGGATCCAGAACTGAATTCTTTAACAAAATGGCCGCCAGTCGGCCATTTCGAACTTGATCCGAAAAAAAAAGACGTGCATCAAGGTCCTATTATGTTTAATGTATGTACCAAATTTGAACAAAATCCATCCATGCATAACTGAGATACGGGTTCGGAATGGTGAAAATGTGCGATTTCAATGCATTTTCGGCCTTAAAGCGGCCCCCATTTGGCTATCGTTAATGAGATCATGAAACAAATGCACATACATATTTGTGACATGATGTACCTTGTGTGTGTGAAGTTTGAACTTGATCAATCCAGACATGTCTCGGATACGGATCCAGAACTGAATTCTTTAAAACAAAATGGCCGCCAGTCGGCTATTTCATACTTGATCCGAAAAAAAAAATGACGTGCATCAAGGTCCTATTATGTTTAATGTATGTACCAAATTTGAATGAAATCCGTCCATGCATAACTGAGATCTGGGTCTGGAATGGTGAAAATGTGCGATTTCAATGCATTTTCGGCCTTAAAGCGGTCCCCATTTGGCTATCGTTAATGAGATCATGAAACAAATGCACATACATATTTGTGACATGATGTACCTTGTGTGTGTGAAGTTTGAACTTGATCAATCCAGACATGTCTCGGATACGGATCCAGAACTGAATTCTTTAAAACAAAATGGCCGCCAGTCGGCTATTTCGAACTTGATCCGAAAAAAAAAATGACGTGCATCAAGGTCCTATTATGTTTAATGTATGTACCAAATTTGAATGAAATCCGTCCATGCATAACTGAGATCCGGGTCCGGAATGGTGAAAATGTGCGATTTCAATGCATTTTCGGCCTTAAAGTGGCCGCCATTTGGCTATCGTTAATGAGATCATGAAACAAATGCACATACATATTTGTGACATGATGTACCTTGTGTGTGTGAAGTTTGAACTCGATCAATCCAAGCATGTCTCAGATACGGATCCAGAACTGAATTCTTTAAAACAAAATGGCCGCCAGTCGGCCATTTCGAACCCGATCCAAAAAAAAAAATGACGTGCATCAAGGTCCTATTATGTTTAATGTATGTACCAAATTTGAACAAAATCCATCCATGCATAACTGAGATCCGGGTCCGGAATGGTGAAAATGTGCGATTTTGATGCATTTTCGGCCTTAAAATGGCCGCTATTCGGCTATCGTTAATCGGATCATGAAAAAAATGCATGTGCATATGTCCCATATAATGTGTGATGTATGAGTGAAGTTTGAACTTAATCGGTCCATGCATGTTCGAGATACAGGTGATCACGGACGCACGGACGGACGGACAGACGCACACAGGGCAAAACATAAGTCCCCGTTTTCGGACTGCGTCCGAACGGGGACTAACTAGTGAATGAGACCACTGAGCCGAACAGAATACATGTATAAACAGTACTATAATAAATTGAACGCAATGGAGAAATCACGTGCTGTAGCGTTACTCACAGTTCTAATCTACTGTAAAATATTTTATTTCAGCTGGAATTATCATTCGCTGAAAAGACTTTTTCTGGCTGTTTTTGTATTGAATTTATTTTCATTGATTTTTGACAAGTTTGACTGTAAAATATAGGAAAAAGGGAATATTCGCTGGATTTTATTTTAACTGAAACATTCCTTCAGCGAAAATAGCAAAAAAATGTTGCAAGCAAAAATAAAGTATTTTACAGTAATTAATTTATTCTGAGCATGCGCAGACGTTCTTTCAATGTTGCCGGGAGAGGTAATTTTTGATAAAAATCGTGAAAAAGACCCACTTGGGATTTTCAGATCTGGAAAAAAAATTACGTGCATACTCGGAAGACACTTGTTCATCAACCTGCCAAGTTTCACTGATACCTGCTGTAGAATTTCTGAGAAAATGTTGGAGACGGAAAAAAGACAAAACCTGAATTATAAGTCCCCTTTTCAGGCTGCGCCTGAACGGGGACTAAACAAGGCATGCATGGCACAGTCCCCGTTCGTTATCAAATTTAAGATATATAGTTTTGTTTATAGTAATATAGCTGGAATATAACCATGTCAGGAATATGATTTTTTAATATTAAAATGATTGACATTTGTATCTGATCGTCAAACAAGTACTTGTCCATATTGAGAGATATTGTTCTGGAACAGCATTCAAAATCAGCCATTTTGAATACATGTATATATATAACATGATGTATAACGAATATATAAAATTTGAATATAATCAGTCAAAGCATTTAAGAGATATGGCTCTAGAAGCTCAATCATTAAAATAAAATGGCCGTCAGTCAGCCATTTTGAATCCAATCTGAAAAATAAAATGACGTGCATCAGGAACCCGTAATGTCTAATGTATGTACCAAGTTTGAATGAAATCCATCCATAAATGCTTGATATTTGATGATTTTTTAGCACAAAAATGACCACCATTCGGCCATTTTGAATAAGATCGTCAAACCAATATATCTGTTTATCTATGACATGATGTATAATGAATATTTAAAATTCGAATATAATCAGTCAAAACAAGTCGGAGATATGGGTCTAGAAGCCCATTCGGCCGCCATTCGGCCATCTTGTATCAGATCGTAAAACAAAATGATATGCCTCAAGGTCCTATAATGTCTAATGTATATACCAAGTTTGAACAAAATCCATCTGTAAACAGCCAAGAAAGGCTTGATTTTGATGATTTTAAGCACAAAAATGGCCTCCATTCGGCCATCTTGAATCAGATCGTGAAACAAATTGATGTGCATATGTATAATATCATGTATGATGTATATGTGAAGTTTGATTGTGATTGGTCCAGGCATTTCAAAGATACAGGTCCGGACGCACATCCGGATGCACACACGGACACACGGAAATCAAAACATAAGTCCCTGTATTCGGACTGTGTCCGAACGGGGACTAAAAAAACGTTTTTCCAAAAATCACTCAAGACCACAAATGGTTGAATGCTTGCCTAAGAACGACGAATTGATTGGCCAAATACCCTTCGGCGAGAGAAAACGTTCTGTAATCTGCAAACACGCATTTTAGCCACTCCAAAAGATAATGTTTGTTTTCATGGTTTCGTGACCTTAGAATTAACCGTTGAAAGCCCATGTTACCGTGGTTAGTCTCTGTCCTGTTTGTTTCACAGATTATTCATTTTCGTATCAATATGTACGATTGAATGTTACGCTAACCATGTGCTACCCCTTTGGAAATTTGCCTAATTATAGCTGGCCGATTATTTTAATTTACTTGTTTCCAATAGATTCGTACTTATTTCCCAGAAATGTTATATTACAGTATTTTACGCGATAAACAGGCTTGAAAATCATTGCCGTCTATGGGTCTATGATTTTACATTTTTAAAAAGCGTGAACTGGGACACATGATAAATTTTACGATGGTGCAGAATACGGCGCAGAATGGTGGCGCAACTAGGTGGCGCACAATGCTTATTTTGGGAAATGCGCCGGCGCATTCCAGTGGTGCAGAGTATCGATTTCAAGCCTCACACATACCTCACAAGCAAGTCTAAGTATCATGTAGAAACTGCACATAAGTGTGACAAAATGACCAGACATTGTATATATACCCTACCTTTGTATCACATTCAGATACTTGGCGAAGCAGTTGAAATAACAGATCAAAACTTGGTTCAAGGTACTTCAAATGAGAAGAAAACTAAATCAGAATACAAGTGTATTACATTACCCTGGATCGGGTTCTGCCAATCATTGCTTTGTAACATGCATAGCAGGATAGAAACAACATCAGATAAAATAAAACAAGTCAATTAGATAGTCTTAATTTGGATGAATTAGCATTTGAGGATTTGTTTTGTTCTGTAACAAATCCATTATCACCAGTCTTATTAGCTTGTTGGAGAAATGCTGCTGCATGAGCAGACAGACAGAACATAAAAAATAAATCCTTTGTTTTGAGCTATTGTCTGATCAGACTAAGAAATAATGTATACGATATAAACAAATGTACTCACAGGCATAAACTGGTCTGTCTTGAACTCAAAATCATCCACAGGTAAAACAGCAAATTAAGAAAAAAATCAATTTTTGTTATTGAATAACAGAAAAAAATTCTACAATAGCAGTATAAAAGGGCCATTAGTTTATATATTTCAAGCACAGAACCCTGAAACTGATCTGAAAAGCGTTTGTTAGAACAGGACATATAACGGGTTTGTTAGAACAGGACATATAAAGGGTTTGTTAGAATAGGACATATAAAGGGTTTGTTAGAACAGGACATATAATAGGTTTGTTAGAACAGGACATATAATAGGTTTGTTAGAACAGGACATATAAAGGGTTTGTTAGAACAGGACATATAAAGGGTTTGTTAGAATAGGACATATAAAGGGTTTGTTAGAACAGGACATATAATAGGTTTGTTAGAACAGGACATATAACGGGTTTGTTAGAACAGGACATATAACGGGTTTGTTAGAACAGGACATATAAAGGGTTTGTTAGAATAGGACATATAAAGGGTTTGTTAGAATAGGACATATAAAGGGTTTGTTAGAATAGGACATACAAAGGGTTTGTTAGAATAGGACATATAAAGGGTTTGTTAGAACAGGACATATAAAGGGTTTGTTAGAATAGGACATAGAAAGGGTTTGTTAGAACAGGACATATAAAGGGTTTGTTAGAACAGGACATATAAAGGGTTTGTTAGAATAGGACATATAAAGGGTTTGTTAGAACAGGACATATAAAGGGTTTGTTAGAATAGGACATATAAAGGGTTTGTTAGAATAGGACATATAAAGGGTTTGTTAGAACAGGACATATAACGGGTTTGTTAGAACAGAACATATAAAGGGTTTGTTAGAATAGGACATATAACGGGTTTGTTAGAACAGGACATATAAAGGGTTTGTTAGAATAGGACATATAAAGGGTTTGTTAGAACAGGACATATAACGGGTTTGTTAGAACAGGACATATAAAGGGTTTGTTAGAACAGGACATATAACGGGTTTGTTAGAACAGGACATATAAAGGGTTTGTTAGAATAGGACATATAAAGGGTTTGTTAGAACAGAACATATAAAGGGTTTGTTAGAACAGGACATATAAAGGGTTTGTTAGAACAGGACATATAAAGGGTTTGTTAGAACAGGACATATAACGGGTTTGTTAGAACAGGACATATAAAGGGTTTGTTAGAACAGGACATATAACGGGTTTGTTAGAACAGGACATATAAAGGGTTTGTTAGAATAGGACATATAAAGGGTTTGTTAGAACAGAACATATAAAGGGTTTGTTAGAACAGGACATATAAAGGGTTTGTTAGAATAGGACATATAAAGCGTTTGTTAGAATAGGACATATAACAAGTTTGTTAGAACAGGACATATAAAGGGTTTGTTAGAACAGGACATATAACGGGTTTGTTAGAACAGGACATATAACGGGTTTGTTAGAACAGGACATATAACGGGTTTGTTAGAACAGGACATATAAAGGGTTTGTTAGAATAGGACATATAACGGGTTTGTTAGAACAGGACATATAAAGGGTTTGTTAGAATAGGACATATAAAGGGTTTGTTAGAATAGGACATACAAAGGGTTTGTTAGAATAGGACATATAACGGGTTTGTTAGAATAGGACATATAACGGGTTTGTTAGAATAGGACATATAACGGGTTTGTTAGAATAGGACATATAACGGGTTTGTTAGAATAGGACATATAAAGGGTTTGTTAGAACAGGACATAAAAAGGGTTTGTTAGAACAGGACATATAAAGGGTTTGTTAGAACAGGACATATAACGGGTTTGTTAGAGCAGAACAAATACAGGGTTTGTTAGAATAGGACATATAACGGGTTTGTTGGAATAGGACAAATAACATGTTTGTTAGAGCAGGACATAAAAAGGTAACATGAGGTAAACACTAAGGATATCAATTTTTAAAGTCTGTGCAGCAGTAATTCGAACTACGGTGTCTTCTGTGTCAGCAAGTAATGGCAATAACGCTTCATACACCACTGGTCTCAAATCACATGAAAGCTTCACTCCAATCCATTGACCAATCAGCCATACCACACGACGTCTTATCAATTTAAACCTGCAGTAAAGACACAGATTAGGTAATATGTAATATTGGTTCAAGAAATACATGTATTTGTTCATTACAGCTGATCCATCGAAGTACTGTAAATATGTATTTTAGCTAGCATGTTATTTTAGAAAATTCATGCCAATTCACAATTCCATTCATTCAAGATGTAGCTAATTTAAAAGAGAGTACATGTACATGTATATTACCACAATGAAATTGTTGGCTCTTTAGTTTAATTAAGGTTCTGTTAATGTGTGCATTGAACCAAATTTACTAAAATATAGCAAGTGGCTGTATAAGTGTTCAGCAATATAGACTGTACTAGCACTTTAAAAAGTAAGTAATGACTTGCTATTTACAGATAATATTCAGCTCAACAGTTCAACATGAACAGTGTGCAACATTTGGTTTTGTTTTGGTCATTTAGTGAAATAATAATTAGAAGCTCATCAAAGATACAGCTGGTGTAATATTGTATCGATAGAATCTGTCTTCAAACAGGTTTTGTGTGTTTATCAACACTAATGTGACTTTTTGCATTTAAAGTAATCTACATCAATCATGTTTATAATAATCATCAACTATACTGTCTTTGACTTTGACACTATGTTATGTCCAGAAAACTTTATTTTGGCTCATTTAATTGAAATCACAAATGGTGTCATTGATTTTCACCATTATAATATTTTAGTGGTTAAACATACCTTGGATACTTGTTTTTTAGTTCTGGTAAAAGTTGTGTTGTCAACCACTCATCAAAATTAATATCATCAAAGAGTTCAAATGACGTAATACCAGCAGCATTATACACTGAAATATATTAAATCAAAGAAAGCTTAGAAACAATCATCCCTCTTGTCATGGTTGCTAATTGTGTAATCGATTTTGTTGTAAAATATTTTCTGATATCACAGAAGAATCAAATAAACCTTGGAAAACAACTGTGTGTGCCAAGGGTATTTTTGGAAGCATAGAGTACAAATAATGACTACAGATTTAATATTCATCTCTTAAATCAGATGCCTGTCAGCTAATACAGCTCACAGATACTAACACTAACTAATACTACTGTAAAATCTGTATTAGAAGCTGCGGCTTCTATTAAAATGGTACAAAGCAACAGAGGGGATGCGGCTTCTATTAGAGCATCTACACATATGAGAAATGATGATTTTTTGATTCTCAATTATTCAAAAAGAATGGGTGCGACTTCTATTAGGGATGCGGCTTCTAATACAGATTTTACAGTTGCTGGTATCAATGTACCAAGTTTAATTTAAAGTGTCTGTGCAATGCCTACCCACACGTTTCTCATTTCAGATCTGTGTCTTACTGAAATGAGCAGTTATTGATTTTTTTGCTAAAAATGATTACTTGTATCCAAGTAAATTTAAGATATTTCTATCCTGAAACAGTCAACTGTTTCCAGATTTCTGACTCTCGCTGTAAGTGTGCCACCAAATGCCAAAATATGTGAGAAAGCCATACCCCTGAGCCGTAATTTTATAACACATACAACATTCTTATTTCCATGTGACTGTCATTTATTTAGTAACTGTTATTTGTCGTTTTTTAAATTATTTCTTATTTTATTGATCACTATACTTTAGTGTTCAGAATATCAAAATATGTTCTCTTTTTATTTTAATTTTGAATGTTTTTTTTACTGAGACAATCAACGAAATAAAACAGTGTAGTGACGTGCCTAAGTAACCTGCTAAATTCTGACAATTCAGACGTCAAATTTGATTTTGTACAATGCCGGGGTCCAGCAATAGTGTACAAACGTGCGCCAGTGACGGTGACGATCACGGTGACGATCACGGTGACCAGCTACACCAGAACGGACATATTTCACATCTAACTCAACCCCATACAACAAACTTGATACTATGTGTTCATTATGGCAATTTAGTCAAAGATGAGAAAAATGCACAAGAAATTTGCCTCATTTACATGAATCGGCAATGCAACCTGCTCAGCAACTTCCCCTTCTGATGTCACAAGGGGAAATTTTTGTATACAAATGAGAAGCTGAGGAGCCTCATTTTAAAATACACAAAAATAAAGTTGCCGTAGACTTAGTTTAAAACGCACTTTTTCACTTAAAAAAATAATTTATGCTAAGAAACATAAAAATTAATAATATTTATGTATGAATGGATAATTTTAGGTGTGAAAAAAGCAGCCATTTCGCAGGCATCAGATAATTGACAATGCACAGTCTCTGTTCTATATTTAATGCCAAATTGCATCACTAACACAGATTAATCAGCTTAGGTGTGCCTGAGAAAAACAGATTAAAGGAATCAGATTAGGCGTGCCTGAGAAACACAGATTAAAGGAATCAGCTTAGGTGTGCCTGAGAAACACAGATTAAAGGAATCAGCTTAGGTGTGCCTGAGAAACACAGATTAGGGGAATCAGTTTAGGTGTGCCTGAGAAACACAGATTAAGGGAATCAGCTTAGGCGTGCCTGAGAAACACAGATTAAGGGAATCAGCTTAGGTGTGCCTGAGAAACACAGATTAAGGGAATCAGTTTAGGCGTGCCTGAGAAACACAGATTAAGGGAATCAGTTTAGGTGTGCCTGAGAAACACAGATTAAGGGAATCAGCTTAGGTGTGCCTGAGAAACACAGATTAAGGGAATCAGCTTAGGTGTGCCTGAGAAACACAGATTAAGGGAATCAGCTTAGGCGTGCCTGAGAAACACAGATTAAGGGAATCAGCTTAGGCGTGCCTGAGAAACACAGATTAAGGGAATCAGCTTAGGTGTGCCTGAGAAACACAGATTAAGGGAATCAGCTAAGGTGTGCCTGAGAAACACAGATTAAGGGAATCAGTTTAGGTGTGTCTGAGAAACACAGATTAAGGGAATCAGCTTAGGTGTGCCAGAGAAACACAGATTAAGGGAATCAGCTTAGGTGTGCCTGAGAAACACAGATTAAGGGAATCAGTTTAGGTGTGCCTGAGAAACACAGATTAAGGGAATCAGCTTAGGTGTGCCTGAGAAACACAGATTAAGGGAATCAGCTTAGGTGTGCCTGAGAAACACAGAATAAGGGAATCAGTTTAGGTGTGCCTGAGAAACACAGATGAAAGGAATCAGTTTAGGTGTGCCTGAGAAACACAGATTAAGGGAATCAGCTTAGGCGTGCCTGAGAAACACAGATTAAGGGAATCAGCTTAGGTGTGCCTGAGAAACACAGATTAAGGGAATCAGTTTAGGTGTGCCTGAGAAACACAGATTAAGGGAATCAGCTTAGGTGTGCCTGAGAAACACAGATTAAGGGAATCAGTTTAGGTGTGCCTGAGAAACACAGATGAAAGGAATCAGTTTAGGTGTGCCTGAGAAACACAGATTAAGGGAATCAGTTTAGGTGTGCCTGAGAAACACAGATTAAGGGAATCAGTTTAGGTGTGCCTGAGAAACACAGATTAAGGGAATCAGCTTAGGTGTGCCTAAGAAACATAGATTAAGGGAATCAGCTTAGGTGTGCCTGAGAAACACAGATTAAGGGAATCAGCTAAGGTGTGCCTGAGAAACACAGATTAAGGGAATCAGTTTAGGTGTGCCTGAGAAACACAGATTAAGGGAATCAGCTTAGGTGTGCCAGAGAAACACAGATTAAGGGAATCAGCTTAGGTGTGCCTGAGAAACACAGATTAAGGGAATCAGTTTAGGTGTGCATGAGAAACACAGATTAAGGGAATCAGCTTAGGTGTGCCTGAGAAACACAGAATAAGGGAATCAGTTTAGGTGTGCCTGAGAAACACAGATGAAAGGAATCAGTTTAGGTGTGCCTGAGAAACACAGATTAAGGGAATCAGCTTAGGGGTGCCTGAGAAACACAGATTAAGGGAATCAGCTTAGGTGTGCCTGAGAAACACAGATTAAGGGAATCAGTTTAGGTGTGCCTGAGAAACACAGATGAAAGGAATCAGTTTAGGTGTGCCTGAGAAACACAGATGAAAGGAATCAGTTTAGGTGTGCCTAAGAAACACAGATTAAGGGAATCAGTTTAGGCGTGCCTGAGAAACACAGATTAAGGGAATCAGTTTAGGTGTGCCTGAGAAACACAGATTAAGGGAATCAGTTTAGGTGTGCCTGAGAAACACAGATTAAGGGAATCAGTTTAGGTGTGCCTGAGAAACACAGATTAAGGGAATCAGCTTAGGTGTGCCTGAGAAACACAGATTAAGGGAATCAGTTTAGGTGTGCCTGAGAAACACAGATGAAAGGAATCAGTTTAGGTGTGCCTAAGAAACACAGATGAAAGGAATCAGTTTAGGTGTGCTTGAGAAACACAGATTAATTTAGGGAATCAGTTCAGGCGTGCCTGAGAAACACAGATTAAGGGAATCAGCTTAGGTGTGCCTGAGAAACACAGATTAAGGGAATCAGCTTAGGTGTGCCCGAGAAACACAGATTAAGGGAATCAGCTTAGGTGTGCCTGAGAAACACAGATTAAGGGAATCAGCTTAGGTGTGCCTGAGAAACACAGATTAAGGGAATCATCTTAGGTGTGCCTGAGAAACACAGATTAAGGGAATCAGTTTAGGTGTGCCTGAGAAACACAGATTAAGGGAATCATCTTAGGTGTGCCTGAGAAACACAGATTAAGGGAATCAGCTTAGGTGTGCCTGAGAAACACAGATTAAGGGAATCAGCTTAGGTGTGCCTGAGAAACACAGATTAAGGGAATCAGCTTAGGTGTGCCTGAGAAACACAGATTAAGGGAATCAGCTTAGGTGTGCCTGAGAAACACAGATTAAGGGAATCAGCTGAGGTGTGCCTGAGAAACACAGATTAAGGGAATCAGCTTAGGTGTGCATGAGAAACACAGATTAAGGGAATCAGCTGAGGTGTGCCCGAGAAACACAGATTAAGGGAATCAGCTTAGGTGTGCCTGAGAAACACAGAATAAGGGAATCAGCTTAGGTGTGCCTGAGAAACACAGATTAAGGCAATCAGCTTAGGTGTGCCTGAGAAATGATGAGAAATCTTATGTGGATTATTGGTGTTTTGCAGGACAAAAATGGTAGTCAAGGAAAACAAGTCATGCATGGTACAGTCCCCGTTAGTTATCGAATTTAGGATATATAGTTTTGTTTATAGTAGTATAGCTGGAACATAAACATGTTAGGAATATGATTGACATTTGTATCTGATCGTCAAACGAGTATTGAGACATATTGTTCTGGAACAGCATTAATTAAAACAAAATCAGCCATTTTGAATACATGTACAATGAATATATAAAATTTGAACATAACAAGACATGACAGAAAAAACTTTAAAAACTTATATTGAACTTAGTTTGTGTCAGAGTGAATTAATTCATTATGAGCTGTATTAAAATTCTGTTATTAAATGTTCAGAATTGATGTGTTACAATTTTAGGGGGTGGGGTAAAAATTTATTCATTTGGCTTTTCTGAGACAATTTATAACTTGTTAAACATATAATGCGATGTGCACTTGTAAACAATTATTACCTGTCCCTGTACCAACTTTGAACAAAACTGGATGACACATATCTGAGAAAAAGCTGTTAACAGCTAGAAAAAGCTTGTTTTTTTTTAGATTTTTGAGGGGAAAAATGGCCTCCAAGTCGTAAAACTTTATCCAATCAAACAGGTCATGAATGACACTGAAAGTTGCAACATATAATTTGTCCAGTTTTTGGCATGGATGTAAATTGGCAAACATGATTTCTATGGCATTTTCAAGTTTATAGCACTCTCCATCCTGGTCTCAGCAAGAACACCAGAGAGCAACAAACAAGTACAACAGGTAAAATGACATGAAAGTATGCAAATCAGATCTGCAAGTATGTTGAAGAGTTAGTGTTGTGTCTGTTTGGATAAACTTCCTTGTACAACTGTATTCCTAATACAAGAACACTGCCAATCACAGAACTGTTCCAGCGAAAAACTTCTGATATTTCAAACAGTAACAGGGCAAAGATACCGTTTGTCATACAAGTACTAGCACCAGATGAAGAACTGAGAAACTGCAATGATCCTTGGTGTACATTACCTGTGCCAACAACTTTACTTCCCATGTACTTTATGTACAGATCTACATGTAGTTTGTGGCCCTGAATTAGTTTCAATATCTCTAAATAAGGACAAGAGTACTTATCATATGACAATGATACAAATAAAGTGCAAGAATCCTGAAAAATATTATCAAGTTTTTATTATCATACATTAATATTAACAAATTGTGTGAAATTGAACTGTTATGTACAGAGAAACACATATTTATGCTTTGGTTGACAGCACTTCTCAAAGAAAAAACAAGACATGAAATGTCACAGTCCCAGTTATTTGATTATAAAGTTGTACAAGGAACATCTGCAAACAGGTGAATAAATATGTACTCTTTGTAGTTACAACTCATCATAAAGTGATTTCCGATGATCTAGTTTTGTACTGACAACTAAAAACTTCCACTGACCCATGTTCAGAATCTCAGAGTACACAAGTGCAACAAAACTATTTGTCATACATGTATACTTGCTCAAGAAACTGCATTCATAAATCTGAGTGAACCTTGATGTACTGGTACATGACTTCTTTGTTAATCAGGTCTTAGTATATTACCAAGACCTGGGTTTGTTTCAACATCACCACTGGGCATCAGAATCATTCTCATGTTGTCAAATACAATTTGTTATTAACAAAGTAAGGTTTATTATTTAAAATGTATTCATTGTACATAGAACAACATCTGTTAATTTAAACAATTGTAAAAGCTATGTTTTCAGAGCAAGTACATGTAATAATAATTAAGAAAGCCAGTTGCGATAATGGTTGGTCTGCTCATTCCCTTCAATGAAGAAGAAACAAATAATTGTTTGAAGTCTTTTTAGTGCAGTGATATTATTGCATTTCAATCATTATTAATGGGTATAAAATACTGTAAACCATTTAATTTTCACTTCTAGATATATTCAGGATTTTGTGAAATTTGTGTACAACATTTCAATAAAGTCCCTGACACTCCATGTTGTAGGAACCCAGAAAAAATTGCCTTGCGAAATTGAAGCAGTTCACAGCACCACTGCAAAAAAAAAAAAAAAAAAAAAAAAGGTTAAAATAAGTATAGTCAAAGACATACACATGTGGGTTCATAAGACATATGTACCAATCTGAGTGGTTCTAGAGATTAGTATCACCAGATTTTACTCTCCGTGATTCAATATCAGTCCTATGTAAAACGCTGTGTTGATCAGGCGAACTAATTGACAATTGCAAGCTTCTATCATAAAATTGGGTTATTTATTTGATGCAACGAAACATGCATTCACAGCAGACGGAAATTCGTTTGAGATATTACTGGATTTTTGTATTCAGTTTTCCATTTCAACCACAATCATCACTTAGTAAGATGTGATCGCGCATTGGGATACTGACTGTGCATAAATGCACAGTGTAGTGTCATCAGAAGACTGATTGTTTGAGAATATTTTGCACCATTACGCCATTTCAAATATTATATTAATTCACAGACAACAAAATAAAGATTTTCAATAACATACAAGTTTTCCTACAGTTGATGATTCTATGGCAATTACAAGGCTTCGCCAGTTTTACTTTGGAAGAAGTTGAAAACAGGTAACAGGAAGGGGCTACATGACTATATCTTTTTTTTTTTTATTTTAATCAAGCATGATTTTTTATTTTTTTTATTTTTTACAAATGTCTATTTCAGGGCAACAGAAACAAAAACAATAAATGTGTAGGTAGGCATTTTAACAATTGCACAATTAATATTGGATGAAAACGTCATTATCGATATAAATCATAATCATAATTAAAAATAAGATCACATTTAATTTAGTCAGTTTTCATAATGAAATACATAATAACATGTATTTATAAATTTGAATAAGGTTCAACGGCCTTTTCATTTAGTGCCAATTTATGCACCATAAAACCTCTGGTTTAGGAGTCACACTCAGAGAAGAGTGAAAGGCCTTTGGTTCATAGGCATCGCGAAATGTTGGAATTGAATCCCCCCAAAAAATTCACATACTGTAACATCCATTATTTTTTTTATAATCTTGTTGATAACGAAAAGTAAAGTATGTTCTAAAAGAAGTTTCGAATAAATACAAACACGAATACATTGCTTAGTGGTTAGTACCGGTAGCGAATGATCACGGTAGCACAATCTGGTCATTCTGTGTTTCGCAAGTGAATAACTTGCTTGTTTTCGAAATATTGCAATTGTTGATTATTATTCAGTAATGATTATAATAACGCACAAAAATTTAATTCATTGAATTTTTATAAATTGGAAGTAATATTCAACTTAGTTTCATCGTAAACGAATGATTTCGGTCGAATGTAATTGCGCGAAGCGATAGATATCCGCCTTGTTCTCATTTACACATGGCTCATTTAAATATGTTAATGACGGTTCAGTGACCTCGTGGTGAACGCAACGCGGTAGTAGATTTACCAATGTTCTGGCAAGATCTTTATGCTTTGATTTTGACAGGGAAAACGGCATGATTTTTTTTTTAATCAAAAAATTAGTTGTTTTCAAAATATAAACTGAGCATTCAAAGAATAATTTAACATTGTTCGCAGAAATAACAGCTCATTGTCGAAACGAAGCTTACCCATTCGGGCTATTCACAATAGGTGTCAATGACTACGGTAAAATATAAAGTAGACTCTTTTAGGCGCCAGGAGTGAATGAAATATCTAAAATATTTAAAAAAAAAACTATAAAAAAATGCTGAAAAATCGCCGGGCGATTTCATGGTCCGTTGCAGACTACTCGACCGAACGTCCATACAAGTGTTGTCACTGCACATCGGCCATGTTGAATCGTACGAGATCGGCAAAATCTTCATTACAACTAACAGTTTAATGCTCACAACATAAAAATACGAATATAATCATATGCAACCTACTATTATATAATGAATAAATTGATCGACACAGGGACATCCCCCCCCCCGAGTTGTGGATATTTCAGAAATCGCGTCACAAGCAAAAGACCGCATAACGATTTACTAACTTGAAACTATGTCCCCATGAATTAATCGTCCGTGTACAATAATTTGACAGGGTATACAATTTACAAACTAGTTTCGTAGATTGGAGACAATTGTTTGCTTTTTTGGCTTTTCACAAGAATATAAAGCTGGCAATCATCATAATATTCATGTCCGTACGTACGTCACGGAATGTACACCAATCGTACCCCAAAATACATTCAATTTTGTAGAAACTGGAGAACTTACCTTTGCAAACACGTCTCTTATGCCGCCTTCTTGAAGTTCTTGAAATCAAATAAGGTTACTAGTTCTTCTAGCAACTAGTGAATGAGACCACTGAGCCGAACAGAATACATGTATAAACAGTACTATAATAAATTGCACGCATTGGAGAAATCACGTGCCGTAATAACAGCAGCGTTACTCACAGATCTAATCTACTGTAAAATATTTTATTTCAGCTGGAATTATCATTCGCTGAAAAGACTTTTTCTGGCTGTTTTGTATTGAATTTATTTTCATTGATTTTTGACAAGTTGACTGTAAAATATAAGAAAAGGGTATATTCGTTGGATTTTATTTTAACTGAAACATTCCTTCAGCGAAAATAGCAAAAAAATGTTGCAAGCAAAAATAAAGTATTTTACAGTAATTAATTTATTCTGAGCATGCGCAGACATTCTGTCAATGTTGCCGGGAGAGGTAATTTTTGATGAAAATCGTGAAAAAGACCCACTTGGGATTTTCAGATCTGGAAAAAAAATTACGTGCATACTCGGAAGACACTTATTCATCAACCTACCAAGTTTCACTGATACCTGCTGTAGAATTTCTGAGAAAATGTTGGAGACGGAAAAAAGACAAAACCTGAATTATAAGTCCCCTTTTCAGGCTGCGCCTGAACGGGGACTAAAAAGAGGACCTGCAAAACTTTATACAATTGTCAGACATGCAGCGAATAGTATGCTTTTGTAATATATGCAGTTTCAGTGTCTTTGCTTTCCGAGAAAAAAATTCTGGCTCTGCACCTGAAAAAAACAAAAAAAACATTTAGTCAAAAGTAAGCAGAGGTTGTAGCATATATGCTCCCATTAGCTGTTAAATTTAATTAAAAAAGATATTTGTGTACCGTCTTTTCAGTACGAAAACATATTACTTAATATATTTATACCAGCCAGAAAGAAATTGCAAGTTTTCACTGAGCAATTAGGAATATACATGAATAACAATTGATGCATGTCTAGCAATATACTGTTTGAAAGGCTGCAAGATGTAATGAAGTAGCAAACCAATCACTACTTGAGTCTGACTGGCTGGGAAACTGCACAATACATACAAAAATGTATGCAGATGATATATGAGCAGCTCCACCAAATATAAAAATATTCTTTCCATAGTTATGACTCTAAATGTGAATGTGATTTTCCACTCCTTAGCAATGAAATTCAACTTAGTTTTATCGTAAGCAAATGTTTTCGGTTACATGTTAACGCCCAAAGCGATACGATATCCGCCATGTTATCCTTCCATGTGTTTATTGACCAGATAGGTCAAGTCGCTAATCAACCAATCAAAATGCTGGATGGTGCCCATGTGCTAAAATTACCATAAAGCATTTAAATATGACAGTTCAGCGACCTCATGGTGAAAGCAACACGGAAGACCAGATTTACCAATGTTTTAGTGTGATCTTTTGGCTTCGTTTCTCTTGGGGAAAAAGGCATGATTTTTTTTAATCAAATTTAGAAAAATAAATAAACGTACCGTCCCAAATAAAAATGTACCGGGTGGAATTTTTCTGTGGAAAAAATAAACGTACCGGTACGTTTATATTGGGCCATTTAGCGTTGTGGATAAGCTCTCCTGAGTAGCGACATATTTTTAACTTCGCCTATTGCGTGATCAGTGGATTACGTAAATAAACCAACACTTTCAATGAGTACATGCCGACCCAACTAAACTTGTTTATGGCTGTTTATGAACAGCGAGGACGCTTCTTATAGAACAATAGCTGTGGAAATCATAAACAAATGTAAATGTTGTGGAAATCAAGCATGGCGATAATGATTTTGAGCGAGGCAGAGTCTGGCAAGCGTCTCAGAGCAGCATTGCGCCGACACCACCACGACGTTTGAATCCCGGTGAGAGCACTGCAAACCTCTTAAATCACGAGGTAAACTTTCAATTTACACAATACATAATCAGTTCCTACAACCATAATAAAAAGGCAGTTTTTCTGGCGAAAATCTCGCCAGGTTAGCAATAGTTTCTAACGATCACCAAACCCGAGACACAAACAATAATACAAAGTGTAAAATACCATAACAAGAACAGTTTCTTACCTTTGAAATTGACGAGACACAATTTTGTCCATATAAGCGTTGCGCAAATAAAGATACAATTCCGGGATACAATATCCTCACACAAAAACGACTGTGATTTTCACCGAGACAAGAACTGCATATGTGTCATCAAAACTCGGACTACATTCGGGTAATTTCGGATTTTGAAGGAAAAATGTTAAAAATCAAGGAAAAACACAGTCAAACTTTGAAGAATCGAAAAAATAACTTGATGTGCACAATAGCACCATCAATTTCTGTCTCTGTACCAACTCTGAACTGAATTGGATCACACATGTGTGAGAAAAAGCTGGTAACATGAAAATGTGCACACACATTTGCACAGACACGACCCAAATTAATACCCCCCGCCCGGATCGCAGATCCGGCGGGGCTAATCAGTCAAAGCATGTCAGAGATGTGACACTAGAACCCCATTTATTAAAACAAAATGGCCGCCAGTTGGCCATTTTGAATCTTATCTGAAAAACAAAATGAAATGCATCAGGAACCTGTAAAGTCTAATGTATGTACCAAGTTTGAACAAAATCTATCCACAAATCCCAGAAATTTGATGATTTTTTAGCACAAAAATGGCCACCATTCGGCCATTTTTAATAGGGTCGTCAAACCAATATATCTGTATATCTATGACATGATGTATAATGAATATTTAAAATTTGAACATAATCAGTCAAAGCAAGTCAGAGAGATATGGCACTAGAACCAGTCGGCTATTTTGAATCTTATCTGAAAAACAAAATGATGTGCATCACGGTCCTATAATGTACAACGTATATACCAAGTTTGAACAAAATCCATCTGTAAACAGCCGAGAAATGCTTGATTTTGATGATTTTCTAACACAAAAATGGCCGCCATTCTGCCATCTTGAACCAGATTGTGAAACAAATTGATGTTTATATGTACAATATTATGTATGTGTGAAGTTTGATTGTGATTGGTCCAGGCATTTCTAAGATACAGGTTCTGACACACGCACGCACGCAGACTACCTCATGTACATGCTTATCTTGAGCTAAAATAATTTTAAAACATTGTAATTTGTTCATATTGATTAACTTTAAAATTGTAGACCACTTTTTGGCATGTGGTATCAAATTAACAATGTTGGTACCAGTGTTCTCCCCACATAGAACAAAGCATGGCGGTACCGCCATGCTTGGCGACCCGGCCGCCACGCTTGGGCTCGGACCGCCAAGCTTACAACTTCACCGCCATGCATAAATTATCACCGTCTACGCCACGGCGGTTTGAACTTGCCGGGACGAATTAAACAGTCCCATTGTTAAACACGTGTGAAGTACAGACGCTGTCAATGGGGAACAAATTGTCACTCAAGTTGCAAACACCGAGATCTAAACATGTAAAGGAAAAATAGGTGATGCCGCCCGGCTAAAACGTACAATCACCGCTAGCACAGCACAGAAACGGAAGCGTGTAGAAACACGGAAATGGCGTGAGGCTGGTTTTGATGAATCGTGGAAAAAGACATTTCCCTGGTTAAGGTCAATTGTTCAGGTAAGATTTCGTAATTTTAGAAATAAAATGCCAGTGTGTGTATGTTTTGCCGATCGTAAGAACACCGAACATGGTAGGCCTACACCGATTTCAATCAACATCTTAGACACGAGGCTGGTATAGACACGACATGAAAAAAAAAAACATCACTCGTTACTGTCAACTTTTTTTAGATTATTTATGGATATCTTCATAGATTAATGGGTACGCGTATGTTATAATTTGTCCAAGCAAAAAAAAAAATCGAATTTTGTAATCTTCCGGTCACATGTTGACCTGTGTAGGTATTTCCAAGATGGCGGCCTGTCAACGTCTTGCGAACGACGCTGCTATCATCATCACGCGCTATGATCGATGGAATCCCGATTTGTATACATAATTCTATTGTTACGTTTTAATTTTAATTGAATAGTGACCTCATGTTTTTTTTCCTAGAAATTCCCGAGTCTCCTTGTCGTTGACCTGACAAAACCAACATGTAAACAACATGTTTTGCAGACGAAATGCTATCCATACGGCACTGGGTTCCCGATTGTGGCACAATTCAATCGTTATGTTTACATTTATTTGAACCTCAATCCTCATTGTTTTGTTTTTTTATTATTTTTCATTTTTTCCCACTAGGAATGTTGTGCAGTTAATGCTCAAAGCACGTCTATGACGAGTTTAACTACAGTAAGGCAGCCACAGTCACTTGGGGGCTGAAAATCAATAAATACTATTTTTTTTAAAAAAATCATCTGCTATACGTATATAAATAAACAAGTTGTGAAAGAAGGCAGCCAATGTTTGGAGCACAACAAAGTCAGAAGGATTAGTTTAGACTAAGTTTTATGGAACAGTTCACATTAAATGACGATCTTGTCAAATTATGGTATATTATGTAAAGTATTATGTAATTTAAATAAAGTCTCTCATACATTTTAATACTATCTTGTATGTTTGTTTTTGTGAGAGTGAATCCTGAAAAATATGCAAATTAGTATGCAAATTAGACCGCCATGCTTGCCTCTGAGCCTGGGGAGAACACTGTGGTACCACTGAAGGCTACTATAATAGGATAGTAATGTGTACATAATAAATCAATTTAAAACTACCTGCATCTTTTTGTAGCAACACAGCCATGTCATCAATACTTGTCATGCCTAGAGCAAAGAAGACAAATACATTTTATAAAAAAATGAATCTATACAGGACAAATAATTGATGGGAATTATAATTTCACTAATAAATAAATCAGCAATGACAGAGTGACATGGGATAAGACAGAGAAAGTCATAGATGAGACCGTATATGTTGGCGCGAAAACATCCAATGTTCATATTCTAGGCCCAGACACCACTTAGGTTTTCTTATCAATTACTTTCTCATGACATGGTTGTTTTCTTTTTTAGGTTTGCTTCCAAGTATCATTCCCAATTGTGCAACTAAAATGTTGAATATTACAGTTAAATATGTAAACTATTTAGTCATTGTCAGAAGTGAGTACCTCACCTTTTGTGCTTTGGATCATCTCCAGCAACAGAGGAGTCAGTGTTTCTCTGTACTCATGAAATAAAGTTAAGAATAAAACTTCTACACATGGCTGCCAAGAAAAAAAGAAAAAAACACTTAATGAATTAAAGACACTGAAATTATGTATTTTACCAAAAACCAAATGTTTTCCTGTGAGCAATAAACACCACTCTTGAATCCACAATACATATGATAATCAAAGAAAGCTTAGAAAGAACTCATGTGTGCTGAGAGTATTGGAGACACATTAAAATGAATTCAAAATTTAAGATTTGCTGTTCAAAAAAGAAGCTTGGCAACTAATTTTTGTCTGCTAATTGAGATGCATAATGAGATGAAAAAATGTGATTCACATTATCAAAATTTATAACATATGAAAATTTGTGCTTACAACTGGTTTTTAATCCGTGTCGAAAACGTGCACAGAATGGTCGTTTTGTGCACGTTTTCGACACGGCTTATCAGCTACCTCAAGTGCCAAATCCATGAAATAAACAACCAATGTCAATAGAGTAGCCTAGGTGTTAAAAATAGATTAAGTACTGGCAAACCAACTTCTGCATAGGTATGTTTCTAAACGCTTGCTTTTTAGCTGATTTCGTCATCATTTTTGAACTCAGAAGCCCGCAAAACCTAATATTACATGTGAGAACGAAACAAATCCGTCGAGATTTCACGTTTTCCCGTAAAAGGGATGCTGGCTGTTCCCTCTCTGGACTCCCTCCCCGCGTATACTAGTACTGGTACTACCATGGATTAGTACCTTCCATGGTACTACCAACTTTAACCATGTCCCCATTTAGTGACGCATGTAAAGCTATAAATGGGCATCAATACTCATTTCGCCCAATATTTCGCTTTTATAACATTTTATAACATATCACTTAATTTCCGACCGGAAACACGACCATGTTTTTATCCCTTTTTTTTCTCACTCGCTTATTAAAAACACTGACCGCTTGTTCAAACACTGAACACTGGCACATGAGTTGTCGAAATGGTTGTTTTAGTGCTAAAGTTTGAGGATTCAATGATTATTAACCATTATTTAATTTCGAGCGACACTTCCAAACCATCATACTTTGTTTCGTTCGCGAACGTACAGCGGGACTGTGTTCCGTTTGAATCCAGGGCTGCTATATCGTTTCAACAACATGATTATCGAGACAATTACGTGATACAGGCAATGCTAACTCCTTAGGGCAGAGAGCAGATACACCAGGAACATATTGATGCCACGGCCATGTATTTAAAATGCGAGCATGCAGACGGGCGATATTTCTCGGTTCGCGCGCTCGAAAAAATAAGCGAAAATTATTCAACAGGCGGTTGAAAAAGCGATTAAAAATGATAATCGAAAAGCAGAAGCGAGCAGGAGGTTGGGTGAAATTAGTGCTGTACATTCAGGTCATTTGTAAAAATACGATCGACCAAGATCTATATCATTCTGAGGCACGCTAGAGACAGACAAAATGCAGTTTTAAATATTGACACCGTTCATATTTTTTAAATGAGTCAAAAAATAAATAAATTGTATGCTGCTTAAGCGATGATGGATCGAAACAGACTCGTTTTGCAAGTTAATGTACAACAGCAAAAAACAACATTTGGTTATGTGAAATAGAGTAGCATTCATGTAGGTCCAATCAGTACTGTTGTATCGTCTATTTCGTCAACCGAACATTACTACCCGGACCTGCTCGTCGATTATTATTGCAAATGTCATTTTTTTCCAGAATCAATTGGGTATAAGTACATTTGTACGTTATTTTAGAATGATTTTCATTTGGTTTCACCAAAGACAATTGTCTTTGGTTTCATGTGATAGTTAATCTGATTTATCATATAGCATTACAAACAGGAAGTCCTCAGCATGGGTCAGAGTACTATTATACCCCAGACCACTCGTTTTGATGAATGGTCTGGGTGTGGCTTGTGGGTAAGAATAGACAAGCAGCCTATCGGCTGAGATAGCTCCGCTGTTAGAAATGCACATTTCAATTAAAGAACTGAAGACATCATCAGAAAATGAACAATATGTATAGTATCAAAGCAATCGGACTTACAGTTTTTAACAAGAAGTCGAAAATATCACTTTCTACCAAAAATGACTAAAATATTCACCAAAATTAGAGAATTGAAGATATCATCACGAAATGAACAAATCTGAGAAAGGTCTACATGTAGTATCTATATATGTAATATCAAAGCCATTGAACTTTTGGTTTTTAACAAGAAGTCGAAAATATCACTTTTTACCAAATATGACAAAAATATTCACCAAAATTATAGAATCCAAGATATCATCACGAAATGAACAAATCTGAGAAAGGTCTACATGTAGTATCTAAATATGTAATATCAAAGCAATTGAACAATTGGTTTTTAACAAGAAGTCGAAAATATCACTTTTTACCAAAAATTACAAAAATATTCACGAAAATTAGAGAATTGAAGACATCATCACAAAATGAACAAATCTGTGAGAGGTCCACATGTAGTACCTATATATGTAATATCAAAGCAATCGGACTTGTGGTTTTTAACAAGAAGTCGAAAATATCACTTTTTACCAAAAATTACAAAAATATTCACCAAAATTAGAGAATTGAAGATATCATCACAAAATGAACAAATCTGAGAGAGGTCCACATGTAGTACCTATATATGTAATATCAAAGCAATCGGACTTGTGGTTTTTAACAAGAAGTCGAAAATATCACTTTTTACCAAAAATTACAAAAATATTCACCAAAATTAGAGAATTGAAGATATCATCACAAAATGAACAAATCTGAGAGAGGTCCACATGTAGTACCTATATATGTAATATCAAAGCAATTGCACGTGCGGTTTTTAACAAGAAGTCGAAAATATCACTTTTTACCAAAAATGACAAAAATATTCACCAAAATTAGAGAATTAAAAATATCATTACAAAATGAACAAATCTGAGAGAGGTCTACATGTAGTACCTATATATGTAATATCAAAGCAATTGCACTTGCGGTTTTTAACAAGAAGTCGAAAATATCACTTTTTACCAAAAATGACAAAAATATTCACCAAAATTAGAGAATTGAAGATATCAACATGAAATGAACAAACCTAAGAGAGGTCTACCCAAGGTACATATACACCAAGTATCAAAGCATTCAGGCTTGTAGTTTTCAAGAAGAAGTCGAAAAAGTAAAACATTGACACGGACGACGACGGACAATCACTCATATGATAAGCTCCGCTCGACAATGTCGACAGCGGAGCTAAAAATGAATTTCGGTGAAGTTGTGATTATTTGGATTTTTGAGAACAGATTTTTACTATTAAAATGAAATTATCACGTCTAGGGATGAATTGTTAATAGGTGAAGTGATGTTAAAAACATAAGTAGTTCATCTTCTTGCGTACACCGCAACAACAAAGGTTTATTTTCTAACACAGATCTCCAGTCAAAAGGGTGGCGTTTGGACGTAACCCCGGAGTTAAACCATAGACAATATAGTAGGAAGGACAAGCAACTCCAGCGATTCTATTGTAGCAGGGTAGGCTGGAAAAAAGTTAAGCTGATTTAAACTAACCGTTAACATAAACTAAATATTTATTTCGATTTCGATTTCTCGTTAAGGTAGAGATGCCTGACAGGTATTTTAATTAGTTAATTAGGCAACCAACCTATATACAGCCAAAACAAAGTCAGCTTGGACATTCAGTTGTGAGACATGACAAAATAAACGGTGCCAGTGATAGATTTCGCGAATGAAAGAACAAAATAAACGCAATCAAAGGCGCCGACCACGCGCGTTCGAAATAAATAGAACTGACGAGAAATTTCGCCTGCATCTTTCACTCACGCAAACGCACACACATGCTATTTCCGTATATTGAATACGTTGGTAACGGAAGGGACAAGTTTAAATCATCTTTGTATTAACACAACTTGAAAGCAACAGTCTCACACTGAATATATGTTTATAAATTATCAAACTAAACAATCAATGAAGCGGACTGCGTAATTTCATTGATGAGAGTCGCCTACGGTATTCCATGGGTATTCTAAATGGCCGTTGCTGATCACGAGTTCCCGTGTGTAGATGATTTGCTCGATGTTTTTTTTTTCCGGATTTTGATGACGGTGGAAATGATAGTGAAGAAGATCCAAACGCAGTAGACACAGCAATTCATGTTAACAACTCTGTGTGTGTGATTCAGAGCCCGGGCATCAACATCGGAAATAGCGAAGATTTGCATTTTCTTGATCGTCACGTAAAAGAAACTCCTTGAAACACTAACAAAAAACCGAAAATAGTGAAAATAGAATAATAAAGACAATCGTGCCTCATTTATACACAAGTATTCAAGTTATTTTGTTGAAATTATTAATAAAAACAGGGTATAACATAGGTAGACGTGCATTCAGGCTGAAAGACTGGACGTGTAGTCAAGATGGCGACAGACGTGAAAACGGAATGAAAGTCTATTAAAAAAATGCGAGACAGACAACAACAAAAAACAAGTGTAGTCAGTGAAAATAACAAAATTTGACGATTCATGCATCATGAAAACAATAATATTTGTGTATTTTGTCGAATACGGGGTACACACTTACACATGCATTCCGTTTGAAAGAGTGTGAATAAGTAGTCAAGATGACGACAGACATGAAAACGGACGGATTGAAAGTTAATTTCAAAATAAGTGCAAGACAGAGAACAACAAAAACCGAGCACAGTCGGTGGAAAATAACATAATAAGAAGATTCATGCATCATGAAAACTAAAATATTCGAGTATTTTGTCGAAAACGGGGTACAACCTTAGACATGAATTCCGGTTGAAAGAGTGTGAGCTATTGTCAAGATGGGACAGATGAGAGAACATACGGATTCAAAGTCTGTTTGAAAAAAAAATGCGTGGCAGAGAAAAATAAAAAACGGCATAGTCGGTAAACAATAACATAATAAGATTCATACACCAAGAAAACAAAAATATTCAAATATTTTGTCGAAAACGGGGTACAGACTGAATATAACATGTACGGAAACATTACTGCCATCTGAAACTAACTTTTAATTTTATTCAATTAAACAGGAACATATATATTAAAAGTCATATTTTTTACTAGTGAACCACGTTCACGAGAACATCGGATAACTATTGTGTGTTCGGAAGATGCGCATTGCGGAAAGATACTTGTAGTTCGATACGAAAGTAGTGACATCGCATGGAAGTAAATATGACGTTATTGTTTACTTGCTCATCATAATATTCCAGCCCAGCTTACATTGGGCATACGGCGTTTGACATTGGTGTTACTATATTACTATACTGTCTATGGTTAAACAGGGCCCAAATTGATAGGGAGTAAAACACGGAAGTGGAAGAGCTGTCCATGCATTGACCAATCACACAAGAGCTCACAAACACCAACGAAATATTTGTTGTTGTACTTAACAAAGGGATTTGGCACTAAAAACAATGGAACGTTTATAGGCTTAACGTTGGATTTAGATCGTGTTATAATCCAAATCCCCCACTAAGACTTGTAAGCACCAATTTTCATATGAATACATACAGAAAATACATTTGATTTTTCATCCATGGTTTTTAGTCTAATTAGTTCCAGAGCACCTCTGCAATGAATTCAATTTAAATCTAATTTTTTTCGAAATCAGAAATGGACTAATAATAGATAATCAATATGCATGTTCATCAACTGAATTAAACTAATCATGTCTGTGGATTACCCCAATGAACCAAATGAATTATTATACAAATTAAGCAATTATTATGCATAGATTTAGATCTGTACATTGTTTCATGGTGCACATGTTCAAGGTTTCATTATAATGTGATGATTAATCCTAACTAAATTAGTGGAAAGCTGAAAAGTAAATGATTATGCAAATAAGGTAATTATTATAGATGTATATAAACCTAAAACTAAATTGACCATCACATTTTGTTAGAGAACTTATGTACTGAGATTCACTGAATTAAGATAAGTACTGTCACAGACCATCTGTATGTACGAAGTTTCATTGAAATGTGATTAGAACCAAAAATTATGATTTATTATGCAAATTAGGTAATTAATATGATCTGATTTTAACCCACAACTGAGCGGGTCTTTGGATTGTTCTAGAGCATCTATGTACCAAGTTTCATTGAAAAGTAATGAAGTAATAGTACTTGAAATATCAAAAGCTGAAAATTGATTAATTATGCACATATCTGTCTGTGCATCGTCCTATGTATCTATGCAAGTTTCATTGAAATGTGATGATTAGTACCTGAGATATCAGTGGAAAAGCCAAAACTTGACTCCCGTAAAATCTGTATTAGAAGCCGCACACATCCTTTTTGAACAATTGAGAACTAATAATTCACCGTTTCTCATATGTGTAGATCTCTAATAGAAGCCACATCCTCTCTGTTGCATTGTACCATTTTAATAGAAGCCGCAAATTAGGTTAATTATATGAATGGATTTTTACCCAAAACTAATCACATCTGTGATTTAGTCCAGACATCTACAGTACTCATTCCGCCCAACCTCCCGCTTTTATTGCTTTTTTTCCGACCTCTTATCGCTTAATTTCCGACCGCTCACTGCTTTCCTCCTGGAAACCGACCGCTATTTTTTTCGCTCGTTCGCTTTTGTTCGCTCGCTCGCTCTTGCTATGGCTGGCTTCAGAAACATCGTCCGCTTGCCAACCGACCGCTGGAGTAACAATGATCGTACATTGTATGTATAAACTTAAGTTTTTATTTGTAATAAATTTAGGTTTTAATGACGATTCAAAACACAACGCCTATTGCTTCTCTGTGTTGGAACAAAGATGCCTTTAAATCTCTTGACACATTGTAACGTTTGCTACGCAAGTCGAACTGTGACCTGTATTTACATATTTACGTCCTTGTGTGTGTAGTTCAAGCAGCTATATAACTGGTCAATCGCGATATGTATTGAGTACTAGTATTTGTGTGTTGTGTGTTTCTGTGTGTGATTTTGACTAAATTTATTCCGAACGGCGCTCAAAATAATTTGACACTTTGTTATTTGCGAACGCAACTCACACTATGACCTTTACTCAATTTGCATAAGTAATGATGCTGTAGTTCAGAAAATCTATTGGTTAACTTTTGCTCGTGACTGGGTGCGCAAAACAAAACTGCACATATAATTATCGCATAGCTGAATTTCTACAAATCAATTGGACTTAAACTACTAGTATAATGACTGTGACGATTAATCGTTTGTCTGAGTACATGCGGCGACGAATTATTGGATTGGCAGCAGCCGGACGAAAAATGAAAGAGAGGAAAACAAAACAAACGCAGCCAGTGATACATTTTGAAAACAAAAATACAAAATAAACGCAATCAGACCACGCGCGTTGGAAATAAATAAAATGTGTTGTGACAGTCTCACCAAACTCTTTCACTCGCGCAATATAATTACATGTATGTTATTTCCTAAAGCATTTATATTTAATACATTGACGAAAAACACCGCAAGAAAAATGTAAATCAGGCTTGTAATTACTAGTAACTCTACTCGAACGCAATGTTGATCACTGTAAAAGTGGATAAATTCGAACCGTCATCAAATTCAAAATTCAAGCGATCTCGTTGAATGTCAAAAATAAACTCAATGTTTAGAAAGACAAAAACAACAACATATTAGAGTGCAAAAAAAGTTAGCAGCAAAGAACGAGAAGTGCATGTGGGAAAGCGATGAGTGAACTCGAGGAAAATTATGCTGATGTGAGAACAAGCCATATACCCGCGGAGTACTCGCTAAAACATCGAGAAAATGTGCCATTTCAAAGGGCATCCTTACAAATAATGTCTGCGATTGTGTGAACATGATAACGTGCAAATAAGGAACAGAGTTCGTGGTCCACCAAGGAAACTTAGCGATGATGCAGTTAGATGTATACGGCTGTTGAAAACAGAGACTCCTTCGATCTCATATAAGCAGGTTCACGTGGATGTATCATTTTCAACTATTGCCAACAACGCTATGATAATAAAGACATTGTGAAATTCTTTTGTTTTTATGTAGAAAAATACAGTAATTTTACCAAGTAAAATCATATTTATTAAAATTGTTGTTCATAAATGAGTTGTCGAGCACACTACATAGTTTGTAATTTCATCCAGCTCCTTTCAGTCACGATTCAAGACAAATAAAAGGCACATATATAGATAATACATGTATAGCAAATTATTTTTATCTGTAATATTCGTGTGTAATCAGTAATTATGAAAAAAATTATGGGTACATATGGAATACATTTCGTTATGAATTATTCTTAATATCAATTTCTAAATTATCTTGTCAAAATCATTTTTTTTCCCCGGGTTTTTCCCCCAAAACGAAAGAATTTCATAATGTCGGGAACGAGAATTTTTTTTTTTTTTTATTATTTATTGGGAACAGAAAGTCTTTATCGTAGTGCTTCACCTCGGTTGATAATGAGCTCTTCGGGTCGCTAAAACTGTATGTCCACCTCTGTTGGGGTGAACATTTGTATTATTATACTGAATAAATCTTAGAACAGAAATGGTGACACTCAATCATGGCAATCTTCCAGGTCATCGTTAGAAAAATTTTCGGAGGCAAATATAATCTTGAAGGATTGCAGGAAATTGACCCTTACCGATTCATATTTATGAATTAATCGGGATTAAGGTACCATAGTGTTTGTAACAGAAAAAAAAAACGCTTTCGCGTGTGATTTTTCATGCACACATTGTGAATGGTTTCCCGACACTGATTCCTTTTTAACTTTCAATTTTTCTAAGACGCGGCAAACCCTGCTCATGACCGGAGACGTCGTCGAGATGCAGGTGTGATTCCTCTTAGCAACGCGTTCTATTCATTTCCAAAGCGTGTGGTCGGCGCCTTTGATTGCGTTTATTTTGTTCTTTTATTCACGTAATCTATCACTGGCAGCATTTGTTTTGTCACGTCTCACAACTTAATGTCCAAGCTGACTTTGTTTTGGCTGTAAATGAACTACATACAGCTCATGAAAGTATTTCGCCCAGAGTTCGCAAAAAACGGAATACCCTGCAAAATTTTAATCCTTTATTTTATAACGAGACATTGGGCGCAAAAATAAAAACCATAATTGTAATTCAACAAGTGTATGTAACGTGTTACTCCGCTTGCCAGCCGCCTAGTTAAAAAACGCGATCTTCATTGATGTCGGCTTCGACAACTTCGGATGAGTAAGATGGGCGCTGCCCGACATTACATTTGCAAGACTTGTATTTTTTTGAAAAATTGTACACTACGGTCATTCTATAACAATCGATTGGTCATTTTTTTCACAGTCTTACTATTCCTGCAGATATTCTTCAATTGTTATAGGTGCCACGGATTTTAACATAACTACAACTTGACCTGTGTTAAACCCAAACCATGCGTGCATGACAACCATCACCCTACACACGGTTACTCAACGAATACCGTACTCTACAGTAGACATTTTTCGCTCTCCACCAAAAATAGAATGGTTTATTTCATATTAGTTGTGTCTGTGTCAGTGTCGTATTTGATTTCACATGTTTGGTTCGATCTTGTTTATGGTGGACATTATTACTAAACGTATGTATTATTACCAATTTTATATGGCAGTGTGATCCACCGTATTTTTTCAACGGTCGTTCTATAAATTTCTGATTGTATTTATTCTTATTTTAACATCATAATAACAAAAATGATACACTTGTACATGAAACAGTAGGTAATGAACTGTAAATGCGGGCGGTTGCGCTGTCAGGCGAGCGAGCGAGCGAGCGAGCGACCGCTTGCGCAAGCAGATACTTCCGGATTAGCGAGGTCGAAAAAAAAGCGGAAATTGCGCGGTCGAATTGAACAAAGTGAGCGAAAAAAAAGCGATTGAAATCCGGAAGCGGGCGGGAGCTTGGGCGAAATGACTACTGTATGTAACAAGTTTCATCAAAATCCAATAAATGGAACAGCTGAAAATTAGCTAATTATCATGCAAATTAGGTAATTAATAAGCATGGATTTCAACCAAAACCTAGTCAAATCTGCGCATTAAACCAGAGCAACTATTCACCAAGTTTCATTAAAAACCAACATACGGTTCTTGAGGCATCAGTGGAACAAACGGACAGACACAGGAGTCAAAAACTGAAACAAGTCAGCGATTTTGAATCAGAGCTTGAACTGAAAACATGTTAATATGTTTGCCATGATGTAATGTAGGAGATGTAAAGCATCAGTCATAGCAAATCAGAGGTACATGTATGGCTTTTGAACAGCATTTATTACCGTATTTATCCGGGCTAGAGCCCATGCAGGGGCAAACGCCCACCCCCCACTTTAGATAGGTAAATATAGGTATTTCGCTTTCTGCCTTTAGGGCAGCGCGTTCACCGCTGATTTACATTTATTTTTCAAGATTTTTTTTACAGAATCATAACGGTAGTTCTCTTTTTGAAATATGTCATAGCCCTAAAAAGGGCCGGTCGTTTGGTTTGTGCTTCCTTAGAAACGATTCAAGCAAATCGTATAATATAAGAAGAGCCGCTAAGCAAGTGACGCACTCATTCGGCTTTAGCGTCGTCGACAATGAAACCAATGTTGCAATATTGTAGCAACCCGTACCTGGCAGAGTGGTTGAATCACGTTATTTTGGCTTTATATCATATTTGGTAGCAGCTTGCAAATCCATAACTGGGGCTAGCAATTTTGCAATGTCACGCCGAAGAGTGCCAACTTTTTTACCATCTTTCATCACCGCTATTGCATTTCTGTCATGAAAACTATTCTTCTGTTGTTGGATAAAAACAAAACTTTCTATTTCAAGCCCACCGCGATATCCATATAGTGAGACATTCCAACCGCCGGAACTTGCTGAATGATAACTTTCACCGTGATTGATAAGCGTTGAGTCTGATAAGAAAGCAATGTCACGATTTTACCTTTATGATGAAATACTAGTAGTGATGTCATTCTTAGCCAATCAGTAAAGCAGACGCATAAAGGTCAAAGATGATTGTCAGACTGTAAACAAAAGCATCGTGTGCTATCGCAGAAGAGTGACCCCACTTTTCTTGTCTCTTTATTGTGATTAGACAAGAATGAAAAGTACCAAGCTGACAGACTGCGAATCCGTGGTTTAAAAGTGCTAAGTACAAATTGTGTGGGACGATATCGACGAACTTCAGGAAGAAGTTGTAGGGATTTTGTTTGACGGCTACAGTGACGCTGACTTGGACTTTGAGGGTTTTGAGTTTGACGAAGATGGCAATGAACGTACAAATAAAGATCTGTGAAGTTTTTTCAAACAGCTATGAATTTTTATAATTTTTACTGTGTAAATTTGTAAGTTATTATTGATTTTGTATGACAGTTGATTCATAATTTGTTGAGACCGGAAATCATTTTACGCAGTTTAACCTCTGACATTTTAATTCATTTTGAGTTCATGCGTATTGGGCGTGTTTCTGGTTTATTTGTCACATTATAAGCAATACATTAGTTTTGTTTTACTTCTAATGTTGCATATTGTTCATTTATTTCTGTTGCATGTTTTCATTTGTGTCACGAATGTCAAACATTAAATCATGTTTATGTTGTATGTCGTGATGGTGGTGTTTTGTGTTTGTCTTACGGCGATAGATAGGCAATGTTGTTTTTGGTGATAGATAATTGTTAAATATAGAGTGGCAAGATGTTTCTTTTAGTCAGTACTCAAGAAGCTGACTTTGATAGAACCCGATCCGAACGTTCATGTGATCAAATGTGGATGTCCGATCTTGTAGGTACCACAGTAAGCCATTGAATAATATTGCATCATGGGAGTTTGTGATCTATTCTGGAGGACGTCGTTTTGCCGTTGCTGACAGTATACCAATTTTTAGGTGTCTACTAATCACGCGTTTGAAAGTAACGTTAGAACAATGCACTGTGTATTGTCATACAAATTAATGTATTGTGATCTACGGAATGTGCGTCATAAAGATAATTCTATTGGCCAATTCCGGCCTACTGCAGTTAACGAGTGGGGAAACTCGCCAGTGAATGGCATTCCCGATTTTGGTTCTGAACTGGACGTGCCTTCTAATTTATTTTGCTGGCTATGGATGTGTACTGCGGTGCAAGGGAATCCACCAGGACCACTCTCCTTCTACAAGTTACGAATATTGGACAGATAAACTCTGTAATTGATTGGTATCGTGCTCGACTGAGTGTGCAGCGTGTATTCTACGACTACAGTGCTTCTGACTGCGTTCTGTAATTACCGTCGTCGCCACCGTTAGCAGAGACTCGCTGGAAAATACACCGTTATCACGCAAAGACCCGTTTTCATCTACTTTGAAGAAACTGTATGTAGGTAGGGCTGTGTCCGATCGCCAGTATATTATTTGCGTCCATTGTTTGTTATGTACATTGTATGTTTGTCTCTTAGTTTTATGCATGCATGCAAGATTCTATGTTAGACAATTATTTACATTATCGATTTACGCATTTCATCATAATATTATAACGTAATCCACTACCCCTTTATAGAGGGTTTGGCATTTCTTGACTACCCTTTTCCCGTGTGGAAATATTACAATATTATTACTGAATTATATTTCTAGTGTTATATTTTTGTGTAACAACACAACGTGTACCCCACTACCCCTTGTAACGGGTCAGGCATTTCCTGCCCATCTTTTAGGTGTGTGGAATAAAGTACGTTGTTTACACCTTACTCGCGTAGCGTGTACTTGTTGTTTATGTCGCATATAAATTATACAACAATCTTAAGTTTCGAATTATTAAAGGACCCAGTTCACAGGGGTATTATGGGTGTCATTTGTTTGGGACAATCTGAAATCTTAGCTCAACCCAACTAGCACCCTGTGACAATTTGCCGTTCTATTCCCTGTCGCAGTTTGATCTGCATGTTGTCAATTTTCCAGAATTTTTGCTGGGGATATCCTGGCAAACGCCCACCCCTATTTTTTGGCAATTTTCCATGTTCAGGACCCTGGGCTTGTACCCAGATAAATACAGTAATATAAAATGTTGTCAATGTTGATTTCGTCTAAATTAATTTAACAATGTATATGACTTACAAGATAATTATATTTTTTTGGAGAAAACAAATGTACCTAGTTTTTTGAATATCTATCTTGGGCATTCACGCTTTTGAAAATATAATTATTTTCACAACCTTGAAATAATATTTTTTACTGTATGTATAAGGTTTGAATGTGACTGGCCAAGGCATGTCAGTGATTATGTCTCTATGACAGCATTCATTAAAACAAGTGGCCATCAGATAGCCATTTTGAATCTGATCAAGGGCATTGTAAGCCGAGCCGTAAGTTATGAATTAGCGATATCCAAAAGGAACGATTTCTTGTTTCCTTAGTTTCCGCCATAAAGGAGAAATATTTAGCGAAACTATAATATAGACGGGGTATGATACAGTGTGTTCCATTTTCAGACACACCACGTACCAGACTTCTCGTTCGCGAACATTATTTATGGTGTTCGTATGGTGACAAATAACCACATCGCCATTATTTTAGCGTAAAATTGTACGTAATTTTTATGTGATGGTTTTGAAATGTGTTTATGAATACAGAAATAAACCAAATTTTTCATGAACATATTGAACATTTTGCTTGATTGAGCCTATTTTTTGACTGTACAAATATTGTTCAAAATTGAGTCACCTGGGAAGTTGACTATTAACAACGCATCAGTAGCTGCAGTATTGCTAGGGTATATCGTTGTTTTATTGGCGATAAGATTATTTCGCCCGTCATCGAACTAGGTTTAAATATGCACAGAACGGCAGCTATGCATCTAGTGACAGTGATGGATCATGAGCGACCGCACAACAGCGATTATTAAAGTTTCTGCATTTTACAGCAAACGTTCAATATTGAGCCCAGATTAGTGAATTATGTTTTTTAAGGATTGAACATGGTGTGTACCTTCTTCAATAAAAAGCAGACATGCATAATAATGCGAAGCAGAGCATGGTACTCGTAAACAATGGTACGAGCAATGGATGAAAATTGCAGGTCACGTGTTCTATATGGCAAACACTTATTGGTCAGCTTGAGTCGTGTCATACCCCGTCTATTACTGTAAAATGACTAACTTTCACTGATTTACCATTTCAGACATATTCAGTGGGTTTTAAATTTACAGTTTCGTCTTTTAGATAATGTGTTCTATGCTAAATTTTACATATTCACTGTGTTTTAATTTAGCGCATTTTTCCAGTCAGCGAAATAAGCTAAATTAAAACCCAGTGAATAATTACTCCTATTACAGTATTATGAAAATCAGTTTCTAAAACTCAGAGTCTGGGCAAGACACGAAACCAATACATGTATGAGTTAAAGTTAAAACATGTCACCACGGTAATGCTTGTAGTACTGTTTTATCATTTGTAGAATATTACTAATAACTTATTTTATCCAAAAAGGAAAACATTCATGTATTATTTCTAGTATGGTATTAACCGAGGCACTTTTGCCTACCGCTCTTGATCTGATCTGAAGAACAAAATGACAAGCATCAATGTTCTATTATGTTCAAAGTATGATCCAAATTTAAATGTTTGAAAATGATAGAAATGCTTGATTTATATTACTTCTAGCCATACATGCATTTCAAATCAGACCATGTGCATATGTATCCCAGACATGTCTGAGATACAGGAAAGGACAGTAATGTAATGGCTTAGGACAAACTTAAATTAATACTGATAGTCCATTTGCGGCAAAACTAAGAAAATAAGAAACCTACCCTGAGGTTGAATTTAAAAGACTCCCCAGTTTCATCCGCACAGAATCCTTCAGGATCAGATTCCCACATCAGTAATTCCTGGAAAACAGGCAAGAATTGTGGGTAATAATTCAAATTTTACAATAATGATCCTATTATTTTGCAAAAACATGTCTTTTTTAGCTTTTTTATACGTTTTCATTATATTATGTTATCATTAATTAAAGTAAAAAAAAAAATATTTATTTTTGATCAGCACATATATCATGGCTCTGGAACAGCATTCACTATGTACAGCCATTTTCTTATTTGATATGAGAAACAAAATGTTGTGCATCAAGTTTACACAAAATCCATCCACATAAATAATTGATTTTGATGAATTTTATGCATATAAATTGATATTTAGACATATTGATCTCATGTATGATGTATGTGTACAATTTGAATAAGATAGGTCCAGGCAAGTTTATGATACAGAAAAGATGCACGCTTGGAGGCCAACCCATAAATATAGTATTTCAACTAAGTGTAAATAGATGGATGGATGGAAACAGATGTCAAAATGGCATATATGGGTGTAAGCTGTCAAGAATCAAGTCAGCTGTCAGATTAACATACCTCAGAAGTGAGCAGAAAGTAATGTGATACTAATGTAGTACATATTTCACACAGAGTGGCACTGGTAAAGAAAGCGGTTTTCAACTGAAACAGACAACACATTTTGTTATACATGATCCTCAATAGAAGTGATATTAATAGAAAACAAGCCATGCATGGCACAGTCGCTGTTAGTTATCAAATTTAAGATATATAGTTTTGTTTATAGTAATATAGCTGGAATATAAACATGTCAGGAATATGAATATGATGATTTTTTAACATTTAAATGATTGACATTTGTATCTGATCGTCAAACGAGTATTGAGAGATATTGCTCTTGAACAGCATTAGTTGAAACAAAATCAGCCATTTTGAATACATGTATAATGAATATACCGTACTTCCCCGAGTATAAGCCCATGTAAAATCGGAAAAATAAGGGGTGGGCTTATACTTGAGGACCAGAAAAATAATTTGTTGGTGCGTTTAAAACTGTAACCATCTTCCCGACCTCGAAACATTATCCAAATTACATTTTTCGTTCACAGTGCCAGTCTCAGGGGAATATTACGTCTTTTTGAGAAAACAAAAATGCGAAACGAGCCATCATTGTTTTCAACAACGCTTTTTACAATGAAGAAACAAATATGAACAAAAAACAAAAATGTTATTACAATGCGGTTCACATACCGTATGAATTTACGGTGCAAAAATAGGTAGGGTTTGTGGGAAAACGGTCGAAGGCAAGATCGTACGCAAACTCTCGATACAAACCTATTTACGCCATGGTTTCATCATAATTTGACCTGAACAACTTCCTTTGACCTAACAGGTCACGTCTTTTGTTAACAATGAAAATGCTCTGTCATACAGTCAAACTTTTCTGATTATTGAAGTATTTTTATCAACGCAATGCGTAAGTGTATTACTGCGATGTTAAAATGCGATCTGTTAACACCGATTTCGACAAAACACGGTGACTTTTTTCCCTAAAAGCTGTTGATTCACAATTTTAGAAAGGTAAACTGAGGGTGAGGCAAGTATTTAAACCTTTCCCGGCCGCCAACAAGTCATGTCGACGAATAGTTTGCTCGTTCACACCGCATTCATGATAGTCTCAATGGACAAGATTATTCAGAAAAGTAAAACGATGATAGTGACAAGGTTTCACGACTTGACGATCACATTTTTGCTGTTTGGAAAACTACTACTCAAAAGAAATATGGATTATTTCAGTATTGCAACATCGGGTTTGATCCAGAGTAAATAACAGAATAGAAAATGTGCGAACTATGTACGTTCACCCGCCGTGCACTCTGAAATTAATGCCTGTTTTCTCGTAAAAGCTGGAATCAAACTACCGTACCAATCATGATTATTATGCAATGAAATACACTTTTTACATGCATATTTAAATAAATGTTGTTGACGCCCGGTAAAAAACACCCTTGGCCTATACTCGGGGATGCCCTCAACTCGGTAAATTTCCAAAAACAGAGGGGTGGGCTTATACTCGGGGAAGTAGGGTATAAAACATCAAACAGTCAAAGCATATCAGAGATATGGCACTAGAGCTGCATTCATTAATACAAAATGGCCACCAGTCGGCCATTTTAAAAATAAAATGACGTGCATCGGGTACCCATAATGTCTAATGTATGTACCAACAAAATCCATCCATAAATGCCAGAAATGCTTGATATTTGATGATTTTTTAGCACAAAAATGGCCACCATCCGGCCATTTTGAATAGGATCGTCAAACCAATATATCTGTATATCTATGACATGATCTATGATGAATATTTGAAATTTGAACATAATCAGTCAAAGCAAGTCAGAGATATGGCACTAGAACCACATTCATTAAAACAAAATGGCTGCCAGTCGGCCATTTAGAATCTTACATGTATCTGAAAAACAAAATGATGAGCATCAAGGTTCTATGATGTCCAACGTATATACAAGGTTTGAACAAAATCCATCTGTAAACAGCCGGGAAATGCTTGATTTTGATGATTTTTTAGCACAAAAATGACCACCATTTGGCCATTTTTAATAGGATTGTCAAACCAATATATCTGTATATCTATGACATGATTTATGATGAATATTTAAAATTTGAACATAATCAGTCAAAGCAAGTCAGAGATATGGCACTAGAACCACATTTATTAAAACAAAATGACCGCCAGTCAGCCATTTTTAATCTTAACAAAATGATGTGCATCAAGGTCATATAATGTCTAGCATATATACCAATTTTGAACAAAATCCATCTGTAAACAGCCGAAAAATACTTGATTTTGATGATTTTTAGCACAGATCGTGAAACAAAATGACGTGCATATGTATAATATCATGTATGATGTATGTGTGACGTTTGATTGTGATTGGTCCAGGCATTTCTAAGATACAGGTCCACATGGAGGTCAAAACATAAGTCCCCGTTTTTAGACTGTGTCCGAACAGGGACTAATGATAGAAATAATTCATTTAACCTAATTGAATCTACCCTGGGCTTTAGTTATACAGTAAAACCTGTGTTAGTGACCATATCTATTCATACTTTTAGGCAGTCCCAAGGCATAACATATGAGCAACATGAATATAAAGGCCATCTGTCTTATGTGCCCATCTTTTCAAGATTTGTCATCTTTGTTTAAAATCTAAAATAATAATTAGTACCGTAAAATCTGTATTAGAAGCTGCATCCCTAATAGAAGTCGCACCCATTCTTTTTGAAAAATTGAGAACCAAAAAATCATCATTTCTCATATGTGTAGATGCTCTAATAGAAGCCGCATCCCCTCTATTGCATTGTACCATTTTAATAGAAGCCGCGGTTTCTAATACAGATTTTACAGTATTATGTTTATAAAACAATTTTTAATTTCATCATCAAGGTGAATTGATCAAGCCAAATAAATGTGTCTTTACATTTTGTCAAATGTACAAATTATAATCCAACCTTGATATAAGGACTACCTGTCTATGACAACCATTTTATATCCCATGGGTGGTCACTTTACACAGGTTTGACTGTACAATATAAGGTATAAGTGTAGACACTAACCTTGTAGGCATCAATAGTTCTAATATCTTTGGTTTCTTCTAGATTCCTAGCTGGTGTATAAGCATCACATCTCGCAATAGATTTGATTAGGTTCATGCAATTCACAATGAATCTCTCGAATAATATTCCTTTTCCAACGTCTGTGAACACGCAAGTTGTGGCCAGCTCTAGTGATTCTCTGATAAATGGTACGTAGGACAGTGGATAGGTATGCTGGGTGTCAAGAAGCTTGGTAGAAGAAAGTACATTATTGGTATTAACAGATTGTATTTATAGAATACAGATAGACATATATAGTTGTAAGGATGGTATGATAGTTAAAGCATTTGGGCTAGCCATTTTTCAGAAAGGCAAAAATAGTATTTTTACTAAAAATGAAAACAATATTTACTAAAATTAGTGAATTGAAGTTATCGTTGGGAAACAAATTAGTGGAGAACCAACCAAGGTACCTGCCCAGAAAGTATCACAGCCATATTGCTCTGGAACAGACTTTTAGGTAGAGATGCAGGTTTGTGGGCACTTGGGAGTGATTTTTTTTTTTTTGCTTTTTATTATCCAAAAAGTCTTGGCTATAGACTGTTAAAATTTTGTAGAATTGTGAATAGTGGAACATACTTAAAAAACGATTTTAAAATATAGATAACAGGTGCAAACATTCTCTCTTTTGAATGCTCAGCAAGATTTGGCAAGGCTGTACATAAATAATAAAAAAGAAACATGGTGAAAAAAGAAATGACGGGATCTCCATATATTTGACTTTTAACAATACGATAATACATTTCAATTTGGAACTGTTACAGCCATTTTAATTATGAGCATTAGTAAACTTCTTACTGAGTGAATTGTTATGCAAATTAGCAATTATCTCACCTTCTTTTTAGTGCACATCCCAGAACTTTAAAAAAAAATTTAAAATTCATACAATAAGCTTTCCGAAAATATATAGTTTGGTGGACAAGGGAGGTCATCTTGGTTTCCTAATTAACTAATTAAAATACCTGTCAGGTAAACTACATCTCTACCTTAAATATGCCAATGATTAACAGCAGAGCTATAAAGTAATCAGGTGTAAACAATGACATAGAACATTGATGTACCAAGTTGTCTTGGAATATGTTTAATAGTTCATGATAGCATAGATGCAAAAACTTGTATATTTTCACACAACAGTCAAAAATTTTAACATAATCAGTCATAGCATGTCAGAAATATGGCACTAAAACCACATTTTATAAAACAAAATTGCCGCCAGTCGGCCATTTAAAATCTGATCTGAGAAACAAAATGACATTCATCAAGGTCTCATAATGTATGTAATAAGTCTGAACAAAATTCATCCGTAAACAGCTGAGATCCGGTTCCAGAATGTCAGAAATGTCTGATTTTGATTATTTTTCAGCACAAAAATGACTGCCATTGATGTACATATGTATAATATTATGTACGATGTATATAATCAGTCAAGGCATGTCTAAGATAAAATCATGGACACGTTTTTGGACTGCGACTAGAAAGCGAACTGTACCAAGTGAATAACATACAATGTATGTTTGAGAATTCACAAATTAAAGTCAGTTAAAGTTTACTCGCACCCATAGTTGCAATCTGTTGTATGAGCTACATGGATATGCATCTCAGGAGGAAATCTTGCCATTCATAAATTTATTTCCAAGCAGACTCATAGTCCAGTCAATTTATGGTTTGACCCATCACAAATTGCAACAGAAATAATTCCTTCACAATACATTTGGGGAGGTGCCTAGCTTGACATACTAAAAGTCTAGGAAAATCTAGGCACCGAAATATACCTAATTTGCATATATTCAAAATGGCCGTTTGGTGCATTTTTACAACATGGAAAATATAACTATTAGGACATATCTTTAATTCTAGCCGACATTTTTTAGATATTCAAGTTGCTGCGATATGGTTTGGTGTGTGTGAATGTATGTGATTGTGAAACATTTGATTGAATAACAACCATTTGCATAAATCCAATATAGCCGTCAAATTAGTATAATTTAAATGTGCAACCTCGGGCAGCCCCTAGGAGTCTGTTCCTGGTAATGACTCTGTGAGCCACGCCGTGGGAGGAGAACATCGATCCTAGTGACCAGATGATCCAGAGTCCTGCATTCGGTATTGCTTTGGATCCCGCCAAGTGCTGGTCGTAGGGAGAAACGCACAAACAGGTGTTGATGGGCAGACCTTGGTCCCCTGTGGGATAGAGGCCTAAGTCCTTAGGGTAGGTACATTTTATGCTCAGCCTTTTCCACTGGACCAAGCGGTTAGTTGGAAGCAATCCATGCACTGAGAGCAGAGTGGCGACCATCAACCTTCGAATTGTGGCCAGCCCACTGGAACAAATTGTTTTGCGACGCCAGCACTCTGAAGTAGCAATGGTGGAATGCACCAGCCTCCTAGACCAGCAGAAACACAGCCATTGGTGGGACTGCCCCCCCCCCCCCCTCTTCCTCAGGGGTCACCTACCTAGCTTGCATGGAAGCAGGTTTGATGCTTCTGGTTGTGACAAGGGGGATGGGCATATGTTCGGCGGGAGGTAGAGTCGGAACCAATCGACTTCCACAGACCCTGTGGGGTCTCACCTCGACGGAGGAGAGATCACCCTGATGTGGGACCGTGGAACCCACACATCTCTGTCACATTGATTGTGCCGGTGTATTCCGGTTCGGAGGCAGCGCGTAACCGATCCCTGGACTCTCCAGGTGGCAATCTCTGCAATCTCCACCCCCTGGCACCAGCCCTCATTCAGGCCACTAGCAGGGGACTCCCGCAAAGCGAGAGCAATTCAACAGGAGGTAGATAGTTTATGACTCCCTCGATTTACCCAGTTCGGCCAAGTAGTCGAGCGCGGGGTGCTCCCCTTCAGGTTTTGCATGGCTCCATACATATTCACCAGAGTATAGAAACAGGTGGTGCGCTACTGCAGCGCCGATATACATGACATCGATACACATCAACGTGTGGCTGAGTACTACACAACCCAACAAAGGGTGGTTAGTCAAACAGCAAGGCTAACACCAGATTTTCTAGACCAGTTGTGCTTCCTGGTAAATCGTGCAAGTCCCACCCTCAGCCAACACAACAGTTGGTGTTTCTGGCCAGGGAGTTTGACACAGAGGTGGGCTTGGTACGTTCACTGCAGGCATGTTGCCTAAACAACCTAGCAAAATGCTTAGTTAGCGTTCTCTCTGTGTCCCTCTGAGAAGTAATGCAGATCATCAGAATGATGTCAACAGTTCGCAGGGAAGTGCCCCTAGGCCGCGTTATGCAGCCGCCCATTACAGCGCACTTTTGTTGCAACACCAGGATCTCTTACGGGAACTGGAGAGGCGAGTAACACTTACGGACCAGGACCAAGCGAGGGATGCCTTGCCCTGGTGGTCGGCAATTGCCAACCTCAGGCAGGGGGTCCCCTTGGACACATTCGCCATGGCTACATGTATGACTCTGGAAACTGTTGGGGAGTGCACCTATTGGACGAACAAGCCCAATAGAAAATATGGCCCCTGCATTAGATTCAGTACTGCCATATCAACTGGCTCGAACTAAAAGAAGTGCGCTTAGCACTACTTCACTTTCTACCCATAGTTCAAGACCACAGACTCTTGCTTCGCAGGGACAACACAGCTATAGCTACAAGAAGGGGGGGACCAGATCCCCATTGTTGTCAGTCCGAGCAGAGCAAATTCTCCTTTAGTACCTGGAACACAATGTGGAGTTAGCCGCACACCGCTTTCCAGGGGCGAGGAACAGTCAAGTGGACACCCTCTCGTGGCAGCTCAGTCTCCAGAACGCGGAGTGGTGGATACCCCAATGGGTAACCTCCAGACTGTTTCGGCGGTGGGATGGTCCAAGGTTAGACCTATTCACCACACCCAGGAACGCCAAGCTGCCGACGCATGACACTCCTGCCGACTCCAGGAGCCTGGGCCAGGAACACTTTGTCAACCCACATGGACGTGTATGCCTTTCCTCCCTTCCTGCTAATCACCGGGTACTGGAGAAACTTTGACAGGAGCGCATCTGCACTTTGACGCGGGTGGCGCCCAATGGGCCAAGCAGGGTCTGGTTTCCACTACTGTTGGAAATGTTAGTCGAAACACCAGGGTGCTTCTGGATCTGCTCTCCCAACCGGATGATGCATTGCCTTTGAGCCCAGCAACCACTTACACGCATCGAGGCTCTCAGTTGACTCACTTTTCTGAGTGGGCTGCCAATGTCCTGGCCAGGGCGAACAGGGATCCCACCAACACAGACTACGTCTCGAAATGACGTGCGTACACTGATTGGTGTAGTGGAAGGGAGATTCATGCCATCCCTTTGTTGGCCAGACAGCTGACTTTTCATCCATCGTTTGAACGAAATGGACTTGTCCTTTCAGCGATTGTTGGCTATAGGTCAACCATTGAGATTCTCTGGGGACGAGGCTAGCCGGTTGTCCTACCATTGTTTACTGTTTAATCAGAGGCCTAGACCCCGAATGAGGGAACCAACCAATTGGAACTTATCGGTTGTGTTGGCCGCTCTAAGCAGCCCTTTGAGCCTCTACGATCAGCACAACTCACAAACTTTTGACGTGGAAAACAGTCTTCCTACTCACCCTTGCCTCAGGTAGGCGTCGGGCTGAACTAGGGGCGTCCTTCTGAGACAGGTGTGTTGCCCTTATGGACAATCAAGTCGTGATAAAGACACGAATCGGGTTTCTCGCCAGGAAGCAAATCCCAGGACATGATTCACAACTGGAGACTGGAGAGCTTCTTGACTTCGCCCCTGGCTCAGATTTGCTTCTTTTGAAAGTTCACTGACCCAAGCTTGCTTCATTTGAAAGCCACACTTGCGCGTCCAATGGCCTAATTTACTCACTCATCCGTTGCCTTACAATGTGTATAAAAAAAAAAGTTTTTTTTAGCTGATACTGAGAATCGTCTAGATAAAACAACACGATGCAAGACGCAAATTCAAACATTGATTCAAGCACGCTTAAAATATGTGCTGGGTTTATTTTAAAGCAGGGCTCAAGTTTAAAATAATACTGGTACAATGTGTTCAGTATAGTACGCATCTTTCAAATTTTTTACGGATCTTGAATTAAACTTTCCCGGCTTTGGCAACACAAACGCGACATACAAAATCACCGGAATCCGTCGAGATACAATTGTAAGCCTCCGTTCTGTTTTTATAGAACACACTAAAGATAATTTGAATACAAACAATAGAAAAAACTGCACGACAATTAACGCTGAATATGCTAACGCCCTGGCACGTTACCCACTCGTTAGCGTGCATTACAGCTGCGTTAACGCAAAGCTAACATCACGTTGACTTGCGTTAACGCCATGCTAACATTTTGGTAAGCGAGTTTTGAGCTGTACTGTATGTCTGAAACAGAAACAAATTGGTGACTATGGATAGTACCGGTGAGAAGAGTTTAATTTTTTCAGTACTCACCACCTTTGTAAGAAGGACAACAGTCTTCTCAGACATTTCTCTAGAGCGACATTCTTGTGGAAATGTAGATCCTATAGAAGTCAAAGTACAAAGTCCAGTGCATAAAAATCCTAACATTAGAACACTTTTTTAACCTTTTTCTGGTCAGGGAGTTTCAGGCTATCAGGTTAAGTCGGTGAAAAACGGTCATGATTCAATGCACTCCAGTAGCCAGCATCTGTGCATGCTATTCTGCCAGACATTTTTGCAAAAATAGGCCATAGTTAACAGACTGTATCAACCTCAGTTTTCACATTTTTTGCAATCTGTTTGCATACACACTTCATTACCACCATGGACAACAATTTCTCATATAAAAAAAATCACCGTTTTATTTCAATACACATTTTTTACTGTCGTTAAGTAACAATGTTTTGCCCTTTGTACAGTCTCAATAAACACGTGTTAAACATTGAAATAAATATTGCTTAATTGAAAACACATTACAAGCAAGTACAAGGTCACTGCATGAATGCAAATGTGCAGTAAGAAGAAAAAAAAAACGCGCAAGTATGGGGATATTTGGGACATGTACGAGGGAAAACGTGTTAGACGTACTCAACCTGTGTACAATACAAATTGCAACTTATATTCAACGACTTGAACTACATGTGTAACATATTACAACGTACTTTCCGTGACTTGACTGATGTTATATTCAAGCTCTAACGTATATTAACCGACTTGACCGTACGAATAAGACCACACTTACAACGTATATTTGACAACTCAAACTGAAACTAAAACGAACGAGAACGTAACTGCAACGACTTTATCGGAGTTACCTTCACACGGCAATGTATATTCACCGACATGACCCGATTAACTAACTAAATATTTCAACGTATATTAAACAACTTGAAATAAAACGAACTAGCGAGAATGTAACTTCAGGGACTTGGTGTGTATATATACTCGCACAGAAACGTATTTCCACCGACTAGACCCGATGAACTATCCTGACATTAAAACATATAAATACCGAGTGAGCATGAAACAAAATTAACGATAACGTATTTTCACTAACTCAAACTATTGTACAGTCCGTGACGCTGTAATAAGTCCCAAATTTATTTGTTGTACGCCTTTCTTAGTCGTCCACCCCGGCGGGCTTCTTCCATGCGTCTGCCTGATGTCGAGGGCTGCTCTTCTGTACTTCGTGTTTGTGTTCCCACGGTGCGTTTTCCCCTCAGAGCCATGATGTGATGAAAAGCAGCGAAACATTCACCCGTGAACTTTACAAATTGGGCATCCTTTTGATGTTAGTGATAATCGACCACTCGCTGTTTTTCTCTCATCTTTGCTACACTGCTTACACGATTTTTGATGCCTGGGTAGTCTGCATATTTCGTGTGAGTCCATGTTTCACTACGAATAAATGACGTGTTACTTGGAAGGGAGCCAACTTCTTTTATGGATTTTTGAAAGTGTCCACCAATCAGTTGTTTTCCTGTGCGGATATTAAAGAATTTGTGCGTTACTTTTAGTCGTGCGATTTAATGCCTTGAAACATTCATGAGCATTGACCAACTCAACATCTATGAGGTAACAGGCCATGTAGATCCACCAACGATTGTTTTTTCTGCCTGTGTGATAGTATTTTCACCTTTGGTTAGAACGATCCACACCATCCATGTGATGTCTGTAACATTGTAACAATACAGGCACGTGTCTCTGGTCATAAACTGCTTATGCCGACGTAGCCAGTGGGGGATAGACTGTATTTAAAATCAATATTTGTGCGCTGTCATCCTGGTATGCAGTAATATTGATAGTGCTGTCCGGTCTAGTTGCTGCTTTCATTTCAACAATTTTCAATTTCAGCTTCTTGCTTTTCCCCTCAGGAATTAATTGCGGCGGCATGGTTTTCCGATTTCGTCTGCTAAAACTACCGACCATGTACACTTTCTTGTCTTGTAATTCAAGGACTGTGTTAACTGACGTAAAAAGCGAATCACAAAAAAGAATATGTGTTTTTTCTGTGAAGGGCTGTAGCAACCAATGTGTTGTCTTCTTGATTGTCCCAGTTTCTTTCCTTCTCCGGTCATTTGTAGTTTTATATTTCACCCCCAAATATTGTTCAAAGTTTGCAATGTAAGATGTTGTCGAGTCGCACACCTGCCATATTTTGAAGCCATCACGATTGGGTTTGTGAGGCAATATCTGCTTAAACTTGGACCGTTCCTTGAATCTAACCATACCCTCATCAATCAAAATTTCCTGGCCCATCTGGTAGTATCGCCGTCAATTTTCGAGTACGGGTTTCAGTACGGGTTGATTTTATACAACGGGTCGGCCTCTGATCGTTGACGACGACATTCAATGTCAGGATCCCGCCGTGGGTCATTTACTGGATCTGCTAAATGAAAATAACGCATTGGCATTTGAAATCTGGCCCGAGTCATTACAGATGCAATTCCCATATTCTGCAGAAAGACATCACTCGACCAATAATCGTCGATTGCTGATTTGTGATCAACAACCGTACATGTCATCACACCAAAGAATGCTTGCATTGCACTTAAATTTGTATTACGCCAGCAGGCATTTAATTTGTTTGCAATGTATTTTTGATGATATTTGGCGTATTTATTAGTCTCAATGGAAGCCAGTTCTATCAGGATAAATTTGTAGAAATATTCCACCTCACGAGCATATGAACGCAGTTCGAAAGTTGGTCCAGGTTCATGTTCAAAAACTGGAATACTAAATATATCGCCGTCTTCCTCCGTGGCCATTCTCCAGTGGCGGAGGCAACATAATCGAATGTAGCACCAATTTCTGTGTCGGATTCAATTTCAATGACGCTATCGCTATCGAGTACATGTGGGTAACGTTGCTATAAAAATTCGTCATTCTCAGCACAATCTTCAACGATTTCTGAATCCGCATCGTCGTCATTTGCAACTATGATGTCATCTGGTATTTTGTGTCGTAGTTCACCTGTTTTTTCGTCCAATACAGGTTCATCATCACGCATGTCCATTGTCGATGCATGTGCATACACAACACGTTTTTTAATAGTTTGTTTTTCGGGGAAACTCGCAAATGTTGATTGTTCTGTATCACATGCATTTTCTTGTACCATTTCTTTGGTGTTAACATCAACGTTTTGTTGCATACTCGCTGGGTCGATATGTTCAGGCCCCTGCTTTTCTGTGTTGGCAGTTGTGACGGATGTTGACGGTTCCGAATTGCAAACATTGTCTTGCAAAAATTGTATCACATCTTCAACGGCACATTGTATTTCATCGTGACCAACTCCCATTTCTTAGGCATTTGCTACGTCGGCAACTAGCGATTCAACCACTTTATGGTTCGTCTTCGATTCACGTTTGCCTCCCACAGTCCTTCGAACGGCTTTCTTCTGTAATCCCATGTTCATTGACAGAGGAGACAGTCTCCGACTTGCGTTTGTTCTTTTTCTTTTTACGCCTTTTCTTGAGTGGACTATTATCACTGGTGTCCATGGTACGTTCAGCTGGTAACTCACTGACGTCATATGTTTCCTTTGCTTTGGATTTCTTTCTTTTCCAACACTTTGCTGGTGAAAAATCTGTCATGTCAATATCAAACTTATCACTCCCCATGCCACTGCACGATTGACACGTTTTCTTCAGTTTCCTTCTTGCCTTCATAAAACACTTCCTATCTGTATAGGACGGCATATTAACGTATGTGTCGGAAAGAAGGCACACTGCGAGTCTGGGCTTTATCTCACTTTCTTCGGCCATACTTATACTGAACAACCAGATGTCCACAAGACTGCACCTCCCCACAATTTGAATATTTATTGTTATGTAAATAAATATGTTATTTTTTCGAACACGAATTGGTTACAATTTGCATACACATAGAATTGCATATGCTAGCTCAGATGGTGAAATCACGTGAACTTTAATATTTCCCACCAGCTGTCCCGGTCATTTTACAATGGTGATTGCTGACATTCCAAGCTCAGCCGTTGGAATCCGTCATGCTATTCATTCTAAGTGCCAGGACTATTTGCCAAGCTGGTCAAAATACGTTACTACAGTTATAATCGTGAATCGTATCGTTCAAATACGGTTGTAATGCTGCAGTTTGCAATGTGGTCAATGAGTATTTTTTACGCCGTCGCAAATGTCACGTTGTGACGGTAAAATAGTGAAATGAGCAGACAAGTGTATAGAATCACATTCTTTATTACTCAGTCAGTTTATTTGACTTGGCAGAATCGACAACAAATTCTCTCCCTCCATAATTTCGCAAGTGTAAATTATCAGGTTCCGTACAACGTATTATAAACGCTTGACCGTCTGAGCAACCTAAATAGCAGGCCGTTTTTCAACGACTTAACCAGTTAGCTAGCTGTAGTGGTAAATTCTAGCATACCCATATTGACGGCGGTTTTTCACTGACTTGACCGGAAAAGACATAAACAGCAGAAAAGTGTTTGCTTGGTGAAATTACATGTAAGTATATAATATTTCCCATTTAGATTATATACAACAATAGTAGGGAATGGGTGCTTAGTGGAGTTGGAAAGGCATGGTAGCATGACAGTTAGAATGATATAATACTTACTACATATAAGCATTTCACGAAGCCTCACAAATGTCATTCTAAGGAACGTCTGAAATAAACACATTAATTATTTATTTATAAGTGAACTTTCAACCCAGATGCCTGTCTTTAAGATGCATTAACAAATTTATAATAGTAAAAGTTTGTGGCACAAAGTAAAAGTTTTAAATTAAATCAGATGAGTGGTTGCCTAATTTATGCAAATGATGTCATTAATATGCCCATGCTACCATAAAGTAAACAGATCTGTAGATTATTCAAACATACATATGTACCAAAATTCATTTAAAATTTGATACAGAAAATATGTGCATGTGATTGAACCAAATAACACCAATGTACCAAATTTCATCACAATTTGAAGACTGGTTATTGAGAAATGTATTTTTGTTACCCCACAGTTGTGTACTAGTACCCTTATTTACATAGTTAATAACGCATTACCATAACATAAACTTCATTGTGTGGTTCTTTGAAGCCATGGACCAATAACTTTCGAAGAACTAAAAAAAAACAAAAAACAATATCAAATATTGGGTAATTATAATTGGAAATAGTATTGTTATAGCATACCAGCAGAGTTTGAATGGTAACAAAATCGATGAAATGTAAAGAAAGAATATTGTAATAAACAAGTCATTGCTAGTCACATAGTCGCTGTTGGAATTAGAAATGTTATTTATGCCAAAAATAAAGTAATATGGACTAAAATGAGTATATATGCCAGGTAAAGTACTAGGCACATGCAAAGAATTTGGTCCACAGGGCTCAGAAATATAACACTGGTTGACAAATGGAGACCAAATTATAAGTCCCTGTTTTGAACTTTGAACAAGGAGTAACACGCTATTGAGAATGTCACAGTCCCCCTTGCTCTTGTACATTGCAATTACCGTACTTGACCGCGATGGTGTCCTCAACTCATAAAATCGGTGGACATGCAACCCGGAAAAAGTTAGTGTTTTTTTTTAAATGGCTGCTCAAAATGAATGAATATTGTTTTTGTTATTTTGGAGAAAACAAAATCGTCCAGGCATGTCTGAAAAATGGCTCCAGACAGATGGCCAGAGTGCACTTAAAACAGAAGTCCCATATACATGTACATCCAAACATGTAATATTGTTATGATGGTGAATGAATAAAAAATTGGATGTAATATATGCCTAAGGCGTCAATGTCTGCATGAGTAACTTACCTCGTAATGCTATTAGACTCAGCTCCAGTGAAGCAATCATATCATTATCTTGTTCTGAGGCTTGTTGTAGAAAGCGATCAGTGTGCTCATTCCATAGGTGAAAGACAAATGTAAATGTATTGGCAGTTAACTGTAATAGAACATATATAACAAGCCATCCATAGCACAGTCCCCGTTAGTTATCAAATTTAAGATATATAGTTTTGTTTATAGTAATATAGCTGGATGTATAATATATATAATATATGATATATAATATGTCAGGAATATGATTTTTTAACATTAAAATGATTGACATTTGTATCTGATCGTCAAACAAGTACTTGTCCATATTGAGAGATATTGCTATGGAACAGCATTCAAAATCAGCCATTTTGAATACATGTATATATATATATATATATATATATATAACATGATGCATAATTTGAATATAATCAGTCAAAGCATTTATGAGATATTGCTCTAGAAGCCAATTCATTAAAACAAAATGGCCGCCAGTCAACCATTTTGAATCCAATCTGAAAAATAAAACGACGTGCATCAGGAACCTGTAATGTGTAATATATGTTCTAAGTTTTAACAAAATCCATCCATAAATGCAAAAATGCTTGATATTTGAATTTTTTTTTACCACAAACATAGCCACCATTTGGCCACTTTGAAAAGGATCGTCAAACCAATATATCTGTATATCTATGACATGATGTATAATGAATATTAAAAATTTGAACATAATCATTCAAAACAAGTCAGACATACGGGTTTGGAAACCCATTCATTAAAACAAAATGGCCACCAGAGAGCCATTTTGAATCTTATCTGAACAAGCCATGCATGGCACAGTCCCCGTTAGTTATCAAATTTGAGATATATAATTTTGTTTATAGTAATATAGCTGGAATATAAACATGTCAGGAATATGATCGACATTTGTATCTGATCGTCAAACAAGTACTTGTTCATGTTGAGAGATATTGCTTTGGAACAGCATTTAAATCAGCCATTTTGAATACATGACTTTGTATATATATAACATGATGTATAATGAATATTTAAAATTTAAATACAGTCAGTCAAAACAAGTCGGAGATATGGGTCTAGAAGCCCATTCATTAAAACAAAATGGCCGCCAGACAGCCATTTTGAATCCGATCTGAAAAATATATGATGTGCATCAGGAACCTGTAATGTCTAATATATGTACCAAGTTTGAACGAAATCCATCCATAAATGCCAGAAATGCTTGATATTTCATGATTTTTTAGCACAAAAATGGCCACCATTTGACCATTTTGAATAGGATCGTCAAACCAATATATCTGTCTATCTATGACATGATGTATAATGAATATTCAAAATTTGAACATAATCAGTAAAAGCAAGATATGGCACGAGAACCACATTCATAAAACAAAATGGCCACCAGTCGGCCATTTTTAATTTTATCTGAAAAAATAAATTATTTGCATCAAGGTCCCATAATGTCTAATGTATATACCAAGTTTGAACAAAATCCATCTGTAAACAGCCGAGAAATGCTTGATTTTTATGATTTTTTAGCAGAAAAATGACCGCCATTCAGCCATCTTGAATCAGATTGTAAAACAAAACAATGTGCATCAAGGTCCTATAATGTCCAACGTATATGCGAGGTTTGAACAAAATCCATTTGTAAACAGCCGGGAAATGCTTGATTTTGATGATTTTTAGCACAAAAATGGCTGCCATTCAGCCATCTTGAATCAGATCGTGAAACAAATTGACGTACATATGTATAATATCCTGTATGATGTATGTGTGAAGTTTGATTGTGATTGGTCCAGGTATTTCTAAGATACAGGTTCGGACGCACGCACGCATGCACAGACGCACGCACGGAGGTCAAAACATAAGTCCCCGTTTTCTGACTGCGTCCGAACGGGGACTAATAATTGCTGGTATTTCATATAAAACTGTGAAACTTTTCTTGTACAAGTACAACCAAGATAAGGACCTCCTGTTATGAATGTAAATGTATTTACATTTAATATGTTTATCATGCCCAGTGATACATACATGTATACAGCAGTGATTTCCTAGCTAATGTCACATTTCATTTATAATTTTTTATGGCATTATGTTAAAAGTGAATGGTTCAAAACAACTGCATTATTTAAGTAGAAATCAGGTATTCAGAACAAAGCAAACTATTTCAGCTCAATATATAATGGTACCATTAAAATCCTATTATAAACCGCGGTTTATATTACAATGTATCAAATAAAAAATTGGGATCAACAGCTCAGGTTCGGTTTATTTTAGGTGCATATTACAATCACTAAATGGGCGTGGTCATTTTTTTCCCACATCACTTGCACAAAACAAACAATACACCGTACAATCTTTTGAATATAAGCTAACTCCAATTTAGATGTCAGGGAAGAGTGATAAGCGTCACGTCACAAAAAACCTGTTGACATGAACAAAAAATACTCTGTATATTTAATGTAATATGCATTTATTTTTTTAATTTTCTTCATAACGGAAAGTATATTCTGACAGGGGTTTCAAATAAAAACAAACATTAACGCATTGCTTAGTAGAAAATGATCATGGTACGGCACTAAAAAGGTACGGTACCTTGGGTACGGTAACGCAATCCGGCCATGCTTCGGCTCACAAGTGAATAACTTACTTGTTTTCAAACTGTTGAAATTGTTGATTACCGTAAAATCTGTATTAGAAGCCGCATCCCTAATAGAAGTCGCACCCATTCTTTTTGAAAAATTGAGAACCAAAAAATCATCATTTCTCATATGTGTAGATGCTCTAATAGAAGCCGCATCCCCTCTATTGCATTGTACCATTTTAATAGAAGCCGCGGTTTCTAATACAGATTTTACAGTATTACTCAGTAGTGATTATAATAACGCACAAAAAATAAACTCGTTGAATTGTTAACAAATGCAAGTAAAATTCAACTTAGTTTCACTGTAAGCGAATTATTTTCCGCTATGTAGTTTGAATGCACACGAGACATTACTTGACCGGGTAGGTCAAGTCGCTAATTAACCAATCAAAATGCTGGATGGTGCCCACGTGTTCAAATTACCTTAGTTCATGTTAATGACAGGTCACTGACTTCATGGTGAACGAAACCCAGAAGCGATTTACCTATAATGTAGTGCGATCTTTTGGCTTTGATTTCCATGGGAAAACGACATGACTTTTTTTTTAAATTATTAAATCAAGAAATTAGTTGTTTTTGAAAGATAAACTGAGCATTGAAAAAGAATTTAACAGTTTTTCAGTGAGAACAGCTCATTGTCGAAAACTTGCGACACACGGACGTATTTATAAGAAGTATTGACAAAGTTGTCACAAGACAAAAGCAGTTTCACTGCGTGTTTGACATCCTAACACTACTGAACAATAAAGAGGTGTGAATATTTTTAGGCACGTTGTCGAAACAAATGAATAGGATTAGGAACAATGTACCAGCTGGTTGAAACAAAGTCGGTCACGGTCTTGTTGAATTGGGGGTGCGGTTACCTTTAAAGTCCTATTATAAACCGCGGTTCATATTACAATGTATCAATTTAAAAATTGGGATCAAAAGCTCAAGTTCGGGGTGCGGTTTCTATTACGTACATATTGCAATCACTAAATGGGCATGGTCATTTTTTTTCCACAACACATGCACAAAACAAACAATACACCGTACAATCTCTTGAATAGGCGTCGGGGAAGAGTGAAAAGCCTTATTTTGGTTCTAAAATAGGCGTTACGAAATGTTGAAAAATTACAGTCGATAAAAAAAAATTCCACATGATACAAAAAATACTCAGTATTTTTAATGTAATATGCATGTATTTTTTTAATTTTCTTGGTTACGAAAAGTATATTCAAACAGAAGTTTCAAATAAAAACACGAATGCACTGCTTAGTAGCAAATGATCACAGAACGGTAGCTCGATCCGGCCATGCTGCGGGTCACAAGTGAATAACTTACTTGTTTTCGAAGTGTTGATATTGGTGATTATTATTTAGTAGTGATTACAATAACGCACGAAAAATAAATTCGTTGAATTGTTATAAAATGCAAGTAAAATTCAACTTAGTTTCCCCGTAAGCGAATGATTTCAGTCACATGTAAACAGCCGATATGATATCCGCCATGTTTTTGAATGCTCACGTGACGTATTATTGACCGGATAGGTCAAGTCGCTAATTAACCAATCAAAATACTGGATGGTGCCCACGTGTCTAAATTACATAGCTCATTTAAATATGTTAATGACAGTTCAGCGACCTCATAGTGAACGCAACACGGAAGAGATTTACCGATAATGTAGTGCGATCTTTTGCCTTTGATTTCCATGGGAAAATGGCATGATTTTTTTTTTTTAAATCAAGAAATTATTTGTTTTCGAAAGATAAATTATTCTTCAATGCTCAGTTTAACACTTTTACAATGATAAAAGCTCATTGTCTAAAACTTACGAAACACAGACGTATTCAGAAAGAGTATTGACAGAGGTCGCCGCCAGAACAAAAGCAGTTTCATTGCCTGTCTGACATCTTATCACCGCTGAACAATAAATAGGTGTGAATATTTTTAGGCATGTTGTCGAAACAAATGAATAGGATTAGGAACAGTGCCGTTTTGGAACAGCTGGTTGAAACAATGAAGTCAGTCACGGTCTTGTTGAATTGGGGGTGCGGTTAGTAATAGGTACTTTTCAAGTTTTCAATTTTTGTTAAGAACTCTTTAACCCCGAAGCCGGAATTGGGGGTGCGGTTACTATTACGTATGCGGTTTATATTAGGACTTTAACGGTAGTACCGTACTCGACCACGTTAGCACCCATGCCCGGGAAAGCGCCCACCCCCACTTTTGCGCAATTTTTATATTTGGGGTCACATTCGGCAAAGCGCCCACCCCTTCAAAATGCAACTAATTTAAAACTTGGTCTTGCGTAACGAATCTTGGTAATCGTTTTTTATATGATACAGCATGGATATCGACCGTTGTGAACATGTTGTGAATGCGTAGAACACGGTAACCGTGCATAAACTACGCTTCGACAATGACCTGTTAATACAAGTAAAATGCGGTAAATATTTCATGCCATATACAGTTTACCTCTCAAAAATGGCTAGTTACTAGTTTTTTGGAAAAGCTATGTCGTTTATTCGCTGAAATCAATTCCAACAGATTATACTTCAACATCGATAATTCACTTCCGCATTGCGTTACCGGAAAGTCTTCGGGAATTTCCGAAGAATTGCGTCAGTACAACACAGCATTGTGATTGGTTAATAACCAACTTGACCCATTAGGTCAAAGGACGCCGCTGCAGGTAAAATCTGCAAATGCATCATGGCAGAAAGTGATTTTCATCGAGAGTTTGCGTACGATCCAACACCTTCGTCAGTGGAGATAATATGACAATTTTGACTTCGACTGTGTTCCAACAGACTCAAATGTTTTTAATTTCGTAAATTCTGGCGGTACGTAATTAATATTGTAATAAAACGTGCATATTTTTTGTGATCATTTCTGTTTCTTCATTGTGAAAATCAATGACGACTCAACTAATTTCGTAATTTGATTTCCCTCAAAGACGTAATCTGTCACTTGATGAATCAAATTTTTAATTTGCACTATTTTTCGAGGGGGGTGCTCGGGTAAGCGCCCACCCCTAAAAAATCATGATTTTCTGAGTTGAGGCCCCTGGGCGCTAACGCGGTCGAGTACGGTAATAGGTACTTTTCATGTTTTCAATTTTTGTTGAGAACTCTTCAACACTGAAGCCGAAATCAGGGTTGCGGTTACTATTAGGTATGCGGTTTATAATAGGATTTTAACGGTAGTAATTGTTTAAAAGTGTACTCACTTCCTGGAATAGCTTACGATCAGCAGAAAGTCGCTTTGAAGCCAGCGTCTTTGTAACATGATGTAAAGTTAACAAAGCCCTCTGTTGCCATAACAACTCTGGCTGTTTAACAGCTTCAAGGAGTGACGGTATAAGCTCTGGCCAGTTTCTAGGACAATCTAAGCGTGCTATCTTAGCAATAAGTACGGCAAGCTGTGTTGCAAGTTGACTGATTGGTTCATTGAAGTTTGCAATCAACTGTTTCTTTAAATTTACTTTTTCCTCTTCTGCAATAGCACTGAAATTAACAGTCAACACAAATCAGTAAGTTCCAGTTTTGACTTTTTAAAATGATATACATGTACTACATTGTACCAAGTCACTATGAATCTTAAACCACAGTTACAGTGCATACATGGAAAGGTTTAATACTAGATTTAAGTATGCAAATTGCACTTCATTGTCATGCATCAACTGCATGTGTTCCGTGAATCAAGAATTTTCACAATTATTTTGTCTGTCGTACACAATCATGAATACATATAGAAAATAGATTTTGCTGTTAGTCTATTAGTTGGGCAAGACTTTATGTCCCATCTAAAAATTGATAAAAATCTTTGTTTTAACAGCCATGCAGGTCTTGAAATTAACTGTCAATCATAGTTTTATCAACAAATAAATGAATACAAGTTGCAGAAAATGTAATGTACCTAAGTTTGGATAAAACTGGGCCATTGAGGATGTTTGGGTTTTAGGTCACAATGCATTATACAGTGGACAAAGTAAACAAGTTTAAAAATTCACTGCAGACATACACCTTTACTGGTGTAAACCTGAAACGGAAAAGGTTCAAGGCATGGTTCACTTAATGTTAAAGTCGGGAAATATCTCAAATAATTATTAAGAGAACATCAATGTTATCAAACATAACAAAATTATAAATCTATTATAAAATATTGCCTTATTTTTTTAAACATTTTTTACATGTAGTCTTGTGTAACTTTTCACTGAAAGATTGCACATAAAATAAAGCAGCAATTTAAACATTACATAAAATGAAAATAACTTAAAAAAATCTAAACGAAACAAAGTGCACCAACAGAAAGTATGCAAATCTGCCAAAAAATACAACATCCAAGCCCAAGATGGATATTCATAACACTATTGATAGAGGAACTCTTGTCTTCATCACAAACTATATAATACAATTTTTTTGTTAGAATAATTTAGACGCAATCAGAAATTCAAAGACGTGAATTCATGCATTGTTTCACTCATGGTAGCCGATTAGCCAATGGCAATGTATGAAAGTACATTATTATTACTTACTGTGGAGCTGTTTTTCTCCAATACCTATCAACACCATTCTTACAGTAAAGCACAGCAAGCCATCTTACATTAACATCAATAGAATGGTTGTTAAATATTGTCTGCCAAAAATGAGAAAATGACAACTTTCAACGAATGATTTTCTGTTGTGTGAATAACATGCCAGCTAATTATATGTAGTTGCAAATCTGTACTGTAAAATTCTTTATTTTAATTTTGATGATTTTCAGTACAAAATGGCTGCCATTCGGCCATCTTGAATCACATCGTGAAACAAATTGATGTGCATATGTATAATGTAATGTATTATGTATGTGTGAAGTTTGATTGTGATTGGTCCAGGCATTTCTAAGATACAGGTCCGGACGCACACAGAGATCAAAACATAAGTCAAAACATAAGACTAATAAAGAGACAAGAAAAATGGGGTCGCAGCAAACAACTTTGCTGCAATGGCACACAATGCTTTTGTTTACAGTCTGACAATCATCTTTGACCTTTAAGCATCTGCTTTACTGATTGGCTAAGAATGACATCACTACTACTAGTGTTTCATCATAGAGGTCAAGTCAGCAATGCTTTCTTATCAGACTAGGCGCTCATCAATCATGGCGAAAGTTAACATTTAGCAAGTTCCAGAGGTTGGAATGTCTCACAATATGGATAACGCGGTGAGCTTGAAATAAAAAGCATTTGTACTTCTCCAACGACAGAAGATTTAATTTTCATGACAGAAATGAAAAAGCTGTGATGAAAGATGGTGAAAAAGTTGGCAGTCTTCGGCGTGACATTGCAAAAATGCACGCCTCAGTTATGGATTCACAAGCAGCTACCAAATATTTTTTAAAGCCAAAACAATGTGATTTCAACCAATCTCCCAGGTACGAGTTGCTACAATATTGCAACATTGGTTTCATTGTCGATTATGCTAAAGCCGAACAAGTGCGACACTTGCTTCCCGGCTCTCCATATACTGTAAGATTTGCTTGTATCGTTTTGAAGAAAGCATAAGCGGTCGACCTTTTCAGGGACACGACATATTTCAAAAAGAGAACTACCATTTCTGCTTTAATATACATTTTTGTAGACTTGATGACTAATATGATTCAGATAAAAAATCTTGAAAATTAAATATAAATTACATCAACAACGATGAACACGCTGCTGCTTCGAATGCTGAAAGCGAAATTACCTATTTTGCTGTCACAGCTTTTTTGCGTTTTACGCAATTGACAATTATTTTTCAAGAATTTTTATCAGAATCACAACAAACTGCAAAGAAATCAACTCTTAATACAATGAAACATAATAGGTTTTTGTTATTTTTTTATTACAAGTGTAGAAAAAGACACCCTCGGCGTATGCCAGGACATGACCTCAATTCCTATATTGTATCAAAAGTGGGGGGTGGGCATTTGCCCCGGCATGGGCTCTTACCCAGATAAATACGGTTCATGTACAAAATTTAAAATAGTACATGCCCCCAATCAAATCAACATCAACGGTGATGATGATATGACAGAACACGTCAGACATTCCCCACCATCTTTATGAAAGGCAGAATACTTACAAGCAAGATTGAGTAAAAACCAGGCTGAGTCTCCCATTGTTTTAGTTGCTGTTCAGCAGGTTTCAGGGTTGAGGCATCTTGACTGGCCGCTCTACCCAAAGTCTGTAAAACTAATAGACCTGCAGTCTCTACTTCCATCTTATATTTTCTATCATAGGTTGACACCCAGCAGATAAATAGAACTGAAAAGAAAATACTAATAATGTCATACATGACATGAAAACACTAAAAGTGTCATGTACATGTAACAAGTCATTGAAAATGACACAGTCCCCGTTAAGTTCTCTTTGTGCTTGTCATATTAAAGCAGAGGGGTTGTCGCGAGCGTGTCCTTGAAACTTGAGTTCCAAGTGGCGTATACAACAGATTGTTTATTTACATCAAAACACTTGTTTCGTGTCATAGTAATATAGCCAAAATGAAACACACTGATATGTATGATGTATGTGCCAAATACGAATGAAAATGGTACATAAATTGTGGAAATATAGTAGTAAGGCCAAAAAGTCAGATGGCTGTCAATCAGCCATCCTTGACCAGATTTTGAAACAAATTGTCATGGACATGCATCCTAACATGTATAAAGTACATGTATGTGCCAAATTTGAATGAAAACTGACAGAGCACGTCCAAGATACCGCATAAAATAACAAAAACAAGATGCCTGCCAGTCGACCATCTTTGATCCAATTGCGAAATAAATCGTCATGGACATGTATCCTAACATGTATAATCTATGTACCAAGTTTGAATGACAACTGACAAAGCATGTCCAAAATACAACATTTTCAAAAAACAAGATGGCTGCCAGTCGGCCATTTTAAATCGAATCGCTAAACCACTGCATGTGCATATGTCCCACATAAAGTACTAGGCACATGCAAAGAATGAACGGAATCGGTCCAAGGGATTCTGAGATATGACTCCGGATGGACGGATGGACGCACGGACGCACAGACGGACGGACGGACGGAGACCGAATTATAAGTCCCCGTTTTCGGACTTCGTCCGAACGGGGACTAATAAGAAACACTAATAATGTCATACATATTCAATTAAGTTAAATTTATATTCATTGTTATTGAATATCAACATCACATCTGTCTCAGTAATAACTATTAGTTGCGTTCACGCACAGCTCCTTAGCACGGGCTAAGAGGTCAAATTCCTTAGCCCGTGCTAAGCAAACGTGCGTTAACGCTTAGCACGGGCTAAGGAATGCTAAGTACGTGTTAAATCTGATCCGAATTTAAGACGACGTCTAGACCCTTAGCACGGGCTAACGAAGTGTGCGTGAACGTTTAGCCCAGGGCTAAGCGCCATCTGCAGCGACCTTTGGGTGTGAATATTATGCATGTGATCAAATATACATGTATCCAACTTTCTCATTCCCAAAATGATAACCGAGCTAAATAAATTTGGTTCGCTGTCTACGACATGCATTAATAAAACTCTGTATTCTGTTACGCCGTTGTATACTGTTTCTGTGCATCCAAATAAGTTGGGTCCATCTTTTATCGCGTTCCTGTGCACGTCGCTTCAAAATTTTGAACGAAACATGTCAGCAGCAGAAATAGAACCTCGCGCGTGTCATCCATTTTTCGTCCGTAAATAGCGGCTTGCCAAAGGTCACCGACTGATGGCGTCCCTTAGCCCGTGCTAACGACTGGCCCTCCCTGTGTGATTGGACGCAATTGAGTCTAGCCGAATTGCAAATATGCTAGATAAGCCTAAATCTTAGACCGTACTTTGTGTAACGTGAACACAACTATTACCATATGGATAAGGGCATCTTATCACTAATTTAGCTTCAAGTTAAAACATAGTTAAACTACGCATGGCTTGCGCTGTATATTTTGAGAATAGTTTCATAAATTTATCTGACTTATCTAATATTCCAAACAAATAAATTTGTCACAACTAGAGTATATATTACTGCTCGAATATGGGCATTTGTGCCTGAGCACAGGTGATCATTTGCCCGATGTTAAGAGGGTGAATGATACACTTGCGCATGCAATCGGGTTAATCGATAAGTTTGGCACTGCGGATGGATATGTTTACGTATCCTGTTAACTGGCACCCTTGACAAACTGCAAACGATAAACTATGGCTGCAGCAAACAAAATGAATATTATGCAGTGGTTGCAATTGATAGGACAGAGCCAACTTGATGAAATTCTTGGACCAGCACCAGTAAATGAAGTACCAGCGAAGTGAACAGTTTTATAAAAGCACACCAGAAGTACCGTTAAACCACCAAACAAAATGCAGCGGGTCTCAGTGATTGGCATGTTGTCTTTAAAACTGAACCGATCAAAACGTAAATTAATTTGCTCACCTTGGAAATGATTGTTTTTACTACTGCGGATCAAGAGACTTTTACGGTACACTGGATATAAATTTTAAAAATTGTCATTACTATCCTTAAAATTCAGTTTCTGGTACAATGCGATGGGATCCATGTCATGCATCATTGCAAAGATCATTAAACAAGCTTCTTTTGGACTAAAAAACAGTACTAGCAAGATTTCGAAACAGTACAATATTGCCAATTCAAAAATACAACGAACAAGCCATGCATGGCACAGTCTCCAGTATCGTAAAAATCATATTTGAGGCCGCAGCTTTAATAAAAGCCGCACCCCTAACTTGAGACATTGTTTCATGTTGAAATTGACAAGTTTTGATCCCAGGGAAAAGTCTGCAATATAAGCCCAGGGATCTCGCCATGCTGGTCGGCGGTGGTCGGCCCCGACCGGCACTTAAAATTAGCGACTACCACTGAAATGCTTCCGACCAGGACTATTGTCCGATTGTTATTATAATTATGTACCGACTGACACGCATCCTGTCAGTCGTGGATTATAATTTGTAAACAATAGACCTAGTCGCACGATACGTAGTGGCTAGTCAATTTTGTGAAATTAGCACCTCTTTGTTTGTAAGTAAATACTTTCTGCGATAGTGTCTCCGACTGTGTCAGTCTTTAGATTGAAAGGTAAAATTCTTTCAAAATCAATTTCACCCCAATATAACATGGTCAAAGCAGAGTTCACGACAGTTTACGCTGTTATCATCGCGACTAATCACCTCTTTCTATCACCATCGTGCAGTTTTCAACTGAAATCGATGTCAGCACGTCGTGCGACATCGCTTTACTTCAGCAATGTAACATTTACGATCACTACCATTCGGAAAACTTCGGATTCTACCGGCATTACTATGCGACATTCTGATTGGTTAATGGAATTATTGACCCATCGGGTCAAAGGACACGTGCCGATCAACTAATAAGTCACAAACATCATGGCGGGCTGTGTTTTTTACCGAAGCGATCGAGTGATCAAAAATATCCACTCCCGATAAAATTAAGTCAAATTTTACATTTATTTCTTATCAAAAAAACGAAGTAACATTTTTTGCTTGGCATCATGACTGAGTAAGAGGAATTATTGGTATAATCGGTGTATAAAATCGCGAAGTAAGTTGTGTCACGTCGTAACGTTGAAAGTTCGGAAGTTTTATTTGTTCGTTCATTACTGTAAATATATACGTTTTAGAAATTGATGATACGAATAATAAATTACAACACTACTCCAAATAATTACGTGGTCGATTTTTTGAAGGAGAATGTATTTAGAGTAAATAAGATCGTGAAAATATTCCTCGCTAAAACGTTTCAAATGCGTTTTATTTAACTTTTACAATATACATTAATATTGCAACAATAATTTATTTGTTTCTGTTTTTTAGTCTGCAGCATTTGCATTTCGAATATATTTAATTTTTAAATTCAAACTCTTCTAAATTGTGAAACATAATAAAAATATTTGCTGCGACCAAACTCATTAATATTCATTGCTAATTAATATTCATATAGCTCATTAATATTCATGACGCTTAAATTAGAGTCTAATTAAGGTTTTCCGTAGTCATTGACGCTTATTCCAGAGTACAGGTTTAATTTGTGTGACATGACTGGGTAAACTGCGTTTCGACAATGAGCTGTTATTATCTTCAAAAGTGTTAAATTCTTCTTCAATGCTCAGCTTATCTTTTGAAAACAACTAATTTCTTGACTTAAAAAAAAATCATGCCGTTTTCCCATTAAAATCAAAGCCAAACAATCGCACTACAGCAACGGTAAATCTCTACCGTGTTTCGTTTACCATGAGGTCGCTGAACTACATTAACATATTTAAATGAGCTATGGTAATTTAATCATGTTGGCACCATCCAGCGTTTCGATTGGTTAATTAGCGACTTGACCTATCAGGTCAACATAACAGTTTCAATTCACTAAAGATGTTTGAACTAACATGGCGGATATCGTATCGAGCATTTAAATGTGACCAAAATCATTCGCTTGCGGTGAAACTAAGTTGAATTTTCACAACAATTCAACAAATTTCTTTTTTGTACATTATTGTAATCACTACTGATTAATAATCAGCAATTGTAACACTTTGAAGACAAGTAAGTATTCACTTGTATGAAACGCAGCATGACCGTTACCGTGATCATTTGCTACTAAGAATGCATTCGTTTTTGTTTTGGCTTCTTTTAGAATATACTTTTCGTTATCAAAAAAATAAGAAAATAAATATATATTACATTATATAATATACTGAGTATTTTATTGTTATTATGCGAACATTTTTTTTTTGATTGACTTTTTTTATTTTAATTTCCCCGATGTCTAGATTAAACGTGGAATGTACAGTCACTCTGCCGGAAGTCGAACATGCCGCAATCGACTGTGTCAGACGGCTGTCTGCACCGTTACTAAAAGAGTGACTGGTGCTAACGAATTAGTCTATTCAAGATATTGTAGTATACAGTACCGTAATCTGCAAATGCATACAAATCTATTTGTAGATATTATTTATTGTGCAGTATGTTACACAGTGTGAAATTTTGTTTGTGTACAAGTTTGTCTGTGTGTAAAAATCCGAAAGTGCCTTAGAATCGTTGCAATCGAGTGTCGTGCATCTCATTAGCATATCATTATTCCTTCTGGCCTTTGTTTTCTGAAAAAAAATCCCACTGTTACCGAAGTGAATGCTCTAATTAAAGCCGCACCAAGACTTCACGCTTCTGAATTCGTCCATTGAAAAAACAAATTTTAATTAAAGCCGCGGCCTCAATTAGGAATTTTACGGTAGTTATCAAATTTAAAGTGCCTGTGAAATGGCTGCTATTTTCACGTCTAAAATTATCAATTGATACATAAATATTATTAATTTTTATGTTTCTAAGCATAAATTATTTTTTTTAAGTGAAAAAATGTGTTTTAAACTCAGTCTACAGCAACTTTATTTTTGTATTTTAAAACGAGGCTCCTCATTAGCTATTCATTGCCATACAGAAATTCCCCTTGTGACGTCAGAAAGTGAAGTTGCTGGGCAGCTCGCATTGCCGATACGTGTAAATAAGGCAAATTTCTTGTGCAGTTTTCTCGTCTTTGACTAAATTGTCACTTATGTACTTTTTCGTCGAGGAAGAACGGGCCATAATGAACACTTGGATATCAAATTTGTTGCATGGGGTTGAGTTAGATGCGAGATATGTCCGTTCTGGTGTGGCTGGTCGCAGTGATGTCACCGTCCCCGGCGCACGTTTGTAAACTATCGCTGAACCTCGGCACTGGACAACTTTCGAGTCGGTAAGAAGTTCTAGTTTTTTTTGTTCTAGTTGAGCTTACTACTCTTTATAAAATATCTTATCGATAATTTCAAAGAGGTATGTGTGAACTCTTTATTATGCTCGATAAACTTAGATCGCGAATTTCCTCAGAAATATTGCCTGCTTCGTTCAAACGTGCATTGGCATCCATATATTGGATTTTCGTTCATGGTCGAAGGCGTGAGTGTCTCGTGTGGCCCGAATGTCATCGGCGTTTTACTTTATCACGTTTGATTTTTTTTTTTGCACAAATGAAACTCTTATTTTTTTCCACCATCAACAATTTCTGATATGGTTGTTGGGATCGGCCGACGTCTCTGTGGGCTGCTCTACACACGTAAAATTCCCAATGTTTTGACCTGGCTTCCCCTCACACGAAGCGCGGGTGTGCATTACATCCGCAAGTTTCAAAATTTTAAACGTAAATTTGAAAAATGTTTGGTGAAATAAAATTGACATATTATTATGAAAAGAAAATGAAGAAAAAAAATTTAATTATTTTTTGAATAATCGTTTGAGAGGATTGGGTGGCAATTGCTTATACTTATGTACTAATTGTAAATGTGTTCAATATTTTTTTCATCCATAATTCAAACACATATATAACATAATAATAGTTGCCTTTATTATAGTAAAAAAAGATGCATCATAAAACGAATGAATTACGTATAAACAAATGCCAAATAAAGATTGTGACCTTATTTATTTTCTAAACCTCCACAGGTTAACGAGGGGATACTTGAAGTTCCTTGAAAAAGACTACAGTACTACCAGAGTGAGCAGTAACAGATTTATCAATATTTATGTCAGAGAATTATTTAGGACTTAAATTACCAAATCTTGGTTTTTCATAGATTCCAAAATCTGAAGATGTGTTTCCTTTTTTCATTGTCACACAGTGTCACTCAATTAAAACCATATACTATAGTAATAGTAATCCATGTACAAATTATATTTTATTCACATTATTTTCCTCACATACATGTACAGACAATCCAATGTTTACATTGTCATATTTCTTTGTTCATCACAAGTCTAAATACAATTTGTGAACTGTGTAACGTAGCCTGTTTTTTATTAGCATAATTGTTGCAGCATCTGGAAATGTATTTACACTGTTATGTGAATCTTGTAGTGTGGCAATGAACTGCCGAGACTTTGTCAGGGTGGGCATACTGGCTGTTGAGTGGCAGGGGTGCATCATCAAGTGTATGTAATACACAATCTCCTCCAACATACAAGTCTAGTGTATTGAAGAGCTCTTCTACGTAATCTGTAAATTATAATAAGAGCATTTTGATTCAACAATAGTAGATAGAAAACCATAAAGAATCATATCACACATGCTCTATTGAAGTACATTTCCAGTAGAAGCATCAAAATTAAAATAAAAAGAAAACATATTTTGACATTCTAGACGTTAAACTATAGTGATCAATAAAATAGGGAAATAACTAAAAAAACGACAAATCACAGTTACTAAATAAATGACCGCCGCGTGGAAATAGATTCAGTTGAAATGGGTGAACGCGTCGGGTCACGACGAGGACAAGTGCGTGACTGGTGGCGTTTAATTGGATAACAAAAATAATTGAGAGCAACACACATACAGAAAAATTCAGAGTGGACTCGAGTTAGCGTGATTGTCATACTTATTTACTTGGTGATAACGCATTGACAGCCAAAGCCCGGATTCTTATTCCATAAATGATTTCTAGACATCTCGACCCAAGACATTTCGACCCAAGTTGAACATCTCGACCCACCACATCGACGCGACCCTGTCTCAATGTGGCGACGCGAACCTCTATCTAGTTCAACGTTGATCGACATCTTTTAATTCGAAACGTCGTGTACTATCTACTAGTATTTCCAACGCGTGTGGTCGGCGCCTTTGATTGCGTTAATTTTGTTTTTTATTCGCGAAATCTATCACTGGCAGCGTTTGTTTTGTCATGTCTCATAACTGAAAGTCCAAGCTGACTTTCAATTTTTGTTTTGGCTGTAGGTATGAAAAACGGGTCGGGATTTTTTGGGGTCGAGATGTCCAGTACCCCCATAAATTATTTCGCAGATCAAGCTAGAAGGAAAGTAACAGAGGTGTGAATTCGACATTCAGCACCAATCACCGAACAATTCAGAAACTTTTAGCCTGCGAAAATGAAAACAATTAGCAGTGTGTAAGGACTGCGTAATTTCCTGTTTGTCCGACGCGTCGTTTTCGTGTTACTATCAAAAATTATTGATACCTTTACATAACGCAAACTTAATTGTCTCTATAAAGCGATAATCAGGATGGCAAAACAAGTCAAATGATTTGAAACACTTACCCGACGTCTCTCTCTCTTCTGAAATCCGCCTCGGTGATCATGGGCTGGTTCGGAATCTATTTCTTTCAAAATTGTTGGTATTGCGCCAGGTTTAAGTTGTCGGCGCTTCTCTTTAAAACCTAGTTGTTTTTTCACGGCCGAAGACAGTTTTTCGAAAAAAGAATCTGAGGTGAAGTGGACACTACATATGACGCTGTAAGGAGAAGGTCCACCCCAACCTTTTCTCGTTGTTTTCACGGCTTTCGTTTACTGACGTCGCACCTTCGGATCGTTTGGAAAAGTGTGAATACTTACACTATGACTATACGTATTACTGCAACCGCCCACAACACAACGTTTAACCATCACAAACGTTTGTTCTGAAAACAACTTCTAAAAACTCTCTATCTCAAAAAAAAAAAAAAATTGACAAAAAAAAGAAATGCCGACCGAAAAATGTATATCGTTTAAAAGTATGTTGAATCACGCAGTGTTATATAAGTACAGCTCAGGAGTATGGCTTCCTCTCATATTTTGGCATTTGGTGGCGCACTTTCGGCGAGAGTCGGAAATCCGGAAACAGTCGACCGTTTCAGGATAGGTGGGCGTGGCTACAGCACGAGATATATCTTAAATTTACTTGGATAGGAGTAACCATTTTGACAAAAACAATCAATAACTGCCCACTTCAGTAGGACACGGATCTAAAATAGTTAACGTGAGAGTGGGCATTGCACAGGCACTTTAAGATATATAGTTTTGTTCATAGTAATATAGCTGGAATATAACCATGTCAAGAATATGATTATGATGATTGTTTAACAATAAAATGATTGACATTTGTATCTGATCGTCAAATAAGTACTTGTCCATATTGGGAGATATTTTTTAAATTCCAACATTCCTGTACTCACAAACACAGGCGCTCAGTATGTTTCTGAGATAATAAAAGAAATGTACAATAGGAGTCGAGAGATCGCCCGGCCCTGTAACCATTATACACAAGGTCGGCAAGAACTGTTGGCGTGAAAACGAAAAGTCCCAGAATCAATTGTTTTTCAAAATATTTTGTTCCGATTGACCACAAATAAAGTAAATGCCCTTTGGAATGATCGAGCGAACTCAGTTACCTTTATTCATCCAAAAAAACGTTCACTTTGGTGGAAAAACCGAACTTTCTCAAAAATCTACAGCCTGCAAGGAACGGCCATCTTGTTTTCATGAGCTCACATGCGCAGTAGAGTAACTAGTTATGCGCATGCTCACAAAACTTGTATCACTTACCAGGTAGCAGCAAACTCAGTTACATCTGACATACTTCTGTATTCAAGTAGTCTGGGAATTGATATTACAATGTGCCTGCCTATATCTAATGCAAGTTGAGAAGTCTGTGAATTGCGTCAGTTGTGATTTAAATCTGGGCGAAAGTTTTGTGAGCATGCGCATAACTGAACTAGTTACTCTACTGCTACTCTTTTCCTTCTTTTTTTACCTCCACGATACATGTACATGTATCTGCTAATGAAATTCTGAGATAATGCTGATAATACACAGACACCTAAACAGTGAGAAGAAACCCAGGTTAATATTTTCCCTTTCAGTCTGCGCCTGCACGGGGACAAATTAAATTGCGGAGCACTGCAGGGTAAGGCACAGTCACTTGGGGGCTGAAAATCAATAAATACTAATTTTCAATAAAAATCATCCGCTATACGTATATAAATAAACAAGTTATGAAACACGGCACCGAGTAAATCGACACCCTGTCGGTTTCAAATGTCGATTTCTTACCTTAAAATGCGAAACAAAAATTTTAGAGGGGATCAGGTGTTACGTTAATAACCATTGTTCATAATTGCTAACTTGGTTTTATTCAAAACTGCACAAATCCCGCGTTTTCTGATGATATCCGACGATTTCATGAACGAAAATGGCCAGCAGCCAGAATCAAGGGGGATTCGCATAGAGTTCTGGGTAAATCAAGGAAATACTCGCTGTTACGGCACGCCTGATTGGCTGAAAATGAGTATGCGCACTTGATTTACCCATAACTCTGCGCGAATCCCCCTTGATTCTGGCTGCTGGCCATTTTCGATCATGAAATTGTCGGATATCACCAAAAAACTCGCGATTTGTGCCGTTTTGAATAAAACCAAGTTAGCGATTATGAACAATGGTTATTAACCTAACACCTGACCCCCTCTGCACTTTTTGTTTCGCATTTTAAGGTAAGAAATCGACATTTGAAACCGACAGGGTGTCGATTTACTCGGTGCCGTGTTTCACAACTTGTTTATTTATATACGTATAGCGGATGATTTTTATTGAAAATTAGTATTTATTGATTTTCAGCCCCCAAGTGACTGTGGGGTAAGGGTAAGGGTAAGAGTAGGATTAGAGTTAGAGTTAGGGAAAGGGGTGCAAAAAGAAACTCTTTCTACCAAAAAGTATTTCTATTTGCTAACATTAAATCATTTTTGTGATGTCTGGTGATCTATTATCGTGCAACATCACTTATAGGTCCTAGCGACCGCGGCAAAACCAGTGACATTAACCAGAAAATTCCCTACATCGCTCAGGATTCCAACGACAAGATCCACAGTATTATTATGACACGCGCTCACAAACTAAAAAAACGCCGGACTGCGTCACTGAAGTCTTAGTCCCGGTTTAGTCTTCGTATACCATACAACCGGAGTATCGGTTTAACAAATCGATTCCAAACGAAACTCAACACATAACACTGAAAGGTGGGGGTGTGGTAGCGTCGCCTAGACAACATTAACATGATAATCTTACCTCAATGAGAAAAAGCTGAAATTCACATAACCAGCATGGAATACGCCATATTTGTTGTTAGTTTGTTCGTGTCTACACTCAAATATCCACTTATGGACTGTGAGGGCGCCCTGTTTGAGAGAAAGTATGTGTGTGATATAATCAATGAAGAGCTTACATGTAATAACTGTTCTGAGAGTGATGCATGTCTTTTTGAGTTAGAATCCGACCCAGTAGTAAAAAAGAATGTAATGTTCGTAAGTGTAACTTCATGTCACAATGATGAAGAAAATGAACTAACAGTATGGGGTCACAGTACTCGGCTCTAAGAAAAATGTGCAAAATGAAGTGAAAATAGATGATTTGTCATTTTACCGTTATTTCCTATACCAAGGATATATCTCACAATTTGGGCAGGTGACATATGATTAATAAATGACACTTAGCGTCTTACAGCGTACTTCTTCATGGCTAGACATGCCATGTGATGACGAAATGTGTTTTCGCTGTATTCTTTCTAACATGGCCTTCCACCAATCAGATCGCCGGATTCACGATTTATATTCTCTATATAAATTGAGAGAAGTTAGTTAGAACATGGCTTTGTCAGCTGATCTTGATTGACTGTACCGTGCAAAACAAAAATAAAATTGAATAAATTGTTGCCAAGCTAGAAGCCGGTTATAAAATGTAAATAGAGTTGAAAAAGTGTTCCAATATTATTTGTTTCGGTTAATCAATTTCCCCTTTTCAGTCTAAATTAGTCGGTCATATTTTCTAGACCTGTAGTATGTATTCCGCCATGAATGCTGGAAGAAGGATAAGAATAAAATAATGAGTATGTAGTATCAGTCTAAGAACGTGAACAGACGATTCGACGATTTGAAAACGCATTCAAGTTAAAGTTTATTAATTTGATGTCTTTCTGGTAATACTAAAAACAAAAATAGAGTTGTTAAGTATAACTTAAGTTATTTTAATAGGGGTTTAACCAAGTTGAGATGGTGAAATGGGACAATTAATTAGCTCAGAAAAACAAATTGAATCTACAGAAAAAGTTATAGAAAAATATATTAAAAAAATCCCTCACAACTTGGAAGAGAAATGCAAAAAATACTAATTAAATACCAATACAAACTCGCCATATCATTCCCGAAGCTTATTACGTCTACCTTTAATCTTGCAATATGGTGCAGGACAAGTTGGTCCATATCATAATACACAAACATTTGGCAAAACATGGACCATATACACACCATTGTGTCACAGAGACACTTTCCTTACTAGTAGGGAAGACACACAATGTATGAAGTGTGTATAAAAGATGCAAGTATTTAAAATCCAGATATAAAAAGTTATTTATGTTCAGGAATCTGGGATAATAAATAATATATATATATTTAAGCTGCAAGCAGAATTATGGGATACGAGCATGTTATTTTCTAGATGGTTGGTAAATGTAATCTCAATACCTCGTCGGGCGCTATGTAGCTGGTGTCGTATATTTAATTATCTATCTATATATATGGCAATTTGTTGGTCAGAGCGCCCTCTAGTATTTGTGGAGAATCATGTTTAAGTTGGAATGCTCTGATTGGATGGAAGTTCGAGCCAGGCAAGGTGTGATAGAATTGGCCAGTTATGTTGAACCACTAATTTGACAGGGAAGTGATACTTATAATGCAGCAAGCTGTTTTAATTGCTGTTGTGGTAGAGTTTTTCTATTTTCCTGTCAAATGCATTTATTGGTCCACTGAAAAATCAAAATAATGTTCCCTGTATCTTAGACTCTTATTGATCAAGACATTTTTAAAATCATGGCCCGTTGTCCCCTATAGAATAATGGTTGCATCTAATATTAAAATAAAGATGGCGGAGTATTACCCAAGACATTTGGTCATTTGCCACATGTCACAACACTCATTTCCAAGTGCCACAGCTTGAAACAAGTAGTCAAATCTGATATTGGCTGGAGCTTTTGTTTATATGGACATGGAAAATGGCAAACTAGATGGTCAGGAAGTAATAAAAATAATCACAGGTTTACTCCACTCAGCCCACTATGAAGTAAAAGGCTGTTTAAAAGGCCATTTATGATGGTTTCTTGTTTCTTATGGAAAACAATTTTAATTATAAACTTCTGTGCTCCTGTACCCAACCGTGGGGATCCATCATACTAAACAACAGGTGTCACTGTTACTAAGAAAAATGTACTTTTTTTTATATTAAAACAAGTCACTTCGCGATGAGCGTCTTTTGCGGTCAGTAATATTTACGATAATTTTTGTTCATTATTGGCGATCCGCTTCGCTAGGATTGTCCTTAAAATCAATTTTGTGTGTCTGTATGTGTGATTTCCAGTGTTTTTACGTATTAATTCTTCTGTGATTTTTTGGGCTTGGCCTATTTCCCTCAAACTTGGCAGGCAGGTCACACCATCACCATAGTTATTAGGTAAAATCTGGAAAAAAATTTGGCCCATCGTTGCCATAGTAACAGCCAAAAACTGTTTTTTGGATAGCTTCGTGCCAAATGTACCTCCTCCTACAAATTTAGGATAAAACTCCTCAGACATAGCTCTTACTACTCAGCTTGAGTGTGGGTACACCGTTTCCATGGCAACAGCCAACAAAATGATTGTTTTGAATACCTTCTCACTCTACAATTCTAGGATTAAGTAGCTCATTCTACTCAGCTTGAGTGTGCATAAATTTACTGGTTGTTTTATGTCTATTTTAATACCGAGAAACCTGACCTCAAAGTTGGGGTAACTTTTCACCAGCGGCTTTTAACTGCTCTGAGTTTTTTTTTGGCTTGACTGATTTTGTTCATACTTGACAGGCAGGTCGTACCGTCACTAATTGAAAAAAAATTCTCGCTCACCTCTGCCATGGCAACAGCCAAAAACTGATTTTTGATTACTTTCGCCTCAAATTTATTACCTCCTACCAGTCTTGTAATAGCAGTGTATATGATCATGTTTTTGTTTTTTACTTTAGCTACGTTGCACACTGGTAAGAGATCACCGGAGCCAACATTGTTACACTGTATCAACGTAATCCCAACGCAACTTTGAACTTTGAATGAACTGTAAATGCTGCCTTCAATCTAGAAAATACTATTGCAAAACGGTTGGAAATAATAAATTTAACAGCAGAATACGTCCTAGCAATACAATAAAGTGACTTAAGAATTAACGTTTTTTTTGTTTTTTTTGAGAACTTCGTATACGGGGCCCGGTTATAGTTATAAACTGACGTTAGCTTTACGTTCATGTCCTACCATGGCAACAGCCGAACACATGATGTTGCTTGCTTTTGAGCGGAGCGGATCGCCAACCAGCCTACCGGCTTGTTTTATAAACTGGCTTGGCAATTCCCACCACCGATTAGACCATGCCACAGCATTTCGGCTACTTTTCCAACAAATCCAAAAACACTCGATAATTTGTTTACATTACATTTGTACTATGATTACATTTTAAGTTACGATAATTGTAATGCATACAAGTACACTCACAAACATACCCACAAAATAAGAGAAATTAGGATATACCCTTGACAAAAAAGCATTATTTTTTTCTTGTCTTAATATTGCACTTTGTAACTTCATGTGGAAATCCTGATGTGATTTAAAGTTCACTTCACAACTAACGGTTTTGCAATATTAGAGGCTGTGAACTTGTCCACGGCGGCTACAAATTAATAAATATTGTATTCACTGACGATTATTTTGTATTTACATTTGTAATGAGTTTCCACAGTATCTTTTTCTTACTGGTGTGGCTACAGTGACTGTGAAGTATTTTTGTTTTGTCGATTGTTGTCAGTTGTTTGTTTTGTGTTCTTGGAATTTATCCTCGGGGGCGGACATCCGGGCATTTTCTACCGCCTGGCAACCCTCGCAGTGAAAACAAAGACCAAAAACCTGCAGAAAACGGTACTTTGCGATGGTTGTTGAGAGTCCCCTGAACAGTGTAACAAGATTAGCCCTACGTGTGTAACATATATGAATTTGATTGTTCGGGATTACTTCAAAGTTGAGTACTCATGAAAAAACAAATGCTAAATATGTTTGCTCTTTTCAAATTGTCAGTATAAAACTAATTCCTGTTTAAAAGAAATTAAAAATAGCGATCAAACTACGTGACATAAAGAACTTTACAAACAGTAATGAACTTTAGAATCTCAATACCAAAAAAGAAGACTTTCAAAAGTGTTTTGCTGTTTTTCAGAATGTTCAATATGACGGTAAAAGTCATGTGACTGCTAATGTTTTTTTATTCGTGAAATAGGTAACAAAAATCATAATACATTAACCTATAGAAAGGGCCAAGGCCTACAATAAGCCCTAATATGTTCCCACTTATACATATGCAGAGGCACTAAGTATAAACTGGATGTAATCGATCAACTAGAGTAGGGGGACCTGGGAAGTTAACATTATATTGTACTATTGTGTTATGGGCAGTCGTTTTTAGTTGTTTATTAATTATTTAGTAAGGTAGTCACTAATGCACCAGTAACGAATATTGATAGTTAGATAGATAATAGAACTTATATTCCAGTCTCAAGTGAAACTAGACAGTCGTGGTTAAATACACAAAAGTCATGCATACTAGTACTTTATGTAAACAGAAGCACATGCTCAGGTCTGCAGGGTCCTTACCATGTACAGAGTTAGGTGTAATAACAGTAACAATAAAGGAGGTAATTGTTCTAAGAGCCCCCATATTCCACTGTATGATTTCTATGTACCTCCTTGAATACACCAAACTAATAGTTAGTCTGTTAGTTTTGTTCATTTCATGATGATATCTTTAATTCTAGGCGAATAATTTTGTAATTTTTGGTAAAAATGCTATTTTTGACTTCTTCTTCAAAATATTTGCTTTGATACTTTGATACTAATTTGCACTGGCTGTTTGCAGGAAGAATTAGTATGGGTGTGCGTTTCTCGACCTAGCTATAACTATGTATATTAAGCTCTCACCAAAACCAAAACCGTGACAAAACTATTAGTTTGGTGTTCTTTTTCCCAGGATTTAGTGCTTCGAACCACACCTAACTCTAGTGTAATTTTCTAAATTAAATTCATTTTTGAAATTTGTGTACATTCTGAGTTTATTTCTGCTGTTATTGTTATTTAGGTTATCATCAGTTCTCATGTTGATCTTTTTTGCAATAAAATTTATATATTTTTTCATCTTTCAAACTTAATTTCTTGATTTCTCTGTCGTTTAGTATAGTTGTTGTTTCGATAATTTGTGGTTGGTTTATTTCAGTTAACAGTGTAGTTATGGCACTGTACCATTTGCTGTTTAATTGTTTGTTCAAAATTGCTGCCTTCCTTACCAATTCATTTGATGTATTCATTACTCTGTTAAACTATTTAATTAATTGTTTTTTGATGAATATATCAAGTGGATATTTTTCCAGTTCCTCATAAATACCCAAGATGATGTGTTTTTCCTAGTAGTAGTAGCAATAGTAGCAGGCGACCGCTCCCTTCCGAAGGAAGCTATAATACAGTGGCGTTAAATAGGTAAGTAATGTTTTCCTCATTCGACCTCAAGATCGCTGCCAAGTGGCTGTCACTAGAGCTACTCACGGTTTAGCGAGCGAAATCACAGGAAAAACAACTTCAAACTAATTATTGTTGTCACGGTTTTCGCGCTGGTGAGTGTTTAATAAACATGCAATCGATCGATTATAGTTTCTGTTGCGTGCTATATGAACATTGTGTACTTTCATCAAATTTTATTTGCTATGCCATTTGGCGTCGTACGTCTGTGTTACGCAAGTCTATGGGAAGAACCATAGCTCTTCTGTGTCGATAACAATCCAAATGTTTGAAAATATCATATGTAATGACACCAAATATATTAGAAATGCCTAAATTACAATCACAAAGACGAACACAAAAAGAACAATGAACCGACAGTTAGCTACCACGATGTTCTTGTAGGAACTGTGAAATCGCAACATGTCATCGCTATACATTGATCAGTATTGCTTATTAAATAACCGAGCTAAAACAAAATATTACAATAATAAATCCATATTCCTAGACTGTGACGCCACAGTTGCACAAAACCTGGTACTTTTTCTTTATCATTTTGAACGCAAACACACCCGGCAAAACTGTACTTTCGTCTAGTTATTTAAACTCACCTGAATAGTATAACGAGAATACCCCTACCCGCATGCAACATATATAATTTCACCGCTTTCACTGGCCATTGTAACGCGTTCCACAACAGCTCACACAGAGCCCACCGAAATGCATGGTACAGTGCACGTTCTAATGATGTTATAAACAGATGGTATTACTTGCTTTGATTGTATAATTATAGTGGAAATTAAATCTAATGCAAATAATAAGATCCAAGTTCTGAACTTAAGCTATTTTCATACATTCAGAACAACCAAACATAAAATGCACTACCAGACTGGTACTATAAATTGGGCATTCAACAAATGAACAGTAATTGCAAGGATTTCATCTTGAGTAGATTGGATGGCAAGCATGTTTAGATGAAGATATCATTATTTGCACTCTTTACATTAGTCCACAGTTGTAATCCATTTATACATGGAAAGATGTAGATCTAGTTTTATCTACTGGAGACAGATAATGCCAAAGTAAAGTACAATTGTATTATCAGGAGATTTGGAATCACAAAATACTAAAAGCAATTAGTGATTTACTGATAGTACTCCGTATTGCCAGCTTGATTTGAGAAATTTAACGTGTTTTGCCTGCATCATCAGATTCAATCTCATTTTGGCTGCTCACTCCTAAAAAATTGTCACACGCAACATAATATTACCGTAATTGGTATAGTACAGGTGTGATGATTCAAATACCAAAATGGCAACAGTAACATAAAGACTTCCCTGGCGGCGATGATAACATACGAACACGGAGCCAACAGATAAGGTTTCAACTGGTACTGGTATTATTATATCAACATCAAGTACAATAACGCGGTAAAACTCCAAACCTCCAATAACTAGATACTTAAACTCCAACACAATTCAACGAGATCTCCGATCTGACCTCAGTGCTGAACAACTCCCCTATATATACTACCACTGTCTATAAATAGACCATTACATCAGCATACAAAATGAGTCTGGAACTTACTACAAATTTCTAAAATGTTCCATTACCTTCTATTACCTCCTACATTGTTCTATTACCTATTCAACCAGTTTCTAAAAAAAATCTAGAATACTCTACCCAGACACAGTACGGTTCTAGAACACTCTCAGTGACACGGAAGTGGTAAATAAGTCGTATGCGACAAACATTTTGGTGATGATATGTGTGTCAGAAGAACAATGTGTCATATATTTTTTACAGGCTTTACAAATACTCAAATAACTTAGTTGCTAATTCTGAACAATGCCAGCAATGTTGTCAAATATTAACCACAACACTGCCTGTAGAAGTTTTAAAAACATGTGTTCAGAATGAACAACAGAGGAATAAATGTTATGACATGAAATGTAAGACCTTAAAACTAATAATGACATAGAACACAAATTAATAAAAAAAAAATAGCCATTAAAAAACAATATATATATATATATATATATATATATATATATTTATTTGCTCTTATAGGTCACTGGCCCCTTTTGCTTATTACAATACTGATGCAACAAATCTTTGGTCAAAGGTCAAGTACATCTTGTCTCAACTTTAATGCATTTTGTATAAAAACAGCTAAGTTACTAATAATTTCAAATGAATTACATGACATTAAAGAATAAAACTTATTTACAGATGGATTTGTATAAGACCAAATGGGAATGACTTGACAAAGTCTATAATCAATGTCAAGCCCCATGACCCTGCCGCCCTCTATTGCCAATACATGACTGGAACATCTAAAGCATGATAATGTTCTTCTCAATTTAACATTACTAATAAATAATCTTCCCTCTGGAATAGGAATTTGAAATTACAATATGTACGTAGTTTATCTTTTGTACACACCTCCGCTCTCCAATTTTGTCTAAAAATATCATTTGCCCTTGACATGAATTGACAGAGAAAGGCTTCAGGGTCACCAGGACCCTGCCAAAACCACACTTCGCCAAAACCAAACTCAAAAAGAATAGATTTTATGTGTGTTGCCCATGACGTTCTGTCATTTTCATCAAGATTGAGCGCAAGTTTATAAGCTTGCTTAGCAACTCTACTTGGGTGCATGGTTAATAGTCTTAGCCACTATTTCATACACTTTTTGACTGTATAATTATATATAGGGTATCTACCACACTCTCCGAGTACTGCAACGTCGGATGTGGAAGACTTAACTCCTAAAAAAGCTTTGCAATATTTTAACTGGGCTCTTTCTACTACCTGATACCTATTATGTCCCCATATCTCTGATCCGTAACTCAAAATTGGTAAAATCATACCATCAAATAATTTAAAATAATCATTATATGGAAGACTCCCAGTATTATGTATCATGCGAAAAATTGCCCCCATCGCTTTTTGTGCTTGTCTTGCTAATGTATTTACAGCCATTGACCATGAATTTCTACTAGAGATCAATAAACCAAGGTATTTGTAGTAACTCACTGTATTAATCCGTGTCCCTCCAAAAGCCCAGTTTTCACTTTTCTTAACAATGCCCCCGCGTCTAAAAACTATAATTTCTGTTTTACTTAAGTTTACCGACATTTTCCAAAGTGTACAAAATTTTTCCAAAATCGACAGAAGTCTCTGTAAGCCAATAGGAGAATCACTAAAAATGGCCACATCATCTGCATACAAAAGTGAAAATAAATTTAAAAGTTCCTGTGAGATTTGAATACCCACGTGACCTGAATTTTTTAACATAGTATTGAGTTCATTGATGAATAATGTAAATAAAAATGGACTAATCATGCATCCCTGACGTACCCCAACATGACAAGAGAAGTAGTTTGTAATACCTTGCTGCGATTTAACACAGGCTTTGACATCTTTGTACATGGACTTCAAAATAATAAGCATTTTCCCACTAATACCTTCTATACATAATAAGTTATGGTCTACTGAATCAAAAGCTTTGCTAAAATCCACAAATGCACAATAAAATCTACCTTTTGATTTACTCAAATATTTTTGAACCATAACATGCAAGACAAATATGTTATCAACCGTACTATAACCTTTGCGAAAACCTGCCTGACAATCTGTAATACAACCCACAGCATCTGCCCATTTGACCAGTCTTATATTCAATATTGATGTGAAAATTTTACTCAATGAGTTTAATAAGGTAATCCCCCTGTAATTTTGTGGATCAGTCATACTTCCCTTTTTATGTATTGGTACTATTATACCTTTACACCATTCATTTGGAAAGACTCCGGTGTCAAAAATAACATTGAACATAAACATTAGAGCGGGAACAAGTATATTTTTGGCAGCTTTATAAAAAATCATTGGGAATGCCATCCGGTCCAGGGGATTTGTCATTTTTTAGTTTTTTCAGTGCATGTAAAATTTCGTTTTCTGAAATTTTCCTTTTCAAAATTTCATCTATACTGCCATCCTGACTATTGCCCACGTAATCAAAATATTCCAAATATTGCTCAACTGTGGCATCTAAAGGTGACTTTTGTCTTTCGGGGTTGTGAAGTATTTCAAAATGTTGCAGCCATTTTGTCGGTTCAATGTTTGGACAATGCCTACTGACTCCCGTGAACCGTTTGACCTGTTTCCACAAATCATTTCTATCTACCTCTCGTAAATTCTTACAAGCATCACGTTTGAATTTGCTTTTTGTTTTTTCACATACCTTTTTAAAAGCTTTAATGTTTTATAATTTTGTAAGCTCTCAAGATCATCATGCTTTCTGAATTTACGTAATGCAGAGTACATATCACGTTTAGCTGACATACAATGTGTATTAAACCAGGTCGAGTATGGCTGCCTGTGAACACCTTTGCCACAATATGCACGTTTCCTGAAATCACTAGCTGCCCAGTTTAAAACATTATACATATTTTCGATAATATCATTTACACATTCTGTATTAGAATTTAGAACCTGATTTATCATATTTACCCCCTTATTGGACATCATATTTTCTAAAAAGAGGTGACTGTTTTCCTTATCCCATTTAAATGGTGAATACGTATAATACAGATTTTCGATAATATCATTTACACATTCTGTATTAGAATTTAGAACCTGATTTATCATATTTACCCCCTTATTGGACATCATATTTTCTAAAAAGAGGTGACTGTTTTCCTTATCCCATTTAAATGGTGAATACGTATAATAAAGTGTTTCAGATTCCTCTGATGTGTTATTCAACAACTTAATATTCATAGAACACAATAATGGGAAATGGTCAGAATCACCTCTGTCCCCTACACAAAAACTGGTAATGTTTTGAAATAGTGGAGTCGATGCTATAACATAATCCACCACACTGGATCCCCCGTTAGCTGTACATGTAAACTCCCCTGCTAAATCTGCCCCCAATCTACCATTAAGGAAATGAATTGAATATTTACAACACAATTCAAGCAGACTATTCCCAAAATTATTTTAAGCATATCTTTTGAATTTCTCTTAATCTCAAAGGTATCCTCTACATAACTTTCAGTTGAAGTTTGAATGTGGTCTAAAGAATCGCCAATAATATAATCAAAATCTTGACCTGTCCTGGCATTGAAGTCGCCCATAAGTAATCAGTAACAGTCAGGGTACTGAGCCCCCAAACTACTCAATTGTTGACCTAATAAATCAATACCATTAGTTTCGTCTGTATAGGCAGTTGACCGCTCTGGAGGAATATACAGGGAACCTACAATAATGTTATTTTGCAAGCCAAAATAACCTGCATCTAGCATAATGAAAACCGAATCTTTTAATTTAGTTGACAATTTTGTTATCCCTTGGCGGCACCATGTTTAATGAAAACAGATACCCCACCACCACATCTACCAAATTGTGACTTTTTCTCTCTAACTGAATAAAAAACATCATAATCAGCTAAACATACATCGGGTAAATTCAGCTTATGAAGCCATGTTTCCTCAAAGGAAATAATATCAAACTCTGACACAAATTGTTGAAATGATTCATTAAATAACTTATTTCTTAACCCCTGAACATTCCATGACAGAAAACGAATACTGGATTTGGGAACATCTCGTATACCCCTGCCTTGACCACACCTCTATCTATGTGTATTAATGGTTTTGACAGTACCTGTGGTATCATCTACCATATACTTAACTTTCTCCCCACTTGGATATACAACAGACATGGTAACATAATTTATATATACCTTTGCACTGTTATTTGCCTGCAGAATGTCTTTCTTCTTTGCAAAAAGTTGCTTGCGTTTAGCTCTAGTGTTTCTTGAAAAATCTTCCTCGATTGAAAAGTTAGTATTTTTCAGTTTGTAAGCGTTTCTTCGAACTTTCTCGTTATCCTTATAACGCACAAATTTAACAACAACTGGCTTTGAACCTCTAACATTTGGAGCATTAAATACGCGATGTGCCCTCTCTATGTCCATAGATGACGAATCTAATTCAAGATTTTCCGATATTTGGCTCTTCACTTTTTCCTCTGTCATTTCCCAGGTCTCATTTTGTTCTTGTGGAATACCGTAGAATACCAAATTTGATCTCCTTGCTCTATCTTCACTTTCATTTTTTCCCCTTTCATATTGTAGCAAACGGTGATTTATAGAACTGTTTTGAAGTTTTAACTGTTCATTTTCCGATCTCAACTGAGTCATCTCTTCTTTAAGCACACGGACGTCTTCAGTATTACGTTGTATTTGTTTGGATAATTCATCCTTCCTTTCCTGGTACTCACTAAAACGAAGGACCGCGAAGGACCGAAGGACCGAGCCGAAGGACCGAAGAACTTAAACGGGCGTAATGACTATAAACCGCTGATAAAAATAACGTTGATATACGTTGCATTTTGTCGGAGATTAATATGAGCGAAGGAACTCAAATATATTATAAATATAATCGTGATTACGTGGCAAATATGAGCGAAGGACCTCGATTATATTATGAATATGAGCGAAGGACCACAATTATATTATAAATAAGAGCGAAGGACCATGATTACGTGGCAAATATGAGTGAAGGACCGTGATTACGTGGCAAATATGAATGAAGGACCTCGATTATATTATAAATATGAGCGAAGGACCACGATTATATTATAAATAAGAGCGAAGGACCATGATTACGTGGCAAATATGAGCGAAGGACCGTGATTACGTGGCAAATATGAGCGAAGGACCTCGATTATATTATAAATATGAGCGAAGGACCACGATTATATTATAAATAAGAGCGAAGGACCATGATTACGTGGCAAATATGAGCGAAGGACCTCGATTATATTATAAATATGAGCGAAGGAACATAATTACGTGGCAAATATGAGCGAAGGACCACGATTATATTATAAATAAGAGCGAAGGACCATGATTACGTGGCAAATATGAGCGAAGGACCTCGATTATATTATAAATATGAGCGAAGGACCACGATTAAATTATAAATAAGAGCGAAGGACCATGATTACGTGGCAAATATGAGCGAAGGACCGTGATTACGTGGCAAATATGAGCGAAGGACCTCGATTATATTATAAATATGAGCGAAGGACCACGATTATTATAAATAAGAGCGAAGGACCATGATTATGTGGCAAATATGAGCGAAGGACCTCGATTATATTATAAATATGAGCGAAGGACCACGATTATATTATAAATAAGAGCGAAGGACCATGATTACGTGGCAAATATGAGCGAAGGACCATGATTACGTGATAAATATGAGCGAAGGACCTCGATTATATTATAAATATGAGCGAAGGACCACGATTATATTATAAATTAGAGCGAAGGACCAATGTTACGTGGCAAATATGAGCGAAAGACCTCGATTATATTATAAATATGAGCGAAGGACCACGATTATATTATAAATAAGAGCGAAGGACCATGATTACATGGCAAATATGACCGAAGGACCGTGATTACATGGCAAATATGAGCGAAGGACCTCGATTATATTATAAATATGAGCGAAGGACCACGATTATATTATAAATAAGAGGGAAGGACTACGATTATATTATAAATAAGAGCGAAGGACCAATATTACGTGGCAAATATGAGCGAAGGACCTCGATTATATTATAAATATGAGCGAAGTACCACGATTATATTATAAATAAGAGCGAAGGACCGTGATTACGTGGCAAATATGAGCGAAGGACCATGATTATATTATAAATATGAGCGAAGGACCACGTTTATATTACAAATATGAGCGAAGGACCTCGATTATATTATAAATTTGAGCGAAGGACCATGATTACGTGATAAATATGAACGAAGGACCATGATTATATTATAAATATGAGCGAAGGACCACGTTTATATTACAAATATGAGCGAAGGACCACGTTTATATTACAAATATGAGCGAAGGACCTCGATTATATTATAAATATGAGCGAAGGACCACGATTAAATTATAAATAAGAGCGAAGGACCATGATTACGTGGCAAATATGAGCGAAGGACCGTGATTACGTGGCAAATATGAGCGAAGGACCTCGATTATATTATAAATATGAGCGAAGGACCACGATTATTATAAATAAGAGCGAAGGACCATGATTACGTGGCAACAATGAGCGAAGGACCTCGATTATATTATAAATATGAGCGAAGGACCACGATTATATTATAAATAAGAGCGAAGGACCATGATTACGTGGCAAATATGAGCGAAGGACCATGATTACGTGGCAAATATGAGCGAAGGACCTCGATTATATTATAAATATGAGCGAAGGACCACGATTATATTATAAATAAGAGCGAAGGACCAATGTTACGTGGCAAATATGAGCGAAGGACCTCGATTATATTGTAAATATGAGCGAAGGACCACGATTATATTATAAATAAGAGCGAAGGACCATGATTACGTGGCAAATATGACCGAAGGACCGTGATTACGTGGCAAATATGAGCGAAGGACCATGATTATATTATAAATATCAGCGAAGGACCTCGATTATATTATAAATATGAGCGAAGGACCATGATTACGTGATAAATATGAGCGAAGGACCATGATTATATTATAAATATGAGCGAAGGACCACGTTTATATTACAAATATGAGCGAAGGACCACGTTTATATTACAAATATGAGTGAAGGACCTCGATTATATTATAAATATGAGCGAAGGACCATGATTACGTGATAAATATGAGCGAAGGACATGAGTACGTGATAAATATGAGCGAAGGACATGAGTACGTGGCAAATATGAGCGAAGGGCCTCGATTATATTATAAATATGAGCGAAGGACCACGATTAAATTATAAATAAGAGCGAAGGACCATGATTACGTGGCAAATATAACCGAAGGACCGTGATTACGTGGCAAATATAAGCGAAGGACCTCGATTATATTATAAATATGAGCGAAAGACCATGATTATATTATAAATAAGAGCGAAGGACCAATATTACGTGGCAAATATGAGCGAAGGACCTCGATTATATTATAAATATGAGCGAAGGACCACGATTATATTATAAATAAGAGCGAAGGAACATGATTACGTGGCGAATATGAGCGAAGGACCTCGATTACGTGATTAATATGAGCGAAGGACCTCGATTATATTATAAATATGAGCAAAGGACCACGATTATATTATAAATAAGAGCGAAGGACCATGAGTACGTGGCGAATATGAGCGAAGGACCTCGATTACGTGATTAATATGAGCGAAGGACCTCGATTATATTATAAATATGAGCGAAGGACCTCGATTATATTATAAATATGAGCGAAGGACCACGATTATATTATAAATAAGAGCGAAGGACCGTGATTACGTGGCAAATATGAGCGAAGGACCGTGATTACGTGGCAAATATGAGCGAAGGACCTCGATTATATTATAAATATGAGCGAAGGACCACGATTATTATAAATAAGTGCGAAGCACCATGATTACGTGGCAAATATGAGCGAAGGACCTCTGTTTCTCTGTTTTCCTTATCCCATTTAAATGGTGAAAACGTATAATAAAGTGTTTCAGATTCCTCTGATGTGTTATTCAACAACTTAATATTCATAGAACACAATAATGGGAAATGGTCAGAATCACCTCTGTCCCCTACACAAAAACTGGTAATGTTTTGAAATAGTGGAGTCGATGCTATAACATAATCCGCCACACTGGATCCCCTGTTAGATGTACATGTGAACTCCCCTGCTAAATCTGCCCCCAATCTACCATTAAGGAAATGAATTGAATATTTACAACACAATTCAAGCAGACTATTCCCAAAATTATTTTAAGCATATCTTTTGAATTTCTCTTAATCTCAAAGGTATCCTCTACATAACTTTCAGTTGAAGTTTGAATGTGGTCTAAAGAATCGCCAATAATATAATCAAAATCTTGACCTGTCCTGGCATTGAAGTCGCCCATAAGTAATCAGTAACAGTCAGGGTACTGAGCCCCCAAACTACTCAATTGTTGACCTAATAAATCAATACCATTAGTTTCGTCTGTATAGGCAGTTGACCGCTCTGGAGGAATATACAGGGAACCTACAATAATGTTATTTTGCAAGCCAAAATAACCTGCATCTAGCATAATGAAAACCGAATCTTTTAATTTAGTTGACAATTTTGTTATCCCTTGGCGGCACCATGTTTTTTGCCACGACTTTGCCACAACTTGTCACTACTTTGCCACACTTTTCAGCACTTTGCCACAACATTTCAGTACTTTGTCACGACTTTGCCACAACTTTGCAGTACTTTGCCACCCTTTTCAGTACTTTGCAACTGCTTTTCAGTACTTTGCCACTAATTTTCAGCACTTTGCCACAACTTTTCAGTACTTTGCCACACTTTTCAGCACTTTGCCACTACCTTTCAGTACTTTGCCACTACTTTTCAGAACTTTGCCACAACTTTTCAGTACTTTGCCACAGTTTTCAGTACTTTGCCACGACTTTGCCACAACTTCGCAGTACTTTGCCACCCTTTTCAGTCCTTTGCAACTGCTTTTCAGTACTTTGCCACTAATTGTCAGCACTTTGCCACAACTTTTCAGTACTTTGGCACACTTTCCAGCACTTTGCCACTACTTTTCAGTACTTTGCCACTACTTTTCAGTACTTTGCCACACTTTACTGTACTTTGCCACTACTTTTCAGCATTTTGACAAACTTTTCAGTACTTTGCCACGACTTTGCCAAAACTTTGCCACGACTTTGCCAAAACTTTTCAGTACTTTGCCACACTTTTCAGTACTTTGCCACTGCTTTTCAGTACTTTGCCACTATTTTTCAGCACTTTGCCACAACTTTTCAGTACTTTGACACACTTTTCAGCACTTTGCCACTACCTTTCAGTACTTTGCCACTACTTTTCAGAACTTTGCCACATCTTTTCAGTACTTTGCCACACTTTTCAGTACTTTGCCACGACATTGCCACAACTTTTCAGTACTTTGCCACACTTTTCAGTACTTTTCCACGACTTTGCCACAACTTTTCAGTACTTTGCCACACTTTTCAGCACTTTGCCACAACATTTCAGTACTTTGCAACGACTTTGCCACACTTTTCAGCACTTTGCCACTACTTTTCAGTACTTTGCCACTACTTTTCAGCACTTTGCCACGAATTTGCCACAACTTTTCAGTACTTTGCCACACTTTTCAATACTTTGCCACTACTTTTCAGCACTTTGCCACAACTTTTCTGTACTTTGCCACACTTTTTATTACTTTGCCACGACTTTGCCACAACTTGTCAGTACTTTGCCACACTTTTCAGCACTTTGCCAAAACATTACAGTACTTTGCCACGTCTTTGCCACAACTTTGCAGTACTTTGCCACCCTTTTCAGTACTTTGCAACTGCTTTTCAGTACTTTGCCACTAATTTTCAGCACTTTGCCTTAACTTTTCAGTACTTTGCCACACTTTTCAGCACTTTGACACTACCTTTCAGTACTTTGCCACTACTTTTCAGAACTTTGCCACAACTTTTCAGTACTTTGCCACAGTTTTCAGTACTTTGCCACGACTTTGCCACAACTTCGCAGTACTTTGCCACCCTTTTCAGTACTTTGCAACTGCTTTTCAGTACTTTGCCACTAATTGTTAGCTCTTTGCCACAACTTTTCAGTACTTTGCCACACTTTCCAGCACTTTGCCACTACTTTTCAGTACTTTGCCACTACTTTTCAGTACTTTGTCACACTTTACAGTACTTTGCCACTACTTTTCAGCATTTTGACAAACTTTTCAGTACTTTGCCACACTTTTCAGTACTTTGCCACTGCTTTTCAGTACTTTGCCACTATTTTTCAGCACTATGCCACAACTTTTCAGTACTTTGACACACTTTTCAGCACTTTGCCACTACCTTTCAGTACTTTGCCACTACTTTTCAGAACTTTGCCACAACTTTTCAGTACTTTGCCACACGTTTCAGTACTTTGCCACGACATTGCCACAACTTTTCAGTACTTTGCCACACTATTCAGTACTTTGCCACACTTTTCATTACTTTTCCACGACTTTGCCACAACTTTTCAGTACTTTGCCACACTTTTCAGCACTTTGCCACAACATTTCAGTACTTTGCCGCGACTTTGACACACTTTTCAGCACTTTGCCACTACTTTTCAGCACTTTGCCACAACATTTCAGTACTTTGTCACGACTTTGCCACAACTTTGCAGTACTTTGCCACCCTTTTCAGTTTTTTGCAACTGCTTTTCAGTACTTTGCCACTAATTTTCAGCACTTTGCCACAACTTTTCAGAACTTTGCCACAACTTTTCAGTACTTTGCCACAGTTTTCAGTACTTTGCCATGACTTTGCCACAACTTCGCAGTACTTTGACACCGTTTTCAGTACTTTGCAACTGCTTTTCAGTACTTTGCCACTAATTTTCAGCACTTTGCCACAACTTTTCAGTACTTTGCCACACTTTTCAGCACTTTGCCACTACCTTTCAGTACTTTGCCACTACTTTTCAGAATTTTGCCACAACTTTTCAGTACTTTGCCACAGTTTTCAGTACTTTGCCACGACTTTGCCACAACTTCGCAGTACTTTGTCACCCTTTTCAGTACTTTGCAACTGCTTTTCAGTACTTTGTCACTAATTGTCAGCACTGTGCCGCAACTTTTCAGTACTTTGCCACACTTTCCAGCACTTTGCCACTACTTTTCAAAACTTTGCCACTAATTGCCAGCACATTGCCACAACTTTTCAGTACTTTGCCACACTTTCCAGCACTTTGCCACTACTTTTCAGTACTTTGCCACTACTTTTCAGTACTTTGCCACTACTTTTCAGCATTTTGACAAACTTTTCAGTACTTTGCCACACTTTTCAGTACTTTGCCACGACTTTGCCAAAACTTTTCAGTACTTTGCCACACTTTTCAGTACTTTGCCACTGTTTTTCAGTACTTTGCCACTATTTTTCAGCACTTTGCCACAACTTTTCAGTACTTTGACACACTTTTCAGCACTTTGGCACTACCTTTCAGAACTTTGCCACTACTTTTCAGAACTTTGCCACAACTGTTCAGTACTTTGCCACACTTTTCAGTACTTTGCCACTGCTTTTCAGTACTTTGCCACTATTTTTCAGCACTTTGCCACAACTTTTCAGTACTTTGCCACACTTTTCAGTACTTTGCCACTACTTGTCAGCACTTTGCCACAACTTTACTGTACTTTGCCACACTTTTCATTACTTTGCCACGACTTTGCCACAACTTGTCAGTACTTTGCCACACTTTTCAGCACTTTGCCACAACATTTCAGTACTTTGTCACGACTTTGCCACAACTTTGCAGTACTTTGCCACCCTTTTCAGTTCTTTGCAACTGCTTTTCAGTACTTTGCCACTAATTTTCAGCACTTTGCCACAACTTTTCAGAACTTTGCCACAACTTTTCAGTACTTTGCCACAGTTTTCAGTACTTTGCCACGACTTTGCCACAACTTCGCAGTACTTTGACACCGTTTTCAGTACTTTGCAACTGCTTTTCAGTACTTTGCCACTAATTTTCAGCACTTTGCCACAACTTTTCAGTACTTTGCCACACTTTTCAGCACTTTGCCACTACCTTTCAGTACTTTGCCACTACTTTTCAGAATTTTGCCACAACTTTTCAGTACTTTTCCACAGTTTTCAGTACTTTGCCACGACTTTGCCACAACTTCGCAGTACTTTATCACCCTTTTCAGTACTTTGCAACTGCTTTTCAGTACTTTGTCACTAATTGTCAGCACTTTGCCGCAACTTTTCAGTACTTTGCCACACTTTCAAGCACTTTGCCACTACTTTTCAAAACTTTGCCACTAATTGTCAGCACTTTGCCACTACTTTTCAGTACTTTGCCACTACTTTTCAGCATTTTGACAAACTTTTCAGTACTTTGCCACACTTTTCAGTACTTTGCCACGACTTTGCCAAAACTTTTCAGTACTTTGCCACACTTTTCAGTACTTTGCCACTGCTTTTCAGTACTTTGCCACTATTTTTCAGCACTTTGCCACAACTTTTCAGTACTTTGACACACTTTTCAGCACTTCGGCACTACCTTTCAGTACTTTGCCACTACTTTTCAGAACTTTGCCACAACTGTTCAGTACTTTGCCACACTTTTCAGTACTTTGCCACACTTTTCAGTACTTTTCCACGACTTTGCCACAACTTTTCAGTACTTTGCCACACTTTTCAGCACTTTGCCACAACATTTCAGTACTTTGCCGCGACTTTGCCACAACTTTGCAGTACTTTGCCACCATTTTCAGTACTTTGCAACTGCTTTTCAGTACTTTGCCACTAATTTTCAGCACTTTGCCACAACTTTTCAGTACTTTGCCACACATTTCAGCACTTTGCCACAACTTTTCTGTAATTTGCCACACTTTTCAGTACTTTGCCCCGACTTTGCCACAACTTTGCAGTACTTTGCCACCCTTTTCAGTACTTTGCAACTGATTTTCAGTACTTTGCCACTAATTGTCAGCACTTTGCCACAACTTTTCCGTACTTTGCCACACTTTCCAGCACTTTGCCACTACTTTTCAGTACTTTGCCACAACTTTCCAGTACTTTGCCACACTTTTCAGGACTTTGCCACTACTTTTCAGCATTTTGACAAAACTTTTCAGTACTTTGCAACACTTTTCAGTACTTTGCCACGACTTTGTCAAAACTTTTCAGTACTTTGCCACACTTTTCAGTACTTTGCCACTGCTTTTCAGTACTTTGCCACTATTTTTCAGCACTTTGCCCCAACTTTTCAGTACTGTGCCACACTTTTCAGCACTTTGCCACTACCTTTCAGTACATTGCCACTACTTTTCAGAACTTTGCCGCAACTTTTCAGTACTTTGCCACACTTTTCAGTATTTTGCCAAAACATTGTCACAACTTTTCAGTACTTTGCCACACTTTTCAATACTTTGCCACACTTTTCAGTACTTTTCCACGACTTTCCCACAACTTTTCAGTACTTTGCCACACTTTTCAGCACTTTGCCACAACATTTCAGTACTTTGCCTCGACTTTGCCACAACTTTGCAGTACTTTGCCACCCTTTTCAGTACTTTGCAACTGCTTTTCAGTACTTTGCCACTAATTTTCAGCACTTTGCCACAACTTTTCAGTAATTTGCCACACTTTTCAGCACTTTGCCACAACTTTTCTGTAATTTGCCACACTTTTCAGTACTTTGCCCCGACTTTGCCACAACTTTGCAGTACTTTGCCACCCTTTTCAGTACTTTGAAACTGCTTTTCAGTACTTTGCCACTAATTGTCAGCACTTTGCCACAACTTTTCCGTACTTTGCCACACTTTCCAGCACTTTGCCACTACTTTCAGTACTTTGCCACAACTTTCCAGTACTTTGCCACACTTTTCAGGACTTTGCCACTACTTTTCAGCATTTTGACAAAACTTTTCAGTACTTTGCCACACTTTTCAGTACTTTGCCACGACTTTGCCAAAACTTTTCAGTACTTTGCCACACTTTTCAGTACTTTGCCACTGCTTTTCAGTACTTTGCCACCATTTTTCAGCACTTTGCCCCAACTTTTCAGTACTGTGCCACACTTTTCAGCACTTTGCCACTACCTTTCAGTACATTGCCACTACTTTTCAGAACTTTGCCGCAACTTTTCAGTACTTTGCCACACTTTTCAGTATTTTGCCACAACATTGCCACAACTTTTCAGTACTTTGCCACACTTTTCAATACTTTGCCACACTTTTCAGTACTTTTCCACGACTTTCCCACAACTTTTCAGTACTTTGCCACACTTTTCAGCACTTTGCCACAACATTTCAGTACTTTGCCACTAATTTTCAGCACTTTGCCACAACTTTTCAGTACTTTGCCACACTTTTCAGCACTTTGCCACAACTTTTCTGTACTTTGCCACACTTTTCAGTACTTTGCCACGACTTTGCCAAAACTTTTCAGTACTTTGCCACACTTTTCAGTACTTTGCCACTGCTTTTCAGTACTTTGCCACTATTTTTCAGCACTTTGCCACAACTTTTCAGTACTTTGACACACTTTTCAGCACTTCGGCACTACCTTTCAGTACTTTGCCACTACTTTTCAGAACTTTGCCACAACTGTTCAGTACTTTGCCACACTTTTCAGTACTTTGCCACACTTTTCAGTACTTTTCCACGACTTTGCCACAACTTTTCAGTACTTTGCCACACTTTTCAGCACTTTGCCACAACATTTCAGTACTTTGCCGCGACTTTGCCACAACTTTGCAGTACTTTGCCACCATTTTCAGTACTTTGCAACTGCTTTTCAGTACTTTGCCACTAATTTTCAGCACTTTGCCACAACTTTTCAGTACTTTGCCACACATTTCAGCACTTTGCCACAACTTTTCTGTAATTTGCCACACTTTTCAGTACTTTGCCCCGACTTTGCCACAACTTTGCAGTACTTTGCCACCCTTTTCAGTACTTTGCAACTGATTTTCAGTACTTTGCCACTAATTGTCAGCACTTTGCCACAACTTTTCCGTACTTTGCCACACTTTCCAGCACTTTGCCACTACTTTTCAGTACTTTGCCACAACTTTCCAGTACTTTGCCACACTTTTCAGGACTTTGCCACTACTTTTCAGCATTTTGACAAAACTTTTCAGTACTTTGCAACACTTTTCAGTACTTTGCCACGACTTTGTCAAAACTTTTCAGTACTTTGCCACACTTTTCAGTACTTTGCCACTGCTTTTCAGTACTTTGCCACTATTTTTCAGCACTTTGCCCCAACTTTTCAGTACTGTGCCACACTTTTCAGCACTTTGCCACTACCTTTCAGTACATTGCCACTACTTTTCAGAACTTTGCCGCAACTTTTCAGTACTTTGCCACACTTTTCAGTATTTTGCCAAAACATTGTCACAACTTTTCAGTACTTTGCCACACTTTTCAATACTTTGCCACACTTTTCAGTACTTTTCCACGACTTTCCCACAACTTTTCAGTACTTTGCCACACTTTTCAGCACTTTGCCACAACATTTCAGTACTTTGCCTCGACTTTGCCACAACTTTGCAGTACTTTGCCACCCTTTTCAGTACTTTGCAACTGCTTTTCAGTACTTTGCCACTAATTTTCAGCACTTTGCCACAACTTTTCAGTAATTTGCCACACTTTTCAGCACTTTGCCACAACTTTTCTGTAATTTGCCACACTTTTCAGTACTTTGCCCCGACTATGCCACAACTTTGCAGTACTTTGCCACCCTTTTCAGTACTTTGCAACTGCTTTTCAGTACTTTGCCACTAATTGTCAGCACTTTGCCACAACTTTTCAGTACTTTGCCACACTTTCCAGCACTTTGCCACTACTTTTCAGTACTTTGCCACAACTTTCCAGTACTTTGCCACACTTTTCAGGACTTTGCCACTACTTTTCAGCATTTTGACAAAACTTTTCAATACTTTGCCACACTTTTCCGTACTTTGCCACGACATTGCCACAACTTTTCAGTACTTTGCCACACTTTTCAGCACTTTGCCACAACTTTTCTGTAATTTGCCACACTTTTCAGTACTTTGCCCCGACTTTGCCACAACTTTGCAGTACTTTGCCACCCTTTTCAGTACTTTGAAACTGCTTTTCAGTACTTTGCCACTAATTGTCAGCACTTTGCCACAACTTTTCCGTACTTTGCCACACTTTCCAGCACTTTGCCACTACTTTCAGTACTTTGCCACAACTTTCCAGTACTTTGCCACACTTTTCAGGACTTTGCCACTACTTTTCAGCATTTTGACAAAACTTTTCAGTACTTTGCCACACTTTTCAGTACTTTGCCACGACTTTGCCAAAACTTTTCAGTACTTTGCCACACTTTTCAGTACTTTGCCACTGCTTTTCAGTACTTTGCCACCATTTTTCAGCACTTTGCCCCAACTTTTCAGTACTGTGCCACACTTTTCAGCACTTTGCCACTACCTTTCAGTACATTGCCACTACTTTTCAGAACTTTGCCGCAACTTTTCAGTACTTTGCCACACTTTTCAGTATTTTGCCACAACATTGCCACAACTTTTCAGTACTTTGCCACACTTTTCAATACTTTGCCACACTTTTCAGTACTTTTCCACGACTTTCCCACAACTTTTCAGTACTTTGCCACACTTTTCAGTACTTTGCCACGACTATGCCACAACTTCGCAGTACTTTGTCACCCTTTTCAGTACTTTGCAACTGCTTTTCAGTACTTTGTCACTAATTGTCAGCACTTTGCCGCAACTTTTCAGTACTTTGCCACACTTTCCAGCACTTTGCCACTACTTTTCAAAACTTTGCCACTAATTGTCAGCACTTTGCCACTACTTTTCAGTACTTTGCCACTACTTTTCAGCATTTTGACAAACTTTTCAGTACTTTGCCACACTTTTCAGTACTTTGCCACGACTTTGCCAAAACTTTTCAGTACTTTGCCACACTTTTCAGTACTTTGCCACTGCTTTTCAGTACTTTGCCACTATTTTTCAGCACTTTGCCACAACTTTTCAGTACTTTGACACACTTTTCAGCACTTCGGCACTACCTTTCAGTACTTTGCCACTACTTTTCAGAACTTTGCCACAACTGTTCAGTACTTTGCCACACTTTTCAGTACTTTGCCACACTTTTCAGTACTTTTCCACGACTTTGCCACAACTTTTCAGTACTTTGCCACACTTTTCAGCACTTTGCCACAACATTTCAGTACTTTGCCGCGACTTTGCCACAACTTTGCAGTACTTTGCCACCATTTTCAGTACTTTGCAACTGCTTTTCAGTACTTTGCCACTAATTTTCAGCACTTTGCCACAACTTTTCAGTACTTTGCCACACATTTCAGCACTTTGCCACAACTTTTCTGTAATTTGCCACACTTTTCAGTACTTTGCCCCGACTTTGCCACAACTTTGCAGTACTTTGCCACCCTTTTCAGTACTTTGCAACTGATTTTCAGTACTTTGCCACTAATTGTCAGCACTTTGCCACAACTTTTCCGTACTTTGCCACACTTTCCAGCACTTTGCCACTACTTTTCAGTACTTTGCCACTACTTTTCAGCATTTTGACAAAACTTTTCAGTACTTTGCAACACTTTTCAGTACTTTGCCACGACTTTGTCAAAACTTTTCAGTACTTTGCCACACTTTTCAGTACTTTGCCACTGCTTTTCAGTACTTTGCCACTATTTTTCAGCACTTTGCCCCAACTTTTCAGTACTGTGCCACACTTTTCAGCACTTTGCCACTACCTTTCAGTACATTGCCACTACTTTTCAGAACTTTGCCGCAACTTTTCAGTACTTTGCCACACTTTTCAGTATTTTGCCAAAACATTGTCACAACTTTTCAGTACTTTGCCACACTTTTCAATACTTTGCCACACTTTTCAGTACTTTTCCACGACTTTCCCACAACTTTTCAGTACTTTGCCACACTTTTCAGCACTTTGCCACAACATTTCAGTACTTTGCCTCGACTTTGCCACAACTTTGCAGTACTTTGCCACCCTTTTCAGTACTTTGCAACTGCTTTTCAGTACTTTGCCACTAATTTTCAGCACTTTGCCACAACTTTTCAGTAATTTGCCACACTTTTCAGCACTTTGCCACAACTTTTCTGTAATTTGCCACACTTTTCAGTACTTTGCCCCGACTTTGCCACAACTTTGCAGTACTTTGCCACCCTTTTCAGTACTTTGAAACTGCTTTTCAGTACTTTGCCACTAATTGTCAGCACTTTGCCACAACTTTTCCGTACTTTGCCACACTTTCCAGCACTTTGCCACTACTTTTCAGTACTTTGCCACAACTTTCCAGTACTTTGCCACACTTTTCAGGACTTTGCCACTACTTTTCAGCATTTTGACAAAACTTTTCAGTACTTTGCAACACTTTTCAGTACTTTGCCACGACTTTGTCAAAACTTTTCAGTACTTTGCCACACTTTTCAGTACTTTGCCACTGCTTTTCAGTACTTTGCCACTATTTTTCAGCACTTTGCCCCAACTTTTCAGTACTGTGCCACACTTTTCAGCACTTTGCCACTACCTTTCAGTACATTGCCACTACTTTTCAGAACTTTGCCGCAACTTTTCAGTACTTTGCCACACTTTTCAGTATTTTGCCAAAACATTGTCACAACTTTTCAGTACTTTGCCACACTTTTCAATACTTTGCCACACTTTTCAGTACTTTTCCACGACTTTCCCACAACTTTTCAGTACTTTGCCACACTTTTCAGCACTTTGCCACAACATTTCAGTACTTTGCCTCGACTTTGCCACAACTTTGCAGTACTTTGCCACCCTTTTCAGTACTTTGCAACTGCTTTTCAGTACTTTGCCACTAATTATCAGCACTTTGCCACAACTTTTCAGTAATTTGCCACACTTTTCAGCACTTTGCCACAACTTTTCTGTAATTTGCCACACTTTTCAGTACTTTGCCCCGACTTTGCCACAACTTTGCAGTACTTTGCCACCCTTTTCAGTACTTTGAAACTGCTTTTCAGTACTTTGCCACTAATTGTCAGCACTTTGCCACAACTTTTCCGTACTTTGCCACACTTTCCAGCACTTTGCCACTACTTTCAGTACTTTGCCACAACTTTCCAGTACTTTGCCACACTTTTCAGGACTTTGCCACTACTTTTCAGCATTTTGACAAAACTTTTCAGTACTTTGCCACACTTTTCAGTACTTTGCCACGACTTTGCCAAAACTTTTCAGTACTTTGCCACACTTTTCAGTACTTTGCCACTGCTTTTCAGTACTTTGCCACCATTTTTCAGCACTTTGCCCCAACTTTTCAGTACTGTGCCACACTTTTCAGCACTTTGCCACTACCTTTCAGTACATTGCCACTACTTTTCAGAACTTTGCCGCAACTTTTCAGTACTTTGCCACACTTTTCAGTATTTTGCCACAACATTGCCACAACTTTTCAGTACTTTGCCACACTTTTCAATACTTTGCCACACTTTTCAGTACTTTTCCACGACTTTCCCACAACTTTTCAGTACTTTGCCACACTTTTCAGCACTTTGCCACAACATTTCAGTACTTTGCCACTAATTTTCAGCACTTTGCCACAACTTTTCAGTACTTTGCCACACTTTTCAGCACTTTGCCACAACTTTTCTGTACTTTGCCACACTTTTCAGTACTTTGCCACGACTTTGCCAAAACTTTTCAGTACTTTGCCACACTTTTCAGTACTTTGCCACTGCTTTTCAGTACTTTGCCACTATTTTTCAGCACTTTGCCACAACTTTTCAGTACTTTGACACACTTTTCAGCACTTCGGCACTACCTTTCAGTACTTTGCCACTACTTTTCAGAACTTTGCCACAACTGTTCAGTACTTTGCCACACTTTTCAGTACTTTGCCACACTTTTCAGTACTTTTCCACGACTTTGCCACAACTTTTCAGTACTTTGCCACACTTTTCAGCACTTTGCCACAACATTTCAGTACTTTGCCGCGACTTTGCCACAACTTTGCAGTACTTTGCCACCATTTTCAGTACTTTGCAACTGCTTTTCAGTACTTTGCCACTAATTTTCAGCACTTTGCCACAACTTTTCAGTACTTTGCCACACATTTCAGTACTTTGCCCCAACTTTTCTGTAATTTGCCACACTTTTCAGTACTTTGCCCCGACTTTGCCACAACTTTGCAGTACTTTGCCACCCTTTTCAGTACTTTGCAACTGATTTTCAGTACTTTGCCACTAATTGTCAGCACTTTGCCACAACTTTTCCGTACTTTGCCACACTTTCCAGCACTTTGCCACTACTTTTCAGTACTTTGCCACAACTTTCCAGTACTTTGCCACACTTTTCAGGACTTTGCCACTACTTTTCAGCATTTTGACAAAACTTTTCAGTACTTTGCAACACTTTTCAGTACTTTGCCACGACTTTGTCAAAACTTTTCAGTACTTTGCCACACTTTTCAGTACTTTGCCACTGCTTTTCAGTACTTTGCCACTATTTTTCAACACTTTGCCCCAACTTTTCAGTACTGTGCCACACTTTTCAGCACTTTGCCACTACCTTTCAGTACATTGCCACTACTTTTCAGAACTTTGCCGCAACTTTTCAGTACTTTGCCACACTTTTCAGTATTTTGCCAAAACATTGTCACAACTTTTCAGTACTTTGCCACACTTTTCAATACTTTGCCACACTTTTCAGTACTTTTCCACGACTTTCCCACAACTTTTCAGTACTTTGCCACACTTTTCAGCACTTTGCCACAACATTTCAGTACTTTGCCTCGACTTTGCCACAACTTTGCAGTACTTTGCCACCCTTTTCAGTACTTTGCAACTGCTTTTCAGTACTTTGCCACTAATTTTCAGCACTTTGCCACAACTTTTCAGTAATTTGCCACACTTTTCAGCACTTTGCCACAACTTTTCTGTAATTTGCCACACTTTTCAGTACTTTGCCCCGACTATGCCACAACTTTGCAGTACTTTGCCACCCTTTTCAGTACTTTGCAACTGCTTTTCAGTACTTTGCCACTAATTGTCAGCACTTTGCCACAACTTTTCAGTACTTTGCCACACTTTCCAGCACTTTGCCACTACTTTTCAGTACTTTGCCACAACTTTCCAGTACTTTGCCACACTTTTCAGGACTTTGCCACTACTTTTCAGCATTTTGACAAAACTTTTCAATACTTTGCCACACTTTTCCGTACTTTGCCACGACATTGCCACAACTTTTCAGTACTTTGCCACACTTTTCAGCACTTTGCCACAACTTTTCTGTAATTTGCCACACTTTTCAGTACTTTGCCCCGACTTTGCCACAACTTTGCAGTACTTTGCCACCCTTTTCAGTACTTTGAAACTGCTTTTCAGTACTTTGCCACTAATTGTCAGCACTTTGCCACAACTTTTCCGTACTTTGCCACACTTTCCAGCACTTTGCCACTACTTTCAGTACTTTGCCACAACTTTCCAGTACTTTGCCACACTTTTCAGGACTTTGCCACTACTTTTCAGCATTTTGACAAAACTTTTCAGTACTTTGCCACACTTTTCAGTACTTTGCCACGACTTTGCCAAAACTTTTCAGTACTTTGCCACACTTTTCAGTACTTTGCCACTGCTTTTCAGTACTTTGCCACCATTTTTCAGCACTTTGCCCCAACTTTTCAGTACTGTGCCACACTTTTCAGCACTTTGCCACTACCTTTCAGTACATTGCCACTACTTTTCAGAACTTTGCCGCAACTTTTCAGTACTTTGCCACACTTTTCAGTATTTTGCCACAACATTGCCACAACTTTTCAGTACTTTGCCACACTTTTCAATACTTTGCCACACTTTTCAGTACTTTTCCACGACTTTCCCACAACTTTTCAGTACTTTGCCACACTTTTCAGCACTTTGCCACAACATTTCAGTACTTTGCCACTAATTTTCAGCACTTTGCCACAACTTTTCAGTACTTTGCCACACTTTTCAGCACTTTGCCACAACTTTTCTGTAATTTGCCACACTTTTCAGTACTTTGCCCCGACTATGCCACAACTTTGCAGTACTTTGCCACCCTTTTCAGTACTTTGCCACACTTTTCAGTACTTTTCCACGACTTTCCCATAACTTTTCAGTACTTTGCAACTGCTTTTCAGTACTTTGCCACTAATTTTCAGCACTTTGCCACAACTTTTCAGTACTTTGCCACACTTTTCAGTACTTTGCCACGACTTTGCCACAACTTTGCAGTACTTTGCCACCCTTTTCAGTACTTTGAAACTGCTTTTCAGTACTTTGCCACTAATTGTCAGCACTTTGCCACAACTTTTCCGTACTTTGCCACACTTTCCAGCACTTTGCCACTACTTTCAGTACTTTGCCACAACTTTCCAGTACTTTGCCACACTTTTCAGGACTTTGCCACTACTTTTCAGCATTTTGACAAAACTTTTCAGTACTTTGCCACACTTTTCAGTACTTTGCCACGACTTTGCCAAAACTTTTCAGTACTTTGCCACACTTTTCAGTACTTTGCCACTGCTTTTCAGTACTTTGCCACCATTTTTCAGCACTTTGCCCCAACTTTTCAGTACTGTGCCACACTTTTCAGCACTTTGCCACTACCTTTCAGTACATTGCCACTACTTTTCAGAACTTTGCCGCAACTTTTCAGTACTTTGCCACACTTTTCAGTATTTTGCCACAACATTGCCACAACTTTTCAGTACTTTGCCACACTTTTCAATACTTTGCCACACTTTTCAGTACTTTTCCACGACTTTCCCACAACTTTTCAGTACTTTGCCACACTTTTCAGCACTTTGCCACAACATTTCAGTACTTTGCCACTAATTTTCAGCACTTTGCCACAACTTTTCAGTACTTTGCCACACTTTTCAGCACTTTGCCACAACTTTTCTGTACTTTGCCACACTTTTCAGTACTTTGCCACGACTTTGCCAAAACTTTTCAGTACTTTGCCACACTTTTCAGTACTTTGCCACTGCTTTTCAGTACTTTGCCACTATTTTTCAGCACTTTGCCACAACTTTTCAGTACTTTGACACACTTTTCAGCACTTCGGCACTACCTTTCAGTACTTTGCCACTACTTTTCAGAACTTTGCCACAACTGTTCAGTACTTTGCCACACTTTTCAGTACTTTGCCACACTTTTCAGTACTTTTCCACGACTTTGCCACAACTTTTCAGTACTTTGCCACACTTTTCAGCACTTTGCCACAACATTTCAGTACTTTGCCGCGACTTTGCCACAACTTTGCAGTACTTTGCCACCATTTTCAGTACTTTGCAACTGCTTTTCAGTACTTTGCCACTAATTTTCAGCACTTTGCCACAACTTTTCAGTACTTTGCCACACATTTCAGTACTTTGCCCCAACTTTTCTGTAATTTGCCACACTTTTCAGTACTTTGCCCCGACTTTGCCACAACTTTGCAGTACTTTGCCACCCTTTTCAGTACTTTGCAACTGATTTTCAGTACTTTGCCACTAATTGTCAGCACTTTGCCACAACTTTTCCGTACTTTGCCACACTTTCCAGCACTTTGCCACTACTTTTCAGTACTTTGCCACAACTTTCCAGTACTTTGCCACACTTTTCAGGACTTTGCCACTACTTTTCAGCATTTTGACAAAACTTTTCAGTACTTTGCAACACTTTTCAGTACTTTGCCACGACTTTGTCAAAACTTTTCAGTACTTTGCCACACTTTTCAGTACTTTGCCACTGCTTTTCAGTACTTTGCCACTATTTTTCAACACTTTGCCCCAACTTTTCAGTACTGTGCCACACTTTTCAGCACTTTGCCACTACCTTTCAGTACATTGCCACTACTTTTCAGAACTTTGCCGCAACTTTTCAGTACTTTGCCACACTTTTCAGTATTTTGCCAAAACATTGTCACAACTTTTCAGTACTTTGCCACACTTTTCAATACTTTGCCACACTTTTCAGTACTTTTCCACGACTTTCCCACAACTTTTCAGTACTTTGCCACACTTTTCAGCACTTTGCCACAACATTTCAGTACTTTGCCTCGACTTTGCCACAACTTTGCAGTACTTTGCCACCCTTTTCAGTACTTTGCAACTGCTTTTCAGTACTTTGCCACTAATTTTCAGCACTTTGCCACAACTTTTCAGTAATTTGCCACACTTTTCAGCACTTTGCCACAACTTTTCTGTAATTTGCCACACTTTTCAGTACTTTGCCCCGACTATGCCACAACTTTGCAGTACTTTGCCACCCTTTTCAGTACTTTGCAACTGCTTTTCAGTACTTTGCCACTAATTGTCAGCACTTTGCCACAACTTTTCAGTACTTTGCCACACTTTCCAGCACTTTGCCACTACTTTTCAGTACTTTGCCACAACTTTCCAGTACTTTGCCACACTTTTCAGGACTTTGCCACTACTTTTCAGCATTTTGACAAAACTTTTCAATACTTTGCCACACTTTTCCGTACTTTGCCACGACATTGCCACAACTTTTCAGTACTTTGCCACACTTTTCAGCACTTTGCCACAACTTTTCTGTAATTTGCCACACTTTTCAGTACTTTGCCCCGACTTTGCCACAACTTTGCAGTACTTTGCCACCCTTTTCAGTACTTTGAAACTGCTTTTCAGTACTTTGCCACTAATTGTCAGCACTTTGCCACAACTTTTCCGTACTTTGCCACACTTTCCAGCACTTTGCCACTACTTTCAGTACTTTGCCACAACTTTCCAGTACTTTGCCACACTTTTCAGGACTTTGCCACTACTTTTCAGCATTTTGACAAAACTTTTCAGTACTTTGCCACACTTTTCAGTACTTTGCCACGACTTTGCCAAAACTTTTCAGTACTTTGCCACACTTTTCAGTACTTTGCCACTGCTTTTCAGTACTTTGCCACCATTTTTCAGCACTTTGCCCCAACTTTTCAGTACTGTGCCACACTTTTCAGCACTTTGCCACTACCTTTCAGTACATTGCCACTACTTTTCAGAACTTTGCCGCAACTTTTCAGTACTTTGCCACACTTTTCAGTATTTTGCCACAACATTGCCACAACTTTTCAGTACTTTGCCACACTTTTCAATACTTTGCCACACTTTTCAGTACTTTTCCACGACTTTCCCACAACTTTTCAGTACTTTGCCACACTTTTCAGCACTTTGCCACAACATTTCAGTACTTTGCCACTAATTTTCAGCACTTTGCCACAACTTTTCAGTACTTTGCCACACTTTTCAGCACTTTGCCACAACTTTTCTGTAATTTGCCACACTTTTCAGTACTTTGCCCCGACTATGCCACAACTTTGCAGTACTTTGCCACCCTTTTCAGTACTTTGCCACACTTTTCAGTACTTTTCCACGACTTTCCCATAACTTTTCAGTACTTTGCAACTGCTTTTCAGTACTTTGCCACTAATTTTCAGCACTTTGCCACAACTTTTCAGTACTTTGCCACACTTTTCAGTACTTTGCCACGACTTTGCCACAACTTTGCAGTACTTTGCCACCCTTTTCAGTACTTTGCCACTAATTGTCAGCACTTTGCCACAACTTTTCAGTACTTTGCCACACTTTTCAGCACTTTGCCACTACTTTTCAGTACTTTGCCACTACTTTTCAGCTCTTTGCCACGACTTTGCCACAACTTTTCAGTACTTTGCCACACTTTTCAGCACTTTGCCACTACTTTTCAGTACTTTGCCTCTATATTTCAGCACTTTGCCACAACTTTTCTGTACTTTGCCACACTTTTCAGTACATTGCCACAACTTTTCAGTACTTTGCAACACTTGTCAGTACTTTGCCACTACTTTTCACTACTTTGCCACTACTTTGCAGCACTTTGCCACAACTTTTCAGTACTTTGCCACACTTTTCAGTACATTGCCTCTACTTTTCAGCACTTTGCCACAACTTTTCACTACTTTGCTACACTTTTCAGTACTTTGCCACGACTTTGCCACAACTTTTCAGTACTTTTCCACACTTTTCAGTACTTTGCCACTGATTGTCAGTACTTTGCCACAACTTTGCAGCACTTTGCCACAACTTTTCAGTACTTTGCCACGCTTTTTCAGTACTGTGCCACAACTTTTCAGCAATTCGCCACCGCCTTTCAGTACTTTGCCACTACTTTTAAGCACTTTGCCACCACTTTTCAGTACTTTGCCACACTTGTCAGCACTTTGCCACTACTTTTCAGTTCTTTGCCACTACTTTTCAGCACTTTGCCACAACTTTTCAGTACTTTGCCACAATTTTAAGTACTTTGCCACGACTTTGCCACAACTTTTCAGTACTTTGCCACACTTTTCAGTACTTTGCCACGACTTTGTCACAACTTTTCAGTACTTGGCCACACTTTTCAGGACTTTGCCACTGCTTTTCAGTACATTGCCACTACTTTTCAGCACTTTGCCACAACTTTTCAGTACTTTGCCACACTTTTCAGTACTTTGCCTCGACATTGCCAAAACTTTTGAGTACATTGCCACACTTTTCAGGACTTTGCCACTAATTTTCAGCACTTTGCCACAACTTTTCAGTACTTTGCCACTACTTTTCACTACTTTGCCACTACTTTTCAGCACTTTGCCACAACGTTTCAGTAATTTGCCAAACTTTTCAGTACATTGCCTCTACTTTTCAGCACTTTGGCACAACTTTTCAGTACTTTGCCACACTTTTCAGTACTTTGCCACGACTTTGCCACAACTTTTCAGTACTTTTCCACACTTTTCAGTACTTTGCCACTGATTGTCAGTACTTTGCCACAACTTTGCAGCACTTTGCCACAACTTTTCAGTACTTTGCCACGCTTTTTCAGTACTTTGCCACAACTTTTCAGCAATTCGCCACCGCCTTTCAGTACTTTGCCACTAATTTTCAGCACTTTGCCACAACTTTTCAGTACTTTGCCACACTTTTCAGCACTTTGCCACTACTTTCCAGTTCTTTGCCACTACTTTTCAGCACTTTGCCACAACTTTTCAGTACTTTGCCACAATTTTACGTACTTTGCCACGACTGTGCCACAACTTTTCAGTACTTTGCCACACTTTTCAGTACTTTGCCACGACTTTGTCACAACGTTTCAGTACTTGGCCACACTTTTCAGGACTTTGCCACTGCTTTTCAGTACATTGCCACTACTTTACAGCACTTTGCCACAACTTTTCAGTACTTTGCCACACTTTTCAGTACTTTGCCTCAACATTGCCACAACTTTTGAGTACATTGCCACACTTTTCAGGACATTGCCACTAATTTTCAGCACTTTGCCACAACTTTTCAGTACTTTGCCACTACTTTTCATCACTTTGTCACACTTTTCAACACTTTGCCACTGCTTATCAGTACTTTGCAACTAATTTACAGCACTTTGCCACAACCTTTCAGTACTTTGCCACACTTTTCAGTATTTTGCCACGACTTTGCCACAACTTTCAGTACTTTGCCACCCTTTTCAGTACTTTGCCACTGCTTCTCAGTACTTTGCCACTACTTTTCAGTAGTTTGCCATTACCAGTTCTCGTCCGATCACTCAAGTTAAGCTGCATCGGGCGTGGTTAGTACTTGCATGGGAGACCGGCTGGGAATACCACGTGCAGTATGCTTATCAACATTGTCATTCCACCTTACATACCAAATTTTTCCAGTCATTTTTTGCCTAGCCGAAGCATTAAACGACATCCAATTCTGACGAATATTCAGCCTACTGCCAAACCATTGCAGAATACACCAGTTCTCGTCCGATCACTGAAGTTAAGCTTCATAGGGCGTGGTTAGTACTTGCATGGGAGACCGGTTGGGAATACCACGTGTAGTAGGCTCATAAAAATATTTATTCCGTAGTTCATACTAACTTTTTCCCGGAATTTTTTGCCTAGCTGAAGCATTAAATGTCATCCAATTCCGACGAATTTTCAGGGTACTGACAAACCATTGCAGAATACACCAGTTCTCGTCCGATCACTGAAGTTGAGCTCACCGGACGTGGTTATTACTTGCATGGCAGACCGGCTGAGAATATCACGTGTAGTAGGCTCATCAACATTTTTATTCCACATTACATACTAACTTTTTCCCATGATTGTTTGCCTAGCCGTATTATTAAATGACATCCAATTCCGACGAATATTCGGCCTAGTGCCAAACCATTGCAGAATACACCAGTTCTCGTCCGATCACTGAAGTTAAGCTGCATCGGGCGTGGTTAGTACTTGCATGGGAGACCGGCTGGGAATACCACGTATAGTAGGATCATTAACATTTTTATTCTACCGTACATTCTAACTTTTTCCAGGGATTGTTTGCCTAGCCGAAGCATTAAATGTCATCCAATTCCGACGAATTTTCAGCCTACTGACAAACCATTGCAGAATACACTAGTTCTCGTCTGATCACTGAAGTAAAGCCCACCGGACGTGGTTAGTACTTGCATGGGAGACCGGCAGAGAACACCACATGCAGTAGGCTCATCAACATTTTTATTCCACCGTACATACTAACTTTTTCGCTGGATTTTTTGCCTAGCCGAAGCATTGAACGACATCCAATTCCAACGAATATTCAGCCTACTGCCAACCCATTGCAGAATACACCAATTCTCTTCCGATCACTGAAGTTAAGTTGCATCGGGCGTGGTTATTACTTGCATGGGAGACCGGCTGGGAATACCATGTGCAGTAGGCTCATCAACATTTTTATTCCACATTACATACTAACATTTTCCCATGATTTTTTGCCTAGACGAAGCATTAAATGACATACAATTCGATCGAATATTCAGCCTACTGCCAAACCATTGCATGATACACCAGTTCACGTCCGATCGCTGAAGTTAAGCTGCATCGGGCGTGGTGAGTACTTGCATGCGAGACCGGCTGGGAATACCACGTGCATTAGGCTCATCAACATTTTTATTCCACCGTACATACTAACATTTTCGCGGGATTTTTTGCATAGCCGAAGCATAAACGACATCCAATTCCGACGAATATTCAGCCTACTGCCAAACCATTGCAGAATACACCAGTTCACGTCCGATCGCTGAAGTTAAGCTGCATCGGGCGTGGTGAGTACTTGCATGCGAGACCGGCTGGGAATACCACGTGCATTAGGCTCATCAACATTTTTATTCCACCGTACATACTAACATTTTCGCGGGATTTTTTGCATAGCCGAAGCATAAACGACATCCAATTCCGACGAATATTCAGCCTACTGCCAAACCATTGCAGAATACACCAGTTCTCATCCGATCACTGAAGTTAAGCTGCATCTGGCGTGGTTAGTACTTGTATGGGAGACCGGCTGGGAATACCACGTGCAGTCGGCTCATCAACATTTTTATTCCACATTACATACTAACTTTTACCCAAAATGGTTTTTTGCCTAGCCGTAGCATTAAATGACATCCAATTCCTTCGAATATTCAGCCTATTGCCAAACCATTGCAGAATACACCAGTTCTCGTCGCATCACTGAAGTTAAGCTGCATCGGGCGTGGTTAGTACTTGCATGGGAGATCGGTTTGGAATACCACGTGTAGTAGGCTTTTTAATATTTTGATTCCACCGTACATACCAACATTTTCCCGGTATTTTTTGCCTAGCCGAAGCGTTAAACGACATCCGATTCCGACGAATATTCAGCCTGCTGCCAAACCATTGCATAACACACGAATTCTCGTCCGATCACTGAAGTTAAGCTGCATCTGGCGTGGTTAGTACTTGCATGGGAGACCGGCTGGGAATACCACGTGCAGTAGGCTCATCAACATTTTTCTTCCACATTACATACTAACATTTTCCTATGATTTTTTGCCTAGCCGTAGCATGAAATGACATCCAATTCCGACGAATATTCAGCCTACTGCCAAACCCTTGCAGAATACACCAGTTCTCGTCCAATCACTGAAGTTAACCTGCATCGGGCGTGGTTAGTACTTGCATGGGAGACAGGCTGGGAATACCACGTGCATTAGGCTCATCAACATTTTTATTCCACCGTACATACTAACGTTTTCCCGGGATTTTTTGCCTAGCCGAAGTATTAAATTACATCCAATTCCGACGAATATTCAGCCTACTGCCAAACCATTGCAGAATACACCAGTTCTCGTCCGATCACTGAAGTTAAGCTGCATAGGGCGTGGTTAGTACTTGCATGGGAGACCGGCTGGGAATACCACATGCAGTAGGCTGGTGAACATTTTTATTCCACCGTACATACTAACTTTTCCCGGGATTTTTTGCCTAGCCGAAGTATTAAATTACATCCAATTCCGACGAATATTCAGCCTACTGCCAAACCATTGCAGAATACAGCAGTTCTCGTCCGATCACTGAAGTTAAGCTGCATCGGGCATGGTTAGGACTTGCACGGGAGACCGACCGGGAATACCACGTGCAGTAGGCCCATAAACATTTTTATTCCACATTACATTCTAAATTTTTCCCATGATTTTTTGCCTAGACGAAGTCATTAAATGACATACAATTCGAACGAATATTCAGCCTACTGCCAAACCATTGCAGAATACACCAGTTCTCGTCCGATCACTGAAGGTAAGCTGCATCGGGCGTGGTTGCATGGGAGACCGGCTTGGAATACCATGTGCATTAGGCTTATCAACATTTTTATTCCACCGTACATACCAACTTTTTCCCGGATTTTTTGCCTTACCGAAGCGTTAAACGACATGCAATTCTGACGAATATTCAGCCTACTGTCAAACCATTGCAGAACACACCAGTTCTTGTACGATCACTGAAGTTAAGCTGCATCGGGCGTGGTTAGTACTTGCATGGGAGACCGGCTGTGAATACCACGTGCAGTAGGCTCATCAACATTTTTATTCCACATTACATACTAACTTTTACCTATGATTTTTTGCCTAGCCGTAGCACTAAATGACATCCAATTCCTACGAATATTCAGCCTACTGCCAACCCATTCCAGAATTCATCAGTTCTCGTCCGATCACTGAAGTTAAGCTGCATCGGGCGTGGTTAGTACTTGCATGGGAGACCGGCTGGGAATACCACGTGCAGTAGGCTCATCAACATTATTATTCCACATTACATACTAACTTTTTCCCATGATTTTTTGCCTAGACGAAGCATTAAATGACATACAATTCGGACGAATATCCAGCCTACTGCCAAACCATTGCAGAATACACCAGTTCCCGTCCGATCACTGAAGTTAAGCTGCATCTGGCGTGGTTAGTACTTGCATGGGAGACCGGCTGGGAATACCACGTGCAGTAGGCTTATCAACATTTTTATTCCACCATATATACCAACATTTTCACTGGATTTTTTGCCTACCCGAAGCGTTAAACGACATCCAATTCTGACGAATACTCAGCCTACTGTCAAACCATTGCAGATCACACCAGTTCTTGTCCGATCACTGAAGTTAAGCTGCATCGGGCGTGGTTAGTTCTTGCACGCGAGACCGGCTGGGAATACCACGTGCATTAGGCTCATCAACATTTTTATTCCACCGTACATACTAACTTTTTCCCGGGATTTTTTGCCTAGCCAAAGTAATAAATTACATCCAATTCCAACGAATATCCAGCCTACTGCCAAACCATTGCAGAATACACCAGTTCTCGTCCGATCACTGAAGTTATGCCGCATCGGGCGTGGTCAGTACTTGCATGGGAGACCGGCTGGGAATACCACGTGCGGTAGGCTGATGAACATTTTTATTGCAGAATACACCAGTTCTCGTCCAATCACTGAAGTTAAGCTGCATCGGGCGTGGTTAGTACTTGCATGGAGACCGGCTGGGAATACCACGTGCATTAGGCTCATCAACATTTTTATTCTACCGTACATACTAACTTTTTCCCTGGATTTTTTGCCTAGCCGAAGTATTAAATTACATCCAATTCCGACGAATATCGAGCCTACTGCCAAACCATTGCAGAATACACCAGTTCTCGTCCGATCACTGAAGTTAAGCTGCATCGGGCCTGGTTAGTACTTGCATGGGAGACCGGCTGGGAATACCATGTGCAGTAGGCTTATCAACATTTTTATTCCACCGTACATACCAACTTTTTCCCGAGATATTTTGCCTTACCGAAGCGTTAAACGACATCCAATTCTGACGAATACTCAGCCTACTGTCAAACCATTGCAGAACACACCAGTTCTTGTCCGATCACTGAAGTTAAGCTGCATCGGGCATGGTTAGTACTTGCATGGGAGACAGGCTGGGAATACCACGTGCAGTAGGCTTATCAACATTTTTATTCCACATTACATACTAACTTTTTCCTATGATTTTTTCCCTAGCCGTACCATTAAATGACATCCAATTCCGACGAATATTCAGCCTACTGCCAAACCAATGCAGAATACACCAGTTCTCGTCCGATTACTGAAGTTAAGCTGCATCGGGCGTGGTTAGTACTTGCATGGGAGACCGGCTGGGAATACCACGTGCAGTAGGCTCATCAACATTATTATTCCACATTACATACTAACTTTTTCCCATGATTTTTTGCCTAGACGAAGCATTAAATGACATACAATTCGGACGAATATCCAGCCTACTGCCAAACCATTGCAGAATACACCAGTTCCCGTCCGATCACTGAAGTTAAGCTGCATCTGGCGTGGTTAGTACTTGCATGGGAGACCGGCTGGGAATACCACGTGCAGTAGGCTTATCAACATTTTTATTCCACCATATATACCAACATTTTCACTGGATTTTTTGCCTACCCGAAGCGTTAAACGACATCCAATTCTGACGAATACTCAGCCTACTGTCAAACCATTGCAGAACACACCAGTTCTTGTCCGATCACTGAAGTTAAGCTGCATCGGGCATGGTTAGTACTTGCATGGGAGACAGGCTGGGAATACCACGTGCATTAGGCTTATCAACATTTTTATTCCACATTACATACTAACGTTTGCCAATGATTTTTTACCCAGCCGTAGCATTAAATGACATCCAATTCCGACGAATATTCAGCCTACTGCAAAACTATTGCAGAATACACCAGTTCTCGTCGGATCACTGAAGTTAAGCTGCATCGGGCGTGGTTAGTACTAGCATGGGAGACCGGCTGGGAATACCACGTACAGTAGGCTCATCTACATTTTTATTCCACATTACATACTAACTTTTTCCTATGATTTTTTCCCTAGCCGTACCATTAAATGACATCCAATTCCGACGAATATTCAGCCTACTGCCAAACCAATGCAGAATACACCAGTTCTCGTCCGATTACTGAAGTTAAGCTGCATCGGGCGTGGTTAGTACTTGCATGGGAGACCGGCTGGGAATACCACGTGCATTAGGCTCATCAACATTATTATTCCACATTACATACTAACTTTTTCCCATGATTTTTTGCCTAGACGAAGCATTAAATGACATACAATTCGGACGAATATCCAGCCTACTGCCAAACCATTGCAGAATACACCAGTTCCCGTCCGATCACTGAAGTTAAGCTGCATCTGGCGTGGTTAGTACTTGCATGGGAGACCGGCTGGGAATACCACGTGCAGTAGGCTTATCAACATTTTTATTCCACCATATATACCAACATTTTCACTGGATTTTTTGCCTACCCGAAGCGTTAAACGACATCCAATTCTGACGAATACTCAGCCTACTGTCAAACCATTGCAGATCACACCAGTTCTTGTCCGATCACTGAAGTTAAGCTGCATCGGGCGTGGTTAGTTCTTGCACGCGAGACCGGCTGGGAATACCACGTGCATTAGGCTCATCAACATTTTTATTCCACCGTACATACTAACTTTTTCCCGGGATTTTTTGCCTAGCCAAAGTAATAAATTACATCCAATTCCAACGAATATCCAGCCTACTGCCAAACCATTGCAGAATACACCAGTTCTCGTCCGATCACTGAAGTTATGCCGCATCGGGCGTGGTCAGTACTTGCATGGGAGACCGGCTGGGAATACCACGTGCGGTAGGCTGATGAACATTTTTATTGCAGAATACACCAGTTCTCGTCCAATCACTGAAGTTAAGCTGCATCGGGCGTGGTTAGTACTTGCATGGAGACCGGCTGGGAATACCACGTGCATTAGGCTCATCAACATTTTTATTCTACCGTACATACTAACTTTTTCCCTGGATTTTTTGCCTAGCCGAAGTATTAAATTACATCCAATTCCGACGAATATCGAGCCTACTGCCAAACCATTGCAGAATACACCAGTTCTCGTCCGATCACTGAAGTTAAGCTGCATCGGGCCTGGTTAGTACTTGCATGGAAGACCGGCTGGGAATACCATGTGCAGTAGGCTTATCAACATTTTTATTCCACCGTACATACCAACTTTTTCCCGAGATATTTTGCCTTACCGAAGCGTTAAATGACATGCAATTCTGACGAATATTCAGCCTACTGTCAAACCATTGCAGAACACACCAGTTCTTGTCCGATCACTGAAGTTAAGCTGCATCGGGCATGGTTAGTACTTGCATGGGAGACAGGCTGGGAATACCACGTGCATTAGGCTTATCAACATTTTTATTCCACATTACATACTAACGTTTGCCAATGATTTTTTACCCAGCCGTAGCATTAAATGACATCCAATTCCGACGAATATTCAGCCTACTGCAAAACTATTGCAGAATACACCAGTTCTCGTCGGATCACTGAAGTTAAGCTGCATCGGGCGTGGTTAGTACTAGCATGGGAGACCGGCTGGGAATACCACGTACAGTAGGCTCATCTACATTTTTATTCCACATTACATACTAACTTTTTCCTATGATTTTTTCCCTAGCCGTACCATTAAATGACATCCAATTCCGACGAATATTCAGCCTACTGCCAAACCAATGCAGAATACACCAGTTCTCGTCCGATTACTGAAGTTAAGCTGCATCGGGCGTGGTTAGTACTTTCATGGGATACCGGCTGGGAATACCACGTGCATTAGGCTTATCAACATTTTTATTCCACATTACATACTAACTTTTGCCAATGATTTTTTACCCAGCCGTAGCATTAAATGACATCCAATTCCGACGAATATTTAGCCTACTGCCAAACCATTGCAGAATACACCAGTTCTCGTCTGATCAGCGAAGTTAAGCTAACCGGACGTGGTTAGTACTTGCATGGGAGACCGGCTAAGAATATCACGTGCAGTAGGCTTATCAGCATTTTTATTCCACCATACATACCATCTTTTTCCCGTGATTTTTTGTCTAGCCGAAGCATTAATTGAAATCCAATTCCGACAAATATTCAGCCTACTGCCAAACCATTGCAGAATACACCAGTTCTCGTCCGATCACTGAAGGTAAGCTGCATAGGGCGTGGTAGTACTTGCATGGGAGACCGGCTGGGAATACAACGTGCAGCAGGCTGATGAACATTTTTATTCCACCGTACATACTAACTTTTACCCGGGATTTTTTGCCTAGCCGAAGTATTAAATTACATCCAATTCCGACGAATATTCAGCCTACTGCCAAACCATTGCAGAATACACCAGTTCTCATCCGATCCCTGAAGTTAAGTTGCATCGGGCATGGTTAGGACTTGCACGGGAGACCGGCTGGGAATACCACGTGCAGTAGGCCCATCAACATATTTATTCCACATTACATTCTAAATTTTTCCCATGATTTTTTGCCTAGACGAAGCATTAAATGACATACAATTCGGACGAATATTCAGCCTACTGCCAAACCATTGCAGAATACACCAGTTCCCCTCCGATCACTGAAGTTAAGCTGCATCGGGCGTGGTTGCATGGGAGACCGGCCTGGAAGATCATGTGCATTAGGCTCATCAACATTGTTATTCCACCGTACATACTAAATTTTTCCCTGGATTTTTTGCCTAGCCGAAGCGTTAAACGACATGCAATTCTGACGAACATTCAGCCTACTGTCAAACCATTGCAGAACACACCAGTTCACGTTCCATCACTGAAGTTAAGCTGCATCGGGCGTGGTTAGTACTTGCATGGGAGACCGGCTGAGAATACCACGTGCAGTAGGCTCATCTATATTTTTATTCCACATTACATACTAACTTTTCCCCATGATTTTTTGCCTAGACGAAGCATTAAATGACCTACAATTCGGACGAATATTCAGCCTACTGCCAAACCATTGCAGAATACACCAGTTCTCTCCGATCACTGAAGTTAAGCTGCATCGGGCGTGGTTAGTACTTGCATGGGAGACAGGCTGGGAATACCACGTGCATTAGGCTCATCAACATTTTTATTCCACCGTACATACTAACGTTTTCCCGGGATTTTTTGCCTAGCCGTAGCAGTAAATGACATCCAATTCCGACGAATATTCAGACTACTGCCAAACCATTGCAGAATACACCAGTTCTCGTCCGATCACTGAAGTTAAGCTGCATCGGGCGTGGTTAGTACTTGCATGGGAGACCGGCTGGGAATACCACATGCAGTAGGCTTATCAACATTTTTATTCCACCATACATACCAAATTTTTCCCAGGATTTTTTGCCTAGCCAACGCGTTAAACCACAGGCAATTCTGACGAATATTCAACCTACTGTCAAACAATTGCAGAACACACCAGTTCTCGTCCGATCACTGAATTTAAGCTGCATCAGGCGTGGTTAGTACTTGCATGGGAGACCGGCTGAGAATATCACGTGCAGTAGGCTTATCAACATTTTTATTCCACCATACATACTATCTTTTTCCCGTGATTTTTTGTCTAGCCGAAGCATTAATTGAAATCCAACTCTGACAAATATTCAGCCTACTGCCAAACCATTGCAGAATACACCAGTTCTCGTTCGATCACTGACGTTAAGCTGCATAAGGCGTGGTTAGTACTTGCATGGGAGACCGGCTGGGAATACCACGTGCAGTAGGCTGATGAACATTTTTATTCCACCGTACATACTAACATTTTCCCGGGATTTTTTGCCTAGCCGAAGTATTAAATTACATCCAATTCCGACGAATATTCAGCCTACTGCCAAACCATTGCAGAATACACCAGTTCTCGTCCGATCACTGAAGTTAAGCTGCATCAGGCGTGGTTGCATGGGAGACCGGCCTGGAATACCATGTGCATTAGGCTCATCAACATTTTTATTCCACCGTACATACCAAATTTTTCCCGGGATATTTTGCCTAGCCGAAGCGTTAAACGACATGCAATTCTGACGAATATTCAGCCTACTGTCAAACCATTGCAGAACACACCAGTTCCCGTTCGATCACTGAATTTAAGCTGCATCGGGCGTGGTTAGTACTTTCATGGGAGACCGGCTGAGAATACCACGTGCAGTAGGTTCATCAACTTTTTTATACCACATTACATACTAACTTTTACCCATGATTTTTTGCCTAGCCGTAGCATTAAATGACATCCAATTCCGACGAATATTCAGCCTACTGCCAAACCATTGCAGAATACACCAGTTCTCGTCCGATCACTGAAGTTAAGCTGCATCGGGCGAGGTTAGTACTTGCATGTGAGACAGGCTGGGAATACCACGTGCATTAGGCTCATCAACATTTTTATTCCACCGTACATACTAACGTTTTCCCGGGATTTTTTGCCTTGCCGAAGTATTAAATTACATCAAATTCCGACGAATATTCAGTCTACTGCCAAACCATTGCAGAATACACCAGTTCTCGTCCGATCACTGAAGTTAAGCTGCATCGGGCGTGGTTGCATGGGAGACCGGCCTGGAATATCATGTGCATTAGGCTCATCAACATTTTTATTCCACCGTACATACCAAATTTTTCCCGGGATTTTTTGCCTAGCCGAAGCGTTAAACGACATGCAATTCTGACGAATATTCAGCCTACTGTCAAACCATTGCAGAGCACACCAGTTCTTGTCCGATCACTGAAGTAAGCTCCATCGGGCATGCTTAGTACTTGCATGGGAGACCGGCTGGGAATACCACGTGCAGTAGGCTCATCAACATTTTTATTCCACATTACATACTAACTTTTACCCAAAATTGTTTTTTGCCTAGCCGTAGCATTAAATGACATCCAATTCCGTCGAATATTCAGCCTATTGCCAAACCATTGCAGAATACACCAGTTCTCATCGCATCACTGAAGTTAAGCTGCATCGGGCGTTTTTAGTACTTGCCTGGGAGACCAGCTGGGAATACCACGTGCAGTAGGCTGATGAACATTTTTATTGCAGAATACACCAGTTCTCGTCCGATCACTGAAGTTAAGCCGCATCGGGCATGGTTAGTTCTTGCACGGGAGACCGGCTGGGAATACCACGTGCAGTAGGCTCATCAACATTTTTATTCCACATTTCATACTAACTTTTGTCCATGATTTTTTGCCTAGACGAAGCATTAAATGACATACAATTCGGACGAATATTCAGCCTGCTGCCAAACCATTGCAGAATACACCAGTTCTCGTCCGATCACTGAAGTTAAGCTGCATCGGGCGTGGTTAGTACTTGCATGGGAAAACGGCTGGGAATACCATGTGCAGTAGGCTTATCAACATTTTTATTCCACCGCACATACCAACTTTTTCCCGGGATTTTTTGCCTTGCCGAAGCGTTAAACGACATGCAATTCTGACGAATATTCAGCCTACTGTCAAACCATTGCAGAACACACCAGTTCCTGTCCGATCACTGAAGTTAAGCTCCATCGGACGTGGTTAGTACTTGCATGGGAAACCGGCTGGGAATACCATGTGCAGTAGGCTTATCAACATTTTTATTCCACCGTACATACCAAATTTTTCCCGGGATTTTTTGCCGAGCCAACGCGTTAAACCACAGGCAATTCTGACGAATATTCAGCCTACTGTCAAACCATTGCAGAACACACCAGTTCCTGTTTGATCACTGAATTTAAGCTGCATCGGGCGTGGTTAGTACTTGCATGGGAGACCGGCTGAGAATACCACGTGCAGTAGGCTCATCAACTTTTTTATACCACATTACATACTAACTTTTACCCATGATTTTTTGCCTAGCCGTAGCATTAATTGACATCCAATTCCGACGTATATTCAGCCTACTGCCAAACCATTGCAGAATACACCAGTTCTCGTCAGATCACTGAAGTTAAGCTGCATTGGGCGTGGTTAGTACTTGCACGGGAGACCTGCTGGGAATGCCACGTGCAGTAGGCTTATCAACATTTTTATTCCACCGTACATACTATCTTTTTCCCTTTATTATTTGCCTAGCCGAAACATTAATTGAAATCCTATTCCGACGAATATTCAGCCTACTGCCAAACCATTGCAGAATACACCAGTTCTCGTCTGATCACTGAAGTTAAGCTAACCGGACATGGTTAGTACTTGCATGGGAGACCGACTGAGAATATCACGTGCAGTAGGCTTATCAACATTTTTATTCCACCATACATACTATCGTTTTCCCGTGATTTTTTGTCTAGCGGAAGCATTAATTGAAATCCAATTCCGACAAATATTCAGCCTACTGCCAAACCATTGCAGAATTCACCAGTTCTCGTCCGATCACTGAAGTTAAGCTGCATAGGGCGTGGTTAGCACTTACATGGGAGACCGGCTGGGAACACCACGTGCAGTAGGCTGATGAACATTTTTATTCCACCGTACATACTAACATTTTCCCGGGATTTTTTGCCTAGCCGAAGTATTAAATTACATCCAATTCCGACGAATATTCAGCCTACTGCCAAACCATTGCAGAATACACCAGTTCTCGTCCGTTCACTGAAGTTAAGCTGCATCGGGAATGGTTAGGACTTGCACGGGAGACTGGCTGGGAATACCACATGCAGTAGGCCCATCAACATTTTTATTCCACATTACATTCTAAATTTTTCCCATGCTTTTTTGCTTAGACGAAGCATTAAATGACATACAATTCGGACGAAAATTCTGCCTACTGCCAAACCATTGCAGAATACACCAGTTCTCGTCCGATCACTGAAGTTAAGCTGCATCGGGCATGGTTAGTACTTGCATGGGAGACCGGCTGGGAATACCACGTGCAGTAGGCTTATCAACATTTTTATTCCACCGTACATACCAAATTTTTCCCGGGATTTTTTGCCTAGCCAACGCGTTAAACCACAGGCAATTCTGACGAATATTCAGCCTACTGTCAAACCATTGCAGAACACACCAGTTCTCGTCCGATCACTGAATTTAAGCTGCATCGGGCGTGGTTAGTACTTGCATGGGAGACCGGCTGGGAATACCACGTGCAGTAGGCTCATCAACATTTTTATTCCACATTACATACTAACTTTTACCCATGATTTTTTGCCTAGCCGTAGCATTAAATGACATCCAATTCCGACGAATATTCAGCCTACTGCCAAACCATTGCAGAATACACCAGTTCTCATCCGATCGCCGAAGTTAAGCTGCATCGGGCGTGGTTAGTACTTGCATGGAAGACCTGCTGGGAATGCCACGTGCAGTAGGCTTATCAACATTTTTATTCCACCGTACATACTATCTTTTTCCCTTTATTGTTTGCCTAGCCGAAACATTAATTGAAATCCTATTCCGACCAATATTCAGCCTACTGCCAAACCATTGCAGAATACACCAGTTCTCGTCTGATCACTGAAGTTAAGCTAACCGGACGTGGTTAGTACTTGCATGGGAGACCGACTGAGAATATCACGTGCAGTAGGCTTATCAACATTTTTATTCCACCATACATACTATCGTTTTCCCGTGATTTTTTGTCTAGCGGAAGCATTAATTGAAATCCAATTCCGACAAATATTCAGCCTACTGCCAAACCATTGCAGAATTCACCAGTTCTCGTCCGATCACTGAAGTTAAGCTGCATAGGGCGTGGTTAGCACTTACATGGGAGACCGGCTGGGAACACCACGTGCAGTAGGCTGATGAACATTTTTATTCCACCGTACATACTAACATTTTCCCGGGATTTTTTGCCTAGCCGAAGTATTAAATTACATCCAATTCCGACGAATATTCAGCCTACTGCCAAACCATTGCAGAATACACCAGTTCTCGTCCGTTCACTGAAGTTAAGCTGCATCGGGAATGGTTAGGACTTGCACGGGAGACTGGCTGGGAATACCACATGCAGTAGGCCCATCAACATTTTTATTCCACATTAAATTCTAAATTTTTCCCATGCTTTTTTGCTTAGACGAAGCATTAAATGACATACAATTCGGACGAAAATTCTGCCTACTGCCAAACCATTGCAGAATACACCAGTTCTCGTCCGATCACTGAAGTTAAGCTGCATCGGGCATGGTTAGTACTTGCATGGGAGACCGGCTGGGAATACCACGTGCAGTAGGCTTATCAACATTTTTATTCCACCGTAAATACCAAATTTTTCCCGGGATTTTTTGCCTAGCCAACGCGTTAAACCACAGGCAATTCTGACGAATATTCAGCCTACTGTCAAACCATTGCAGAACACACCAGTTCTCGTCCGATCACTGAATTTAAGCTGCATCGGGCGTGGTTAGTACTTGCATGGGAGACCGGCTGGGAATACCACGTGCAGTAGGCTCATCAACATTTTTATTCACATTACATACTAACTTTTACCCATGATTTTTTGCCTAGCCGTAGCATTAAATGACATCCAATTCCGACGAATATTCAGCCTACTGCCAAACCATTGCAGAATACACCAGTTCTCATCCGATCGCCGAAGTTAAGCTGCATCGGGCGTGGTTAGTACTTGCATGGAAGACCTGCTGGGAATGCCACGTGCAGTAGGCTTATCAACATTTTTATTCCACCGCACATACTATCTTTTTCCCTTTATTATTTGCCTAGCCGAAACATTAATTGAAATCCTATTCCGACGAATATTCAGCCTACTGCCAAACCATTGCAGAATACACCAGTTCTCGTCTGATCACTGAAGTTAAGCTAACCGGACGTGGTTAGTACTTGCATGGGAGACCGACTGAGAATATCACGTGCAGTAGGCTTATCAACATTTTTATTCCACCATACATACTATCGTTTTCCCGTGATTTTTTGTCTAGCGGAAGCATTAATTGAAATCCAATTCCGACAAATATTCAGCCTACTGCCAAACCATTGCAGAATACACCAGTTCTTGTCCGATCACTGAAGTTAAGCTGCATAGGGCGTGGTTAGCACTTACATGGGAGACCGGCTGGGAACACCACGTGCAGTAGGCTGATGAACATTTTTATTCCACCGTACATACAAACATTTTCCCGGGATTTTTTGCCTAGCCGAAGTATTAAATTACATCCAATTCCGACGAATATTCAGCCTACTGCCAAACCATTGCAGAATACACCAGTTCTCGTCCGATCACTGAAGTTAAGCTGCATCGGGAATGGTTAGGACTTGCACGGGAGACTGGCTGGGAATACCACGTGCAGTAGGCCCATCAACATTTTTATTCCACATTACATTCTAAATTTTTCCCATGCTTTTTTGCTTAGACGAAGCATTAAATGACATACAATTCGGACGAAAATTCAGCCTACTGCCAAACCATTGCAGAATACACCAGTTCTCGTTCGATCACTGAAGTTAAGCTGCATTGGGCGTGGTTGCATGGGAGACCGGCCTGGAATACCATGTGATTAGGCTCATCAACATTTTTATTCCACCGTAGATACCAAATTTTTCCCGGGATTTTTTGCCTAGCCGAAGCGTTAAACGACATGCAATTCTGACGAATATTCAGCCTACTGTCAAACCATTGCAGAACACACCAGTTCCCGTTCGATCACTGAATTTAAGCTGCATCGGGCGTGGTTAGTACTTGCATGGGAGACCGGCTGAGAATACCACGTGCAGTAGGCTCATCAACTTTTTTATACCACATTACATACTTACTTTTACCCATGATTTTTTGCCTAGCCGTAGAAATAAATGACATCCAATTCCGACGAATATTCAGTCTACTGCCAAACCATTGCAGAATACACCAGTTCTCGTCCGATCTCTGAAGTTAAGCTGCATCGGCCGTGGTTAGTACTTGTATGGGAGACCTGCTGGGAATACCACGTGCAGTTGGCTGATGAACATTTTTATTCCACCGTACATACTATCTTTTTCCCGGGATTTTTTGCCTAGCCGAAGCATTAATTGAAATCCAATTCCGACAAATATTCAGCCTACTGCCAAACCATGCAGAATACACCAGTTCTCGTCCGATCACTGAAGTTAAGCTGCATCGGGCATGGTTAGAACTTGCACGGGAGACCGGCTGGGAATACCAAGTGCAGTAGGCCCATCAACATTTTTATTCCACATTACATTCTAAATTTTTCCCATGATTTTTTGCCTAGTCGAAGCATTAAATGACATACAATTCAGACGAATATTCAGCCTACAGCCAAACCATTGCAGAATACACCAGTTCTCGTCCGATCACTGAAGTTAAGCTGGATCGGGCGTGGTTGCATGGGAGACCGGCCTGGAATACCATGTGCGTTAGGCTCATCAACATTTTTATTCCACCATACATACCAAATTTTTCCCGGGATTTTTTGCCTAGCCGAAGCGTTAAACGACATGCAATTCTGACGAATATTCAGCCTACTGTCAAACCATTGCAGAACACACCAGTTCCCGTTCGATCACTGAATTTAAGCTGCATCGGGCGTTGTTAGTACTTGCATGGGAGACCGGCTGAGAATACCACGTGCAGTAGGCTCATCAACTTTTTTATACCACATTACATACTTACTTTTACCCATGATTTTTTGCCTAGCCGTAGCATTAAATGACATCCAATTCCGACGAATATTCAGCCTACTGCCAAACCATTGCAGAATACACCAGTTCTCGTCCGATCACTGAAGTTAAGCTGCATCGGGCGTGGTTAGTACTTGCATGGGAGACAGGCTGGGAATACCACGTGCATTAGGCTCATCAACATTTTTATTCCACCGTACATACTAACGTTTTCCCGGGATTGTTTGCCTTGCCGAAGTATTAAATTACATCAAATTCCGACGAATATTCAGTCTACTGCCAAACCATTGCAGAATACACCAGTTCTCGTCCGATCTCTGAAGTTAAGCTGCATCGGGCGTCGTTAGTACTTGTATGGGAGACCGGCTGGGAATACCACGTGCAGTAGGCTGATGAACATTTTTATTCCACCGTACATACTAACTTTTTCCCGGGATTTTTTGCCTAGCCGAAGCATTAATTGAAATCCAATTCCGACAAATATTCAGCCTACTGCCAAACCATTGCAGAATACACCAGTTCTTGTCCGATCACTGAAGTTAAGCTGCATTGGGCGTGGTTAGCACTTACACGGGAGACCGGCTGGGAATACCACGTGCAGTAGGCCCATCAACATTTTTATTCCACATTACATTCTAAATTTTTCCTATGATTTTTTGCCTAGACGAAGCATTAAATGACATACAATTCAGACGAATATTCAGCCTACTGCCAAACCATTGCAGAATACACCAGTTCTCGTCCGATCACTGAAGTTAAGCTGGATCGGGCGTGGTTGCATGGGAGACCGGCCTGGAATACCATGTGCGTTAGGCTCATCAACATTTTTATTCCACCGTACATACCAAATTTTTTCCGGGATTTTTTGCCTGGCCGAAGCGTTAAACGACATGCAATTCTGACGAATATTCAGACTACTGTCAAACCATTGCAGAACACACCAGTTCCCGTTCGATCACTGAATTTAAGCTGCATCGGGCGCTGTTAGTACTTGCATGGGAGACCGGCTGAGAATACCACGTGCAGTAGGCTCATCAACTTTTTTATACCACATTACATACCTAATTTTACCCATGATTTTTTGCCTAGCCGTAGCATTAAATGACATCCAATTCCGACGAATATTCAGCCTACTGCCAAACCATTGCAGAATACACCAGTTCTCGTCCGATCACTGAAGTTAAGCTGCATCGGGCGTGGTTAGTACTTGCATGGGAGACAGGCTGGGAATACCACGTGCAGTAGGCTGATGAACATTTTTATTCCACCGTGCATACTAAATTTTCCCCGGGATTTTTTGCCTAGCCGAAGCATTAATTGAAATCCAATTCCGACAAATATTCAGTCTACTGCCAAACCATTGCAGAATACACCAGTTCTCGTCCGATCTCTGAAGATAAGCTGCATCGGGCGTGGTTTGTACTTGCATGGGAGACCGGCTGGGAATACCACGTGCAGTAGGCTGATGAATATTTTTATTCCAACATACATACTATCATTTTCCCGTGTTTTTTGCCTAGACGAAGCATTAAATGACATACAATTCGGACGAATATTCAGCCTACTGCCTAACCATTGCAGAATACACCAGTTCTCGTCCGATCACTGAAGTTAAGCTGCATCGGGCGTGGTTAGTACTTGCATGGGAGACAGGCTGGGAATACCACGTGCATTAGCCTCATCAACATTTTTATTCCACCATACACACTAACGTTTTCCCGGGATTTTTTGCCTAGCCGTAGCAGTAAATGACATCCAATTCCGACGAATATTCAGCCTACTGCCAAACCATTGCAGAATACACCAGTTCTCTTCCGATCACTGAAGTTAAGCTTTATCGGGCATGGTTAGTACTTGCATGGGAGACCGGCTGGGAATACCACGTGCAGTAGGCCCATCAACATTTTTATTCCACATTACATTCTAAATTTTTCCCATGATTTTTTGCCTAGACGAAGCATTAAATGACATACAATTCAGACGAATATTCAGCCTACAGCCAAACCATTGCAGAATACACCAGTTCTCGTCCGATCACTGAAGTTAAGCTGGATCGGGCGTGGTTGCATGGGAGACCGGCCTGGAATACCATGTGCGTTAGGCTCATCAACATTTTTATTCCACCATACATACCAAATTTTTCCCGGGATTTTTTGCCTAGCCGAAGCGTTAAACGACATGCAATTCTGACGAATATTCAGCCTACTGTCAAACCATTGCAGAACACACCAGTTCCCGTTCGATCACTGAATTTAAGCTGCATCGGGCGTTGTTAGTACTTGCATGGGAGACCGGCTGAGAATACCACGTGCAGTAGGCTCATCAACTTTTTTATACCACATTACATACTTACTTTTACCCATGATTTTTTGCCTAGCCGTAGCATTAAATGACATCCAATTCCGACGAATATTCAGCCTACTGCCAAACCATTGCAGAATACACCAGTTCTCGTCCGATCACTGAAGTTAAGCTGCATCGGGCGTGGTTAGTACTTGCATGGGAGACAGGCTGGGAATACCACGTGCATTAGTCTCATCAACATTTTTATTCCACCGTACATACTAACGTTTTCCCGGGATTGTTTGCCTTGCCGAAGTATTAAATTACATCAAATTCCGACGAATATTCAGTCTACTGCCAAACCATTGCAGAATACACCAGTTCTCGTCCGATCTCTGAAGTTAAGCTGCATCGGGCGTCGTTAGTACTTGTATGGGAGACCGGCTGGGAATACCACGTGCAGTAGGCTGATGAACATTTTTATTCCACCGTACATACTAACTTTTTCCCGGGATTTTTTGCCTAGCCGAAGCATTAATTGAAATCCAATTCCGACAAATATTCAGCCTACTGCCAAACCATTGCAGAATACACCAGTTCTCGTCCGATCACTGAAGTTAAGCTGCATCGGGCATGGTTAGGACTTGCACGGGAGACCGGCTGGGAATACCACGTGCAGTAGGCCCATCAACATTTTTATTCCACATTACATTCTAAATTTTTCCTATGATTTTTTGCCTAGACGAAGCATTAAATGACATACAATTCAGACGAATATTCAGCCTACTGCCAAACCATTGCAGAATACACCAGTTCTCGTCCGATCACTGAAGTTAAGCTGGATCGGGCGTGGTTGCATGGGAGACCGGCCTGGAATACCATGTGCGTTAGGCTCATCAACATTTTTATTCCACCGTACATACCAAATTTTTCCCGGGATTTTTTGCCTGGCCGAAGCGTTAAACGACATGCAATTCTGACGAATATTCAGCCTACTGTCAAACCATTGCAGAACACACCAGTTCCCGTTCGATCACTGAATTTAAGCTGCATCGGGCGTTGTTAGTACTTGCATGGGAGACCGGCTGAGAATACCACGTGCAGTAGGCTCATCAACTTTTTTATACCACATTACATACCTAATTTTACCCATGATTTTTTGCCTAGCCGTAGCATTAAATGACATCCAATTCCGACGAATATTCAGCCTACTGCCAAACCATTGCAGAATACACCAGTTCTCGTCCGATCACTGAAGTTAAGCTGCATCGGGCGTGGTTAGTACTTGCATGGGAGACAGGCTGGGAATACCACGTGCAGTAGGCTGATGAACATTTTTATTCCACCGTGCATACTAAATTTTCCCCGGGATTTTTTGCCTAGCCGAAGCATTAATTGAAATCCAATTCCGACAAATATTCAGTCTACTGCCAAACCATTGCAGAATACACCAGTTCTCGTCCGATCTCTGAAGATAAGCTGCATCGGGCGTGGTTTGTACTTGCATGGGAGACCGGCTGGGAATACCACGTGCAGTAGGCTGATGAATATTTTTATTCCAACATACATACTATCATTTTCCCGTGTTTTTTGCCTAGACGAAGCATTAAATGACATACAATTCGGACGAATATTCAGCCTACTGCCTAACCATTGCAGAATACACCAGTTCTCGTCCGATCACTGAAGTTAAGCTGCATCGGGCGTGGTTAGTACTTGCATGGGAGACAGGCTGGGAATACCACGTGCATTAGCCTCATCAACATTTTTATTCCACCGTACACACTAACGTTTTCCCGGGATTTTTTGCCTAGCCGTAGCAGTAAATGACATCCAATTCCGACGAATATTCAGCCTACTGCCAAACCATTGCAGAATACACCAGTTCTCGTCCGATCACTGAAGTTAAGCTTTATCGGGCATGGTTAGTACTTGCATGGGAGAACGGCTGGGAATACCACGTGCAGTAGGCTGATGAACATTTTTATTCCACCGTACATACTAAATTTTTCCCGGGATTTTTTGCCTAGCCGAAGCATTAATTGAAATCCAATTCCGACAAATTTTCAGTCTACTGCCAAACCATTGCAGAATACACCAGTTCTCGTCCGATCTCTGAAGATAAGCTGCATCGGGCGTGGTTTGTACTTGCATGGGAGTCCGGCTGGGAATACCACGTGCAGTAGGCTGATGAATATTTTTATTCCACCATACATACTATCTTTTTCCCGTGTTTTTTGCCTAGACGAAGCATTAAATGACATACAATTCGGACGAATATTCAGCCAACTGCCAAACCATCGCAGAATACACCAGTTCTCGTCCGATCACTGAAGTTAAGCTACATCGGGCGTGGTTGCATTGGAGACCGGCCTGGAATATCATGTGCATTAGGCTCATCAACATTTTTATTCCACCGTACATACCAAATTTTTCCCGGGATTTTTTGCCTAGCCAAAGCGTTAAACGACATGCAATTCTGACGAATATTCCGCCTACTGTCAAACCATTGCAGAACACACCAGTTCCCGTTCGATCACTGAAGTTAAGCTGCATCGGGCGTGGTTAGTACTTGCATGGGAGACCGGCTGAGAATACCACGTGCAGTAGGCTCATCATCATTTTTATTCCACATTACATACTAACTTTTTCCCATGATTTTTTGCCTAGACGAATCATTAAATGACATACAATTCGGACAAATATTCAGCCTACTGCCTAACCATTGCAGAATACACCAGTTCTCGTCCGATCACTGAAGTTAAGCTGCATCGGGCGTGGTTAGTACTTGCATGGGATACAGGCTGGGAATACCACGTGCATTAGGCTCATCAACATTTTTATTCCACCGTACATACTAACGTTTTCCCGGGATTTTTTGCCGAGCCGTAGCAGTAAATGACATCCAATTCCGACGAATATTCAGCCTACTGCCAAACCATTGCAGAATACACCAGTTCTCGTCCGATCACTGAAGTTAAGCTTCATCGGGCGTGGTTGCATGTGAGACCGGCCTGGAATACCATGTGATTAGGCTCATCAACATATTTATTCCACCGTACATACCACATTTTTCCCGGGATTTTTTTGCCTAGCGGAAGCGTTAAACGACATGCAATTCTGACGAATATTCAGCCTACTGTCAAACCATTGCAGAACACACCAGTTCCCGTTCGATCACTGAATTTAAGCTGCATCGGGCGTTGTTAGTACTTGCATGGGAGACCGGCTGAGAATACCACGTGCAGTAGGCTCATCAACTTTTTTATACCACATTACATACTTACTTTTACCCATGATTTTTTGCCTAGCCGTAGCATTAAATGACATCCAATTCCGACGAATATTCAGCCTACTGCCAAACCATTGCAGAATACACCAGTTCTCGTCCGATCACTGAAGTTAAGCTGCATCGGGCGTGGTTAGTACTTGCATGGGAGACAGGCTGGGAATACCACGTGCATTAGGCTCATCAACATTTTTATTCCACCGTACATACTAACGTTTTCCCGGGATTGTTTGCCTTGCCGAAGTATTAAATTACATCAAATTCCGACGAATATTCAGTCTACTGCCAAACCATTGCAGAATACACCAGTTCTCGTCCGATCTCTGAAGTTAAGCTTTATCGGGCATGGTTAGTACTTGCATGGGAGACCGGCTGGGAATACCACGTGCAGTAGGCTGATGAACATTTTATTCCACCATACATACTATCTTTTTCCCCTGATTTTTTGCCTAGCCAAAGCATTAATTGAAATCCAATTCCGACAAATATTCAGCCTACTGCCAAACCATTGCAGAATACACCAGTTCTCGTCCGATCACTGAAGTTAAGCTGCATCGGGCGTGGTTAGTATTTGCATGGGAGACCGGCTGGGAATACCACGTGCAGAAGGCTGATGAACATTTTTATTCCACCATACATACTAACTTTTTCCCGGGATTTTTTGCCTAGCCGAAGTATTAAATTACATCCAATTCCAACGAATATTCAGCCTACTGCCAAACCATTGCAGAATACACCACTTCTCGTCCGATCACTGAAGTTAAGCTCCATCGGGCGTGGTTAGTACTTGCATGGGAGACCGGCTGGGAATAATATGTCCAGTAGGCTCATCAACATTTTTACTCCACCGTACTTACTAACTTTTTTCCATGATTTTTTGCCTAACCGAAGTACTAAATTACATCCAATTCCGACGAATATTTAGCTTACTGTCAAACCAATGTAGAATACACCAGTTCTCGTCCGATCACTGAAGTTAAGCTGTATCGGGCGTGGTTAGTACTTGCATGGGAGACCAGCTGGGAATACCACGTGCAGTAGGCTCATCAACATTTTTATTTCACATTGCATACTAAATTTTTCCCATGATTATTTGTCTAGCCGTAGCATTAAATGACATCCAATTCCGACGAGTATTCAGCCTACTGCCAAACCATTGCAGAATACACCAGTTCTCGTCCGATCACTGAAGTTAAGCTGCATCGGGCGTGGTTAGTACTTGCATGGTAGACCGGCTGGGAATACCACGTGCAGTAGGCTGATGAACATTTTTATTCCACCATACATACTATCTTTTTCCCGTGTTTTTTGCCTAGACGAAGCGTTAAATGACATACAATTCGGACGAATATTCAGCCTACTGCCAAACCATTGCAGAATACACAAGTTCTCGTCTGATCACTGAAGTTAAGCTGAATCAGGGGTGGTTGCATGGGAGACCGGCCTGGAGTATCATGTCATTAGGCTCATCAACATTTTTATTCCACTGCACATACCAAATTTTCCCCGGGATTTTTTGCCTAGCCGAAGCGTTAAACGACATGCAATTCTGACGAATATTCAGCCTACTGTCAAACCATTGAAGAACACACCAGTTCCCGTTTGATCACTGAAGTTAAGCTGCATCGGGCGTGGTTAGTACTTGCATGGGAGACATTGCTGGGAATACCACGTGCATTAGGCTCATCATCATTTTTATTCCACCATACATACTAACGTTTTCCCGGGATTTTTTGCCTAGCCGAAGTATTAAATTACATCCAATTCCGACGAATATTCAGCCTACTGCCAAACCATAGCAGAATACACCAGTTCTCGTCTGATCACTGAAGTTAAGCTGCATAGGACGTGGTTGGTACTTGCATGGGAGACCGGTTGGGAATACCACGTGCAGTAGGCTTATCAACATTTTCATTCCACCGTTCATACCAATTTTTTCCCGGGATTTTTTGCCTAACCGACGTATTAAATTACATCCAATTCCAACGAATATTCAGCCTACTGCCAAACCATTGCAGAGTACACAAGTTCTCGTCTGATCACTGAAGTTAAGCTGTATCGGGCGTGGTTAGTACTTGCATGGGAGACCAGCTGGGAATACCACGTGCAGTAGGCTCATCAACATTTTTATTTCACATTGCATACTAAATTTTTCCCATGATTATTTGTCTAGCCGTAGCATTAAATGACATCCAATTCCGACGAGTATTCAGCCTACTGCCAAACCATTGCAGAATACACCAGTTCTCGTCCGATCACTGAAGTTAAGCTGCATCGGGCGTGGTTAGTACTTGCATGGTAGACCGGCTGGGAATACCACGTGCAGTAGGCTGATGAACATTTTTATTCCACCATACATACTATCTTTTTCCCGTGTTTTTTGCCTAGACGAAGCGTTAAATGACATACAATTCGGACGAATATTCAGCCTACTGCCAAACCATTGCAGAATACACAAGTTCTCGTCTGATCACTGAAGTTAAGCTGAATCAGGGGTGGTTGCATGGGAGACCGGCCTGGAGTATCATGTCATTAGGCTCATCAACATTTTTATTCCACTGCACATACCAAATTTTCCCCGGGATTTTTTGCCTAGCCGAAGCGTTAAACGACATGCAATTCTGACGAATATTCAGCCTACTGTCAAACCATTGAAGAACACACCAGTTCCCGTTTGATCACTGAAGTTAAGCTGCATCGGGCGTGGTTAGTACTTGCATGGGAGACATTGCTGGGAATACCACGTGCATTAGGCTCATCATCATTTTTATTCCACCATACATACTAACGTTTTCCCGGGATTTTTTGCCTAGCCGAAGTATTAAATTACATCCAATTCCGACGAATATTCAGCCTACTGCCAAACCATAGCAGAATACACCAGTTCTCGTCTGATCACTGAAGTTAAGCTGCATAGGACGTGGTTGGTACTTGCATGGGAGACCGGTTGGGAATACCACGTGCAGTAGGCTTATCAACATTTTCATTCCACCGTTCATACCAATTTTTTCCCGGGATTTTTTGCCTAACCGACGTATTAAATTACATCCAATTCCAACGAATATTCAGCCTACTGCCAAACCATTGCAGAGTACACAAGTTCTCGTCTGATCACTGAAGTTAAGCTGTATCGGGCGTGGTTAGTACTTGCATGGGAGACCAGCTGGGAATACCACGTGCAGTAGGCTCATCAACATTTTTATTTCACATTGCATACTAAATTTTTCCCATGATTATTTGTCTAGCCGTAGCATTAAATGACATCCAATTCCGACGAGTATTCAGCCTACTGCCAAACCATTGCAGAATACACCAGTTCTCGTCCGATCACTGAAGTTAAGCTGCATCGGGCGTGGTTAGTACTTGCATGGTAGACCGGCTGGGAATACCACGTGCAGTAGGCTGATGAACATTTTTATTCCACCATACATACTATCTAGTCCCGTGTTTGTTGCCTAGACGAAGTGTTAAATGACATACAATTCGGACGAATATTCAGCCTACTGCCAAACCATTGCAGAATACACCAGTTCTCGTCTGATCACTGAAGTTAAGCTGCATCAGGGGTGGTTGCATGGGAGACCGGCCTGGAGTATCATGTCATTAGGCTCATCAACATTTTTATTCCACTGCACATACCAAATTTTCCCCGGGATTTTTTGCCTAGCCGAAGCGTTAAACGACATGCAATTCTGACGAATATTCAGCCTACTGTCAAACCATTGAAGAACACACCAGTTCCCGTTTGATCACTGAAGTTAAGCTGCATCGGGCGTGGTTAGTACTTGCATGGGAGACCGGCTGAGAATACCACGTGCAGTAGGCTCATCAACTTTTTTATTCCACATTATATACTAACTTTTACCCATGATTTTTTGCCTAGCCGTAGCATTAAATGACATCCAATTCCGACGAATATTCAGCCTACTGCCAAACCATTGCAGAATACACCAGTTCTCGTCCGATCACTGAAGTTAAGCTGCATCGGGCGTGGTTAGTACTTGCATGGGAGACATTGCTGCGAATACCACGTGCATTAGGCTCATCATCATTTTTATTCCACCGTACATACGAACGTTTTCCCGGGATTTTTTGCCTAGCCGAAGTATTAAATTACATCCAATTCCGACGAATATTCAGCCTACTGCCAAACCATAGCAGAATACACCAGTTCTCGTCCGATCACTGAAGTTAAGCTGCATAGGACGTGGTTAGTACTTGCATGGGAGACCGGTTGGGAATACCACGTGCAGTAGGCTTATCAACATTTTCATTCCACCGTTCATACCAATTTTTTCCCGGGATTTTTTGCCTAACCGACGTATTAAATTACATCCAATTCCGACGAATATTCAGCCTACTGCCAAACCTTTGCAGAGTACACAAGTTCTCGTCCGATCACTGAAGTTAAGCTATATCGGGCGTGTTTAGTACTTGCATGGGAGACCCGCTGGGAATACCACGTGCAGTAGGCTCATCAACATTTTTATTTCACATTGCATACTAAATTTTCCCATGATTATTTGTCTAGCCGTAGCATTAAATGACATCCAATTCCGACGAGTATTCAGCCTACTGCCAAACCATTGCAGAATACACCAGTTCTCGTCCGATCACTGAAGTTAGGCTGCATCTGGCGTGGTTAGTACTTGCATGGAAGACCGGCTGGGAATACCACGTGCAGTAGGCTGATGAACATTTTTATTCCACCATACATACTATCTTTTTCCCGTGTTTTTTGCCTAGACGAAGCGTTAAATGACATACAATTCGGACGAATATTCAGCCTACTGCCAAACCATTGCAGAATATACCAGTTCTCGTCCGATAACTGAAGTTAAGCTGCATCGGGCGTGGTTGCATGGGAGACCGGCCTGGAATATCATGTGCATTAGGCTCATCAACATTTTTATTCCACCGTACATACCAAATTTTTCCCGGGATTTTTTGCCTAGCCGAAGCGTTAAACGACGTGCAATTCTGACGAATATTCAGCCTACTGTCAAACCATTGCAGAACACACCAGTTCCCATTCGATCACTGAAGTTAAGCTGCATTGGGCGTGGTTAGTACTTGCATGGGAGACCGGCTGAGAATACCACGTGCAGTAGGCTCATCAACTTTTTTATTCCACATTATATACTAACTTTTACCCATGATTTTTTGCCTAGCCGTAGCATTAAATGACATCCAATTCCGACGAATATTCAGCCTACTGCTAAACCATTGCAGAATACACCAGTTCTCGTCCGATCACTGAAGTTAAGCCGCATCGGCCATGGTTAGGACTTGCACGGGAGAACGGCTGGGAATACCGCGTGCAGTAGGCTCATCAAAATTTTTATTCCACATTACATACTAACTTTTACCCATGATTTTTTGCCTAGCCGTAGCATTAAATGACATCCAATTCCGACGAATATTCAGCCTACTGCCAAACCATTGCAGAATACACCAGTTCTCATCCGATTACTGAAGTTAAGCTGCATCAGGCTTGGTTAGTACTTGCATTGGAGAACGGCTGGGAATACTTCGTGCAGTAGGCTGATGAACATTTTTATTCCACCGTACACACTAACATTTTTCCATGATTTGTTGCCAAGCCGAAGCATTAAATGTCATCCAATTCCGACGAATTTTCAGCCTACTGACAAACCATTGCAGAATACAACAGTTCTCGTCCGATCACTGAAGTTAAGCTCACCGGACGTGGTGAGTACTTGCATGGGAGACCGGCTGAGAATATCACGTACAGTTGGCACATTAACATTTTTATTTCACTGCACATACTAACTTTTTCCCGTGATTTTTAGCCTAGCCGAAGCATTAAATGGCATCCAATTCCGACGAATTTTCATCCTACTGACAAACCATTGCAGAATGCACCAGTTCTAGTCCGATCACTGAAGCTAAGCTCACCGGACATGGCGAGTACTTGCATGGGAGACCGGCTGAGAATATCACGTACAGTTGGCACATTAACATTTTTATTTCACTGCACATACTAACTTTTTCCCGTGATTTTTAGCCTAGCCGAAGCATTAAATGGCATCCAATTCCGACGAATTTTCATCGTACTGACAAACCATTGCAGAATGCACCAGTTCTAGTCCTATCACTGAAGCTAAGCTCACCGGACGTGGTTAGTACTTGCATGGGAGACCGGCTGAGAATACCACGTGCAGTAGACTGATGAACATTTTTATTCCACCGTACATACAAACTTTTTTCAATGATTTTTTTTTCCTCGCCGATGCATTAAATGACATCCAATTGCGACGAATATTCAGCCTACTGCCAAACCAATGCAGAATACACCAGTTCTCGTCCGATCACTGAAGTTAATCTGCATCGGGCGTGGTTAGTACTTGCATGGGAGACAGGCTGAGAATACCACGTGCATTAGGCTCATCATCATTTTTATTCCACCGTACATACTAACGTTTTCCCGGGATTTTTTGCCTAGCCGAAGTATTAAATTACATCCAATTCCGACGAATATTCAGCCTACTGCCAAACCATAGCAGAATACACCAGTTCTCGTCCGATCACTGAAATTAAGCTGCATCGGGCGTGGTTAGTACTTGCATGGGAGACCTGCTGGGAATGCTACGTGCAGTAGGCTTATCAACATTTTTAATCCACCATACATACTATCTTTTTCCCGTGTTTTTTGCCTAGACGAAGCGTTAAATGACATACAATTCGGGCGAATATTCAGCCTACTGCCAAACCATTGCAGAATACACCAGTTCTCGTCCGATCACTGAAGTTAAGCTGCATCGGGCGTGGTTAGTACTTGCATGGGAGACCGGGTGGGAATACCACGTGCAGTAGACTGGTGAACATTTTTATTGCAGAATACACCAGTTCTCGTCCGATCACTGAAGTTAAGCCACATAGGGCGTTGTTAGTACTTGCATGGTAGACCGGCTAGGAATACCACGTGCGGTAGGCTGATGAACATTTTTATTCCACCATACATACTATCTTTTTCCCGTGTTTTTTGCCTAGACGAAGCGTTAAATGACATACAATTCGGGCGAATATTCAGCCTACTGCCAAACCATTGCAGAATACACCAGTTCTCGTCCGATCACTGAAGTTAAGCTTCATCGGGCGTGGTTGCATGGGAGACCGGCCTGGAATAACATGTGCATTAGGCTCATCAACATTTTTATTCCACCGTACATACCAAATTTTTCCCGGGATTTTTTGCCTAGCCGAAGCGTTAAACGACATGCAATTCTGACGAATATTCAGCCTACTGTCAAACCATTGCAGAACACACCAGTTCCCGTTCGATCACTGAAGTTAAGCTGCATCGGGCGTGGTTAGTACTTGCATGGGAGACCTGGTGAGAATACCACGTGCAGTAGGCTCATCAACTTTTTTATTCCACATTATATACTAACTTTTATCCATGATTTTTTGCCTAGCCGTAGCATTAAATGACATCCAATTCTGACGAATACTCAGCCTACTGCCAAACCATTGCAGAATACACCAGTTCTCGTCCGATGACTGAAGTTAAGCTGCATCGGGCGTTGTTGCATGGGAGACCGGCCTGGAATATCATGTGCATTAGGCTCATCAACATTTTTATTCCACCATACATACTATCTTTTTCCCGTGTTTTTTGGCTAGCCGAAGCGTTAAACGACATGCAATTCTGACGAATATTCAGCCTACTGTCAAACCATTGCAGAACACACCAGTTCCCGTTCGATCACTGAAGTTAAGCTGCATCGGGCGTGGTTAGTACCTGCATGGGAGACATGCTGAGAATACCACGTGCAGTAGGCTCATCAACTTTTTTATTCCACATTATATACTAACTTTTACCCATGATTTTTTGCCTAGCCGTAGCATTAAATGACATCCAATTCCGACGAATACTCAGCCTACTGCCAAACCATTGCAGAATACACCAGTTCTCGTCGGATCACTGAAGTTAAGCTGCATCGGGCGTGGTTAGTACTTGCATGGGAGACCTGCTGGGAATGCTACGTGCAGTAGGCTTATCAACATTTTTATTCCATCGTTCATTCTATCTTTTTCCCTTGATTTTTTGCCTAGCCCAAACATTAATTGAAATCCAATTCCAACGAATATTCAGCCTACTGCCAAACCATTGCAGAATACACCAGTTCACGTCCGATCACTGAAGTTAAGCTGCATCGGGCGTGCATCGGGCGTGGTGGCATGGGAGACCGGCCTGGAATACCACGTGCAGTAGGCTCATCAACATTTTTATTCCACTTTACATACTAACTTTTACCCATGATTTTTTGCCTAGCCGTAGCATTAAATGACATGCAATTCCGACGAATCTTCAGCCTACTGCCAAACCATTGCAGAATACACCAGTTCTCGTCCGATCACTGAAGTTAAGCTCACCGGACGTGGTGAGTACTTGCATGGCACACCGGCTGAGAATATCACGTACAGTAGGCACATTAACATTTTTATTTCACTGCACATACTAACTTTTCCCCGTGATTTTTAGCCTAGCAGAAGCATTAAATGGCATCCAATTCCGACGAATTTTCATCCTACTGACAAACCATTGCACAATGCACCAGTTCTAGTCCGATCACTGAAGCTAAGCTCACCGGACGTGGTTAGTACTTGCATGGGAGACCGGCTGAGAATACCACGTGCAATAGGCTCATCAACATTTTTATTTCACCGTACATACTAACTTTTTCCCATGATTTTTTGCCTAGCCGAAGCATTAAATGTCATCCAATTCCGACGAATTTTCAGCCTACTGCCAAACCATTGCAGAATACACCAGTTTTCGTCCGATCACTGATGTAAAGCTCACCGGACGTGGTTAGTACTTGCATGGGAGACCGGCTGAGAATATCACGTGCAGTAGTCTCATCAACATTTTTATTCCACATTACATACTAACTTTTTCCCATGATTTTTTGCCTAGCCGTAGCATTAAATTACATCCAATTCCGACGAATTTTCAGTCTTCTGCCAAAGCATTGCAGAATACACCAGTTCTCGTCCAAGATGGACGCCTCAGACCGGTGCTCCTGAAATCCGTTGTCATCCTTGCGTGTGTAAGGCATCCAACGTCTATATTTTTCGGAATTTTATGAACAGCTGTTTCTCCTACTACTCAGCACAGAATTTAGTGTAATTGTGCTCTGGGAAAGCTACTGCCAGCCTGTTCAGATATTCTGTTCAGGCTGGGTTGTCGGCCAAGATGGCCGCCTCGCCGAGTGTGAGACATATTGTGACTAATTCAAACACTGTCAGCCTGATCGACGACAACTATACCGCTCTAGAAGTAATATCGTCAGTTGAATTAGCAGCATCAAAGGGATCTGTGATCGGATGCATGAATATTAATGGGATCTGGCAATTGACAATGATATCGCCTGAATCTACTGAGCTACTATTGGAACAAGGTGTTTCTATTAGAGATAGCGAGGTTGAAGTCCGAGGTATCTCCAGACACTTCACTACTGTCTCATTTCTAAATCTACCACTCTATATCCACGACGACGCTGTTATTGATAAACTTTCACACTTTGGTTGCATGATTCGCAGCCCTGTGATTCACAAATTCTTTAAGGAAGCTCCAACTGTTGAAAATGGTATTCGTTTTGTACGAGTTGAATTTCCGGCCCGAATCAAATCTCTACCGTACGCTGTCAAGTTTGAGGAAAATGGACATTATGTGAAATTAATCCACAACAACCAAAGAAAGGTGTGTAACCATTGCCTCAGTGATGAGCATATAATTCACCAATGCCCGACGTACGAATGCAATTTATGCCATAAACAAGGCCATACTGAGCGCAAATGTAGATCACAGAAATGCTTCACATGTGGTCAATTTGGCCACATTTCACGTGATTGTGATACACCACTTAATCAGAAGCGTGAAGCCCCTGTCTTGGAATCAATAAGCCGGGCTCTAGTATTTCTGATGATGTTCATAACGACAACGACCAGACTCCGCCTGACACCATTGCCGATTCCGACTACATGCCCAACGAAAATAAAGATGACAAGACTGAAAACAATGAACATTTAGCACTCGACCTAACCTGTTTTACAACAACACAACCCCCGGATAATGGAGCCATTGCAAAATCACCTCAAATCGGAGGTAAATTATGCAACAAACGGCATCACGACTCCTCATCGGACTCCACTTGCACCGATACAATCAACAGACGTAAGAAACTCACTCCAAAACCTAATACTGAAAAGGCGAGGAACGCATTCAGATCCAAAGACACTGCAAATACCATGCGCGAGGATCAGAACGAAGACGGTAACATGGAAGATTCAGGACAACCAAAATGACCTGTTACATCAAAACAATCATGGTAATTATCACCTCAATCAACGTGAACGGATTATGCAACCCAGTCAAGATAAAGAACTCACTACATCTCTTCAAGATACGTCACTATGATTTAGTATGTATTCAAGAGACATTTTGGTCCGATAATAATGTAGCTAAGTTTGTATCTTATTTTCAAAATGATTTTGATGTATATTTTAACAACTGCATAGCGCCCCATGGGAGGCGGGGTGTGTGTTGCCTAGTTAGGAAAACATCTGGAATCAATGTTCATAAAACTAATTTAGACCATCAAGGGCGTGTTTTACAGCTCTCTTGTGATATTGATGATCGTTTAGTAAACATTGTCAACGTTTACGCGCCAAATAACGTCAGAGACCGCTGTAATTTTTTCGACAGTCTTGAGCAGTATGTTGACAGAAATGCTGTGAATATATATATCGGCGATTTTAACTGCAAACAAATGCCATCAAAAGACAATTCAGTAACTATTCGTACAGACAATGATCTGTCACGTAGGCATCTCCAAAAATTTATGTGCAACAATAATTTTGTAGATGTATGGCGCTATCAGCATCTTCACGTGACACAGTTCACATGGAGGCGATACGACAGCATAAATGATACACTACACCAAAGTCGAATTGATTACGCCCTTTTAGAAACAAATAATCTACATTACTGCATTTCAACCGAAATACTAGCTTTTCCTTACAGCGACCATGACGCTATTAAATACGCGATGAACTTTGAAAATGTTTCTCGAGGACCGGGTACTTGGAAGTTTAATAACGCACTTCTAGATGACGGTACTTATGACTGCGAAGTCAAACAATTAATTGCTCAGTCTAAAAATCTCGAACTCTATGAACAAAATAAAATTGAGTGGTGGGAAACCATCAAAAGTGGCATTCGAAAACACGCAATTAAATTCGCCAAAAATAAAAGCAAATTAAACAAAAAATCTAAAAAGAAGCTAGAAAAACAAATCAAGTTTGAGTATAAGAAGGCAGGAAAATACAGTAATTATGATATAACAAAACTAAAACAATTAGAAAATGAACTAGAATTACACATCCAGCGTAAGATCGACGGCGCTATAATTAGGAGCAAGGTGCGGTTTTTCGAGGAGGGAGAAAAAAGTACAAAATTTTTCTTCAACTTAGAAAAATCACGCCAAGAGCAGAAAAGTATGAAAACTTTAATAACTGATAATGGTAATACACTAAATACCAGCGACAATATTCTAGCAGAAACCGCATTATTTTACTCAAACCTATACCGGAAAGTTCCCCCTCTACAATCGGATATTGATAATTTCATAAGATTTCTTACAGCTAAATTGACCACGGATGACAATCATGCGTGTGACAAACCCCTTTGCTTAAACGAGATTTATCAATCCCTTACTTGCACGGACAACAATAAAAGTCCCGGTACTGACGGCCTCACAGCGGCCTGGTATAAGCATTTTTGGGACATAATAGGACAGGATCTCATGAATATTTACAATCTATCGCTAGAATCATGGTCTTCTCCCTCCCAGCACGCAAAAAGCAGTTATCACGCTCGTCCCCAAACTGGGTCGCGACAAAAGAATGTTGAAAAACTGGCGCCAATTAGCCTAATGAAGGTGGACTACAAAATTCTTTCTAAAACACTGGCTTGTCGTTTGCGTAATGTAATTTCGTCTATCATATCCGTTGACCAAACGTGTTGCATACCGGGAAGAGACATAGCGGATAACGTACTTTGTATAAGCGACGTAATTAATTATATTAATGAAACAAACAAAGCAGGTGTCATTCTTAAATTAGATTAGTTAAAAGCTTTTGATCGTGTTGAACACATGTATCTTAATAACGTGCTGAACGCCTTCAATTTCGGACCCGTCTTTATTAATTGGATTAATGTGCTCTATAACAATGCTCAAAGTTGTGTTAAGTCAAACGGGTTTGTTTCGGATTTGTTTCCTGTTACTCGTGGAATTAGACAAGGCTGCCCAATCTCTGCAATTCTATTTGTGCTATCCGCTGAACCATTAAATGCTGCCATCAAAGCTTGTACTGATATACATGGTATCAAATTTCCCGGTTCAATTGACACTTCTTTAGTTTACCAGCACGCAGACGACACCACTCTCACAATTAGGGATGACCGATCTGTTGACCACACACTTGACATAATGCAACGATACGAAAAAGCGTCGGGTGCTAAACTAAATATCGATAAGTCAGAATATCTCATGTTCGGCAGTAATAAAAACCGTTCAGAGAGTCCCTATCCTTGCAAGCGTTGTACCGACGCCATAACTATCCTAGGTATTGTAATGGGAAATAATAAAAGCTCAGTGCAATGTCAAAACTGGGAAAACAGGGTAAACAAATGCCTTCACATTTTAAAAAGGTGGAGCCACCGGAAATTAACTTTCCGCGGCAAAACACTTGTTGCTAATGCCTTGGTTTCATCGACCCTGTGGTACACGTTATCTGTTTCGAGCATGCCCGAATATTACACAGCGAAAATTAAAAACAGTATTGTAGATTTCTGTTGGAGTAACAAGAGGCATCAAATAAAATACCAAGTGATCACGGGTCCTATCTCTGAAGGCGGGCACAATCTTGTAAATATAGAATTTAAACAAATGGCGTTTCGTTTAAAATGGCTTAAACAACTCATGAACGCCGATTCACAACATAAATTTAAACACTTAATGTTATTCTACTTGAATAAGTACAGAAACTTGCAACTTGGCAAAAGTATCCTGAAGATTAATTTCGATAATAATAAAATATTGGATATTCCGCCATTCTATGCTGAAATTCTCAAGGCATGGGGAATGGTCGCCAACGGCAAAACCGTAGTCAACCTGAACCTTCATACCAAATAATGTACGAGCCATTATTCTGTAACCCTTTTATTGTTCACAAGAACAAGTCATTATTTTTTCAAGACTTTATTAACGCCAGGATTGTTCAGGTTAAGGACCTGACATATGAAGTTATACCGGGTTTTCTACCATTTTCTACTATTTCAGAGCTTGTAACTGCAACATCAACTTCTGAAGCGAGTGGACAGGGACAGGTTTATGATAAATACAGAGTTCTTCTAAAATCATTACCACGTGATTGGTTACAATATTGTTTTGAGAATGCCTGCTCGAACGAGCGCGACACGCTTTCTGTCACATTGCAAATAGAAACAAATAATATCGATATTATGCAAATGACAACTAAACAACTAACTGCCCTTGTTCGCTCGTGTCAGAAATCCAGCTCTCCACAATTATTTAAGCCAGCTTGCATTAATTATTGGGCTGAGAAATTTCCAAATGTTCACTTAGACAGAATTTGGAAAAATATATACGGAGGCATAAAAGAAAATATTAGTTGTGACCTAGAATATCTTATTGTTCATAATTCACTTGTAACAAACGCTACCCTATATAATGCCAAAATTATAGACAGCCCTTTATGTAATTTCTGCACGTCTGACAACGATAGTATTTTGCACGCGTTCACTGAATGTACAACAGTACAGGAATTATGGACATACGTGTTCAGTATTATCGTCAAAATTTGTAAAGGAATTTCTAGTGCAAATAAGCAAGAATTAATTATTTTTGGTTTCCTTGATAAATCGGACAAATACGAATGGGCGGTCATAAATTTTCTAATAGGTCTGGGAAAATACTCCATTAATGCACGGCATCTGTTTCAGCGAAAGCACAGTAAAACAATGCAGCTCATTCCATATTTTAAGTATAAGCTAAAAGCTAAGCTTAAATTTGAATATGATCGCTTTGTGCATCATGATGATCTGTTACAATTCCAGTGTCTCTTCCAAGACACTCACATAGTGAAACATGTCGATACTCAGGGATACGAAGTAAACATCACATAGCTTACCCACAATGCACAACCTCTGATGCGAAATTCAACATGTATTATTAATGGTTACAACATGCCGATTCCACGTTTCCATCGTCGATAGGATTTGCACCACAATTTGACATTGTATTCCTATGAACGTTTATTTATAATCCGGGAATTCAATCATCGGAATCTGTACAGAGTTTACTTATTTTTATTACTGTTATTACTAATTACAATTACTGTAATCGCTCTGGGTTAAAAAGGGTGCCCTCAAGGTACTACTAGAATTACAAACAAACAGCTATCACGCTCAGCCTCATTCCACGTTTTCCATCGTCGATAGGATTTGCACCACAATTTGACATTGTATTCCTATGAACGTTTATTATTAATCCGGGAATTTAACCAACGGAACAAGCGCTAATGTGTGTAATAATTAATACTGTTTTTATAAAAACTCATGTCATAGTTATGTAAACTTTATATTCAATAAGAATAACAGAATGTGCAATATGTCTTTTTAACAAGGCTGTCCAGTGGGTCAGTCTTTTAATAAAAGAGAAAAAAAAATACACCAGTTCTCGTCCAATCACTGAAGATAAGCTGCAACGGGCGTGGTTAGTACTTGCATGGGAGACCGGCTGGGAATACCACGTGCAGTAGACTGATGAACATTTTTATTCCACCGTACATACAAACTTTTTTCCATGATTTTTTTCCTCGCCGAAGCATTAAATGACATCCAATTGCGACGAATATTCAGTCTACTGCCAAACCAATGCAGAATACACCAGTTCTCGTCCGATCACTGAAGTTAATCTGCATCGGGCATGGTTAGTACTTGCGTGGGAGACCGGCTGGGAATACCACGGGCAGTAGGCTCATCAACAATTTTATTCCGCAGTACATAGTAAAATTTTTCATGGATACTTTGCCTAGCCGAAGCATTAAATGACATCCAATTGCGACGAAAATTCATTCTACTGCCAATGCATTGCAGAATACACCAGTTCTCGTCCGATCACTGAAGTTAAGCTGCATCAGGCTTGGTTAGTACTTGCACGGGAGACCGGCTGGGAATACCACGTGCAGTAGGCTCATCAACATTTTTATTCTACATTACATACTCACTTTTTCCTATGATTTTTTGCCTAGACGAAGCATTAAATGACACACAATTCGAACGAATATTCAGCCTACTGCCAAACGATTGCAGAATACACCAGTTCTCGTCCGATCACTGAAGTTAAGCTGCATTGGGCGTGGTTAGTACTTGCATGGGAGACGGGCTGGGAATACCACGTGCATTAGGCTCATCAACATTTTTATTCCACCGTACATACTAACTTTTTCCCGGAATTTTTTGCCTAGCCGATGTATTAAATTACATCCAATTCCGACGAATATCCAGCCTACTACCAAACCATTGCAGAATACACCAGTTCTCGTCCGATCACTGAAGTTAAGCTGCATCGGGCGTGGTTAGTACTTGCATGGGAGACCGGCTGGGAATACCACGTGCAGTAGGCTGATGAACTATTTAATTGCATAATACACCAGTTCTCGTCCGATCACTGAAGTTAAGCTGCATCGGGCGTGGTTAGTACTTGCATGGGAGACCAGCTGGGAAAACCTCGTGCATTAGGCACCTCAACAATTTTATTCCACCGTACATACTAACTTTTTCCCGGGATTTTTTGCCTAGCCGAAGTAATAAATTACATCCAATTCCAACGAATATCCAGCCTACTGTCAAACCATTGCAGAACACACCAGTTCTTGTCCAATCACTGAAGTTAAGCTGCATCGGGCGTGGTTAGTACTAGCATGGGAGACCGGATGGGAATACCACGTGCAGTAGGTCATCAACATTTTTATTCCACATTACATACTAACTTTTACCCATGATTTTTTGCCTAGCCGTAGCATTAAATGACATCCAATTCCGAAGAATATTCAGCCCAATGCAAAACCATTTCAGAATACACCAGTTCTCCTCCGATCACTGAAGTTAAGCCCAATGGACGTGGTTAGTACTTGCAAGGGAGACCGGCTGAGAATACCACATGCTGTACATCAACATTTTTATTCCACCGTACATACTAGCTTTTTCGCTGGATTTTTTTGCATAGCCGAAGCATAAACGACATCCAATTCCGACGAATATTCAGCCTACTGCCAAACCAATCCAGAATACACCAGTTCTCGTCCGATCACTGAAGTTAAGCTGCATCGGGCGTGGTTAGTACTTGCATGGGAGACCGGCTGGGAATACCACGTGCAGTAGGCTCATCAACATTTTTATTCCACATTACATACTAACTTTTTCCTATGATTTTTTTGCCTAGCCGTAGCATTAAATGACATCTAATTCCGACGAATATTCAGCCTACTGACAAACCAATGCAGAATACACCAGTTCTTGTCCGATCACTGAAGTTAAGCTGCATCGGGCGTGGTTAGTACTTGCATGGGAGACCGGCTGGGAATACCACGTGCAGTAGGCTGATGAACATTTTTATTGCAGAATACACCAGTTCTCGTCCGATCACTGAAGTTAAGCTGCATCGGGCGTGGTTAGTACTTGCATGGGAGACTGGTTGGGAATACCACGTGCATTAGGCTCATCAACATTTTTATTCCACATTACATACTAAATTTTTCCTATGATTTTTTGCCTAGACGAAGCATAAAATGACATACAATTCGGACGAATATTCAGGCTACTGACAAACCATTGCAGAATACACCAGTTCTTGTGCGATCACTGAAGTTAAGCTGCATCTGGCGTGGTTAGTACTTGCATGGGAGACCGGTTGGGAATACCATTGCAGTAGGCTTATCAACATTTTTATTCCACCGTACATACCAAAATGTTCACGGGATTTTTTGCCTTACCGAAGCGTTAAACGACATGCAAGTCTGACGAATATTCAGCCTACTGCCAAACCATTGCAGAACACACCAGTTCTCGTCCGATCACAGAAGTTAAGCTGCATTGGACGTGGTAAGTACTTGAATGGGAGACCGGCTGGGAATACCACGTGCATTAGGCTCATCAACATTTTTATTCCACCGTACATACTAACTTTTTTCCGGGATTTTTTGCCTAGCCGATGTATTAAATTACATCCAATTCCGACGAATATCCAGCCTACTGCCAAACCATTGCGGAATACACCAGTTCTCGTCCGATCACTGATGTTAAGCTGCATCGGGTGTGGTTAGTACTTGCATGGGAGACCGGCTGGGAATACCACGTGCAGTAGGCTGATAAACATTTTTATTGCAGAACACACCAGTTCTCGTCCGATCACTGAAGTTAAGCTGCATCAGGCGTGGTTAGTACTTGCATGGGAGACTGGTTGGGAATACCACGTGCCTTAGGCTCATCAACATTTTTATTCCACCGTGCATACCAACTTTTTCTCGGGATTTTTTGCCTTGCCGAAGCGTTAAACGACATGCAATTCTGACGAATATTCAGCCTACTGCCAAACCATTGCAGAATACACCAGTTATCGTCCGATCACTGAAGTTAAGCTGCGTCGGGCGTGGTTAGTACTTGCATGGGAGACCGGCTGGGAATACCATGTGCAGTAGGCTTATCAACATTTTTATTCCACCGTACATACCAACTTTTTCTCGGGATTTTTTGCCTTGCCGAAGCGTTAAACGACATGCAATTCTGACGAATATTCAGCCTACGGTCAAACCATTGCACAACACACCAGTTCTTGTCCGATCACTGAAGTTAAGCTGCATCGGGCGTGGTTAGTACTTGCATGGGAGACCGGCTGGGAATACCATGTGCAGTAGGCTCATCAACATTTTTATTCCACCGTACATACTAACTTTTTCCCATGATTTTTTGCCTTGACGAAGCATTAAATGACATACAATTCGGACGAATATTCAGCCTACTGCAAAACCATTGCAGAATACACCAGTTCTCGTCCGATCACTGAAGTTAAGCTGCATCGGGCGTGGTTGCATGGGAGACCGCCTGGAATACCATGTGCATTAGGCTCATCAACATTTTTATTCCACCATACATACTAACTTTTTCCCATGATTTTTTGCCTAGCCGTAGCACTAAATGACATCCAATTCCGACGAATATTCAGCCTACTGCCACTCTATTGCAGAATACACCAGTTCTCGTCCGATCACTGAAGTAAAGCTGCATCGGGCGTGGTTAGTACTTGCATGGGGGGTCTGCTGGGAATACCACGTGCAGTAGGCTTATCAACATTTTATTCCACCATACATACTAACGTTTTCCCGGGATTTCTTGCCTAGCCGAAGTATTAAATTACATCCAATTCCGACGAATAATCAGCCTACTGCCAAACCATTGCATAGTACACCAGTTCTCGTCCGATCACTGGAGTAAAGCTGCATCGGGCGTGGTTGCATGGGAGACCGGCCTGCAATACCATGTGCATTAGGCCCATCAACATTTTTATTCCACCATACATACTAACTTTTTCCCGGGATCTTTTGCCTAGCCGAAGTATTAAATTATATCCAATTCCGACGAATATTCAGCTTACTGCCAAACCATTGCAGAATACATCTGTTCTCGTCCGATCACTGAAGTTAAGCTGCATTGGGCGTGGTTAGTACTTGCATGGGAGACCGGCTGGGAATACCACTTGCAGTAGGCTCATCAACATTTTTATTCCACATTACATACTAACTTTTTCCCATCATTTTTTGCCAAGACGAAGCATTAAATGACATACAATTTCAGCGAATATTCAGCCTACTGCCAAACCATTGCAGAATACACCATTTCTCGTCGGAACACTGAAGTTAAGCTGCATTGGGCGTGGTTAGTACTTGCATGGGAGACCGGCTGGGAATACCACCTGCAGTAGGCTTGTCAACATTTTTATTCCACCGTACATACTAACTTTTTCCCGAGATTTGTTGCCTAGCCGAAGTATTAAATTACATCCAATTCCGACGAATATTCAGCCTACTGCCAAACCATTGCAGAGTACACCAGTTCTCGTCCGATCACTGAAGTTAAGCCGCATCGGGCGTGGTTAGTTCTTGCATGGGAGACCGGCTGGGAATACCACGTGCAGTAGGTTCATCAACACTTTTATTCCTCATTACATACTAACTTTTTCCCGAGATTTTTTGCCTAGCCGAAGTATTAAATTACATCCAATTCCGACGAATATCCAGCCTATTGCCAAACCATTGCAGAATACACCAGTTCTCGTCCGACCACTGAAGTTAAGCTGCATCGGGCGTCTTTAGTACTTGCATGGGAGACCGGCTGGGAATACCATGTGCAGTAGGCTTATCAACATTTTTATTCCACCGTACATACCAACTTTTTCCCGGGATTTTTTGCCTTGCCGAAGCGTTAAACGACATGCATTTCTTACGAACATTCACCCTCCTGTCAAACCATTGCAGAACACACCAGTTCTTGTCCGATCACTGAAGTTAAGCTGCATCTGGTGTGGTTAGTACTTGCATGGGAGACCGGCTGGGAATACCACGTGCAGTAGGCTCATCAGCATTTTTATTCCACCGTACATACTAACCTTTTCCCGGGATTTTTTGCCTAGCCGAAGTACTAAATTACATCCGATTCCGACGAATATTCAGCCTACTGCCAAACCATAGCAGAATACACCAATTCTCTTCCGATCACTGAAGTTAAGCTGCATCGGGCGTGGTGAGTACTTGCGTGGGAGACCGGCTAGGAATACCACGGCCAGTAAGCTCATCAAGATTTTTATTCCACATTACATACTAACTTTTTCCCATGATTTTTTGCCTTGACGAAGCATTAAATGACATACAATTCGGACGAATATTCAGCCTACTGCCAAACCATTGCAGAATACACCAGTTCTCGTCCGATCACTGAAGTTAAGCTGCATCGGGCGTGGTTGCATGGGAGACCGCCTGGAATACCATGTGCATTAGGCTCATCAACATTTTTATTCCACCGTACATACTAACTTTTTCCCATGATTTTTTGCCTAGCTGTAGCACTAAATGACATCCAATTCCGACGAATATTCAGCCTACTGTCACTCCATTGCAGAAAACACCAGTTCTCGTCCGATCACTGAAGTAAAGCTGCATCGGGCGTGGTTAGTACTTGCATGGGGGGTCTGCTGGGAATACCACGTGCAGTAGGCTTATCAACAATTTATTCCACCATACATACTAACGTTTTCCCGGGATTTTTTGCCTAGCCGAAGTATTAAATTACATCCAATTCCGACGAATAATCAGCCTACTGCCAAACCATTGCAGAGTACACCAGTTCTCGTCCGATCACTGGAGTAAATCTGCATCGGGCGTGGTTGCATGGGAGACCGGCCTGGAATACCATGTGCATTAGGCCCATCAACATTTTTATTCCACCATACATACTAACTTTTTCCCGGGATCTTTTGCCTAGCCGAAGTATTAAATTATATCCAATTCCGACGAATATGCAGCCTACTGCCAAACCATTGCAGAATACATCTGTTCTCGTCCGATCACTGAAGTTAAGCTGCATTGGGCGTGGTTAGTACTTGCATGGGAGACCGGGTGGGAATACCACTTGCAGTAGGCTCATCAACATTTTTATTCCACATTACATACTAACTTTTTCCCATCATTTTTTGCCAAGACGAAGCATTATGAATTACATACAATTCGGACGAATATTCGGCCTACGGCCAAACCATTGCAGAATACACCAGTTCTCCTCCGATCACTGAAGTTAAGCTGCATCGGGCGTGGTGAGTACTTGCATGGGAGACCGGCAAGGAATACCACGTGCAGTAAGCTCATCAACATTTTTATTCCACATTACATACTAACTTTTTCCCATGATTTTTCCCTAGCCGTAGCATTAAATGACATCCAATTCCAACGAATATTCGGCCTACGGCCAAACCATTGCATAATTCACCAGTTCTCGTCCGATCACTGAAGTTAAGCTGCATCGGGCGTGGTTGCATGGGAGACCGGCCTGGAATACCATGTGCATTAGGCTCATCAACATTTTTATTCCACCATACATACTAACTTTTTCCCGGGATTTTTTGCCTAGCCGAAGTATTAAATTACATCCAATTCCGACGAATATTCAGCATACTGCCAAACCATTGCAGAATACACCAGTTCTCGTCCGTTCACAGAAGTTAAGCTGCATCGGGCGTGATTAGTACTTGCATGGGAGACCGGCTGGGAATACCACGTGCAGTAGGCTGATGAACATTTTTATTCCAGCATACATACTAACATTTTCCCGGGATTTTTTGCCTAGCCGAAGTATTAAATTACATCCAATTCCGACGAATATTCAGCCTACTGCCAAACCATTGCAGAATACACCAGTTCTCGTCCGATCACTGAAGTTAAGCTCCATCGGGCGTGGTTAGTACTTGCACGGGAGACCTGCTGGGAATACCTCGTGAGGTAGGCTCATCAACATTTTTATTCGACATTACATACTAACTTTTTCCCATGATTTTTTGCCTAGCCGAAGTACTAAATTACATCCAATTCCGACGAATATTCAGGCTACTGCCAAACCATAGCAGAATACACCAGTTCTTGTCCGATCACTTAAGTTAAGCTGCATCGGGCGTGGTTAGTACTTGCATGGGAGACCGTCTGGGAATACCACGTGCAGTAAGCTGATGAACATTTTTATTCAACCGTACTTACTAACATTTTTCCATGATTTTTTGTCTAACCGAAGCATTAAATGACATCCAATTGCGACGAAAATTCAGCCTACTGCCAAACCAATGCAGAATACACCAGTTCTCGTCCGATCACTGAAGTTAAGCCGCATCGGGCATGGTTAGGACTTGCACGGGAGACCAGCTGGGAATACCACGTGCAGTAGGCCCATCAACATTTTTATTCCACATTACATTCTAACTTTTTCCCATGATTTTTTTGCCCAGACGAAGCATTAAATGACATACAATTCGGACGAATATTCAGCATACGGCCAAACCATTGCAGAATACACCAGTTCTCGTCCGATCACTGAAGTTAAGCTGCATCGGGCGTGGTCAGTACTTGCGTGGGAGACCGGCTGGGAATACCAAGTGCGTTAGGCTCATCAACATTTTTATTCCACCGTACATGCTACCTTTTTCCCGGGATTTTTTGCCTAGCTGAAGTATTAAATTACATCCAATTCCAACAAATATTCAGCCTACTGCCAAACCATTGCAGAATACACCAGTTAGCGTCCGATCACTGAAGTTAAGCTTCATCGGGCGTGGTTAGTACTTGCATGGGAGACAGGCTGGGAATACCACGTGCATTAGGCTCATCAACATTTTTATTCCACCGTACATTATAACTTTTTCCCGGGATTTTTTGCCTAGCCGAAGTATTAAATTACATCAAATTCCGACGAATATTCAGCATACTGACAAACCATTGTAGAATACAGCAGTTCTCGTCCGATCACTGAAGTTAAGCTGCATCGGGCGTGGTCAGTACTTGCATGGGAGACCGGCTGGGAATACCAAGTGCGTTAGGCTCATCAACATTTTTATTCCACCGTACATACTAACTTTTTCCCCGGGATTTTTTGCCAAGCCGAAGTCCTAAATTACATCCGATTCCGACGAATATTCAGCCTACTGCCAAAGCATAGCAGAATACACCAGTTCTCGTCCGATCACTGAAGTTAAGCTGCATCGGGCGCGGTTAGTACTTGCATGTAGACCGGCTAGGAATACCACGTGCAGTAGGCTTATCAACATTTTGATTCCACCGTACATACCAACATTTTCCCGGGATTTTTTGCTTAGCCGAAGCGTTAAACGACATCCAATTCTGACGAATATTCAGCCTACTGTCAAACCATTGCAGAACACTCCAGTTATCGTCCGATCACTGAAGTTAAGCTGCATCTGGCGTGGTTAGTACTTGCATGGGAGACCGGCTGGGAATACCACGTGCAGTAGGCTGATGAACATTTTTATTCCACCATACTTACTAACTTTTTTCCATGATTTTTTGCCTAACCGAAGCATTAAATGACATCCAATTGCGACGAATATTCAGCCTGCTGCCAAACCATTGCAGAATACACCAGTTAGACGCCGATCACTGAAGTTAAGCTGCATCGGGCGTGGTTAGTACTTGCATGGGAGACCGGCTGGGAATACCACTTGCAGTAGGCTCATCAACATTTTTATTCCACATTACATACTAACTTTTTCCCATCATTTTTTTGCCTAGACGAAGCATTAAAATACATACAATTCGGACGAATATTCAGCCTACGGCCAAACCATTGCAGAATACACCAGTTGTCGTCCAATCACTGAAGTTAATCTGCATCGGGCATGGATTGTACATGCATGGGAGACGGGCTAGGAATACCACGTGCAGTAGGCTTATCAACATTTTTATTCTTCCGTACATACCATCTTTTCCCGGGATTTTTTGCCTAGCCGAAGTATTAAATTACATCCAATTCCGACGAATATTCAGCCTACTGCCAAACCAATGCAGAATACACAAGTTCTCGTCCGATCACTGAAGTTAAGCTGCATTGGGCGTGGTTAGTACTTGCATGGGAGACCTGCTGGGAGTACCAAGTGCAGTAGGCTTATCAACATTTTGATTCTACCGTATATACCAACTTTTTCCCGGGATTTTTTGCCTAGCCAAAGCGTTAAACGACATCCAATTCTGACGAATATTCAGCCTACTGCCAAACAATTGCAAAATACACCAGTTCTCTTCCGATCACTGAAGTTAAGCTGTATCGGGCGTGGTTAGTACTTGCTTGGGAGAACGGCTGAGAATATCACGTGCAGTAGGCTCATCAACATTTTTATTCCACATTACATACTAAGTTTTTCCCATGATTTTTTGCCAAGCCGTAGCATTAAATGACATCCAATTTCGGCGAATATTCAGCCTACTGCCAAACCATTGCAGAATACACCAGTTCTTGTCCGATTGCTGAAGTTAAGCTGCATCGGGCGTGGTTAGTACTTGCATGGGAGACCGGCTGGGAATACCATGTGCATTAGGCTCATCAACATTTTTATTCCACCGTACATTCTAACTTTTTAACGGGATTTTTTGACTAGCCGAAGTATTAAATTACATCAAATTCCGACGAATATTCAGCCTACTGACAAACCATTGCAGAATACACCAGTTCTCCACCGATCACTGAAGTTAAGCCCACTGGACGTGGTTAGTACTTGCATGGGAGACCGGCTGAGAATACTACATGCAGTAGGATCATCAACATTTTTATTCCACCGTACATACTAACTTTTTCGCGGGATTTATTGCATAGCCCAAGCATAAACGACATCCAATTCCGACGAATATTCAGCCTACTGCCAACCCATTGCATAATTCACCAGTTCAAGTCCGATCACTGAAGTTAAGCTGCATCGGGCGTGGTTAGTACTTGCATGGGAGACCGGCTGGGAATAACACGTGCAGTAGGCTCATCAACATTTTCATTCCACATTACATACTAACTTTTTCCCATGATTTTTTGCCTAGACGAAGCATTAAATGACATACAATTCGGACGAATATTCAGCCTACTGTCAAACCATTGCGGAATACACCAGTTCTCCTCCGATCACTGAAGTTAAGCTGCATCGGGCGTGGTTAGTACTTGCATGGGAGACCGGCTGGGAATACCACGTGCATTAGGCTCATCAACATTTTTATCCACCCTACATACTAACTTTTTTCCGGGATTTTTTGCCTAGCCGAAGTATTAAATTACATCCAATTCCGACGAATATCCAGCCTACTCCCAAACCATTGCAGAATACACCAGTTCTCGACTGATCACTGAAGTTAAGCTGCATCGGGCGTGGTTAGTTCATGCATGGGAGACTGGCTGGGAATATCATGTGCAGTTGGCTTCTCAACATTTTTATTCCACCGTACATACCACATTTTTCCAGGGATTTTTTGCCTTACCGAAGCGTTAAACGACATGCAATTCTGACGAATATTCAGCCTACTGACAAACCATTGCAGAATACACCAGTTCTCCTCCGATCACTGAAGTTAAGCCCACTGGACGTGGTTAGTACTTGCATGGGAGACCGGCTGAGAATACTACATGCAGTAGGATCATCAAAATTTTTATTCCACCGTACATACTAACTTTTTCGCGGGATTTTTTGCATTGCCGAAGCATAAACGACATCCAATTCCGACGAATATTCAGCCTACTGCCAAACCATTGCAGAACACACCAGTTCTCGTCCGATCACTGAAGTTAAGCTGCATCGGACGTGGTAAGTACTTGAATGGGAGACCGGCTGGGAATACCACGTGCAGTAGGCTGATGCACATTTTTATTGCAGAATACACCAGTTCTCGTCCGATCACTGAAGTTAAGCTGCATCTGGCGTGGTTAGTACTTGCATGGGAGACCGGCTGGGAATACCACGTGCAGTAGGCTCATCAACATTTTTATTCCACTGTACATACTAACTTTTTTCCGGGATTTTTTGCCTAGACGAAGCATTAAATGACATGCAATTCCGACGAATATTCAGCCTACTGCCAAACCATTGCAGAATACACCAGTTCTCGTCTGATCACAGAAGTTATACTGTATCGGGCGTGGTTAGTACTTGCATGGGAGACCGGCTGGGAATACCACGTGCATTAGGCTCATCAACATTTTTATTCCACTGTACATACTAACTTTTTTCCGGGATTTTTTGCCTAGCTGATGTATTAAATTACATCCAATTCCGACGAATATCCAGCCTACTGACAAACCATTGCAGAATACACCAGTTCTCCTCCGATCACTGAAGTTAAGCCCACTGGACGTGGTTAGTACTTGCAAGGGAGACCGGCTGAAAATACTACATGCAGTAGGATCATCAACATTTTTATTCCACCGTACATACTAACTTTTTCCCGGGATTTTTTGCCTAGCCGAAGCGTTAAACGACATCCAATTCTGACGAACACTCAGCCTACTGCCAAACCATTGCAGAACACACCAGTTCTCGTCCGACCACTGAAGTTAATCTGCAATGGACGTGGTAAGTACTTGAATGGGAGACCGGCTGGGAATGCCACGTGCAGTAGGCTCATCAACATTTTTATTCCACATTACATACTACCTTTTTCCTATGATTTTTTGCCTAGGATTAGCATTAAATGACATCCAATTCCAACGAATATTAAGCCTACTGCCAAACCATTGCAGAATACACCTGTTCTTGTCCGATCACTGAAGTTAAGCTGCATGAGGCATGGTTAGTACTTGCATGGGAGACCGGCTGGCAATACCACGTGCAGTAGGCTGATGAACATTTTTATTGCAGAATACACCAGTTCTCGTCCGATCACTGAAGTTAAGCCGCATAGGGCGTGGTTAGTTCTTGCACGGGAGACCGGCTGGGAATACCACGTACAGTAGGCTCATCAACATTTTTATTCCACATTACATACTAACTTTTTCCCATGATTTTTTGCCTAGACGAAGCATTAAATGACATGCAATTCGGACGAATATTCAGCCTACTGCCAAACCATTGCAGAATACACCAGTTCTCGTCCCATCACTGAAGTTATACTGTATCGGGCGTGGTTAGTACTTGCATGGGAGACCGGCTGGGAATACCACGTGCATTAGGCTCATCAACATTTTTATTCCACCGTACATACTAACTTTTTTCCGGGATTTTTTGCCTAGCCGAAGTATTAAATTACATCCAATTCCGACGAATATCCAGCCTACTACCAAACCATTGCAGAATACACCAGTTCTCGTCCGATCACTGAAGTTAAGCTGCATCGGGCGTGGTTAGTTCTTGCATGGGAGACCGGCTGGGAATATCATGTGCAGTAGGCTTCTCAACAATTTTATTCCACCGTACATACTAACTTTTTCCCGGGATTGTTTGCCTAGCCGATGTATTAAATTACATCCAATTCCGACGAATATCCAGCCTACTGTCAAACCATTGCAGAACACACCAGTTCTTGTCAGATCACTGAAGTTAAGCTGCATCGAGCGTGGTTAGTACTTGCATGTGAGACCGGCTGGGAATACCACGTGCAGTAGGCTCATCAACATTTTTATTCCACATTACATACTAACTTTTACCCAAAAATTTTTTTTGCCTAGCCGTAGCATTAAATGACATCCAATTCCGACGAATATTCAGCCTACTGCCAAAGCATAGCAGAATACACCAGTTCTCATCCGATCACTGAAGTTAAGCTGCACGGGGCGTGGTTAGTACTTGCATGGGACACCGGCTTGGAATATCACGTGCAGTAGGCTTATCAACATTTTGATTCCACCGTACATAGCAACTTTTTCCCGGGATTTTTTGCTTAGCCGAAGCGTTAAACGACATCCAATTGCGAGGAATATTCAGCCTACTGCCAAACCATTGCAGAATACACCAGTTCTCGTCCGATCACTGAAGTTAAGCTGTATCGGGCGTGGTTAGTACTTGCATGGGAGACCGGCTGGGAATACCACTTGCAGTAGGCTCATCAACATTTTTATTCCACCATACATACTAACTTTTTTGCGGGATTTTTTGCCTAGCCGATGTATTAAATTACATCCAATTCCGACGAATATCAGCCTACTGCCAAACCATTGCGGAATACACCAGTTCTCCTCCGATCACTGAAGTTAAGCTGCATCGGGCGTGGTTAGTACTTGCATGTGAGACCGGCTGGGAATACCACGTGCAGTAGGCTCATCAACATTTTTATTCCACATTACATACTAACTTTTACCCAATTTTTTTTTTGCCTAGCCGTAGCATTAAATGACATCCAATTCCGACGAATATTCAGCCTGCTGACAAACCAATGCAGAATACACCAGTTCTCGTCTGATCACTGAAGTTAATCTGCATCGGCCACGGTCAGTACTTGCATGGGAGACTGGCTGGGAATACCATGTGCATTAGGCTCAACAACATTTTTATTCCACCATACATACTAACTTTTTTCCGGGATTTTTTGACTAGCCGAAGTATTAAATTACATCAAATTCCGACGAATATTCAGCCTACTGACAAACCATTGCAGAATACACCAGCTCTCCTCCGATCACTGAAGTTAAGCCCACTGGACGTGGTTAGTACTTGCATGGGAGACCGGCTGAGAATACTACATGCAGTAGGATCATCAACATTTTTATTCCACCGTACATACTAACTTTTTCGCGGGATTTTTTGCATAGCCGAAGCATAAACGACATCCAATTCCGACGAATATTCAGTCTACTGCCAACCCATTGCATAATTCACCAGTTCAAGTCCGATCACTGAAGTTAAGCTGCATCGGGCGTGGTTAGTACTTGCATGGGAGACCGGCTGGGAATAACACGCGCAGTAGGCTCATCAACATTTTCATTCCACATTACATACTAACTTTTTCCCATGATTTTTTGCCTAGACGAAGCATTAAATGACATACAATTCGGACGAATATTCAGCCTACTGCCAAACCATTGCAGAATACACCAGTTCTCTTCTGATCACTGAAGTTAAGCTGCATCTGGCGTGGTTAGTACTTGCATGGGAGACCGATTGGGAATACCACGAGCAGTAGGCTTATCAACATGTTTATTCCACCGTACATACCAAGATTTTCCCGGGATTGTTTGCCTAGCCGAAGCGTTAAACGACATCCAATTCTGACGAACACTCAGCCTACTGCCAAACCATTGCAGAACACACCAGTTTTCGTCCGATCACTGAAGTTAAGCTGCATTGGACGTGGTAAGTACTTGAATTGGAGACCGGCTGGGAATGCCACGTGCAGTAGGCTCATCAACATTTTTATTCCACATTACATACTACCTTTTTCCTATGATTTTTTGCCTAGCCGTAGCATTAAATGACATCCAATTCCGACGAATATTAAGCCTACTGCCAAACCATTGCAGAATACACATGTTCTTGTCCGATCACTGAAGTTAAGCTGCATCAGGCTTGGTTAGTACTTGCATGGGAGACCGGCTGGGAATACCACGTGCAGTAGGCTGATGAACATTTTTATTTCAGAATACACCATTTCTCGTCCGATCACTGAAGTTAAGCCGCATAGGGCGTGGTTAGTTCTTGCACGGGAGACCGGCTGGGAATACCACGTGCAGTAGGCTCATCAACATTTTTATTCCACATTACATACTAACTTTTACCCATGATTTTTTGCCTAGACGAAGCATTAAATGACATGCAATTTGGACGAATATTCAGCCTACTGCCAAACCATTGCAGAATACACCAGTTCTCGTCCGATCACTGAAGTTATACTGTATCGGGCGTGGTTAGTATTTGCATGGGAGACCGGCTGGGAATACCACGTGCATTAGGCTCATCAACATTTTTATTCCACCGTACATACTAAATTTTTCCCGGGATTGTTTGCCTAGCCGATGTATTAAATTACATCCAATTCCGACGAATATCCAGCCTACTGTCAAACCATTGCAGAACACACCAGTTCTTGTCCGATCACTGAAGTTAAGCTACATCGGGCATGGTTAGTACTTGAATGGGAGACCGGCTGGGAATGCCACGTGCATTAGGCTCATCAACATTTTTATTCCACATTACATACTAACTTTTTCCCATGATTAGTACTTGCATGTGAGACCGGCTGGGAATACCACGTGCAGTTGGCTCATCACCATTTTTATTCCACATTACATACTAACTTTTACCCCAAATTTTTTTTGCCTAGCCGTAGCATTAAATGACATCCAATGCAGAATACACCAGTTCTCGTCTGATCACTGAAGTAAATCTGCATCGGCCATGGTTAGTACTTGAATGGGAGACCGGCTGGGAATGCCACGTGCAGTAGGCTCATCAACATTTTTATTCCACATTACATACTAACTTTTTCCCATCATTTTTTTGCCTAGACGAAGCATTAAATTACATACAATTCGGACGAATATTCAGCCTACGGCCAAACCATTGCAGAATACACCAGTTGTCGTCCAATCACTGAAGTTAATCTGCATCGGGCATGGATTGTACTTGCATGGGAGACGGGCTAGGAATACCACGTGCAGTCGGCTTATCAACATTTTTATTCCTCCGTACATACCAACTTTTCCCCGGGATTTGTTGCCTAGCCGAAGTATTAAATTACATCCAATTCCGACGAATATTCAGCCTACTGCCAAACCATTGCAGAATACACCAGTTCTCGTCCGATCACTGAAGTTAAGCTCCTTCGGGCGTGGTTAGTACTTGCACGGGAGACCGGCTGGGAATACCACGTGCAGTAGGCTCATCAACATTGTTATTCCACATTACATACTAACTTTTTCCCATCATTTTTTTGCCTAGACGAAGCATTAAATTACATACAATTCGGACGAATATTCAGCCTACGGCCAAACCATTGCAGAATACACCAGTTCGCGTCCGATCACTGAAGTTAAGCTGCATCGGGCGTGGTCAGTACTTGCATGGGAGACCGGCTGGGAATACCATGTGCATTAGGCTCATCAATATTTTTATTCCACCATACATACTAACTTTTTCCCGGGATTTTTTGCCTAGCCGAAGTATTAAATTACATCCAATTCCGACGAATATTCAGCCTACTGCCAAACCAATGCAGAATACACAAGTTCTCGTCCGATCACTGAAGTTAAGCTGCATTGGGCGTGGTTAGTACTTGCATGGGAGTCCTGCTGGGAGTACCAAGTGCAGTAGGCTTATCAACATTTTGATTCTACCGTATATACCAACTTTTTCCCGGGATTTTTTGCCTAGCCAAAGCGTTAAACGACATCCAATTCTGACGAATATTCAGCCTACTGCCAAACAATTGCAAAATACACCAGTTCTCGTCTGATCACTGAAGTTAAGCTAACCGGACGTGGTTAGTACTTGCTTGGGAGACCGGCTGAGAATATCACGTGCAGTAGGCTCATCAACATTTTTATTCCACATTACATACTAACTTTTTCCCATGATTTTTTGCCAAGCCGTAGCATTAAATGACATCCAATTCCGGCGAATATTCAGCCTACTGCCACTCCATTGCAGAATACACCAGTTCTCTTCCGATCACTGAAGTTAAGCTGCATCGGGCGTGGACAGTACTTGCATGAGAGACCGGCTGGGAATACCATGTGCAGTAGGCCCATCAACATTTTTATTCCTCATTTGATACTAAGTTTTTCCCATGATTTTTTGCCAAGCCGTAGCATTAAATGACATCCAATTCCGGCGAATATTCAGCCTACTGCCAAACCATTGCAGAATACACCAGTTCTTGTCCGATTGCTGAAGTTAAGCTGCATCGGGCGTGGTTAGTACTTGCATGGGAGACCGGCTGGGAATACCATGTGCATTAGGCTCATCAACATTTTTATTCCACCGTACATTCTAACTTTTTAACGGGATTTTTTGACTAGCCGAAGTATTAAATTACATCAAATTCCGACGAATATTCAGCCTACTGACAAACCATTGCAGAATACACCAGTTCTCCTCCGATCACTGAAGTTAAGCCCACTGGACGTGGTTAGTACTTGCATGGGAGACCGGCTGAGAATACTACATGCAGTAGGATCATCAACATTTTTATTCCACCGTACATACTAACTTTTTCGCGGGATTTTTTGCATTGCCGAAGCATAAACGACATCCAATTCCGACGAATATTCAGCCTACTGCCAACCCATTGCATAATTCACCAGTTGAAGTCCGATCACTGAAGTTAAGCTGCATCGGGCGTGGTTAGTACATGCATGGGAGACCGGCTGGGAATAACATGTGCAGTAGGCTCATCAACATTTTCATTCCACATTACATACTAACTTTTTCCCATGATTTTTTGCCTAGACGTAGCATTAAATGACATACAATTCGGACGAATATTCAGCCTACTGCCAAACCATTGCAGAACACACCAGTTCTCGTCCGATCACTGAAGTTAAGCTGCATCGGACGTGGTAAGTACTTGAATGGGAGACCGGCTGGGAATACCACGTGCAGTAGGCTGATGAACATTTTTATTGCAGAATACACCAGTTCTCGTCCGATCACTGAAGTTAAGCTGCATCTGGCGTGGTTAGTACTTGCATGGGAGACCGGCTGGGAATACCACGTGTAGTAGGCTCATCAACATTTTTATTCCACTGTACATACTAACTTTTTTCCGGGATTTTTTGCCTAGACGAAGCATTAAATGACATGCAATTCCGACGAATATTCAGCCTACTGCCAAACCATTGCAGAATACACCAGTTCTCGTCTGATCACAGAAGTTATACTGTATCGGGCGTGGTTAGTACTTGCATGGGAGACCGGCTGGGAATACCACGTGCATTAGGCTCATCAACATTTGTATTCCACTGTACATACTAACTTTTTTCCGGGATTTTTTGCCTAGCTGATGTATTAAATTACATCCAATTCTGACGAATATCCAGCCTACTGCCAAACCATTGCGGAATACACCAGTTCTCGTCCGATCACTGAAGTTAAGCTGCATTGGGTGTGGTTAGTACTTGCATGGGAGACGGACAGGGAATACCACGTGCAGTAGGCTGAGGAACTTTTTTATTGCATAATACACCAGTTCTCGTCCGATCACTGAAGTAAAGCCGCATCGGGCGTGGTTAGTTCTTGCACGGGAGACCGGCTGGGAATACCACGTGCAGTAGGCTCATCAACATTTTTATTCCACATTACATACTAACTTTTTCCCATGATTTTTTGCCTAGACGAAGCATTAAATGACATGCAATTCGAACGAATATTCAGCCTACTGCCAAACCATTGCAGAATACACCAGTTTTCGTCCGATCACTGAAGTTATACTGTATCGGGCGTGGTTAGTACTTGCATGGGAGACCGGCTGGGAATACCACGTGCATTAGGCTCATCAACATTTTTATTCCACCGTACATACTAACTTTTTTCCGGGATTTTTTGCCTAGCCGATGTATTAAATTACATCCAATTCCGACGAATATCCAGCCTACTGCCAAACCATTGCGGAATACACCAGTTCTCCTCCGATCACTGAAGTTAAGCTGCATCGGGCGTGGTTAGTACTTGCATGGGAGACCGGCTGGGAATACCACGTGCAGTAGGCTCATCAACATTTTTATTCCACATTACATACTAACTTTTACCCAAAATTTTTTTTTGCCTAGCCGTAGCATTAAATGACATCCAATTCCGACGAATATTCAGCCTACTGCCAAACCAATGCAGAATACACCAGTTCTCGTCTGATCACTGAAGTTAATCTGCATTGGCCATGGTCAGTACTTGCATGGGAGACCGGCTGGGAATACCATGTGCATTAGGCTCATCAACATTTTTATTCCACCATACATACAAACTTTTTCCCGGGATTTTTTGACTAGCCGAAGTATTAAATTACATCAAATTCTGACGAATATTCAGCCTACTGACAAACCATTGCAGAATACACCAGTTCTCCTCCGATCACTGAAGTTAAGCCCACTGGACGTGGTTAGTACTTGCAAGGGAGACCGGCTGAGAATACTACATGCAGTAGGATCATCAACATTTTTATTCCACCGTACATACTAACTTTTTCCCGGGATTTTTTGCCTAGCCGAAGCGTTAAACGACATCCAATTCTGACGAACACTCAGCCTACTGCCAAACCATTGCAGAACACACCAGTTCTCGTCCGATCACTGAAGTTAATCTGCAATGGACGTGGTAAGTACTTGAATGGGAGACCGGCTGGGAATGCCACGTGCAGTAGGCTCATCAACATTTTTATTTCACATTACATACTACCTTTTTCCTATGATTTTTTGCCTAGCCGTAGCATTAATTGACATCCAATTCCAACGAATATTAAGCCTACTGCCAAACCATTGCAGAATACACCTGTTCTTGTCCGATCACTGAAGTTAAGCTGCATGAGGCATGGTTTGTACTTGCATGGGAGACCGGCTGGGAATACCACGTGCAGTAGGCTGATGAACATTTTTATTGCAGAATACACCAGTTCTCGTCCGATCACTGAAGTTAAGCCGCATAGGGCGTGGTTAGTTCTTGCACGGGAGACCGGCTGGGAATACCACGTGCAGTAGGCTCATCAACATTTTTATTCCACATTACATACTAACTTTTTCCCATGATTTTTTGCCTAGACGAAGCATTAAATGACATGCAATTCGGACGAATATTCAGCCTACTGCCAAACCATTGCAGAATACACCAGTTCTCGTCCCATCACTGAAGTTATACTGTATCGGGCGTGGTTAGTACTTGCATGGGAGACCGGCTGGGAATACCACGTGCATTAGGCTCATCAACATTTTTATTCCACCGTACATACTAACTTTTTTCCGGGATTTTTTGCCTAGCCGAAGTATTAAATTACATCCAATTCCGACGAATATCCAGCCTACTACCAAACCATTGCAGAATACACCAGTTCTCGTCCGATCACTGAAGTTAAGCTGCATCGGGCGTGGTTAGTTCTTGCATGGGAGACCGGCTGGGAATATCATGTGCAGTAGGCTTCTCAACAATTTTATTCCACCGTACATACTAACTTTTTCCCGGGATTGTTTGCCTAGCCGATGTATTAAATTACATCCAATTCCGACGAATGTCCAGCCTACTGTCAAACCATTGCAGAACACACCAGTTCTTGTCCGATCACTGAAGTTAAGCTGCATCGAGCGTGGTTAGTACTTGCATGTGAGACCGGCTGGGAATACCACGTGCAGTAGGCTCATCAACATTTTTATTCCACATTACATACTAACTTTTACCCAAACATTTTTTTTGCCTAGCCGTAGCATTAAATGACATCCAATTCCGACGAATATTCAACCTACTGCCAAACCAATGCAGAATACACCAGTTCTCGTCTGATCACTGAAGTAAATCTGCATCGGCCATGGTTAGTACTTGAATGGGAGACCGGCTGGGAATACCACGTGCAGTAGGCTCATCAACATTTTTATTCCACATTACATACTAACTTTTTCCCATGATTTTTTGACTAGACGAAGCATTAAATGACATGCAATTCGGACGAATATTCAGCCTACTGCCAAACCATTGCAGAATACACCAGTTCTCGTCCGATCACTGAAGTTATACTGTATCGGGCGTGGTTAGTACTTGCATGGGAGACTGGCTGGGAATACCACGTGCATTAGGCTCATCAACATTTTTATTCCACCGTACATACTAACTTTTTTCCGGGATTTTTTGCCTAGCCGATGTATTAAATTACATCCAATTCCGACGAATATCCAGCCTACTGCCAAACCATTGCGTAATACACCAGTTCTCGTCCGATCACTGAAGTTAAGCTGCATCGGGTGTGGTTAGTACTTGCATGGGAGACGGACTGGGAATACCACGTGCAGTAGGCTGATTAACTTTTTTATTGCAGAATACACCAGTTCTCGTCCGTTCACTGAAGTTAAGCTGTATCGGGCGTGGTTAGCCCTTGCATGGGAGACCGGCTGGGAATACCACTTGCAGTAGGCTCATCAACATTTTTATTCCACCATACATACTAACTTTTTCCCAGGATTTTTTGCCTAGCCGAAATATTAAATTACATCCAATTCCGACGAATATTCAGCCTGCTGCCAAACCATTCCAGAATACAGCAGTTCTCGTCCGATCACTGTAGTTAAGCTGTATCGGGCGTGGTTAGTACTTGCATGGGAGACCTGCTGGGAATACCACGTGCAGTAAGCTTACCAACATTTTTATTCCACCATACACACTACCTTTTTCCTATGATTTTTTGCCTAGCCGTAGCATTAAATGACATCCAATTCCGACGAATATTAAGCCTACTGCCAAACCATTGCAGAATACACATGTTCTTGTCCGATCACTGAAGTTAAGCTGCATCAGGATTGGTTAGTACTTGCATGGGAGACCGGCTGGGAATACCACGTGCAGTAGGCTGATGAACATTTTTATTTCAGAATACACCAGTTCTCGTCCGATCACTGAAGTTAAGCCGCATTGGGCGTGGTTAGTTCATGCACGGGAGACCGGCTGGGAATACCACGTGCAGTAGGCTCATCAACATTTTTATTCCACATTACATACTAACTTTTACCCATGATTTTTTGCCTAGACGAAGCATTAAATGACATGCAATTTGGACTAATATTCAGCCTACTGCCAAACCATTGCAGAATACACCAGTTCTCGTCCGATCACTGAAGTTATACTGTATCGGGCGTGGTTAGTATTTGCATGGGAGACCGGCTGGGAATACCACGTGCATTAGGCTCATCAACATTTTTATTCCACCGTACATACTAACTTTTTCCCGGGATTGTTTGCCTAGCCGATGTATTAAATTACATCCAATTCCGACGAATATCCAGCCTACTGTCAAACCATTGCAGAACACACCAGTTCTTGTCCGATCACTGAAGTTAAGCTACATCGGGCATGGTTAGTACTTGAATGGGAGACCGGCTGGGAATGCCACGTGCATTAGGCTCATCAACATTTTTATTCCACATTACATACTAACTTTTTCCCATGATTAGTACTTGCATGTGAGACCGGCTGGGAATACCACGTGCAGTAGGCTCATCACCATTTTTATTCCACATTACATACTAACTTTTACCCCAATTTTTTTTTTGCCTAGTCGTAGCATTAAATGACATCCAATGCAGAATACACCAGTTCTCGTCTGATCACTGAAGTAAATCTGCATCGGCCATGGTTAGTACTTGAATGGGAGACCGGCTGGGAATGCCACGTGCAGTAGGCTCATCAACATTTTTATTCCACATTACATACTAACTTTTTCCCATGATTTTTTGCCTAGACGAAGCATTAAATGACATGCAATTCGGACGAATATTCAGCCTACTGCCAAACCATTGCAGAATACACCAGTTCTCGTCCTATCACTGAAGTTGTACTGTATCGGGCGTGGTTAGTACTTGCATGGGAGACCGGCTGGGAATACCACTTGCAGTAGGCTCATCAACATTTTTATTCCACCATACATACTAACTTTTTCCCAGGATTTTTTGCCTAGCCGAAGTATTAAATTACATCCAATTCCAACGAATATTCAGCCTGCATCCAAACTATTCCAGAATACAGCAGTTCTCGTCCGATCACTGTAGTTAAGCTGTATCGGGCGTTGTTAGTACTTGCATGGGAGACCTGCTGGGAATACCACGTGCAGTAAGCTTATCAACATTTTTATTCCACCATACATACTATCTTTTTCCCGTGATTTTTTGCCTAGCCGAAGCATTAATTGAAATCCAATTCCGACAAATATTCAGCCTACTGCCAAACCATTACAGAATACACCAGTTCTCGTCCGATCACTAAAGTTAAGCGGCATCGGGCGTGGTTAGTACTTGCATGGGAGACCGGCTGGGAAAACCACTTGCAGTAGGCTTATCAACATTTTTATTCCACATTACATACTAACTTTTTCCCATGATTTTTTGCCTAGACGAAGCATTAAATTACATACAATTCGGACGAATATTCGGCCTACGGCCAAACCATTGCAGAATACACCAGTTCTCGTCCGATCACTGAAGTTAAGCTGCATCGGGCGTGGTTAGTACTTGCATGGGACACCGGCTTGGAATATCACGTGCAGTAGGCTTATCAACATTTTGATTCCACCGTACATAGCAACTTTTTCCCGGGATTTTTTGCTTAGCCGAAGCGTTAAATGACATCCAATTGCGACGAATAATCAGCCTACTGCCAAACCATTGCAGAATACACCAGTTCTCGTCCGATCACTGAAGTTAAGCTGCATCGGGCGTGGTTAGTACTTGCATGGGAGACCGGCTGGGAATACCACGTGCATTAGGCTCATCAACATTTTTATTCCACCGTACATACTAACTTTTTCCCGGGATTGTTTGCCTAGCCGAAGTCCTAAATTACATCCAATTCGACGAATATTCAGCCTACTACCAAACCAATGCAGAATACACAAGTTCTCGTCCGATCACTGAAGTTAAGCTGCATCGGGCGTGGTTAGTACTTGCATGGGAGACCTGCTGGGAATACCACGTGCAGTAAGCTTATCAACATTTTTATTCCACCATACATACTATCTTTTTCCCGTGATTTTTTGCCTAGCCGAAGCATTAATTGAAATCCAATTCCGACAAATATTCAGCCTACTGCCAAACCATTACAGAATACACCAGTTCTCGTCCGATCACTAAAGTTAAGCGGCATCGGGCGTGGTTAGTACTTGCATGGGAGACCGGCTGGGAAAACCACTTGCAGTAGGCTTATCAACATTTTTATTCCACATTACATACTAACTTTTTCCCATGATTTTTTGCCTAGACGAAGCATTAAATTACATACAATTCGGACGAATATTCGGCCTACTGCCAAACCATTGCAGAATACACATGTTCTTGTCCGATCACTGAAGTTAAGCTGCATCAGGATTGGTTAGTACTTGCATGGGAGACCGGCTGGGAATACCACGTGCAGTAGGCTGATGAACATTTTTATTTCAGAATACACCAGTTCTCGTCCGATCACTGAAGTTAAGCCGCATTGGGCGTGGTTAGTTCATGCACGGGAGACCTGCTGGGAATACCACGTGCAGTAAGCTTATCAACATTTTTATTCCACCATACATACTATCTTTTTCCCGTGATTTTTTGCCTAGCCGAAGCATTAATTGAAATCCAATTCCGACAAATATTCAGCCTACTGCCAAACCATTACAGAATACACCAGTTCTCGTCCGATCACTGAAGTTAAGCTGCATTGGACGTGGTAAGTACTTGAATTGGAGACCGGCTGGGAATGCCACGTGCAGTAGGCTCATCAACATTTTTATTCCACATTACATACTACCTTTTTCCTATGATTTTATGCCTAGCCGTAGCATTAAATGACATCCAATTCCGACGAATATTAAGCCTACTGCCAAACCATTGCAGAATACACATGTTCTTGTCCGATCACTGAAGTTAAGCTGCATCAGGATTGGTTAGTACTTGCATGGGAGACCGGCTGGGAATACCACGTGCAGTAGGCTGATGAACATTTTTATTTCAGAATACACCAGTTCTCGTCCGATCACTGAAGTTAAGCCGCATTGGGCGTGGTTAGTTCATGCACGGGAGACCGGCTGGGAATACCACGTGCAGTAGGCTCATCAACATTTTTATTCCACATTACATACTAACTTTTACCCATGATTTTTTGCCTAGACGAAGCATTAAATGACATGCAATTTGGACGAATATTCAGCCTACTGCCAAACCATTGCAGAACACACCAGTTCTTGTCCGATCACTGAAGTTAAGCTACATCGGGCATGGTTAGTACTTGAATGGGAGACCGGCTGGGAATGCCACGTGCATTAGGCTCATCAACATTTTTATTCCACATTACATACTAACTTTTTCCCATGATTAGTACTTGCATGTGAGACCGGCTGGGAATACCATGTGCAGTAGGCTCATCACCATTTTTATTCCACATTACATACTAACTTTTACCCCAATTTTTTTTTTGCCTAGCCGTAGCATTAAATGACATCCAATGCAGAATACACCAGTTCTCGTCTGATCACTGAAGTAAATCTGCATCGGCCATGGTTAGTACTTGAATGGGAGACCGGCTGGGAATGCCACGTGCAGTAGGCTCATCAACATTTTTATTCCACATTACATACTAACTTTTTCCCATGATTTTTTGCCTAGACGAAGCATTAAATGACATGCAATTCGGACGAATATTCAGCCTACTGCCAAACCATTGCAGAATACACCAGTTCTCGTCCTATCACTGAAGTTGTACTGTATCGGGCGTGGTTAGTACTTGCATGGGAGACCGGCTGGGAATACCACTTGCAGTAGGCTCATCAACATTTTTATTCCACCATACATACTAACTTTTTCCCAGGATTTTTTGCCTAGCCGAAGTATTAAATTACATCCAATTCCAACGAATATTCAGCCTGCATCCAAACTATTCCAGAATACAGCAGTTCTCGTCCGATCACTGTAGTTAAGCTGTATCGGGCGTTGTTAGTACTTGCATGGGAGACCTGCTGGGAATACCACGTGCAGTAAGCTTATCAACATTTTTATTCCACCATACATACTATCTTTTTCCCGTGATTTTTTGCCTAGCCGAAGCATTAATTGAAATCCAATTCCGACAAATATTCAGCCTACTGCCAAACCATTACAGAATACACCAGTTCTCGTCCGATCACTAAAGTTAAGCGGCATTGGGCGTGGTTAGTACTTGCATGGGAGACCGGCTGGGAAAACCACTTGCAGTAGGCTTATCAACATTTTTATTCCACATTACATACTAACTTTTTCCCATGATTTTTTGCCTAGACGAAGCATTAAATTACATACAATTCGGACGAATATTCGGCCTACGGCCAAACCATTGCAGAATACACCAGTTCTCGTCCGATCACTGAAGTTAAGCTGCATCGGGCGTGGTTAGTACTTGCATGGGACACCGGCTTGGAATATCACGTGCAGTAGGCTTATCAACATTTTGATTCCACCGTACATAGCAACTTTTTCCCGGGATTTTTTGCTTAGCCGAAGCGTTAAATGACATCCAATTGCGACGAATAATCAGCCTACTGCCAAACCATTGCAGAATACACCAGTTCTCGTCCGATCACTGAAGTTAAGCTGCATCGGGCGTGGTTAGTACTTGCATGGGAGACCGGCTGGGAATACCACGTGCATTAGGCTCATCAACATTTTTATTCCACCGTACATACTAACTTTTTCCCGGGATTGTTTGCCTAGCCGAAGTCCTAAATTACATCCAATTCGACGAATATTCAGCCTACTACCAAACCAATGCAGAATACACAAGTTCTCGTCCGATCACTGAAGTTAAGCTGCATCGGGCGTGGTTAGTACTTGCATGGGAGACCTGCTGGGAATACCACGTGCAGTTAGCTTATCAACATTTTTATTCCACCATACATACTATCTTTTTCCCGTGATTTTTTGCCTAGCCGAAGCATTAATTGAAATCCAATTCCGACAAATATTCAGCCTACTGCCAAACCATTACAGAATACACCAGTTCTCGTCCGATCACTAAAGTTAAGCGGCATCGGGCGTGGTTAGTGCTTGCATGGGAGACCGGCTGGGAAAACCACTTGCAGTAGGCTTATCAACATTTTTATTCCACATTACATACTAACTTTTTCCCATGATTTTTTGCCTAGACGAAGCATTAAATTACATACAATTCGGACGAATATTCGGCCTACGGCCAAACCATTGCAGAATACACCAGTTCTCGTCCGATCACTGAAGTTAAGCTGCATCGGGCGTGGTTAGTACTTGCATGGGACACCGGCTTGGAATATCACGTGCAGTAGGCTTATCAACATTTTGATTCCACCGTACATAGCAACTTTTTCCCGGGATTTTTTGCTTAGCCGAAGCGTTAAATGACATCCAATTGCGACGAATAATCAGCCTACTGCCAAACCATTGCAGAATACACCAGTTCTCGTCCGATCACTGAAGTTAAGCTGCATCGGGCGTGGTTAGTACTTGCATGGGAGACCGGCTGGGAATACCACGTGCATTAGGCTCATCAACATTTTTATTCCACCGTACATACTAACTTTTTCCCGGGATTGTTTGCCTAGCCGAAGTCCTAAATTACATCCAATTCGACAAATATTCAGCCTACTACCAAACCAATGCAGAATACACAAGTTCTCGTCCGATCACTGAAGTTAAGCTGCATCGGGCGTGGTTAGTACTTGCATGGGAGACCTGCTGGGAGTACCACGTGCAGTAGGCTAATCAACATTGTGATTCTACCGTATATACCAACTTTTTCCCTGGATTTTTGGCCTAGCCGTAGCATTAAATGACATCCAATTCCGATGAATATTCAGCCTACTGCCACTCCATTTCAGAATACACCAGTTCTCGTCCGATCACTGAAGTTAAGCTTCATCGGGCGTGGACAGTACTTGCATGAGAGACCGGCTGGGAATATCATGTGCAGTAGGCACAGTACCATTTTTATTCCACCGTACATACTAACTTTTGCCCGGAATTTTTTGCCTAGCCGAAGCATTAATTGTTAACCAATTCCGACGAATTTTCAGCCTACTGACAAACCAATGCAGAATACACCAGTTCTAGTCCGATCACTGAATTTAAGCTCACCGGACGTGGTTATTACTTGCATGGGAGACCGGCTGAGAATAGCATGTGCAATAGGCTCATCAACATTTTTATTCCACCATACATACTAGCTTTTTCCCATGATTTCTTGCCTAGCCGTAGCATTAAATGTCAACCAATTCCGACGAATTTTCAGCCTACTGCCAAACCATTGCAGAATACACCAGTTCTCGACCGATCACTGAAGTTAAGCTCACCGGATGTGGTTAGTACTTGCATGGGAGACCGGCTGAGAATATCACGTGCAGTAGGATCATCAACATTTTTATTCCACATTACATACTAACATTTTCCCATGATTTTTTGCCTAGCCGTAGCATTAAATGACATCCAATGCCTAGCCGTAGCATTAAATGACATCCAATTCCGACGAATATTCAGCCTACTGCCAAACCATTGCAGAATACACCAGTTCTCGTCCGATCACTGAACTTAAGCTGCATCGGGCGTGGTTAGTACTTGCATGGGAGACCTGCTGGGAATGCTACGTGCAGTAGGCTTATCAACATTTTTATTCCATCGTTCATTCTATCTTTTTCACTTGATTTTTTGCCTAGCCGAAGCATTAATTGAAATCCAATTCCGACAAATATTCAGCCTACTGCCAAACCATTACAGAATACACCAGTTCTCGTCCGATCACTAAAGTTAAGCGGCATCGGGCGTGGTTAGTACTTGCATGGGATACCGGCTGGGAAAACCACTTGCAGTAGGCTTATCAACATTTTTATTCCACATTACATACTAACTTTTTCCCATGATTTTTTGCCTAGACGAAGCATTAAATTACATACAATTCGGACGAATATTCGGCCTACGGCCAAACCATTGCAGAATACACCAGTTCTCGTCCGATCACTGAAGTTAAGCTGCATCGGGCGTGGTTAGTACTTGCATGGGACACCGGCTTGGAATATCACGTGCAGTAGGCTTATCAACATTTTGATTCCACCGTACATAGCAACTTTTTCCCGGGATTTTTTGCTTAGCCGAAGCGTTAAATGACATCCAATTGCGACGAATAATCAGCCTACTGCCAAACCATTGCAGAATACACCAGTTCTCGTCCGATCACTGAAGTTAAGCTGCATCGGGCGTGGTTAGTACTTGCATGGGAGACCGGCTGGGAATACCACGTGCATTAGGCTCATCAACATTTTTATTCCACCGTACATACTAACTTTTTCCCGGGATTGTTTGCCTAGCCGAAGTCCTAAATTACATCCAATTCGACAAATATTCAGCCTACTACCAAACCAATGCAGAATACACAAGTTCTCGTCCGATCACTGAAGTTAAGCTGCATCGGGCGTGGTTAGTACTTGCATGGGAGACCGGCTGGGAATACCACGTGCAGTAGGCTCATCAACATTTTTATTCCACATTTCATACTAGCTTTTTCCCATGATTTCTTGCCTAGCCGTAGCATTAAATGTCAACCAATTCCGACGAATTTTCAGCCTACTGCCAAACCATTGCAGAATACACCAGTTCTCGACCGATCACTGAAGTTAAGCTCACCGGATGTGGTTAGTACTTGCATGGGAGACCGGCTGAGAATATCACGTGCAGTAGGATCATCAACATTTTTATTCCACATTACATACTAACATTTTCCCATGATTTTTTGCCTAGCAGTAGCATTAAATGACATCCAATGCCTAGCCGTAGCATTAAATGACATCCAATTCCGACGAATATTCAGCCTACTGCCAAACCATTGCAGAATACACCAGTTCTCGTCCGATCACTGAACTTAAGCTGCATCGGGCGTGGTTAGTACTTGCATGGGAGACCTGCTGGGAATGCTACGTGCAGTAGGCTTATCAACATTTTTATTCCATCGTTCATTCTATCTTTTTCCCTTGATTTTTTGCCTAGCCGAAGCATTAATTGAAATCCAATTCCGACAAATATTCAGCCTACTGCCAAACCATTACAGAATACACCAGTTCTCGTCCGATCACTAAAGTTAAGCGGCATCGGGCGTGGTTAGTACTTGCATGGGATACCGGCTGGGAAAACCACTTGCAGTAGGCTTATCAACATTTTTATTCCACATTACATACTAACTTTTTCCCATGATTTTTTGCCTAGACGAAGCATTAAATTACATACAATTCGGACGAATATTCGGCCTACGGCCAAACCATTGCAGAATACACCAGTTCTCGTCCGATCACTGAAGTTAAGCTGCATCGGGCGTGGTTAGTACTTGCATGGGACACCGGCTTGGAATATCACGTGCAGTAGGCTTATCAACATTTTGATTCCACCGTACATAGCAACTTTTTCCCGGGATTTTTTGCTTAGCCGAAGCGTTAAATGACATCCAATTGCGACGAATAATCAGCCTACTGCCAAACCATTGCAGAATACACCAGTTCTCGTCCGATCACTGAAGTTAAGCTGCATCGGGCGTGGTTAGTACTTGCATGGGAGACCGGCTGGGAATACCACGTGCATTAGGCTCATCAACATTTTTATTCCACCGTACATACTAACTTTTTCCCGGGATTGTTTGCCTAGCCGAAGTCCTAAATTACATCCAATTCGACAAATATTCAGCCTACTACCAAACCAATGCAGAATACACAAGTTCTCGTCCGATCACTGAAGTTAAGCTGCATCGGGCGTGGTTAGTACTTGCATGGGAGACCTGCTGGGAGTACCACGTGCAGTAGGCTAATCAACATTGTGATTCTACCGTATATACCAACTTTTTCCCTGGATTTTTGGCCTAGCCGTAGCATTAAATGACATCCAATTCCGATGAATATTCAGCCTACTGCCACTCCATTTCAGAATACACCAGTTCTCGTCCGATCACTGAAGTTAAGCTTCATCGGGCGTGGACAGTACTTGCATGAGAGACCGGCTGGGAATATCATGTGCAGTAGGCACAGTACCATTTTTATTCCACCGTACATACTAACTTTTGCCCGGAATTTTTTGCCTAGCCGAAGCATTAATTGTTAACCAATTCCGACGAATTTTCAGCCTACTGACAAACCATTGCAGAATACACCAGTTCTAGTCCGATCACTGAATTTAAGCTCACCGGACGTGGTTATTACTTGCATGGGAGACCGGCTGAGAATAGCACGTGCAATAGGCTCATCAACATTTTTATTCCACCATACATACTAGCTTTTTCCCATGATTTCTTGCCTAGCCGTAGCATTAAATGTCAACCAATTCCGACGAATTTTCAGCCTACTGCCAAACCATTGCAGAATACACCAGTTCTCGACCGATCACTGAAGTTAAGCTCACCGGATGTGGTTAGTACTTGCATGGGAGACCGGCTGAGAATATCACGTGCAGTAGGATCATCAACATTTTTATTCCACATTACATACTAACATTTTCCCATGATTTTTTGCCTAGCCGTAGCATTAAATGACATCCAATGCCTAGCCGTAGCATTAAATGACATCCAATTCCGACGAATATTCAGCCTACTGCCAAACCATTGCAGAATACACCAGTTCTCGTCCGATCACTGAACTTAAGCTGCATCGGGCGTGGTTAGTACTTGCATGGGAGACCTGCTGGGAATGCTACGTGCAGTAGGCTTATCAACATTTTTATTCCATCGTTCATTCTATCTTTTTCCCTTGATTTTTTGCCTAGCCGAAACATTAATTGAAATCCAATTCCAACGAATATTCAGCCTACTGCCAAACCATTGCAGAACACACCAGTTCATCAGTCTGGTCGTCGAGGTCAAGTGTGCTTGTATGTGCGTGTGTTGCAGTGACCAAAAGGTTTACTTTGTGCTGCAAACAGATTATCAGTCTGGTCATTGAGGGCAATTGGTCTTGTATGTGGGTGTGTTGCTGTGACCAATGGGTTTACTTTGTGCTGCAAACAGATCATCAGTCTGGTCGTGGAGGGCAAGTGTGCTTGTATGTGGGTGTGTTGCAGTGACCAATGGGTTTACTTTGTGCTGCAAACAGATCATCAGTCTGGTCGTCGAGGGCAAGTGTGCTTGTATGTGCGTGTATTGCAGTGACCAATTGGTTTACTTTGTGCTGCAAACAGATTATCAGTCTGGTCGTTGAGGGCAATTGGTCTTGTATGTGGGTGTGTTGCTGTGACCAATGGGTTTACTTTGTGCTGCAAACAGATCATCAGTCTGGTCGTGGGGGGCAAGTGTGCTTGTATGTGGGTGTGTTGTAGTGACCAATGGGATTACTTTGTGCTGCAAACAGATCATCAGTCTGGTCGTGGAGGGCAAGTGTGCTTGTATGTGGGTGTGTTGCAGTGACCAATGGGTTTACTTTGTGCTGCAAACAGATCATCAGTTTGGTCGTCAAGGGCAAGTGTGCTTGTATGTGGGTGTGTTGCAGTGAGCAATGGGTTTACTTTGTAATGTAAACAGATCATCAATCTGGTCGTGGAGGGCAAGTGTGTTTGTATGTGGGTGTGTTGCAGTGACCAATGGGTTTACTTTGTGCTGCAAACAGATCATCAGTCTGGTCGTGTTGGGCAAGTGTGCTTGTATGTGGATGTGTTGCAGTGACTAATGGGTTTACTTTGTGCTGCAAACAGATCATCAGTCTGGTCGTGGAGGGCAAGTGTGCTTGTATGTTGGTGTGTTGCAGTGACCAATGGGTTTACTTTGTGCTGCAAACAGATCATCAGTCTGGTCGTGGAGGGCAAGCGTGCTTGTATGTGGGTGTGTTGCAGTGACCAATGGGTTTGCTTTGTGCTGCAAACAGATCATCAGTCTGGTCGTCGAGGTCAAGTGTGCTTGTATGTGCGTGTGTTGCAGTGACCAAAAGGTTTACTTTGTGCTGCAAACAGATTATCAGTCTGGTCATTGAGGGCAATTGGTCTTGTATGTGGGTGTGTTGCTGTGACCAATGGGTTTACTTTGTGCTGCAAACAGATCATCAGTCTGGTCGTGGAGGGCAAGTGTGCTTGTATGTGGGTGTGTTGCAGTGACCAATGGGTTTACTTTGTAAAGTAAACAGATCATCAGTCTGGTCGTGGAGGGCAAGTGTGCTTGTATGTGGGTGTGTTGCAGTGACCAATTGGTTTACTTAGTAATGTAAACAGATCATCAGTCTGGTCGTGGAGGGCAAGTGTGCTTGTATGTGGGTGTGTTGCAGTGACCAATGGGTTTACTTTGTTCTGCACACAGATCATCAGTCTGGTCGTGGAGGGCAAGTGTGCTTGTATGTGGGTGTGTTGCAGTGACCAATGCGTTTACTTTGTAATGTAAAAAGATCATCAGTCTGGTCGTGGAGGGCAAGTGTGCTTGTATGTGGGTGTGTTGCAGTGACCAATGAGTTTACTTTGTGATGCAAACAGATCATCAGTCTGGTCGTGGGTGGCAAGTGTGCTTGTATGTGGGTGTGTTGCAGTGACCAATGGGTTTGCTTTGTTCTACACACAGATAATCAGTCTGGTCGTGGAGGGCAAGTGTGCTTGTATGTGGGTGTGTTGCAGTGACCAATGGGTTTACTTTGTAATGTAAACAGATCATCAGTCTGGTCGTGGAAGGCAAGTGTGCTTGTGTGTGGGTATGTTGCAGTGACCAATGGGTTTACTTTGTAATATAAACAGATCATCAGTCTGGTCGTGGAGGGCAAGTGTGCTTGTATGTGGGTGTGTTGCAGTGACCAATGAGTTTACTTTATGATGCAAACAGATCATCAGTCTGGTCGTGGAGGGCAAGTGTGCTTGTATGTGGGTGTGTTGCAGTGAAAAATGGGTTTATTTTGTAATGTAAACAGATCATCAGTCTGGTCGTGGAGGGCAAGTGTGCTTGTATGTGGGTGGGTTGCAGTGACCAATGTGTTTACTTTGTAATGTAAACAGATCATCTGTCTGGTCGTGGAGGGCAAGTGTGCTTGTGTGCGGGTGTGTTGCAGTGACCAATGGGTTTACTTTGTGCTGCAAACAGATCATCAGTTTGGTCATCGACGGCAAGTGTGCTTGTATGTGTGTGTGTTGCAGTGACCAATGGGTTTACTTTGTGCTGCACACAGATCATCAGTCTGGTCGTGGAGGGCAAGTGTGCTTGTATGTGGGTGTGTTGCAGTGACCAATGGGTTTACTTTGTAATGTAAACAGATCATCAGTCTGGTCGTGGAGGGCAAGTGTGCTTGTATGTGGGTGTGTTGCAGTGACCAATGGGTTTACTTTGTGCTGCACACAGATCATCAGTCTGGTCGTGGAGGGCAAGTGTGCTTGTATGTGGGTGTGTTGCAGTGATCAATGAGTTTACTTTGTGATGCAAACAGATCATCAGTCTGGTCGTGGGTGGCAAGTGTGCTTGTACGTGGGTGTGTTGCAGTGGCCAATGGGTTTACTTTGTTCTACACACAGATAATCGGTCTAGTCGTGGAGGGCAAGTGTGCTTGTATGTGGGTGTGTTGCAGTGACCAATGGGTTTACTTTGTAATGTAAACAGATCATCAGTCTGGTCGTGGAGGGCAAGTGTGCTTGTATGTTGGTGTGTTGCAGTGACCAATGGGTTTACTTTGTAATGTAGACAGATCATCTGTCTGGTCGTGGAGGGCAAGTGTGCTTGTATGTGGGTGTGTTGCAGTGACCAATGGTTTACTTTGTAATGTAAACAGATCATTAGTCTGGTCGTGGAGGGCAAGTGTGCTTGTATGTGGGTGTGATGCAGTGACCAATGAGTTTACTTTGTGCTGCAAACAGATCATCAGTCTGGTCGTGGAGGGCAAGTGTGCTTGTAAGTGGGTGTGTTGCAGTGACCATTGGCTTTACTTTGTAATGTAAACAGATCATCAGTCTGGTCGTGGAGGGCAAGTGTTCTTGTATGTGGGTGTGTTGTAGTGACCAATTGGTTTACTTAGTAATGTAAACAGATCATCAGTCTGGTCGTCGAGGGCAAGTGTGCTTGTATGTGGATGTGTTGCAGTGATCAATGGGTTTACTTTTTGCTGCAAACAGATCATCAGTCTGGTCGTCGAGGGCAAGTGTGCTTGTATGTGGGTGTGTTGCAGTGACCAATGTGTTTACTTTGTAATGTAAACAGATCATCTGTCTGGTCGTGGAGGGCAAGTGTGCTTGTGTGCGGGTGTGTTGCAGTGACCAATGGGTTTACTTTGTGCTGCAAACAGATCATCAGTTTGGTCATCGAGGGCAAGTGTGCTTGTATGTGTGTGTGTTGCAGTGACCAATGGGTTTACTTTGTGTTGCACACAGATCATCAGTCTGGTCGTGGAGGGCAAGTGTGCTTGTATGTGGGTGTGTTGCAGTGACCAATGGGTTTACTTTGTAATGTAAACAGATCATCAGTCTGGTCGTGGAGGGCAAGTGTGCTTGTATGTGGGTGTGTTGCAGTGACCAATGAGTTAACTTTGTGATGCAAACAGATCATCAGTCTGGTCGTGGGTGGCAAGTGTGCTTGTACGTGGGTGTGTTGCAGTGGCCAATGGGTTTACTTTGTTCTACACACAGATAATCAGTCTAGTCGTGGAGGGCAAGTGTGCTTGTATGTGGGTGTGTTGCAGTGACCAATGGGTTTACTTTGTAATGTAAACAGATCATCAGTCTGGTCGTGGAGGGCAAGTGTGCTTGTATGTTGGTGTGTTGCAGTGACCAATGGGTTTACTTTGTAATGTAAACAGATCATCTGTCTGGTCGTGGAGGGCAAGTGTGCTTGTATGTGGGTGTGATGCAGTGACCAATGAGTTTACTTTGTAATGTAAACAGATCATCAGTCTGGTCGTGGAGGGCAAGTGTTCTTGTATGTGGGTGTGTTGCAGTGACCAATTGGTTTACTTAGTAATGTAAACAGATCATCAGTCTGGTCGTCGAGGGCAAGTGTGCTTGTATGTGGATGTGTTGCAGTGACTAATGGGTTTACTTTGTGCTGCAAACAGATCATCAGTCTGGTCGTTTAGGGCAAGTGTGCTTGTATGTTGGTGTGTTGCAGTGACCAATGGGTTTACTTTGTGCTGCAAACAGATCATCAGTCTGGTCGTGGAGGGCAAGTGTGCTTGTATGTGTGTGTGTTGCAGTGACCAATGGGTTTGCTTTGTGCTGCAAACAGATCATCAGTCTGGTCGTCGAGGGCAAGTGTGCTTGTATGTGCGTGTGTTGCAGTGACCAATAGGTTTACTTTGTGCTGCAAACAGATTATCAGTCTGGTCGTTGAGGGCAATTGGTCTTGTATGTGGGTGTGTTGCTGTGACCAATGGGTTTACTTTGTGCTGCAAACAGATCATCAGTCTGGTCGTGGGGGGCAAGTGTGCTTGTATGTGGGTGTGTTGTAGTGACCAATGGGATTACTTTGTGCTGCAAACAGATCATCAGTCTGGTCGTGGAGGGCAAGTGTGCTTGTATGTGGGTGTGTTGCAGTGACCAATGGGTTTGCTTTATGCTGCAAACAGATCATCAGTCTGGTCGTCGAGGGCAAGTGTGCTTGTAAGTGCGTGTGTTGCAGTGACCAAAAGGTTTACTTTGTGCTGCAAACAGATTATCAGTCTGGTCGTTGAGGGCAATTGATCTTGTATGTGGGTGTGTTGCTGTGACCAATGGGTTTACTTTGTGCTGCAAACAGATCATCAGTCTGGTAGTGGAGGGCAAGTGTGCTTGTATGTGGGTGTGTTGCAGTGACAAATGGGTTTACTTTGTGCTGCAAACAGATCATCAGTCTGGTCGTGGAGGGCAAGTGTGCTTGTATGTGGGTGTGTTGCAGTGACCAATGGGTTTACTTTGTGCTGCAAACAGATCATCAGTCTGGTCGTGGAGGGCAAGTGTGCTTGAATGTGGGCAAGTTGCAGTCACCAATGGGTTTACTTTGTAATGTAAACAGATCATCAATCTGGTCGTGGAGGGCAAGTGTGCTTGTATGTTGGTGTGTTGCAGTGACCAATGGGTTTACTTTGTGCTGCAAACAGATCATCAGTCTGGTCGTGGAGGGCAAGTGTGCTTGTATGTGTGTGTGTTGCAGTGACCAATGGGTTTGCTTTGTGCTGCAAACAGATCATCAGTCTGGTCGTCGAGGGCAAGTGTGCTTGTATGTGCGTGTGTTGCAGTGACCAATAGGTTTACTTTGTGCTGCAAACAGATTATCAGTCTGGTCGTTGAGGGCAATTGGTCTTGTATGTGGGTGTGTTGCTGTGACCAATGGGTTTACTTTGTGCTGCAAACAGATCATCAGTCTGGTCGTGGGGGGCAAGTGTGCTTGTATGTGGGTGTGTTGTAGTGACCAATGGGATTACTTTGTGCTGCAAACAGATCATCAGTCTGGTCGTGGAGGGCAAGTGTGCTTGTATGTGGGTGTGTTGCAGTGACCAATGGGTTTACTTTGTGCTGCAAACAGATCATCAGTTTGGTCGTCAAGGGCAAGTGTGCTTGTATGTGGGTGTGTTGCAGTGAGCAATGGGTTTACTTTGTAATGTAAACAGATCATCAATCTGGTCGTGGGTGGCAAGTGTGCTTGTACGTGGGTGTGTTGCAGTGGCCAATGGGTTTACTTTGTTCTACACACAGATAATCAGTCTAGTCGTGGAGGGCAAGTGTGCTTGTATGTGGGTGTGTTGCAGTGACCAATGGGTTTACTTTGTAATGTAAACAGATCATCAGTCTGGTCGTGGAGGGCAAGTGTGCTTGTATGTTGGTGTGTTGCAGTGACCAATGGGTTTACTTTGTATTGTAAACAGATCATCTGTCTGGTCGTGGAGGGCAAGTGTGCTTGTATGTGGGTGTGATGCAGTGACCAATGAGTTTACTTTGTAATGTAAACAGATCATCAGTCTGGTCGTGGAGGGCAAGTGTTCTTGTATGTGGGTGTGTTGCAGTGACCAATTGGTTTACTTAGTAATGTAAACAGATCATCAGTCTGGTCGTCGAGGGCAAGTGTGCTTGTATGTGGATGTGTTGCAGTGACTAATGGGTTTACTTTGTGCTGCAAACAGATCATCAGTGTGGTCGTTTAGGGCAAGTGTGCTTGTATGTTGGTGTGTTGCAGTGACCAATGGGTTTACTTTGTGCTGCAAACAGATCATCAGTCTGGTCGTGGAAGGCAAGTGTGCTTGTATGTGGGTGTGTTGCAGTGACCAATGGGTTTGCTTTATGCTGCAAACAGATCATCAGTCTGGTCGTCGAGGGCAAGTGTGCTTGTAAGTGCGTGTGTTGCAGTGACCAAAAGGTTTACTTTGTGCTGCAAACAGATTATCAGTCTGGTCGTTGAGGGCAATTGGTCTTGTATGTGGGTGTGTTGCTGTGACCAATGGGTTTACTTTGTGCTGCAAACAGATCATCAGTCTGGTAGTGGAGGGCAAGTGTGCTTGTATGTGGGTGTGTTGCAGTGACAAATGGGTTTACTTTGTGCTGCAAACAGATCATCAGTCTGGTCGTGGAGGGCAAGTGTGCTTGTATGTGGGTGTGTTGCAGTGACCAATGGGTTTACTTTGTGCTGCAAACAGATCATCAGTCTGGTCGTGGAGGGCAAGTGTGCTTGAATGTGGGCAAGTTGCAGTCACCAATGGGTTTACTTTGTAATGTAAACAGATCATCAATCTGGTCGTGGAGGGCAAGTGTGCTTGTATGTTGGTGTGTTGCAGTGACCAATGGGTTTACTTTGTGCTGCAAACAGATCATCAGTCTGGTCGTGGAGGGCAAGTGTGCTTGTATGTGTGTGTGTTGCAGTGACCAATGGGTTTGCTTTGTGCTGCAAACAGATCATCAGTCTGGTCGTCGAGGGCAAGTGTGCTTGTATGTGCGTGTGTTGCAGTGACCAATAGGTTTACTTTGTGCTGCAAACAGATTATCAGTCTGGTCGTTGAGGGCAATTGGTCTTGTATGTGGGTGTGTTGCTGTGACCAATGGGTTTACTTTGTGCTGCAAACAGATCATCAGTCTGGTCGTGGGGGGCAAGTGTGCTTGTATGTGGGTGTGTTGTAGTGACCAATGGGATTACTTTGTGCTGCAAACAGATCATCAGTCTGGTCGTGGAGGGCAAGTGTGCTTGTATGTGGGTGTGTTGCAGTGACCAATGGGTTTACTTTGTGCTGCAAACAGATCATCAGTTTGGTCGTCAAGGGCAAGTGTGCTTGTATGTGGGTGTGTTGCAGTGAGCAATGGGTTTACTTTGTAATGTAAACAGATCATCAATCTGGTCGTGGAGGGCAAGTGTGTTTGTATGTGGGTGTGTTGCAGTGACCAATGGGTTTACTTTGTGCTGCAAACAGATCATCAGTCTGGTCGTGGAGGGCAAGTGTGCTTGTATGTTGGTGTGTTGCAGTGACCAATGGGTTTACTTTGTGCTGCAAACAGATCATCAGTCTGGTCGTGGAGGGCAAGCGTGCTTGTATGTGGGTGTGTTGCAGTGACCAATGGGTTTGCTTTGTGCTGCAAACAGATCATCAGTCTGGTCGTCGAGGTCAAGTGTGCTTGTATGTGCGTGTGTTGCAGTGACCAATGGGTTTACTTTGTAATGTAAACAGATCATCAGTCTGGTCGTGGAAGGCAAGTGTGCTTGTGTGTGGGTGTGTTGCAGTGACCAATGGGTTTACTTTGTAATATAAACAGATCATCAGTCTGGTCGTGGAGGGCAAGTGTGCTTGTATGTGGGTGTGTTGCAGTGACCAATGAGTTTACTTTATGATGCAAACAGATCATCAGTCTGGTCGTGGAGGGCAAGTGTGCTTGTATGTGGGTGTGTTGCAGTGAAAAATGGGTTTATTTTGTAATGTAAACAGATCATCAGTCTGGTCGTGGAGGGCAAGTGTGCTTGTATGTGGGTGTGTTGCAGTGACCAATGTGTTTACTTTGTAATGTAAACAGATCATCTGTCTGGTCGTGGAGGGCAAGTGTCCTTGTGTGCGGGTGTGTTGCAGTGACCAATGGGTTTACTTTGTGCTGCAAACAGATCATCAGTTTGGTCATCGACGGCAAGTGTGCTTGTATGTGTGTGTGTTGCAGTGACCAATGGGTTTACTTTGTGCTGCACACAGATCATCAGTCTGGTCGTGGAGGGCAAGTGTGCTTGTATGTGGGTGTGTTGCAGTGACCAATGGGTTTACTTTGTAATGTAAACAGATCATCAGTCTGGTCGTGGAGGGCAAGTGTGCTTGTATGTGGGTGTGTTGCAGTGACCAATGAGTTTACTTTGTGATGCAAACAGATCATCAGTCTGGTCGTGGGTGGCAAGTGTGCTTGTACGTGGGTGTGTTGCAGTGGCCAATGGGTTTACTTTGTTCTACACACAGATAATCGGTCTAGTCGTGGAGGGCAAGTGTGCTTGTATGTGGGTGTGTTGCAGTGACCAATGGGTTTACTTTGTAATGTAAACAGATCATCAGTCTGGTCGTGGAGGGCAAGTGTGCTTGTATGTTGGTGTGTTGCAGTGACCAATGGGTTTACTTTGTAATGTAAACAGATCATCTGTCTGGTCGTGGAGGGCAAGTGTGCTTGTATGTGGGTGTGTTGCAGTGACCAATGGTTTACTTTGTAATGTAAACAGATCATTAGTCTGGTCGTGGAGGGCAAGTGTGCTTGTATGTGGGTGTGATGCAGTGACCAATGAGTTTACTTTGTGCTGCAAACAGATCATCAGTCTGGTCGTGGAGGGCAAGTGTGCTTGTAAGTGGGTGTGTTGCAGTGACCATTGGCTTTACTTTGTAATGTAAACAGATCATCAGTCTGGTCGTGGAGGGCAAGTGTTCTTGTATGTGGGTGTGTTGTAGTGACCAATTGGTTTACTTAGTAATGTAAACAGATCATCAGTCTGGTCGTCGAGGGCAAGTGTGCTTGTATGTGGATGTGTTGCAGTGATCAATGGGTTTACTTTTTGCTGCAAACAGATCATCAGTCTGGTCGTCGAGGGCAAGTGTGCTTGTATGTGGGTGTGTTGCAGTGACCAATGTGTTTACTTTGTAATGTAAACAGATCATCTGTCTGGTCGTGGAGGGCAAGTGTGCTTGTGTGCGGGTGTGTTGCAGTGACCAATGGGTTTACTTTGTGCTGCAAACAGATCATCAGTTTGGTCATCGAGGGCAAGTGTGCTTGTATGTGTGTGTGTTGCAGTGACCAATGGGTTTACTTTGTGCTGCACACAGATCATCAGTCTGGTCGTGGAGGGCAAGTGTGCTTGTATGTGGGTGTGTTGCAGTGACCAATGGGTTTACTTTGTAATGTAAACAGATCATCAGTCTGGTCGTGGAGGGCAAGTGTGCTTGTATGTGGGTGTGTTGCAGTGACCAATGAGTTAACTTTGTGATGCAAACAGATCATCAGTCTGGTCGTGGGTGGCAAGTGTGCTTGTACGTGGGTGTGTTGCAGTGGCCAATGGGTTTACTTTGTTCTACACACAGATAATCAGTCTAGTCGTGGAGGGCAAGTGTGCTTGTATGTGGGTGTGTTGCAGTGACCAATGGGTTTACTTTGTAATGTAAACAGATCATCAGTCTGGTCGTGGAGGGCAAGTGTTCTTGTATGTGGGTGTGTTGCAGTGACCAATTGGTTTACTTAGTAATGTAAACAGATCATCAGTCTGGTCGTCGAGGGCAAGTGTGCTTGTATGTGGATGTGTTGCAGTGACCAATGGTTTACTTTGTAATGTAAACAGATCATTAGTCTGGTCGTGGAGGGCAAGTGTGCTTGTATGTGGGTGTGATGCAGTGACCAATGAGTTTACTTTGTGCTGCAAACAGATCATCAGTCTGGTCGTGGAGGGCAAGTGTGCTTGTTAGTGGGTGTGTTGCAGTGACCATTGGCTTTACTTTGTAATGTAAACAGATCATCAGTCTGGTCGTGGAGGGCAAGTGTTCTTGTATGTGGGTGTGTTGTAGTGACCAATTGGTTTACTTAGTAATGTAAACAGATCATCAGTCTGGTCGTCGAGGGCAAGTGTGCTTGTATGTGGATGTGTTGCAGTGATCAATGGGTTTACTTTTTGCTGCAAACAGATCATCAGTCTGGTCGTCGAGGGCAAGTGTGCTTGTATGTGGGTGTGTTGCAGTGACCAATGTGTTTACTTTGTAATGTAAACAGATCATCTGTCTGGTCGTGGAGGGCAAGTGTGCTTGTGTGCGGGTGTGTTGCAGTGACCAATGGGTTTACTTTGTGCTGCAAACAGATCATCAGTTTGGTCATCGAGGGCAAGTGTGCTTGTATGTGTGTGTGTTGCAGTGACCAATGGGTTTACTTTGTGCTGCACACAGATCATCAGTCTGGTCGTGGAGGGCAAGTGTGCTTGTATGTGGGTGTGTTGCAGTGACCAATGGGTTTACTTTGTAATGTAAACAGATCATCAGTCTGGTCGTGGAGGGCAAGTGTGCTTGTATGTGGGTGTGTTGCAGTGACCAATGAGTTAACTTTGTGATGCAAACAGATCATCAGTCTGGTCGTGGGTGGCAAGTGTGCTTGTACGTGGGTGTGTTGCAGTGGCCAATGGGTTTACTTTGTTCTACACACAGATAATCAGTCTAGTCGTGGAGGGCAAGTGTGCTTGTATGTGGGTGTGTTGCAGTGACCAATGGGTTTACTTTGTAATGTAAACAGATCATCAGTCTGGTCGTGGAGGGCAAGTGTGCTTGTATGTTGGTGTGTTGCAGTGACCAATGGGTTTACTTTGTAATGTAAACAGATCATCTGTCTGGTCGTGGAGGGCAAGTGTGCTTGTATGTGGGTGTGATGCAGTGACCAATGAGTTTACTTTGTAATGTAAACAGATCATCAGTCTGGTCGTGGAGGGCAAGTGTTCTTGTATGTGGGTGTGTTGCAGTGACCAATTGGTTTACTTAGTAATGTAAACAGATCATCAGTCTGGTCGTCGAGGGCAAGTGTGCTTGTATGTGGATGTGTTGCAGTGACTAATGGGTTTACTTTGTGCTGCAAACAGATCATCAGTCTGGTCGTTTAGGGCAAGTGTGCTTGTATGTTGGTGTGTTGCAGTGACCAATGGGTTTACTTTGTGCTGCAAACAGATCATCAGTCTGGTCGTGGAAGGCAAGTGTGCTTGTATGTGGGTGTGTTGCAGTGACCAATGGGTTTGCTTTATGCTGCAAACAGATCATCAGTCTGGTCGTCGAGGGCAAGTGTGCTTGTAAGTGCGTGTGTTGCAGTGACCAAAAGGTTTACTTTGTGCTGCAAACAGATTATCAGTCTGGTCGTTGAGGGCAATTGGTCTTGTATGTGGGTGTGTTGCTGTGACCAATGGGTTTACTTTGTGCTGCAAACTGATCATCAGACTGGTCGTGGAGGGCAAGTGTGCTTGTATGTGGGTGTGTTGCAGTGACAAATGGGTTTACTTTGTGCTGCAAACAGATCATCAGTCTGGTCGTGGAGGGCAAGTGTGCTTGTATGTGGGTGTGTTGCAGTGACCAATGGGTTTACTTTGTGCTGCAAACAGATCATCAGTCTGGTCGTGGAGGGCAAGTGTGCTTGAATGTGGGCAAGTTGCAGTCACCAATGGGTTTACTTTGTAATGTAAACAGATCATCAATCTGGTCGTGGAGGGCAAGTGTGCTTGTATGTTGGTGTGTTGCAGTGACCAATGGGTTTACTTTGTGCTGCAAACAGATCATCAGTCTGGTCGTGGAGGGCAAGTGTGCTTGTATGTGTGTGTGTTGCAGTGACCAATGGGTTGCTTTGTGCTGCAAACAGATCATCAGTCTGGTCGTCGAGGGCAAGTGTGCTTGTATGTGCGTGTGTTGCAGTGACCAATAGGTTTACTTTGTGCTGCAAACAGATTATCAGTCTGGTCGTTGAGGGCAATTGGTCTTGTATGTGGGTGTGTTGCTGTGACCAATGGGTTTACTTTGTGCTGCAAACAGATCATCAGTCTGGTCGTGGGGGGCAAGTGTGCTTGTATGTGGGTGTGTTGTAGTGACCAATGGGATTACTTTGTGCTGCAAACAGATCATCAGTCTGGTCGTGGAGGGCAAGTGTGCTTGTATGTGGGTGTGTTGCAGTGACCAATGGGTTTACTTTGTGCTGCAAACAGATCATCAGTTTGGTCGTCAAGGGCAAGTGTGCTTGTATGTGGGTGTGTTGCATTGAGCAATGGGTTTACTTTGTAATGTAAACAGATCATCAATCTGGTCGTGGAGGGCAAGTGTGTTTGTATGTGGGTGTGTTGCAGTGACCAATGGGTTTACTTTGTGCTGCAAACAGATCATCAGTCTGGTCGTGGAGGGCAAGTGTGCTTGTATGTTGGTGTGTTGCAGTGACCAATGGGTTTACTTTGTGCTGCAAACAGATCATCAGTCTGGTCGTGGAGGGCAAGCGTGCTTGTATGTGGGTGTGTTGCAGTGACCAAGGGGTTTGCTTTGTGCTGCAAACAGATCATCAGTCTGGTCGTCGAGGTCAAGTGTGCTTGTATGTGCGTGTGTTGCAGTGACCAAAAGGTTTACTTTGTGCTGCAAACAGATTATCAGTCTGGTCATTGAGGGCAATTGGTCTTGTATGTGGGTGTGTTGCAGTGACCAATGGGTTTACTTTGTAAAGTAAACAGATCATCAGTCTGGTCGTGGAGGGCAAGTGTGCTTGTATGTGGGTGTGTTGCAGTGACCAATTGGTTTACTTAGTAATGTAAACAGATCATCAGTCTGGTCGTGGAGGGCAAGTGTGCTTGTATGTGGGTGTGTTGCAGTGACCAATGGCTTTAATTTGTAATGTAAACAGATCATCAGTCTGGTCGTGGAGGGCAAGTGTGCTTGTATGTGGGTGTGTTGCAGTGACCAATTGGTTTGCTTTGTGCTGCAAACAGATCATCAGTCTGGTCGTCGAGGGCAAGTGTGCTTGTATGTGTGTGTGTTGCAGTGACCAAAAGGTTTACTTTGTGCTGCAAACAGATTATCAGTCTGGTCGTTGCTGGCAATTGGTCTTGTATGTGGGTGTGTTGCTGTGACCAATGGGTTTACTTTGTGCTGCAAACAGATCATCAGTCTGGTCGTGGAGGGCAAGTGTGCTTGTATGTGGGTGTGTTGCAGTGACAAATGGGTTTACTTTGTGCTGCAAACAGATCATCAGTCTGGTCGTGGAGGGCAAGTGTGCTTGTATGTGGGTGTGATGCAGTGACCAATGAGTTTACTTTGTGCTTCAAACAGATCATCAGTCTGGTCGTGGAGGGCAAGTGTGCTTGAATGTGGGTGAGTTGCAGTGACCAATGGGTTTACTTTGTAATGTAAACAGATCATCAGTCTGGTCGTGAAGGGCAAGTGTGCTTGTATGTTGGTGTGTTGCAGTGACCAATGGGTTTACTTTGTGCTGCAAACAGATCATCAGTCTGGTCGTGGAGGGCAAGTGTGCTTGTATGTGTGTGTGTTGCAGTGACCAATGGGTTTGCTTTGTGCTGCAAACAGATCATCAGTCTGGTCGTCGAGGGCAAGTGTGCTTGAATGTGCGTGTGTTGCAGTGACCAATTGGTTTACTTTGTGCTGCAAACAGATTATCAGTCTGGTCGTTGAGGGCAATTGGTCTTGTATGTGGGTGTGTTGCTGTGACCAATGGGTTTACTTTGTGCTGCAAACAGCTCATCAGTCTGGTCGTGGGGGGCAAGTGTGCTTGTGTGTGGGTGTGTTGCAGTGACCAATGGCTTTAATTTGTAATGTAAACAGATCATCAGTCTGGTCGTGGAGGGCAAGTGTGCTTGTATGTGGGTGTGTTGCAGTGACCAATTGGTTTACTTAGTAATGTAAACAGATCATCAGTCTGGTCGTCGAGGGCAAGTGTGCTTGTATGTGGATGTGTTGCAGTGACTAATGGGTTTACTTTGTGCTGCAAACAGGTCATCAGTCTGGTCGTTTAGGGCAAGTGTGCTTGTATGTTGGTGTGTTGCAGTGACCAATGGGTTTACTTTGTGCTGCAAACAGATCATCAGTCTGGTCGTCGAGGGCAAGTGTGCTTGTATGTGTGTGTGTGGCAGTGACCAAAAGGTTTACTTTGTGCTGCAAACAGATTATCAGTCTGGTCGTTGCTGGCAATTGGTCTTGTATGTGGGTGTGTTGCTGTGACCAATGGGTTTACTTTGTGCTGCAAACAGATCATCAGTCTGGTCGTGGAGGGCAAGTGTGCTTGTATGTGGGTGTGTTGCAGTGACAAATGGCTTTACTTTGTGCTGCAAAGAGATCATCAGTCTGGTCGTGGAGGGCAAGTGTGCATGTATGTGGGTGTGTTGCAGTGACCAATGAGTTTACTTTGTGCTTCAAACAGATCATCAGTCTGGTCGTGGAGGGCAAGTGTGCTTGAATGTGGGTGAGTTGCAGTGACCAATGGGTTTACTTTGTAATGTAAACAGATCATCAGTCTGGTCGTGGAGGGCAAGTGTGCTTGTATGTTGGTGTGTTGCAGTGACCAATGGGTTTACTTTGTGCTGCAAACAGATCATCAGTCTGGTCGTGGAGGGCAAGTGTGCTTGTATGTGTGTGTATTGCAGTGACCAATGGGTTTGCTTTGTGCTGCAAACAGATCATCAGTCTGGTCGTCGAGGGCAAGTGTGCTTGTATGTGCGTCTGTTGCAGTGACCAATTGGTTTACTTTGTGCTGCAAACAGATTATCAGTCTGGTCGTTGAGGGCAATTGGTCTTGTATGTGGGTGTGATGCTGTGACCAATGGGTTTACTTTGTGCTGCAAACAGCTCATCAGTCTGGTCGTGGGGGGCAAGTGTGCTTGTGTGTGGGTGTGTTGTAGTGACCAATGGGTTTACTTTGTGCTGCAAACAGATCATCAGTCTGGTCGTCAAGGGCAAGTGTGCTTGTATGTGGGTGTGTTGCAGTGAGCAATGGGTTTACTTTGTAATGTAAACAGATCATCAATCTGGTCGTGGAGGGCAAGTGTGTTTGTATGTGGGTGTGTTGCAGTGACCAATGGGTTTACTTTGTGCTGCAAACAGATCATCAGTCTGGTCGTGGAGGGCAAGTGTGCTTGTATGTTGGTGTGTTGCAGTGACCAATGGGTTTACTTTGTGCTGCAAACAGATCATCAGTCTGGTCGTGGAGGTCAAGTGTGCTTGTATGTGGGTGTGTTGCAATGACCAATGGGTTTGCTTTGTGCTGCAAACAGATCATCAGTCTGGTCGTCGAGGTCAAGTGTGCTTGTATGTGCGTGTGTTGCAGTGACCAAAAGGTTTACTTTGTGCTGCAAACAGATTATCAGTCTGGTCATTGAGGGCAATTGGTCTTGTATGTGGGTGTGTTGCTGTGACCAATGGGTTTACTTTGTGCTGCAAACAGATCATCAGTCTGGTCGTGGAGGGCAAGTGTGCTTGTATGTGGGTGTGTTGCAGTGACCAATGGGTTTAGTTTGTGATGCAAAGAGATCATCAGTCTGGTCGTGGAGGGCAAGTGTGCTTGAATGTGGGTGAGTTGCCGTGACAAATGGGTTTACTTTGTAATGTAAACAGATCATCAGTCTGGCCGTGGAGGGCAAGTGTGCTTGTATGTGGGTGTGTTGCAGTGACCAATGGGTTTACTTTGTGCTGCAAACAGATCATCACTTTGGTCGTCAAGGGCAAGTGTGCTTGTATGTGGGTGTGTTGCAGTGAGCAATGGGTTTACTTTGTAATGTAAACAGATCATCAATCTGGTCGTGGAGGGCAAGTGTGTTTGTATGTGGGTGTGTTGCAGTGACCAATGGGTTTACTTTGTGCTGCAAACAGATCATCAGTCTGGTCGTGGAGGGCAAGTGTGCTTGTATGTGGATGTGTTGCAGTGACTAATGGGTTTACTTTGTGCTGCAAACAGATCATCAGTCTGGTCGTGGAGGGCAAGTGTGCTTATATGTTGGTGTGTTGCAGTGACCAATGGGTTTACTTTGTGCTGCAAACAGATCATCAGTCTGGTCGTGGAGGGCAAGTGTGCTTGTATGTGGGTGTGTTGCAGTGACCAATGGGTTTGCTTTGTGCTGCAAACAGATCATCAGTCTGGTCGTCGAGGTCAAGTGTGCTTGTATGTGCGTGTGTTGCAGTGACCAAAAGGTTTACTTTGTGCTGCAAACAGATTATCAGTCTGGTCGTTGAGGGCAATTGGTCTTGTATGTGGGTGTGTTGCTGTGACCAATGGGTTTACTTTGTGCTGCAAACAGCTCATCAGTCTGGTCGTGGGGGGCAAGTGTGCTTGTGTGTGGGTGTGTTGTAGTGACCAATGGGTTTACTTTGTGCTGCAAACAGATCATCAGTCTGGTCGTGGAGGGCAAGTGTGCTTGTATGTGGGTGTGTTGCAGTGACCAATGGGTTTACTTTGTGCTGCAAACAGATCATCAGTTTGGTCGTCAAGGGCAAGTGTGCTTGTATGTGGGTGTGTTGCAGTGAGCAATGGGTTTACTTTGTAATGTAAACAGATCATCAATCTGGTCGTGGAGGGCAAGTGTGTTTGTATGTGGGTGTGTTGCAGTGACCAATGGGTTTACTTTGTGCTGCAAACAGATCATCAGTCTGGTCGTGGAGGGCAAGTGTGCTTGTATGTGGATGTGTTGCAGTGACTAATGGGTTTACTTTGTGCTGCAAACAGATCATCAGTCTGGTCGTGGAGGGCAAGTGTGCTTGTATGTGGGTGTGTTGCAATGACCAATGGGTTTGCTTTGTGCTGCAAACAGATCATCAGTCTGGTCGTCGAGGTCAAGTGTGCTTGTATGTGCGTGTGTTGCAGTGACCAAAAGGTTTACTTTGTGCTGCAAACAGATTATCAGTCTGGTCATTGAGGGCAATTGGTCTTGTATGTGGGTGTGTTGCTGTGACCAATGGGTTTACTTTGTGCTGCAAACAGATCATCAGTCTGGTCGTGGAGGGCAAGTGTGCTTGTATGTGGGTGTGTTGCAGTGACCAATGGGTTTACTTTGTGCTGCAAACAGATCATCAGTCTGGTCGTGGAGGGCAAGTGTGCTTGTATGTGGGTGTGTTGCATTGACCAATGGGTTTACTTTGTGATGCAAAGAGATCATCAGTCTGGTCGTGGAGGGCAAGTGTGCTTGAATGTGGGTGAGTTGCCGTGACAAATGAGTTTACTTTGTAATGTAAACAGATCATCAGTCTGGTCGTGGAGGGCAAGTGTGCTTGTATGTGGGTGTGTTGCTGTGACCAATAGGTTTACTTTGTGCTGCAAACAGATCATCAGTCTGGTCGTGGAGGGCAAGTGTGCTTGTATGTGGGTGTGTTGCATTGACCAATGGGTTTACTTTGTGCTGCAAACAGATCATCAGTCTGGTCGTGGAGGGCAAGTGTGCTTGAATGTGGGTGAGTTGCAGTGACCAATGGGTTTACTTTGTGCTGCACACAGATCATCAGTCTGGTCGTGGAGGGCAAGTGTGCTTGTATGTGGGTGTACTGTAGTTACCAATGGGTTTGCTTTGTAATGTAAACAGATCATCAGTCTGGTCGTGGAGGGCAAGTGTGCTTGTATGTTGTTGTGTTGCAGTGACCAATGGGTTTACTTTGTAATGTAAACAGATCATCAGTCTGGTCGTAGAGGGCAAGTGTGCTTGTATGTGGGTGTGTTGCAGTGACCAATGGGTTTACTTAGTAATGTAAACAGATCATCAGTCTGGTCGTGGAGGGCAAGTGTGCTTGAATGTGGGTGAGTTGCAGTGACCAATGGGTTTACTTTGTAATGTAAACAGATCATCAGTCTGGTCGTGGAGGGCAAGTGTGCTTGTATGTTGGTGTGTTGCAGTGACCAATGGGTTTACTTTGTGCTGCAAACAGATCATCAGTCTGGTCGTCGAGGGCAAGTGTGCTTGTATGTGTGTGTGTTGCAGTGACCAATGGGTTTGCTTTGTGCTGCAAACAGATCATCAGTCTGGTCGTCGAGGGCAAGTGTGCTTGTATGTGCGTGTGTTGCAGTGACCAATTGGTTTACTTTGTGCTGCAAACAGATTATCAGTCTGGTCGTTGAGGGCAATTGGTCTTGTATGTGGGTGTGTTGCTGTGACCAATGGGTTTACTTTGTGCTGCAAACAGCTCATCAGTCTGGTCGTGGGGGGGCAAGTGTGCTTGTGTGTGGGTGTGTTGCAGTGACCAATGGCTTTAATTTGTAATGTAAACAGATCATCAGTCTGGTCGTGGAGGGCAAGTGTGCTTGTATGTGGGTGTGTTGCAGTGACCAATTGGTTTACTTAGTAATGTAAACAGATCATCAGTCTGGTCGTCGAGGGCAAGTGTGCTTGTATGTGGATGTGTTGCAGTGACTAATGGGTTTACTTTGTGCTGCAAACAGGTCATCAGTCTGGTCGTTTAGGGCAAGTGTGCTTGTATGTTGGTGTGTTGCAGTGACCAATGGGTTTACTTTGTGCTGCAAACAGATCATCAGTCTGGTCGTCGAGGGCAAGTGTGCTTGTATGTGTGTGTGTTGCAGTGACCAAAAGGTTTACTTTGTGCTGCAAACAGATTATCAGTCTGGTCGTTGCTGGCAATTGGTCTTGTATGTGGGTGTGTTGCTGTGACTAATGGGTTTACTTTGTGCTGCAAACAGATCATCAGTCTGGTCGTGGAGGGCAAGTGTGCTTGTATGTGGGTGTGTTGCAGTGACAAATGGCTTTACTTTGTCCTGCAAACAGATCATCAGTCTGGTCGTGGAGGGCAAGTGTGCTTGTATGTGGGTGTGTTGCAGTGACCAATGAGTTTACTTTGTGCTTCAAACAGATCATCAGTCTGGTCGTGGAGGGCAAGTGTGCTTGAATGTGGGTGAGTTGCAGTGACCAATGGGTTTACTTTGTAATGTAAACAGATCATCAGTCTGGTCGTGGAGGGCAAGTGTGCTTGTATGTTGGTGTGTTGCAGTGACCAATGGGTTTACTTTGTGCTGCAAACAGATCATCAGTCTGGTCGTGGAGGGCAAGTGTGCTTGTATGTGTGTGTGTTGCAGTGACCAATGGGTTTGCTTTGTGCTGCAAACAGATCATCAGTCTGGTCGTCGAGGGCAAGTGTGCTTGTATGTGCGTCTGTTGCAGTGACCAATTGGTTTACTTTGTGCTGCAAACAGATTATCAGTCTGGTCGTGGAGGGCAAGTGTGCTTGTGTGTGGGTGTGTTGCAGTGACCAATGGCTTTAATTTGTAATGTAAACAGATCATCAGTCTGGTCGTGGAGGGCAAGTGTGCTTGTATGTGGGTGTGTTGCAGTGACCAATTGGTTTACTTAGTAATGTAAACAGATCATCAGTCTGGTCGTCGAGGGCAAGTGTGCTTGTATGTGGATGTGTTGCAGTGACTAATGGGTTTACTTTGTGCTGCAAACAGGTCATCAGTCTGGTCGTTTAGGGCAAGTGTGCTTGTATGTTGGTGTGTTGCAGTGACCAATGGGTTTACTTTGTGCTGCAAACAGATCATCAGTCTGGTCGTCGAGGGCAAGTGTGCTTGTATGTGTGTGTGTTGCAGTGACCAAAAGGTTTACTTTGTGCTGCAAACAGATTATCAGTCTGGTCGTTGCTGGCAATTGGTCTTGTATGTGGGTGTGTTGCTGTGACTAATGGGTTTACTTTGTGCTGCAAACAGATCATCAGTCTGGTCGTGGAGGGCAAGTGTGCTTGTATGTGGGTGTGTTGCAGTGACAAATGGCTTTACTTTGTCCTGCAAACAGATCATCAGTCTGGTCGTGGAGGGCAAGTGTGCTTGTATGTGGGTGTGTTGCAGTGACCAATGAGTTTACTTTGTGCTTCAAACAGATCATCAGTCTGGTCGTGGAGGGCAAGTGTGCTTGAATGTGGGTGAGTTGCAGTGACCAATGGGTTTACTTTGTAATGTAAACAGATCATCAGTCTGGTCGTGGAGGGCAAGTGTGCTTGTATGTTGGTGTGTTGCAGTGACCAATGGGTTTACTTTGTGCTGCAAACAGATCATCAGTCTGGTCGTGGAGGGCAAGTGTGCTTGTATGTGTGTGTGTTGCAGTGACCAATGGGTTTGCTTTGTGCTGCAAACAGATCATCAGTCTGGTCGTCGAGGGCAAGTGTGCTTGTATGTGCGTCTGTTGCAGTGACCAATTGGTTTACTTTGTGCTGCAAACAGATTATCAGTCTGGTCGTTGAGGGCAATTGGTCTTGTATGTGGGTGTGATGCTGTGACCAATGGGTTTACTTTGTGCTGCAAACAGATCATCAGTCTGGTCGTGGAGGGCAAGTGTGCTTGTATGTGGGTGTGTTGCAGTGACCAATGGGTTTACTTTGTGCTGCAAACAGATCATCAGTTTGGTCGTCAAGGGCAAGTGTGCTTGTATGTGGGTGTGTTGCAGTGAGCAATGGGTTTACTTTGTAATGTAAACAGATCATCAATCTGGTCGTGGAGGGCAAGTGTGTTTGTATGTGGGTGTGTTGCAGTGACCAATGGGTTTACTTTGTGCTGCAAACAGATCATCAGTCTGGTCGTGGAGGGCAAGTGTGCTTGTATGTTGGTGTGTTGCAGTGACCAATGGGTTTACTTTGTGCTGCAAACAGATCATCAGTCTGGTCGTGGAGGTCAAGTGTGCTTGTATGTGGGTGTGTTGCAATGACCAATGGGTTTGCTTTGTGCTGCAAACAGATCATCAGTCTGGTCGTCGAGGTCAAGTGTGCTTGTATGTGCGTGTGTTGCAGTGACCAAAAGGTTTACTTTGTGCTGCAAACAGATTATCAGTCTGGTCATTGAGGGCAATTGGTCTTGTATGTGGGTGTGTTGCTGTGACCAATGGGTTTACTATGTGCTGCAAACAGATCATCAGTCTGGTCGTGGAGGGCAAGTGTGCTTGTATGTGGGTGTGTTGCAGTGACCAATGGGTTTACTTTGTGCTGCAAACAGATCATCAGTCTGGTCGAGGAGGGCAAGTGTGCTTGTATGTGGGTGTGTTGCATTGACCAATGGGTTTACTTTGTGATGCAAAGAGATCATCAGTCTGGTCGTGGAGGGCAAGTGTGCTTGAATGTGGGTGAGTTGCCGTGACAAATGGGTTTACTTTGTAATGTAAACAGATCATCAGTCTGGTCGTGGAGGGCAAGTGTGCTTGTATGTGGGTGTGTTGCAGTGACCAATGGGTTTACTTTGTGCTGCAAACAGATCATCACTTTGGTCGTCAAGGGCAAGTGTGCTTGTATGTGGGTGTGTTGCAGTGAGCAATGGGTTTACTTTGTAATGTAATCAGATCATCAATCTGGTCGTGGAGGGCAAGTGTGTTTGTATGTGGGTGTGTTGCAGTGACCAATGGGTTTACTTTGTGCTGCAAACAGATCATCAGTCTGGTCGTGGAGGGCAAGTGTGCTTGTATGTGGATGTGTTGCAGTGACTAATGGGTTTACTTTGTGCTGCAAACAGATCATCAGTCTGGTCGTGGAGGGCAAGTGTGCTTATATGTTGGTGTGTTGCAGTGACCAATGGGTTTACTTTGTGCTGCAAACAGATCATCAGTCTGGTCGTGGAGGGCAAGTGTGCTTGTATGTGGGTGTGTTGCAGTGACCAATGGGTTTGCTTTGTGCTGCAAACAGATCATCAGTCTGGTCGTCGAGGTCAAGTGTGCTTGTATGTGCGTGTGTTGCAGTGACCAAAAGGTTTACTTTGTGCTGCAAACAGATTATCAGTCTGGTCGTTGAGGGCAATTGGTCTTGTATGTGGGTGTGTTGCTGTGACCAATGGGTTTACTTTGTGCTGCAAACAGCTCATCAGTCTGGTCGTGGGGGGCAAGTGTGCTTGTGTGTGGGTGTGTTGTAGTGACCAATGGGTTTACTTTGTGCTGCAAACAGATCATCAGTCTGGTCGTGGAGGGCAAGTGTGCTTGTATGTGGGTGTGTTGCAGTGACCAATGGGTTTACTTTGTGCTGCAAACAGATCATCAGTTTGGTCGTCAAGGGCAAGTGTGCTTGTATGTGGGTGTGTTGCAGTGAGCAATGGGTTTACTTTGTAATGTAAACAGATCATCAATCTGGTCGTGGAGGGCAAGTGTGTTTGTATGTGGGTGTGTTGCAGTGACCAATGGGTTTACTTTGTGCTGCAAACAGATCATCAGTCTGGTCGTGGAGGGCAAGTGTGCTTGTATGTGGATGTGTTGCAGTGACTAATGGGTTTACTTTGTGCTGCAAACAGATCATCAGTCTGGTCGTGGAGGGCAAGTGTGCTTGTATGTGGGTGTGTTGCAATGACCAATGGGTTTGCTTTGTGCTGCAAACAGATCATCAGTCTGGTCGTCGAGGTCAAGTGTGCTTGTATGTGCGTGTGTTGCAGTGACCAAATGGTTTACTTTGTGCTGCAAACAGATTATCAGTCTGGTCATTGATGGCAATTGGTCTTGTATGTGGGTGTGTTGCTGTGACCAATGGGTTTACTTTGTGCTGCAAACAGATCATCAGTCTGGTCGTGGAGGGCAAGTGTGCTTGTATGTGGGTGTGTTGCAGTGACCAATGGGTTTACTTTGTGCTGCAAACAGATCATCAGTCTGGTCGTGGAGGGCAATAGTGCTTGTATGTGGGTGTGTTGCATTGACCAATGGGTTTACTTTGTGATGCAAAGAGATCATCAGTCTGGTCGTGGAGGGCAAGTGTGCTTGAATGTGGGTGAGTTGCCGTGACAAATGAGTTTACTTTGTAATGTAAACAGATCATCAGTCTGGTCGTGGAGGGCAAGTGTGCTTGTATGTGGGTGTGTTGCTGTGACCAATAGGTTTACTTTGTGCTGCAAACAGATCATCAGTCTGGTCGTCTAGGGCAAGTGTGCTTGTATGTGGGTGTGTTGCATTGACCAATGGGTTTACTTTGTGCTGCAAACAGATCATCAGTCTGGTCGTGGAGGGCAAGTGTGCTTGAATGTGGGTGAGTTGCAGTGACCAATGGGTTTACTTTGTGCTGCACACAGATCATCAGTCTGGTCGTGGAGGGCAAGTGTGCTTGTATGTGGGTGTACTGTAGTTACCAATGGGTTTGCTTTGTAATGTAAACAGATCATCAGTCTGGTCGTGGAGGGCAAGTGTGCTTGTATGTTGTTGTGTTGCAGTGACCAATGGGTTTACTTTGTAATGTAAACAGATCATCAGTCTGGTCGTAGAGGGCAAGTGTGCTTGTATGTGGGTGTACTGTAGTTACCAATGGGTTTACTTTGTGCTGCAAACAGATTATCAGTCTGGTCGTTGAGGGCAATTGGTCTTGTATGTGGGTGTGTTGCTGTGACCAATGGGTTTACTTTGTAATGTAAACAGATCATCAGTCTGGTCGTGGAGGGCAAGTGTGCTTGAATGTGGGTGAGTTGCCGTGACCAATGGGTTTACTTTGTGCTGCAAACAGATCATCAGTCTGGTCGTGGAGGGCAAGTGTGCTTGTATGTGTGTGTGTTGCAGTGACCAATGGGTTTGCTTTTTGCTGCAAACAGATCATCAGTCTGGTCGTCGAGGGCAAGTGTGCTTGTATGTGCGTGTATTGCAGTGACCAATTGGTTTACTTTGTGCTGCAAACAGATTATCAGTCTGGTCGTTGAGGGCAATTGGTCTTGTATGTGGGTGTGTTGCTGTGACCAATGGGTTTACATTGTGCTGCAAACAGATCATCAGTCTGGTCGTGGAGGGCAAGTGTGCTTGTATGTGGGTGTGTTGCAGTGACCAATGGGTTTACTTTGTGCTGCAAACAGATCATCAGTCTGGTCGTGGAGGGCAAGTGTGCTTGTATGTGGGTGTGTTGCATTGACCAATGGGTTTACTTTGTGATGCAAAGAGATCATCAGTCTGGTCGTGGAGGGCAAGTGTGCTTGAATGTGGGTGAGTTGCCGTGACAAATGAGTTTACTTTGTAATGTAAACAGATCATCAGTCTGGTCGTGGAGGGCAAGTGTGCTTGTATGTGGGTGTGTTGCTGTGACCAATAGGTTTACTTTGTGCTGCAAACAGATCATCAGTCTGGTCGTGGAGGGCAAGTGTGCTTGTATGTGGGTGTGTTGCATTGACCAATGGGTTTACTTTGTGCTGCAAACAGATCATCAGTCTGGTCGTGGAGGGCAAGTGTGCTTGAATGTGGGTGAGTTGCAGTGACCAATGGGTTTACTTTGTGCTGCACACAGATCATCAGTCTGGTCGTGGAGGGCAAGTGTGCTTGTATGTGGGTGTACTGTAGTTACCAATGGGTTTGCTTTGTAATGTAAACAGATCATCAGTCTGGTCGTGGAGGGCAAGTGTGCTTGTATGTTGTTGTGTTGCAGTGACCAATGGGTTTACTTTGTAATGTAAACAGATCATCAGTCTGGTCGTAGAGGGCAAGTGCGCTTGTATGTGGGTGTGTTGCAGTGACCAATGGGTTTACTTAGTAATGTAAACAGATCATAAGTCTGGTCGTCGAGGGCAAGTGTGCTTGTATGTGGATGTGTTGCAGTGACTAATGGGTTTACTTTGTGCTGCAAACAGATCATCAGTCTGGTCGTGGAGGACAAGTGTGCTTGTATGTTGGTGTGTTGCATTGACCAATGGGTTTACTTTGTGATGCAAAGAGATCATCAGTCTGGTCGTGGAGGGCAAGTGTGCTTGAATGTGGGTGAGTTGCCGTGACAAATGAGTTTACTTTGTAATGTAAACAGATCATCAGTCTGGTCGTGGAGGGCAAGTGTGCTTGTATGTGGGTGTGTTGCTGTGACCAATAGGTTTACTTTGTGCTGCAAACAGATCATCAGTCTGGTCGTGGAGGGCAAGTGTGCTTGTATGTGGGTGTGTTGCATTGACCAATGGGTTTACTTTGTGCTGCAAACAGATCATCAGTCTGGTCGTGGAGGGCAAGTGTGCTTGAATGTGGGAGAGTTGCAGTGACCAATGGGTTTACTTTGTGCTGCACACAGATCATTAGTCTGGTCGTGGAGGGCAAGTGTGCTTGTATGTGGGTGTACTGTAGTTACCAATGGGTTTGCTTTGTAATGTAAACAGATCATCAGTCTGGTCGTGGAGGGCAAGTGTGCTTGTATGTTGTTGTGTTGCAGTGACCAATGGGTTTACTTTGTGCTGCAAACAGATCATCAGTCTGGTCGAGGAGGGCAAGTGTGCTTGTATGTGGGTGTGTTGCATTGACCAATGGGTTTACTTTGTGATGCAAAGAGATCATCAGTCTGGTCGTGGAGGGCAAGTGTGCTTGAATGTGGGTGAGTTGCCGTGACAAATGGGTTTACTTTGTAATGTAAACAGATCATCAGTCTGGTCGTGGAGGGCAAGTGTGCTTGTATGTGGGTGTGTTGCAGTGACCAATGGGTTTACTTTGTGCTGCAAACAGATCATCACTTTGGTCGTCAAGGGCAAGTGTGCTTGTATGTGGGTGTGTTGCAGTGAGCAATGGGTTTACTTTGTAATGTAAACAGATCATCAATCTGGTCGTGGAGGGCAAGTGTGTTTGTATGTGGGTGTGTTGCAGTGACCAATGGGTTTACTTTGTGCTGCAAACAGATCATCAGTCTGGTCGTGGAGGGCAAGTGTGCTTGTATGTGGATGTGTTGCAGTGACTAATGGGTTTACTTTGTGCTGCAAACAGATCATCAGTCTGGTCGTGGAGGGCAAGTGTGCTTATATGTTGGTGTGTTGCAGTGACCAATGGGTTTACTTTGTGCTGCAAACAGATCATCAGTCTGGTCGTGGAGGGCAAGTGTGCTTGTATGTGGGTGTGTTGCAGTGACCAATGGGTTTGCTTTGTGCTGCAAACAGATCATCAGTCTGGTCGTCGAGGTCAAGTGTGCTTGTATGTGCGTGTGTTGCAGTGACCAAAAGGTTTACTTTGTGCTGCAAACAGATTATTAGTCTGGTCGTTGAGGGCAATTGGTCTTGTATGTGGGTGTGTTGCTGTGACCAATGGGTTTACTTTGTGCTGCAAACAGCTCATCAGTCTGGTCGTGGGGGGCAAGTGTGCTTGTGTGTGGGTGTGTTGTAGTGACCAATGGGTTTACTTTGTGCTGCAAACAGATCATCAGTCTGGTCGTGGAGGGCAAGTGTGCTTGTATGTGGGTGTGTTGCAGTGACCAATGGGTTTACTTTGTGCTGCAAACAGATCATCAGTTTGGTCGTCAAGGGCAAGTGTGCTTGTATGTGGGTGTGTTGCAGTGAGCAATGGGTTTACTTTGTAATGTAAACAGATCATCAATCTGGTCGTGGAGGGCAAGTGTGTTTGTATGTGGGTGTGTTGCAGTGACCAATGGGTTTACTTTGTGCTGCAAACAGATCATCAGTCTGGTCGTGGAGGGCAAGTGTGCTTGTATGTGGATGTGTTGCAGTGACTAATGGGTTTACTTTGTGCTGCAAACAGATCATCAGTCTGGTCGTGGAGGGCAAGTGTGCTTGTATGTGGGTGTGTTGCAATGACCAATGGGTTTGCTTTGTGCTGCAAACAGATCATCAGTCTGGTCGTCGAGGTCAAGTGTGCTTATATGTGCGTGTGTTGCAGTGACCAAATGGTTTACTTTGTGCTGCAAACAGATTATCAGTCTGGTCATTGATGGCAATTGGTCTTGTATGTGGGTGTGTTGCTGTGACCAATGGGTTTACTTTGTGCTGCAAACAGATCATCAGTCTGGTCGTGGAGGGCAAGTGTGCTTGTATGTGGGTGTGTTGCAGTGACCAATGGGTTTACTTTGTGCTGCAAACAGATCATCAGTCTGGTCGTGGAGGGCAATAGTGCTTGTATGTGGGTGTGTTGCATTGACCAATGGGTTTACTTTGTGATGCAAAGAGATCATCAGTCTGGTCGTGGAGGGCAAGTGTGCTTGAATGTGGGTGAGTTGCCGTGACAAATGAGTTTACTTTGTAATGTAAACAGATCATCAGTCTGGTCGTGGAGGGCAAGTGTGCTTGTATGTGGGTGTGTTGCTGTGACCAATAGGTTTACTTTGTGCTGCAAACAGATCATCAGTCTGGTCGTCTAGGGCAAGTGTGCTTGTATGTGGGTGTGTTGCATTGACCAATGGGTTTACTTTGTGCTGCAAACAGATCATCAGTCTGGTCGTGGAGGGCAAGTGTGCTTGAATGTGGGTGAGTTGCAGTGACCAATGGGTTTACTTTGTGCTGCACACAGATCATCAGTCTGGTCGTGGAGGGCAAGTGTGCTTGTATGTGGGTGTACTGTAGTTACCAATGGGTTTGCTTTGTAATGTAAACAGATCATCAGTCTGGTCGTGGAGGGCAAGTGTGCTTGTATGTTGTTGTGTTGCAGTGACCAATGGGTTTACTTTGTAATGTAAACAGATCATCAGTCTGGTCGTAGAGGGCAAGTGTGCTTGTATGTGGGTGTACTGTAGTTACCAATGGGTTTACTTTGTGCTGCAAACAGATTATCAGTCTGGTCGTTGAGGGCAATTGGTCTTGTATGTGGGTGTGTTGCTGTGACCAATGGGTTTACTTTGTAATGTAAACAGATCATCAGTCTGGTCGTGGAGGGCAAGTGTGCTTGAATGTGGGTGAGTTGCCGTGACCAATGGGTTTACTTTGTGCTGCAAACAGATCATCAGTCTGGTCGTGGAGGGCAAGTGTGCTTGTATGTGTGTGTGTTGCAGTGACCAATGGGTTTGCTTTTTGCTGCAAACAGATCATCAGTCTGGTCGTCGAGGGCAAGTGTGCTTGTATGTGCGTGTATTGCAGTGACCAATTGGTTTACTTTGTGCTGCAAACAGATTATCAGTCTGGTCGTTGAGGGCAATTGGTCTTGTATGTGGGTGTGTTGCTGTGACCAATGGGTTTACATTGTGCTGCAAACAGATCATCAGTCTGGTCGTGGAGGGCAAGTGTGCTTGTATGTGGGTGTGTTGCAGTGACCAATGGGTTTACTTTGTGCTGCAAACAGATCATCAGTCTGGTCGTGGAGGGCAAGTGTGCTTGTATGTGGGTGTGTTGCATTGACCAATGGGTTTACTTTGTGATGCAAAGAGATCATCAGTCTGGTCGTGGAGGGCAAGTGTGCTTGAATGTGGGTGAGTTGCCGTGACAAATGAGTTTACTTTGTAATGTAAACAGATCATCAGTCTGGTCGTGGAGGGCAAGTGTGCTTGTATGTGGGTGTGTTGCTGTGACCAATAGGTTTACTTTGTGCTGCAAACAGATCATCAGTCTGGTCGTGGAGGGCAAGTGTGCTTGTATGTGGGTGTGTTGCATTGACCAATGGGTTTACTTTGTGCTGCAAACAGATCATCAGTCTGGTCGTGGAGGGCAAGTGTGCTTGAATGTGGGTGAGTTGCAGTGACCAATGGGTTTACTTTGTGCTGCACACAGATCATCAGTCTGGTCGTGGAGGGCAAGTGTGCTTGTATGTGGGTGTACTGTAGTTACCAATGGGTTTGCTTTGTAATGTAAACAGATCATCAGTCTGGTCGTGGAGGGCAAGTGTGCTTGTATGTTGTTGTGTTGCAGTGACCAATGGGTTTACTTTGTAATGTAAACAGATCATCAGTCTGGTCGTAGAGGGCAAGTGTGCTTGTATGTGGGTGTGTTGCAGTGACCAATGGGTTTACTTAGTAATGTAAACAGATCATAAGTCTGGTCGTCGAGGGCAAGTGTGCTTGTATGTGGATGTGTTGCAGTGACTAATGGGTTTACTTTGTGCTGCAAACAGATCATCAGTCTGGTCGTGGAGGACAAGTGTGCTTGTATGTTGGTGTGTTGCATTGACCAATGGGTTTACTTTGTGATGCAAAGAGATCATCAGTCTGGTCGTGGAGGGCAAGTGTGCTTGAATGTGGGTGAGTTGCCGTGACAAATGAGTTTACTTTGTAATGTAAACAGATCATCAGTCTGGTCGTGGAGGGCAAGTGTGCTTGTATGTGGGTGTGTTGCTGTGACCAATAGGTTTACTTTGTGCTGCAAACAGATCATCAGTCTGGTCGTGGAGGGCAAGTGTGCTTGTATGTGGGTGTGTTGCATTGACCAATGGGTTTACTTTGTGCTGCAAACAGATCATCAGTCTGGTCGTGGAGGGCAAGTGTGCTTGAATGTGGGTGAGTTGCAGTGACCAATGGGTTTACTTTGTGCTGCACACAGATCATCAGTCTGGTCGTGGAGGGCAAGTGTGCTTGTATGTGGGTGTACTGTAGTTACCAATGGGTTTGCTTTGTAATGTAAACAGATCATCAGTCTGGTCGTGGAGGGCAAGTGTGCTTGTATGATGTTGTGTTGCAGTGACCAATGGGTTTACTTTGTAATGTAAACAGATCATCAGTCTGGTCGTAGAGGGCAAGTGTGCTTGTATGTGGGTGTGTTGCAGTGACCAATGGGTTTACTTAGTAATGTAAACAGATCATCAGTCTGGTCGTCGAGGGCAAGTGTGCTTGAATGTGGGTGAGTTGTAGTGACCAATGGGTTTACTTTGTAATGTAAACATATCATCAGTCTGGTCGTGGAGGGCAAGTGTGCTTGTATGTTGGTGTGTTGCAGTGACCAATGGGTTTACTTTGTGCTGCAAACAGATCATCAGTCTGGTCGTCTAGGGCAAGTGTGCTTGTATGTGGGTGTGTTGCATTGACCAATGGGTTTACTTTGTGCTGCAAACAGATCATCAGTCTGGTCGTGGAGGGCAAGTGTGCTTGAATGTGGGTGAGTTGCAGTGACCAATGGGTTTACTTTGTGCTGCACACAGATCATCAGTCTGGTCGTGGAGGGCAAGTGTGCTTGTATGTGGGTGTACTGTAGTTACCAATGGGTTTGCTTTGTAATGTAAACAGATCATCAGTCTGGTCGTGGAGGGCAAGTGTGCTTGTATGTTGTTGTGTTGCAGTGACCAATGGGTTTACTTTGTAATGTAAACAGATCATCAGTCTGGTCGTAGAGGGCAAGTGTGCTTGTATGTGGGTGTACTGTAGTTACCAATGGGTTTACTTTGTGCTGCAAACAGATTATCAGTCTGGTCGTTGAGGGCAATTGGTCTTGTATGTGGGTGTGTTGCTGTGACCAATGGGTTTACTTTGTAATGTAAACAGATCATCAGTCTGGTCGTGGAGGGCAAGTGTGCTTGAATGTGGGTGAGTTGCCGTGACCAATGGGTTTACTTTGTGCTGCAAACAGATCATCAGTCTGGTCGTGGAGGGCAAGTGTGCTTGTATGTGTGTGTGTTGCAGTGACCAATGGGTTTGCTTTTTGCTGCAAACAGATCATCAGTCTGGTCGTCGAGGGCAAGTGTGCTTGTATGTGCGTGTATTGCAGTGACCAATTGGTTTACTTTGTGCTGCAAACAGATTATCAGTCTGGTCGTTGAGGGCAATTGGTCTTGTATGTGGGTGTGTTGCTGTGACCAATGGGTTTACATTGTGCTGCAAACAGATCATCAGTCTGGTCGTGGAGGGCAAGTGTGCTTGTATGTGGGTGTGTTGCAGTGACCAATGGGTTTACTTTGTGCTGCAAACAGATCATCAGTCTGGTCGTGGAGGGCAAGTGTGCTTGTATGTGGGTGTGTTGCATTGACCAATGGGTTTACTTTGTGATGCAAAGAGATCATCAGTCTGGTCGTGGAGGGCAAGTGTGCTTGAATGTGGGTGAGTTGCCGTGACAAATGAGTTTACTTTGTAATGTAAACAGATCATCAGTCTGGTCGTGGAGGGCAAGTGTGCTTGTATGTGGGTGTGTTGCTGTGACCAATAGGTTTACTTTGTGCTGCAAACAGATCATCAGTCTGGTCGTGGAGGGCAAGTGTGCTTGTATGTGGGTGTGTTGCATTGACCAATGGGTTTACTTTGTGCTGCAAACAGATCATCAGTCTGGTCGTGGAGGGCAAGTGTGCTTGAATGTGGGTGAGTTGCAGTGACCAATGGGTTTACTTTGTGCTGCACACAGATCATCAGTCTGGTCGTGGAGGGCAAGTGTGCTTGTATGTGGGTGTACTGTAGTTACCAATGGGTTTGCTTTGTAATGTAAACAGATCATCAGTCTGGTCGTGGAGGGCAAGTGTGCTTGTATGTTGTTGTGTTGCAGTGACCAATGGGTTTACTTTGTAATGTAAACAGATCATCAGTCTGGTCGTAGAGGGCAAGTGTGCTTGTATGTGGGTGTGTTGCAGTGACCAATGGGTTTACTTAGTAATGTAAACAGATCATAAGTCTGGTCGTCGAGGGCAAGTGTGCTTGTATGTGGATGTGTTGCAGTGACTAATGGGTTTACTTTGTGCTGCAAACAGATCATCAGTCTGGTCGTGGAGGACAAGTGTGCTTGTATGTTGGTGTGTTGCATTGACCAATGGGTTTACTTTGTGATGCAAAGAGATCATCAGTCTGGTCGTGGAGGGCAAGTGTGCTTGAATGTGGGTGAGTTGCCGTGACAAATGAGTTTACTTTGTAATGTAAACAGATCATCAGTCTGGTCGTGGAGGGCAAGTGTGCTTGTATGTGGGTGTGTTGCTGTGACCAATAGGTTTACTTTGTGCTGCAAACAGATCATCAGTCTGGTCGTGGAGGGCAAGTGTGCTTGTATGTGGGTGTGTTGCATTGACCAATGGGTTTACTTTGTGCTGCAAACAGATCATCAGTCTGGTCGTGGAGGGCAAGTGTGCTTGAATGTGGGTGAGTTGCAGTGACCAATGGGTTTACTTTGTGCTGCACACAGATCATCAGTCTGGTCGTGGAGGGCAAGTGTGCTTGTATGTGGGTGTACTGTAGTTACCAATGGGTTTGCTTTGTAATGTAAACAGATCATCAGTCTGGTCGTGGAGGGCAAGTGTGCTTGTATGATGTTGTGTTGCAGTGACCAATGGGTTTACTTTGTAATGTAAACAGATCATCAGTCTGGTCGTAGAGGGCAAGTGTGCTTGTATGTGGGTGTGTTGCAGTGACCAATGGGTTTACTTAGTAATGTAAACAGATCATCAGTCTGGTCGTCGAGGGCAAGTGTGCTTGAATGTGGGTGAGTTGTAGTGACCAATGGGTTTACTTTGTAATGTAAACATATCATCAGTCTGGTCGTGGAGGGCAAGTGTGCTTGTATGTTGGTGTGTTGCAGTGACCAATGGGTTTACTTTGTGCTGCAAACAGATCATCAGTCTGGTCGTGGAGGGCAAGTGTGCTTGTATGTGCGTGTGTTGCAGTGACCAATTGGTTTACTTTGTGCTGCAAACAGATTATCAGTCTGGTCGTTGAGGGCAATTGGTCTTGTATGTGGGTGTGTTGCTGTGACCAATGGGTTTACTTTGTGCTGCAAACAGATCATCAGTCTGGTCGTGGAGGGCAAGTGTGCTTGTATGTGGGTGTGTTGCAGTGACCAATGGGTTTACTTTGTGCTGCAAACAGATCATCAGTCTGGTCGTGGTGGGCAAGTGTGCTTGTATGTGGGTGTGTTGCATTGACCAATGGGTTTACTTTGTGATGCAAAGAGATCATCAGTCTGGTCGTGGAGGGCAAGTGTGCTTGAATGTGGGTGAGTTGCCGTGACAAATGAGTTTACTTTGTAATGTAAACAGATCATCAGTCTGGTCGTGGAGGGCAAGTGTGCTTGTATGTGGGTGTGTTGCTGTGACCAATAGGTTTACTTTGTGCTGCAAACAGATCATCAGTCTGGTCGTGGAGGGCAAGTGTGCTTGTATGTGGGTGTGTTGCATTGACCAATGGGTTTACTTTGTGCTGCAAACAGATCATCAGTCTGGTCGTGGAGGGCAAGTGTGCTTGAATGTGGGTGAGTTGCAGTGACCAATGGGTTTACTTTGTGCTGCACACAAATCATCAGTCTGGTCGTGGAGGGCAAGTGTGCTTGTATGTGGGTGTACTGTAGTTACTAATGGGTTTGCTTTGTAATGTAAACAGATCATCAGTCTGGTCGTGGAGGGCAAGTGTGCTTGTATGTTGTTGTGTTGCAGTGACCAATGGGTTTACTTTGTAATGTAAACAGATCATCAGTCTGGTCGTAGAGGGCAAGTGTGCTTGTATGTGGGTGTGTTGCAGTGACCAATGGGTTTACTTAGTAATGTAAACAGATCATCAGTCTGGTCGTCGAGGGCAAATGTGCTTGTATGTGGATGTGTTGCAGTGACTAATGGGTTTTCTTTGTGCTGCAAACAGATCATCAGTCTGGTCGTGGAGGACAAGTGTGCTTGTATGTTGGTGTGTTGCAGTGACCAATGGGTTTACTTTGTGCTGCAAACAGATCATCAGTCTGGTCGTGGAGGGCAAGTGTGCTTGTATGTTGGTGTGTTGCAGTGACCAATGGGTTTGCTTTGTGCTGCAAACAGATCATCAGTCTGGTCGTCGAGGGCAAGTGTGCTTGTATGTGCGTGTGTTGCAGTGACCAATATGTTTACTTTGTGCTGCAAACAGATTATCAGTCTGGTCGTTGAGGGCAATTGGTCTTGTATGTGCGTGTGTTGCTGTGACCAATGGGTTTACTTTGTGCTGCAAACAGATCATCAGTCTGGTCGTGGGGGGCAAGTGTGCTTGTATGTGGGTGTGTTGCAGTGACCAATGGGTTTACTTTGTGCTGCAAACAGATCATCAATCTGGTCGTGGAAGGCAAGTGTGCTTGTATGTTGTTGTGTTGCAGTGACCAATGGGTTTACTTTGTAATGTAAACAGATCACCAGTCTGGTCGTGGAGGGCAAGTGTGCTTGTATGTGGGTGTGTTGCAGTGACCAATGGGTTTACTTAGTAATGTAAACAGATCATCAGTCTGGTCGACGAGGGCAAGTGTGCTTGTATGTGGATGTGTTGCAGTGACTAATGGGTTTACTTTGTGCTGCAAACAGATCATCAGTCTGGTCGTGGAGGGCAAGTGTGCTTGTATGTTGGTGTGTTGCAGTGACCAATGGGTTTACTCTGTGCTGCAAACAGATCGTCAGTCTGGTCGTGGAGGGCAAGTGTGCTTGTATGTTGGTGTGTTGCAGTGACCAATGGGTTTGCTTTGTGCTGCAAACAGATCATCAGTCTGGTCGTCGAGGGCAAGTGTGCTTGTATGTGCGTGTGTTGCAGTGACCAATATGTTTACTTTGTGCTGCAAACAGATTATCAGTTTGGTCGTTGAGGGCAATTGGTCTTGTATGTAGGTGTGTTGCTGTGACCAATGGGTTTACTTTGTGCTGCAAACAGATCATCAGTCTGGTCGTGGGGGGCAAGTGTGCTTGTATGTCGGTGTGTTGCAGTGACCAATGGGTTTACTTTGTGCTGCAAACAGATCATCAATCTGGTAGTGGAGGGCAATTGTGTTTCTATGTGGGTGTGTTGCAGTGACCAATGGGTTTACTTTGTGCTGCAAACAGATCATCAGTCTGGTCGTGGAGGGCAAGTGTGCTTGTATGTGGGTGTGTTGCAGTGACCAATGGGTTTACTTTGTGCTGCAAACAGATCATCAGTCTGGTCGTGGAGGGCAAGTGTGCTTGAATGTGGGTGAGTTGCAGTGACCAATTGGTTTACTTTGTGCTGCAAACAGATCACCAGTCTGGTCGTGGAGGGCAAGTGTGCTTGTATGTTGGTGTGTTGCAGTGACCAATGGGTTTACTTTGTGCTGCAAACAGATCATCAGTCTGGTCGTGGAGGGCAAGTGTGCTTGTATGTTGGTGTGTTGCAGTGACCAATGGGTTTACTTTGTGCTGCAAACAGATCATCAGTCTGGTCGTGGAGGGCGAGTGTGCTTGTATGTGGGTGTGTTGCAGTGACCAATGGGTTTGCTTTGTGCTGCAAACAGATCATCAGTCTGGTCGTCGAGGGCAAGTGTGCTTGTATGTGCGTGTGTTGCTGTGACCAATATGTTTACTTTGTGCTGCAAACAGATTATCAGTCTGGTCGTTGAGGGCAATTGGTCTTGTATGTGGGTGTGTTGCTGTGACCAATGGGTTTACTTTGTGCTGCAAACAGATCATCAGTCTGGTCGTGGAGGGCAAGTGTGCTTGTATGTGGGTGTGTTGCAGTGACCAATGGGTTTACTTTGGGCTGCAAACAGATCATCAGTCTGGTCGTGGAGGGCAAGTGTGTTTGTATGTGGGTGTGTTGCATTGACCAATGGGTTTACTTTGTGATGCAAACAGATCATCAGTCTGGTCGTGGAGGGCAAGTGTGCTTGAATTTGGGTGAGTTGCCGTGACAAATGGGTTTACTTTGTAATGTAAACAGATCATCAGTCTGGTCGTGGAGGGCAAGTGTGCTTGTATGTGTGTGTGTAGCTGTGTCTAATGGGTTTACTTTGTGCTGCAAACAGATTATCAGTCTGGTCGTTGAGGGCAAGTGTGCTTGTATGTGGGTGTGTAGCTGTGTCTAATGGGTTTACTTTGTGCTGCAAACAGATTATCAGTCTGGTCGTTGAGGGCAATTGGTCTTGTATGTGGGTGTGTTGCTGTGACCAATGGGTTTACTTTGTGCTGCAAACAGATCATCAGTCTGGTCGTGGGGGCAAGTGTGCTTGTATGTGGGTGTGTTGCAGTGACCAATGGGTTTACTTTGTGCTGCAAACAGATCATCAATCTGGTCGTGGAGGGCAAGTGTGTTTGTATGTGGGTGTGTTGCAGTGACCAATGGGTTTACTTTGTGCTGCAAACAGATCATCAGTCTGGTCGTGGAGGGCAAGTGTGCTTGTATGTTGGTGTGTTGCAGTGACCAATGGGTTTACTTTGTGCTGCAAACAGATCATCTATCTGGTCGTGGAGGGCAAGTGTGCTTGTATGTGTGTGTGTTGCAGTGACCAATGGTTTTGCTTTGTGCTGCAAACAGATCATCATTCTGGTCGTCGAGGTCAAGTGTGCTTGTATGTGCGTGTGTTGCAGTGACCAAAAGGTTTACTTTGTGCTGCAAACAGATTATCAGTCTGGTCGTTCAGAGCAATTGGTCTTGCGTGTGGGTGTGTTGCTGTGACCAATGGGTTTACTTTGTGCTGCAAACAGATCATCAGTCTGGTCGTGGAGGGCAAGTGTGCTTGTATGTGGGTGTGTTGCAGTGACCAATGGGTTTACTTTGTGCTGCAAACAGATCATCAGTCTGGTCGTGGAGGGCAAGTGTGCTTGTATGTGGGTGTGTTGCATTGACCAATGGGTTTACTTTGTGATGCAAACAGATCATCAGTCTGGTCGTGGAGGGCAAGTGTGCTTGAATGTGGGTGAGTTGCCGTGACAAATGGGTTTACTTTGTAATGTAAACAGATCATCAGTCTGGTCGTGGAGGGCAAGTGTGCTTGTATGTGGGTGTGTTGCTGTGTCTAATGGGTTTACTTTGTGCTGCACACAGATCATCAGTCTGGTCGTGGAGGGCAAGTGTGCTTGTATGTGGGTGTACTGCAGTTACCAATGGGTTTGCTTTGTAATGTAAACAGATCATCAGTCTGGTCGTGGAGGGCAAGTGTGCTTGTATGTTGGTGTGTTGCAGTGACCAATGGGTTTACTTTGTAATGTAAACAGATCATCAGTCTGGTCGTGGAGGGCAAGTGTGCTTGTATGTGGGTGGTTGCAGTGACCAATGGGTTTACTTAGTAATGTAAACAGATCATCAGTCTGGTCGTCGAGGGCAAGTGTGCTTGTATGTGGATATGTTGCAGTGACTAATGGGTTTACTTTGTGCTGCAAACAGATCATCAGTCTTGTCGTGGAGGGCAAGTGTGCTTGTATGTGGGTGTGTAGCTGTGTCTAATGGGTTTACTTTGTGCTGCAAACAGATTATCAGTCTGGTCGTTGAGGGCAATTGGTCTTGTATGTGGGTGTGTTGCTGTGACCAATGGGTTTACTTTGTGCTGCAAACAGATCATCAGTCTGGTCGTGGGGGCAAGTGTGCTTGTATGTGGGTGTGTTGCAGTGACCAATGGGTTTACTTTGTGCTGCAAACAGATCATCAATCTGGTCGTGGAGGGCAAGTGTGTTTGTATGTGGGTGTGTTGCAGTGACCAATGGGTTTACTTTGTGCTGCAAACAGATCATCAGTCTGGTCGTGGAGGGCAAGTGTGCTTGTATGTTGGTGTGTTGCAGTGACCAATGGGTTTACTTTGTGCTGCAAACAGATCATCTATCTGGTCGTGGAAGGCAAGTGTGCTTGTATGTGGGTGTGTTGCAGTGACCAATGGTTTTGCTTTGTGCTGCAAACAGATCATCAGTCTGGTCGTCGAGGTCAAGTGTGCTTGTATGTGCGTGTGTTGCAGTGACCAAAATGTTTACTTTGTGCTGCAAACAGATTATCAGTCTGGTCGTTCAGAGCAATTGGTCTTGTGTGTGGGTGTGTTGCTGTGACCAATGGGTTTACTTTGTGCTGCAAACAGATCATCAGTCTGGTCGTGGAGGGCAAGTGTGCTTGTATGTGGGTGTGTTGCAGTGACCAATGGGTTTACTTTGTGCTGCAAACAGATCATCAGTCTGGTCGTGGAGGGCAAGTGTGCTTGTATGTGGGTGTGTTGCATTGACCAATGGGTTTACTTTGTGATGCAAACAGATCATCAGTCTGGTCGTGGAGGGCAAGTGTGCTTGAATGTGGGTGAGTTGCCGTGACAAATGGGTTTACTTTGTAATGTAAACAGATCATCAGTCTGGTCGTGGAGGGCAAGTGTGCTTGTATGTGGGTGTGTTGCAGTGTCTAATGGGTTTACTTTGTGCTGCACACAGATCATCAGTCTGGTCGTGGAGGGCAAGTGTGCTTGTATGTGGGTGTACTGCAGTTACCAATGGGTTTGCTTTGTAATGTAAACAGATCATCAGTCTGGTCGTGGAGGGCAAGTGTGCTTGTATGTTGGTGTGTTGCAGTGACCAATGGGTTTACTTTGTAATGTAAACAGATCATCAGTCTGGTCGTGGAGGGCAAGTGTGCTTGTATGTGGGTGGTTGCAGTGACCAATGGGTTTACTTAGTAATGTAAACAGATCATCAGTCTGGTCGTCGAGGGCAAGTGTGCTTGTATGTGGATATGTTGCAGTGACTAATGGGTTTACTTTGTGCTGCAAGCAGATCATCAGTCTGGTCGTGGAGGGCAAGTGTGCTTGTATGTTGGTGTGTTGCAGTGACCAATGGGTTTACTTTGTGCTGCAAACAGATCATCAGTATGGTCGTGGAGGGCAAGTGTGCTTGTATGTGTGTGTGTTGCAGTGACCAATGGGTTTGCTTTGTGCTGCAAACAGATCATCAGTCTGGTCGTCGGGGGCAAGTGTGCTTGTATGTGGGTGTATTGCAGTGACCAATGGGTTTGCTTTGTGCTGCAAACAGATCATCAGTCTGGTCGTCGAGGGCAAGTGTGCTTGTATGTGCGTGTGTTGCAGTGACCAAAAGGTTTACTTTGAGCTGCAAACAGATTATCAGTCTGGTCGTTGTGGGCAATTGGTCTTGTATGTGGGTGTGTTGCAGTGACCAATGGGTTTACTTTCTGCTGCAAACAGATCATCAGTCTGGTCGTGGAGGGCAAGTGTGCTTGTATGTGGGTGTGTTGCTGTGACCAATAGGTTTACTTTGTGCTGCAAACAGATCATCAGTCTGGTCGTGGAGGGCAAGTGTGCTTGTATGTGGATGTGTTGCATTGACCAATGGGTTTACTTTGTGCTGCAAACAGATCATCAGTCTGGTCGTGGAGGGCAAGTGTGCTTGAATGTGCGTGAGTTGCAGTGACCAATGGGTTTACTTTGTGCTGCACACAGATCATCAGTCTGGTCGTGGAGGGCAAGTGTGCTTGTATGTGGGTGTACTGCAGTTACCAATGGGTTTACTTTGTAATGTAAACAGATCATCACTCTGGTCGTGGAGGGCAAGTGTGTTTGTATGTGGGTGTGTTGCAGTGACCAATGGGTTTACTTAGTAATGTAAACAGATCATCAGTCTGGTCGTCGAGGGCAAGTGTGCTTGTATGTCGATGTGTTGCAGTGACTAATGGGTTTACTTTGTGCTGCAAACAGATCATCAGTCTGGTCGTGGAGGGCAAGTGTGCTTGTATGTTGGTGTGTTGCAGTGACCAATGGGTTTACTTTGTGCTGCAAACAGATCATCAGTCTGGTCGTGGAGGGCAAGGGTGCTTGTATGTGGGTGTGTTGCAGTGACCAATGGGTTTGCTTTGTGCTGCAAACAGATCATCAGTCTGGTCGTCGAGGGCAAGTGTGCTTGTATGTGCGTGTGTTGCAGTGACCAATATGTTTACTTTGTGCTGCAAACAGATTATCAGTCTGGTCGTTGAGGGCAATTGGTCTTGTATGTGGGTGTGTTGCTGTGACCAATGGGTTTACTTTGTGCTGCAAACAGATCATCAGTCTGGTCGTGGAGGGCAAGTGTGCTTGTATGTGGTATGTGTTGCTGTGACCAATAGGTTTACTTTGTGCTGCAAACAGATCATCAGTCGGGTCGTGGAGGGCAAGTGTGCTTGTATGTGGGTGTGTTGCAGTGACCAATGGGTTTACCTTGTGCTGCAAACAGATCATCAGTCTGGTCGTGGAGGGCAAGTGTGCTTGTATGTGGGTGTGTTGCAGTGACCAATGGGTTTGCTTTGTGCTGCAAACAGATCATCAGTCTGGTCGTCGAGGGCAAGTGTGCTTGTATGTGCGTGTGTTGCAGTGACCAAAAGGTTTACTTTGTGCTGCAAACAGATTATCAGTCTGGTCGTTGAGGGCAATTGGTCTTGTATGTGGGTGTGTTGCTGTGACCAATGGGTTTACTTTGTGCTGCAAACAGATCATCAGTCTGGTCGTGGAGGGCAAGTGTGCTTGTATGTGGTATGTGTTGCTGTGACCAATAGGTTTACTTTGTGCTGCAAACAGATCATCAGTCGGGTCGTGGAGGGCAAGTGTGCTTGTATGTGGGTGTGTTGCATTGACCAATGGGTTTACTTTGTGCTGCAAACAGATCATCAGTCTGGTCGTGGAGGGCAAGTGTGCTTGAATGTGGGTGAGTTGCAGTGACCAATGGGTTTACTTTGTAATGTAAACAGATCATCAGTCTGGTCGTGGAGGGCAAGTGTGCTTGTATGTGGGTGTGTTGCAGTGTCTAATGGGTTTACTTTGTGCTGCACACAGATCATCAGTCTGGTCGTGGAGGGCAAGTGTGCTTGTATGTGGGTGTACTGCAGTTACCAATGGGTTTGCTTTGTAATGTAAACAGATCATCAGTCTGGTCGTGGAGGGCAAGTGTGCTTGTATGTGGGTGTGTTGCAGTGACCAATGGGTTTACTTAGTAATGTAAACAGATCATCAGTCTGGTCGTCGAGGGCAAGTGTGCTTGTATGTGGATGTGTTGCAGTGACTAATGGGTTTACTTTGTGCTGCAAACAGATCATCAGTCTGGTCGTGGAGGGCACGTGTGCTTGTATGTGGTGTGTGTTGCTGTGACCAATAGGTTTACTTTGTGCTGCAAACAGATCACCAGTCTGGTTGTGGAGGGCAAGTGTTCTTGTATGTGGGTGTGTTGCATTGACCAATGGGTTTACTTTATGCTGCAAACAGATCATCAGTCTGGTCGTGGAGGGCAAGTGTCCTTGAATGTGGGTGAGTTGCAGTGACCAATGGGTTTACTTTGTAATGTAAACAGATCACCAGTCTGGTCGTGGAGGGCAAGTGTGCTTGTATGTGAGTGTGTTGCAGTGTCTAATGGGTTTACTTTGTGCTGCACACAGATCATCAGTCTGGTCGTGGAGGGCAAGTGTGCTTGTATGTGGGTGTACTGCAGTTACCAATGGGTTTGCTTTGTAATGTAAACAGATCATCAGTCTGGTCGTGGAGGGCAAGTGTGCTTGTATGTTGGTGTGTTGCAGTGACCAATGGGTTTACTTTGTAATGTAAACAGATCATCAGTCTGGTCGTGGAGGGCAAGTGTGCTTGTATGTGGGTGTGTTGCAGTGACCAATGGGTTTACTTAGTAATGTAAACAGATCATCAGTCTGGTCGTCGAGGGCAAGTGTGCTTGTATGTGGATGTGTTGCAGTGACTAATGGGTTTACTTTGTGCTGCAAACAGATCATCAGTCTCGTCGTGGAGGGCAAGTGTGCTTGTATGTTGGTGTGTTGCAGTGACCAATGGGTTTACATTGTGCTGCAAACAGATCATCAGTCTGGTCGTGGAGGGCAAGTGTGCTTGTATGTGGGTGTGTTGCAGTGACCAATGGGTTTACTTAGTAATGTAAACAGATCATCAGTCTGATCGTCGAGGGCAAGTGTGCTTGTATGTGGATGTGTTGCAGTGACTAATGGGTTTACTTTGTGCTGCAAACAGATCATCAGTCTGGTCGTGGAGGGCAAGTGTGCTTGTATGTTGGTGTGTTGCAGTGACCAATGGGTTTACTTTGTGCTGCAAACAGATCATCAGTCTGGTCGTGGAGGGCAAGTGTGCTTGTATGTTGGTGTGTTGCAGTGACCAATGGGTTTGCTTTGTGCTGCAAACAGATCATCAGTCTGGTCGTCGAGGGCAAGTGTGCTTGTATGTGCGTGTGTTGCAGTGACCAAAAGGTTTACTTTGTGCTGCAAACAGATTATCAGTCTGGTCGTTGAGGGCAATTGGTCTTGTATGTGGGTGTGTTGCTGTGACCAATGGGTTTACTTTGTGCTGCAAACAGATCATCAGTCTGGTCGTGGATGGCAAGTGTGCTTGTATGTGGTATGTGTTGCTGTGACCAATAGGTTTACTTTGTGCTGCAAACAGATCATCAATCTGGTCGTGGAGGGCAAGTGTGCTTGTATGTGGGTGTGTTGCATTGACCAATGGGTTTACTTTGTGCTGCAAACAGATCATCAGTCTGGTCGTGGTGGGCAAGTGTGCTTGAATGTGGGTGAGTTGCAGTGACCAATGGGTTTACTTTGTAATGTAAACAGATCATCAGTCTGGTCGTGGATGGCAAGTGTGCTTGTATGTGGTATGTGTTGCTGTGACCAATAGGTTTACTTTGTGCTGCAAACAGATCATCAATCTGGTCGTGGAGGGCAAGTGTGCTTGTATGTGGGTGTGTTGCATTGACCAATGGGTTTACTTTGTGCTGCAAACAGATCATCAGTCTGGTCGTGGAGGGCAAGTGTGCTTGAATGTGGGTGAGTTGCAGTGACCAATGGGTTTACTTTGTAATGTAAACAGATCATCAGTCTGGTCGTGGAGGGCAAGTGTGCTTGTATGTGGGTGTGTTGCAGTGTCTAATGGGTTTACTTTGTGCTGCACACAGATCATCAGTCTGGTCGTGGAGGGCAAGTGTGCTTGTATGTGGGTGTACTGCAGTTACCAATGGGTTTGCTTTGTAATGTAAACAGATCATCAGTCTGGTCGTGGAGGGCAAGTGTGCTTGTATGTGGGTGTGTTGCAGTGACCAATGGGTTTACTTAGTAATGTAAACAGATCATCAGTCTGGTCGTCGAGGGCAAGTGTGCTTGTATGTGGATGTGTTGCAGTGACTAATGGGTTTACTTTGTGCTGCAAACAGATCATCAGTCTGGTCGTGGAGGGCAAGTGTGCTTGTATGTGGTGTGTGTTGCTGTGACCAATAGGTTTACTTTGTGCTGCAAACAGATCATCAGTCTGGTTGTGGAGGGCAAGTGTGCTTGTATGTGGGTGTGTTGCATTGACCAATGGGTTTACTTTGTGCTGCAAACAGATCATCAGTCTGGTCGTGGAGGGCAAGTGTCCTTGAATGTGGGTGAGTTGCAGTGACCAATGGGTTTACTTTGTAATGTAAACAGATCACCAGTCTGGTCGTGGAGGGCAAGTGTGCTTGTATGTGAGTGTGTTGCAGTGTCTAATGGGTTTACTTTGTGCTGCACACAGATCATCAGTCTGGTCGTGGAGGGCAAGTGTGCTTGTACGTGGGTGTACTGCAGTTACCAATGGGTTTGCTTTGTAATGTAAACAGATCATCAGTCTGGTCGTGGAGGGCAAGTGTGCTTGTATGTTGGTGTGTTGCAGTGACCAATGGGTTTACTTAGTAATGTAAACAGATCATCAGTCTGGTCGTCGAGGGCAAGTGTGCTTGTATGTGGATGTGTTGCAGTGACTAATGGGTTTACTTTGTGCTGCAAACAGATCATCAGTCTGGTCGTTGAGGGCAAGTGTGCTTGTATGTTGGTGTGATGCAGTGACCAATGGGTTTACTTTGTGCTGCAAACAGATCATCAGTCTGGTCGTGGAGGGCAAGTGTGCTTGTATGTGGGTGTGTTGCAGTGACCAATGGGTTTGCTTTGTGCTGCAAACAGATCATCAGTCTGGTCGTCGAAGGCAAGTGTGCTTGTATGTGCGTGTGTTGCAGTGACCAATATGTTTACTTTGTGCAGCAAACAGATTATCAGTCTGGTCGTTGAGGGCAATTGGTCTTGTATGTGGGTGTGTTGCTGTGACCAATGGGTTTACTTTGTGCTGCAAACAGATCATCAGTCTGGTCGTGGGGGGCAAGTGTGCTTGTATGTGTGAGTGTTGCAGTGACCAATGGGTTTACTTTGTGCTGCAAACAGATCATCAATCTGGTCGTGGAGGGTAAGTGTGTTTGTATGTGGGTGTGTTGCAGTGACCAATGGGTTTACTTTGTGCTGCAAACAGATCATCAGTCTGGTCGTGGAGGGCAAGTGTGCTTGTATGTTTGTGTGTTGCAGTGACCAATGGGTTTACTTTGTGCTGCAAACAGATCATCAGTCTGGTCGTGGAGGGCAAGTGTGCTTGTATGTGGGTGTGTTGCAGTGACCAATGGGTTTTCTTTGTGCTGCAAACAGATCATCAGTCTGGTCGTCGAGGTCAAGTGTGCTTGTATGTGGGTGTGTTGCAGTGACCAAACGGTTTACTTTGTGCTGCAAACAGATTATCAGTCTGGTCGTGGAGGGCAAGTGTGCTTGAATGTGGGTGAGTTGCAGTGACCAATGAGTTTACTTTGTAATGTAAACAGATCATCAGTCTGGTCGTGGAGGGCAAGTGTGCTTGTATGTGGGTGTGTTGCAGTGTTTAATGGGTTTACTTTGTGCAGCACACAGATCATCAGTCTGGTCGTGGAGGGCAAGTGTGCTTGTATGTGGGTGTACTGCAGTTACCAATGGGTTTGCTTTGTAATGTAAACAGATTATCAGTCTGGTCGTGGAGGACAAGTGTGCTTGTATGTGGGTGTGTTGCATTGACCAATGGGTTTACTTTGTGATGCAAACAGATCATCAGTCTGGTCGTGGAGGGCAAGTGTGCTTGAATGTGGGTGAGTTGCCGTGACAAATGGGTTTACTTTGTAATGTAAACAGATCATCAGTCTGGTCGTGGAGGGCAAGTGTGCTTGTATGTGGGTGTGTTGCTGTGTCTAATGGGTTTACTTTGTGCTGCACACAGATCATCAGTCTGGTCGTGGAGGGCAAGTGTGCTTGTATGTGGGTGTACTGCAGTTACCAATGGGTTTGCTTTGTAATGTAAACAGATCATCAGTCTGGTCGTGGAGGGCAAGTGTGCTTGTAAGTTGGTGTGTTGCAGTGACCAATGGGTTTACTTTGTAATGTAAACAGATCATCAGTCTTGTCGTGGAGGGCAAGTGTGCTTGTATGTGGGTGTGTTGCAGTGACCAATGGGTTTACTTAGTAATGTAAACAGATCATCAGTCTGGTCGTCGAGGGCAAGTGTGCTTGTATGTGCGTGTGTTGCAGTGACCAATAGGTTTACTTTGTGCTGCAAACAGATTATCAGTCTGGTCGTTGAGGGCAATTGGTCTTGTATGTGGGTGTGTTGCTGTGACCAATGGGTTTACTTTGTGCTGCAAACAGATCATCAGTCTGGTCGTGGGGGCAAGTGTGCTTGTATGTGGGTGTGTTGTAGTGACCAATGGGTTTACTTTGTGCTGCAAACAGATCATCAGTCTGGTCGTGGGGGCAAGTGTGCTTGTATGTTGGTGTGTTGCAGTGACCAATGGGTTTACTTTGTGCTGCAAACAGATCATCAGTCTGGTCGTGGAGGGCAAGTGTGCTTGTATGTTGGTGTGTTGCAGTGACCAAAGGGTTTACTTTGTGCTGCAAACAGATCATCAGTCTGGTCGTGGAGGGCAAGTGTGCTTGTATGTGGGTGTGTTGCAGTGACCAATGGGTTTGCTTTGTGCTGCAAACAGATCATCAATCTGGTCGTCGAGGGCAAGTATGCTTGTATGTGCGTGTGTTGCAGTGACCAAAAGGTTTACTTTGTGCTGCAAACAGATTATCAGTCTGGTCGTTGAGGGCAATTGGTCTTGTATGTGGGTGTGTTGCTGTGACCAATGGGTTTACTTTGTGCTGCAAACAGATCATCAGTCTGGTCGTGGAGGGCAAGTGTGCTTGTATGTGGTATGTGTTGCTGTGACCAACAGGTTTACTTTGTGCTGCAAACAGATCATCAGTCTGGTCGTGGAGGGCAAGTGTGCTTGTATGTGGGTGAGTTGCAGTGACCAATGGGTTTACTTTGTAATGTAAACAGATCATCAGTCTGGTCGTGGAGGGCAAGTGTGCTTGAATGTGGGTGTGTTGCAGTGTCTAATGGGTTTACTTTGTGCTGCACACAGATCATCAGTCTGGTCGTGGAGGCAAGTTTGCTTGTATGTGGGTGTACTGCAGTTACCAATGGGTTTGCTTTGTAATGTAAACAGATCATCAGTCTGGTCGTGGAGGGCAAGTGTGCTTGTATGTTGGTGTGTTGCAGTGATCAATGGGATTACTTTGTAATGTAAACAGATCATCAGTCTGGTCGTGGAGGGCAAGTGTGCTTGTATGTGGGTGTGTTGCTGTGACCAATGGGTTTACTTTGTGCTGCAAACAGATCATCAGTCTGGTCGTGGGGGGCAAGTGTGCTTGTATGTGGGTGTGTTGTAGTGACCAATGGGTTTACTTTGTGCTGCAAACAGATCATCAGTCTGGTCGTGGGGGCAAGTGTGCTTGTATGTTGGTGTGTTGCAGTGACCAATGGGTTTACTTTGTGCTGCAAACAGATCATCAGTCTGGTCGTGGAGGGCAAGTGTGCTTGTATGTTGGTGTGTTGCAGTGACCAAAGGGTTTACTTTGTGCTGCAAACAGATCATCAGTCTGGTCGTGGAGGGCAAGTGTGCTTGTATGTGGGTGTGTTGCAGTGACCAATGGGTTTGCTTTGTGCTGCAAACAGATCATCAATCTGGTCGTCGAGGGCAAGTATGCTTGTATGTGCGTGTGTTGCAGTGACCAAAAGGTTTACTTTGTGCTGCAAACAGATTATCAGTCTGGTCGTTGAGGGCAATTGGTCTTGTATGTGGGTGTGTTGCTGTGACCAATGGGTTTACTTTGTGCTGCAAACAGATCATCAGTCTGGTCGTGGAGGGCAAGTGTGCTTGTATGTGGTATGTGTTGCTGTGACCAACAGGTTTACTTTGTGCTGCAAACAGATCATCAGTCTGGTCGTGGAGGGCAAGTGTGCTTGTATGTGGGTGAGTTGCAGTGACCAATGGGTTTACTTTGTAATGTAAACAGATCATCAGTCTGGTCGTGGAGGGCAAGTGTGCTTGAATGTGGGTGTGTTGCAGTGTCTAATGGGTTTACTTTGTGCTGCACACAGATCATCAGTCTGGTCGTGGAGGCAAGTGTGCTTGTATGTGGGTGTACTGCAGTTACCAATGGGTTTGCTTTGTAATGTAAACAGATCATCAGTCTGGTCGTGGAGGGCAAGTGTGCTTGTATGTTGGTGTGTTGCAGTGATCAATGGGATTACTTTGTAATGTAAACAGATCATCAGTCTGGTCGTGGAGGGCAAGTGTGCTTGTATGTGGGTGTGTTGCTGTGACCAATGGGTTTACTTTGTGCTGCAAACAGATGATCAGTCTGGTCGTGGAGGGCAAGTGTGCTTGTATGTGGTATGTGTTGCTGTGACCAATAGGTTTACTTTGTGCTGCAAACAGATCATCAGTCGGGTCGTGGAGGGCAAGTGTGCTTGTATGTGGGTGTGTTGCATTGACCAATGGGTTTACTTTGTGATGCAAACAGATCATCAGTCTGGTCGTGGAGGGCAAGTGTGCTTGAATGTGGGTGAGTTGCCGTGACAAATGGGTTTACTTTGTAATGTAAACAGATCATCAGTCTGGTCGTGGAGGGCAAGTGTGCTTGTATGTGGGTGTGTTGCTGTGTCTAATGGGTTTACTTTGTGCTGCACACAGATCATCAGTCTGGTCGTGGAGGGCAAGTGTGCTTGTATGTGGGTGTACTGCAGTTACCAATGGGTTTGCTTTGTAATGTAAACAGATCATCAGTCTGGTCGTGGAGGGCAAGTGTGCTTGTAAGTTGGTGTGTTGCAGTGACCAATGGGTTTACTTTGTAATGTAAACAGATCATCAGTCTTGTCGTGGAGGGCAAGTGTGCTTGTATGTGGGTGTGTTGCAGTGACCAATGGGTTTACTTAGTAATGTAAACAGATCATCAGTCTGGTCGTCGAGGGCAAGTGTGCTTGTATGTGCGTGTGTTGCAGTGACCAATAGGTTTACTTTGTGCTGCAAACAGATTATCAGTCTGGTCGTTGAGGGCAATTGGTCTTGTATGTGGGTGTGTTGCTGTGACCAATGGGTTTACTTTGTGCTGCAAACAGATCATCAGTCTGGTCGTGGGGGCAAGTGTGCTTGTATGTGGGTGTGTTGTAGTGACCAATGGGTTTACTTTGTGCTGCAAACAGATCATCAGTCTGGTCGTGGGGGCAAGTGTGCTTGTATGTTGGTGTGTTGCAGTGACCAATGGGTTTACTTTGTGCTGCAAACAGATCATCAGTCTGGTCGTGGAGGGCAAGTGTGCTTGTATGTTGGTGTGTTGCAGTGACCAAAGGGTTTACTTTGTGCTGCAAACAGATCATCAGTCTGGTCGTGGAGGGCAAGTGTGCTTGTATGTGGGTGTGTTGCAGTGACCAATGGGTTTGCTTTGTGCTGCAAACAGATCATCAATCTGGTCGTCGAGGGCAAGTATGCTTGTATGTGCGTGTGTTGCAGTGACCAAAAGGTTTACTTTGTGCTGCAAACAGATTATCAGTCTGGTCGTTGAGGGCAATTGGTCTTGTATGTGGGTGTGTTGCTGTGACCAATGGGTTTACTTTGTGCTGCAAACAGATCATCAGTCTGGTCGTGGAGGGCAAGTGTGCTTGTATGTGGTATGTGTTGCTGTGACCAACAGGTTTACTTTGTGCTGCAAACAGATCATCAGTCTGATCGTGGAGGGCAAGTGTGCTTGTATGTGGGTGAGTTGCAGTGACCAATGGGTTTACTTTGTAATGTAAACAGATCATCAGTCTGGTCGTGGAGGGCAAGTGTGCTTGAATGTGGGTGTGTTGCAGTGTCTAATGGGTTTACTTTGTGCTGCACACAGATCATCAGTCTGGTCGTGGAGGCAAGTTTGCTTGTATGTGGGTGTACTGCAGTTACCAATGGGTTTGCTTTGTAATGTAAACAGATCATCAGTCTGGTCGTGGAGGGCAAGTGTGCTTGTATGTTGGTGTGTTGCAGTGATCAATGGGATTACTTTGTAATGTAAACAGATCATCAGTCTGGTCGTGGAGGGCAAGTGTGCTTGTATGTGGGTGTGTTGCTGTGACCAATGGGTTTACTTTGTGCTGCAAACAGATCATCAGTCTGGTCGTGGGGGGCAAGTGTGCTTGTATGTGGGTGTGTTGTAGTGACCAATGGGTTTACTTTGTGCTGCAAACAGATCATCAGTCTGGTCGTGGGGGCAAGTGTGCTTGTATGTTGGTGTGTTGCAGTGACCAATGGGTTTACTTTGTGCTGCAAACAGATCATCAGTCTGGTCGTGGAGGGCAAGTGTGCTTGTATGTTGGTGTGTTGCAGTGACCAAAGGGTTTACTTTGTGCTGCAAACAGATCATCAGTCTGGTCGTGGAGGGCAAGTGTGCTTGTATGTGGGTGTGTTGCAGTGACCAATGGGTTTGCTTTGTGCTGCAAACAGATCATCAATCTGGTCGTCGAGGGCAAGTATGCTTGTATGTGCGTGTGTTGCAGTGACCAAAAGGTTTACTTTGTGCTGCAAACAGATTATCAGTCTGGTCGTTGAGGGCAATTGGTCTTGTATGTGGGTGTGTTGCTGTGACCAATGGGTTTACTTTGTGCTGCAAACAGATCATCAGTCTGGTCGTGGAGGGCAAGTGTGCTTGTATGTGGTATGTGTTGCTGTGACCAACAGGTTTACTTTGTGCTGCAAACAGATCATCAGTCTGGTCGTGGAGGGCAAGTGTGCTTGTATGTGGGTGAGTTGCAGTGACCAATGGGTTTACTTTGTAATGTAAACAGATCATCAGTCTGGTCGTGGAGGGCAAGTGTGCTTGAATGTGGGTGTGTTGCAGTGTCTAATGGGTTTACTTTGTGCTGCACACAGATCATCAGTCTGGTCGTGGAGGCAAGTGTGCTTGTATGTGGGTGTACTGCAGTTACCAATGGGTTTGCTTTGTAATGTAAACAGATCATCAGTCTGGTCGTGGAGGGCAAGTGTGCTTGTATGTTGGTGTGTTGCAGTGATCAATGGGATTACTTTGTAATGTAAACAGATCATCAGTCTGGTCGTGGAGGGCAAGTGTGCTTGTATGTGGGTGTGTTGCTGTGACCAATGGGTTTACTTTGTGCTGCAAACAGATGATCAGTCTGGTCGTGGAGGGCAAGTGTGCTTGTATGTGGTATGTGTTGCTGTGACCAATAGGTTTACTTTGTGCTGCAAACAGATCATCAGTCGGGTCGTGGAGGGCAAGTGTGCTTGTATGTGGGTGTGTTGCAGTGACCAATGGGTTTACCTTGTGCTGCAAACAGATCATCAGTCTGGTCGTGGAGGGCAAGTGTGCTTGTATGTGGGTGTGTTGCAGTGACCAATGGGTTTGCTTTGTGCTGCAAACAGATCATCAGTCTGGTCGTCGAGGGCAAGTGTGCTTGTATGTGCGTGTGTTGCAGTGACCAAAAGGTTTACTTTGTGCTGCAAACAGATTATCAGTCTGGTCGTTGAGGGCAATTGGTCTTGTATGTGGGTGTGTTGCTGTGACCAATGGGTTTACTTTGTGCTGCAAACAGATCATCAGTCTGGTCGTGGAGGGCAAGTGTGCTTGTATGTGGTATGTGTTGCTGTGACCAATAGGTTTACTTTGTGCTGCAAACAGATCATCAGTCGGGTCGTGGAGGGCAAGTGTGCTTGTATGTGGGTGTGTTGCATTGACCAATGGGTTTACTTTGTGCTGCAAACAGATCATCAGTCTGGTCGTGGAGGGCAAGTGTGCTTGAATGTGGGTGAGTTGCAGTGACCAATGGGTTTACTTTGTAATGTAAACAGATCATCAGTCTGGTCGTGGAGGGCAAGTGTGCTTGTATGTGGGTGTGTTGCAGTGTCTAATGGGTTTACTTTGTGCTGCACACAGATCATCAGTCTGGTCGTGGAGGGCAAGTGTGCTTGTATGTGGGTGTACTGCAGTTACCAATGGGTTTGCTTTGTAATGTAAACAGATCATCAGTCTGGTCGTGGAGGGCAAGTGTGCTTGTATGTGGGTGTGTTGCAGTGACCAATGGGTTTACTTAGTAATGTAAACAGATCATCAGTCTGGTCGTCGAGGGCAAGTGTGCTTGTATGTGGATGTGTTGCAGTGACTAATGGGTTTACTTTGTGCTGCAAACAGATCATCAGTCTGGTCGTGGAGGGCAAGTGTGCTTGTATGTGGTGTGTGTTGCTGTGACCAATAGGTTTACTTTGTGCTGCAAACAGATCATCAGTCTGGTTGTGGAGGGCAAGTGTTCTTGTATGTGGGTGTGTTGCATTGACCAATGGGTTTACTTTGTGCTGCAAACAGATCATCAGTCTGGTCGTGGAGGGCAAGTGTCCTTGAATGTGGGTGAGTTGCAGTGACCAATGGGTTTACTTTGTAATGTAAACAGATCACCAGTCTGGTCGTGGAGGGCAAGTGTGCTTGTATGTGAGTGTGTTGCAGTGTCTAATGGGTTTACTTTGTGCTGCACACAGATCATCAGTCTGGTCGTGGAGGGCAAGTGTGCTTGTATGTGGGTGTACTGCAGTTACCAATGGGTTTGCTTTGTAATGTAAACAGATCATCAGTCTGGTCGTGGAGGGCAAGTGTGCTTGTATGTTGGTGTGTTGCAGTGACCAATGGGTTTACTTTGTAATGTAAACAGATCATCAGTCTGGTCGTGGAGGGCAAGTGTGCTTGTATGTGGGTGTGTTGCAGTGACCAATGGGTTTACTTAGTAATGTAAACAGATCATCAGTCTGGTCGTCGAGGGCAAGTGTGCTTGTATGTGGATGTGTTGCAGTGACTAATGGGTTTACTTTGTGCTGCAAACAGATCATCAGTCTGGTCGTGGAGGGCAAGTGTGCTTGTATGTTGGTGTGTTGCAGTGACCAATGGGTTTACATTGTGCTGCAAACAGATCATCAGTCTGGTCGTGGAGGGCAAGTGTGCTTGTATGTGGGTGTGTTGCAGTGACCAATGGGTTTACTTAGTAATGTAAACTGATCATCAGTCTGATCGTCGAGGGCAAGTGTGCTTGTATGTGGATGTGTTGCAGTGACTAATGGGTTTACTTTGTGCTGCAAACAGATCATCAGTCTGGTCGTGGAGGGCAAGTGTGCTTGTATGTTGGTGTGTTGCAGTGACCAATGGGTTTACTTTGTGCTGCAAACAGATCATCAGTCTGGTCGTGGAGGGCAAGTGTGCTTGTATGTGGGTGTGTTGCAGTGACCAATGGGTTTGCTTTGTGCTGCAAACAGATCATCAGTCTGGTCGTCGAGGGCAAGTGTGCTTGTATGTGCGTGTGTTGCAGTGACCAAAAGGTTTACTTTGTGCTGCAAACAGATTATCAGTCTGGTCGTTGAGGGCAATTGGTCTTGTATGTGGGTGTGTTGCTGTGACCAATGGGTTTACTTTGTGCTGCAAACAGATCATCAGTCTGGTCGTGGATGGCAAGTGTGCTTGTATGTGGTATGTGTTGCTGTGACCAATAGGTTTACTTTGTGCTGCAAACAGATCATCAATCTGGTCGTGGAGGGCAAGTGTGCTTGTATGTGGGTGTGTTGCATTGACCAATGGGTTTACTTTGTGCTGCAAACAGATCATCAGTCTGGCCGTGGAGGGCAAGTGTGCTTGAATGTGGGTGAGTTGCAGTGACCAATGGGTTTACTTTGTAATGTAAACAGATCATCAGTCTGGTCGTGGATGGCAAGTGTGCTTGTATGTGGTATGTGTTGCTGTGACCAATAGGTTTACTTTGTGCTGCAAACAGATCATCAATCTGGTCGTGGAGGGCAAGTGTGCTTGTATGTGGGTGTGTTGCATTGACCAATGGGTTTACTTTGTGCTGCAAACAGATCATCAGTCTGGTCGTGGAGGGCAAGTGTGCTTGAATGTGGGTGAGTTGCAGTGACCAATGGGTTTACTTTGTAATGTAAACAGATCATCAGTCTGGTCGTGGAGGGCAAGTGTGCTTGTATGTGGGTGTGTTGCAGTGTCTAATGGGTTTACTTTGTGCTGCACACAGATCATCAGTCTGGTCGTGGAGGGCAAGTGTGCTTGTATGTGGGTGTACTGCAGTTACCAATGGGTTTGCTTTGTAATGTAAACAGATCATCAGTCTGGTCGTGGAGGGCAAGTGTGCTTGTATGTGGGTGTGTTGCAGTGACCAATGGGTTTACTTAGTAATGTAAACAGATCATCAGTCTGGTCGTCGAGGGCAAGTGTGCTTGTATGTGGATGTGTTGCAGTGACTAATGGGTTTACTTTGTGCTGCAAACAGATCATCAGTCTGGTCGTGGAGGGCAAGTGTGCTTGTATGTGGTGTGTGTTGCTGTGACCAATAGGTTTACTTTGTGCTGCAAACAGATCATCAGTCTGGTTGTGGAGGGCAAGTGTGCTTGTATGTGGGTGTGTTGCATTGACCAATGGGTTTACTTTGTGCTGCAAACAGATCATCAGTCTGGTCGTGGAGGGCAAGTGTCCTTGAATGTGGGTGAGTTGCAGTGACCAATGGGTTTACTTTGTAATGTAAACAGATCACCAGTCTGGTCGTGGAGGGCAAGTGTGCGTGTATGTGAGTGTGTTGCAGTGTCTAATGGGTTTACTTTGTGCTGCACACAGATCATCAGTCTGGTCGTGGAGGGCAAGTGTGCTTGTACGTGGGTGTACTGCAGTTACCAATGGGTTTGCTTTGTAATGTAAACAGATCATCAGTCTGGTCGTGGAGGGCAAGTGTGCTTGTATGTTGGTGTGTTGCAGTGACCAATGGGTTTACTTTGTAATGTAAACAGATCATCAGTCTGGTCGTGGAGGGCAAGTGTGCTTGTATGTGGGTGTGTTGCAGTGACCAATGGGTTTACTTAGTAATGTAAACAGATCATCAGTCTGGTCGTCGAGGGCAAGTGTGCTTGTATGTGGATGTGTTGCAGTGACTAATGGGTTTACTTTGTGCTGCAAACAGATCATCAGTCTGGTCGTGGAGGGCAAGTGTGCTTGTATGTTGGTGTGTTGCAGTGACCAATGTGTTTACTTTGTGCTGCAAACAGATCATCAGTCTGGTCGTGGAGGGCAAGTGTGCTTGTATGTGGGTGTGTTGCAGTGACCAATGGGTTTGCTTTGTGCTGCAAACAGATCATCAGTCTGGTCGTCGAAGGCAAGTGTGCTTGTATGTGCGTGTGTTGCAGTGACCAATATGTTTACTTTGTGCAGCAAACATATTATCAGTCTGGTCGTTGAGGGCAATTGGTCTTGTATGTGGGTGTGTTGCTGTGACCAATGGGTTTACTTTGTGCTGCAAACAGATCATCAGTCTGGTCGTGGGGGGCAAGTGTGCTTGTATGTGTGAGTGTTGCAGTGACCAATGGGTTTACTTTGTGCTGCAAACAGATCATCAATCTGGTCGTGGAGGGTAAGTGTGTTTGTATGTGGGTGTGTTGCAGTGACCAATGGGTTTACTTTGTGCTGCAAACAGATCATCAGTCTGGTCGTGGAGGGCAAGTGTGCTTGTATGTTTGTGTGTTGCAGTGACCAATGGGTTTACTTTGTGCTGCAAACAGATCATCAGTCTGGTCGTGGAGGGCAAGTGTGCTTGTATGTGGGTGTGTTGCAGTGACCAATGGGTTTGCTTTGTGCTGCAAACAGATTATCAGTCTGGTCGTGGAGGGCAAGTGTGCTTGAATGTGGGTGAGTTGCAGTGACCAATGGGTTTACTTTGTAATGTAAACAGATCATCAGTCTAGTCGTGGAGGGCAAGTGTGCTTGTATGTGGGTGTGTTGCAGTGTTTAATGGGTTTACTTTGTGCAGCACACAGATCATCAGTCTGGTCGTGGAGGGCAAGTGTGCTTGTATGTGGGTGTACTGCAGTTACCAATGGGTTTGCTTTGTAATGTAAACAGATCATCAGTCTGGTCGTGGAGGACAAGTGTGCTTGTATGTGGGTGTGTTGCATTGACCAATGGGTTTACTTTGTGATGCAAACAGATCATCAGTCTGGTCGTGGAGGGCAAGTGTGCTTGAATGTGGGTGAGTTGCCGTGACAAATGGGTTTACTTTGTAATGTAAACAGATCATCAGTCTGGTCGTGGAGGGCAAGTGTGCTTGTATGTGGGTGTGTTGCTGTGTCTAATGGGTTTACTTTGTGCTGCACACAGATCATCAGTCTGGTCGTGGAGGGCAAGTGTGCTTGTATGTGGGTGTACTGCAGTTACCAATGGGTTTGCTTTGTAATGTAAACAGATCATCAGTCTGGTCGTGGAGGGCAAGTGTGCTTGTAAGTTGGTGTGTTGCAGTGACCAATGGGTTTACTTTGTAATGTAAACAGATCATCAGTCTGGTCGTGGAGGGCAAGTGTGCTTGTATGTGGGTGTGTTGCAGTGACCAATGGGTTTACTTAGTAATGTAAACAGATCATCAGTCTGGTCGTCGAGGGCAAGTGTGCTTGTATGTGGATATGTTGCAGTGACTAATGGGTTTACTTTGTGCTGCAAACAGATCATCAGTCTGGTCGTCGAGGGCAAGTGTGCTTGTATGTGCGTGTGTTGCAGTGACCAATAGGTTTACTTTGTGCTGCAAACAGATTATCAGTCTGGTCGTTGAGGGCAATTGGTCTTGTATGTGGGTGTGTTGCTGTGACCAATGGGTTTACTTTGTGCTGCAAACAGATCATCAGTCTGGTCGTGGGGGGCAAGTGTGCTTGTATGTGGGTGTGTTGTAGTGACCAATGGGTTTACTTTGTGCTGCAAACCGATCATCAGTCTGGTCGTGGGGGCAAGTGTGCTTGTATGTTGGTGTGTTGCAGTGACCAATGGGTTTACTTTGTGCTGCAAACAGATCATCAGTCTGGTCGTGGAGGGCAAGTGTGCTTGTATGTTGGTGTGTTGCAGTGACCAAAGGGTTTACTTTGTGCTGCAAACAGATCATCAGTCTGGTCGTGGAGGGCAAGTGTGCTTGTATGTGGGTGTGTTGCAGTGACCAATGGGTTTGCTTTGTGCTGCAAACAGATCATCAATCTGGTCGTCGAGGGCAAGTGTGCTTGTATGTGCGTGTGTTGCAGTGACCAAAATGTTTACTTTGTGCTGCAAACAGATTATCAGTCTGGTCGTTGAGGGCAATTGGTCTTGTATGTGGGTGTGTTGCTGTGACCAATGGGTTTACTTTGTGCTGCAAACAGATCATCAGTCTGGTCGTGGAGGGCAAGTGTGCTTGTATGTGGTATGTGTTGCTGTGACCAACAGGTTTACTTTGTGCTGCAAACAGATCATCAGTCTGGTCGTGGAGGGCAAGTGTGCTTGTATGTGGGTTAGTTGCAGTGACCAATGGGTTTACTTTGTAATGTAAACAGATCATCAGTCTGGTCGTGGAGGGCAAGTGTGCTTGAATGTGGGTGTGTTGCAGTGTCTAATGGGTTTACTTTGTGCTGCACACAGATCATCAGTCTGGTCGTGGAGGCAAGTGTGCTTGTATGTGGGTGTACTGCAGTTACCAATGGGTTTGCTTTGTAATGTAAACAGATCATCAGTCTGGTCGTGGAGGGCAAGTGTGCTTGTATGTTGGTGTGTTGCAGTGATCAATGGGATTACTTTGTAATGTAAACAGATCATCAGTCTGGTCGTGGAGGGCAAGTGTGCTTGTATGTGGATGTGTTGCAGTGACTAATGGGTTTACTTTGTGCTGCAAACAGATCATCAGTCGGGTCGTGGAGGGCAAGTGTGCTTGTATGTGGTGTGTGTTGCTGTGACCAATAGGTTTACTTTGTGCTGCAAACAGATCATCAGTCTGGTCGTGGAGGGCAAGTGTGCTTGTATGTGGGTGTGTTGCATTGACCAATGGGTTTACTTTGTGCTGCAAACAGATCATCAGTCTGGTCGTGGAGGGCAAGTGTCCTTGAATGTGGGTGAGTTGCAGTGACCAATGGGTTTACTTTGTAATGTAAACAGATCATCAGTCTGGTCGTGGAGGGCAAGTGTGCTTGTATGTGGGTGTGTTGCAGTGTCTAATGGGTTTACTTTGTGCTGCACACAGATCATCAGTCTGGTCGTGGAGGGCAAGTGTGCTTGTATGTGGGTGTACTGCAGTTACCAATGGGTTTGCTTTGTAATGTAAACATATCATCAATCTGGTCGTCGAGGGCAAGTGTGCTTGTATGTGCATGTGTTGCAGTGACCAAAAGGTTTACTTTGTGCTGCAAACAGATTATCAGTCTGGTCATTGAGGGCAATTGGTCTTGTATGTGGGTGTGTTGCTGTGACCAATGGGTTTACTTTGTGCTGCAAACAGATCATCAGTCTGGTCGTGGAGGGCAAGTGTGCTTGTATGTGGTATGTGTTGCTGTGACCAATAGGTTTACTTTGTGCTGCAAACAGATCATCAGTCTGGTCGTGGAGGGCAAGTGTGCTTGTATGTGGGTGTGTTGCATTGACCAATGGGTTTACTTTGTGCTGCAAACAGATCATCAGTCTGGTCGTGGAGGGCAAGTGTGCTTGTATGTGGGTGTACTGCAGTTACCAATGGGTTTGCTTTGTAATGTAAACAGATCATCAGTCTGGTCGTGGAGGGCAAGTGTGCTTGTATGTTGGTGTGTTGCAGTGATCAATGGGATTACTTTGTAATGTAAACAGATCATCAGTCTGGTCGTGGAGGGCAAGTGTGCTTGTATGTGGGTGTGTTGCAGTGACCAATGGGTTTACTTAGTAATGTAAAGAGATCATCAGTCTGGTCGTCGAGGGCAAGTGTGCTTGTATGTGGATGTGTTGCAGTGACTAATGGGTTTACTTTGTGCTGCAAACAGATCATCAGTCGGGTCGTGGAGGGCAAGTGTGCTTGTATGTGGTGTGTGTTGCTGTGACCAATAGGTTTACTTTGTGCTGCAAACAGATCATCAGTCTGGTCGTGGAGGGCAAGTGTGCTTGTATGTGGGTGTGTTGCATTGACCAATGGGTTACTTTGTGCTGCAAACAGATCATCAGTCTGGTCGTGGAGGGCAAGGGTCCTTGAATGTGGGTGAGTTGCAGTGACCAATGGGTTTACTTTGTTATGAAAACAGATCATCAGTCTGTTCGTGGAGGGCAAGTGTGCTTGTATGTGGGTGTGTTGCAGTGTCTAATGGGTTTACTTTGTGCTGCACACAGATCATCAGTCTGGTCGTGGAGGGCAAGTGTGCTTGTATGTGGGTGTACTGCAGTTACCAATGGGTTTGCTTTGTAATGTAAACAGATCATCAATCTGGTCGTCGAGGGCAAGTGTGCTTGTATGTGCATGTGTTGCAGTGACCAAAAGGTTTACTTTGTGCTGCAAACAGATTATCAGTCTGGTCGTTGAGGGCAATTGGTCTTGTATGTGGGTGTGTTGCTGTGACCAATGGGTTTACTTTGTGCTGCAAACAGATCATCAGTCTGGTCGTGGAGGGCAAGTGTGCTTGTATGTGGTATGTGTTGCTGTGACCAATAGGTTTACTTAGTAATGTAAACAGATCATCAGTCTGGTCGTCGAGGGCAAGTGTGCTTGTATGTGGATGTGTTGCAGTGACTAATGGGTTTACTTTGTGCTGCAAACAGATCATCAGTCGGGTCGTGGAGGGCAAGTGTGCTTGTATGTGGTGTGTGTTGCTGTGACCAATAGGTTTACTTTGTGCTGCAAACAGATCATCAGTCTGGTCGTGGAGGGCAAGTGTGCTTGTATGTGGGTGTGTTGCATTGACCAATGGGTTTACTTTGTGCTGCAAACAGACCATCAGTCTGGTCGTGGAGGGCAAGTGTCCTTGAATGTGGGTGAGTTGCAGTGACCAATGGGTTTACTTTGTAATGTAAACAGATCATCAGTCTGGTCGTGGAGGGCAAGTGTGCTTGTATGTGGGTGTGTTGCAGTGTCTAATGGGTTTACTTTGTGCTGCACACAGATCATCAGTCTGGTCGTGGAGGGCAAGTGTGCTTGTATGTGGGTGTACTGCAGTTACCAATGGGTTTGCTTTGTAATGTAAACAGATCATCAGTCTGGTCGTGGAGGGCAAGTGTGCTTGTATGTTGGTGTGTTGCAGTGACCAATGGGTTTACTTTGTAATGTAAACAGATCATCAGTCTGGTCGTGGAGGGCAAGTGTGCTTGTATGTGGGTGTGTTGCAGTGACCAATGGGTTTACTTAGTAATGTAAACAGATCATCAGTCTGGTCGTCGAGGGCAAGTGTGCTTGTATGTGGATGTGTTGCAGTGACTAATCGGTTTACTTTGTGCTGCAAACAGATCATCAGTCTAGTCGTGGAGGGCAAGTGTGCTTGTATGTTGGTGTGTTGCAGTGACCAATGGGTTTACTTTGTGCTGCAAACAGATCATCAGTCTGGTCGTGGAGGGCAAGTGTGCTTGTATGTGGGTGTGTTGCAGTGAACAATGGGTTTGCTTTGTGCTGCAAACAGATCATCAGTCTGGTCGTCGAGGGCAAGTGTGCTTGTATGTGCGTGTGTTGCAGTGACCAATATGTTTACTTTGTGCTGCAAACAGATTATCAGTCTGGTCGTTGAGGGCAATTGGTCTTGTATGTGGGTGTGTTGCTGTGACCAATGGGTTTACTTTGTGCTGCAAACAGATCATCAGTCTGGTCGTGGGGGCAAGTGTGCTTGTATGTGGGTGTGTTGCAGTGACCAATGGGTTTACTTTGTGCTGCAAACAGATCATCAATCTGGTCGTGGAAGGCAAGTGTGTTTGTATGTGGGTGTGTTGCAGTGACCAATGGGTTTACTTTGTGCTGCAAACAGATCATCAGTCTGGTCGTGGAGGGCAAGTGTGCTTGTATGTTGGTGTGTTGCAGTGACCAATGGGTTTACTTTGTGCTGCAATCAGATCATCAGTCTGGTCGTGGAGGGCAAGTGTGCTTGTATGTGGGTGTGTTGCAGTGACCAATGGGCTTGCTTTGTGCTGCAAACAGATCATCAGTCTGGTCGTGGAGGGCAAGTGTGCTTGTATGTGGGTGTGTTGCTGTGTCTAATGGGTTTACTTTGTGCTGCACACAGATCATCAGTCTGGTCGTGGAGGGCAAGTGTGCTTGTATGTGGGTGTACTGCAGTTACCAATGGGTTTGCTTTGTAATGTAAACAGATCATCAGTCTGGTCGTGGAGGGCAAGTGTGCTTGTATGTTGGTGTGTTGCAGTGACCAATGGGTTTACTTTGTAATGTAAACATATCATCAGTCTGGTCGTGGAGGGCAAGTGTGCTTGTATGTGGGTGTGGTGCAGTGACCAATGGGTTTACTTAGTTATGTAAACAGATCATCAGTCTGGTCGTCGAGGGCAAGTGTGCTTGTATGTGGATATGTTGCAGTGACTAATGGGTTTACTTTGTACTGCAAACAGATCATCAGTCTGGTCGTGGAGGGCAAGTGTGCTTGTATGTTGGTGTGTTGCTGTGACCAATGGGTTTACTTTGTGCTGCAAACAAATCATCAGTATGGTCGTGGAGGGCAAGTGTGCTTGTATGTGTGTGTGTTGCAGTGACCAATTGGTTTGCTTTGTGCTGCAAACAGATCATCAGTCTGGTCGTCGAGGGCAAGTGTGCTTGTATGTGCGTGTGTTGCAGTGACCAAAAGGTTTACTTTGTGCTGCAAACAGATTATCAGTCTGGTCGTTGAGGGCATTTAGTCTTGTATGTGGGTGTGTTGCTGTGACCAATGGGTTTACTTTGTGCTGCAAACAGATCATCAGTCTGGTCGTGGAGGGCAAGTGTGCTTGTATGTGGTGTGTGTTGCTGTGACCAATAAGTTTACTTTGTGCTGCAAACAGATCATCAGTCTGGTCGTGGAGGGCAAGTGTGCTTGTATGTGGGTGTGTTGCAGTGTCTAATGGGTTTACTTTGTGCTGCACACAGATCATCAGTCTGGTCGTGGAGGGCAAGTGTGCTTGTATGTGGGTGTACTGCAGTTACCAATGGGTTTGCTTTGTAATGTAAACAGATCATCAGTCTGGTCGTGGAGGGCAAGTGTGCTTGTATGTTGGTGTGTTGCAGTGACCAATGGGTTTACTTTGTAATGTAAACAGATCATCAGTCTGGTCGTGGAGGGCAAGTGTGCTTGTATGTGGGTGTGTTGCAGTGACCAATGGGTTTACTTAGTAATGTAAACAGATCATCAGTCTGGTCGTCGAGGGCAAGTGCGCTTGTATGTGGATGTGTTGCAGTGACAAATGGGTTTACTTTGTGCTGCAAACAGATCATCAGTCTGGTCGTGGAGGGCAAGTGGGCTTGTATGTTGGTGTGTTGCAGTGACCAATGGGTTTACTTTGTGCTGCAAACAGATCATCAGTCTGGTCGTGGAGGGCAAGTGTGCTTGTATGTGGGTGTGTTGCAGTGACCAATGGGTTTGCTTTGTGCTGCAAACAGATCATCAGTCTGGTCGTTGAGGGCAATTGGTCTTGTATGTGGGTGTGTTGCTGTGACCAATGGGTTTACTTTGTGCTGCAAACAGATCATTAGTCTGGTCGTGGGGGGCAAGTGTGCTTGTATGTGGGTGTGTTGCAGTGACCAATGGGTTTACTTTGTGCTGCAAACAGATCATCAATCTGGTCGTGGAGGGCAAGTGTGCTTGTATGTGGGTGTTTTGCAGTGACCAATGGGTTTACTTTGTGCTGCAAACAGATCATCAGTCTGGTCGTGGAGGGCAAGTGTGCTTGTATGTAGATGTGTTGCAGTGACCAATGGGTTTGCTTTGTGCTGCAAACAGATCATCAGTCTGGTCGTCGAGGGCAAGTGTGCTTGTATGTGCGTGTGTTGCAGTGAGCAATAGGTTTACTTTGTGCTGCAAACAGATTATCAGTCTGGTCGTTGAGGGCAATAGGTCTTGTATGTGGGTGTGTTGCTGTGACTAATGGGTTTACTTTGTGCTGCAAACAGATCATCAGTCTGGTCGTGGGGGGCAAGTGTGCTTGTATGTGGGTGTGTTGCAGTGACTAAAGGGTTTACTTTGTGCTGCAAACAGATCATCAGTCTCGTCGTGGAGGGCAAGTGTGCTTGAATGTGGGTGAGTTGCAGTGACCAATGGGTTTACTTTGTAATGTAAACAGATCATCAGTCTGGTCGTGGGGGGCAAGTGTGCTTGTATGTGGGTGTGTTGCAGTGTCTAATGGGTTTACTTTGTGCTGCACACAGATCATCAGTCTGGTCGTGAAGGGCAAGTGTGCTTGTATGTTGGTGTATTGCAGTTACCAATGGGTTTGCTTTGTAATGTAAACAGATCATCAGTCTGGTCGTGCAGGGCAAGTGTGCTTGTATGTGGGTGTGTTGCAGTGACCAATGAGTTTACTTTGTGCTGCAAATAGATAATCTGTCTGGTCGAGAAGGGCAAGTCTGCTTGTAAGTGGGTGTGTTGCAGTGACAAATGGGTTTACTTTGTGCTGCAAACAGATCATCAGTCTGGTCGTGGAGGGCAAGTGTGCTTGTATGTGGGTGTGTTGCATTGACCAATGGGTTTACTTTGTGCTGCAAACTAATCATCAGTCTGGTCGTGGAGGGCAAGTGTGCTTGAATGTGGGTGAGTTGCAGTGACCTATGGGTTTACTTTGTAATGTAAACAGATCATTAGTTTGGTCGTGGAGGGCAAGTGTGCTTGTATGTGGGTGTGTTGCAGTGTCTAATGGGTTTACTTTGTGCTGCACACAGCTCATCAGTCTGGTCGTGGAGGGCAAGTGTGCTTGTATGTGGGTGTACTGCAGTTACCAATGGGTTTGCTTTGTAATGTAAACAGATCATCAGTCTGGTCGTGGAGGGCAAGTGTGCTTGTATGTTGGTGTGTTGCAGTGACCAATGGGTTTACTTTGTAATGTAAACAGATCATCAGTCTGGTCGTGGAGGCCAAGTGTGCTTGTATGTGGGTGTGTTGCAGTGACCAATGGGTTTACTTAGTAATGTAAACAGATCATCAGTCTGGTCGTTGAGGGCAAGTGTGCTTGTATGTGGGTGTGTTGCAGTGACCAATGGGTTTACTTTGTGCTGCAAACAGATCATCAGTCTGGTCGTGGAGGGCAAGTGTGCTTGTATGTGGGTGTGTTGCATTGACCAATGGGTTTACTTTGTGCTGCAAACAGATCATCAGTCTCGTCGTGGAGGGCAAGTGTGCTTGAATGTGGGTGAGTTGCAGTGACCAATGGGTTTACTTTGTAATGTAAACAGATCATCAGTCTGGTCGTGGGGGGCAAGTGTGCTTGTATGTGGGTGTGTTGCAGTGTCTAATGGGTTTACTTTGTGCTGCACACAGATCATCAGTCTGGTCGTGAAGGGCAAGTGTGCTTGTATGTTGGTGTATTGCAGTTACCAATGGGTTTGCTTTGTAATGTAAATAGATCATCAGTCTGGTCGTGCAGGGCAAGTGTGCTTGTATGTGGGTGTGTTGCAGTGACCAATGAGTTTACTTTGTGCTGCAAACAGATCATCTGTCTGGTCGAGAAGGGCAAGTCTGCTTGCATGTGGGTGTGTTGCAGTGACAAATGGGTTTACTTTGTGCTGCAAACAGATCATCAGTCTGGTCGTGGAGGGCAAGTGTGCTTGTATGTGGGTGTGTTGCATTGACCAATGGGTTTACTTTGTGCTGCAAACTAATCATCAGTCTGGTCGTGGAGGGCAAGTGTGCTTGAATGTGGGTGAGTTGCAGTGACCTATGGGTTTACTTTGTAATGTAAACAGATCATTAGTTTGGTCGTGGAGGGCAAGTGTGCTTGTATGTGGGTGTGTTGCAGTGTCTAATGGGTTTACTTTGTGCTGCACACAGATCATCAGTCTGGTCGTGGAGGGCAAGTGTGCTTGTATGTGGGTGTATTGCAGTTACCAATGGGTTTGCTTTGCAATGTAAACAGATCATCTGTCTGGTCGTGCAGGGCAAGTGTGCTTGTATGTGGGTGTGGTGCAGTGACCAATGAGTTTACTTTGTGCTGCAAACAGATCATCTGTCTGGACGAGGAGGGCAAGTCTGCTTTGTATGTGGGTGTGTTGCAGTGACCAATGGGTTTACTTTGTGCTGCAAACAGATCATCAGTCTGGTCGTGGAGGGCAAGTGTGCTTGTATGTGGGTGTGTTGCATTGACCAATCGGTATACTTTGTGCGGCAAACAGATCATCAGTCTGGTCGTGGAGGGCAAGTGTGCTTGAATGTGGGTGAGTTGCAGTGACCAATGGGTTTACTTTGTGCTGCACACAGCTCATCAGTCTGGTCGTGGAGGGCAAGTGTTCTTGTATGTGGGTGTACTGCAGTTACCAATGGGTTTGCTTTGTAATGTAAACAGATCATCAGTCTGGTCGTGGAGGGCAAGTGTGCTTGTATGTTGGTGTGTTGCAGTGACCAATGGGTTTAATTTGTAATGTAAACAGATCATCAGTCTGGTCGTGGAGGGCAAGTGTGCTTGTATGTGGGTGTGTTGCAGTGACCAATGGGTTTACTTAGTAATGTAAACAGATCATCAGTCTGGTCGTTGAGGGCAAGTGTGCTTGTATGTGGGTGTGTTGCAGTGTCTAATGGGTTTACTTTGTGCTGCACACAGCTCATCAGTCTGGTCGTGGAGGGCAAGTGTGCTTGTATGTGGGTGTACTGCAGTTACCAATGGGTTTGCTTTGTAATGTAAACAGATCATCAGTCTGGTCGTGGAGAGCAAGTGTGCTTGTATGTTGGTGTGTTGCAGTGACCAATGGGTTTACTTTGTAATGTAAACAGATCATCAGTCTGGTCGTGGAGGGCAAGTGTGCTTGTATGTGGGTGTGTTGCAGTGACCAATGGGTTTACTTAGTAATGTAAACAGATCATCAGTCTGGTCGTTGAGGGCAAGTGTACTTGTATGTGGATGTGTTGCAGTGACTAATGGGTTTACTTTGTGCTGCAAACAATCATCAGTCTGGTCGTGGAGGGCAAGTGTGCTTGTATGTTGGTGTGTTGCAGTGACCAATGGGTTTACTTTGTGCTGCAAACAGATCATCAGTCTGGTCGTGGAGGGCAAGTGTGCTTGTATGTGGGTGTGTTGCAGTGACCAATGGGTTTGCTTTGTGCTGCAAACAGATCATCAGTCTGGTCGTCGAGAGCAAGTGTGCTTGTATGTGCGTGTGTTGCAGTGACCAATAGGTTTATTTTGTGCTGCAAACAGATTATCAGTCTGGTCGTTGAGGGCAATTGGTCTTGTATGTGGGCGTGTTGCTGTGACCAATAGGTTTACTTTGTGCTGCAAACAGATCATCAGTCTGGACGCGGGGGGCAAGTGTGCTTGTATGTGGGTGTGTTGCAGTGACCAATGGGTTTACTTTGTGCTGCAAACAGATCATCAGTCTGGTCGTGGAGGGCAAGTGTGCTTGTATGTGGGTGTGTTGCAGTGACCAATGGGTTTACTTTGTGCTGCAAACAGATCATCAGTCTGGTCGTGGAGGGCAAGTGTGCTTGTATGTGGGTGTATTGCAGTTACCAATGGGTTTGCTTTGTAATGTAAACAGATCATCAGTCTGGTCGTGCAGGGCAAGTGTGCTTGTATGTGGGTGTGTTGCAGTGACCAATCAGTTTACTTTGTTCTGCAAACAGATCATCTGTCTGGTCGAGGAGGGCAAGTCTGCTTGTATGTGGGTGTGTTGCAGTGAGCAATGGGTTTACTTTGTGCTGCACACAGATCATCAGTCTGGTCGTGGAGGGCAAGTGTGCTTGTATGTGGGTGTATTGCAGTTACCAATGGGTTTGCTTTGCAATGTAAACAGATCATCTGTCTGGTCGTGCAGGGCAAGTGTGCTTGTATGTTGTTGTGTTGCAGTGACCAATGAGTTTACTTTGTGCTGCAAACAGATCATCTGTCTGGACGAGGAGGGCAAGTCTGCTTTGTATGTGGGTGTGTTGCAGTGACCAATGGGTTTACTTTGTGCTGCAAACAGATCATCAGTCTGGTCGTGGAGGGCAAGTGTGCTTGTATGTGGGTGTGTTGCATTGACCAATGGGTTTACTTTGTGCTGCAAACAGATCATCAGTCTGGTCGTGGAGGGCAAGTGTGCTTGAATGTGGGTGAGTTGCAGTGACCAGTGGGTTTACTTTGTACTGCACACAGCTCATCAGTCTGGTCGTGGAGGGCAAGTGTGCTTGTATGTGGGTGTACTGCAGTTACCAATAGGTTTGCTTTGTAATGTAAACAGATCATCAGTCTGGTCGTGGAGAGCAAGTGTGCTTGTATGTTGGTGTGTTGCAGTGACCAATGGGTTTACTTTGTAATGTAAACAGATCATCAGTCTGGTCGTGGAGGGCAAGTGTGCTTGTATGTGGGTGTGTTGCAGTGACCAATGGGTTTACTTAGTAATGTAAACAGATCATCAGTCTGGTCGTTGAGGGCAAGTGTACTTGTATGTGGATGTGTTGCAGTGACTAATGGGTTTACTTTGTGCTGCAAACAATCATCAGTCTGGTCGTGGAGGGCAAGTGTGCTTGTATGTTGGTGTGTTGCAGTGACCAATGGGTTTACTTTGTGCTGCAAACAGATCATCAGTCTGGTCGTGGAGGGCAAGTGTGCTTGTATGTGGGTGTGTTGCAGTGACCAATGGGTTTGCTTTGTGCTGCAAACAGATCATCAGTCTGGTCGTCGAGAGCAAGTGTGCTTGTATGTGCGTGTGTTGCAGTGACCAATAGGTTTATTTTGTGCTGCAAACAGATTATCAGTCTGGTCGTTAAGGGCAATTGGTCTTGTATGTGGGCGTGTTGCTGTGACCAATAGGTTTACTTTGTGCTGCAAACAGATCATCAGTCTGGACGCGGGGGGCAAGTGTGCTTGTATGTGGGTGTGTTGCAGTGACCAATGGGTTTACTTTGTGCTGCAAACAGATCATCAGTCTGGTCGTGGAGGGCAAGTGTGCTTGTATGTGGGTGTGTTGCAGTGACCAATGGGTTTACTTTGTGCTGCAAACAGATCATCAGTCTGGTCGTGGAGGGCGAGTGTGCTTGTATGTGGGTGTATTGCAGTTACCAATGGGTTTGCTTTGTAATGTAAACAGATCATCAGTCTGGTCGTGCAGGGCAAGTGTGCTTGTATGTGGGTGTGTTGCAGTGACCAATCAGTTTACTTTGTTCTGCAAACAGATCATCTGTCTGGTCGAGGAGGGCAAGTCTGCTTGTATGTGGGTGTGTTGCAGTGAGCAATGGGTTTACTTTGTGCTGCACACAGATCATCAGTCTGGTCGTGGAGGGCAAGTGTGCTTGTATGTGGGTGTATTGCAGTTACCAATGGGTTTGCTTTGCAATGTAAACAGATCATCTGTCTGGTCGTGCAGGGCAAGTGTGCTTGTATGTTGTTGTGTTGCAGTGACCAATGAGTTTACTTTGTGCTGCAAACAGATCATCTGTCTGGACGAGGAGGGCAAGTCTGCTTTGTATGTGGGTGTGTTGCAGTGACCAATGGGTTTACTTTGTGCTGCAAACAGATCATCAGTCTGGTCGTGGAGGGCAAGTGTGCTTGTATGTGGGTGTGTTGCATTGACCAATGGGTTTACTTTGTGCTGCAAACAGATCATCAGTCTGGTCGTGGAGGGCAAGTGTGCTTGAATGTGGGTGAGTTGCAGTGACCAGTGGGTTTACTTTGTACTGCACACAGCTCATCAGTCTGGTCGTGGAGGGCAAGTGTGCTTGTATGTGGGTGTACTGCAGTTACCAATAGGTTTGCTTTGTAATGTAAACAGATCATCAGTCTGGTCGTGGAGAGCAAGTGTGCTTGTATGTTGGTGTGTTGCAGTGACCAATGGGTTTACTTTGTAATGTAAACAGATCATCAGTCTGGTCGTGGAGGGCAAGTGTGCTTGTATGTGGGTGTGTTGCAGTGACCAATGGGTTTACTTAGTAATGTAAACAGATCATCAGTCTGGTCGTTGAGGGCAAGTGTACTTGTATGTGGATGTGTTGCAGTGACTAATGGGTTTACTTTGTGCTGCAAACAATCATCAGTCTGGTCGTGGAGGGCAAGTGTGCTTGTATGTTGGTGTGTTGCAGTGACCAATGGGTTTACTTTGTGCTGCAAACAGATCATCAGTCTGGTCGTGGAGGGCAAGTGTGCTTGTATGTGGGTGTGTTGCAGTGACCAATGGGTTTGCTTTGTGCTGCAAACAGATCATCAGTCTGGTCGTCGAGAGCAAGTGTGCTTGTATGTGCGTGTGTTGCAGTGACCAATAGGTTTATTTTGTGCTGCAAACAGATTATCAGTCTGGTCGTTGAGGGCAATTGGTCTTGTATGTGGGCGTGTTGCTGTGACCAATAGGTTTACTTTGTGCTGCAAACAGATCATCAGTCTGGACGCGGGGGGCAAGTGTGCTTGTATGTGGGTGTGTTGCAGTGACCAATGGGTTTACTTTGTGCTGCAAACAGATCATCAGTCTGGTCGTGGAGGGCAAGTGTGCTTGTATGTGGGTGTGTTGCAGTGACCAATGGGTTTACTTTGTGCTGCAAACAGATCATCAGTCTGGTCGTGGAGGGCAAGTGTGCTTGTATGTGGGTGTATTGCAGTTACCAATGGGTTTGCTTTGTAATGTAAACAGATCATCAGTCTGGTCGTGCAGGGCAAGTGTGCTTGTATGTGGGTGTGTTGCAGTGACCAATCAGTTTACTTTGTTCTGCAAACAGATCATCTGTCTGGTCGAGGAGGGCAAGTCTGCTTGTATGTGGGTGTGTTGCAGTGAGCAATGGGTTTACTTTGTGCTGCACACAGATCATCAGTCTGGTCGTGGAGGGCAAGTGTGCTTGTATGTGGGTGTATTGCAGTTACCAATGGGTTTGCTTTGCAATGTAAACAGATCATCTGTCTGGTCGTGCAGGGCAAGTGTGCTTGTATGTTGTTGTGTTGCAGTGACCAATGAGTTTACTTTGTGCTGCAAACAGATCATCTGTCTGGACGAGGAGGGCAAGTCTGCTTTGTATGTGGGTGTGTTGCAGTGACCAATGGGTTTACTTTGTGCTGCAAACAGATCATCAGTCTGGTCGTGGAGGGCAAGTGTGCTTGTATGTGGGTGTGTTGCATTGACCAATGGGTTTACTTTGTGCTGCAAACAGATCATCAGTCTGGTCGTGGAGGGCAAGTGTGCTTGAATGTGGGTGAGTTGCAGTGACCAGTGGGTTTACTTTGTACTGCACACAGCTCATCAGTCTGGTCGTGGAGGGCAAGTGTGCTTGTATGTGGGTGTACTGCAGTTACCAATAGGTTTGCTTTGTAATGTAAACAGATCATCAGTCTGGTCGTGGAGGGCAAGTGTGCTTGTATGTTGGTGTGTTGCAGTGACCAATGGGTTTACTTTGTAATGTAAACAGATCATCAGTCTGGTCGTGGAGGGCAAGTGTGCTTGTATGTGGGTGTGTTGCAGTGACCAATGGGTTTACTTAGTAATGTAAACAGATCATCAGTCTGGTCGTTGAGGGCAAGTGTGCTTGTATGTGGGTGTGTTGCAGTGACCAATGGGTTTACTTTGTGCTGCAAACAGATCATCAGTCTGGTCGTGGAGGGCAAGTGTGCTTGTATGTGGGTGTGTTGCATTGACCAATGGGTTTACTTTGTGCTGCAAACAGATCATCAGTCTGGTCGTGGAGGGCAAGTGTGCTTGTATGTGGGTGTGTTGCAGTGTCTAATGGGTTTACTTTGTGCTGCACACAGCTCATCAGTCTGGTCGTGGAGGGCAAGTGTGCTTGTATGTGGGTGTACTGCAGTTACCAATGGGTTTGCTTTGTAATGTAAACAGATCATCAGTCTGGTCGTGGAGAGCAAGTCTGCTTTGTATGTGGGTGTGTTGCAGTGACCAATGGGTTTACTTTGTGCTGCAAACAGATCATCAGTCTGGTCGTGGAGGGCAAGTGTGCTTGTATGTGGGTGTGTTGCATTGACCAATGGGTTTACTTTGTGCTGCAAACAGATCATCAGTCTGGTCGTGGAGGGCAAGTGTGCTTGAATGTGGGTGAGTTGCAGTGACCAGTGGGTTTACTTTGTACTGCACACAGCTCATCAGTCTGGTCGTGGAGGGCAAGTGTGCTTGTATGTGGGTGTACTGCAGTTACCAATAGGTTTGCTTTGTAATGTAAACAGATCATCAGTCTGGTCGTGGAGAGCAAGTGTGCTTGTATGTTGGTGTGTTGCAGTGACCAATGGGTTTACTTTGTAATGTAAACAGATCATCAGTCTGGTCGTGGAGGGCAAGTGTGCTTGTATGTGGGTGTGTTGCAGTGACCAATGGGTTTACTTAGTAATGTAAACAGATCATCAGTCTGGTCGTTGAGGGCAAGTGTACTTGTATGTGGATGTGTTGCAGTGACTAATGGGTTTACTTTGTGCTGCAAACAATCATCAGTCTGGTCGTGGAGGGCAAGTGTGCTTGTATGTTGGTGTGTTGCAGTGACCAATGGGTTTACTTTGTGCTGCAAACAGATCATCAGTCTGGTCGTGGAGGGCAAGTGTGCTTGTATGTGGGTGTGTTGCAGTGACCAATGGGTTTGCTTTGTGCTGCAAACAGATCATCAGTCTGGTCGTCGAGAGCAAGTGTGCTTGTATGTGCGTGTGTTGCAGTGACCAATAGGTTTATTTTGTGCTGCAAACAGATTATCAGTCTGGTCGTTGAGGGCAATTGGTCTTGTATGTGGGCGTGTTGCTGTGACCAATAGGTTTACTTTGTGCTGCAAACAGATCATCAGTCTGGACGCGGGGGGCAAGTGTGCTTGTATGTGGGTGTGTTGCAGTGACCAATGGGTTTACTTTGTGCTGCAAACAGATCATCAGTCTGGTCGTGGAGGGCAAGTGTGCTTGTATGTGGGTGTGTTGCAGTGACCAATGGGTTTACTTTGTGCTGCAAACAGATCATCAGTCTGGTCGTGGAGGGCAAGTGTGCTTGTATGTGGGTGTATTGCAGTTACCAATGGGTTTGCTTTGTAATGTAAACAGATCATCAGTCTGGTCGTGCAGGGCAAGTGTGCTTGTATGTGGGTGTGTTGCAGTGACCAATCAGTTTACTTTGTTCTGCAAACAGATCATCTGTCTGGTCGAGGAGGGCAAGTCTGCTTGTATGTGGGTGTGTTGCAGTGAGCAATGGGTTTACTTTGTGCTGCACACAGATCATCAGTCTGGTCGTGGAGGGCAAGTGTGCTTGTATGTGGGTGTATTGCAGTTACCAATGGGTTTGCTTTGCAATGTAAACAGATCATCTGTCTGGTCGTGCAGGGCAAGTGTGCTTGTATGTTGTTGTGTTGCAGTGACCAATGAGTTTACTTTGTGCTGCAAACAGATCATCTGTCTGGACGAGGAGGGCAAGTCTGCTTTGTATGTGGGTGTGTTGCAGTGACCAATGGGTTTACTTTGTGCTGCAAACAGATCATCAGTCTGGTCGTGGAGGGCAAGTGTGCTTGTATGTGGGTGTGTTGCATTGACCAATGGGTTTACTTTGTGCTGCAAACAGATCATCAGTCTGGTCGTGGAGGGCAAGTGTGCTTGAATGTGGGTGAGTTGCAGTGACCAGTGGGTTTACTTTGTACTGCACACAGCTCATCAGTCTGGTCGTGGAGGGCAAGTGTGCTTGTATGTGGGTGTACTGCAGTTACCAATAGGTTTGCTTTGTAATGTAAACAGATCATCAGTCTGGTCGTGGAGGGCAAGTGTGCTTGTATGTTGGTGTGTTGCAGTGACCAATGGGTTTACTTTGTAATGTAAACAGATCATCAGTCTGGTCGTGGAGGGCAAGTGTGCTTGTATGTGGGTGTGTTGCAGTGACCAATGGGTTTACTTAGTAATGTAAACAGATCATCAGTCTGGTCGTTGAGGGCAAGTGTGCTTGTATGTGGGTGTGTTGCAGTGACCAATGGGTTTACTTTGTGCTGCAAACAGATCATCAGTCTGGTCGTGGAGGGCAAGTGTGCTTGTATGTGGGTGTGTTGCATTGACCAATGGGTTTACTTTGTGCTGCAAACAGATCATCAGTCTGGTCGTGGAGGGCAAGTGTGCTTGTATGTGGGTGTGTTGCAGTGTCTAATGGGTTTACTTTGTGCTGCACACAGCTCATCAGTCTGGTCGTGGAGGGCAAGTGTGCTTGTATGTGGGTGTACTGCAGTTACCAATGGGTTTGCTTTGTAATGTAAACAGATCATCAGTCTGGTCGTGGAGAGCAAGTGTGCTTGTATGTTGGTGTGTTGCAGTGACCAATGGGTTTACTTTGTAATGTAAACAGATCATCAGTCTGGTCGTGGAGGGCAAGTGTGCTTGTATGTGGGTGTGTTGCAGTGACCAATGGGTTTACTTAGTAATGTAAACAGATCATCAGTCTGGTCGTTGAGGGCAAGTGTGCTTGTATGTGGATGTGTTGCAGTGACTAATGGGTTTACTTTGTGCTGCAAACAGATCATCAGTCTTGTCGTGGAGGGCAAGTGTGCTTGTATGTTGGTGTGTTGCAGTGACCAATGGGTTTACTTTGTGCTGCAAACAGATCATCAGTCTGGTCGTGGAGGGCAAGTGTGCTTGTATGTGGGTGTGTTGCAGTGACCAATGGGTTTGCTTTGTGCTGCAAACAGATCATCAGTCTGGTCGTCGAGAGCAAGTGTGCTTGTATGTGCGTGTGTTGCAGTGACAAATAGGTTTATTTTGTGCTGCAAACAGATTATCAGTCTGGTCGTTGAGGGCAATTGGTCTTGTATGTGGGCGTGTTGCTGTGACCAATGGGTTTACTTTGTGCTGCAAACAGATCATCAGTCTGGACGCGGGGGGCAAGTGTGCTTGTATGTGGGTGTGTTGCAGTGACCAATGGGTTTACTTTGTGCTGCAAACAGATCATCAGTCTGGTCGTGGAGGGCAAGTGTGCTTGTATGTGGGTGTGTTGCAGTGACCAATGGGTTTACTTTGTGCTGCAAACAGATCATCAGTCTGGTCGTGGAGGGCAAGTGTGCTTGTATGTGGGTGTATTGCAGTTACCAATGGGTTTGCTTTGTAATGTAAACAGATCATCAGTCTGGTCGTGCATGGCAAGTGTGCTTGTATGTGGGTGTGTTGCAGTGACCAATCAGTTTACTTTGTTCTGCAAACAGATCATCTGTCTGGTCGAGGAGGGCAAGTCTGCTTGTATGTGGGTGTGTTGCAGTGAGCAATGGGTTTACTTTGTGCTGCACACAGATCATCAGTCTGGTCGTGGAGGGCAAGTGTGCTTGTATCTTGGTGTGTTGCAGTGACCAATGGGTTTACTTTGTAATGTAAACAGATCATCAGTTTGGTCGTCGAGGGTAAGTGTGCTTGTAAGTGGGTGTGTTGCAGTGACCAATGGGTTTACTTTGTAATGTAAACAGATCATCAATCTGGTCGTGGAGGGCAAGTGTGCTTGTATGTGGGTGTGTTGCAGTGTCTAATGGGTTTACTTTGTGCTGCACACAGATCATCAGTCTGGTCGTGGAGGGCAATTTTTTCTTGTATGTGGGTATATTGCAGTTACCAATGGGTTTGCTTTGTAATGTAAACAGATCATCAGTCTGGTCGTGGAGGGCAAGTGTGCTTGTATGTTGGTGTGTTGCAGTGACCAATGGGTTTACTTTGTAATGTAAACAGATCATCAGTCTGGTCGTGGAGGGCAAGTGTGCTTGTATGTGGGTGTGTTGCAGTGACCAATGGGTTTACTTAGTAATGTAAACAGATCATCAGTCTGGTCGTCGAGGGCAAGTGTGCTTGTATGTAGATGTGTTACAGTGACTAATGGGTTTACTTTGGGCTGCAAACAGATCATCAGTCTGGTCGTGGAGGGCAAGTGTGCTTGTATGTGGGTGTGTTGCTGTGACCAATGGGTTTACTTTGTGCTGCAAACAGATCATCAGTCTGGTCGTGGGGGGCAAGTGTGCTTGTATGTGGGTGTGTTGCAGTGACCAATGGGTTTACTTTGTGCTGCAAACAGATAATCAGTCTGGTCGTGGAGGGCAAGTGTGCTTGAATGTGGGTGAGTTGCAGTGACCAATGGGTTTACTTTGTAATGTAAACAGATCATCAGTCTGGTCGTGGAGGGCAAGTGTGCTTGTATGTGGGTGTGTTGCAGTGACCAATGGGTCTACTTTGTGCTGCAAACAGATAATCAGTCTGGTCGTGGAGGGCAAGTGTGCTTGAATGTGGGTGAGTTGCAGTGACCAATGGGTTTACTTTGTAATGTAAACAGATCATCAGTCTGGTCGTGGAGGGCAAGTGTGCTTGTATGTGGGTGTGTTGCAGTGTCTAAATGGTTTACTTTGTGCTGCACACAGATCATCAGTCTGGTCGTGGAGGGCAAGTGTGCTTGTATGTGGGTGTATTGCAGTTACCAATGGGTTTGCTTTGTAATGTAAACAGATCATCAGTCTGGTCGTGCAGGGCAAGTGTGCTTGTATGTGGGTGTGTTGCAGTGACCAATGAGTTTACTTTGTGCTGCAAACAGATCATCTCTCTTGTCGAGGAGGGCAAGTCTGCTTGTATGTGGGTATGTTGCAGTGAGCAATGGGTTTACTTTGTAATGTAAACAGATCATCAGTCTGGTCGTGGAGGGCAAGTGTGCTTGTATGTGGGTGTGTTGCAGTTACCAATGGGTTTGCTTTGTAATGTAAACAGATCATCAGTCTGGTCGTGCAGGGCAAGTGTGCTTGTAAGTGGGTGTGTTGCCGTGACCAATGAGTTTACTTTGTGCTGCAAACAGATCATCTGTCTGGTCGAGGAGGGCAAGTCTGCTTGTATGTAGGTGTATTGCAGTGAGCAATGGGTTTACTTTGTGCTGCAAACAGATCATCAGTCTGGTCGTGGAGGGCAAGTGTGCTTGTATGTGGGTGTGTTGCAGTGACCAATGGTTTTACTTTGTAATGAAAACAGATCATCAGTCTGGTCGAGGAGGGCAAGTGTGCTTGTATGTGGGTGTGTTGCAGTGACCAATGGGTTTACTTTGTGCTGCAAACAGATCATCAGTTTGGTCGTATAGGGCAAGTGTGCTTGTATGTGGGTGTGTTGCAGTGTCTAATGGGTTTACTTTGTGCTGCACACAGATCATCAGTCTGGTCGTGGAGGGCAAGTGTGCTTGTATGTGGGTGTGTTGCAGTGACCAATGGGTTTGCTTTGTGCTGCAAACAGATCATCAGTCTGGTCGTTGGGGGCAAGTGTGCTTGTATGTGCGTGTGTTGCAGTGACCAATAGGTTTACTTTGTGCTGCAAACAGATTATCAGTCTGGTCGTTGAGGGTAATTGGTCTTGTATGTGGGTGTGTTGCAGTGAGCAATGGGTTTACTTTGTGCTGCAAACAGATCATCAGTCTGGTCGTGGAGGGCAAGTGTCCTTGTATGTGGGTGTGTTGCAGTGACCAATTTGTTTTACTTTGTAATGTAAACAGATCACCAGTCTGGTCGTGGAGGGCAAGTGTGCTTGTATTTGGGTGTGTTGCAGTGACCAATGGGTTTACTTTGTAATGTAAACAGATCATAAGTCTGGTCGCGGAGTGCAAGTTTCCTTGTATGTGGGTGTGTTGCAGTGACCAATGAGTTTACTTTGTGCTGCAAACTGATCACCAGTCTGGTCGTGGAGGGCAAGTGTGCTTATATGTGGGTGTGTTAAGTGACCAATGGGTTTACTTTGTAATGTCAACAGATCATCAGTCTGGTTGTGGAGGGCAAGTGTGCTTGTATGTGGGTGTGTTGCAGTGACCAATGGGTTTACTTTGTGCTGCAAACAGATCATCAGTTTGGTCGTCGAGGGCAAGTGTGCTTGTATGTGGGTGTGTTGCAGTGACCAATGGGTTTACTTTGTAATGTAAACATATCATCAGTCTGGTCGTGGAGGGTAGGTGTGCTTGTATGTGGGTGTGTTGCAGTGACCAACGAGTTTACTTTGTGCTACAAACAGATCATCTGTCTTGTCGAGGAGGGCAAGTCTGCTTGTATGTGGGTATGTTGCAGTGAGCAATGGGTTTACTTTGTAATGTAAACAGATCATCAGTCTGGTCGTGGAGGGCAAGTGTGCTTGTATGTGGGTGTGTTGCAGTGACCAATGGGTTTACTTAGTAATGTAAACAGATCATCAGTCTGGTCGACGAGGGCAAGTGTGCTTGTATGTGGATGTGTTGCAGTGACTAATGGGTTTACTTTGTGCTGCAAACAGATCATCAGTCTGGTCGTGGAGGGCAAGTGTGCTTGTATGTTGGTGTGTTGCAGTGACCAATGGGTTTACTCTGTGCTGCAAACAGATCGTCAGTCTGGTCGTGGAGGGCAAGTGTGCTTGTATGTTGGTGTGTTGCAGTGACCAATGGGTTTGCTTTGTGCTGCAAACAGATCATCAGTCTGGTCGTCGAGGGCAAGTGTGCTTGTATGTGCGTGTGTTGCAGTGACCAATATGTTTACTTTGTGCTGCAAACAGATTATCAGTTTGGTCGTTGAGGGCAATTGGTCTTGTATGTAGGTGTGTTGCTGTGACCAATGGGTTTACTTTGTGCTGCAAACAGATCATCAGTCTGGTCGTGGGGGGCAAGTGTGCTTGTATGTCGGTGTGTTGCAGTGACCAATGGGTTTACTTTGTGCTGCAAACAGATCATCAATCTGGTAGTGGAGGGCAATTGTGTTTCTATGTGGGTGTGTTGCAGTGACCAATGGGTTTACTTTGTGCTGCAAACAGATCATCAGTCTGGTCGTGGAGGGCAAGTGTGCTTATATGTTGGTGTGTTGCTGTGACCAATGGGTTTACTTTGTGCTGCAAACAGATCATCAGTCTGGTCGTGGAGGGCAAGTGTGCTTGTATGTGGGTGTGTTGCAGTGACCAATGGGTTTACTTTGTGCTGCAAACAGATCATCAGTCTGGTCGTGGAGGGCAAGTGTGCTTGAATGTGGGTGAGTTGCAGTGACCAATTGGTTTACTTTGTGCTGCAAACAGATCACCAGTCTGGTCGTGGAGGGCAAGTGTGCTTGTATGTTGGTGTGTTGCAGTGACCAATGGGTTTACTTTGTGCTGCAAACAGATCATCAGTCTGGTCGTGGAGGGCAAGTGTGCTTGTATGTTGGTGTGTTGCAGTGACCAATGGGTTTACTTTGTGCTGCAAACAGATCATCAGTCTGGTCGTGGAGGGCGAGTGTGCTTGTATGTGGGTGTGTTGCAGTGACCAATGGGTTTGCTTTGTGCTGCAAACAGATCATCAGTCTGGTCGTCGAGGGCAAGTGTGCTTGTATGTGCGTGTGTTGCTGTGACCAATATGTTTACTTTGTGCTGCAAACAGATTATCAGTCTGGTCGTTGAGGGCAATTGGTCTTGTATGTGTGTGTGTTGCTGTGACCAATGGGTTTACTTTGTGCTGCAAACAGATCATCAGTCTGGTCGTGGAGGGCAAGTGTGCTTGTATGTGGGTGTGTTGCAGTGACCAATGGGTTTACTTTGGGCTGCAAACAGATCATCAGTCTGGTCGTGGAGGGCAAGTGTGTTTGTATGTGGGTGTGTTGCATTGACCAATGGGTTTACTTTGTGATGCAAACAGATCATCAGTCTGGTCGTGGAGGGCAAGTGTGCTTGAATTTGGGTGAGTTGCCGTGACAAATGGGTTTACTTTGTAATGTAAACAGATCATCAGTCTGGTCGTGGAGGGCAAGTGTGCTTGTATGTGGGTGTGTAGCTGTGTCTAATGGGTTTACTTTGTGCTGCAAACAGATTATCAGTCTGGTCGTTGAGGGCAAGTGTGCTTGTATGTGGGTGTGTAGCTGTGTCTAATGGGTTTACTTTGTGCTGCAAACAGATTATCAGTCTGGTCGTTGAGGGCAATTGGTCTTGTATGTGGGTGTGTTGCTGTGACCAATGGGTTTACTTTGTGCTGCAAACAGATCATCAGTCTGGTCGTGGGGGCAAGTGTGCTTGTATGTGGGTGTGTTGCAGTGACCAATGGGTTTACTTTGTGCTGCAAACAGATCATCAATCTGGTCGTGGAGGGCAAGTGTGTTTGTATGTGGGTGTGTTGCAGTGACCAATGGGTTTACTTTGTGCTGCAAACAGATCATCAGTCTGGTCGTGGAGGGCAAGTGTGCTTGTATGTTGGTGTGTTGCAGTGACCAATGGGTTTACTTTGTGCTGCAAACAGATCATCTATCTGGTCGTGGAGGGCAAGTGTGCTTGTATGTGTGTGTGTTGCAGTGACCAATGGTTTTGCTTTGTGCTGCAAACAGATCATCATTCTGGTCGTCGAGGTCAAGTGTGCTTGTATGTGCGTGTGTTGCAGTGACCAAAAGGTTTACTTTGTGCTGCAAACAGATTATCAGTCTGGTCGTTCAGAGCAATTGGTCTTGCGTGTGGGTGTGTTGCTGTGACCAATGGGTTTACTTTGTGCTGCAAACAGATCATCAGTCTGGTCGTGGATGGCAAGTGTGCTTGTATGTGGGTGTGTTGCAGTGACCAATGGGTTTACTTTGTGCTGCAAACAGATCATCAGTCTGGTCGTGGAGGGCAAGTGTGCTTGTATGTGGGTGTGTTGCATTGACCAATGGGTTTACTTTGTGATGCAAACAGATCATCAGTCTGGTCGTGGAGGGCAAGTGTGCTTGAATGTGGGTGAGTTGCCGTGACAAATGGGTTTACTTTGTAATGTAAACAGATCATCAGTCTGGTCGTGGAGGGCAAGTGTGCTTGTATGTGGGTGTGTTGCTGTGTCTAATGGGTTTACTTTGTGCTGCACACAGATCATCAGTCTGGTCGTGGAGGGCAAGTGTGCTTGTATGTGGGTGTACTGCAGTTACCAATGGGTTTGCTTTGTAATGTAAACAGATCATCAGTCTGGTCGTGGAGGGCAAGTGTGCTTGTATGTTGGTGTGTTGCAGTGACCAATGGGTTTACTTTGTAATGTAAACAGATCATCAGTCTGGTCGTGGAGGGCAAGTGTGCTTGTATGTGGGTGGTTGCAGTGACCAATGGGTTTACTTAGTAATGTAAACAGATCATCAGTCTGGTCGTCGAGGGCAAGTGTGCTTGTATGTGGATATGTTGCAGTGACTAATGGGTTTACTTTGTGCTGCAAACAGATCATCAGTCTTGTCGTGGAGGGCAAGTGTGCTTGTATGTGGGTGTGTAGCTGTGTCTAATGGGTTTACTTTGTGCTGCAAACAGATTATCAGTCTGGTCGTTGAGGGCAATTGGTCTTGTATGTGGGTGTGTTGCTGTGACCAATGGGTTTACTTTGTGCTGCAAACAGATCATCAGTCTGGTCGTGGGGGCAAGTGTGCTTGTATGTGGGTGTGTTGCAGTGACCAATGGGTTTACTTTGTGCTGCAAACAGATCATCAATCTGGTCGTGGAGGGCAAGTGTGTTTGTATGTGGGTGTGTTGCAGTGACCAATGGGTTTACTTTGTGCTGCAAACAGATCATCAGTCTGGTCGTGGAGGGCAAGTGTGCTTGTATGTTGGTGTGTTGCAGTGACCAATGGGTTTACTTTGTGCTGCAAACAGATCATCTATCTGGTCGTGGAAGGCAAGTGTGCTTGTATGTGGGTGTGTTGCAGTGACCAATGGTTTTGCTTTGTGCTGCAAACAGATCATCAGTCTGGTCGTCGAGGTCAAGTGTGCTTGTATGTGCGTGTGTTGCAGTGACCAAAAGGTTTACTTTGTGCTGCAAACAGATTATCAGTCTGGTCGTTCAGAGCAATTGGTCTTGTGTGTGGGTGTGTTGCTGTGACCAATGGGTTTACTTTGTGCTGCAAACAGATCATCAGTCTGGTCGTGGAGGGCAAGTGTGCTTGTATGTGGGTGTGTTGCAGTGACCAATGGGTTTACTTTGTGCTGCAAACAGATCATCAGTCTGGTCGTGGAGGGCAAGTGTGCTTGTATGTGGGTGTGTTGCATTGACCAATGGGTTTACTTTGTGATGCAAACAGATCATCAGTCTGGTCGTGGAGGGCAAGTGTGCTTGAATGTGGGTGAGTTGCCGTGACAAATGGGTTTACTTTGTAATGTAAACAGATCATCAGTCTGGTCGTGGAGGGCAAGTGTGCTTGTATGTGGGTGTGTTGCTGTGTCTAATGGGTTTACTTTGTGCTGCACACAGATCATCAGTCTGGTCGTGGAGGGCAAGTGTGCTTGTATGTGGGTGTACTGCAGTTACCAATGGGTTTGCTTTGTAATGTAAACAGATCATCAGTCTGGTCGTGGAGGGCAAGTGTGCTTGTATGTTGGTGTGTTGCAGTGACCAATGGGTTTACTTTGTAATGTAAACAGATCATCAGTCTGGTCGTGGAGGGCAAGTGTGCTTGTATGTGGGTGGTTGCAGTGACCAATGGGTTTACTTAGTAATGTAAACAGATCATCAGTCTGGTCGTCGAGGGCAAGTGTGCTTGTATGTGGATATGTTGCAGTGACTAATGGGTTTACTTTGTGCTGCAAGCAGATCATCAGTCTGGTCGTGGAGGGCAAGTGTGCTTGTATGTTGGTGTGTTGCAGTGACCAATGGGTTTACTTTGTGCTGCAAACAGATCATCAGTATGGTCGTGGAGGGCAAGTGTGCTTGTATGTGTGTGTGTTGCAGTGACCAATGGGTTTGCTTTGTGCTGCAAACAGATCATCAGTCTGGTCGTCGGGGGCAAGTGTGCTTGTATGTGGGTGTATTGCAGTGACCAATGGGTTTGCTTTGTGCTGCAAACAGATCATCAGTCTGGTCGTCGAGGGCAAGTGTGCTTGTATGTGCGTGTGTTGCATTGACCAATGGGTTTACTTTGTGATGCAAACAGATCATCAGTCTGGTCGTGGAGGGCAAGTGTGCTTGAATGTGGGTGAGTTGCCGTGACAAATGGGTTTACTTTGTAATGTAAACAGATCATCAGTCTGGTCGTGGAGGGCAAGTGTGCTTGTATGTGGGTGTGTTGCTGTGTCTAATGGGTTTACTTTGTGCTGCACACAGATCATCAGTCTGGTCGTGGAGGGCAAGTGTGCTTGTATGTGGGTGTACTGCAGTTACCAATGGGTTTGCTTTGTAATGTAAACAGATCATCAGTCTGGTCGTGGAGGGCAAGTGTGCTTGTATGTTGGTGTGTTGCAGTGACCAATGGGTTTACTTTGTAATGTAAACAGATCATCAGTCTGGTCGTGGAGGGCAAGTGTGCTTGTATGTGGGTGGTTGCAGTGACCAATGGGTTTACTTAGTAATGTAAACAGATCATCAGTCTGGTCGTCGAGGGCAAGTGTGCTTGTATGTGGATATGTTGCAGTGACTAATGGGTTTACTTTGTGCTGCAAACAGATCATCAGTCTTGTCGTGGAGGGCAAGTGTGCTTGTATGTGGGTGTGTAGCTGTGTCTAATGGGTTTACTTTGTGCTGCAAACAGATTATCAGTCTGGTCGTTGAGGGCAATTGGTCTTGTATGTGGGTGTGTTGCTGTGACCAATGGGTTTACTTTGTGCTGCAAACAGATCATCAGTCTGGTCGTGGGGGCAAGTGTGCTTGTATGTGGGTGTGTTGCAGTGACCAATGGGTTTACTTTGTGCTGCAAACAGATCATCAATCTGGTCGTGGAGGGCAAGTGTGTTTGTATGTGGGTGTGTTGCAGTGACCAATGGGTTTACTTTGTGCTGCAAACAGATCATCAGTCTGGTCGTGGAGGGCAAGTGTGCTTGTATGTTGGTGTGTTGCAGTGACCAATGGGTTTACTTTGTGCTGCAAACAGATCATCTATCTGGTCGTGGAAGGCAAGTGTGCTTGTATGTGGGTGTGTTGCAGTGACCAATGGTTTTGCTTTGTGCTGCAAACAGATCATCAGTCTGGTCGTCGAGGTCAAGTGTGCTTGTATGTGCGTGTGTTGCAGTGACCAAAAGGTTTACTTTGTGCTGCAAACAGATTATCAGTCTGGTCGTTCAGAGCAATTGGTCTTGTGTGTGGGTGTGTTGCTGTGACCAATGGGTTTACTTTGTGCTGCAAACAGATCATCAGTCTGGTCGTGGAGGGCAAGTGTGCTTGTATGTGGGTGTGTTGCAGTGACCAATGGGTTTACTTTGTGCTGCAAACAGATCATCAGTCTGGTCGTGGAGGGCAAGTGTGCTTGTATGTGGGTGTGTTGCATTGACCAATGGGTTTACTTTGTGATGCAAACAGATCATCAGTCTGGTCGTGGAGGGCAAGTGTGCTTGAATGTGGGTGAGTTGCCGTGACAAATGGGTTTACTTTGTAATGTAAACAGATCATCAGTCTGGTCGTGGAGGGCAAGTGTGCTTGTATGTGGGTGTGTTGCTGTGTCTAATGGGTTTACTTTGTGCTGCACACAGATCATCAGTCTGGTCGTGGAGGGCAAGTGTGCTTGTATGTGGGTGTACTGCAGTTACCAATGGGTTTGCTTTGTAATGTAAACAGATCATCAGTCTGGTCGTGGAGGGCAAGTGTGCTTGTATGTTGGTGTGTTGCAGTGACCAATGGGTTTACTTTGTAATGTAAACAGATCATCAGTCTGGTCGTGGAGGGCAAGTGTGCTTGTATGTGGGTGGTTGCAGTGACCAATGGGTTTACTTAGTAATGTAAACAGATCATCAGTCTGGTCGTCGAGGGCAAGTGTGCTTGTATGTGGATATGTTGCAGTGACTAATGGGTTTACTTTGTGCTGCAAGCAGATCATCAGTCTGGTCGTGGAGGGCAAGTGTGCTTGTATGTTGGTGTGTTGCAGTGACCAATGGGTTTACTTTGTGCTGCAAACAGATCATCAGTATGGTCGTGGAGGGCAAGTGTGCTTGTATGTGTGTGTGTTGCAGTGACCAATGGGTTTGCTTTGTGCTGCAAACAGATCATCAGTCTGGTCGTCGGGGGCAAGTGTGCTTGTATGTGGGTGTATTGCAGTGACCAATGGGTTTGCTTTGTGCTGCAAACAGATCATCAGTCTGGTCGTCGAGGGCAAGTGTGCTTGTATGTGCGTGTGTTGCAGTGACCAAAAGGTTTACTTTGAGCTGCAAACAGATTATCAGTCTGGTCGTTGTGGGCAATTGGTCTTGTATGTGGGTGTGTTGCTGTGACCAATGGGTTTACTTTCTGCTGCAAACAGATCATCAGTCTGGTCGTGGAGGGCAAGTGTGCTTGTATGTGGGTGTGTTGCTGTGACCAATAGGTTTACTTTGTGCTGCAAACAGATCATCAGTCTGGTCGTGGAGGGCAAGTGTGCTTGTATGTGGATGTGTTGCATTGACCAATGGGTTTACTTTGTGCTGCAAACAGATCATCAGTCTGGTCGTGGAGGGCAAGTGTGCTTGAATGTGCGTGAGTTGCAGTGACCAATGGGTTTACTTTGTGCTGCACACAGATCATCAGTCTGGTCGTGGAGGGCAAGTGTGCTTGTATGTGGGTGTACTGCAGTTACCAATGGGTTTACTTTGTAATGTAAACAGATCATCACTCTGGTCGTGGAGGGCAAGTGTGCTTGTATGTGGGTGTGTTGCAGTGACCAATGGGTTTACTTAGTAATGTAAACAGATCATCAGTCTGGTCGTCGAGGGCAAGTGTGCTTGTATGTCGATGTGTTGCAGTGACTAATGGGTTTACTTTGTGCTGCAAACAGATCATCAGTCTGGTCGTGGAGGGCAAGTGTGCTTGTATGTTGGTGTGTTGCAGTGACCAATGGGTTTACTTTGTGCTGCAAACAGATCATCAGTCTGGTCGTGGAGGGCAAGGGTGCTTGTATGTGGGTGTGTTGCAGTGACCAATGGGTTTGCTTTGTGCTGCAAACAGATCATCAGTCTGGTCGTCGAGGGCAAGTGTGCTTGTATGTGCGTGTGTTGCAGTGACCAATATGTTTACTTTGTGCTGCAAACAGATTATCAGTCTGGTCGTTGAGGGCAATTGGTCTTGTATGTGGGTGTGTTGCTGTGACCAATGGGTTTACTTTGTGCTGCAAACAGATCATCAGTCTGGTCGTGGAGGGCAAGTGTGCTTGTATGTGGTATGTGTTGCTGTGACCAATAGGTTTACTTTGTGCTGCAAACAGATCATCAGTCGGGTCGTGGAGGGCAAGTGTGCTTGTATGTGGGTGTGTTGCAGTGACCAATGGGTTTACCTTGTGCTGCAAACAGATCATCAGTCTGGTCGTGGAGGGCAAGTGTGCTTGTATGTGGGTGTGTTGCAGTGACCAATGGGTTTGCTTTGTGCTGCAAACAGATCATCAGTCTGGTCGTCGAGGGCAAGTGTGCTTGTATGTGCGTGTGTTGCAGTGACCAAAAGGTTTACTTTGTGCTGCAAACAGATTATCAGTCTGGTCGTTGAGGGCAATTGGTCTTGTATGTGGGTGTGTTGCTGTGACCAATGGGTTTACTTTGTGCTGCAAACAGATCATCAGTCTGGTCGTGGAGGGCAAGTGTGCTTGTATGTGGTATGTGTTGCTGTGACCAATAGGTTTACTTTGTGCTGCAAACAGATCATCAGTCGGGTCGTGGAGGGCAAGTGTGCTTGTATGTGGGTGTGTTGCATTGACCAATGGGTTTACTTTGTGCTGCAAACAGATCATCAGTCTGGTCGTGGAGGGCAAGTGTGCTTGAATGTGGGTGAGTTGCAGTGACCAATGGGTTTACTTTGTAATGTAAACAGATCATCAGTCTGGTCGTGGAGGGCAAGTGTGCTTGTATGTGGGTGTGTTGCAGTGTCTAATGGGTTTACTTTGTGCTGCACACAGATCATCAGTCTGGTCGTGGAGGGCAAGTGTGCTTGTATGTGGGTGTACTGCAGTTACCAATGGGTTTGCTTTGTAATGTAAACAGATCATCAGTCTGGTCGTGGAGGGCAAGTGTGCTTGTATGTGGGTGTGTTGCAGTGACCAATGGGTTTACTTAGTAATGTAAACAGATCATCAGTCTGGTCGTCGAGGGCAAGTGTGCTTGTATGTGGATGTGTTGCAGTGACTAATGGGTTTACTTTGTGCTGCAAACAGATCATCAGTCTGGTCGTGGAGGGCACGTGTGCTTGTATGTGGTGTGTGTTGCTGTGACCAATAGGTTTACTTTGTGCTGCAAACAGATCACCAGTCTGGTTGTGGAGGGCAAGTGTTCTTGTATGTGGGTGTGTTGCATTGACCAATGGGTTTACTTTATGCTGCAAACAGATCATCAGTCTGGTCGTGGAGGGCAAGTGTCCTTGAATGTGGGTGAGTTGCAGTGACCAATGGGTTTACTTTGTAATGTAAACAGATCACCAGTCTGGTCGTGGAGGGCAAGTGTGCTTGTATGTGAGTGTGTTGCAGTGTCTAATGGGTTTACTTTGTGCTGCACACAGATCATCAGTCTGGTCGTGGAGGGCAAGTGTGCTTGTATGTGGGTGTACTGCAGTTACCAATGGGTTTGCTTTGTAATGTAAACAGATCATCAGTCTGGTCGTGGAGGGCAAGTGTGCTTGTATGTTGGTGTGTTGCAGTGACCAATGGGTTTACTTTGTAATGTAAACAGATCATCAGTCTGGTCGTGGAGGGCAAGTGTGCTTGTATGTGGGTGTGTTGCAGTGACCAATGGGTTTACTTAGTAATGTAAACAGATCATCAGTCTGGTCGTCGAGGGCAAGTGTGCTTGTATGTGGATGTGTTGCAGTGACTAATGGGTTTACTTTGTGCTGCAAACAGATCATCAGTCTCGTCGTGGAGGGCAAGTGTGCTTGTATGTTGGTGTGTTGCAGTGACCAATGGGTTTACATTGTGCTGCAAACAGATCATCAGTCTGGTCGTGGAGGGCAAGTGTGCTTGTATGTGGGTGTGTTGCAGTGACCAATGGGTTTACTTAGTAATGTAAACAGATCATCAGTCTGATCGTCGAGGGCAAGTGTGTTTGTATGTGGATGTGTTGCAGTGACTAATGGGTTTACTTTGTGCTGCAAACAGATCATCAGTCTGGTCGTGGAGGGCAAGTGTGCTTGTATGTTGGTGTGTTGCAGTGACCAATGGGTTTACTTTGTGCTGCAAACAGATCATCAGTCTGGTCGTGGAGGGCAAGTGTGCTTGTATGTGGGTGTGTTGCAGTGACCAATGGGTTTGCTTTGTGCTGCAAACAGATCATCAGTCTGGTCGTCGAGGGCAAGTGTGCTTGTATGTGCGTGTGTTGCAGTGACCAAAAGGTTTACTTTGTGCTGCAAACAGATTATCAGTCTGGTCGTTGAGGGCAATTGGTCTTGTATGTGGGTGTGTTGCTGTGACCAATGGGTTTACTTTGTGCTGCAAACAGATCATCAGTCTGGTCGTGGATGGCAAGTGTGCTTGTATGTGGTATGTGTTGCTGTGACCAATAGGTTTACTTTGTGCTGCAAACAGATCATCAATCTGGTCGTGGAGGGCAAGTGTGCTTGTATGTGGGTGTGTTGCATTGACCAATGGGTTTACTTTGTGCTGCAAACAGATCATCAGTCTGGTCGTGGTGGGCAAGTGTGCTTGAATGTGGGTGAGTTGCAGTGACCAATGGGTTTACTTTGTAATGTAAACAGATCATCAGTCTGGTCGTGGATGGCAAGTGTGCTTGTATGTGGTATGTGTTGCTGTGACCAATAGGTTTACTTTGTGCTGCAAACAGATCATCAATCTGGTCGTGGAGGGCAAGTGTGCTTGTATGTGGGTGTGTTGCATTGACCAATGGGTTTACTTTGTGCTGCAAACAGATCATCAGTCTGGTCGTGGAGGGCAAGTGTGCTTGAATGTGGGTGAGTTGCAGTGACCAATGGGTTTACTTTGTAATGTAAACAGATCATCAGTCTGGTCGTGGAGGGCAAGTGTGCTTGTATGTGGGTGTGTTGCAGTGTCTAATGGGTTTACTTTGTGCTGCATACAGATCATCAGTCTGGTCGTGGAGGGCAAGTGTGCTTGTATGTGGGTGTACTGCAGTTACCAATGGGTTTGCTTTGTAATGTAAACAGATCATCAGTCTGGTCGTGGAGGGCAAGTGTGCTTGTATGTGGGTGTGTTGCAGTGACCAATGGGTTTACTTAGTAATGTAAACAGATCATCAGTCTGGTCGTCGAGGGCAAGTGTGCTTGTATGTGGATGTGTTGCAGTGACTAATGGGTTTACTTTGTGCTGCAAACAGATCATCAGTCTGGTCGTGGAGGGCAAGTGTGCTTGTATGTGGTGTGTGTTGCTGTGACCAATAGGTTTACTTTGTGCTGCAAACAGATCATCAGTCTGGTTGTGGAGGGCAAGTGTGCTTGTATGTGGGTGTGTTGCATTGACCAATGGGTTTACTTTGTGCTGCAAACAGATCATCAGTCTGGTCGTGGAGGGCAAGTGTCCTTGAATGTGGGTGAGTTGCAGTGACCAATGGGTTTACTTTGTAATGTAAACAGATCACCAGTCTGGTCGTGGAGGGCAAGTGTGCTTGTATGTGAGTGTGTTGCAGTGTCTAATGGGTTTACTTTGTGCTGCACACAGATCATCAGTCTGGTCGTGGAGGGCAAGTGTGCTTGTACGTGGGTGTACTGCAGTTACCAATGGGTTTGCTTTGTAATGTAAACAGATCATCAGTCTGGTCGTGGAGGGCAAGTGTGCTTGTATGTTGGTGTGTTGCAGTGACCAATGGGTTTACTTAGTAATGTAAACAGATCATCAGTCTGGTCGTCGAGGGCAAGTGTGCTTGTATGTGGATGTGTTGCAGTGACTAATGGGTTTACTTTGTGCTGCAAACAGATCATCAGTCTGGTCGTTGAGGGCAAGTGTGCTTGTATGTTGGTGTGTTGCAGTGACCAATGGGTTTACTTTGTGCTGCAAACAGATCATCAGTCTGGTCGTGGAGGGCAAGTGTGCTTGTATGTGGGTGTGTTGCAGTGACCAATGGGTTTGCTTTGTGCTGCAAACAGATCATCAGTCTGGTCGTCGAAGGCAAGTGTGCTTGTATGTGCGTGTGTTGCAGTGACCAATATGTTTACTTTGTGCAGCAAACAGATTATCAGTCTGGTCGTTGAGGGCAATTGGTCTTGTATGTGGGTGTGTTGCTGTGACCAATGGGTTTACTTTGTGCTGCAAACAGATCATCAGTCTGGTCGTGGGGGGCAAGTGTGCTTGTATGTGTGAGTGTTGCAGTGACCAATGGGTTTACTTTGTGCTGCAAACAGATCATCAATCTGGTCGTGGAGGGTAAGTGTGTTTGTATGTGGGTGTGTTGCAGTGACCAATGGGTTTACTTTGTGCTGCAAACAGATCATCAGTCTGGTCGTGGAGGGCAAGTGTGCTTGTATGTTTGTGTGTTGCAGTGACCAATGGGTTTACTTTGTGCTGCAAACAGATCATCAGTCTGGTCGTCGAGGTCAAGTGTGCTTGTATGTGGGTGTGTTGCAGTGACCAAACGGTTTACTTTGTGCTGCAAACAGATTATCAGTCTGGTCGTGGAGGGCAAGTGTGCTTGAATGTGGGTGAGTTGCAGTGACCAATGAGTTTACTTTGTAATGTAAACAGATCATCAGTCTGGTCGTTGAGGGCAAGTGTGCTTGTATGTGGGTGTGTTGCAGTGTTTAATGGGTTTACTTTGTGCAGCACACAGATCATCAGTCTGGTCGTGGAGGGCAAGTGTGCTTGTATGTGGGTGTACTGCAGTTACCAATGGGTTTGCTTTGTAATGTAAACAGATTATCAGTCTGGTCGTGGAGGACAAGTGTGCTTGTATGTGGGTGTGTTGCATTGACCAATGGGTTTACTTTGTGATGCAAACAGATCATCAGTCTGGTCGTGGAGGGCAAGTGTGCTTGAATGTGGGTGAGTTGCCGTGACAAATGGGTTTACTTTGTAATGTAAACAGATCATCAGTCTGGTCGTGGAGGGCAAGTGTGCTTGTATGTGGGTGTGTTGCTGTGTCTAATGGGTTTACTTTGTGCTGCACACAGATCATCAGTCTGGTCGTGGAGGGCAAGTGTGCTTGTATGTGGGTGTACTGCAGTTACCAATGGGTTTGCTTTGTAATGTAAACAGATCATCAGTCTGGTCGTGGAGGGCAAGTGTGCTTGTAAGTTGGTGTGTTGCAGTGACCAATGGGTTTACTTTGTAATGTAAACAGATCATCAGTCTGGTCGTGGAGGGCAAGTGTGCTTGTATGTGGGTGTGTTGCAGTGACCAATGGGTTTACTTAGTAATGTAAACAGATCATCAGTCTGGTCGTCGAGGGCAAGTGTGCTTGTATGTGCGTGTGTTGCAGTGACCAATAGGTTTACTTTGTGCTGCAAACAGATTATCAGTCTGGTCGTTGAGGGCAATTGGTCTTGTATGTGGGTGTGTTGCTGTGACCAATGGGTTTACTTTGTGCTGCAAACAGATCATCAGTCTGGTCGTGGGGGCAAGTGTGCTTGTATGTGGGTGTGTTGTAGTGACCAATGGGTTTACTTTGTGCTGCAAACAGATCATCAGTCTGGTCGTGGGGGCAAGTGTGCTTGTATGTTGGTGTGTTGCAGTGACCAATGGGTTTACTTTGTGCTGCAAACAGATCATCAGTCTGGTCGTGGAGGGCAAGTGTGCTTGTATGTTGGTGTGTTGCAGTGACCAAAGGGTTTACTTTGTGCTGCAAACAGATCATCAGTCTGGTCGTGGAGGGCAAGTGTGCTTGTATGTGGGTGTGTTGCAGTGACCAATGGGTTTGCTTTGTGCTGCAAACAGATCATCAATCTGGTCGTCGAGGGCAAGTATGCTTGTATGTGCGTGTGTTGCAGTGACCAAAAGGTTTACTTTGTGCTGCAAACAGATTATCAGTCTGGTCGTTGAGGGCAATTGGTCTTGTATGTGGGTGTGTTGCTGTGACCAATGGGTTTACTTTGTGCTGCAAACAGATCATCAGTCTGGTCGTGGAGGGCAAGTGTGCTTGTATGTGGTATGTGTTGCTGTGACCAACAGGTTTACTTTGTGCTGCAAACAGATCATCAGTCTGGTCGTGGAGGGCAAGTGTGCTTGTATGTGGGTGAGTTGCAGTGACCAATGGGTTTACTTTGTAATGTAAACAGATCATCAGTCTGGTCGTGGAGGGCAAGTGTGCTTGAATGTGGGTGTGTTGCAGTGTCTAATGGGTTTACTTTGTGCTGCACACAGATCATCAGTCTGGTCGTGGAGGCAAGTTTGCTTGTATGTGGGTGTACTGCAGTTACCAATGGGTTTGCTTTGTAATGTAAACAGATCATCAGTCTGGTCGTGGAGGGCAAGTGTGCTTGTATGTTGGTGTGTTGCAGTGATCAATGGGATTACTTTGTAATGTAAACAGATCATCAGTCTGGTCGTGGAGGGCAAGTGTGCTTGTATGTGGGTGTGTTGCTGTGACCAATGGGTTTACTTTGTGCTGCAAACAGATCATCAGTCTGGTCGTGGGGGGCAAGTGTGCTTGTATGTGGGTGTGTTGTAGTGACCAATGGGTTTTCTTTGTGCTGCAAACAGATCATCAGTCTGGTCGTGGGGGCAAGTGTGCTTGTATGTTGGTGTGTTGCAGTGACCAATGGGTTTACTTTGTGCTGCAAACAGATCATCAGTCTGGTCGTGGAGGGCAAGTGTGCTTGTATGTTGGTGTGTTGCAGTGACCAAAGGGTTTACTTTGTGCTGCAAACAGATCATCAGTCTGGTCGTGGAGGGCAAGTGTGCTTGTATGTGGGTGTGTTGCAGTGACCAATGGGTTTGCTTTGTGCTGCAAACAGATCATCAATCTGGTCGTCGAGGGCAAGTATGCTTGTATGTGCGTGTGTTGCAGTGACCAAAAGGTTTACTTTGTGCTGCAAACAGATTATCAGTCTGGTCGTTGAGGGCAATTGGTCTTGTATGTGGGTGTGTTGCTGTGACCAATGGGTTTACTTTGTGCTGCAAACAGATCATCAGTCTGGTCGTGGAGGGCAAGTGTTCTTGTATGTGGTATGTGTTGCTGTGACCAACAGGTTTACTTTGTGCTGCAAACAGATCATCAGTCTGGTCGTGGAGGGCAAGTGTGCTTGTATGTGGGTGAGTTGCAGTGACCAATGGGTTTACTTTGTAATGTAAACAGATCATCAGTCTGGTCGTGGAGGGCAAGTGTGCTTGAATGTGGGTGTGTTGCAGTGTCTAATGGGTTTACTTTGTGCTGCACACAGATCATCAGTCTGGTCGTGGAGGCAAGTGTGCTTGTATGTGGGTGTACTGCAGTTACCAATGGGTTTGCTTTGTAATGTAAACAGATCATCAGTCTGGTCGTGGAGGGCAAGTGTGCTTGTATGTTGGTGTGTTGCAGTGATCAATGGGATTACTTTGTAATGTAAACAGATCATCAGTCTGGTCGTGGAGGGCAAGTGTGCTTGTATGTGGGTGTGTTGCTGTGACCAATGGGTTTACTTTGTGCTGCAAACAGATGATCAGTCTGGTCGTGGAGGGCAAGTGTGCTTGTATGTGGTATGTGTTGCTGTGACCAATAGGTTTACTTTGTGCTGCAAACAGATCATCAGTCGGGTCGTGGAGGGCAAGTGTGCTTGTATGTGGGTGTGTTGCAGTGACCAATGGGTTTACCTTGTGCTGCAAACAGATCATCAGTCTGGTCGTGGAGGGCAAGTGTGCTTGTATGTGGGTGTGTTGCAGTGACCAATGGGTTTGCTTTGTGCTGCAAACAGATCATCAGTCTGGTCGTCGAGGGCAAGTGTGCTTGTATGTGCGTGTGTTGCAGTGACCAAAAGGTTTACTTTGTGCTGCAAACAGATTATCAGTCTGGTCGTTGAGGGCAATTGGTCTTGTATGTGGGTGTGTTGCTGTGACCAATGGGTTTACTTTGTGCTGCAAACAGATCATCAGTCTGGTCGTGGAGGGCAAGTGTGCTTGTATGTGGTATGTGTTGCTGTGACCAATAGGTTTACTTTGTGCTGCAAACAGATCATCAGTCGGGTCGTGGAGGGCAAGTGTGCTTGTATGTGGGTGTGTTGCATTGACCAATGGGTTTACTTTGTGCTGCAAACAGATCATCAGTCTGGTCGTGGAGGGCAAGTGTGCTTGAATGTGGGTGAGTTGCAGTGACCAATGGGTTTACTTTGTAATGTAAACAGATCATCAGTCTGGTCGTGGAGGGCAAGTGTGCTTGTATGTGGGTATGTTGCAGTGTCTAATGGGTTTACTTTGTGCTGCACACAGATCATCAGTCTGGTCGTGGAGGGCAAGTGTGCTTGTATGTGGGTGTACTGCAGTTACCGATGGGTTTGCTTTGTAATGTAAACAGATCATCAGTCTGGTCGTGGAGGGCAAGTGTGCTTGTATGTGGGTGTGTTGCAGTGACCAATGGGTTTACTTAGTAATGTAAACAGATCATCAGTCTGGTCGTCGAGGGCAAGTGTGCTTGTATGTGGATGTGTTGCAGTGACTAATGGGTTTACTTTGTGCTGCAAACAGATCATCAGTCTGGTCGTGGAGGGCAAGTGTGCTTGTATGTGGTGTGTGTTGCTGTGACCAATAGGTTTACTTTGTGCTGCAAACAGATCATCAGTCTGGTTGTGGAGGGCAAGTGTTCTTGTATGTGGGTGTGTTGCATTGACCAATGGGTTTACTTTGTGCTGCAAACAGATCATCAGTCTGGTCGTGGAGGGCAAGTGTCCTTGAATGTGGGTGAGTTGCAGTGACCAATGGGTTTACTTTGTAATGTAAACAGATCACCAGTCTGGTCGTGGAGGGCAAGTGTGCTTGTATGTGAGTGTGTTGCAGTGTCTAATGGGTTTACTTTGTGCTGCACACAGATCATCAGTCTGGTCGTGGAGGGCAAGTGTGCTTGTATGTGGGTGTACTGCAGTTACCAATGGGTTTGCTTTGTAATGTAAACAGATCATCAGTCTGGTCGTGGAGGGCAAGTGTGCTTGTATGTTGGTGTGTTGCAGTGACCAATGGGTTTACTTTGTAATGTAAACAGATCATCAGTCTGGTCGTGGAGGGCAAGTGTGCTTGTATGTGGGTGTGTTGCAGTGACCAATGGGTTTACTTAGTAATGTAAACAGATCATCAGTCTGGTCGTCGAGGGCAAGTGTGCTTGTATGTGGATGTGTTGCAGTGACTAATGGGTTTACTTTGTGCTGCAAACAGATCATCAGTCTGGTCGTGGAGGGCAAGTGTGCTTGTATGTTGGTGTGTTGCAGTGACCAATGGGTTTACATTGTGCTGCAAACAGATCATCAGTCTGGTCGTGGAGGGCAAGTGTGCTTGTATGTGGGTGTGTTGCAGTGACCAATGGGTTTACTTAGTAATGTAAACTGATCATCAGTCTGATCGTCGAGGGCAAGTGTGCTTGTATGTGGATGTGTTGCAGTGACTAATGGGTTTACTTTGTGCTGCAAACAGATCATCAGTCTGGTCGTGGAGGGCAAGTGTGCTTGTATGTTGGTGTGTTGCAGTGACCAATGGGTTTACTTTGTGCTGCAAACAGATCATCAGTCTGGTCGTGGAGGGCAAGTGTGCTTGTATGTGGGTGTGTTGCAGTGACCAATGGGTTTGCTTTGTGCTGCAAACAGATCATCAGTCTGGTCGTAGAGGGCAAGTGTGCTTGTATGTGCGTGTGTTGCAGTGACCAAAAGGTTTACTTTGTGCTGCAAACAGATTATCAGTCTGGTCGTTGAGGGCAATTGGTCTTGTATGTGGGTGTGTTGCTGTGACCAATGGGTTTACTTTGTGCTGCAAACAGATCATCAGTCTGGTCGTGGATGGCAAGTGTGCTTGTATGTGGTATGTGTTGCTGTGACCAATAGGTTTACTTTGTGCTGCAAACAGATCATCAATCTGGTCGTGGAGGGCAAGTGTGCTTGTATGTGGGTGTGTTGCATTGACCAATGGGTTTACTTTGTGCTGCAAACAGATCATCAGTCTGGTTGTGGAGGGCAAGTGTGCTTGTATGTGGGTGTGTTGCATTGACCAATGGGTTTACTTTGTGCTGCAAACAGATCATCAGTCTGGTCGTGGAGGGCAAGTGTCCTTGAATGTGGGTGAGTTGCAGTGACCAATAGGTTTACTTTGTGCTGCAAACAGATCATCAATCTGGTCGTGGAGGGCAAGTGTGCTTGTATGTGGGTGTGTTGCATTGACCAATGGGTTTACTTTGTGCTGCAAACAGATCATCAGTCTGGTCGTGGAGGGCAAGTGTGCTTGAATGTGGGTGAGTTGCAGTGACCAATGGGTTTACTTTGTAATGTAAACAGATCATCAGTCTGGTCGTGGAGGGCAAGTGTGCTTGTATGTGGGTGTGTTGCAGTGTCTAATGGGTTTACTTTGTGCTGCACACAGATCATCAGTCTGGTCGTGGAGGGCAAGTGTGCTTGTATGTGGGTGTACTGCAGTTACCAATGGGTTTGCTTTGTAATGTAAACAGATCATCAGTCTGGTCGTGGAGGGCAAGTGTGCTTGTATGTGGGTGTGTTGCAGTGACCAATGGGTTTACTTAGTAATGTAAACAGATCATCAGTCTGGTCGTCGAGGGCAAGTGTGCTTGTATGTGGATGTGTTGCAGTGACTAATGGGTTTACTTTGTGCTGCAAACAGATCATCAGTCTGGTCGTGGAGGGCAAGTGTGCTTGTATGTGGTGTGTGTTGCTGTGACCAATAGGTTTACTTTGTGCTGCAAACAGATCATCAGTCTGGTTGTGGAGGGCAAGTGTGCTTGTATGTGGGTGTGTTGCATTGACCAATGGGTTTACTTTGTGCTGCAAACAGATCATCAGTCTGGTCGTGGAGGGCAAGTGTCCTTGAATGTGGGTGAGTTGCAGTGACCAATGGGTTTACTTTGTAATGTAAACAGATCACCAGTCTGGTCGTGGAGGGCAAGTGTGCTTGTATGTGAGTGTGTTGCAGTGTCTAATGGGTTTACTTTGTGCTGCACACAGATCATCAGTCTGGTCGTGGAGGGCAAGTGTGCTTGTACGTGGGTGTACTGCAGTTACCAATGGGTTTGCTTTGTAATGTAAACAGATCATCAGTCTGGTCGTGGAGGGCAAGTGTGCTTGTATGTTGGTGTGTTGCAGTGACCAATGGGTTTACTTTGTAATGTAAACAGATCATCAGTCTGGTCGTGGAGGGCAAGTGTGCTTGTATGTGGGTGTGTTGCAGTGACCAATGGGTTTACTTAGTAATGTAAACAGATCATCAGTCTGGTCGTCGAGGGCAAGTGTGCTTGTATGTGGATGTGTTGCAGTGACTAATGGGTTTACTTTGTGCTGCAAACAGATCATCAGTCTGGTCGTGGAGGGCAAGTGTGCTTGTATGTTGGTGTGTTGCAGTGACCAATGTGTTTACTTTGTGCTGCAAACAGATCATCAGTCTGGTCGTGGAGGGCAAGTGTGCTTGTATGTGGGTGTGTTGCAGTGACCAATGGGTTTGCTTTGTGCTGCAAACAGATCATCAGTCTGGTCGTCGAAGGCAAGTGTGCTTGTATGTGCGTGTGTTGCAGTGACCAATATGTTTACTTTGTGCAGCAAACATATTATCAGTCTGGTCGTTGAGGGCAATTGGTCTTGTATGTGGGTGTGTTGCTGTGACCAATGGGTTTACTTTGTGCTGCAAACAGATCATCAGTCTGGTCGTGGGGGGCAAGTGTGCTTGTATGTGTGAGTGTTGCAGTGACCAATGGGTTTACTTTGTGCTGCAAACAGATCATCAATCTGGTCGTGGAGGGTAAGTGTGTTTGTATGTGGGTGTGTTGCAGTGACCAATGGGTTTACTTTGTGCTGCAAACAGATCATCAGTCTGGTCGTGGAGGGCAAGTGTGCTTGTATGTTTGTGTGTTGCAGTGACCAATGGGTTTACTTTGTGCTGCAAACAGATCATCAGTCTGGTCGTGGAGGGCAAGTGTGCTTGTATGTGGGTGTGTTGCAGTGACCAATGGGTTTGCTTTGTGCTGCAAACAGATTATCAGTCTGGTCGTGGAGGGCAAGTGTGCTTGAATGTGGGTGAGTTGCAGTGACCAATGGGTTTACTTTGTAATGTAAACAGATCATCAGTCTAGTCGTGGAGGGCAAGTGTGCTTGTATGTGGGTGTGTTGCAGTGTTTAATGGGTTTACTTTGTGCAGCACACAGATCATCAGTCTGGTCGTGGAGGGCAAGTGTGCTTGTATGTGGGTGTACTGCAGTTACCAATGGGTTTGCTTTGTAATGTAAACAGATCATCAGTCTGGTCGTGGAGGACAAGTGTGCTTGTATGTGGGTGTGTTGCATTGACCAATGGGTTTACTTTGTGATGCAAACAGATCATCAGTCTGGTCGTGGAGGGCAAGTGTGCTTGAATGTGGGTGAGTTGCCGTGACAAATGGGTTTACTTTGTAATGTAAACAGATCATCAGTCTGGTCGTGGAGGGCAAGTGTGCTTGTATGTGGGTGTGTTGCTGTGTCTAATGGGTTTACTTTGTGCTGCACACAGATCATCAGTCTGGTCGTGGAGGGCAAGTGTGCTTGTATGTGGGTGTACTGCAGTTACCAATGGGTTTGCTTTGTAATGTAAACAGATCATCAGTCTGGTCGTGGAGGGCAAGTGTGCTTGTAAGTTGGTGTGTTGCAGTGACCAATGGGTTTACTTTGTAATGTAAACAGATCATCAGTCAGGTCGTGGAGGGCAAGTGTGCTTGTATGTGGGTGTGTTGCAGTGACCAATGGGTTTACTTAGTAATGTAAACAGATCATCAGTCTGGTCGTCGAGGGCAAGTGTGCTTGTATGTGGATATGTTGCAGTGACTAATGGGTTTACTTTGTGCTGCAAACAGATCATCAGTCTGGTCGTCGAGGGCAAGTGTGCTTGTATGTGCGTGTGTTGCAGTGACCAATAGGTTTACTTTGTGCTGCAAACAGATTATCAGTCTGGTCGTTGAGGGCAATTGGTCTTGTATGTGGGTGTGTTGCTGTGACCAATGGGTTTACTTTGTGCTGCAAACAGATCATCAGTCTGGTCGTGGGGGGCAAGTGTGCTTGTATGTGGGTGTGTTGTAGTGACCAATGGGTTTACTTTGTGCTGCAAACCGATCATCAGTCTGGTCGTGGGGGCAAGTGTGCTTGTATGTTGGTGTGTTGCAGTGACCAATGGGTTTACTTTGTGCTGCAAACAGATCATCAGTCTGGTCGTGGAGGGCAAGTGTGCTTGTATGTTGGTGTGTTGCAGTGACCAAAGGGTTTACTTTGTGCTGCAAACAGATCATCAGTCTGGTCGTGGAGGGCAAGTGTGCTTGTATGTGGGTGTGTTGCAGTGACCAATGGGTTTGCTTTGTGCTGCAAACAGATCATCAATCTGGTCGTCGAGGGCAAGTGTGCTTGTATGTGCGTGTGTTGCAGTGACCAAAATGTTTACTTTGTGCTGCAAACAGATTATCAGTCTGGACGTTGAGGGCAATTGGTCTTGTATGTGGGTGTGTTGCTGTGACCAATGGGTTTACTTTGTGCTGCAAACAGATCATCAGTCTGGTCGTGGAGGGCAAGTGTGCTTGTATGTGGTATGTGTTGCTGTGACCAACAGGTTTACTTTGTGCTGCAAACAGATCATCAGTCTGGTCGTGGAGGGCAAGTGTGCTTGTATGTGGGTTAGTTGCAGTGACCAATGGGTTTACTTTGTAATGTAAACAGATCATCAGTCTGGTCGTGGAGGGCAAGTGTGCTTGAATGTGGGTGTGTTGCAGTGTCTAATGGGTTTACTTTGTGCTGCACACAGATCATCAGTCTGGTCGTGGAGGCAAGTGTGCTTGTATGTGGGTGTACTGCAGTTACCAATGGGTTTGCTTTGTAATGTAAACAGATCATCAGTCTGGTCGTGGAGGGCAAGTGTGCTTGTATGTTGGTGTGTTGCAGTGATCAATGGGATTACTTTGTAATGTAAACAGATCATCAGTCTGGACGTGGAGGGCAAGTGTGCTTGTATGTGGATGTGTTGCAGTGACTAATGGGTTTACTTTGTGCTGCAAACAGATCATCAGTCGGGTCGTGGAGGGCGAGTGTGCTTGTATGTGGTGTGTGTTGCTGTGACCAATAGGTTTACTTTGTGCTGCAAACAGATCATCAGTCTGGTCGTGGAGGGCAAGTGTGCTTGTATGTGGGTGTGTTGCATTGACCAATGGGTTTACTTTGTGCTGCAAACAGATCATCAGTCTGGTCGTGGAGGGCAAGTGTCCTTGAATGTGGGTGAGTTGCAGTGACCAATGGGTTTACTTTGTAATGTAAACAGATCATCAGTCTGGTCGTGGAGGGCAAGTGTGCTTGTATGTGGGTGTGTTGCAGTGTCTAATGGGTTTACTTTGTGCTGCACACAGATCATCAGTCTGGTCGTGGAGGGCAAGTGTGCTTGTATGTGGGTGTACTGCAGTTACCAATGGGTTTGCTTTGTAATGTAAACATATCATCAATCTGGTCGTCGAGAGCAAGTGTGCTTGTATGTGCATGTGTTGCAGTGACCAAAAGGTTTACTTTGTGCTGCAAACAGATTATCAGTCTGGTCATTGAGGGCAATTGGTCTTGTATGTGGGTGTGTTGCTGTGACCAATGGGTTTACTTTGTGCTGCAAACAGATCATCAGTCTGGTCGTGGAGGGCAAGTGTGCTTGTATGTGGTATGTGTTGCTGTGACCAATAGGTTTACTTTGTGCTGCAAACAGATCATCAGTCTGGTCGTGGAGGGCAAGTGTGCTTGTATGTGGGTGTGTTGCATTGACCAATAGGTTTACTTTGTGCTGCAAACAGATTATCAGTCTGGTCGTTGAGGGCAATTGGTCTTGTATGTGGGTGTGTTGCTGTGACCAATGGGTTTACTTTGTGCTGCAAACAGATCATCAGTCTGGTCGTGGGGGGCAAGTGTGCTTGTATGTGGGTGTGTTGTAGTGACCAATGGGTTTACTTTGTGCTGCAAACCGATCATCAGTCTGGTCGTGGGGGCAAGTGTGCTTGTATGTTGGTGTGTTGCAGTGACCAATGGGTTTACTTTGTGCTGCAAACAGATCATCAGTCTGGTCGTGGAGGGCAAGTGTGCTTGTATGTTGGTGTGTTGCAGTGACCAAAGGGTTTACTTTGTGCTGCAAACAGATCATCAGTCTGGTCGTGGAGGGCAAGTGTGCTTGTATGTGGGTGTGTTGCAGTGACCAATGGGTTTGCTTTGTGCTGCAAACAGATCATCAATCTGGTCGTCGAGGGCAAGTGTGCTTGTATGTGCGTGTGTTGCAGTGACCAAAATGTTTACTTTGTGCTGCAAACAGATTATCAGTCTGGACGTTGAGGGCAATTGGTCTTGTATGTGGGTGTGTTGCTGTGACCAATGGGTTTACTTTGTGCTGCAAACAGATCATCAGTCTGGTCGTGGAGGGCAAGTGTGCTTGTATGTGGTATGTGTTGCTGTGACCAACAGGTTTACTTTGTGCTGCAAACAGATCATCAGTCTGGTCGTGGAGGGCAAGTGTGCTTGTATGTGGGTTAGTTGCAGTGACCAATGGGTTTACTTTGTAATGTAAACAGATCATCAGTCTGGTCGTGGAGGGCAAGTGTGCTTGAATGTGGGTGTGTTGCAGTGTCTAATGGGTTTACTTTGTGCTGCACACAGATCATCAGTCTGGTCGTGGAGGCAAGTGTGCTTGTATGTGGGTGTACTGCAGTTACCAATGGGTTTGCTTTGTAATGTAAACAGATCATCAGTCTGGTCGTGGAGGGCAAGTGTGCTTGTATGTTGGTGTGTTGCAGTGATCAATGGGATTACTTTGTAATGTAAACAGATCATCAGTCTGGACGTGGAGGGCAAGTGTGCTTGTATGTGGATGTGTTGCAGTGACTAATGGGTTTACTTTGTGCTGCAAACAGATCATCAGTCGGGTCGTGGAGGGCGAGTGTGCTTGTATGTGGTGTGTGTTGCTGTGACCAATAGGTTTACTTTGTGCTGCAAACAGATCATCAGTCTGGTCGTGGAGGGCAAGTGTGCTTGTATGTGGGTGTGTTGCATTGACCAATGGGTTTACTTTGTGCTGCAAACAGATCATCAGTCTGGTCGTGGAGGGCAAGTGTCCTTGAATGTGGGTGAGTTGCAGTGACCAATGGGTTTACTTTGTAATGTAAACAGATCATCAGTCTGGTCGTGGAGGGCAAGTGTGCTTGTATGTGGGTGTGTTGCAGTGTCTAATGGGTTTACTTTGTGCTGCACACAGATCATCAGTCTGGTCGTGGAGGGCAAGTGTGCTTGTATGTGGGTGTACTGCAGTTACCAATGGGTTTGCTTTGTAATGTAAACATATCATCAATCTGGTCGTCGAGAGCAAGTGTGCTTGTATGTGCATGTGTTGCAGTGACCAAAAGGTTTACTTTGTGCTGCAAACAGATTATCAGTCTGGTCATTGAGGGCAATTGGTCTTGTATGTGGGTGTGTTGCTGTGACCAATGGGTTTACTTTGTGCTGCAAACAGATCATCAGTCTGGTCGTGGAGGGCAAGTGTGCTTGTATGTGGTATGTGTTGCTGTGACCAATAGGTTTACTTTGTGCTGCAAACAGATCATCAGTCTGGTCGTGGAGGGCAAGTGTGCTTGTATGTGGGTGTGTTGCATTGACCAATGGGTTTACTTTGTGCTGCAAACAGATCATCAGTCTGGTCGTGGAGGGCAAGTGTGCTTGTATGTGGGTGTACTGCAGTTACCAATGGGTTTGCTTTGTAATGTAAACAGATCATCAGTCTGGTCGTGGAGGGCAAGTGTGCTTGTATGTTGGTGTGTTGCAGTGATCAATGGGATTACTTTGTAATGTAAACAGATCATCAGTCTGGTCGTGGAGGGCAAGTGTGCTTGTATGTGGGTGTGTTGCAGTGACCAATGGGTTTACTTAGTAATGTAAAGAGATCATCAGTCTGGTCGTCGAGGGCAAGTGTGCTTGTATGTGGATGTGTTGCAGTGACTAATGGGTTTACTTTGTGCTGCAAACAGATCATCAGTCGGGTCGTGGAGGGCAAGTGTGCTTGTATGTGGTGTGTGTTGCTGTGACCAATAGGTTTACTTTGTGCTGCAAACAGATCATCAGTCTGGTCGTGGAGGGCAAGTGTGCTTGTATGTGGGTGTGTTGCATTGACCAATGGGTTACTTTGTGCTGCAAACAGATCATCAGTCTGGTCGTGGAGGGCAAGGGTCCTTGAATGTGGGTGAGTTGCAGTGACCAATGGGTTTACTTTGTTATGTAAACAGATCATCAGTCTGTTCGTGGAGGGCAAGTGTGCTTGTATGTGGGTGTGTTGCAGTGTCTAATGGGTTTACTTTGTGCTGCACACAGATCATCAGTCTGGTCGTGGAGGGCAAGTGTGCTTGTATGTGGGTGTACTGCAGTTACCAATGGGTTTGCTTTGTAATGTAAACAGATCATCAATCTGGTCGTCGAGGGCAAGTGTGCTTGTATGTGCATGTGTTGCAGTGACCAAAATGTTTACTTTGTGCTGCAAACAGATTATCAGTCTGGTCGTTGAGGGCAATTGGTCTTGTATGTGGGTGTGTTGCTGTGACCAATGGGTTTACTTTGTGCTGCAAACAGATCATCAGTCTGGTCGTGGAGGGCAAGTGTGCTTGTATGTGGTATGTGTTGCTGTGACCAATAGGTTTACTTAGTAATGTAAACAGATCATCAGTCTGGTCGTCGAGGGCAAGTGTGCTTGTATGTGGATGTGTTGCAGTGACTAATGGGTTTACTTTGTGCTGCAAACAGATCATCAGTCGGGTCGTGGAGGGCAAGTGTGCTTGTATGTGGTGTGTGTTGCTGTGACCAATAGGTTTACTTTGTGCTGCAAACAGATCATCAGTCTGGTCGTGGAGGGCAAGTGTGCTTGTATGTGGGTGTGTTGCATTGACCAATGGGTTTACTTTGTGCTGCAAACAGACCATCAGTCTGGTCGTGGAGGGCAAGTGTCCTTGAATGTGGGTGAGTTGCAGTGACCAATGGGTTTACTTTGTAATGTAAACAGATCATCAGTCTGGTCGTGGAGGGCAAGTGTGCTTGTATGTGGATGTGTTGCAGTGTCTAATGGGTTTACTTTGTGCTGCACACAGATCATCAGTCTGGTCGTGGAGGGCAAGTGTGCTTGTATGTGGGTGTACTGCAGTTACCAATGGGTTTGCTTTGTAATGTAAACAGATCATCAGTCTGGTCGTGGAGGGCAAGTGTGCTTGTATGTTGGTGTGTTGCAGTGACCAATGGGTTTACTTTGTAATGTAAACAGATCATCAGTCTGGTCGTGGAGGGCAAGTGTGCTTGTATGTGGGTGTGTTGCAGTGACCAATGGGTTTACTTAGTAATGTAAACAGATCATCAGTCTGGTCGTCGAGGGCAAGTGTGCTTGTATGTGGATGTGTTGCAGTGACTAATCGGTTTACTTTGTGCTGCAAACAGATCATCAGTCTAGTCGTGGAGGGCAAGTGTGCTTGTATGTTGGTGTGTTGCAGTGACCAATGGGTTTACTTTGTGCTGCAAACAGATCATCAGTCTGGTCGTGGAGGGCAAGTGTGCTTGTATGTGGGTGTGTTGCAGTGAACAATGGGTTTGCTTTGTGCTGCAAACAGATCATCAGTCTGGTCGTCGAGGGCAAGTGTGCTTGTATGTGCGTGTGTTGCAGTGACCAATATGTTTACTTTGTGCTGCAAACAGATTATCAGTCTGGTCGTTGAGGGCAATTGGTCTTGTATGTGGGTGTGTTGCTGTGACCAATGGGTTTACTTTGTGCTGCAAACAGATCATCAGTCTGGTCGTGGGGGCAAGTGTGCTTGTATGTGGGTGTGTTGCAGTGACCAATGGGTTTACTTTGTGCTGCAAACAGATCATCAATCTGGTCGTGGAGGGCAAGTGTGTTTGTATGTGGGTGTGTTGCAGTGACCAATGGGTTTACTTTGTGCTGCAAACAGATCATCAGTCTGGTCGTGGAGGGCAAGTGTGCTTGTATGTTGGTGTGTTGCAGTGACCAATGGGTTTACTTTGTGCTGCAATCAGATCATCAGTCTGGTCGTGGAGGGCAAGTGTGCTTGTATGTGGGTGTGTTGCAGTGACCAATGGGCTTGCTTTGTGCTGCAAACAGATCATCAGTCTGGTCGTGGAGGGCAAGTGTGCTTGTATGTGGGTGTGTTGCTGTGTCTAATGGGTTTACTTTGTGCTGCACACAGATCATCAGTCTGGTCGTGGAGGGCAAGTGTGCTTGTATGTGGGTGTACTGCAGTTACCAATGGGTTTGCTTTGTAATGTAAACAGATCATCAGTCTGGTCGTGGAGGGCAAGTGTGCTTGTATGTTGGTGTGTTGCAGTGACCAATGGGTTTACTTTGTAATGTAAACATATCATCAGTCTGGTCGTGGAGGGCAAGTGTGCTTGTATGTGGGTGTGGTGCAGTGACCAATGGGTTTACTTAGTTATGTAAACAGATCATCAGTCTGGTCGTCGAGGGCAAGTGTGCTTGTATGTGGATATGTTGCAGTGACTAATGGGTTTACTTTGTACTGCAAACAGATCATCAGTCTGGCCGTGGAGGGCAAGTGTGCTTGTATGTTGGTGTGTTGCTGTGACCAATGGGTTTACTTTGTGCTGCAAACAAATCATCAGTATGGTCGTGGAGGGCAAGTGTGCTTGTATGTGTGTGTGTTGCAGTGACCAATTGGTTTGCTTTGTGCTGCAAACAGATCATCAGTCTGGTCGTCGAGGGCAAGTGTGCTTGTATGTGCGTGTGTTGCAGTGACCAAAAGGTTTACTTTGTGCTGCAAACAGATTATCAGTCTGGTCGTTGAGGGCATTTAGTCTTGTATGTGGGTGTGTTGCTGTGACCAATGGGTTTACTTTGTGCTGCAAACAGATCATCAGTCTGGTCGTGGAGGGCAAGTGTGCTTGTATGTGGTGTGTGTTGCTGTGACCAATAAGTTTACTTTGTGCTGCAAACAGATCATCAGTCTGGTCGTGGAGGGCAAGTGTGCTTGTATGTGGGTGTGTTGCAGTGTCTAATGGGTTTACTTTGTGCTGCACACAGATCATCAGTCTGGTCGTGGAGGGCAAGTGTGCTTGTATGTGGGTGTACTGCAGTTACCAATGGGTTTGCTTTGTAATGTAAACAGATCATCAGTCTGGTCGTGGAGGGCAAGTGTGCTTGTATGTTGGTGTGTTGCAGTGACCAATGGGTTTACTTTGTAATGTAAACAGATCATCAGTCTGGTCGTGGAGGGCAAGTGTGCTTGTATGTGGGTGTGTTGCAGTGACCAATGGGTTTACTTAGTAATGTAAACAGATCATCAGTCTGGTCGTCGAGGGCAAGTGCGCTTGTATGTGGATGTGTTGCAGTGACAAATGGGTTTACTTTGTGCTGCAAACAGATCATCAGTCTGGTCGTGGAGGGCAAGTGGGCTTGTATGTTGGTGTGTTGCAGTGATCAATGGGTTTACTTTGTGCTGCAAACAGATCATCAGTCTGGTCGTGGAGGGCAAGTGTGCTTGTATGTGGGTGTGTTGCAGTGACCAATGGGTTTGCTTTGTGCTGCAAACAGATCATCAGTCTGGTCGTTGAGGGCAATTGGTCTTGTATGTGGGTGTGTTGCTGTGACCAATGGGTTTACTTTGTGCTGCAAACAGATCATTAGTCTGGTCGTGGGGGGCAAGTGTGCTTGTATGTGGGTGTGTTGCAGTGACCAATGGGTTTACTTTGTGCTGCAAACAGATCATCAATCTGGTCGTGGAGGGCAAGTGTGCTTGTATGTGGGTGTTTTGCAGTGACCAATGGGTTTACTTTGTGCTGCAAACAGATCATCAGTCTGGTCGTGGAGGGCAAGTGTGCTTGTATGTGGATGTGTTGCAGTGACCAATGGGTTTGCTTTGTGCTGCAAACAGATCATCAGTCTGGTCGTCGAGGGCAAGTGTGCTTGTATGTGCGTGTGTTGCAGTGAGCAATAGGTTTACTTTGTGCTGCAAACAGATTATCAGTCTGGTCGTTGAGGGCAATAGGTCTTGTATGTGGGTGTGTTGCTGTGACCAATGGGTTTACTTTGTGCTGCAAACAGATCATCAGTCTGGTCGTGGGGGGCAAGTGTGCTTGTATGTGGGTGTGTTGCAGTGACCAAAGGGTTTACTTTGTGCTGCAAACAGATCATCAGTCTCGTCGTGGAGGGCAAGTGTGCTTGAATGTGGGTGAGTTGCAGTGACCAATGGGTTTACTTTGTAATGTAAACAGATCATCAGTCTGGTCGTGGGGGGCAAGTGTGCTTGTATGTGGGTGTGTTGCAGTGTCTAATGGGTTTACTTTGTGCTGCACACAGATCATCAGTCTGGTCGTGAAGGGCAAGTGTGCTTGTATGTTGGTGTATTGCAGTTACCAATGGGTTTGCTTTGTAATGTAAACAGATCATCAGTCTGGTCGTGCAGGGCAAGTGTGCTTGTATGTGGGTGTGTTGCAGTGACCAATGAGTTTACTTTGTGCTGCAAATAGATAATCTGTCTGGTCGAGAAGGGCAAGTCTGCTTGTATGTGGGTGTGTTGCAGTGACAAATGGGTTTACTTTGTGCTGCAAACAGATCATCAGTCTGGTCGTGGAGGGCAAGTGTGCTTGTATGTGGGTGTGTTGCATTGACCAATGGGTTTACTTTGTGATGCAAACTAATCATCAGTCTGGTCGTGGAGGGCAAGTGTGCTTGAATGTGGGTGAGTTGCAGTGACCTATGGGTTTACTTTGTAATGTAAACAGATCATTAGTTTGGTCGTGGAGGGCAAGTGTGCTTGTATGTGGGTGTGTTGCAGTGTCTAATGGGTTTACTTTGTGCTGCACACAGCTCATCAGTCTGGTCGTGGAGGGCAAGTGTGCTTGTATGTGGGTGTACTGCAGTTACCAATGGGTTTGCTTTGTAATGTAAACAGATCATCAGTCTGGTCGTGGAGGGCAAGTGTGCTTGTATGTTGGTGTGTTGCAGTGACCAATGGGTTTACTTTGTAATGTAAACAGATCATCAGTCTGGTCGTGGAGGCCAAGTGTGCTTGTATGTGGGTGTGTTGCAGTGACCAATGGGTTTACTTAGTAATGTAAACAGATCATCAGTCTGGTCGTTGAGGGCAAGTGTGCTTGTATGTGGGTGTGTTGCAGTGACCAATGGGTTTACTTTGTGCTGCAAACAGATCATCAGTCTGGTCGTGGAGGGCAAGTGTGCTTGTATGTGGGTGTGTTGCATTGACCAATGGGTTTACTTTGTGCTGCAAACAGATCATCAGTCTCGTCGTGGAGGGCAAGTGTGCTTGAATGTGGGTGAGTTGCAGTGACCAATGGGTTTACTTTGTAATGTAAACAGATCATCAGTCTGGTCGTGGGGGGCAAGTGTGCTTGTATGTGGGTGTGTTGCAGTGTCTAATGGGTTTACTTTGTGCTGCACACAGATCATCAGTCTGGTCGTGAAGGGCAAGTGTGCTTGTATGTTGGTGTATTGCAGTTACCAATGGGTTTGCTTTGTAATGTAAATAGATCATCAGTCTGGTCGTGCAGGGCAAGTGTGCTTGTATGTGGGTGTGTTGCAGTGACCAATGAGTTTACTTTGTGCTGCAAACAGATCATCTGTCTGGTCGAGAAGGGCAAGTCTGCTTGCATGTGGGTGTGTTGCAGTGACAAATGGGTTTACTTTGTGCTGCAAACAGATCATCAGTCTGGTCGTGGAGGGCAAGTGTGCTTGTATGTGGGTGTGTTGCATTGACCAATGGGTTTACTTTGTGCTGCAAACTAATCATCAGTCTGGTCGTGGAGGGCAAGTGTGCTTGAATGTGGGTGAGTTGCAGTGACCTATGGGTTTACTTTGTAATGTAAACAGATCATTAGTTTGGTCGTGGAGGGCAAGTGTGCTTGTATGTGGCTGTGTTGCAGTGTCTAATGGGTTTACTTTGTGCTGCACACAGATCATCAGTCTGGTCGTGGAGGGCAAGTGTGCTTGTATGTGGGTGTATTGCAGTTACCAATGGGTTTGCTTTGCAATGTAAACAGATCATCTGTCTGGTCGTGCAGGGCAAGTGTGCTTGTATGTGGGTGTGGTGCAGTGACCAATGAGTTTACTTTGTGCTGCAAACAGATCATCTGTCTGGACGAGGAGGGCAAGTCTGCTTTGTATGTGGGTGTGTTGCAGTGACCAATGGGTTTACTTTGTGCTGCAAACAGATCATCAGTCTGGTCGTGGAGGGCAAGTGTGCTTGTATGTGGGTGTGTTGCATTGACCAATCGGTATACTTTGTGCGGCAAACAGATCATCAGTCTGGTCGTGGAGGGCAAGTGTGCTTGAATGTGGGTGAGTTGCAGTGACCAATGGGTTTACTTTGTGCTGCACACAGCTCATCAGTCTGGTCGTGGAGGGCAAGTGTTCTTGTATGTGGGTGTACTGCAGTTACCAATGGGTTTGCTTTGTAATGTAAACAGATCATCAGTCTGGTCGTGGAGGGCAAGTGTGCTTGTATGTTGGTGTGTTGCAGTGACCAATGGGTTTACTTTGTAATGTAAACAGATCATCAGTCTGGTCGTGGAGGGCAAGTGTGCTTGTATGTGGGTGTGTTGCAGTGACCAATGGGTTTACTTAGTAATGTAAACAGATCATCAGTCTGGTCGTTGAGGGCAAGTGTGCTTGTATGTGTGTGTGTTGCAGTGTCTAATGGGTTTACTTTGTGCTGCACACAGCTCATCAGTCTGGTCGTGGAGGGCAAGTGTGCTTGTATGTGGGTGTACTGCAGTTACCAATGGGTTTGCTTTGTAATGTAAACAGATCATCAGTCTGGTCGTGGAGAGCAAGTGTGCTTGTATGTTGGTGTGTTGCAGTGACCAATGGGTTTACTTTGTAATGTAAACAGATCATCAGTCTGGTCGTGGAGGGCAAGTGTGCTTGTATGTGGGTGTGTTGCAGTGACCAATGGGTTTACTTAGTAATGTAAACAGATCATCAGTCTGGTCGTTGAGGGCAAGTGTGCTTGTATGTGGATGTGTTGCAGTGACTAATGGGTTTACTTTGTGCTGCAAACAATCATCAGTCTGGTCGTGGAGGGCAAGTGTGCTTGTATGTTGGTGTGTTGCAGTGACCAATGGGTTTACTTTGTGCTGCAAACAGATCATCAGTCTGGTCGTGGAGGGCAAGTGTGCTTGTATGTGGGTGTGTTGCAGTGACCAATGGGTTTGCTTTGTGCTGCAAACAGATCATCAGTCTGGTCGTCGAGAGCAAGTGTGCTTGTATGTGCGTGTGTTGCAGTGACCAATAGGTTTATTTTGTGCTGCAAACAGATTATCAGTCTGGTCGTTGAGGGCAATTGGTCTTGTATGTGGGCGTGTTGCTGTGACCAATAGGTTTACTTTGTGCTGCAAACAGATCATCAGTCTGGACGCGGGGGGCAAGTGTGCTTGTATGTGGGTGTGTTGCAGTGACCAATGGGTTTACTTTGTGCTGCAAACAGATCATCAGTCTGGTCGTGGAGGGCAAGTGTGCTTGTATGTGGGTGTGTTGCAGTGACCAATGGGTTTACTTTGTGCTGCAAACAGATCATCAGTCTGGTCGTGGAGGGCAAGTGTGCTTGTATGTGGGTGTATTGCAGTTACCAATGGGTTTGCTTTGTAATGTAAACAGATCATCAGTCTGGTCGTGCAGGGCAAGTGTGCTTGTATGTGGGTGTGTTGCAGTGACCAATCAGTTTACTTTGTTCTGCAAACAGATCATCTGTCTGGTCGAGGAGGGCAAGTCTGCTTGTATGTGGGTGTGTTGCAGTGAGCAATGGGTTTACTTTGTGCTGCACACAGATCATCAGTCTGGTCGTGGAGGGCAAGTGTGCTTGTATGTGGGTGTATTGCAGTTACCAATGGGTTTGCTTTGCAATGTAAACAGATCATCTGTCTGGTCGTGCAGGGCAAGTGTGCTTGTATGTTGTTGTGTTGCAGTGACCAATGAGTTTACTTTGTGCTGCAAACAGATCATCTGTCTGGACGAGGAGGGCAAGTCTGCTTTGTATGTGGGTGTGTTGCAGTGACCAATGGGTTTACTTTGTGCTGCAAACAGATCATCAGTCTGGTCGTGGAGGGCAAGTGTGCTTGTATGTGGGTGTGTTGCATTGACCAATGGGTTTACTTTGTGCTGCAAACAGATCATCAGTCTGGTCGTGGAGGGCAAGTGTGCTTGAATGTGGGTGAGTTGCAGTGACCAGTGGGTTTACTTTGTACTGCACACAGCTCATCAGTCTGGTCGTGGAGGGCAAGTGTGCTTGTATGTGGGTGTACTGCAGTTACCAATAGGTTTGCTTTGTAATGTAAACAGATCATCAGTCTGGTCGTGGAGGGCAAGTGTGCTTGTATGTTGGTGTGTTGCAGTGACCAATGGGTTTACTTTGTAATGTAAACAGATCATCAGTCTGGTCGTGGAGGGCAAGTGTGCTTGTATGTGGGTGTGTTGCAGTGACCAATGGGTTTACTTAGTAATGTAAACAGATCATCAGTCTGGTCGTTGAGGGCAAGTGTGCTTGTATGTGGGTGTGTTGCAGTGACCAATGGGTTTACTTTGTGCTGCAAACAGATCATCAGTCTGGTCGTGGAGGGCAAGTGTGCTTGTATGTGGGTGTGTTGCATTGACCAATGGGTTTACTTTGTGCTGCAAACAGATCATCAGTCTGGTCGTGGAGGGCAAGTGTGCTTGTATGTGGGTGTGTTGCAGTGTCTAATGGGTTTACTTTGTGCTGCACACAGCTCATCAGTCTGGTCGTGGAGGGCAAGTGTGCTTGTATGTGGGTGTACTGCAGTTACCAATGGGTTTGCTTTGTAATGTAAACAGATCATCAGTCTGGTCGTGGAGAGCAAGTGTGCTTGTATGTTGGTGTGTTGCAGTGACCAATGGGTTTACTTTGTAATGTAAACAGATCATCAGTCTGGTCGTGGAGGGCAAGTGTGCTTGTATGTGGGTGTGTTGCAGTGACCAATGGGTTTACTTAGTAATGTAAACAGATCATCAGTCTGGTCGTTGAGGGCAAGTGTGCTTGTATGTGGATGTGTTGCAGTGACTAATGGGTTTACTTTGTGCTGCAAACAGATCATCAGTCTTGTCGTGGAGGGCAAGTGTGCTTGTATGTTGGTGTGTTGCAGTGACCAATGGGTTTACTTTGTGCTGCAAACAGATCATCAGTCTGGTCGTGGAGGGCAAGTGTGCTTGTATGTGGGTGTGTTGCAGTGACCAATGGGTTTGCTTTGTGCTGCAAACAGATCATCAGTCTGGTCGTCGAGAGCAAGTGTGCTTGTATGTGCGTGTGTTGCAGTGACAAATAGGTTTATTTTGTGCTGCAAACAGATTATCAGTCTGGTCGTTGAGGGCAATTGGTCTTGTTTGTGGGCGTGTTGCTGTGACCAATGGGTTTACTTTGTGCTGCAAACAGATCATCAGTCTGGACGCGGGGGGCAAGTGTGCTTGTATGTGGGTGTGTTGCAGTGACCAATGGGTTTACTTTGTGCTGCAAACAGATCATCAGTCTGGTCGTGGAGGGCAAGTGTGCTTGTATGTGGGTGTGTTGCAGTGACCAATGGGTTTACTTTGTGCTGCAAACAGATCATCAGTCTGGTCGTGGAGGGCAAGTGTGCTTGTATGTGGGTGTATTGCAGTTACCAATGGGTTTGCTTTGTAATGTAAACAGATCATCAGTCTGGTCGTGCATGGCAAGTGTGCTTGTATGTGGGTGTGTTGCAGTGACCAATCAGTTTACTTTGTTCTGCAAACAGATCATCTGTCTGGTCGAGGAGGGCAAGTCTGCTTGTATGTGGGTGTGTTGCAGTGAGCAATGGGTTTACATTGTGCTGCACACAGATCATCAGTCTGGTCGTGGAGGGCAAGTGTGCTTGTATCTTGGTGTGTTGCAGTGACCAATGGGTTTACTTTGTAATGTAAACAGATCATCAGTTTGGTCGTCGAGGGTAAGTGTGCTTGTAAGTGGGTGTGTTGCAGTGACCAATGGGTTTACTTTGTAATGTAAACAGATCATCAATCTGGTCGTGGAGGGCAAGTGTGCTTGTATGTGGGTGTGTTGCAGTGTCTAATGGGTTTACTTTGTGCTGCACACAGATCATCAGTCTGGTCGTGGAGGGCAATTTTTTCTTGTATGTGGGTATATTGCAGTTACCAATGGGTTTGCTTTGTAATGTAAACAGATCATCAGTCTGGTCGTGGAGGGCAAGTGTGCTTGTATGTTGGTGTGTTGCAGTGACCAATGGGTTTACTTTGTAATGTAAACAGATCATCAGTCTGGTCGTGGAGGGCAAGTGTGCTTGTATGTGGGTGTGTTGCAGTGACCAATGGGTTTACTTAGTAATGTAAACAGATCATCAGTCTGGTCGTCGAGGGCAAGTGTGCTTGTATGTAGATGTGTTACAGTGACTAATGGGTTTACTTTGGGCTGCAAACAGATCATCAGTCTGGTCGTGGAGGGCAAGTGTGCTTGTATGTGGGTGTGTTGCTGTGACCAATGGGTTTACTTTGTGCTGCAAACAGATCATCAGTCTGGTCGTGGGGGGCAAGTGTGCTTGTATGTGGGTGTGTTGCAGTGACCAATGGGTTTACTTTGTGCTGCAAACAGATAATCAGTCTGGTCGTGGAGGGCAAGTGTGCTTGAATGTGGGTGAGTTGCAGTGACCAATGGGTTTACTTTGTAATGTAAACAGATCATCAGTCTGGTCGTGGAGGGCAAGTGTGCTTGTATGTGGGTGTGTTGCAGTGACCAATGGGTCTACTTTGTGCTGCAAACAGATAATCAGTCTGGTCGTGGAGGGCAAGTGTGCTTGAATGTGGGTGAGTTGCAGTGACCAATGGGTTTACTTTGTAATGTAAACAGATCATCAGTCTGGTCGTGGAGGGCAAGTGTGCTTGTATGTGGGTGTGTTGCAGTGTCTAAATGGTTTACTTTGTGCTGCACACAGATCATCAGTCTGGTCGTGGAGGGCAAGTGTGCTTGTATGTGGGTGTATTGCAGTTACCAATGGGTTTGCTTTGTAATGTAAACAGATCATCAGTCTGGTCGTGTAGGGCAAGTGTGCTTGTATGTGGGTGTGTTGCAGTGACCAATGAGTTTACTTTGTGCTGCAAACAGATCATCTCTCTTGTCGAGGAGGGCAAGTCTGCTTGTATGTGGGTATGTTGCAGTGAGCAATGGGTTTACTTTGTAATGTAAACAGATCATCAGTCTGGTCGTGGAGGGCAAGTGTGCTTGTATGTGGGTGTGTTGCAGTTACCAATGGGTTTGCTTTGTAATGTAAACAGATCATCAGTCTGGTCGTGCAGGGCAAGTGTGCTTGTATGTGGGTGTGTTGCCGTGACCAATGAGTTTACTTTGTGCTGCAAACAGATCATCTGTCTGGTCGAGGAGGGCAAGTCTGCTTGTATGTAGGTGTATTGCAGTGGGCAATGGGTTTACTTTGTGCTGCAAACAGATCATCAGTCTGGTCGTGGAGGGCAAGTGTGCTTGTATGTGGGTGTGTTGCAGTGACCAATGGTTTTACTTTGTAATGAAAACAGATCATCAGTCTGGTCGAGGAGGGCAAGTGTGCTTGTATGTGGGTGTGTTGCAGTGACCAATGGGTTTACTTTGTGCTGCAAACAGATCATCAGTTTGGTCGTATAGGGCAAGTGTGCTTGTATGTGGGTGTGTTGCAGTGTCTAATGGGTTTACTTTGTGCTGCACACAGATCATCAGTCTGGTCGTGGAGGGCAAGTGTGCTTGTATGTGGGTGTGTTGCAGTGACCAATGTGTTTGCTTTGTGCTGCAAACAGATCATCAGTCTGGTCGTTGGGGGCAAGTGTGCTTGTATGTGCGTGTGTTGCAGTGACCAATAGGTTTACTTTGTGCTGCAAACAGATTATCAGTCTGGTCGTTGAGGGTAATTGGTCTTGTATGTGGGTGTGTTGCAGTGAGCAATGGGTTTACTTTGTGCTGCAAACAGATCATCAGTCTGGTCGTGGAGGGCAAGTGTCCTTGTATGTGGGTGTGTTGCAGTGACCAATTTGTTTTACTTTGTAATGTAAACAGATCACCAGTCTGGTCGTGGAGGGCAAGTGTGCTTGTATTTGGGTGTGTTGCAGTGACCAATGGGTTTACTTTGTAATGTAAACAGATCATAAGTCTGGTCGCGGAGTGCAAGTTTCCTTGTATGTGGGTGTGTTGCAGTGACCAATGAGTTTACTTTGTGCTGCAAACTGATCACCAGTCTGGTCGTGGAGGGCAAGTGTGCTTATATGTGGGTGTGTTAAGTGACCAATGGGTTTACTTTGTAATGTCAACAGATCATCAGTCTGGTTGTGGAGGGCAAGTGTGCTTGTATGTGGGTGTGTTGCAGTGACCAATGGGTTTACTTTGTGCTGCAAACAGATCATCAGTTTGGTCGTCGAGGGCAAGTGTGCTTGTATGTGGGTGTGTTGCAGTGACCAATGGGTTTACTTTGTAATGTAAACATATCATCAGTCTGGTCGTGGAGGGTAGGTGTGCTTGTATGTGGGTGTGTTGCAGTGACCAACGAGTTTACTTTGTGCTACAAACAGATCATCTGTCTTGTCGAGGAGGGCAAGTCTGCTTGTATGTGGGTGTATTGCAGTTACCAATGGGTTTGCTTTGTAATGTAAACAGATCATCAGTCTGGTCGTGCAGGGCAAGTGTGCTTGTATGTGGGTGTGTTGCAGTGACCAATGAGTTTACTTTGTGCTGCAAACAGATCATCTCTCTTGTCGAGGAGGGCAAGTCTGCTTGTATGTGGGTATGTTGCAGTGAGCAATGGGTTTACTTTGTAATGTAAACAGATCATCAGTCTGGTCGTGGAGGGCAAGTGTGCTTGTATGTGGGTGTGTTGCAGTTACCAATGGGTTTGCTTTGTAATGTAAACAGATCATCAGTCTGGTCGTGCAGGGCAAGTGTGCTTGTATGTGGGTGTGTTGCCGTGACCAATGAGTTTACTTTGTGCTGCAAACAGATCATCTGTCTGGTCGAGGAGGGCAAGTCTGCTTGTATGTAGGTGTATTGCAGTGAGCAATGGGTTTACTTTGTGCTGCAAACAGATCATCAGTCTGGTCGTGGAGGGCAAGTGTGCTTGTATGTGGGTGTGTTGCAGTGACCAATGGTTTTACTTTGTAATGAAAACAGATCATCAGTCTGGTCGAGGAGGGCAAGTGTGCTTGTATGTGGGTGTGTTGCAGTGACCAATGGGTTTACTTTGTGCTGCAAACAGATCATCAGTTTGGTCGTATAGGGCAAGTGTGCTTGTATGTGGGTGTGTTGCAGTGTCTAATGGGTTTACTTTGTGCTGCACACAGATCATCAGTCTGGTCGTGGAGGGCAAGTGTGCTTGTATGTGGGTGTGTTGCAGTGACCAATGTGTTTGCTTTGTGCTGCAAACAGATCATCAGTCTGGTCGTTGGGGGCAAGTGTGCTTGTATGTGCGTGTGTTGCAGTGACCAATAGGTTTACTTTGTGCTGCAAACAGATTATCAGTCTGGTCGTTGAGGGTAATTGGTCTTGTATGTGGGTGTGTTGCAGTGAGCAATGGGTTTACTTTGTGCTGCAAACAGATCATCAGTCTGGTCGTGGAGGGCAAGTGTCCTTGTATGTGGGTGTGTTGCAGTGACCAATTTGTTTTACTTTGTAATGTAAACAGATCACCAGTCTGGTCGTGGAGGGCAAGTGTGCTTGTATTTGGGTGTGTTGCAGTGACCAATGGGTTTACTTTGTAATGTAAACAGATCATAAGTCTGGTCGCGGAGTGCAAGTTTCCTTGTATGTGGGTGTGTTGCAGTGACCAATGAGTTTACTTTGTGCTGCAAACTGATCACCAGTCTGGTCGTGGAGGGCAAGTGTGCTTATATGTGGGTGTGTTAAGTGACCAATGGGTTTACTTTGTAATGTCAACAGATCATCAGTCTGGTTGTGGAGGGCAAGTGTGCTTGTATGTGGGTGTGTTGCAGTGACCAATGGGTTTACTTTGTGCTGCAAACAGATCATCAGTTTGGTCGTCGAGGGCAAGTGTGCTTGTATGTGGGTGTGTTGCAGTGACCAATGGGTTTACTTTGTAATGTAAACATATCATCAGTCTGGTCGTGGAGGGTAGGTGTGCTTGTATGTGGGTGTGTTGCAGTGACCAACGAGTTTACTTTGTGCTACAAACAGATCATCTGTCTTGTCGAGGAGGGCAAGTCTGCTTGTATGTGGGTATGTTGCAGTGAGCAATGGGTTTACTTTGTAATGTAAACAGATCATCAGTCTGGTCGTGGAGGGCAAGTGTGCTTGTATGTGGGTGTGTTGCAGTGACCAATGGGTTTACTTTGTAATGTAAACAGATCATCAGTCTGGTCGTGGAGGGCAAGTGTCCATGTATGTGGGTGTGTTGCAGTGACTAATGAGTATACTTTGTGCTGCAAACAGATCATCAGTCTGGTCGTGGAGGGCAAGTGTGCTTGTATTTGGGTGTGTTAAGTGACCAATGGGTTTACTTTGTAATGTAAACAGATCATCAGTCTGGTCGTGGAGGGCAAGTGTGTTTGTATGTAGGTGTTTTGCAGTGACCAATGGGTTTACTTTGTGCTGCAAACAGATCATCAGTCTGGTCGTGGAGGGCAAGTGTGCTTGTATGTGGGTGTGTTGCAGTGACCAATGGGTTTACTTTGTAATGTAAACAGATCATCAGTATGGTCGTGCAGGGCAAGTGTGCTTGTATGTGGGTGTGTTGCAGTGACCAATGAGTTTACTTTGTGCTGCAAACAGATCATCTGTCTTGTCGAGGAGGGCAAGTCTGCTTGTATGTGGGTATGTTGCAGTGAGCAATGGGTTTACTTTGTAATGTAAACAGATCATCAGTCTGGTCGTGGAGGGCAAGTGTGCTTGTATGTGGGTGTGTTGCAGTTACCAATGGGTTTGCTTTGTAATGTAAACAGATCATCAGTCTGGTCGTGCAGGGCAAGTGTGCTTGTATGTGGGTGTGTTGCCGTGACCAATGAGTTTACTTTGTGCTGCAAACAGATCATCTGTCTGGTCGAGGAGGGCAAGTCTGCTTGTATGTAGGTGTATTGCAGTGAGCAATGGGTTTACTTTGTGCTGCAAACAGATCATCAGTCTGGTCGTGGAGGGCAAGTGTGCTTGTATGTGGGTGTGTTGCAGTGACCAATGGTTTTACTTTGTAATGTAAACAGATCATCAGTCTGGTCGTGGAGGGCAAGTGTGCTTGTATGTGGGTGTGTTGCAGTGACCAATGGGTTTACTTTGTGCTGCAAACAGATCATCAGTTTGGTCGTGGAGGGCAAGTGTGCTTGTATGTGGGTGTGTTGCAGTGACCAATGGGTTTACTTTGTAATGTAAACAGATCATCAATCTGGTCGTGGAGGGCATGTGTGCTTGTATGTGGGTGTGTTGCAGTGTCTAATGGGTTTACTTTGTGCTGCACACAGATCATCAGTCTGGTCGTGGAGGGCAAGTGTGCTTGTATGTGGGTGTGTTGCAGTGACCAATGGGTTTGCTTTGTGCTGCAAACAGATCATCAGTATGGTCGTTGACGGTAATTGGTCTTGTATGTGGGTGTGTTGCAGCGACCAATTTGTTTTACTTTGTAATGTAAACAGATCACCAGTCTGGTCGTGGAGGGCAAGTGTGCTTGTATTTGGGTGTGTTGCAGTGACCAATGGGTTTACTTTGTAATGTAAACAGATCATAAGTCTGGTCGCGGAGTGCAAGTTTCCTTGTATGTGGGTGTGTTGCAGTGACCAATGAGTTTACCTTGTGCTGCAAACAGATCACCAGTCTGGTCGTGGAGGGCAAGTGTGCTTATATGTGGGTGTGTTAAGTGACCAATGGGTTTACTTTGTAATGTCAACAGATCATCAGTCTGGTTGTGGAGGGCAAGTGTGCTTGTATGTGGGTGTGTTGCAGTGACCAATGGGTTTACTTTGTGCTGCAAACAGATCATCAGTTTGGTCGTCGAGGGCATGTGTGCTTGTATGTGGATGTGTTGCAGTGACCAATGGGTTTACTTTGTAATGTAAACATATCATCAGTCTGGTCGTGGAGGGTAGGTGTGCTTGTATGTGGGTGTGTTGCAGTGACCAACGAGTTTACTTTGTGCTACAAACAGATCATCAGTCTGGTCGTGGAGGGCAAGTGTGCTTGTATGTGGGTGTGTTGCAGTGACCAATGGGTTTACTTTGTAATGTAAACAGATCATCAGTCTGGTCGTGGAGGGCAAGTGTCCTTGTATGTGGGTGTGTTGCAGTGACTAATGAGTATACTTTGTGCAGCAAACAGATCATCAGTCTGGTCGTGGAGGGCAAGTGTGCTTGTATTTGGGTGTGTTAAGTGACCAATGGGTTTACTTTTTAATGTAAACAGATCATCAGTCTGGTCGTGGAGGGCAAGTGTGTTTGTATGTAGGTGTTTTGCAGTGACCAATGGGTTTACTTTGTGCTGCAAACAGATCATCAGTCTGGTCGTGGAGGGCAAGTGTGCTTGTATGTGTGTGTGTTGCAGTGACCAATGGGTTTACTTTGTTCTGCAAACAGATCATCAGTCTGGTCGTGGAGGGCAAGTGTGCTTGTATGTGGGTGTGTTGCAGTGACCAATGGGTTTACTTTGTGCTGCAAGCAGATCATCAGTCTGGTCGTGGAGGGCAAGTGTGCTTGTATGTGAGTGTGTTGCAGTGACCAATGGGTTTACTTTGTAATGTAAACAGATCATCAATCTGGTCGTGGAGGGCAAGTGTGCTTGTATGTGGGTGTGTTGCAGTGACCAATGGGTTTACTTTGTAATGTAAACATATCATCAGTCTGGTCGTGGAGGGTAGGTGTGCTTGTATGTGGGTGTGTTGCAGTGACCAACGAGTTTACTTTGTGCTACAAACAGATCATCAGTCTGGTCGTGGAGGGCAAGTGTGCTTGTATGTGGGTGTGTTGCAGTGTCTAATGGGTTTACTTTGTGCTGCACACAGATCATCAGTCTGGTCGTGGAGGGCAAGTGTGCTTGTATGTGGGTGTGTTGCAGTGACCAATGGGTTTGCTTTGTGCTGCAAACAGATCATCAGTCTGGTCGTTGAGGGTAATTGGTCTTGTATGTGGGTGTGTTGCAGTGAGCAATGGGTTTACTTTGTGCTGCAAACAGATCATCAGTCTGGTCGTGGAGGGCAAGTGTCCTTGTATGTGGGTGTGTTGCAGCGACCAATTTGTTTTACTTTGTAATGTAAACAGATCACCAGTCTGGTCGTGGAGGGCAAGTGTGCTTGTATTTGGGTGTGTTGCAGTGACCAATGGGTTTACTTTGTAATGTAAACAGATCATAAGTCTGGTCGCGGAGTGCAAGTTTCCTTGTATGTGGGTGTGTTGCAGTGACCAATGAGTTTACCTTGTGCTGCAAACAGATCACCAGTCTGGTCGTGGAGGGCAAGTGTGCTTATATGTGGGTGTGTTAAGTGACCAATGGGTTTACTTTGTAATGTCAACAGATCATCAGTCTGGTTGTGGAGGGCAAGTGTGCTTGTATGTGGGTGTGTTGCAGTGACCAATGGGTTTACTTTGTGCTGCAAACAGATCATCAGTTTGGTCGTCGAGGGCATGTGTGCTTGTATGTGGGTGTGTTGCAGTGACCAATGGGTTTACTTTGTAATGTAAACATATCATCAGTCTGGTCGTGGAGGGTAGGTGTGCTTGTATGTGGGTGTGTTGCAGTGACCAACGAGTTTACTTTGTGCTACAAACAGATCATCAGTCTGGTCGTGGAGGGCAAGTGTGCTTGTATGTGGGTGTGTTGCAGTGACCAATGGGTTTACTTTGTAATGTAAACAGATCATCAGTCTGGTCGTGGAGGGCAAGTGTCCTTGTATGTGGGTGTGTTGCAGTGACTAATGAGTATACTTTGTGCTGCAAACAGATCATCAGTCTGGTCGTGGAGGGCAAGTGTGCTTGTATTTGGGTGTGTTAAGTGACCAATGGGTTTACTTTGTAATGTAAACAGATCATCAGTCTGGTCGTGGAGGGCAAGTGTGTTTGTATGTAGGTGTTTTGCAGTGACCAATGGGTTTACTTTGTGCTGCAAACAGATCATCAGTCTGGTCGTGGAGGGCAAGTGTGCTTGTATGTGGGTGTGTTGCAGTGACCAATGGGTTTACTTTGTTCTGCAAACAGATCATCAGTCTGGTCGTGGAGGGCAAGTGTGCTTGTATGTGGGTGTGTTGCAGTGACCAATGGGTTTACTTTGTGCTGCAAGCAGATCATCAGTCTGGTCGTGGAGGGCAAGTGTGCTTGTATGTGAGTGTGTTGCAGTGACCAATGGGTTTACTTTGTAATGTAAACAGATCATCAATCTGGTCGTGGAGGGCAAGTGTGCTTGTATGTGGGTGTGTTGCAGTGACCAATGGGTTTACTTTGTAATGTAAACATATCATCAGTCTGGTCGTGGAGGGTAGGTGTGCTTGTATGTGGGTGTGTTGCAGTGACCAACGAGTTTACTTTGTGCTACAAACAGATCATCAGTCTGGTCGTGGAGGGCAAGTGTGCTTGTATGTGGGTGTGTTGCAGTGTCTAATGGGTTTACTTTGTGCTGCAAGCAGATCATCAGTCTGGTCGTGGAGGGCAAGTGTGCTTGTATGTGAGTGTGTTGCAGTGACCAATGGGTTTGCTTTGTGCTGCAAACAGATCATCAGTCTGGTCGTTGAGGGTAATTGGTCTTGTATGTGGGTGTGTTGCAGTGAGCAATGGGTTTACTTTGTGCTGCAAACAGATCATCAGTCTGGTCGTGGAGGGCAAGTGTCCTTGTATGTGGGTGTGTTGCAGCGACCAATTTGTTTTACTTTGTAATGTAAACAGATCACCAGTCTGGTCGTGGAGGGCAAGTGTGCTTGTATTTGGGTGTGTTGCAGTGACCAATGGGTTTACTTTGTAATGTAAACAGATCATAAGTCTGGTCGCGGAGTGCAAGTTTCCTTGTATGTGGGTGTGTTGCAGTGACCAATGAGTTTACCTTGTGCTGCAAACAGATCACCAGTCTGGTCGTGGAGGGCAAGTGTGCTTATATGTGGGTGTGTTAAGTGACCAATGGGTTTACTTTGTAATGTCAACAGATCATCAGTCTGGTTGTGGAGGGCAAGTGTGCTTGTATGTGGGTGTGTTGCAGTGACCAATGGGTTTACTTTGTGCTGCAAACAGATCATCAGTTTGGTCGTCGAGGGCATGTGTGCTTGTATGTGGGTGTGTTGCAGTGACCAATGGGTTTACTTTGTAATGTAAACATATCATCAGTCTGGTCGTGGAGGGTAGGTGTGCTTGTATGTGGGTGTGTTGCAGTGACCAACGAGTTTACTTTGTGCTACAAACAGATCATCAGTCTGGTCGTGGAGGGCAAGTGTGCTTGTATGTGGGTGTGTTGCAGTGACCAATGGGTTTACTTTGTAATGTAAACAGATCATCAGTCTGGTCGTGGAGGGCAAGTGTCCTTGTATGTGGGTGTGTTGCAGTGACTAATGAGTATACTTTGTGCTGCAAACAGATCATCAGTCTGGTCGTGGAGGGCAAGTGTGCTTGTATTTGGGTGTGTTAAGTGACCAATGGGTTTACTTTGTAATGTAAACAGATCATCAGTCTGGTCGTGGAGGGCAAGTGTGTTTGTATGTAGGTGTTTTGCAGTGACCAATGGGTTTACTTTGTGCTGCAAACAGATCATCAGTCTGGTCGTGGAGGGCAAGTGTGCTTGTATGTGGGTGTGTTGCAGTGACCAATGGGTTTACTTTGTTCTGCAAACAGATCATCAGTCTGGTCGTGGAGGGCAAGTGTGCTTGTATGTGGGTGTGTTGCAGTGACCAATGGGTTTACTTTGTGCTGCAAGCAGATCATCAGTCTGGTCGTGGAGGGCAAGTGTGCTTGTATGTGAGTGTGTTGCAGTGACCAATGGGTTTACTTTGTAATGTAAACAGATCATCAATCTGGTCGTGGAGGGCAAGTGTGCTTGTATGTGGGTGTGTTGCAGTGACCAATGGGTTTACTTTGTAATGTAAACATATCATCAGTCTGGTCGTGGAGGGTAGGTGTGCTTGTATGTGGGTGTGTTGCAGTGACCAACGAGTTTACTTTGTGCTACAAACAGATCATCAGTCTGGTCGTGGAGGGCAAGTGTGCTTGTATGTGGGTGTGTTGCAGTGTCTAATGGGTTTACTTTGTGCTGCACACAGATCATCAGTCTGGTCGTGGAGGGCAAGTGTGCTTGTATGTGGGTGTGTTGCAGTGACCAATGTTTTTGCTTTGTGCTGCAAACAGATCATCAGTCTGGTCGTTGAGGGTAATTGGTCTTGTATGTGGGTGTGTTGCAGTGAGCAATGGGTTTACTTTGTGCTGCAAACAGATCATCAGTCTGGTCGTGGAGGGCAAGTGTCCTTGTATGTGGGTGTGTTGCAGCGACCAATTTGTTTTACTTTGTAATGTAAACAGATCACCAGTCTGGTCGTGGAGGGCAAGTGTGCTTGTATGTGGGTGTGTTGCAGTGACCAATGGGTTTACTTTGTAATGTAAACAGATCATCAGTCTGGTCGTGGAGGGCAAGTGTCCTTGTATGTGGGTGTGTTGCAGTGACTAATGAGTATACTTTGTGCAGCAAACAGATCACCAGTCTGGTCGTGGAGGGCAAGTGTGCTTGTATTTGGGTGTGTTAAGTGACCAATGGGTTTACTTTTTAATGTAAACAGATCATCAGTCTGGTCGTGGAGGGCAAGTGTGCTTGTATGTGGGTGTGTTGCAGTGACCAATGGGTTTACTTTGTGCTGCAAACAGATCATCAGTTTGGTCGTCGAGGGCATGTGTGCTTGTATGTGGGTGTGTTGCAGTGACCAATGGGTTTACTTTGTAATGTAAACATATCATCAGTCTGGTCGTGGAGGGTAGGTGTGCTTGTATGTGGGTGTGTTGCAGTGACCAACGAGTTTACTTTGTGCTACAAACAGATCATCAGTCTGGTCGTGGAGGGCAAGTGTGCTTGTATGTGGGTGTGTTGCAGTGACCAATGGGTTTACTTTGTAATGTAAACAGATCATCAGTCTGGTCGTGGAGGGCAAGTGTCCTTGTATGTGGGTGTGTTGCAGTGACTAATGAGTATACTTTGTGCAGCAAACAGATCATCAGTCTGGTCGTGGAGGGCAAGTGTGCTTGTATTTGGGTGTGTTAAGTGACCAATGGGTTTACTTTTTAATGTAAACAGATCATCAGTCTGGTCGTGGAGGGCAAGTGTGTTTGTATGTAGGTGTTTTGCAGTGACCAATGGGTTTACTTTGTGCTGCAAACAGATCATCAGTCTGGTCGTGGAGGGCAAGTGTGCTTGTATGTGGGTGTGTTGCAGTGACCAATGGGTTTACTTTGTTCTGCAAACAGATCATCAGTCTGGTCGTGGAGGGCAAGTGTGCTTGTATGTGGGTGTGTTGCAGTGACCAATGGGTTTACTTTGTGCTGCAAGCAGATCATCAGTCTGGTCGTGGAGGGCAAGTGTGCTTGTATGTGAGTGTGTTGCAGTGACCAATGGGTTTACTTTGTAATGTAAACAGATCATCAATCTGGTCGTGGAGGGCAAGTGTGCTTGTATGTGGGTGTGTTGCAGTGACCAATGGGTTTACTTTGTAATGTAAACATATCATCAGTCTGGTCGTGGAGGGTAGGTGTGCTTGTATGTGGGTGTGTTGCAGTGACCAACGAGTTTACTTTGTGCTACAAACAGATCATCAGTCTGGTCGTGGAGGGCAAGTGTGCTTGTATGTGGGTGTGTTGCAGTGTCTAATGGGTTTACTTTGTGCTGCACACAGATCATCAGTCTGGTCGTGGAGGGCAAGTGTGCTTGTATGTGGGTGTGTTGCAGTGACCAATGGGTTTGCTTTGTGCTGCAAACAGATCATCAGTCTGGTCGTTGAGGGTAATTGGTCTTGTATGTGGGTGTGTTGCAGTGAGCAATGGGTTTACTTTGTGCTGCAAACAGATCATCAGTCTGGTCGTGGAGGGCAAGTGTCCTTGTATGTGGGTGTGTTGCAGCGACCAATTTGTTTTACTTTGTAATGTAAACAGATCACCAGTCTGGTCGTGGAGGGCAAGTGTGCTTGTATTTGGGTGTGTTGCAGTGACCAATGGGTTTACTTTGTAATGTAAACAGATCATAAGTCTGGTCGCGGAGTGCAAGTTTCCTTGTATGTGGGTGTGTTGCAGTGACCAATGAGTTTACCTTGTGCTGCAAACAGATCACCAGTCTGGTCGTGGAGGGCAAGTGTGCTTATATGTGCGTGTGTTAAGTGACCAATGGGTTTACTTTGTAATGTCAACAGATCATCAGTCTGGTTGTGGAGGGCAAGTGTGCTTGTATGTGGGTGTGTTGCAGTGACCAATGGGTTTACTTTGTGCTGCAAACAGATCATCAGTTTGGTCGTCGAGGGCATGTGTGCTTGTATGTGGGTGTGTTGCAGTGACCAATGGGTTTACTTTGTAATGTAAACATATCATCAGTCTGGTCGTGGAGGGTAGGTGTGCTTGTATGTGGGTGTGTTGCAGTGACCAACGAGTTTACTTTGTGCTACAAACAGATCATCAGTCTGGTCGTGGAGGGCAAGTGTGCTTGTATGTGGGTGTGTTGCAGTGACCAATGGGTTTACTTTGTAATGTAAACAGATCATCAGTCTGGTCGTGGAGGGCAAGTGTCCTTGTATGTGGGTGTGTTGCAGTGACTAATGAGTATACTTTGTGCTGCAAACAGATCATCAGTCTGGTCGTGGAGGGCAAGTGTGCTTGTATTTGGGTGTGTTAAGTTACCAATGGGTTTACTTTGTAATGTAAACAGATCATCAGTCTGGTCGTGGAGGGCAAGTGTGTTTGTATGTAGGTGTTTTGCAGTGACCAATGGGTTTACTTTGTGCTGCAAACAGATCATCAGTCTGGTCGTGGAGGGCAAGTGTGCTTGTATGTGGGTGTGTTGCAGTGACCAATGGGTTTACTTTGTTCTGCAAACAGATCATCAGTCTGGTCGTGGAGGGCAAGTGTGCTTGTATGTGGGTGTGTTGCAGTGACCAATGGGTTTACTTTGTGCTGCAAGCAGATCATCAGTCTGGTCGTGGAGGGCAAGTGTGCTTGTATGTGAGTGTGTTGCAGTGACCAATGGGTTTACTTTGTAATGTAAACAGATCATCAATCTGGTCGTGGAGGGCAAGTGTGCTTGTATGTGGGTGTGTTGCAGTGACCAATGGGTTTACTTTGTAATGTAAACATATCATCAGTCTGGTCGTGGAGGGTAGGTGTGCTTGTATGTGGGTGTGTTGCAGTGACCAACGAGTTTACTTTGTGCTACAAACAGATCATCAGTCTGGTCGTGGAGGGGAAGTGTGCTTGTATGTGGGTGTGTTGCAGTGTCTAATGGGTTTACTTTGTGCTGCACACAGATCATCAGTCTGGTCGTGGAGGGCAAGTGTGCTTGTATGTGGGTGTGTTGCAGTGACCAATGTTTTTGCTTTGTGCTGCAAACAGATCATCAGTCTGGTCGTTGAGGGTAATTGGTCTTGTATGTGGGTGTGTTGCAGTGAGCAATGGGTTTACTTTGTGCTGCAAACAGATCATCAGTCTGGTCGTGGAGGGCAAGTGTCCTTGTATGTGGGTGTGTTGCAGCGACCAATTTGTTTTACTTTGTAATGTAAACAGATCACCAGTCTGGTCGTGGAGGGCAAGTGTGCTTGTATGTGGGTGTGTTGCAGTGACCAATGGGTTTACTTTGTAATGTAAACAGATCATCAGTCTGGTCGTGGAGGGCAAGTGTCCTTGTATGTGGGTGTGTTGCAGTGACTAATGAGTATACTTTGTGCAGCAAACAGATCATCAGTCTGGTCGTGGAGGGCAAGTGTGCTTGTATTTGGGTGTGTTAAGTGACCAATGGGTTTACTTTTTAATGTAAACAGATCATCAGTCTGGTCGTGGAGGGCAAGTGTGTTTGTATGTAGGTGTTTTGCAGTGACCAATGGGTTTACTTTGTGCTGCAAACAGATCATCAGTCTGGTCGTGGAGGGCAAGTGTGCTTGTATGTGGGTGTGTTGCAGTGACCAATGGGTTTACTTTGTTCTGCAAACAGATCATCAGTCTGGTCGTGGAGGGCAAGTGTGCTTGTATGTGGGTGTGTTGCAGTGACCAATGGGTTTACTTTGTGCTGCAAGCAGATCATCAGTCTGGTCGTGGAGGGCAAGTGTGCTTGTATGTGAGTGTGTTGCAGTGACCAATGGGTTTACTTTGTAATGTAAACAGATCATCAATCTGGTCGTGGAGGGCAAGTGTGCTTGTATGTGGGTGTGTTGCAGTGACAATGGGTTTACTTTGTAATGTAAACATATCATCAGTCTGGTCGTGGAGGGTAGGTGTGCTTGTATGTGGGTGTGTTGCAGTGACCAACGAGTTTACTTTGTGCTACAAACAGATCATCAGTCTGGTCGTGGAGGGCAAGTGTGCTTGTATGTGGGTGTGTTGCAGTGTCTAATGGGTTTACTTTGTGCTGCACACAGATCATCAGTCTGGTCGTGGAGGGCAAGTGTGCTTGTATGTGGGTGTGTTGCAGTGACCAATGGGTTTGCTTTGTGCTGCAAACAGATCATCAGTCTGGTCGTTGAGGGTAATTGGTCTTGTATGTGGGTGTGTTGCAGTGAGCAATGGGTTTACTTTGTGCTGCAAACAGATCATCAGTCTGGTCGTGGAGGGCAAGTGTCCTTGTATGTGGGTGTGTTGCAGCGACCAATTTGTTTTACTTTGTAATGTAAACAGATCACCAGTCTGGTCGTGGAGGGCAAGTGTGCTTGTATTTGGGTGTGTTGCAGTGACCAATGGGTTTACTTTGTAATGTAAACAGATCATAAGTCTGGTCGCGGAGTGCAAGTTTCCTTGTATGTGGGTGTGTTGCAGTGACCAATGAGTTTACCTTGTGCTGCAAACAGATCACCAGTCTGGTCGTGGAGGGCAAGTGTGCTTATATGTGGGTGTGTTAAGTGACCAATGGGTTTACTTTGTAATGTCAACAGATCATCAGTCTGGTTGTGGAGGGCAAGTGTGCTTGTATGTGGGTGTGTTGCAGTGACCAATGGGTTTACTTTGTGCTGCAAACAGATCATCAGTTTGGTCGTCGAGGGCATGTGTGCTTGTATGTGGGTGTGTTGCAGTGACCAATGGGTTTACTTTGTAATGTAAACATATCATCAGTCTGGTCGTGGAGGGTAGGTGTGCTTGTATGTGGGTGTGTTGCAGTGACCAACGAGTTTACTTTGTGCTACAAACAGATCATCAGTCTGGTCGTGGAGGGCAAGTGTGCTTGTATGTGGGTGTGTTGCAGTGACCAATGGGTTTACTTTGTAATGTAAACAGATCATCAGTCTGGTCGTGGAGGGCAAGTGTCCTTGTATGTGGGTGTGTTGCAGTGACTAATGAGTATACTTTGTGCTGCAAACAGATCATCAGTCTGGTCGTGGAGGGCAAGTGTGCTTGTATTTGGGTGTGTTAAGTGACCAATGGGTTTACTTTGTAATGTAAACAGATCATCAGTCTGGTCGTGGAGGGCAAGTGTGTTTGTATGTAGGTGTTTTGCAGTGACCAATGGGTTTACTTTGTGCTGCAAACAGATCATCAGTCTGGTCGTGGAGGGCAAGTGTGCTTGTATGTGGGTGTGTTGCAGTGACCAATGGGTTTACTTTGTTCTGCAAACAGATCATCAGTCTGGTCGTGGAGGGCAAGTGTGCTTGTATGTGGGTGTGTTGCAGTGACCAATGGGTTTACTTTGTGCTGCAAGCAGATCATCAGTCTGGTCGTGGAGGACAAGTGTGCTTGTATGTGAGTGTGTTGCAGTGACCAATGGGTTTACTTTGTAATGTAAACAGATCATCAATCTGGTCGTGGAGGGCAAGTGTGCTTGTATGTGGGTGTGTTGCAGTGACCAATGGGTTTACTTTGTAATGTAAACATATCATCAGTCTGGTCGTGGAGGGTAGGTGTGCTTGTATGTGGGTGTGTTGCAGTGACCAACGAGTTTACTTTGTGCTACAAACAGATCATCAGTCTGGTCGTGGAGGGCAAGTGTGCTTGTATGTGGGTGTGTTGCAGTGTCTAATGGGTTTACTTTGTGCTGCACACAGATCATCAGTCTGGTCGTGGAGGGCAAGTGTGCTTGTATGTGGGTGTGTTGCAGTGACCAATGGGTTTGCTTTGTGCTGCAAACAGATCATCAGTCTGGTCGTTGAGGGTAATTGGTCTTGTATGTGGGTGTGTTGCAGTGAGCAATGGGTTTACTTTGTGCTGCAAACAGATCATCAGTCTGGTCGTGGAGGGCAAGTGTCCTTGTATGTGGGTGTGTTGCAGCGACCAATTTGTTTTACTTTGTAATGTAAACAGATCACCAGTCTGGTCGTGGAGGGCAAGTGTGCTTGTATTTGGGTGTGTTGCAGTGACCAATGGGTTTACTTTGTAATGTAAACAGATCATAAGTCTGGTCGCGGAGTGCAAGTTTCCTTGTATGTGGGTGTGTTGCAGTGACCAATGAGTTTACCTTGTGCTGCAAACAGATCACCAGTCTGGTCGTGGAGGGCAAGTGTGCTTATATGTGGGTGTGTTAAGTGACCAATGGGTTTACTTTGTAATGTCAACAGATCATCAGTCTGGTTGTGGAGGGCAAGTGTGCTTGTATGTGGGTGTGTTGCAGTGACCAATGGGTTTACTTTGTGCTGCAAACAGATCATCAGTTTGGTCGTCGAGGGCATGTGTGCTTGTATGTGGGTGTGTTGCAGTGACCAATGGGTTTACTTTGTAATGTAAACATATCATCAGTCTGGTCGTGGAGGGTAGGTGTGCTTGTATGTGGGTGTGTTGCAGTGACCAACGAGTTTACTTTGTGCTACAAACAGATCATCAGTCTGGTCGTGGAGGGCAAGTGTGCTTGTATGTGGGTGTGTTGCAGTGACCAATGGGTTTACTTTGTAATGTAAACAGATCATCAGTCTGGTCGTGGAGGGCAAGTGTCCTTGTATGTGGGTGTGTTGCAGTGACTAATGAGTATACTTTGTGCTGCAAACAGATCATCAGTCTGGTCGTGGAGGGCAAGTGTGCTTGTATTTGGGTGTGTTAAGTGACCAATGGGTTTACTTTGTAATGTAAACAGATCATCAGTCTGGTCGTGGAGGGCAAGTGTGTTTGTATGTAGGTGTTTTGCAGTGACCAATGGGTTTACTTTGTGCTGCAAACAGATCATCAGTCTGGTCGTGGAGGGCAAGTGTGCTTGTATGTGGGTGTGTTGCAGTGACCAATGGGTTTACTTTGTTCTGCAAACAGATCATCAGTCTGGTCGTGGAGGGCAAGTGTGCTTGTATGTGGGTGTGTTGCAGTGACCAATGGGTTTACTTTGTGCTGCAAGCAGATCATCAGTCTGGTCGTGGAGGGCAAGTGTGCTTGTATGTGAGTGTGTTGCAGTGACCAATGGGTTTACTTTGTAATGTAAACAGATCATCAATCTGGTCGTGGAGGGCAAGTGTGCTTGTATGTGGGTGTGTTGCAGTGTCCAATGGGTTTACTTTGTGCTGCAAACAGATCATCAGTCTGGTCGTGGAGGGCAAGTGTGCTTGTTTGTGGGTGTGTTGCAGTGACCAATGGGTTTACTTTGTAATGTAAACATATCATCAGTCTGGTCGTGGAGGGTAGGTGTGCTTGTATGTGGGTGTGTTGCAGTGACCAACGAGTTTACTTTGTGCTACAAACAGATCATCAGTCTGGTCGTGGAGGGCAAGTGTGCTTGTATGTGGGTGTGTTGCAGTGACCAATGGGTTTACTTTGTAATGTAAACAGATCATCAGTCTGGTCGTGGAGGGCAAGTGTCCTTGTATGTGGGTGTGTTGCAGTGACTAATGAGTATACTTTGTGCTGCAAACAGATCATCAGTCTGGTCGTGGAGGGCAAGTGTGCTTGTATTTGGGTGTGTTAAGTGACCAATGGGTTTACTTTATGCTGCACACAGATCATCAGTCTGGTCGTGGAGGGCAAGTGTGTTTGTATGTAGGTGTTTTGCAGTGACCAATGGGTTTACTTTGTGCTGCAAACAGATCATCAGTCTGGTCGTGGAGGGCAAGTGTGCTTGTATGTGGGTGTGTTGCAGTGACCAATGGGTTTACTTTGTTCTGCAAACAGATCATCAGTCTGGTCGTGGAGGGCAAGTGTGCTTGTATGTGGGTGTGTTGCAGTGACCAATGGGTTTACTTTGTGCTGCAAGCAGATCATCAGTCTGGTCGTGGAGGGCAAGTGTGCTTGTATGTGAGTGTGTTGCAGTGACCAATGGGTTTACTTTGTAATGTAAACAGATCATCAATCTGGTCGTGGAGGGCAAGTGTGCTTGTATGTGGGTGTGTTGCAGTGTCCAATGGGTTTACTTTGTGCTGCAAACAGATCATCAGTCTGGTCGTGGAGGGCAAGTGTGCTTGTATGTGGGTGTGTTGCAGTGACCAATGGGTTTACTTTGTAATGTAAACATATCATCAGTCTGGTCGTGGAGGGTAGGTGTGCTTGTATGTGGGTGTGTTGCAGTGACCAACGAGTTTACTTTGTGCTACAAACAGATCATCAGTCTGGTCGTGGAGGGCAAGTGTCCTTGTATGTGGGTGTGTTGCAGTGACTAATGAGTATACTTTGTGCTGCAAACAGATCATCAGTCTGGTCGTGGAGGGCAAGTGTGCTTGTATTTGGGTGTGTTAAGTGACCAATGGGTTTACTTTGTGCTGCACACAGATCATCAGTCTGGTCGTGGAGGGCAAGTGTGTTTGTATGTAGGTGTTTTGCAGTGACCAATGGGTTTACTTTGTGCTGCAAACAGATCATCAGTCTGGTCGTGGAGGGCAAGTGTGCTTGTATGTGGGTGTGTTGCAGTGACCAATGGGTTTACTTTGTGCTGCAAGCAGATCATCAGTCTGGTCGTGGAGGGCAAGTGTGCTTGTATGTGAGTGTGTTGCAGTGACCAATGGGTTTACTTTGTAATGTAAACAGATCATCAATCTGGTCGTGGAGGGCAAGTGTGCTTGTATGTGGGTGTGTTGCAGTGTCCAATGGGTTTACTTTGTGCTGCAAACAGATCATCAGTCTGGTCGTGGAGGGCAAGTGTGCTTGTTTGTGGGTGTGTTGCAGTGACCAATGGGTTTACTTTGTAATGTAAACATATCATCAGTCTGGTCGTGGAGGGTAGGTGTGCTTGTATGTGGGTGTGTTGCAGTGACCAACGAGTTTACTTTGTGCTACAAACAGATCATCAGTCTGGTCGTGGAGGGCAAGTGTGCTTGTATGTGGGTGTGTTGCAGTGACCAATGGGTTTACTTTGTAATGTAAACAGATCATCAGTCTGGTCGTGGAGGGCAAGTGTCCTTGTATGTGGGTGTGTTGCAGTGACTAATGAGTATACTTTGTGCTGCAAACAGATCATCAGTCTGGTCGTGGAGGGCAAGTGTGCTTGTATTTGGGTGTGTTAAGTGACCAATGGGTTTACTTTATGCTGCACACAGATCATCAGTCTGGTCGTGGAGGGCAAGTGTGTTTGTATGTAGGTGTTTTGCAGTGACCAATGGGTTTACTTTGTGCTGCAAACAGATCATCAGTCTGGTCGTGGAGGGCAAGTGTGCTTGTATGTGGGTGTGTTGCAGTGACCAATGGGTTTACTTTGTTCTGCAAACAGATCATCAGTCTGGTCGTGGAGGGCAAGTGTGCTTGTATGTGGGTGTGTTGCAGTGACCAATGGGTTTACTTTGTGCTGCAAGCAGATCATCAGTCTGGTCGTGGAGGGCAAGTGTGCTTGTATGTGAGTGTGTTGCAGTGACCAATGGGTTTACTTTGTAATGTAAACAGATCATCAATCTGGTCGTGGAGGGCAAGTGTGCTTGTATGTGGGTGTGTTGCAGTGTCCAATGGGTTTACTTTGTGCTGCAAACAGATCATCAGTCTGGTCGTGGAGGGCAAGTGTGCTTGTATGTGGGTGTGTTGCAGTGACCAATGGGTTTACTTTGTAATGTAAACATATCATCAGTCTGGTCGTGGAGGGTAGGTGTGCTTGTATGTGGGTGTGTTGCAGTGACCAACGAGTTTACTTTGTGCTACAAACAGATCATCAGTCTGGTCGTGGAGGGCAAGTGTGCTTGTATGTGGGTGTGTTGCAGTGACCAATGGGTTTACTTTGTAATGTAAACAGATCATCAGTCTGGTCGTGGAGGGCAAGTGTCCTTGTATGTGGGTGTGTTGCAGTGACTAATGAGTATACTTTGTGCTGCAAACAGATCATCAGTCTGGTCGTGGAGGGCAAGTGTGCTTGTATTTGGGTGTGTTAAGTGACCAATGGGTTTACTTTGTGCTGCACACAGATCATCAGTCTGGTCGTGGAGGGCAAGTGTGTTTGTATGTAGGTGTTTTGCAGTGACCAATGGGTTTACTTTGTGCTGCAAACAGATCATCAGTCTGGTCGTGGAGGGCAAGTGTGCTTGTATGTGGGTGTGTTGCAGTGACCAATGGGTTTACTTTGTGCTGCAAGCAGATCATCAGTCTGGTCGTGGAGGGCAAGTGTGCTTGTATGTGAGTGTGTTGCAGTGACCAATGGGTTTACTTTGTAATGTAAACAGATCATCAGTCTGGTCGTGGAGGGCAAGTGTGCTTGTATGTGGGTGTGTTGCAGTGACCAATGGGTTTACTTTGTAATGTAAACATATCATCAGTCTGGTCGTGGAGGGTAGGTGTGCTTGTATGTGGGTGTGTTGCAGTGACCAACGAGTTTACTTTGTGCTACAAACAGATCATCAGTCTGGTCGTGGAGGGCAAGTGTGCTTGTATGTGGGTGTGTTGCAGTGACCAATGGGTTTACTTTGTAATGTAAACAGATCATCAGTCTGGTCGTGGAGGGCAAGTGTCCTTGTATGTGGGTGTGTTGCAGTGACTAATGAGTATACTTTGTGCTGCAAACAGATCATCAGTCTGGTCGTGGAGGGCAAGTGTGCTTGTATTTGGGTGTGTTAAGTGACCAATGGGTTTACTTTGTGCTGCACACAGATCATCAGTCTGGTCGTGGAGGGCAAGTGTGTTTGTATGTAGGTGTTTTGCAGTGACCAATGGGTTTACTTTGTGCTGCAAACAGATCATCAGTCTGGTCGTGGAGGGCAAGTGTGCTTGTATGTGGGTGTGTTGCAGTGACCAATGGGTTTACTTTGTTCTGCAAACAGATCATCAGTCTGGTCGTGGAGGGCAAGTGTGCTTGTATGTGGGTGTGTTGCAGTGACCAATGGGTTTACTTTGTGCTGCAAGCAGATCATCAGTCTGGTCGTGGAGGGCAAGTGTGCTTGTATGTGAGTGTGTTGCAGTGACCAATGGGTTTACTTTGTAATGTAAACAGATCATCAATCTGGTCGTGGAGGGCAAGTGTGCTTGTATGTGGGTGTGTTGCAGTGTCCAATGGGTTTACTTTGTGCTGCAAACAGATCATCAGTCTGGTCGTGGAGGGCAAGTGTGCTTGTATGTGGGTGTGTTGCAGTGACCAATGGGTTTACTTTGTAATGTAAAGTGAGTGAGTGCATGCTGGGTAACTTGGCAGTGTGATGTGGGACAGTTGTTCGAATGAGCACCTCCTGCAATCTTATTGCCTAATGTTTGGGCACAGTAAACGTATTTACTGCATGTATAACATTATTTGTATGTTTAATAGAAATGTTGTTCATTTATTATCTGTTATTTTAACATGTAAACAAGTATACCACAATGCATCACTTTAATGTTGACGTATATCAATCTTTATAATTTATATTTCGAATTATGGCTGGTAGATAGAAATAAAGTTGAAAGAAGTTTCCGTTGTGTGCGACATTTAACAAATACTCATATTATTTGGTGTGCATAACAATCAGTACTCTGTAATTATATTCGTTGATATTCAAATGAAGAAAATGTTCAACAAACATTGTGTATTTATTTCAGTGGTGTAATGTCAATAGAAATTCATGTACTATATATTATAGCATTTGTAATTAACAAATCTTCCAACCAGAATTCATGAAAGAATATCACGAAATAATAATTTCTTATTGGCGTGTGGTATGGTTGATTTTTATAGTATATAAAAATACCAGCATTTGAATATATCATGTAGTTTCTATACAGAAGTGTATATTATCTACGATTGTTATTCTTTGTGAAGAAAATGTGATATATAGCTTATTTTATTCCAAATAATAAGATAGACCATTCTCATAGTATAGGCTGGTGCATTTTCGGAGAGATCGCTTGAAAAAGTATGATAAAGCAAGTTTTTTGACAAAATACGACTTTTTCACGTTTTGAACACCTACAACTTTGGTTAATGTTTTTAATTTTTTGAGTACATAGGAAATATCAACAAGGGGTTGCAGCTAAAAGATCAGCCCCAGGAGTAAGTGCTATGTAGTGTTTTATTGTAAAACTCTTTCTGTTCGTAGTGAATAAAAACCTATTGGGTAATAAAGACCATTTACATCATGTAACAGTGATGTGTAAGTTTATTCCTATGCTATGTTTCCTAGTGTGTTTCATCAATTCACATATATATTGTATGTATAGTGTAAGATGTGTTGTAAATCTTTACTCGATATAGAATAGCGCCACCAATGGTTGCATGACTACAAGCTGAATAAGACGTTCACATGAAATTCTTGTTTCTAGTTGTCCATAAAATTATATTATTTTATTCTCATTCATGCTAACTAGACATTGTTTTACATTCATTTATGCTAACTAGAAGTTATTTTACTGTCATTTATACTAACTAGAAGTTATTTTACTGTCATTTATGCTAAATAGACGTTGTTTCACTGTCATTTATGCTAACTAGACGTTATTTTACTGTCATTTATGCTAACTAGAAGTCATTTTACTGTCATTTGTGCTAACTAGACGTTGTTTTACTGTCATTTATGCTATCTAGACGTTGTTTCACTGTCATTTACGCTAACTAGATGTTGTTTTACTGTCATTTATGCTAACTAGACGTTATTTTACTGTCATTTATGCTAACAAGATGTTGTTTCACTGTCATTTATGCTACCTAGACGTTGTTTCACTGTCATTTATGCTAACTAGAAGTTATTTTACTGTCATTTATGCTAACTAGAAGTTTTTTTGCTGTCATTTATGCTAACTAGAAGTTATTTTACGCTAACTAGACGTTGTTTTACTGTCATTTATGCTAACTAGACGTTATTTTACTGTTATTTATGCTAACTAGAAGTTATTTCACTGTCATTTATGCTAACTAGACGTTGTTTCACTGTCATTTATGCTAACTAGACGTTGTTTTACTGTCATTTTTGCTAACTATACGTTATTTTACTGTCATTTATGCTAACTAGACGTTATTTAACTGCCTTTCATGCTAACTAGACGTTGTTTTACTGTCATTTATGCTAACTAGATGTTGTTTTACTGCCATTTATGCTAACTAGACATTGTTTTATAGTCATTTATGCTAACTAGACATAGTTTTACTGTCATTTATGCTAACTAGACGTTGTTTTACTGTCATTTATGCTAACTAGACGTTATTTTACTGTCATTTATGCTATTTAGAAGTTGTTTTACTTTCATTTATGCTAACTAGACGTTATTTTACTATCATTTATGCTAACTAGCCGTTTTTTACTGTCATTTATGCTAACTAGACCTTATTATACTGTCATTTACGCTAACTAGAAGTTGTTTTACTGTCATTTAAGCTAACTAGATGTTGTTTTACTGTCATTTATGCTAACTAGACGTTATTTTACTGTCATTTATGCTAACTAGATGTTGTTTCACTGTCATTTATGCTAACTAGACGTTGTTTCACTGTCATTTATGCTATCTAGACGTTGTTTCACTGTCATTTACGCTAACTAGATGTTGTTTTACTGTCATTTATGCTAACTAGACGTTGTTTTACTATCATTTATGCTAACTAGACGTTGTTTCACTGTCATTTATGTTCACTATACGTTATTTTACTGTCATTTGTGCTAACTACACGTTGTTTTACTGTCATTTATGCTAACTAGGCGTTGTTAACATAGAAATAATGACTTGCTAACCTGAATGTGTTCATACCTGTCAAAATATTAAGTTTCTTTATTAAAGGGTTATGATTTTATATATCAAGGAAAATGTGTTTATGAATGATGGTGGAAAGTGTACTGTGTTAAGTATTGTTTTAATGGACACACATTTCTCTGTATTTGTTATTTAATTGAAGTTTATTCTTTAAAGTTGACAATGAATGATAATACTGATTCAATTTTGTATTTTATCTCATGGAATGGAATGAGAGATTAGGATAATAAATTTATCTCGAATACAACCTTGATAAATGTGTTTTGAATAGTATCACCGAATAGTCTCATTTTCTACAAGGCGTGTGTTTACGTGTTGTAAACACCATGGACAGATGACTAACGATGAGTGTCCATTATCACAAGGCGACTCCAAATCCGGTGAGACTGCGATGTGCTACCATAGCTGAACTCATCAACTAACATCGAAGTCCAACGAAAAATAAACTACAGCACGTCTCTCTTTGGATATTGTTTTTTTCACAGTTGAATTTCAAGTGGACACCAAATAACCACCCCATCGTGAACGGTAAACTCGCTGACGGGAACTGTTTGTTTTTGAAGCAACTGTGATTATTACCAGGATCGTAATCGTGAGTAAGAACTTTTCAGTTCGTCATGGAAGTACTCAATCATGAAAACGATGACGTAAGACCCGTGTTTCTTTTGTTAAATGATGTCACCGGCACTCGGCCAGTGTCTAGCGATGAATATTTATCATTAGAATAAATCTACATAGCTACAACAACTGTAGTTAAACCTGGGGCAATGATTTGTACTCAATTCACAGGTGGTTTATGCCGAATCTACATTGAAGGTAGAGAAAATCGCATACGGCTTATGGCCAGTGGAATAACACTCCGTGGAAAACTTATACAGTTAAAAGAAAAAAACTCATTCCTAAAACAACCTGAGGGAACTAGACTAACAGTAAAAGGGTTACCCTTTTCTGTTGACAATTCTGTGATTCCTGCGACACTCGAGCGGTTTGGGTGTGAAATTACTTACATACAACACGAACGTCTCCGTGTTAAAGGAAAATTAACAAATTGTTACACAGGGAATCGTCTAGTTTATGTTAAAAAAATACAAAGACCCATTCCAACTTATGGTGTTAAAATGGGGAAATTCTCAGTAAAGATATTTTATAAGGGACAAAATCAAAATCGTGAATCAAATGGAATAACAGATAAAACAGCTGGAGCCGGGCAATTACGTCATACCAACAATGCTGACAGCAAAGCACATGTTTACGAAGGACCCGTGTTAAATAAAGCGAATGCCAAAGCGAATTATCCGAGTCCGACGATTGCACATCTCGAATCCTTCATTGATGAGAAATTTAACGAAATATCGACCAAGCCTTCTGTGTCAGATGAAACAGAACAGCGACAAGCAGGTAACAAACTAAAAAAACAAAAAACGAAGAAAAAAACCGTTAAAGAAAAGAAAACGGAAAAGATGGTAGCCGAGGAATCTGAACACGAGGTTCCGATTACAGAATCAGCAGATAGTCAATCTTTGAGAGTTGAACGCCAGCGTCGACGTAGCCGTTCGTTGGACAATATTAAATGTCGCACAATCAACTCATTTCTTCAGCCAATTGGACAAGATAACTGTACACACACATTATCGGACATCAGAAATACTGGAACTGGAAAGAAAACAATGAACAAAAGACACGACAACACACCACCTGAACAATTAAACATGGAAAATGTGAAACGGGACAAAACATCGTAATAACGATACTTTAACGTTTACAGGTATTGTAATTAATTGTATAGTTAGTTTTAGTTTTACTTTCATTTTGATTTTTTTTTCTTTGTAATTACCACCTATGGCAGACAAACTATTGGTTATTACAATTAATGTCAAAGGTTTGCGGGACCCCACCAAGCGTGGGACAATGTTTAATTGGCTAAACCGCTTACAACCCGATATCATACTTATGCAAGAAACACATGTTACAGCTGATATTACTTATGCTTTTGATAAACAATGGAATGATACATGTGTTCACGCTTTTGGTTCATCTAATAGTCGTGGCGTTGCAATACTTTTTAAAAAGGGCTTAAATATTGATATCTGCGAATCATTTGGTTTTGAGGGGAGATTGGTATTTGTAAATTGTAAAATTGCTGGAACGCCATTATCAATTATTAATGTTTATGCGCCAAATATTACTAAAGAGCGCAACATGTATCTAAATAAGGTCACCGACCTCTTAGGTGATGTTGACACATATAACCTTATACTTGGTGGAGACTTCAATTGTCTAGTAAACCCGCTTCTTGACAAACGTGGAGGTAACCCAAACCCATCCTCTAGCTCAAGCAAACTATTAAAAACACTTTGCAGATTATTTGATGTTAATGACATTTGGCGGGTAAAACACCCAAATGATCGTGAATTTACCTTCCACACAAAAACTCCACTTATTTTAACGCGGATTGACTACTTTTTTATATCAAAACATTTGAACGGTTATGTCAGCAAGTGTGCAATCATTCCAGCTATTTTAACGGATCATCGTGCTATATGCTTAAATTTCAATTTCACGGGAATGAATAGAGGGCGGGGTGTTTGGCGTCTTAATACTAGCATTTTACAGGAACAATCTTACAAAAACAAAATTAAAAATAGTATTGAAAATGTGAAAGTTGAATTCGATGGCATTTCACCACAGCTGATCCTCGAAATCTGTAAAATAAGAATCAAAGAATTTTCTATCTTTTATACGCAAACAATAGCAAAAAAAGGAAAGACAGAGAAATGCTTGAGAGAGAATTACTTCGTCTTGATAAGCTAATTGATGATAGTTTAGATGTTAACCTGTTGAATGACTACGAGAGAATTAAGTATCAATTAGAGAATTGTTATAAATACGAAGCTAGGGGAGCTCAAATACGTGCGAGGGCAATGTACTTTAAGGAAGGTGAGAAGGCAAATAGGTTTTTCCTGAACCTTGAACGTAAACGACGTTGTAATGACATCATTACTAAGCTGAATATATCAGGAAATGACATCACGGGTAATGGTCCAATTTTGCAGCACTCTGTTGACTTTTACACAAAATTGTTCACTCTAAACAATCAAAACATACAAACTATATGAGAATACCTTGATGACATTCAGGTAAATTGTACACTTCAAACAATCCAAACATACAAACTATATGAGAATACCTTGATGACATTCAGGTAAATTGTACACTTCAAACAATCAAAACATACAAACTATATGAGAATACCTTGATGACATTCAGGTAAATTGTACACTTCAAACAATCAAAACATACAAACTATATGAGAATACCTTGATGACATTCAGGTAAATTGTACACTTCAAACAATCAAAACATACAGACTATATGAGAATACCTTGATGACATTCAGGTAAATTGTACACTTCCAACAATCAAAACATACAAACTACATGAGAATACCTTGATGACATTCAGGTAAATTGTACACTTCAAACAATCAAAACATACAAACTATATGAGAATACCTTGATGACATTCAGGTAAATTGTACACTTCAAACAATCAAAACATACAGACTATATGAGAATACCTTGATGACATTCAGGTAAATTGTACACTTCAAACAATCAAAACATACAAACTATATGAGAATACCTTGATGACATTCAGGTAAATTGTACACTTCAAAAAATCAAAATATACAAACTATATCAGAATACCTTGATGACATTCAGGTAAATTGTACACTTCAAACAATCAAAACATACAAACTATATGAGAATACCTTGATGACATTCAGGTAAATTGTACACTTCAAACAATCAAAACATACAAACTATATGAGAATACCTTGATGACATTCAGGTAAATTGTACACTTCAAACAATCAAAACATACAAACTATATCAGAATACCTTGATGACATTCAGGTAAATTGTACACTTCAAACAATCAAAACATACAAACTATATGAGAATACCTTGATGACATTCAGGTAAATTGTACACTTCAAACAATCAAAACATACAAACTATATGAGAATACCTTGATGACATTCAGGTAAATTGTACACTTCAAACAATCAAAACATACAAAGTATATGAGAATACCTTGATGACATTCAGGTAAATTGTACACTTCAAACAATCAAAACATACAAACTATATGAGAATACCTTGATGACATTCAGGTAAATTGTACACTTCAAACAATCAAAACATACAAACTATATCAGAATACCTTGATGACATTCAGGTAAATTGTACACTTCAAACAATCAAAACATACAAACTATATGAAAATACCTTGATGACATTCAGGTAAATTGTACACTTCAAACAATCAAAACATACAAACTATATGAGAATACCTTGATGACATTCAGGTAAATTGTACACTTCAAACAATCAAAACATACAAACTATATGAGAATACCTTGATGACATTCAGGTAAATTGTACACTTCAAACAATCAAAACATACAAACTATATCAGAATACCTTGATGACATTCAGGTAAATTGTACACTTCCAACAATCAAAACATACAGACTATATGAGAATACCTTGATGACATTCAGGTAAATTGTTCACTCCAAACAATCAAAACATACAAACTATATGAGAATACCTTGATGACATTCAGGTAAATTGTACACTTCAAACAATCCAAACATACAAACTATATGAGAATACCTTGATGACATTCAGGTAAATTGTACACTTCAAACAATCCAAACATACAAACTATATGAGAATACCTTGATGACATTCAGGTAAATTGTACACTTCAAACAATCCAAACATACAAACTATATGAGAATACCTTGATGACATTCAGGTAAATTGTACATTTCAAACAATCCAAACATACAAACTATATGAGAATACCTTGATGACATTCAGGTAAATTGTACACTTCAAACAATCCAAACATACAAACTATATGAGAATACCTTCATGACATTCAGGTAAATTGTACACTTCAAACAATCAAAACATACAAAGTATATGAGAATACCTTGATGACATTCAGGTAAATTGTACACTTCAAACAATCCAAACATACAAACTATATGAGAATACCTTGATGACATTCAGGTAAATAGCAGTTTATTAGACGAGGGAAAAAATCTCAACTTGATTTACCAATTTCATTAGACGAGTGTAAACAGGATATTTTTAAAATGAAAAAAAGACAAATCGCCTTGCTTGGACGGGCTCCCAGTTGAGTTTTATCAAACCTTTTGGGAATCTATTGGTGTATTGGTACATGGTTCAATTAAGAATGGCTTACAAAACGGGGAACTGGCACAGTCTCAGCGTATAGCAGTATTGAGGCTTTTGCATAAAAAAAATGAAAAAACTAATTTAGACAACTGGCGTCCTATTAGTCTCTTAAATGTAGACTATAAAATTCTTGCCTTTGTTTTAGCACACAGAATGAAGAAATTTATCCATAAAATTATTAATCCGGACCAAACTGCATATATTCCTGGTCGATTCATTGGACAAAACATTAGACTGATTTATGACATTATATGGCATACTTACATCGAAGATTTGCCAGGAATCATTCTTTTCTTAGATTTTAGAAAGGCATTCGATACTGTCGAACTACCTTTTCTATTCAAGACTCTTGAAAAATTCAATTTCGGCCAAAGTTTTATTAATTATGTTAAAACTATGTACACAAACATAAACTCCGTCATAATTAACAATGGCCATATATCTAGAAATTTCAAGCCCACTAGCGGTATCAGACAGGGCTGTCCTCTGTCAGCCCTACTTTTTCTTTTAGTGGTTGAAATCCTAGCTATTACAATTAGAAATAATCCAAAAATCGAAGGGATTAATACCATCAATACCATTGTGGCAAGTCAAATTAAAACTAGCCAAGTAGCTGATGACACCACCCTGTTTTTAGCAAATGATAATAGTTTTTATGAAGCCATTGAAACGGTCAAACGATTCAGCAATGTGGCTGGGACACCTTTAAATAACACTAAACAGATGGTATGTGGATCGGGAAATGGAAAAACAGAAAAAAAGTGCCTGGGAAATATCAACTGGCCTAATGAGCCGATCAAATCTTTGGGGGTGTACTTCCATACAGACTTAACACTTTGCAAAAATAAGATTTGGGAAGTTAAGATAGCCCAGATAGAAAAGAATCTTATGCCCTGGAGAAAACGAAATATTACCCTGTATGGTAAAATGACAATTCTGAAGACTTTCGCTCTGTCACAATTAACATATATTTTATCCATTCTGGATTATAGCTATAATTCCCTAAAAGAGATTGATGTTATGTTTTTCAAATTTTTATGGGGGAGTAAAAAACATAAAATATCAAGAAAGGCTGTGATAGCAGATTATGATCAAAGTGGTATCAAAATGATAGATATTTTTGCTCATAATAAAGCGTTAAAGGCAGCATGGGTAAAAAGACTGCTGACAAAAAATCCAGATAAAGAAACGGAACCCAGTTGGAAGTTAATACCATTTTTCTATCTCAGGAAAAATAACATGCACAAAATAATTTTTCATTGTAATTTTTCAAATCCCCAACACTGTCCTGATCTTGGATCTCTGCCAGCATTTTATAAAGAAATGATTCACGCATTACACCAATCAAATATTATACCTTCTAAACAACTTTGCACCAAATCTATATTAAAACAAATTATTTGGGGTAATAGATTTATTGTTTACCAAGGAAAGCCCATATTCTTTTCTAACTGGATCAAGTCTAATATTATCTATATGCAAGACATAATAACTGCTAACCAAATAGACCTGGACAAGATTCTACGTCATTTATATAACAAGACTAACTGGGTAAATGAATATTACATGCTTTGTAATGCCCTGAAACCATGGATGAGTTTGCTTGGGTGTGTCACGGAATCTGATATTAACACTAATACTGATGACGGTATGCTTTTGAATATAACTTCAAAGTTGGTGTACACAAATTTGACCCAACAACAAATTGAAAAACCTTATGTTGAACATATGTGGTCTAACAAGTATGACATACCAGCTGAATATTGGAAACATATTTGGGGAAAAAGATGTATGTACACCACTTATGACAGAAAACTGTCAAATTTATATTTAAATTTATTCATTGTATCTTGCCGAATGGATATAATCTGTACAAATGGAAAATACGAAACACACCATTCTGTGATAAGTGTTTCGTCGTTGAAGACAGTCTCCATATATTCTATAATTGTATTGATGTACGGAATTTTTGGGGCAAAATCAGATGTTTTATCTTTATCTACTTTGGCACTGACGTAATGTTAAACATGAGAACACTTATTACCGGAACAAACATATTAATTGTCGACCAAATTCTAACTATTGCCATAACTCCCTCTTTAAGAGATGGTGTCAAAATAAATGCGACCCAAGAACGAATTTTGCTTTTTTTATGTCCCAGCTCAAAACAACCATCAATAATGAACTACATCTAAATTATGGAAAGGCAAGTAAGAAATGGACAGCATCATTAATTGATACGGTTGAACCCGTATAAAGTGTTCTTCTGCAGTGTATAAAAATATTATTATTTAAGTAATATGACAGAACCCCACACCCTCCCCGTGGCTTTCGTTGCGTATGGAAGTTATTTTCACGAGTGATGCGGTGTATCCTGCGGCCGTACTTTCACGAGCGAAGCGAGTGAAAGTACAGCAGAATACACCGCATCTCCCCACGGGGAGGGTGTGGGGTTCTGTTATTATTACATATGTTCCATACTTGATTATTTCGTAATAAAAGAAAGAACGTGCAAACCGGGATGGAATTTAGGTCGGGGAACCCCATTGCCCATTAATATGTTCCAATATAAGTGTTACGCCCTAGCAGCGCGTGTCAGTGTAGAACGCGCCCGGAGAACGCGTGTCACTGTTTGTTTGAAATTAAAATAAATCTAATCTGAGTCACTGTCCGAATAAATAACTCGTTGACGTTTAGTTGGGACCACGGCAGAACCAGAACTTGAACTGGACGACTATGATACGCAGTTTATGTTGAAGTTAAAAGTTCTGCCACATAATTGTGCATTGGCAAACATGCCGTGCAACTGCGGAGTGTACTCCACTGACGGGATGACTTTCGTCGACAGCGGTTGTCGCTGAGCTGCACGCTACAACTTCGTGTGTGATGTTGCTTGCTGGTCGTGGATTGACTGAGTCTTGTTTACCGGTTAAAATGTTGCTTTTTTGGCGTTGGTATTTTTTATTTGGAACTGAGTAACGCCGCAACGTCGCCAGCAGAAACCTGGTATCTCGATGTGAGAGTGCTGTTTACCCTTCTTGAGTGTGTGAGGGCGCTGTTCATCCTTGAGTGTTATTTATATTTTCTTTAAATATTCATATTTCTACCTTTGAGATGGATTGTAAATTCTTTATTTTTATTATTAATTTCTGTAGAGGATATGTAATGTATTATTTCAATGTATTTTGTAATTTTGAGAAAACACTTCTTTTGTCGAGGTCATGTGACATGACAGACTCCATCTTGTAAACTTCTGTTTGCAAACACTTTTCGTTTGCTGTCTGCAATTTCACCCAGTTTCAATCTTTATCAGTCTCTAGAAGTTTGAAAACCATTTCATGATTTTCTGGTAAGTTTAATCTTTGTAATTGAGGTTACTGAAGTTGTTATTTAAAATATTTTCGAAACTTTTATATTTTGTGTTGAACTTAATGCATATCGTCTATGACATTTTTGAATTGTACTTCTGCTTTATATAAAATGTCACATCCCCTTCGGATATCATTGCTAAAGTTCTTGATATATATTCTGTGCCCAATTTTTATGAGTTTATTGTCAGTCAAGCACATTTTTCTTGATAATCTTCTAAAATGTGTACAATTGCATGTATTTGACATATAGAGCTCGAGCTGTGTGAATGGCAACCTGAAGCTGAGGAGAGCACTGTATCTCACTCAATTTAAAGTTGTTCTAGTCAGGGTGAGCTATTTTGTATATTTCTATATAATGTATTTCTGAGATTTATTGCCGTTATATTTCTTAGATGAATATATTTTTATTTATCATGTTTGCCAGCAGCATAAACTTTCTGTTTTTCTGACAAATATGTATTTATATCTCCCTGATATCAAAATGTACATGTAGTCCCTGAGCTAGACAGCCTATCGAAATTTATTGCAATAACTAATTGTATAATATTGATACTTCATTGAGTCAAATGTACTTATTAATGTGTTTACATATTTTGTCTACACAGGTTTCTTTTTTTGTTTTGTTTTGTTTTTGTTTTATGTTATCTTAACCTATAGTATGAACTTGGAATAAAAGAACGCAGTGAATGACATACATGCGTGTCTCTATGTGTGTCTATCTGCACGTTACATTTTGGCGTAGTCGGCAGGATCCAAGTGCGACTTCTACATGGTTTAAACCCTGACTTGAAGAGAGAATTAAGGCCAAGTTGAAAGTGTGTTTCCTGGGTGGTGTGCTACATTTCACCTGAACTGTGCTACTGTGTTCTCATAGAAGACACTGATGTTCAACCTGGGCTGATGACACATCATCAAGGATGAAAAGACAAGTTTGTGTGAACTCTTTCAAATAGACTCTTTTATTGAAGTTTGTTTGACAATAATTGTTTGAATGTTTATTTTGTACTTGTGTATTTCACAGAATTTTCACAGTGTTTGTTTTTAGTAGATCGCTGCAGTGTATGTTTTTACACGTGGTGCACTGTAAAATTTTACTTGAAGCTGTTATTGTGTGAATGTAGTAGTATAGGATCCCTTACTGTGTGATAATCTGTTATTAAGGTCACACTGTATGTATTTAGTACTTGAGTGTAGATTATTTTAGTTTAATGCTATTTGTGTACTGCTGGTTTACAATTTCTTTTTGCTGTATATCCTACTATCATGTCTGATACAGAGCAAGCTGCTACTGAGGCTGATGTCCAAGGGATGTTGCAGAGAATTAAAGCATTGGAGTTGGCTGTTACACAAAAAGATGAGGAAGTGGCTGCAGCATGGGCAGATGCTGAAGCATCTAGTATGGAGGTAAAGCGTCTGATTGCTTTGGAACGAGAGACATCTAAGGTCAGTGCAGACTCTAGTACTGGTATGGGAAAGGTGGTGTACATGTCTCCGAGTAGGAAACTTGACAGGTTTCATGACAAGCCTGAAAAAGCCAGTGATCTGTCAGTAGAGGACTGGATTGAAGATGCCCAAGCAGTTATATCCTCCAGAAGACTAGATGTGAGTGAACAGGCTGCATTTCTCATTGAACATCTTGTTGGTAAGGCCAGACGTGAGATACTTGGTCGTGGAGATGCCGTCAAAAGTGATCCAAGTAAGATATTTGCAATACTTATAAGAGTGTTTGGTGACGGTGATAGTTTACCCCAGCTACAGCAACAGTTCTTTGCGTATACACAGTCTGATGGAGAAGACATCATTGCATGTTCCTTGCAGTTAGTTTGTTTGTATGACAGAATCGTACAACTAGATTCGTCATTCAAACCAGGTAGAGAAAGTCAGTTAAAAAGTCGTTTAGCTGAAGCTGTTCGAGATGACAGTTTGCGAATGGAGTTACGAAGACTGAATGCAGATCAGCCAGAACTTAGTTTTTTCGATGCTCGTGACCAGGTTATCAAATTGATGGGTCAAAGGGGCAAATCTTTGAAAGCAAAACGTGAAGCTGCTGTTCGTGAGGTATTAAGCGACCAATCTAAAAGTGATGGAGAAGTTGCAGCACTGGCTCAACAGGTGTCTATGCTTTCAAAACAAGTTGATACCCTCACATCAATGGTACAGAAATTTGTGAAACCTGAGAATCGTTCACCTGTGTCAACTGACAATAAACCTCGATGTTGGACATGTAACTCACCAGATCATCTAAACCGAGACTGCCCTAAGAGAAAGTCCAAACCAAAGCCTAAACCCCAAGATTTAAACTAAACCAGCCTGCTGCAGAGAGCCGTGTGGTAGGTGAGACTAGGATTGATGGAGGCTCATTTATACATAGCGTGGTGGGAGATTGTCCAGAAGCTGTTCTAAAGTTGGGAGGTACAGATGGTGTGTGTGTACTTGACACCGGTGCCCAGGTCTCAACAGTAACGGAGCAGTTTTTTAGAGAATATCTTGTTAAAGCAGAGTTAATAGATGTTGCATCATTTATTAAGTTAACTGGTTTTCAGGGCCTTGATATACCCTACCTTGGTTATGTGGAGCTGTCTATTACTATTTGTAATCATACATTTAATAATTTGGGTTTCTTAGTTGTGCGTGACCCAACCAATACTCCCGTTGAGTCACGAAAGAAAAGAGTACCTGGTGTTATAGGGTCCAATGTTTTTAGGGATATAAGAAATGAATTGGTAGGGCAGTATGGTGATAACTTTAGAGAGAAAATACAAACTGGGCTTAGTGTGAATGAGATTAACTTTCTTTATATACTAGAAGCTTACAAGCCAACGTTTGTAAACAATGAAGAAGTGTTTGCAGTTTCAGTGGAGAACAGACCTGTGAGAATTGCTGGGAAGAAACCTGTATTGATTCCTGCTCGTTCTATACGTGTAATTGATGGATCTCTCAGACCTGCCCCCATTGGACAGACATACAATGTGTTGTTGGAGCGAAATGAAGTTCATGTTGCAGAGTTGCAGAGTGGAGTGGCCATTGGTGCAACATATGTGACTGTGACTGATACTGGTAGGGTGCCTATGCAAATTGCAAATTTCAGTGATCGTGATGTTTATTTAACCCCTCGCACCCCAGTGGGAGTGGCTAAGTCTGTTTCTTTAGAGCCAACTATTAGGTTTCATGCTGTGAATGTAAATGAAGTACAAGTGACAGAAGCACCAGGCAGTGATGTCACAGCTCCTGAAGTACAAGACCTTATCTCAAGAATGAATGTTGGTGATGTTAGTCAAGTCCAGAAGAACAAGTTAAATATGCTGATTGATAAATATCAGAACACATTTAGTAAGGATGAGGATGATATTGGATTTTGTGATTTAGTACAGCATCGAATAATTACCACTGATGATAAGCCTGTTAAAGTACCACATCGTAGAGTCCCACCACATCACTGGGATGAGGTGAGGGAGTACTTACAGAAATCTTTAGAGAGAGGTGTTATTAGAGAGTCGTCTAGCCCTTATGCATCACCAATAGTTTTAGTAAAAAAGAAGGATGGTAAGCTGAGGTTATGCGTGGATTATCGCTCCTTGAATATGAAGACTCACAAAGATGCATATCCTTTACCTAGGATAGAGGAAGCTTTAGAAGTACTTGGAGGCGCCAAATATTTCTGTAGCCTGGATTTGGCACATGGTTTTAATCAACTTCCGGTTGCTGAGGAGGACATTGAGAAGACTGCATTCCGTACAGGTACAGGAGGTCTTTTTGAGTATACCAAAATGCCATTTGGTCTATGTAATGCTCCTGCCACCTTTATGAGGTTGATGGACAAAGTATTTGGTGATATCAATTTTCAGACTCTTCTTGTGTATCTTGATGACATTTTAGTTTTTGGTTCTACTTTTGAAGAAACTCTATCGAGACTCGATATAGTACTTTCTCATTTGACTAAGCTCAATCTCAAGGTAAAGCCTGAAAAGTGTCATTTATTTCACACTAAAGTACGCTATCTGGGTCATGTGGTGTCTGGTAATGGTGTTTCCCAAGATCCGGAGAAAGTGCGTGCAGTTCAAGAGTGGCCTCGGCCAAAATCAGAACGTGAACTACGTGGGTTTCTTGGATTGTCTGGGTATTACAGGAGGTTTATTCCAGAATATGCTAAAGTGGCTGCCCCACTCCACAGCTTACTAAAGAAGCCTGATGATGTCATAGGGAAGTCAAAGAAAGGGAGGAAGAAAAGAGTTACTACCAATAAGGGGTGGTCATGTGATGTCAATGAATGTTGGAACCAGTCTTGTGAAGAATCATTTATGGCACTGAAAAATGCACTGACATCCCCTCCAGTCTTGGGCTATCCTAATTTCAAACAGCCCTTTATCTTAGAAACTGATGCTAGTTTTTTAGGGTTGGGCGCTGTTTTGTCACAGAAACAAGGTGATAAAACTGTTGTACTTGGGTACTCTAGTAGAAGTTTAAAACCTAATGAACGCAATATGCAGAACTACTCCAGTATGAAATTAGAGTTGCTTGCATTAAAGTGGGCAATCACTGAAAAATACAGAGATCTTCTTATTGGAGCTGAATTTGTAGTCTATACTGATAACAATCCATTAAGCTATTTCCTGACAACAGCGAAACTAGGTGCCACCGAAACTAGATGGGCAGCTGACCTTGCAGAGTTCAATTTCACAGTAAAATATAGGTCCGGCAAGAGCAATGGAAATGCAGATGCTCTTAGTAGAAAAACTAGTCATGGGGATGATTGTTTATCTGTTACATTGGAGGAAATCAGAAATGAACATTTTGCTGAAAACGCTCTTGATACTCCTGTTTCCACTGTTCTTGAAGACTCCATTCGTGCATGTTCTGAAAGGATGTCTACTGAAGTGTTGCTTAGAGAAGTTCGCGTTAGAACTCAAAATACAGAGCCAAAGACAATTTCTACTTTGCCGTCTATCTCTAAGACCGACTTATCACGTATGCAGATGCTAGATGAAAATATCAGCAGACTTTGGTTCTACTGGAAAACTAGGCACCCTCCTACTAAGCGTCAGCTAATGAGGGAAACCAAACAAGCACGTAAGTTGCTCCGGTGTTGGAAACGGATCATGGAAGATGAAGGTGTGCTGTATCGAATTGTCCATGACACTGGTAGAGAAGTGAAACAACTAGTGCTCCCAGAACAGATCAAGAACCAAGTGTTGAATGCAGTGCATGATCAGGTTGGGCATCAGGCAGCTGAGAAGACAACAGCATTGGTGAGAGAAAGATGTTACTGGCCAGGAATGGTTGGAGAGATTGCTGAGTACTGTAATAGATGTCAACGTTGTACTTTGGCCAAAGCAGGGAAGAGGCTCCATCCCACCATGGGATCCCTGACTGCTTCAAAGCCATTGGAGATACTTGCTATGGACTACACTGTACTAGAACCCAGCTTGAATGGTGTTGAGAATGTTCTTGTGCTCACAGATGTGTTCACCAAGTTCACTCAAGCAATACCAACCAGAGATCAGAAAGCGACAACAGTAGCTCGTGTCTTAGTTCGTGACTGGTTTGTTCGATTTGGAGTACCTCGTAGAATTCATAGCGATCAAGGCCGTAATTTTGAAAGCAAAATTATTCGAGAACTTTGTAACATCTACAATATCACAAAGAGTCGCACAACTCCATACCATCCAGAGGGCAACGGACAGTGTGAGCGATTTAATCGCACTCTCCATGATCGTTTGCGCACACTCCCTCCGAAGAAGAAGTCAAAGTGGTCTGAGCACTTACCCGAGCTAGTGTATGCATACAACTGTACTCCACACTCATCTACTGGCTACTCTCCTCACTATTTGTTTTTTGGCAGAGAACCTGTACTTCCTGTCGATCATCTACTTGGCATTGATGTGTGCAAGGATGATTGCTCGGTAGATGGATAGATAGCCGATCATCACAGAAGATTAACAAATGCATTTGAAATGGCCTCACGGAAGACTGAGAAAGAAGCTCTAAGAAGAAGAGTCAGGAATGATAGTAAAGCTGACAAAACTGATTTGGAGCTTGGTGCTCGTGTGTTCTTAAAGAATAGAGTGATAGGGCGCAATAAGATCCAAGATAAATGGAATCCTGAACCATATATGGTCATTGAAAGACTTGACACTGGTGGAAATACTTATGTAGTGGAACCTGTCACTGGTGGGCTACCGCGCAAGACTGTACATCGAACTGAGCTGCTAGATTCCAGAAGTCTTGTCAAAGACATGGAAGTTGGCAGTGCCACAGAAGAAGATGTTAAGTCTGAAAAAATATCTGACAGTGACTCTGAAGATGAAGAGTGTGACTTTCGTATTGATAGTGAGACCAGGTGTGAATTGCGTACTATTCCTCCTTCTGCTGAAGTTAATGTGGATAACAATGAAAGGTCTAATCCAAGCATACCTACAAAGCCTCTGATACCTCCTGATAAAGTGGTTGAGCAACCAAGTATTTGCCTTAAAACAGAAACCATTGCTAATAAAACTCCTCATGATAGATCAGCGGAAAAGTTGACTAGTTCAGAAAACGTAATAAGTGAACCTCGAAGATCAACTCGTGTTACAGCTGGACAACATTCCAACCCACATAATTTACCAAAATCAGTCATCGAAGAAACTTCTGTGTGTGTAAAATATGATCCTAAAATGTTAGCAAATATGGTTCAAAGCCATGCTAATTTGGCCCAGTCCAATATGCTGATGATGCAGATGTTATCTGGGATAAACCATGTTTAACTTTCACAGTAATGTAACGCAAATGTAATTTGTATTGGGTTATTTGCTATTTGAACTTTGTACTTTGTAATTTCTTCTTTGTGTTCAATGAACATGTTTAAGTGTTAATATGATAATGACCCTTTCACAACAGCGTAACGCAACCTGCATTTGGAGCCACTGTATTTGTTCTATTTGATGCGCGTCGTATTCTTAGCGCGTCTTTGTGGATCCAGTTCATGTTGGTTTAGTTGTTAACTGGTCATGATGTCATCATGAATCTTTTTGATTATTACAAAACTTCTGTTCTGTAATTTCTATTCATTGTTTGGTTGTTGAGGGCACCAACCTTCAAGCAGGGAAGTGTGTGAGAGTGCTGTTTACCCTTCTTGAGTGTGTGAGGGCGCTGTTCATCCTTGAGTGTTATTTATATTTTCTTTAAATATTCATATTTCTACCTTTGAGATGGATTGTAAATTCTTTATTTTTATTATTAATTTCTGTAGAGGATATGTAATGTATTATTTCAATGTATTTTGTAATTTTGAGAAAACACTTCTTTTGTCGAGGTCATGTGACATGACAGACTCCATCTTGTAAACTTCTGTTTGCAAACACTTTTCGTTTGCTGTCTGCAATTTCACCCAGTTTCAATCTTTATCAGTCTCTAGAAGTTTGAAAACCATTTCATGATTTTCTGGTAAGTTTAATCTTTGTAATTGAGGTTACTGAAGTTGTTATTTAAAATATTTTCGAAACTTTTATATTTTGTGTTGAACTTAATGCATATCGTCTATGACATTTTTGAATTGTACTTCTGCTTTATATAAAATGTCACATCCTCTTCGGATATCATTGCTAAAGTTCTTGATATATATTCTGTGCCCAATTTTTATGAGTTTATTGTCAGTCAAGCACATTTTTCTTTATAATCTTCTAAAATGTGTACAATTGCATGTATTTGACATATAGAGCTCGAGCTGTGTGAATGGCAACCTGAAGCTGAGGAGAGCACTGTATCTCACTCAATTTAAAGTTGTTCTAGTCAGGGTGAGCTATTTTGTATATTTCTATATAATGTATTTCTGAGATTTATTGCCGTTATATTTCTTAGATGAATATATTTTTATTTATCATGTTTGCCAGCAGCATAAACTTTCTGTTTTTCTGACAAATATGTATTTATATCTCCCTGATATCAAAATGTACATGTAGTCCCTGAGCTAGACAGCCTATCGAAATTTATTGCAATAACTAATTGTATAATATTGATACTTCATTGAGTCAAATGTACTTATTAATGTGTTTACATATTTTGTCTACACAGGTTTCTTTTTTTGTTTTGTTTTGTTTTTGTTTTATGTTATCTTAACCATAGTATGAACTTGGAATAAAAGAACGCAGTGAATGACATACATGCGTGTCTCTATGTGTGTCTATCTGCACGTTACATCGATGCTGATGGTTGCGGCTGGATAGTAATCGATGATTTTACTGCTGGTGGATCTTCTGAAAGCCCTTCAAGGTTTATAAAACTCAGTTTCCAGGTGGTCAACATACATTAAGTTCTCCCAATCGTAGTATTCCATGTGATGTACACCTGACATGCCAAAAATGTTGTTGAACGATTTGAACTGGATAAAAATAGCAGACGAAAATGTGTTTACAAAATAAAAATAGTTCGGTAGCCAATGAAAATACCATGTTCATTTGCATATCGACCGTGAAAATACCGAAAACATTATTGCATGGGTGATATGCAAATTAGTTTGGGCCAAAATAAGTGATTGCCTGAAAGTACCATTACTGTTGTTCAAATTTCATTTCACTCGGCAAGTATATTCGTGTACGCCAAGGGGAAAATATCATACTTCTAAATATTGTTTATTTCGAAAAACTGTACTCCTGAAGGGACTACTTTGTTTGCTCGCAGACCTCATTTGCATATGGGTTGTGGAAATACCGATTTTGATTTCAGGGACGAATCAAAATAAACTGCAGTACATATGTAATAATGTATTAAACTGATATGACGATAATAAAAAAAATAAATAAAAAAATAAAAAAAAATAAACTACAGTTCAACGTGTGAATACCTGTGTGTCACCGATCACGTGTTAATACCCAGGTTCACACATTCACAATAGCTTGTTCTATGCCTTGTACCCCAGCTGAGGTTCATTTATTCAGCCGTCATCTCATCTTTCTACTTTGTCAGAATTCTCACTATAAACCCGTATTCACTGCCGACGAAATCAAATACAATGGCGCGTTCTCTGATGCGTTTCCATGGTAAATGGGACTATTAAAGATACCTTTAACAGTGTTTTCATTGTATCGACAACTTATTCGCTTTCCGAAATATAATAAAACAGAGTGCTGTGCTACAAACCATGAGTAGCTTCCATTATACTAAAATATTACAGTTAGCATCACGCCGTGTAACGAACAATGTTAGAAAATAGTAAAGTTGCATGGATATGGTACGTTAAAAATATATTTTTTGTGAAAGCTTTCTACAGTGTGTTATGGTAGCACGTGAATAACAATTAAGAATCCAACTGTTTGCTTTCAATAGATAGAATTATTCAATGACTGCATCGAGTTGAACAAGAGTAGAAAACTTCCCAATCACCTAGATGATTCTAGAGATTGAAGCAACCATCTCACAGCGGATTTGAAATCGGCTTTTAGTCAAGTAGTTGTATTTATAGAACTCGTATGTGTGTTTGGTACTCCGTGATGATCAGTTTTACTAGTTGTTCGGATATTAATATTTTTGTATACATATTATTAGCTGTCTTACCATAATCTGAAACGTTATCATGACAATAGGAACCGTTTTTGGTAAACATTTCTAGTTTTTCTTGTCCCATATTCAGATTTGTTGGACATCATGTGTGTCTATATGTATTGGATTGACCAAGTTTTGCTATTTTAAACATTTTTATGATGTTGGGTCATAAATGTCATTTCATTTTCAAATTTGTGCCGCGATGTGCCGCATGTACCTTACATATATTGACCACATTCATTTCAGGAAAAATATCTACAATTTTCTGTTCATTTCCGTAATTCTTGGTTAATGAACATTCAAACCCAGACAAATTAGCTTAGAAACTTGGTATGCTTGCAGGAGGAAAATTCATATTTAATTATTTATTTTCTCCTTCTGTCTCTCCCCTGCTCAATGTTGCCGGTTTAAAAAACAGAATTATTTAGGCAAAATAATTAGAGGTATACTATTCGTATTGGTGCAGAGCAGCAAACACTATTTATTTATTTATTTATTTATTTATTTATTTATTTATTTATTTATTTATTTATTTATTTATTTATTTATTTATTTATTTATTTATTTATTTATTTATTTATTTATTTATTTATTTATTTATTTATTTATTTATTTATTTATTTATTTATTTATTTATTTATTTATTTATTTATTTATTTATTTATTTGAAATTTCGATCAAAGTCTGGGTTGAGCATCGTATAATATCAATCCCCACAAATAACTTACAACAACATAGAGGAAACAAGACAAATAACGGTATCTTCTATAAAACGTAGATTTAATTTGCTCCAAGTGTTATCACGAGCACCTGTTAGTTGATTGGTGAGATCACACCACTGTCCTACATCTGTCATACATGGTAACAGTTTCAGTTTGTATGGGTAACTAGATCTAGTTTTATTATATATATTCGACAACCAAAATGTTTCTGTGAAATATGTTTAATCGGGTTACTTTCCTACAATCGTGAAACATTAACCATTTTTTATAGCTGTAAATACAGTAATTTCTATTGTTTTCTTATTTAATAATTCTTTAGGGATCCCATAGTGTACTATGTCGTAGTAGCTGTCTCAACGTGTTTCAGTATACGGCGTATGAAACCAAGCAATTTGTTACATTTCAGTTCCTAGAATATTACAATTATCGTTCCACTTCATTCCACAATTAAAGTCTACACTTAAAGAGGTTTCACAGTTTGATGATTGCAATGTTATGCCATGTAACAAATATTGCCTGTAGGTATTCTACTACGTGACAAATGGATCATTCTACATTTGCTAATAATAGAAATTCAATACACCAATTCTAGGTCAGATTACTAGGTCAGATTACTCACTTACTACGTACACACTGTTTGTATCAGTAGAGAATTACGTACACACTGTTCGTATCAGTGGAGAATTACGTACACACTGTTTGTATCAGTAGAGAATTATGTACACACTGTTTGTATCAGTAGAGAATTACGTACACACTGTTCGTATCAGTGGAGAATTATGTACACACTGTTTGTATCAGTAGAGAATTACGTACACACTGTTTGTATCAGTAGAGAATTATGTACACACTGTTTGTATCAGTAGAGAATTACGTACACACTGTTTGTATCAGTAGAGAATTACGTACACACTGTTTGTATCAGTGGAGAATTACGTACACACTGTATCAGTAGAGAATTACGTACACACTATTCGTATCAGTGGAAAATTACGTACACACTGTTTGTATCAGTAGAGTATTACGTACACACTGTTTGTATCAGTAGAGAATTACGTACACACTGTTTGTATCAGTAGAGAATTACGTATACACCGTTCGTATCAGTAGAGAATTACGTACACACTGTTCGTGTCAGTAGAGAATTACGTACACAGTGTTCGTGTCAGTAGAGAATTACGTACACACTGTTTGTACCAGTAGAGATTTACGTACACACTGTTCGTATCAGTAGAGAATTACGTACACACTGTTCGTGTCAGTAGATAATTACGCACACACTGTTCGTATCAGTAGTGAATTACGTACACACTGTATCAGTAGACAATTACGTACACACTGTTCGTATCAGTAGAGAATTACGTATACACTGTTTGTATCAGTAGAACATTACGTACACACTGTTTGTATCAGTAGAGAATTACGTACAAGCTGTTCGTATCAGTAGAAAATTACGTACACACTGTTTGTATCAGTAGAGACCTACGTACACACTGTTTGTATCAGTAGAGAATTACGTACACACTGTTCGTATCAGTAGAGAATTACGTACACACTGTTCATATCTGTTGAGAATTACGTACACACTGTTCGTATCAGTAGATAGTTACGTACACACTGTTCGTATCTGTAGAGAATTACGTACATACTGTTCGTATCAGTAGAGAATTACGTACACACTGTTCGTATCTGTAGAGAATTACGTACACACTGTTCGTATCAGTAGAGAATTACGTACACACTGTTCGTATCTGTTGAGAATTACGTACACACTGTTCGTATCAGTAGATAGTTACGTACACACTGTTCGTATCTGTAGAGAATTACGTACACACTGTTCGTATCAGTAGAGAATTACGTACACACTGTTCGTATCTGTTGAGAATTACGTACACACTGTTCGTATCTGTAGAGTATTACGTACACACTGTTCGTATCAGTAGATAATTACGCACACACTGTTCGTATCAGCAGAGAATTACGTACACACTGTTTGTATCAGTAGAGAATTACGTACACACTGTTTGTATCAGTAGAGAATTACGTACACACTGTTCGTATCAGTAGAGAATTACGTATACACTGTTTGTATCAGTAGAACATTACGTACACACTGTTTGTATCAGTAGAGAATTACGTACAAGCTGTTCGTATCAGTAGAAAAATACGTACACACTGTTTGTATCAGTAGAGAACTACGTACACACTGTTTGTATCAGTAGAGAATTACGTACACACTGTTCGTATCTCTAGAGAATTACGTACACACTGTTCGTATCAGTAGAGAATTACGTACACACTGTTCGTATCTGTTGAGAATTACGTACACACTGTTCGTATCAGTAGATAGTTACGTACACACTGTTCGTATCTGTAGAGAATTACGTACATACTGTTCGTATCAGTAGAGAATTACGTACACACTGTTCGTATCTGTAGAGAATTACGTACACACTGTTCGTATCAGTAGAGAATTACGTACACACTGTTCGTATCTGTTGAGAATTACGTACACACTGTTCGTATCAGTAGATAGTTACGTACACACTGTTCGTATCTGTAGAGAATTACGTACACACTGTTCGTATCAGTAGAGAATTACGTACACACTGTTCGTATCTGTTGAGAATTACGTACACACTGTTCGTATCTGTAGAGTATTACGTACACACTGTTCGTATCAGTAGATAATTACGCACACACTGTTCGTATCAGCAGAGAATTACGTACACACTGTTTGTATCAGTAGAGAATTACGTACACACTGTTTGTATCAGTAGAGAATTACGTACACACTGTTCGTATCAGTAGAGAATTACGTATACACTGTTTGTATCAGTAGAACATTACGTACACACTGTTTGTATCAGTAGAGAATTACGTACAAGCTGTTCGTATCAGTAGAAAAATACGTACACACTGTTTGTATCAGTAGAGAACTACGTACACACTGTTTGTATCAGTAGAGAATTACGTACACACTGTTCGTATCTCTAGAGAATTACGTACACACTGTTCGTATCAGTAGAGAATTACGTACACACTGTTCATATCTGTTGAGAATTACGTACACACTGTTCGTATCAGTAGATAGTTACGTACACACTGTTCGTATCTGTAGAGAATTACGTACATACTGTTCGTATCAGTAGAGAATTACGTACACACTGTTCGTATCTGTAGAGAATTACGTACACACTGTTCGTATCAGTAGAGAATTACGTACACACTGTTCGTATCTGTTGAGAATTACGTACACACTGTTCGTATCAGTAGATAGTTACGTACACACTGTTCGTATCTGTAGAGAATTACGTACACACTGTTCGTATCAGTAGAGAATTACGTACACACTGTTCGTATCTGTTGAGAATTACGTACACACTGTTCGTATCTGTAGAGTATTACGTACACACTGTTCGTATCAGTAGATAATTACGCACACACTGTTCGTATCAGCAGAGAATTACGTACACACTGTTTGTATCAGTAGAGAATTACGTACACACTGTTTGTATCAGTAGAGAATTACGTACACACTGTTCGTATCAGTAGAGAATTACGTATACACTGTTTGTATCAGTAGAACATTACGTACACACTGTTTGTATCAGTAGAGAATTACGTACAAGCTGTTCGTATCAGTAGAAAAATACGTACACACTGTTTGTATCAGTAGAGAATTACGTACACACTGTTCGTATCTCTAGAGAATTACGTACACACTGTTCGTAACAGTAGAGAATTACGTACACACTGTTCGTATCTGTTGAGAATTACGTACACACTGTTCGTATCAGTAGATAGTTACGTACACACTGTTCGTATCTGTAGAGAATTACGTACACACTGTTCGTATCAGTAGAGAATTACGTACACACTGTTCGTATCTGTAGATAATTACGTACACACTGTTCGTATCTGTAGAGTATTACGTACACACTGTTCGTATCAGTAGATAATTGCGTACACACTGTTCGTATCAGTAGCGAATAACGTACACGCTGTTTGTATCAGTAGAGAATCACGTACACACTGTCCGTATCAGTAGAAAAAAGGGTACACACTGTTTGTATCAGTAGAGAATTACGTACACACTGTTCGTATCTGTAAAGAATTACGTACACACTGTTCGTATCTGTAGAGAATATATTGGTTCTCTAGTTCGTCGACTGGAAAATCGGTTTGTTCCATTATGAATTTCTTGTACTATTGTTGGCAGAACTCACAATACCTTCGAAAATATGAAAATTTTCCAAAATAATATATATTATATGATTTGGCATGGAATGGTTAAGTCAGATAAAGCTCTTGCACTTTGACATTTTTGAATGAAGTTAACCACGACAAAATATCTCCGGTGCAGCTTGGGCTTGGGCATTTTATCTCGGGTAGGACTTTATATTCTAGTATACATATGTGTTTCAAGTGGTAAAATCACAATATTGAGATGAATACAGCGTTGTCTATTGGAAGAACACCACACCGGTAAAAATCATTGATTATATTAGACTGCAGTTATACTTTATATCGACGATTTCTCTAGAAAATATCGATGCTCAAAGTGGTCTCGCAATTCTCGTATAAACGTATTGATGCAGAACAACTTGTCGATATGTTGCTGGTACAATGTCAGTGAATAGTATCCAATATTTTGAGCATATGCTAAATATATAATAAAAACGATTTTGTTCAAAACTGGTCTGAAACAAATAAGATGAAAAACAAAAAAATCATTACAAGCATGTTTGTTTGCAAATAACTGAGCATATCGCATTCGCACTTCTCTCTCTCTTTATCACAGTTCTTTTTATCACAGTTACGTTCATTAACACCATCGTCGACTAGTTTCCTATTATTGTATTGCATATCTTGAGTTCAGTTCAATTAACTTTATTTTATTTCGGCAACCCCTTGAGTAGCTTGTACCAGGAGAACTAAATCCATACATACAACACGACAGCAAACCATACACAACTATAGTAGTTATTGTAAATTGAAAATTACACACAATTAAAAATTGTATTTCACAAACTGCAGAAAAATAGTTAAAATAGATGAGCGAGAACAAAGTGACGAATTCTTTTTATAATGCCTATTTTACTTTTATATTCAATCCGTTAACATATCTATAGTCACCCCAAAACAATTGAAATTTTCAACTTCTGTCATGGAACTTTCTATGCATGTTAGAATCACGTACATCGGATAGTCTGTGTCATAACGTTATGCTACACGTCATCATCAAAGTCGCTGTATTATCAACAGCGTACACAAACAGCATTCGGCGTATTGTTTACACTAAATATTGATATTAAAGGACACCTTTGCAATCCATAATGTTTTCACGAAATATTAATAATAGTTAATTAATAATAAAGTACCCCTTTGCAATCCATATAGTTTACACAAAATATCAATAATACATGACCCCAGTGTAAGCCATATTGTTTACACGAAATATTAATAATAGAGAACACCGTTGCAATCCATATTGTTCACACGAAATATTAATAATAGAGAACACCTTTGCAAACCATATTGTTTACACGAAATATTAATAATAGAGAACACCTTTGCAATCCATATTGTTTACACGAAATTTTAATAATAAAGTACCCCTTTGCAATCCATATTGTTTACATGAAATATTAATAATAGAGAACCCCTTTGCAATCCATATTGTTTACATGAAATATTAATATTAGATGACCCCTGTGCAATATATATTGTTCACACGAAATATTAATAATAAAGTACCCCTTTGCAATCCACATTGTTTACATGAAATATTAATAGTAAAGTACCACTTTGCAATCCATATTGTTTACACAAAATATCAATAATAGATGACCCTTTGCAATCCATATTGTTTACACGAAAAATTAATAGTAGAGAACCCCTGTGTAATCCATATTGTTTACACGAAATATTAATAATAGAGAACCCCTGTGCAATCCATATTGTTTACACGAAATATCAATAATAAAGTACCCCTGTGCAATCCATATTGTTTACACGAAATATCAATAATAGAGAACCCCTGTGCAACCCATATTGTTTACACGAAATATTAATAATAAAGTACCCCTTTGCAATCCATATTGTTTACACGAAATATTAATAATAAAGCGCACCCCTTTGTATCCATATTGTTTACATGAAATATTAATAATAGATGACCCCTTTACAATCCATATTGTTCACACGAAATATTAATAATAGAGAACCCCTGTGCAATCCATATTGTTTACACGAAATATCAATCATAGAGAACCCCTGTGCAACCCATATTGTTTACACGAAATATTTATAATAGATGACCCCTTTGCAATCCATATTGTTTACACGAAATAATAATAATAGGAAAACCCTGTGCAATCCATATTGTTTACACGAAATATTAATAATAGAGGACCACTTTGCAATCCATATTGTTCACACGAAATATTAATAATAGGAAACCCCTGTGCAATCCATATTGTTTACACGAAATATTAATAATAGAGAACCACTTTGCAATCCATATTGTTTAAATGAAATATTAATAATAGAGGACCACTTTGCAATCAATATTGTTTACACGAAATATTAATAATAGAGAACCCCTGTGCAACCCATATTGTTTACACGAAATATTAATAATAGAGGACCACTTTGCAATCCATATTGTTTAAATGAAATATTAATAATAGAGGACCACTTTGCAATCCATATTGTTTACACGAAATATTAATAATAGATGACCCCTTTGCAATCCATATTGTTTACACGAAATATTAATAATAAAGTACCCCTTTGCAATCCATATAGTTTACATGAAATATTAATAATAAAGTACCCCTTTGCAATCCATATTGTTTACGCAAAATATTAATAATAAAGTACCCTTTGCAATCCATATTGTTTACACGAAATATTAATAATAAAGTACCCCTGTGCAATCCATATTGTTCACACGGAATATTAATAACAAAGTACCCCTTTGCAATCCATATTGTTTACATGAAATATTAATAGTACCTCTTTGCAATCCATATTGTTTACACAAAATTCAATAATAGATGACCCTTTGCAATCCATATTGTTTACACGAAATATTAATGGTAGAGAACCCTTGTGTAATCCATATTGTTTACACGAAATATTAATAATAGAGGACCACTTTGCAATCCATATTGTTTAAATGAAATATTAATAATAGAGGACGACTTTGCAATCCATATTCTTTACATGAAATATTAATAATGAAGTACCCTTTAGCAATGCATATTGTTTACACAAAATATCAATAATAGGTGACCCCTGTGTAAGCCATATTGTTTACACGAAATATTAATAATAGAGAACCCCTTTGCAATCCATATTGTTCACACGAAATATTAATAATAAAGTACCCTTTTGCAATCCATATTGTTTACACGAAATATTAATAATAGAGAACCCCTTTGCAATCCATATTGTTCACACACAATATTAATAATAAAGTACCCCTTTGCAATCCATATTGTTTACACGAAATATTAATAATAAAGTACCCTTTTGCAATCCATATTGTTTACATGAAATATTAATAATAAAGTACCCCTTTGCAATCCATATTGTTTACACGAAATATTAATAATAAAGTACCCTTTTGCAATCCATATTGTTTACACGAAATATTAATAATAGAGAACCCCTTTGCATTCCATATTGTTCACACAAAATATTAATAATAAAGTACCCCTTTGCAATCCATATTGTTTACACGAAATATTAATAATAAAGTACCCCTTTGCAATCCATATTGTTCACACGAAATATTAATAATAAAGTACCCCTTCGCAATCCATATTGTTTACATGAAATATTAATAGTAAAGTACCTCTTTGCAATCCATATTGTTTACACAAAATATCAATAATAGATGACCCTTTGCAATCCATATTGTTTACACGAAATATTAATGGTAGAGAACCCCTGTGTAATCCATATTGTTTACACGAAATATTAATAATAGAGAAACCCTGTGCAATCCATATTGTTTACACGTAATATCAATAATAGAGAACCCCTGTGCAACCCATATTGTTTACACGAAATATTAATAATCGAGGACCACTTTGCAATCCATATTGTTTAAATGAAATATTAATAATAGAGGACGACTTTGCAATCCATATTGTTTACACGAAATATTAATAATAGATGACCCCTTTGCAATCAATATTGTTTACACGAAATATTAATAATAAAGTACCCATTTGCAATCCATATTGTTTACATGAAATATTAATAATAAAGTACCCCTTTGCAATCCATATTGTTTACACAAAATATCAATAATAGGTGACCCCTGTGTAAGCCATATTGTTTACACGAAATCTTAATAATAGAGAACCCCTTTGCAATCCATATTGTTCACACGAAATATTAATAATAAAGTACCCCTTTGCAATCCATATTGTTTACATGAAATATTAATAGTAAAGTACCTCTTTGCAATCCATATTGTTTACACAAAATATCAATAATAGATGACCCTTTGCAATCCATATTGTTTACACGAAATATTAATGGTAGAGAACCCCTGTGTAATCCATATTGTTTACACGAAATATTAATAATAGAGAAACCCTGTGAAATCCATATTGTTTACACGTAATATCAATAATAGAGAACCCCTGTGCAACCCATATTGTTTACACGAAATATTAATAATCGAGGACCACTTTGCAATCCATATTGTTTAAATGAAATATTAATAATCGAGGACCACTTTGCAATCCATATTGTTTACACGAAATATTAATAATAGATGACCCCTTTACAATCAATATTGTTTACACGAAATATTAATAATAAAGTACCCATTTGCAATCCATATTGTTTACATGAAATATTAATAATAAATTACCCCTTTGCAATCCATATTGTTTACACAAAATATCAATAATAGGTGACCCCTGTGTAAGCCATATTGTTTACACGAAATATTAATAATAGAGAACCCCTTTGCAATCCATATTGTTCACACGAAATATTAATAATAAAGTACCCCTTTGCAATCCATATTGTTTACATGAAATATTAATAGTAAAGTACCTCTTTGCAATCCATATTGTTTACACAAAATATCAATAATAGATGACCCTTTGCAATCCATATTGTTTACACGAAATATTAATGGAAGAGAACCCCTGTGTAATCCATATTGTTTACACGAAATATCAATAATAAAGTACACCTGTGCAATCCATATTGTTTACACGAAATATCAATAATAGAGAACCCCTGTGCAACCCATATTGTTTACACGAAATATTAATAATAAAGTACCCCTTTGCAATCCATATTGTTTACACGAAATATTAATAATAAAGTACCCCTTTGCAATCCATATTGTTTACACAAAATATCAATAATAGGAGACCCCTGTGTAAGCCATATTGTTTACACGAAATATTAATAATAGAGAACCCCTTTGCAATCCATATTGTTCACACGAAATATTAATAATAAAGTACCCCTTTGCAATCCATATTGTTTACATGAAATATTAATAGTAAAGTACCTCTTTGCAATCCATATTGTTTACACAAAATATCAATAATAGATGACCCTTTGCAATCCATATTGTTTACACGAAATATTAATGGTAGAGAACCCCTGTGTAATCCATATTGTTTACACGAAATATTAATAATAGAGAAACCCTGTGCAATCCATATTGTTTACACGTAATATCAATAATAGAGAACCCCTGTGCAACCCATATTGTTTACACGAAATATTAATAATAGTTGACCCCTGTGCAATCCATATTGTTTACACGAAATATTAATAATAGATGACCCCTTTGCAATCAATATTGTTTACACGAAATATTAATAATAAAGTACCCATTTGTAATCCATATTGTTTACATGAAATATTAATAATAAAGTACCCATTTGCAATCCATATTGTTTACACGAAATATTAATAATAAAGTACCCTTTTGCAATCCATATTGTTTACATGAAATATTAATAATAGAGAACCCCTTTGCAATCCATATTGTTCACACGAAATATTAACAATAAAGTACCCTTTGCAATCCAAATTGTTTACACGAAATATTAATAATAAAGTACCCTTTGCAATCCATATTGTTCACACGAAATATTAATAATAAAGTACCCCTTTGCAATCCATATTGTTTACACGAAATATTAATAATAAAGTACCCCTTTGCAATCCATATTGTTTACATGAAATATTAATAATAAAGTACCCCTTTGCAATCCATATTGTTCACACGAAATATTAATAATAAAGTACCCCTTTGCAATCCATATTGTTTACATGAAATATTAATAATAAAGTACCCCTTTGCAATCCATATTGTTCACACGAAATATTAATAATAAAGTACCCTTTGCAATCCATATTGTTCACACGAAATATTAATAATACAGTACCCCTTTGCAATCCATATTGTTTACACGAAATATTAATAATAAAGTACCCCTTTGCAATCCATATTGTTCACACGAAATATTAATAATAAAGTACACCTTTGCAATCCATATTGTTTACATGAAATATTAATAGTAAAGTACCTCTTTGCAATCCATATTGTTTACACAAAATATCAATAATAGATGACCCTTCGCAATCCATATTGTTTACACAAAATATCAATAATAGGTGACCCCTGTGTAAGCCATATTGTTTACACGAAATATTAATAATAGAGAACCTCTTTGCAATCCATAATGTTCACACGAAATATTAATAATAAAGTACCCCTTTGTAATCCATATTGTTTACATGAAATATTAATAGTAAAGTACCTCTTTGCAATCCATGTTGTTTACACAAAATATCAATAATAGATGACCCTTTGCAATCCATATTGTTTACACGAAATATTAATGGTAGAGAACCCCTGTGTAATCCATATTGTTTACACGAAATATTAATAATAGAGAAACCCTGTGCAATCCATATTGTTTACACGTAATATCAACAATAGAGAACCCCTGTGCAACCCATATTGTTTACACGAAATATTAATAATCGAGGACCACTTTGCAGTCCATATTGTTTAAATGAAATATTAATAATAGAGGACGACTTTGCAATCCATATTGTTTACACGAAATATTAATAATAGATGACCCCTTTGCAATCCATATTGTTTACACGAAATATTAATAATAAAGTACCCATTTGCAATCCATATTGTTGACATGAAATATTAATAATAAAGTACCCATTTGCAATCCATATTGTTTACACGAAATATTAATAATAAAGTACCCTTTTGCAATCCATATTGTTTACATGAAATATTAATAATAGAGAACCCTTTGCAATCCATATTGTTCACACGAAATATTAATAATAAAGTACCCTTTGCAATCCATATTGTTTACACGAAATATTAATAATAAAGTACCCTTTGCAATCCATATTGTTCACACGAAATATTAATAATAAAGTACCCCTTTGCAATCCATATTGTTTACACGAAATATTAATAATAAAGTACCCCTTTGCAATCCATATTGTTTACATGAAATATTAATAATAAAGTACCCCTTTGCAATCCATATTGTTCACACGAAATATTAATAATAAAGTACCCCTTTGCAATCCATATTGTTTACATGAAATATTAATAATAAAGTACCCCTTTGCAATCCATATTGTTCACACAAAATATTAATAATAAAGTACCCTTTGCAATCCATATTGTTCACACGAAATATTAATAATAAAGTACCCCTTTGCAATCCATATTGTTTACACGAAATATTAATAATAAAGTACCCCTTTGCAATCCATATTGTTCACACGAAATATTAATAATAAAGTACCCCTTTGCAATCCATATTGTTTACATGAAATATTAATAGTAAAGTACCTCTTTGCAATCCATATTGTTTACACAAAATATCAATAATAGATGACCCTTCGCAATCCATATTGTTTACACGAAATATTAATAGTAGACAACCCCTGTGTAATCCATATTGTTTACACGAAATATCAATAAAAGAGAACCCCTGTGCAACACATATTGTTTACACGAAATATTAATAATAAAGTAGCCCTTTGCAATCCATATTGTTTACACGAAATATTAATAATAGTTGACCCCTGTGCAATCCATATTGTTTACACGAAATATTAATAATAAATGAACACTTTGCTATACATATTGTTTACACGAAATATTAATAATTAAGTACCCCTTTGCAATCCATATTGTTTACACGAAATATTAATAATAGAGGACCCCCTTTGCAATTCATATTGTTTAAATGAAATATTAATACTAGAGAACCACTTTGCAATCCATATTGTTTACACGAAATATTAATAATAGAATACCCCTTTGCAATCCATATTGTTTACATGAAATATTAATAATGGATTACCCCTTTGCAATCCATATTGTTCACACGAAATATTAATAATAGAGAACCCCTGTTCAAGCCATATTGTTTACACAAAATATCAATAATAGATGACCCTTCGCAATCCATATTGTTTACACGAAATATTAATAGTAGAGAACCCCTGTGTAATCCATATTGTTCACACGAAATATCAATAAAAGAGAACCCCTGTGCAACACATATTTTTTACACGAAATATTAATAATAGAGAACCCCTTTTCAATCCATATTGTTTACTCGAAATATCAATAATAGAAAACCCCTGTGCAATCCATATTGTTTACTCGAAATATTAATAATAGTGTACTCTTTGCAATCCATAATGTTTACACGAAATATTAATAATAAAGTACCCCTTTGCAATGCATATTGTTTACATGAAATGTTAATAATAGATGACCCCTTTGCATTCCATATTGTTCACCGAAATTCTAATAATAGAGAACCCCTGTTCAATCCATATTCTTTACACGAAATATTAATAATAGAGAAATCATGTGCAACCCATATCGTTTACACGAAATACTAATAATAGAGAACCACTGTTCAATCCATATTCTTTACACGAAATATTAATATTAGAGAACCCCTGTGCAATCCATATTGTTTACACGAAATATCAAAAATAGAGAACCCCTGTGCAACCCATATTGTTTACACGAAATATTAATAATAAAGTACCCCTTTGCAATCCATATTGTTTAAACGAAATATTAATAATAAAGTAACCCTTTGCAATCCATATTTTTACATGAAATATTTATAATAGATGACCCCTTTGCAATCCATATTGTTCATCGAAATACTAATAATATAGGACCCCTTTGCAATTCATATTGTTTACGCGAAATATTAATAATAAAGCGCACCCATTTGTATCCATATTGTTTACATGAAATATTAATAATAGAGGACCCCTGTGCAATCCATATTGTTTACACGAAATATTAATAATAGAGAAATCATGTGCAACCCATATCGTTTACACGAAATACTAATAATAGAGAACCACTGTTCAATCCATATTCTTTACACGAAATATTAAAAATAGAGAACCCCTGTGCAATCCATATTGTTTACACGAAATATCAAAAATAGAGAACCCCTGTGCAACCCATATTGTTTACACGAAATATTAATAATAAAGTACCCCTTTGCAATCCATATTGTTTAAACGAAATATTAATAATAAAGTAACCCTTTGCAATCCATATTTTTACATGAAATATTAATAATAGATGACCCCTTTGCAATCCATATTGTTCATCGAAATACTAATAATATAGGACCCCTTTGCAATTCATATTGTTTACACGAAATATTAATAATAAAGCGCACCCATTTGTATCCATATTGTTTACATGAAATATTAATAATAGAGGACCCCTGTGCAATCCATATTGTTTACACGAAATATTAATAATAAAGCGCACCCCTTTGTATCCATATTGTTTACACGAATTATTAATAATAGAGGATCACTTTGCAATCCATATTGTTTACACGAAATATTAATAATTGAAGACCCATTTGCAATCCATATTGTTTACATGAAATATTAATAATAGAGAACGCCTTTGCAATCCATATTGTTTACACAAAATATTAATAATAGATGACCCTTTGCAATCCATATTGTTTAGACGAAATATTAATAGAAGAGAACCCCTGTGTAATCCATATTGTTTACACGAAATATTAATAATAGAGAACCCCTGTGCAATCCATATTGTTTACACGAAATATAAATAATAGAGAACCCCTGTGGAACCCATATTGTTTACACGAAATATTAATAATAAAGTACCCCTTTGCAATCCACATTGTTTACACGAAATATTAATAATAGATGACCCTTTTTCAATCCATATTGTTTACACCAAATATTAATAATAGAGAACCCCTGTGCAACCCATATTGTTTACACGAAATATTAATAATAAAGTACCCCATGGCAATCCATATTGTTTACACGAAATATTAATAATAGATGACCCCTGTGCAATCCATATTGTTTACACGAATTATTAATAATAAAGCGCACCCCTTTGTATCCATATTGTTTACATGAAATATTTATAATAGATGACCCCTTTGCAATCCATATTGTTCACACGAAATATTAATAATAGAGTACCCCTATGCAATCCATATTGTTTACACGAAATATCAATAATAGAGATCCCCTGTGCAACCCATATTGTTTACACAAAATATCAATAATAGATGACCCTTCGCAATCCATATTGTTTACACGAAATATTAATAGTAGAGAACCCCTGTGTAATCCATATTGTTTACACGAAATATCAATAAAAGAGAACCCCTGTGCAACCCATATTGTTTACACGAAATATTAATAATAAAGTACCCCTTTGTAATCCATATTGTTCACACGAAATATTAATAATAGAGAACCCTTTTCAATCCATATTGTTTACACGAAATATTAATAATAAAGTACCCCTTTGTAATCCATATTGTTCACACGAAATATTAATAATAGAGAACCCTTTTCAATCCATATTGTTTACACGAAATATTAATAATAAAGTACCCCTTTGCAATCCATATTGTTCACACGAAATATTAATAATAGAGAACCCTTTTCAATCCATATTGTTTACACGAAATATTAATAATAAAGTACCCCTTTGCAATCCATATTGTTCACACTAAATATTAATAATAAAGCGCACCCCTTTGTATCCATATTGTTTACATGAAATATTAATAATAGAGGACCCCTGTGCAATCCATATTGTTTACACGAAATATTAATAATAAAGCGCACCCCTTTGTATCCATATTGTTTACATGAAATATTAATAATAGATGACCCCTGTGCAATCCATATTGTTTACACGAAATATTAATAATAGATGACCCCTTTGCAATCCATATTGTTTACACGAATTATTAATAATAGAGGATCACTTTGCAATCCATATTGTTTACACGAAATATTAATAATTGAAGACCCATTTGCAATCCATATTGTTTACATGAAATATTAATAATAGAGAACGCCTTTGCAATCCATATTGTTTACACAAAATATCAATAATAGATGACCCTTTGCAATCCATATTGTTTAGACGAAATATTAATAGAAGAGAACCCCTGTGTAATCCATATTGTTTACACGAAATATTAATAATAGAGAACCCCTGTGCAATCCATATTGTTTACACGAAATATAAATAATAGAGAACCCCTGTGGAACCCATATTGTTTACACGAAATATTAATAATAAAGTACCCCTTTGCAATCCACATTGTTTACACGAAATATTAATAATAGATGACCCTTTTTCAATCCATATTGTTTACACCAAATATTAATAATAGAGAACCCCTGTGCAACCCATATTGTTTACACGAAATATTAATAATAAAGTACCCCTTTACAATCCATATTGTTTACACGAAATATTAATAATAGATGACCCCTGTGCAATCCATATTGTTTACACGAAATATTAATAATAAAGCGCACCCCTTTGTATCCATATTGTTTACATGAAATATTTATAATAGATGACCCCTTTGCAATCCATATTGTTCACACGAAATATTAATAATAGAGTACCCCTATGCAATCCATATTGTTTACACGAAATATCAATAATAGAGATCCCCTGTGCAACCCATATTGTTTACACAAAATATCAATAATAGATGACCCTTCGCAATCCATATTGTTTACACGAAATATTAATAGTAGAGAACCCCTGTGTAATCCATATTGTTTACACGAAATATCAATAAAAGAGAACCCCTGTGCAACATATATTGTTTACACGAAATATTAATAATAAAGTACCCCTTTGTAATCCATATTGTTCACACGAAATATTAATAATAGAGAACCCTTTTCAATCCATATTGTTTACACGAAATATTAATAATAAAGTACCCCTTTGCAATCCATATTGTTCACACTAAATATTAATAATAAAGCGCACCCCTTTGTATCCATATTGTTTACATGAAATATTAATAATAGAGGACCCCTGTGCAATCCATATTGTTTACACGAAATATTAATAATAAAGCGCACCCCTTTGTATCCATATTGTTTACATGAAATATTAATAATAGATGACCCCTGTGCAATCCATATTGTTTACACGAAATATTAATAATAGATGACCCCCTTTGCAATCCATATTGTTTACACGAAATATTAATAATAGAGGACCACTTTGCAATCCATATTGTTTACACGAAATATTAATAATTGAAGACCCATTTGCAATCCATAATGTTTACATGAAATATTAATAATAGAGAACGCCTTTGCAATCCATATTGTTTACACAAAATATCAATAATAGATGACCCTTTGCAATCCATATTGTTTAGACGAAATATTAATAGAAGAGAACCCCTGTGTAATCCATATTGTTTACACGAAATATTAATAATAGAGAACCCCTGTGCAATCCATATTGTTTACACTAAATATCAATAATAGAGAACCCCTGTGGAACCCATATTGTTTACACGAAATATTAATAATAAAGTACCCCTTTGCAATCCACATTGTTTACACGAAATATTAATAATAGATGACCCCTGTGCAATCCACATTGTTTACACGAAATATTAATAATAAAGCGCACCCCTTTGTATCCATATTGTTTACACGAAATATTAATAATAGATGAACACTTTGCTATACATATTGTTTACACGAAATATTAATAATTAAGTACCCCTTTGCAATCCATATTGTTTACACGAAATATTAATAATTGATGACCCCTGTGCAATCCATATTGTTTACACGAAATATCAATAAAAGAGAACCCCTGTGCAACATATATTGTTTACACGAAATATTAATAATAAGGTACCCCTTTGCAATCCATATTGTTCACACGAAATATTAATAATAGAGAACCCCTTTTCAATCCATAATGTTTACTCGAAATATCAATAATAGAGAACCCCTGTGCAATCCATATTGTTTACTCGAAATATTAATAATAGTGTACTCTTTGCAATCCATAATGTTCACACGAAATATTAATAATAAAGTACCCCTTTGCAATGCATATTGTTTACATGAAATGTTAATAATAGATGACCCCTTTGCAATCCATATTGTTCACCGAAATTCTAATAATAGAGAACCCCTGTTCAATCCATATTCTTTACACGAAATACTAATAATAGAGAACCACTGTTCAATCCATGTTCTTTACACGAAATATTTATAATAGAGAACCCCTGTGCAATCCATATTGTTTACACGAAATATCAAAAATAGAGAACCCCTGTGCAACCCATATTGTTTACACGAAATATTAATAATAAAGTACCCCTTTGCAATCCATATTGTTTAAACGAAATATTAATAATAAAGTAACCCTTTGCAATCCATATTTTTACATGAAAAATTAATAATAGATGACCCCTTTGCAATCCATATTGTTCATCGAAATACTAATAATAGAGGACCCCTTTGCAATTCATATTGTTTACTCGAAATATTAATAATAAAGCGCACCCCTCTGTATCCATATTGTTTACATGAAATATTTATAATAGATGACCCCTTTGCAATCCATATTGTTCACACGAAATATTAATAATAGAGTACCCCTATGCAATCCGTATTGTTTACACGAAATATCAATAATAGAGATCCCCTGTGCAACCCATATTGTTTACACAAAATATCAATAATAGATGACCCTTCGCAATCCATATTGTTTACACGAAATATTAATAGTAGAGAACCCCTGTGTAATCCATATTGTTTACACGAAATATCAATAAAAGAGAACCCCTGTGCAACATATATTGTTTACACGAAATATTAATAATAAAGTACCCCTTTGTAATCCATATTGTTCACACGAAATATTAATAATAGAGAACCCTTTTCAATCCATATTGTTTACACGAAATATTAATAATAAAGTACCCCTTTGCAATCCATATTGTTCACACTAAATATTAATAATAAAGCGCACCCCTTTGTATCCATATTGTTTACATGAAATATTAATAATAGAGGACCCCTGTGCAATCCATATTGTTTACACGAAATATTAATAATAAAGCGCACCCCTTTGTATCCATATTGTTTACATGAAATATTAATAATAGATGACCCCTGTGCAATCCATATTGTTTACACGAAATATTAATAATAGATGACCCCCTTTGCAATCCATATTGTTTACACGAAATATTAATAATAGAGGACCACTTTGCAATCCATATTGTTTACACGAAATATTAATAATTGAAGACCCATTTGCAATCCATAATGTTTACATGAAATATTAATAATAGAGAACGCCTTTGCAATCCATATTGTTTACACAAAATATCAATAATAGATGACCCTTTGCAATCCATATTGTTTAGACGAAATATTAATAGAAGAGAACCCCTGTGTAATCCATATTGTTTACACGAAATATTAATAATAGAGAACCCCTGTGCAATCCATATTGTTTACACGAAATATCAATAATAGAGAACCCCTGTGGAACCCATATTGTTTACACGAAATATTAATAATAAAGTACCCCTTTGCAATCCACATTGTTTACACGAAATATTAATAATAGATGACCCCTGTGCAATCCACATTGTTTACACGAAATATTAATAATAAAGCGCACCCCTTTGTATCCATATTGTTTACACGAAATATTAATAATAGATGAACACTTTGCTATACATATTGTTTACACGAAATATTAATAATTAAGTACCCCTTTGCAATCCATATTGTTTACACGAAATATTAATAATTGATGACCCCTGTGCAATCCATATTGTTTACACGAAATATTAATAATAGATGAACACTTTGCTATACATATTGTTTACACGAAATATTAATAATTAAGTACCCCTTTGTAATCCATATTGTTTACACGAAATATTAATAATAGATGACCCCTGTGCAATCCATATTGTTTACACAAAATATCAATAATGGAGAACCCCTGTTCAAGCCATATTGTTTACACAAAATATCAATAATAGATGACCCTTCGCAATCCATATTGTTTACACGAAATATTAATAGTAGAGAACCCCTGTGTAATCCATATTGTTTACACGAAATATCAATAAAAGAGAACCCCTGTGCAACATATATTGTTTACACGAAATATTAATAATAAGGTACCCCTTTGCAATCCATATTGTTCACACGAAATATTAATAATAGAGAACCCCTTTTCAATCCATAATGTTTACTCGAAATATCAATAATAGAGAACCCCTGTGCAATCCATATTGTTTACTCGAAATATTAATAATAGTGTACTCTTTGCAATCCATAATGTTCACACGAAATATTAATAATAAAGTACCCCTTTGCAATGCATATTGTTTACATGAAATGTTAATAATAGATGACCCCTTTGCAATCCATATTGTTCACCGAAATTCTAATAATAGAGAACCCCTGTTCAATCCATATTCTTTACACGAAATACTAATAATAGAGAACCACTGTTCAATCCATGTTCTTTACACGAAATATTTATAATAGAGAACCCCTGTGCAATCCATATTGTTTACACGAAATATCAAAAATAGAGAACCCCTGTGCAACCCATATTGTTTACACGAAATATTAATAATAAAGTACCCCTTTGCAATCCATATTGTTTAAACGAAATATTAATAATAAAGTAACCCTTTGCAATCCATATTTTTACATGAAAAATTAATAATAGATGACCCCTTTGCAATCCATATTGTTCATCGAAATACTAATAATAGAGGACCCCTTTGCAATTCATATTGTTTACACGAAATATTAATAATAAAGCGCACCCCTCTGTATCCATATTGTTTACATGAAATATTAATAATAGAGGACCCCTGTGCAATCCATATTGTTTACACGAAATATTAATAATAAAGCGCACCCCTTTGTATCCATATTGTTAACATGAAATATTAATAATAGATGACCCCTGTGCAATCCATATTGTTTACACGAAATATTAATAATATATGACCCCTTTGCAATCCATATTGTTTACACGAAATATTAATAATAGAGGACCACTTTGCAATCCATATTGTTTACACGAAATATCAATAATAGAGATCCCCTGTGCAACCCATATTGTTTACACAAAATATCAATAATAGATGACCCTTCGCAATCCATATTGTTTACACGAAATATTAATAGTAGAGAACCCCTGTGTAATCCATATTGTTTACACGAAATATCAATAAAAGAGAACCCCTGTGCAACACATATTGTTTACACGAAATATTAATAATAAAGTACCCCTTTGTAATCCATATTGTTCACACGAAATATTAATAATAGAGAACCCTTTTCAATCCATATTGTTTACACGAAATATTAATAATAAAGTACCCCTTTGCAATCCATATTGTTCACACTAAATATTAATAATAAAGCGCACCCCTTTGTATCCATATTGTTTACATGAAATATTAATAATAGAGGACCCCTGTGCAATCCATATTGTTTACACGAAATATTAATAATAAAGCGCACCCCTTTGTATCCATATTGTTTACATGAAATATTAATAATAGATGACCCCTGTGCAATCCATATTGTTTACACGAAATATTAATAATAGATGACCCCCTTTGCAATCCATATTGTTTACACGAAATATTAATAATAGAGGACCCCTGTGCAATCCATATTGTTTACACGAAATATTAATAATAAAGCGCACCCCTTTGTATCCATATTGTTTACATGAAATATTAATAATAGATGACCCCTGTGCAATCCATATTGTTTACACGAAATATTAATAATAGATGAGCCCTTTGCAATCCATATTGTTTACACGAAATATTAATAATAGAGGACCACTTTGCAATCCATATTGTTTACACGAAATATTAATAATTGAAGACCCATTTGCAATCCATATTGTTTACATGAAATATTAATAATAGAGAACGCCTTTGCCATCCGTATTGTTTACACAAAATATCAATAATAGATGACCCTTTGCAATCCATATTGTTAAGACGAAATATTAATAGAAGAGAACCCCTGTGTAATCCATATTGTTTACACGAAATATTAATAATAAAGTACCCCTTTGCAATCCACATTGTTTACACGAAATATTAATAATAGATGACCCCTGAGCAATCCATATTGTTTACACGAAATATTAATAATAAAGCGCACCCCTTTGTATCCATATTGTTTACATGAAATATTTATAATAGATGACCCCTTTGCAATCCATATTGTTCACACGAAATATTAATAATAGAGAACCCCTGTGCAATCCATATTGTTTACACGAAATATTAATAATAAAGTACCCCTTTGCAATCCATATTGTTCGCACGAAATATTAATAATAAAGCGCACCCCTTTGTATCCATATTGTTTACACAAAATATCAATAATAGATGACCCTTTTTCAATCCATATTGTTTACACCAAATATTAATAATAGTGAACCCCTGTGCAACCCATATTGTTTACACGAAATATTAATAATAAAGTACCACTTTGCAATCCATATTGTTTACACGAAATATTAATAATAGATGACCCCTGAGATATCCATATTGTTTACACGAAATATTAATAATAAAGCGCACCCCTTTGTATCCATATTGTTTACATGAAATATTTATAATAGATGACCCCTTTGCAATCCATATTGTTCACACGAAATATTAATAATAGAGAACCCCTGTGCAATCCATATTGTTTACACGAAATATTAATAATAAAGTACCCCTTTGCAATCCATATTGTTCGCACGAAATATTAATAATAAAGCGCACCCCTTTGTATCCATATTGTTTACATGAAATATTAATAATAGATGACCCCTGTGCAATCCATATTGTTTACACGAAATATCAATAATGGAGAACCCCTGTGCAACCCATATTGTTTACACGAAATATTAATAATAAAGTACCCCTTTGCAATCCATATTGTTGACACGAAATATTAATAATAGATGACCCCTGAGCAATCCATATTGTTTACACGAAATATTAATAATAAAGCGCACCCCTTTGTATCCATATTGTTTACATGAAATATTTATAATAGATGACCCCTTTGCAATCCATATTGTTCACACGAAATATTAATAATAGATGACCCCCTTTGCAATCCATATTGTTTACACGAAATATTAATAATAGAGAACCCCTGTGCAACCCATATTTTTTACACGAAATATTAATAATAGATGAGCCCTTTGCAATCCATATTGTTTACACGAAATATTAATAATAGAGGACCACTTTGCAATCCATATTGTTTACACGAAATATTAATAATTGAAGACCCATTTGCAATCCATATTGTTTACATGAAATATTAATAATAGAGAACGCCTTTGCCATCCGTATTGTTTACACAAAATATCAATAATAGATGACCCTTTGCAATCCATATTGTTAAGACGAAATATTAATAGAAGAGAACCCCTGTGTAATCCATATTGTTTACACGAAATATTAATAATAAAGTACCCCTTTGCAATCCACATTGTTTACACGAAATATTAATAATAGATGACCCCTGAGCAATCCATATTGTTTACACGAAATATTAATAATAAAGCGCACCCCTTTGTATCCATATTGTTTACATGAAATATTTATAATAGATGACCCCTTTGCAATCCATATTGTTCACACGAAATATTAATAATAGAGAACCCCTGTGCAATCCATATTGTTTACACGAAATATTAATAATAAAGTACCCCTTTGCAATCCATATTGTTCGCACGAAATATTAATAATAAAGCGCACCCCTTTGTATCCATATTGTTTACACAAAATATCAATAATAGATGACCCTTTTTCAATCCATATTGTTTACACCAAATATTAATAATAGTGAACCCCTGTGCAACCCATATTGTTTACACGAAATATTAATAATAAAGTACCACTTTGCAATCCATATTGTTTACACGAAATATTAATAATAGATGACCCCTGAGCAATCCATATTGTTTACACGAAATATTAATAATAAAGCGCACCCCTTTGTATCCATATTGTTTACATGAAATATTTATAATAGATGACCCCTTTGCAATCCATATTGTTCACACGAAATATTAATAATAGAGAACCCCTGTGCAATCCATATTGTTTACACGAAATATTAATAATAAAGTACCCCTTTGCAATCCATATTGTTCGCACGAAATATTAATAATAAAGCGCACCCCTTTGTATCCATATTGTTTACATGAAATATTAATAATAGATGACCCCTGTGCAATCCATATTGTTTACACGAAATATCAATAATGGAGAACCCCTGTGCAACCCATATTGTTTACACGAAATATTAATAATAAAGTACCCCTTTGCAATCCATATTGTTGACACGAAATATTAATAATAGATGACCCCTGAGCAATCCATATTGTTTACACGAAATATTAATAATAAAGCGCACCCCTTTGTATCCATATTGTTTACATGAAATATTTATAATAGATGACCCCTTTGCAATCCATATTGTTCACACGAAATATTAATAATAGAGAACCCCTGTGCAATCCATATTGTTTACACGAAATATTAATAATAATGTACCCCTTTGCAATCCATATTGTTCACACGAAATATTAATAATAAAGCGCACCCCTTTGTATCCATATTGTTTACATGAAATATTAATAATAGAGGACCCCTGTGCAATCCATATTGTTTACACGAAATATTAATAATAAACCGCACCCCTTTGTATCCATATTGTTTACACGAAATATTAATAATAAAGTACCCCTTTGCAATCCACATTGTTTACACGAAATATTAATAATAGATGACCCTTTTTCAATCCATATTGTTTACACCAAATATTAATAATAGAGAACCCCTGTGCAACCCATATTTTTTACACGAAATATTAATAATAGATGAACACTTTGCTATACATATTGTTTACACGAAATATTAATAATTAAGTACCCCTTTGCAATCCATATTGTTTACACGAAATATTAATAATAGATGACCCCTGTGCAATCCATAATTTTTACACGAAATATTAATAATAGATGAACACTTTGCTATACATATTGTTTACACGAAATATTAATAATTAAGTACCCCTTTGTAATCCATATTGTTTACACGAAATATTAATAATAGATGACCCCTGTGCAATCCATATTGTTTACACGAAATATCAATAATGGAGAACCCCTGTGCAACCCATATTGTTTACACGAAATATTAATAATAAAGTACCCCTTTGCAATCCATATTGTTGACACGAAATATTAATAATAGATGACCCCTGAGCAATCCATATTGTTTACACGAAATATTAATAATAAAGCGCACCCCTTTGTATCCATATTGTTTACATGAAATATTTATAATAGATGACCCCTTTGCAATCCATATTGTTCACACGAAATATTAATAATAGAGAACCCCTGTGCAATCCATATTGTTTACACGAAATATTAATAATAATGTACCCCTTTGCAATCCATATTGTTCACACGAAATATTAATAATAAAGCGCACCCCTTTGTATCCATATTGTTTACATGAAATATTAATAATAGAGGACCCCTGTGCAATCCATATTGTTTACACGAAATATTAATAATAAACCGCACCCCTTTGTATCCATATTGTTTACACGAAATATTAATAATAAAGTACCCCTTTGCAATCCACATTGTTTACACGAAATATTAATAATAGATGACCCTTTTTCAATCCATATTGTTTACACCAAATATTAATAATAGAGAACCCCTGTGCAACCCATATTTTTTACACGAAATATTAATAATAGATGAACACTTTGCTATACATATTGTTTACACGAAATATTAATAATTAAGTACCCCTTTGCAATCCATATTGTTTACACGAAATATTAATAATAGATGACCCCTGTGCAATCCATAATTTTTACACGAAATATTAATAATAGATGAACACTTTGCTATACATATTGTTTACACGAAATATTAATAATTAAGTACCCCTTTGTAATCCATATTGTTTACACGAAATATTAATAATAGATGACCCTTGTGCAATCCATATTGTTTACACGAAATATCAATAATGGAGAACCCCTGTGCAACCCATATTGTTTACACGAAATATTAATAATAGAGGACCATTTTGCAATCCATATTGTTTACACGAAATATTAATAATAAAAGACACCCTTTGCAATTCATATTGTTTAAATGAAATATTAATAATAGAGAACCACTTTGCAATCCATATTGTTTACACGAAATATTAATAATAGAATACCCCTTTGCAATCCATATTGTTTACACGAAATATTAATAATAGAGAACGTCTGTGTAATCCATATTGTTTACACGAAATATCAATAATTGAGAACCCCTGTGCAACCCATATTGTTTACACGAAATATTAATAATAGAGGACCATTTTGCAATCCATATTGTTTACACGAAATATTAATAATAAAATACCCCCTTTGCAATTCATATTGTTTAAATGAAATATTAATAATAGAGAACCACTTTGCAATCCATATTGTTTACACGAAATATTAATAATAGAATACCCCTTTGCAATCCATATTGTTTACATGAAATATTAATAATGGATTACCCCTTTGCAATCCATATTGTTCACACGAAATATTAATAATAGAGAACCCCTGTGCAATCCATATTGTTTACACGAAATATCAATAATGGAGAACCCCTGTGCAACCCATATTGTTTACACGAAATATTAATAATAGAGGACCATTTTGCAATCCATATTGTTTACACGAAATATTAATAATAAAAGACCCCCTTTGCAATTCATATTGTTTAAATGAAATATTAATAATAAAGAACCACTTTGCAATCCATATTGTTTACACGAAATATTAATAATAGAATACCCCTTTGCAATCCATATTGTTTACACGAAATATTAATAATAGAGAACTTCTGTGTAATCCATATTGTTTACACGAAATATCAATAATAGAGAACCCCTGTGCAACCCATATTGTTTACACGAAATATTAATAATAGAGGACCATTTTGCAATCCATATTGTTTACACGAAATATTAATAATAAAAGACCCCCTTTGCAATTCATATTGTTTAAATGAAATATTAATAATAGAGAACCACTTTGCAATCCATATTGTTTACACGAAATATTAATAATAGAATACCCCTTTGCAATCCATATTGTTTACACGAAATATTAATAATAGAGAACTTCTGTGTAATCCATATTGTTTACACGAAATATCAATAATGGAGAACCCCTGTGCAACCCATATTGTTTACACGAAATATTAATAATAGAGGACCATTTTGCAATCCATATTGTTTACACGAAATATTAATAATAAAATACCCCCTTTGCAATTCATATTGTTTAAATGAAATATTAATAATAGAGAACCACTTTGCAATCCATATTGTTTACACGAAATATTAATAATAAAATACCCCTTTGCAATCCATATTGTTTACATGAAATATTAATAATGGATTACCCCTTTGCAATCCATATTGTTCACACGAAATATTAATAATAGAGAACCCCTGTGCAATCCATATTGTTTACACGAAATATCAATAATGGAGAACCCCTGTGCAACCCATATTGTTTACACGAAATATTAATAATAGAGGACCATTTTGCAATCCATATTGTTTACACGAAATATTAATAATAAAAGACCCCCTTTGCAATTCATATTGTTTAAATGAAATATTAATAATAGAGAACCACTTTGCAATCCATATTGTTTACACAAAATATTAATAATAGAATACCCCTTTGCAATCCATATTGTTTTCACGAAATATTAATAATAGAGAACTTCTGTGTAATCCATATTGTTTACACGAAATATCAATAATAGAGAACCCCTGTGCAACCCATATTGTTTACACGAAATATTAATAATAGAGGACCATTTTGCAATCCATATTGTTTACACGAAATATTAATAATAAAAGACCCCCTTTGCAATTCATATTGTTTAAATGAAATATTAATAATAGAGAACCACTTTGCAATCCATATTGTTTACACGAAATATTAATAATATAATACCCCTTTGCAATCCATATTGTTTACATGAAATATTAATATTGGATTACCCCTTTGCAATCCATATTGTTCACACGAAATATTAATAATAGAGAACTCCTGTTCAAGCCATATTGTTTACACAAAATATCAATAATAGATGACCCTTCGCAATCCATATTGTTTACACGAAATATTAATGGTAGAGAACCCCTGTGTAATCCATATTGTTTACACGAAATATCAATAAAAGAGAACCCCTGTGCAACATATATTGTTTACACGAAATATTAATAATAAGGTACCCTTTTGCAATCCATATTGTTCACACGAAATATTAATAATAGAGAACCCCTTTTCAATCAATAATGTTTACTCGAAATATCAATAATAGAGAACCCCTGTGCAATCCATATTGTTTACTCGAAATATTAATAATAGTGTACTCTTTGCGATCCATAATGTTTACACGAAATATTAATAATAAAGTACCCCTTTGCAATGCATATTGTTTACATGAAATGTTAATAATAGATGACCCCTTTGCAATCCATATTGTTCACCGAAATTCTAATAATAGAGGACCCCTGTTCAATCCATATTCTTTACGCGAAATATTAATAATAGAGAAATCATGTGCAACCCATATCGTTTACACGAAATACTAATAATAGAGAACCACTGTTCAATCAATATTCTTTACACGAAATATTAATAATAGAGAACCCCTGTGCAATCCATATTGTTTACACGAAATATCAAAAATAGAGAACCCCTGTGCAACCCATATTGTTTACACGAAATATTAATAATAAAGTACCCCTTTGCAATCCATATTGTTTAAACGAAATATTAATAATAAAGTAACCCTTTGCAATCCATATTTTTACATGAAAAATTAATAATAGATGACCCCTTTGCAATCCATATTGTTCATCGAAATACTAATAATAGAGGACCCCTTTGCAATTCATATTGTTTACACGAAATATTAATAATAAAGCGCACCCCTTTGTATCCATATTGTTTACATGAAATATTAATAATAGAGGACCCCTGTGCAATCCATATTGTTTACACGGAATATTTATAATAAAGCGCACCCCTTTGTATCCATATTGTTAACATGACATATTAATAATAGATGACCCTTGTGCAATCCATATTGTTTACACGAAATATTAATAATCTATGACCACTTTGCAATCCATATTGTTTACACGAAATATTAATAATTGAAGACCCATTTGCAATCCATATTGTTTACATGAAATATTAATAATAGAGAACGCCTTTGCCATCCGTATTGTTTACACAAAATATCAATAATAGATGACCCTTTGCAATCCATATTGTTAAGACGAAATATTAATAGAAGAGAACCCCTGTGTAATCCATATTGTTTACACGAAATATTAATAATAGAGAACCCCTGTGCAATCCATATTGTTTACACGAAATATCAATAATAGAGAACCCCTGTGCAACCCATATTGTTTACACGAAACATTAAAAATAAAGTACCCCTTTGCAATCCACATTGTTTACACGAAATATTAATAATAGATGACCCTTTTTCAATCCATATTGTTTACACCAAATATTAATAATAGTGAACCCCTGTGCAACCCATATTGTTTACACGAAATATTAATAATAAAGTACCCCTTTGCAATCCATATTGTTTACACGAAATATTAATAATAGATGACCCCTGAGCAATCCATATTGTATACACGAAATATTAATAATAAAGCGCACCCCTTTGTATCCATATTGTTTACATGAAATATTTATAATAGATGACCCCTGTGCAATCCATATTGTTTACACGAAATATTAATAATAAAGCGCACCCCTTTGTATCCATATTGTTCACACGAAATATTAATAATAGAGAACCCCTGTGCAATCCATATTGTTTACACGATATATTAATAATAAAGTACCCCTTTGCAATCCATATTGTTCACACGAAATATTAATAATAAAGCGCACCCCTTTGTATCCATATTGTTTACATGAAATATTAATAATAGAGGACCCCTGTGCAATCCATATTGTTTACACGAAATATTAATAATAAAGCGCACCCCTTTGTATGCATATTGTTTACACGAAATATTAATAATAAAGTACCCCTTTGCAATCCACATTGTTTACACGAAATATTAATAATAGATGACCCTTTTTCAATCCATATTGTTTACACCAAATATTAATAATAGAGAACCCCTGTGCAACCCACATTGTTTACACGAAATATTAATAATAGATGAACACTTTGCTATACATATTGTTTACACGAAATATTAATAATTAAGTACCCCTTTGCAATCCATATTGTTTACACGAAATATTAATAATAGATGACCCCTGTGCAATCCATATTGTTTACACGAAATATTAATAATAGATGAACACTTTGCTATACATATTGTTTACACGAAATATTAATAATTAAGTACCCCTTTGTAATCCATATTGTTTACACGAAATATTAATAATAGATGACCCATGTGCAATCCATATTGTTTACACAAAATATCAATAATGGAGAACCCCTGTGCAACCCATATTTTTTACACGAAATATTAATAATAAAGTACCCCTTTGCATATTGTTTACACGAAATATTAATAATAGATGACCCCTGAGCAATCCATATTGTTTACACGAAATATTAATAATAGAGAACCACTTTGCAATCCATATTGTTTACACGAAATATTAATAATAGAATACCCCTTTGCAATCCATATTGCTTACACGAAATATTAATAATAGAGAACTTCTGTGTAATCCATATTGTTTACACGAAATATCAATAATGGAGAACCCCTGTGCAACCCATATTGTTTACACGAAATATTAATAATAGAGGACCATTTTGCAATCCATATTGTTTACACGAAATATTAATAATACAAGACCCCCTTTGCAATCCATATTGTTTACATGAAATATTAATAATGGATTACCCCTTTGCAATCCATATTGTTCACACAAAATATTAATAATAGAGAACCCCTGTTCAAGCCATATTGTTTACACAAAATATCAATAATAGATGACCCTTCGCAATCCATATTGTTTACACGAAATATTAATAGTAGAGAACCCCTGTGTAATCCATATTGTTTACACGAAATATCAATAAAAGAGAACCCCTGTGCAACATATATTGTTTACACGAAATATTAATAATAAGGTACCCCTTTGCAATCCATATTGTTCACACAAAATATTAATAATAGAGAAAACCTTTTCAATCCATAATGTTTACTCGAAATATCAATAATAGAGAACCCCTGTGCAATCCATATTGTTTACTCGAAATATTAATAATAGTGTACTCTTTGCAATCCATAATGTTTACACGAAATATTAATAATAAAGTACCCCTTTGCAATGCATATTGTTTACATGAAATGTTAATAATAGATGACCCCTTTGCAATCCATATTGTTCACCGAAATTCTAATAATAGAGAACCCCTGTTCAATCCATATTCTTTACGCGAAATTCTAATAATAGAGAACCCCTGTTCAATCCATATTCTTTACGCGAAATATTAATAATAGAGAAATCATGTGCAACCCATATCGTTTACACGAAATACTAATAATAGAGAACCACTGTTCAATCCATATTCTTTACACGAAATATTAATAATAGAGAACCCCTGTGCAATCCATATTGTTTACACGAAATATCAAAAATAGAGAACCCCTGTGCAACCCATATTGTTTACACGAAATATTAATAATAAAGTACCCCTTTGCAATCCATATTGTTTAAACGAAATATTAATAATAAAGTAACCCTTTGCAATCCATTTTTTTACATGAAAAATTAATAATAGATGACCCCTTTGCAATCCATATTGTTCATCGAAATACTAATAATAGAGGACCCCTTTGCAATTCATATTGTTTACACGAAATATTAATAATAAAGCGCACCCCTTTGTATCCATATTGTTTACATGAAATATTAATAATAGAGGACCCCTGTGTAATCCATATTGTTTACACGAAATATTAATAATAAAGCGCACCCCTTTGTATCCATATTGTTAACATGAAATATTAATAATAGATGACCCCTGTGCAATCCATATTGTTTACACGAAATATTAATAATAGATGACCCCTTTGCAATCCATATTGTTTACACGAAATATTAATAATAGAGGACCACTTTGCAATCCATATTGTTTACACGAAATATTAATAATTGAAGACCCATTTGCAATCCATATTGTTTACATGAAATATTAATAATAGAGAACGCCTTTGCCATCCGTATTGTTTACACAAAATATCAATAATAGATGACCCTTTGCAATCCATATTGTTAAGACGAAATATTAATAGAAGAGAACCCCTGTGTAATCCATATTGTTTACACGAAATATTAATAATAGAGAACCCCTGTGCAATCCATATTGTTTACACGAAATATCAATAATAGAGAACCCCTGTGGAACCCATATTGTTTACACGAAACATTAATAATAAAGTACCCCTTTGCAATCCACATTGTTTACACGAAATATTAATAATAGATGACCCTTTTTCAATCCATATTGTTTACACCAAATATTAATAATAGTGAACCCCTGTGCAACCCATATTGTTTACACGAAATATTAATAATAAAGTACCCCTTTGCAATCCATATTGTTTACACGAAATATTAATAATAGATGACCCCTGAGCAATCCATATTGTTTACACGAAATATTAATAATAAAGCGCACCCCTTTGTATCCATATTGTTTACATGAAATATTTATAATAGATGACCCCTTTGCAATCCATATTGTTCACACGAAATATTAATAATAGAGAACCCCTGTGCAATCCATATTGTTTACACGAAATATTAATAATAAAGTAACCCTTTGCAATCCATATTGTTCACACGAAATATTAATAATAAAGCTCACCCCTTTGTATCCATATTGTTTACATGATATATTAATAATAGAGGACCCCTGTGCAATCCATATTGTTTACACGAAATATTAATAATAAAGCGCACCCCTTTGTATCCATATTGTTTACATGAAATATTAATAATAGATGACCCCTGTGCAATCCATATTGTTTACACGAAATATTAATAATAGATGACCCCTTTGGAATTCATATTGTTTACACGAAATATTAATAATAGAGGACCACTTTGCAATCCATATTGTTTGCGCCAAATATTAATAATAGAGAACCCCTGTGCAACCCACATTGTTTACACGAAATATTAATAGTAGATGAACACTTTGCTATACATATTGTTTACACGAAATATTAATAATTAAGTACCCCTTTGCAATCCATATTGTTTACACGAAATATTAATAATAGATGACCCCTGTGTAATCCATATTGTTTACACGAAATATCAATAATGGAGAACCTCTGTGCAACCCATATTGTTTACACGAAATATTAATAATAGAGGACCATTTTGCAATCCATATTGTTTACACGAAATACTAATAATAAAAGACCCCCTTTGCAATTCATATTGTTTAAATGAAATATTAATAATAGAGAACCACTTTGCAATCCATATTGTTTACACGAAATATTAATAATAGAATACCCCTTTGCAATCCATATTGTTTACACGAAATATTAATAATAGAGAACTTCTGTGTAATCCATATTGTTTACACGAAATATTAATAACAGATGAACACTTTGCTATACATATTGTTTACACGAAATATAAATAATTAAGTACCCATTTGCAATCCATATTGTTTACATGAAATATTAATAATAGATGACCCCTGTGCAATCCATATTGTTTACACGAAATATTAATAGTAGATGAACACTTTGCTATACATATTGTTTACACGAAATATTAATAATTAAGTACCCCTTTGCAATCCATATTGTTTACACGAAATATTAATAATAGATGACCCCTGTGTAATCCATATTGTTTACACGAAATATCAATAATGGAGAACCCCTGTGCAACCCATATTGTTTACACGAAATATTAATAATAGAGGACCATTTTGCAATCCATATTGTTTACACGAAATATTAATAATAAAAGACCCCCTTTGCAATTCATATTGTTTAAATGAAATATTAATAATAGAGAACCACTTTGCAATCCATATTGTTTACACGAAATATTAATAATAGAATACCCCTTTGCAATCCACATTGTTTACACGAAATATTAATAATAGAGAACTTCTGTGTAATCCATATTGTTTACACGAAATATCAATAATGGAGAACCCCTGTGCAACCTATATTGATTACACGAAATATTAATAATAGAGGACCATTTTGCAATCCATATTGTTTACACGAAATATTAATAATAAAAGACCCCCTTTGCAATCCATATTGTTTAAACGAAATATTAATAATAAAGTAACCCTTTGCAATCCATTTTTTTACATGAAAAATTAATAATAGATGACCCCTTTGCAATCCATATTGTTCATCGAAATACTAATAATAGAGGACCCCTTTGCAATTCATATTGTTTACACGAAATATTAATAATAAAGCGCACCCCTTTGTATCCATATTGTTTACATGAAATATTAATAATAGAGGACCCCTGTGTAATCCATATTGTTTACACGAAATATTAATAATAAAGCGCACCCCTTTGTATCCATATTGTTAACATGAAATATTAATAATAGATGACCCCTGTGCAATCCATATTGTTTACACGAAATATTAATAATAGATGACCCCTTTGCAATCCATATTGTTTACACGAAATATTAATAATAGAGGACCACTTTGCAATCCATATTGTTTACACGAAATATTAATAATTGAAGACCCATTTGCAATCCATATTGTTTACATGAAATATTAATAATAGAGAACGCCTTTGCCATCCGTATTGTTTACACAAAATATCAATAATAGATGACCCTTTGCAATCCATATTGTTAAGACGAAATATTAATAGAAGAGAACCCCTGTGTAATCCATATTGTTTACACGAAATATTAATAATAGAGAACCCCTGTGCAATCCATATTGTTTACACGAAATATCAATAATAGAGAACCCCTGTGGAACCCATATTGTTTACACGAAACATTAATAATAAAGTACCCCTTTGCAATCCACATTGTTTACACGAAATATTAATAATAGATGACCCTTTTTCAATCCATATTGTTTACACCAAATATTAATAATAGTGAACCCCTGTGCAACCCATATTGTTTACACGAAATATTAATAATAAAGTACCCCTTTGCAATCCATATTGTTTACACGAAATATTAATAATAGATGACCCCTGAGCAATCCATATTGTTTACACGAAATATTAATAATATAGCGCACCCCTTTGTATCCATATTGTTTACATGAAATATTTATAATAGATGACCCCTTTGCAATCCATATTGTTCACACGAAATATTAATAATAGAGAACCCCTGTGCAATCCATATTGTTTACACGAAATATTAATAATAAAGTACCCCTTTGCAATCCATATTGTTCACACGAAATATTAATAATAAAGCTCACCCCTTTGTATCCATATTGTTTACATGAAATATTAATAATAGAGGACCCCTGTGCAATCCATATTGTTTACACGAAATATTAATAATAAAGCGCACCCCTTTGTATCCATATTGTTTACATGAAATATTAATAATAGATGACCCCTGTGCAATCCATATTGTTTACACGAAATATTAATAATAGATGACCCCTTTGGAATTCATATTGTTTACACGAAATATTAATAATAGAGGACCACTTTGCAATCCATATTGTTTGCGCCAAATATTAATAATAGAGAACCCCTGTGCAACCCACATTGTTTACACGAAATATTAATAGTAGATGAACACTTTGCTATACATATTGTTTACACGAAATATTAATAATTAAGTACCCCTTTGCAATCCATATTGTTTACACGAAATATTAATAATAGATGACCCCTGTGTAATCCATATTGTTTACACGAAATATCAATAATGGAGAACCCCTGTGCAACCCATATTGTTTACACGAAATATTAATAATAGAGGACCATTTTGCAATCCATATTGTTTACACGAAATACTAATAATAAAAGACCCCCTTTGCAATTCATATTGTTTAAATGAAATATTAATAATAGAGAACCACTTTGCAATCCATATTGTTTACACGAAATATTAACAATAGAATACCCCTTTGCAATACATATTGTTTACACGAAATATTAATAATAGAGAACTTCTGTGTAATCCATATTGTTTACACGAAATATTAATAACAGATGAACACTTTGCTATACATATTGTTTACACGAAATATAAATAATTAAGTACCCATTTGCAATCCATATTGTTTACATGAAATATTAATAATAGATGACCCCTGTGCAATCCATATTGTTTACACGAAATATTAATAGTAGATGAACACTTTGCTATACATATTGTTTACACGAAATATTAATAATTAAGTACCCCTTTGCAATCCATATTGTTTACACGAAATATTAATAATAGATGACCCCTGTGTAATCCATATTGTTTACACGAAATATCAATAATGGAGAACCCCTGTGCAACCCATATTGTTTACACGAAATATTAATAATAGAGGACCATTTTGCAATCCATATTGTTTACACGAAATATTAATAATAAAAGACCCCCTTTGCAATTCATATTGTTTAAATGAAATATTAATAATAGAGAACCACTTTGCAATCCATATTGTTTACACGAAATATTAATAATAGAATACCCCTTTGCAATCCATATTGTTTACACGAAATATTAATAATAGAGAACTTCTGTGTAATCCATATTGTTTACACGAAATATCAATAATGGAGAACCCCTGTGCAACCTATATTGATTACACGAAATATTAATAATAGAGGACCATTTTGCAATCCATATTGTTTACACGAAATATTAATAATAAAAGACCCCCTTTGCAATTCATATTGTTTAAATGAAATATTAATAATAGAGAACCACTTTGCAATCCATATTGTTTACACGAAATATTAATAATAGAATACCCCTTTGCAATCCATATTGTTTACATGAAATATTAATAATGGATTACCCCTTTGCAATCCATATTGTTCACACGAAATATTAATAATAGAGAACCCCTGTTCAAGCCATATTGTTTACACGAAATATTAATAGTAGATGAATACTTTGCTATACATATTGTTTACACGAAATATTAATAATTAAGTACCCATTTGCAATCCATATTGTTTACACGAAATATTAATAATAGATGACCCCTGTGTAATCCATATTGTTTACACGAAATATCAATAATGGAGAACCCCTGTGCAACCGATATTGTTTACACGAAATATTAATAATAGAGGAACATTTTGCAATCCATATTGTTTACACGAAATATTAATAATAAAAGACCCCCTTTGCAATTCATATTGTTTAAATGAAATATTAATAATAGAGAACCACTTTGCAATCCATATTGTTTACACGAAATATTAATAATAGAATACCCCTTTGCAATCCATATTGTTTACACGAAATATTAATAATAGAGAACTTCTGTGTAATCCATATTGTTTACACGAAATATCAATAATGGAGAACCCCTGTGCAACCTATATTGATTACACGAAATATTAATAATAGAGGACCATTTTGCAATCCATATTGTTTACACGAAATATTAATAATAAAAGACCCCCTTTGCAATTCATATTGTTTAAATGAAATATTAATAATAGAGAACCACTTTGCAATCCATATTGTTTACACGAAATATTAATAATAGAATACCCCTTTGCAATCCATATTGTTTACATGAAATATTAATAATGGATTACCCCTTTGCAATCCATATTGTTCACACGAAATATTAATAATAGAGAACCCCTGTTCAAGCCTTATTGTTTACACAAAATATCAATAATAGATGACCCTTCGCAATCCATATTGTTTAGACGAAATATTAATAGTAGAGAACCCCTGTGTAATCCATATTGTTTACATGAAATATCAATAAAAGAGAACCCCTGTGCAACACATATTGTTTACAGGAAATATTAATAATAAAGTACCCCTTTGCAATCCATATTGTTAACACGAAATATTAATAATAGAGAACCCCTTTTCAACCCATAATGTTTACTCGAAATATCAATAATAGAGAACCCCTGTGCAATCCATATTGTTTACTCGAAATATTAATAATAGTGTACTCTTTGCAATCCATAATGTTTACACGAAATATTAATAATAAAGTATCCCTTTGCAATGCATATTGTTTACATGAAATGTTAATAATAGATGACCCCTTTGCAATCCATATTGTTCACCGAAATTCTAATAATAGAGAACCCCTGTTCAATCCATATTCTTTACACGAAATATTAATAATAGAGAAATCATGTGCAACCCATATCGTTTACACGAAATACTAATAATAGAGAACCACTGTTCAATCCATATTCTTTACAGGAAATATTAATAATAGGGAACCCCTGTGCAATCCATATTGTTTACACGAAATATCAAAAATAGAGAACCCCTGTGCAACCCATATTGTTTACACGAAATATTAATAATAAAGTACCCCTTTGCAATCCATATTGTTTAAACGAAATATTAATAATAAAGTAACCCTTTGCAATCCATATTTTTACATGAAATATTAATAATAGATGAACCCTTTGCAATCCATATTGTTCATCGAAATACTAATAATAGAGGACCCCTTTGCAATTCATATTGTTTACACGAAATATTAATAATAAAGCGCACCCCTTTGTATCCATATTGTTTACATGAAATATTAATAATAGAGGACCCCTGTGCAATCCATATTGTTTACGCGAAATATTAATAATAAAGCGCACCCCTTTGTATCCATATTGTTTACATGAAATATTAATAATAGAGAACGCCTTTGCAATCCATATTGTTTACACAAAATATCAATAATAGATGACCCTTTGCAATCCATATTGTTTAGACGAAATATTAATAGAAGAGAACCCCTGTGTAATCCATATTGTTTACACGAAATATTAATAATAGAGAACCCCTGTGCAATCCATATTGTTTACACGTAATATCAATAATAGAGAACCCCTGTGCAATCCATATTGTTTACACGAAATATCAATACTAGAGAACCCCTGTGGAACCCATATTGTTTACACGAAATATTAATAATAAAGTACCCCTTTGCAATCCACATTGTTTACACGAAATATTAATAATAGATGACCCTTTTTCAATCCATATTGTTTACACCAAATATTAATAATAGAGAACCCATGTGCAACCCATATTGTTTACACGAAATATTAATAATAAAGTACCCCTTTGCAATCCATATTGTTTACACGAAATATTAATAATAGATGACCCCTGTGCAATCCACATTGTTTACACGAAATATTAATAATTAAGTACCCCTTTGTATCCATATTGTTTACATGAAATATTTATAATAGATGACCCCTTTGCAATCCATATTGTTCACCGAAATTCTAATAATAGAGAACCCCTGTTCAATCCATATTCTTTACACGAAATACTAATAATAGAGAACCACTGTTCAATCCATGTTCTTTACACGAAATATTAATAATAGAGAACCCCTGTGCAATCCATATTGTTTACACGAAATATCAAAAATAGAGAACCCCTGTGCAACCCATATTGTTTACACGAAATATTAATAATAAAGTACCCCTTTGCAATCCATATTGTTTAAACGAAATATTAATAATAAAGTAACCCTTTGCAATCCATATTTTTACATGAAAAATTAATAATAGATGACCCCTTTGCAATCCATATTGTTCATCGAAATACTAATAATAGAGGACCCCTTTGCAATTCATATTGTTTACACGAAATATTAATAATAAAGCGCACCCCTCTGTATCCATATTGTTTACATGAAATATTAATAATAGAGGACCCCTGTGCAATCCATATTGTTTACATGAAATATTAATAATAAAGCGCACCCCTTTGTATCCATATTGTTAACATGAAATATTAATAATAGATGACCCCTGTGCAATCCATATTGTTTACACGAAATATTAATAATAGATGACCCCTTTGCAATCCATATTGTTTACACGAAATATTAATAATAGAGGACCACTTTGCAATCCATATTGTTTACACGAAATATTAATAATTGAAGACCCATTTGCAATCCATATTGTTTACATGAAATATTAATAATAGAGAACGCCTTTGCCATCCGTATTGTTTACACAAAATATCAATAATAGATGACCCTTTGCAATCCATATTGTTAAGACGAAATATTAATAGAAGAGAACCCCTGTGTAATCCATATTGTTTACACGAAATATTAATAATAAAGTACCCCTTTGCAATCCACATTGTTTACACGAAATATTAATAATAGATGACCCTTTTTCAATCCATATTGTTTACACCAAATATTAATAATTGTGAACCCCTGTGCAACCCATATTGTTTACACGAAATATTAATAATAAATTACCCCTTTGCAATCCATATTGTTTACACGAAATATTAATAATAGATGACCCCTCAGCAATCCATATTGTTTACACGAAATATTAATAATAAAGCGCACCCCTTTGTATCCATATTGTTTACATGAAATATTTATAATAGATGACCCCTTTGCAATCCATATTGTTCACACGAAATATTAATAATAGAGAACCTCTGTGCAATCCATATTGTTTACACGAAATATTAATAATAAAGTACCCCTTTGCAATCCATATTGTTCACACGAAATATTAATAATAAAGCGCACCCCTTTGTATCCATATTGTTTACATGAAATATTAATAATAGCTGACCCCTGTGCAATCCATATTGTTTACACGAAATATCAATAATGGAGAACCCCTGTGCAACCCATATTGTTTACACGAAATATTAATAATAAAGTACCCCTTTGCAATCCATATTGTTGACACGAAATATTAATAATAGATGACCCCTGAGCAATCCATATTGTTTACACGAAATATTAATAATAAAGCGCACCCCTTTGTATCCATATTGTTTACATGAAATATTTATAATAGATGACCCCTTTGCAATCCATATTGTTCACACGAAATATTAATAATAGAGAACCCCTGTGCAATCCATATTGTTTACACGAAATATTAATAATAATGTACCCCTTTGCAATCCATATTGTTCACACGAAATATTAATAATAAAGCGCACCCCTTTGTATCCATATTGTTTACATGAAATATTAATAATAGAGGACCCCTGTGCAATCCATATTGTTTACACGAAATATTAATAATAAACCGCACCCCTTTGTATCCATATTGTTTACACGAAATATTAATAATAAAGTACCCCTTTGCAATCCACATTGTTTACACGAAATATTAATAATAGATGACCCTTTTTCAATCCATATTGTTTACACCAAATATTAATAATAGAGAACCCCTGTGCAACCCACATTTTTTACACGAAATATTAATAATAGATGAACACTTTGCTATACATATTGTTTACACGAAATATTAATAATTAAGTACCCCTTTGCAATCCATATTGTTTACACGAAATATTAATAATAGATGACCCCTGTGCAATCCATAATTTTTACACGAAATATTAATAATAGATGAACACTTTGCTATACATATTGTTTACACGAAATATTAATAATTAAGTACCCCTTTGTAATCCATATTGTTTACACGAAATATTAATAATAGATGACCCCTGTGCAATCCATATTGTTTACACGAAATATCAATAATGGAGAACCCCTGTGCAACCCATATTGTTTACACGAAATATTAATAATAGAGGACCATTTTGCAATCCATATTGTTTACACGAAATATTAATAATAAAAGACCCCCTTTGCAATTCATATTGTTTAAATGAAATATTAATAATAGAGAACCACTTTGCAATCCATATTGTTTACACGAAATATTAATAATAGAATACCCCTTTGCAATCCATATTGTTTACACGAAATATTAATAATAGAGAGCGTCTGTGTAATCCATATTGTTTACACGAAATATCAATAATTGAGAACCCCTGTGCAACCCATATTGTTTACACGAAATATTAATAATAGAGGACCATTTTGCAATCCATATTGTTTACACGAAATATTAATAATAAAATACCCCCTTTGCAATTCATATTGTTTAAATGAAATATTAATAATAGAGAACCACTTTGCAATCCATATTGTTTACACGAAATATTAATAATAGATTACCCCTTTGCAATCCATATTGTTTACATGAAATATTAATAATGGATTACCCGTTTGCAATCCATATTGTTCACACGAAATATTAATAATAGAGAACCCCTGTGCAATCCATATTGTTTACACGAAATATCAATAATGGAGAACCCCTGTGCAACCCATATTGTTTACACGAAATATTAATAATAGAGGACCATTTTGCAATCCATATTGTTTACACGAAATATTAATAATAAAAGACCCCCTTTGCAATTCATATTGTTTAAATGAAATATTAATAATAGAGAACCACTTTGCAATCCATATTGTTTACACGAAATATTAATAATAGAATACCCCTTTGCAATCCATATTGTTTACACGAAATATTAATAATAGAGAACTTCTGTGTAATCCATATTGTTTACACGAAATATCAATAATAGAGAACCCCTGTGCAACCCATATTGTTTACACGAAATATTAATAATAGAGGACCATTTTGCAATCCATATTGTTTACACGAAATATTAATAATAAAAGACCCCCTTTGCAATTCATATTGTTTAAATGAAATATTAAAAATAGAGAACCACTTTGCAATCCATATTGTTTACACGAAATATTAATAATAGAATACCCCTTTGCAATCCATATTGTTTACACGAAATATTAATAATAGAGAACTTCTGTGTAATCCATATTGTTTACACGAAATATCAATAATGGAGAACCCCTGTGCAACCCATATTGTTTACACGAAATATTAATAATAGAGGACCATTTTGCAATCCATATTGTTTACACGAAATATTAATAATAAAATACCCCCTTTGCAATTCATATTGTTTAAATGAAATATTAATAATAGAGAACCACTTTGCAATCCATATTGTTTACACGAAATATTAATAATAGAATACCCCTTTGCAATCCATATTGTTCACACGAAATATTAATAATAGAGAACCCCTGTGCAATCCATATTGTTTACACGAAATATCAATAATGGAGAACCCCTGTGCAACCCATATTGTTTACACGAAATATTAATAATAGAGGACCATTTTGCAATCCATATTGTTTACACGAAATATTAATAATAAAAGACCCCCTTTGCAATTCATATTGTTTAAATGAAATATTAATAATAGAGAACCACTTTGCAATCCATATTGTTTACACAAAATATTAATAATAGAATACCCCTTTGCAATCCATATTGTTTACACGAAATATTAATAATAGAGAACTTCTGTGTAATCCATATTGTTTACACGAAATATCAATAATAGAGAACCCCTGTGCAACCCATATTGTTTACACGAAATATTAATAATAGAGGACCATTTTGCAATCCATATTGTTTACACGAAATATTAATAATAAAAGACCCCCTTTGCAATTCATATTGTTTAAATGAAATATTAATAATAGAGAACCACTTTGCAATCCATATTGTTTACACGAAATATTAATAATAGAATACCCCTTTGCAAGCCATATTGTTTACACAAAATATCAATAATAGATGACCCTTCGCAATCCATATTGTTTACACGAAATATTAATAGTAGAGAACCCCTGTGTAATCCATATTGTTTACACGAAATATCAATAAAAGAGAACCCCTGTGCAACATATATTGTTTACACGAAATTTTAATAATAAGGTACCCTTTTGCAATCCATATTGTTCACACGAAATATTAATAATAGAGAACCCCTTTTCAATCCATAATGTTTACTCGAAATATCAATAATAGAGAACCCCTGTGCAATCCATATTGTTTACTCGAAATATTAATAATAGTGTACTCTTTGCAATCCATAATGTTTACACGAAATATTAATAATAAAGTACCCCTTTGCAATGCATATTGTTTACATGAAATGTTAATAATAGATGACCCCTTTGCAATCCATATTGTTCACCGAAATTCTAATAATAGAGGACCCCTGTTCAATCCATATTCTTTACGCGAAATATTAATAATAGAGAAATCATGTGCAACCCATATCGTTTACACGAAATACTAATAATAGAGAACCACTGTTCAATCAATATTCTTTACACGAAATATTAATAATAGAGAACCCCTGTGCAATCCATATTGTTTACACGAAATATCAAAAATAGAGAACCCCTGTGCAACCCATATTGTTTACACGAAATATTAATAATAAAGTACCCCTTTGCAATCCATATTGTTTAAACGAAATATTAATAATAAAGTAACCCTTTGCAATCCATATTTTTACATGAAAAATTAATAATAGATGACCCCTTTGCAATCCATATTGTTCATCGAAATACTAATAATAGAGGACCCCTTTGCAATTCATATTGTTTACACGAAATATTAATAATAAAGCGCACCCCTTTGTATCCATATTGTTTACATGAAATATTAATAATAGAGGACCCCTGTGCAATCCATATTGTTTACACGGAATATTAATAATAAAGCGCACCCCTTTGTATCCATATTGTTAACATGAAATATTAATAATAGATGACCCTTGTGCAATCCATATTGTTTACACGAAATATTAATAATCTATGACCACTTTGCAATCCATATTGTTTACACGAAATATTAATAATTGAAGACCCATTTGCAATCCATATTGTTTACATGAAATATTAATAATAGAGAACGCCTTTGCCATCCGTATTGTTTACACAAAATATCAATAATAGATGACCCTTTGCAATCCATATTGTTAAGACGAAATATTAATAGAAGAGAACCCCTGTGTAATCCATATTGTTTACACGAAATATTAATAATAGAGAACCCCTGTGCAATCCATATTGTTTACACGAAATATCAATAATAGAGAACCCCTGTGCAACCCATATTGTTTACACGAAACATTAAAAATAAAGTACCCCTTTGCAATCCACATTGTTTACACGAAATATTAATAATAGATGACCCTTTTTCAATCCATATTGTTTACACCAAATATTAATAATAGTGAACCCCTGTGCAACCCATATTGTTTACACGAAATATTAATAATAAAGTACCCCTTTGCAATCCATATTGTTTACACGAAATATTAATAATAGATGACCCCTGAGCAATCCATATTGTATACACGAAATATTAATAATAAAGCGCACCCCTTTGTATCCATATTGTTTACATGAAATATTTATAATAGATGACCCCTGTGCAATCCATATTGTTTACACGAAATATTAATAATAAAGCGCACCCCTTTGTATCCATATTGTTCACACGAAATATTAATAATAGAGAACCCCTGTGCAATCCATATTGTTTACACGATATATTAATAATAAAGTACCCCTTTGCAATCCATATTGTTCACACGAAATATTAATAATAAAGCGCACCCCTTTGTATCCATATTGTTTACATGAAATATTAATAATAGAGAACCCCTGTGCAATCCATATTGTTTACACGAAATATCAATAATAGAGAACCCCTGTGCAACCCATATTGTTTACACGAAACATTAAAAATAAAGTACCCCTTTGCAAACCACATTGTTTACACGAAATATTAATAATAGATGACCCTTTTTCAATCCATATTCTTTACACCAAATATTAATAATAGTGAACCCCTGTGCAACCCATATTGTTTACACGAAATATTAATAATAAAGTACCCCTTTGCAATCCATATTGTTTACACGAAATATTAATAATAGATGACCCCTGAGCAATCCATATTGTATACACGAAATATTAATAATAAAGCGCACCCCTTTGTATCCATATTGTTTACATGAAATATTTATAATAGATGACCCCTGTGCAATCCATATTGTTTACACGAAATATTAATAATAAAGCGCACCCCTTTGTATCCATATTGTTCACACGAAATATTAATAATAGAGAACCCCTGTGCAATCCATATTGTTTACACGATATATTAATAATAAAGTACCCCTTTGCAATCCATATTGTTCACACGAAATATTAATAATAAAGCGCACCCCTTTGTATCCATATTGTTTACATGAAATATTAATAATAGAGGACCCCTGTGCAATCCATATTGTTTACACGAAATATTAATAATAAAGCGCACCCCTTTGTATCCATATTGTTTACACGAAATATTAATAATAAAGTACCCCTTTGCAATCCATATTGTTTACATGAAATATTAATAATGGATTACCCCTTTGCAATCCATATTGTTCACACGAAATATTAATAATAGAGAACCGCTGTGCAATCCATATTGTTTACACGAAATATCAATAATGGAGAACCCCTGTGCAACCCATATTGTTTACACGAAATATTAATAATAGAGGACCATTTTGCAATCCATATTGTTTACACGAAATATTAATAATAAAAGACCCCCTTTGCAATTCATATTGTTTAAATGAAATATTAATAATAGAGAACCACTTTGCAATCCATATTGTTTACACAAAATATTAATAATAGAATACCCCTTTGCAATCCATATTGTTTACACGAAATATTAATAATAGAGAACTTCTGTGTAATCCATATTGTTTACACGAAATATCAATAATAGAGAACCCCTGTGCAACCCATATTGTTTACACGAAATATTAATAATAGAGGACCATTTTGCAATACATATTGTTTACACGAAATATTAATAATAAAAGACCCCCTTTGCAATTCATATTGTTTAAATGAAATATTAATAATAGAGAACCACTTTGCAATCCATATTGTTTACATGAAATATTAATAATAGAATACCCCTTTGCAAGCCATATTGTTTACACAAAATATCAATAATAGATGACCCTTCGCAATCCATATTGTTTACACGAAATATTAATAGTAGAGAACCCCTGTGTAATCCATATTGTTTACACGAAATATCAATAAAAGAGAACCCCTGTGCAACATATATTGTTTACACGAAATATTAATAATAAGGTACCCTTTTGCAATCCATATTGTTCACACGAAATATTAATAATAGAGAACCCCTTTTCAATCCATAATGTTTACTCGAAATATCAATAATAGAGAACCCCTGTGCAATCCATATTGTTTACTCGAAATATTAATAATAGTGTACTCTTTGCAATCCATAATGTTTACACGAAATATTAATAATAAAGTACCCCTTTGCAATGCATATTGTTTACATGAAATGTTAATAATAGATGACCCCTTTGCAATCCATATTGTTCACCGAAATTCTAATAATAGAGGACCCCTGTTCAATCCATATTCTTTACGCGAAATATTAATAATAGAGAAATCATGTGCAACCCATATCGTTTACACGAAATACTAATAATAGAGAACCACTGTTCAATCAATATTCTTTACACGAAATATTAATAATAGAGAACCCCTGTGCAATCCATATTGTTTACACGAAATATCAAAAATAGAGAACCCCTGTGCAACCCATATTGTTTACACGAAATATTAATAATAAAGTACCCCTTTGCAATCCATATTGTTTAAACGAAATATTAATAATAAAGTAACCCTTTGCAATCCATATTTTTACATGAAAAATTAATAATAGATGACCCCTTTGCAATCCATATTGTTCATCGAAATACTAATAATAGAGGACCCCTTTGCAATTCATATTGTTTACACGAAATATTAATAATAAAGCGCACCCCTTTGTATCCATATTGTTTACATGAAATATTAATAATAGAGGACCCCTGTGCAATCCATATTGTTTACACGGAATATTAATAATAAAGCGCACCCCTTTGTATCCATATTGTTAACATGAAATATTAATAATATATGACCCTTGTGCAATCCATATTGTTTACACGAAATATTAATAATCTATGACCACTTTGCAATCCATATTGTTTACACGAAATATTAATAATTGAAGACCCATTTGCAATCCATATTGTTTACATGAAATATTAATAATAGAGAACGCCTTTGCCATCCGTATTGTTTACACAAAATATCAATAATAGATGACCCTTTGCAATCCATATTGTTAAGACGAAATATTAATAGAAGAGAACCCCTGTGTAATCCATATTGTTTACACGAAATATTAATAATAGAGAACCCCTGTGCAATCCATATTGTTTACACGAAATATCAATAATAGAGAACCCCTGTGCAACCCATATTGTTTACACGAAACATTAAAAATAAAGTACCCCTTTGCAATCCACATTGTTTACACGAAATATTAATAATAGATGACCCTTTTTCAATCCATATTGTTTACACCAAATATTAATAATAGTGAACCCCTGTGCAACCCATATTGTTTACACGAAATATTAATAATAAAGTACCCCTTTGCAATCCATATTGTTTACACGAAATATTAATAATAGATGACCACTGAGCAATCCATATTGTATACACGAAATATTAATAATAAAGCGCACCCCTTTGTATCCATATTGTTTACATGAAATATTTATAATAGATGACCCCTGTGCAATCCATATTGTTTACACGAAATATTAATAATAAAGCGCACCCCTTTGTATCCATATTGTTCACACGAAATATTAATAATAGAGAACCCCTGTGCAATCCATATTGTTTACACGATATATTAATAATAAAGTACCCCTTTGCAATCCATATTGTTCACACGAAATATTAATAATAAAGCGCACCCCTTTGTATCCATATTGTTTACATGAAATATTAATAATAGAGGACCCCTGTGCAATCCATAGTGTTTACACGAAATATTAATAATAAAGCGCACCCCTTTGTATCCATATTGTTTACACGAAATATTAATAATAAAGTACCCCTTTGCAATCCACATTGTTTACACGAAATATTAATAATAGATGACCCTTTTTCAATCCATATTGTTTACACCAAATATTAATAATAGATGACCCCTGTGCAATCCATATTGTTTACACGAAATATTAATAATAGATGAACACTTTGCTATACATATTGTTTACACGAAATATTAATAATTAAGTACCCCTTTGTAATCCATATTGTTTACACGAAATATTAATAATAGATGACCCCTGTGCAATCCATATTGTTTACACAAAATATCAATAATGGAGAACCCCTGTGCAACCCATATTTTTTACACGAAATATTAATAATAAAGTACCCCTTTGCATATTGTTTACACGAAATATTAATAATAGATGACCCCTGAGCAATCCATATTGTTTACACGAAATATTAATAATAGAGAACCACTTTGCAATCCATATTGTTTACACGAAATATTAATAATAGAATACCCCTTTGCAATCCATATTGTTTACACGAAATATTAATAATAGAGAACTTCTGTGTAATCCATATTGTTTACACGAAATATCAATAATAGAGAACCCCTGTGCAACCCATATTGTTTACACGAAATATTAATAATAGAGGACCATTTTGCAATCCATATTGTTTACACGAAATATTAATAATACAAGACCCCCTTTGCAATTCATATTGTTTAAATGAAATATTAATAATAGAGAACCACTTTGCAATCCATATTGTTTACACAAAATATTAATAATAGAATACCCCTTTGCAATCCATATTGTTTACATGAAATATTAATAATGGATTACCCCTTTGCAATCCATATTGTTCACACGAAATATTAATAATAGAGAACCCCTGTTCAAGCCATATTGTTTACACAAATTATCAATAATAGATGACCCTTCGCAATCCATATTGTTTACACGAAATATTAATAGTAGAGAACCCCTGTGTAATCCATATTGTTTACACGAAATATCAATAAAAGAGAACCCCTGTGCAACATATATTGTTTACACGAAATATTAATAATAAGGTACCCCTTTGCAATCCATATTGTTCACACAAAATATTAATAATAGAGAAAACCTTTTCAATCCATAATGTTTACTCGAAATATCAATAATAGAGAACCCCTGTGCAATCCATATTGTTTACTCGAAATATTAATAATAGTGTACTCTTTGCAATCCATAATGTTTACACGAAATATTAATAATAAAGTACCCCTTTGCAATGCATATTGTTTACATGAAATGTTAATAATAGATGACCCCTTTGCAATCCATATTGTTCACCGAAATTCTAATAATAGAGAACCCCTGTTCAATCCATATTCTTTACGCGAAATTCTAATAATAGAGAACCCCTGTTCAATCCATATTCTTTACGCGAAATATTAATAATAGAGAAATCATGTGCAACCCATATCGTTTACACGAAATACTAATAATAGAGAAGCACTGTTCAATCCATATTCTTTACACGAAATATTAATAATAGAGAACCCCTGTGCAATCCATATTGTTTACACGAAATATCAAAAATAGAGAACCCCTGTGCAACCCATATTGTTTACACGAAATATTAATAATAAAGTACCCCTTTGCAATCCATATTGTTTAAACGAAATATTAATAATAAAGTAACCCTTTGCAATCCATTTTTTTACATGAAAAATTAATAATAGATGACCCCTTTGCAATCCATATTGTTCATCGAAATACTAATAATAAAGCGCACCCCTTTGTATCCATATTGTTTACATGAAATATTAATAATAGAGGACCCCTGTGTAATCCATATTGTTTACACGAAATATTAATAATAAAGCGCACCCCTTTGTATCCATATTGTTAACATGAAATATTAATAATAGATGACCCCTGTGCAATCCATATTGTTTACACGAAATATTAATAATAGATGACCCCTTTGCAATCCATATTGTTTACACGAAATATTAATAATAGAGGACCACTTTGCAATCCATATTGTTTACACGAAATATTAATAATTGAAGACCCATTTGCAATCCATATTGTTTACATGAAATATTAATAATAGAGAACGCCTTTGCCATCCGTATTGTTTACACAAAATATCAATAATAGATGACCCTTTGCAATCCATATTGTTAAGACGAAATATTAATAGAAGAGAACCCCTGTGTAATCCATATTGTTTACACGAAATATTAATAATAGAGAACCCCTGTGCAATCCATATTGTTTACACGAAATATCAATAATAGAGAACCCCTGTGGAACCCATATTGTTTACACGAAACATTAATAATAAAGTACCCCTTTGCAATCCACATTGTTTACACGAAATATTAATAATAGATGACCCTTTTTCAATCCATATTGTTTACACCAAATATTAATAATAGTGAACCCCTGTGCAACCCATATTGTTTACACGAAATATTAATAATAAAGTACCCCTTTGCAATCCATATTGTTAACACGAAATATTAATAATAGATGACCCCTGAGCAATCCATATTGTTTACACGAAATATTAATAATAAAGCGCACCCCTTTGTATCCATATTGTTTACATGAAATATTTATAATATATGACCCCTTTGCAATCCATATTGTTCACACGAAATATTAATAATAGAGAACCCCTGTGCAATCCATATTGTTTACACGAAATATTAATAATAAAGTACCCCTTTGCAATCCATATTGTTCACACGAAATATTAATAATAAAGCTCACCCCTTTGTATCCATATTGTTTACATGAAATATTAATAATAGAGGACCCCTGTGCAATCCATATTGTTTACACGAAATATTAATAATAAAGCGCACCCCTTTGTATCCATATTGTTTACATGAAATATTAATAATAGATGACCCCTGTGCAATCCATATTGTTTACACGAAATATTAATAATAGATGACCCCTTTGGAATTCATATTGTTTACACGAAATATTAATAATAGAGGACCACTTTGCAATCCATATTGTTTGCGCCAAATATTAATAATAGAGAACCCCTGTGCAACCCACATTGTTTACACGAAATATTAATAGTAGATGAACACTTTGCTATACATATTGTTTACACGAAATAGTAATAATTAAGTACCCCTTTGCAATCCATATTGTTTACACAAAATATTAATAATAGATGACCCCTGTGTAATCCATATTGTTTACACGAAATATCAATAATGGAGAACCCCTGTGCAACCCATATTGTTTACACGAAATATTAATAATAGAGGACCATTTTGCAATCCATATTGTTTACACGAAATACTAATAATAAAAGACCCCCTTTGCAATTCATATTGTTTAAATGAAATATTAATAATAGAGAACCACTTTGCAATCCATATTGTTTACACGAAATATTAATAATAGAATACCCCTTTGCAATCCATATTGTTTACACGAAATATTAATAATAGAGAACTTCTGTGTAATCCATATTGTTTACACGAAATATTAATAACAGATGAACACTTTGCTATACATATTGTTTACACGAAATATAAATAATTAAGTACCCATTTGCAATCCATATTGTTTACATGAAATATTAATAATAGATGACCCCTGTGCAATCCATATTGTTTACACGAAATATTAATAGTAGATGAACACTTTGCTATACATATTGTTTACACGAAATATTAATAATTAAGTACCCCTTTGCAATCCATATTGTTTACACGAAATATTAATAATAGATGACCCCTGTGTAATCCATATTGTTTACACGAAATATCAATAATGGAGAACCCCTGTGCAACCCATATTGTTTACACGAAATATTAATAATAGAGGACCATTTTGCAATCCATATTGTTTACACGAAATATTAATAATAAAAGACCCCCTTTGCAATTCATATTGTTTAAATGAAATATTAATAATAGAGAACCACTTTGCAATCCATATTGTTTACACGAAATATTAATAATAGAATACCCCTTTGCAATCCATATTGTTTACACGAAATATTAATAATAGAGAACTTCTGTGTAATCCATATTGTTTACACGAAATATCAATAATGGAGAACCCCTGTGCAACCTATATTGATTACACGAAATATTAATAATAGAGGACCATTTTGCAATCCATATTGTTTACACGAAATATTAATAATAAAAGACCCCCTTTGCAATTCATATTGTTTAAATGAAATATTAATAATAGAGAACCACTTTGCAATCCATATTGTTTACACGAAATATTAATAATAGAATACCCCTTTGCAATCCATATTGTTTACATGAAATATTAATAATGGATTACCCCTTTGCAATCCATATTGTTCACACGAAATATTAATAATAGAGAACCCCTGTTCAAGCCATATTGTTTACACGAAATATTAATAGTAGATGAACACTTTGCTATACATATTGTTTACACGAAATATTAATAGTAGATGAACACTTTGCTATACATATTGTTCACACGAAATATTAATAATAGAGAACCCCTGTTCAAGCCATATTGTTTACACGAAATATTAATAGTAGATGAACACTTTGCAATCCATATTGTTTACACGAAATATTAATAATAGATGACCCCTGTGTAATCCATATTGTTTACACGAAATATAAATAATGGAGAACCCCTGTGCAACCCATATTGTTTACACGAAATATTAATAATAGAGGAACATTTTGCAATCCATATTGTTTACACGAAATATTAATAATAAAAGACCCCCTTTGCAATTCATATTGTTTAAATGGAATATTAATAATAGAGAACCACTTTGCAATCCATATTGTTTACACGAAATATTAATAATAGAATACCCCTTCGCAATCCATATTGTTTACACGAAATATTAATAATAGAGAACTTCTGTGTAATCCATATTGTTTACACGAAATATCAATAATGGAGAACCCCTGTGCAACCTATATTGATTACACGAAATATTAATAATAGAGGACCATTTTGCAATCCATATTGTTTACACGAAATATTAATAATAAAAGACCCCTTTGCAATTCATATTGTTTAAATGAAATATTAATAATAGAGAACCACTTTGCAATCCATATTGTTTACACGAAATATTAATAATAGAATACCCCTTTGCAATCCATATTGTTTACATGAAATATTAATAATGGATTACCCCTTTGCAATCCATATTGTTCACACGAAATATTAATAATAGAGAACCCCTGTTCAAGCCATATTGTTTACACAAAATATCAATAATAGATGACCCTTCGCAATCCATATTGTTTACACGAAATATTAATAGTAGAGAACCCCTGTGTAATCCATATTGTTTACATGAAATATCAATAAAGAGAACCCCTGTGCAACACATATTGTTTACAGGAAATATTAATAATAAAGTACCCCTTTGCAATCCATATTGTTAACAGGAAATATTAATAATAGAGAACCCCTTTTCAACCCATAAAGTTTACTCGAAATATCAATAATAGAGAACCCCTGGGCAATCCATATTGTTTACTCGAAATATTAATAATAGTGTACTCTTTGCAATCCATAATGTTCACACGAAATATTAATAATAAAGTACCCCTTTGCAATGCATATTGTTTACATGAAATGTTAATAATAGATGACCCCTTTGCAATCCATATTGTTCACCGAAATTCTAATAATAGAGAACCCCTGTTCAATCCATATTCTTTACACGAAATATTAATAATAGAGAAATCATGTGCAACCCATATCGTTTACACGAAATACTAATAATAGAGAACCACTGTTCAATCCATATTCTTTACAGGAAATATTAATAATAGGGAACCCCTGTGCAATCCATATTGTTTACACGAAATATCAAAAATAGAGAACCCCTGTGCAACCCATATTGTTTACACGAAATATTAATAATAAAGTACCCCTTTGCAATCCATATTGTTTAAACGAAATATTAATAATAAAGTAACCCTTTGCAATCCATATTTTTACATGTGCAACCCATATTGTTTACACGAAATATTAAAAATAGAGGACCACTTTGCAATCCATATTGTTTAAATGAAATATTAATAACAGAGGACCCCTTCGCAATCCATATTGTTTACATGAAATATTAATAACAGAGAACCCCTGTTCAATCCATATTGTTTACACGAAATATCAATAATAGAGAACCCTTGTGCAACCCATATTGTTTACACGAAATATTAATAATAGAGGTCCACTTTGCAATCCATATTGTTTACACGAAATATTAATAATTGAAGACCCCTTTGCAATCCATATTGTTTACATGAAATATTAATAATAGAGGACGCCTTTGCAATCCATATTGTTAACACGAAATATTAATAATAAAGTACCCCTTTGCAATCCATATTGTTTACACAAAATATCAATAATAGATGACCCCTGTGTAATCCATATTGTTTACACGAAATATTAATAATAAAGTACCCCTTTGCAATCCATATTGTTTACATGAAATATTAATTATAAAGTACCCCTTTGCAATCCATATTGTTCACACGAAATATTAATAATAGAGAACCCCTGTTCAATCCATATTGTTTACACGAAATATCAATAATAGAGAACCCCTGTGCAATCCATATTGTTTACTCGAAATATTAATAATAGAGTACTCTTTGCAATCCATAATGTTTACACGAAATATAAATAATAAAGTATCCCTTTGCAATGCATATTGTTTACATGAAATGTTAATAATAGATGACCCCTTTGCAATCCATATTGTTTCCACGAAGTATTAATAATAGAATACCCCTTTGCAATCCATATTGTTTACTCGAAATATTAATAATAGAGTACTAAATTGTAATCCATATTGTTTACACGAAATATAAATAATATGGGAGCCCTGTGTAATGCACATTGTATACACGAAATAGAAATAATATGGGACCTCTTTGCAATCCATATTGTTTACACGTAATATTAGTAATAGATGACCCCTTCGCAATCCATATTGTTTTCTCTAAATATTAATAATAGAGGACTTCTTTGCAATCCATATTGTTTACACGAAATATTAATAATAGATGACCCCTTTGGAATCCAAATTGTTTACACGAAATATTAATAATAGAGGACTTCTCTGCAATTCATATTGTTCACACGAAATATTAATAATAGAGAACCCCTGTGCAATCCATATTGTTCACACGAAATATTAATAATAAAGGACTCCTTTGCAATCCATATTGTTTACACGAAATATTAATAATAGAGAACCCTTGTGCAATCCATATTGTTTACACGAAATATCAATAATAGAGAAGCCAAGTGCAACCAATATTGTTTACATGAAATATTAATATTAGAGGACCCCTTTGCAATCCATATTGTTTACGCGAAATATTAATAATAGAGGACCCCTTTGCAATTCATATTGTTTACACGAAATATCAATAATAGATTGCCCCTTTGGAATCCATATTGTTTACACGAAATATTAATAGCAAAGGACTTTTTTGCAATCCACATTGTTACCACGAAATATTAATAATAGATTGCCCCTTTGCAATCAATATTGTTTACTCGAATTATTAATTATAGAGAACCCCTGTGCAATCCATATTGTTTACACGAAATATCAATAAATAGATTGCCCCTTTGGAATCCATATTGTTTACACGAAATATTAATAACAGATGAACACTTTGCTATACATATTGTTTACACGAAATATAAATAATTAAGTACCCATTTGCAATCCATATTGTTTACATGAAATATTAATAATAGATGACCCCTGTGCAATCCATATTGTTTACACGAAATATTAATAGTAGATGAACACTTTGCTATACATATTGTTTACACGAAATATTAATAATTAAGTACCCCTTTGCAATCCATATTGTTTACACGAAATATTAATAATAGATGACCCCTGTGTAATCCATATTGTTTACACGAAATATCAATAATGGAGAACCCCTGTGCAACCCATATTGTTTACACGAAATATTAATAATAGAGGACCATTTTGCAATCCATATTGTTTACACGAAATATTAATAATAAAAGACCCCCTTTGCAATTCATATTGTTTAAATGAAATATTAATAATAGAGAACCACTTTGCAATCCATATTGTTTACACGAAATATTAATAATAGAATACCCCTTTGCAATCCATATTGTTTACACGAAATATTAATAATAGAGAACTTCTGTGTAATCCATATTGTTTACACGAAATATTAATAATAGAGAACCCCTGTTCAAGCCATATTGTTTACACGAAATATTAATAATAGAGGACCATTTTGCAATCCATATTGTTTACACGAAATATTAATAATAAAAGACCCCCTTTGCAATTCATATTGTTTAAATGAAATATTAATAATAGAGAACCACTTTGCAATCCATATTGTTTACACGAAGTATTAATAATAGAATACCCCTTTGCAATCCATATTGTTTACATGAAATATTAATAATGGATTACCCCTTTGCAATCCATATTGTTCACACGAAATATTAATAATAGAGAACCCCTGTTCAAGCCATATTGTTTACACGAAATATTAATAGTAGATGAACACTTTGCTATACATATTGTTTACACGAAATATTAATAATTAAGTACCCATTTGCAATCCATATTGTTTACACGAAATATTAATAATAGATGACCCCTGTGTAATCCATATTGTTTACACGAAATATCAATAATGGAGAACCCCTGTGCAACCCATATTGTTTACACGAAATATTAATAATAGAGGAACATTTTGCAATCCATATTGTTTACACGAAATATCAATAAAAGAGAACCCCTGTGCAACACATATTGTTTACAGGAAATATTAATAATAAAGTACCCCTTTGCAATCCATATTGTTAACACGAAATATTAATAATAGAGAACCCCTTTTCAACCCATAATGTTTACTCGAAATATCAATAATAGAGAACCCCTGTGCAATCCATATTGTTTACTCGAAATATTAATAATAGTGTACTCTTTGCAATCCATAATGTTTACACGAAATATTAATAATAAAGTACCCCTTTGCAATGCATATTGTTTACATGAAATGTTAATAATAGATGACCCCTTTGCAATCCATATTGTTCACCGAAATTCTAATAATAGAGAACCCCTGTTCAATCCATATTCTTTACACGAAATATTAATAATAGAGAAATCATGTGCAACCCATATCGTTTACACGAAATACTAATAATAGAGAACCACTGTTCAATCCATATTCTTTACAGGAAATATTAATAATAGGGAACCCCTGTGCAATCCATATTGTTTACACGAAATATCAAAAATAGAGAACCCCTGTGCAATCCATATTGTTTACTCGAAATATTAATAATAGAGTACTCTTTGCAATCCATATTGTTTAAACGAAATATTAATAATAAAGTAACCCTTTGCAATCCATATTTTTACATGAAATATTAATAATAGATGAACCCTTTGCAATCCATATTGTTCATCGAAATACTAATAATAGAGGACCCCTTTGCAATTCATATTGTTTACACGAAATATTAATAATAAAGCGCACCCCTTTGTATCCAAATTGTTTACATGAAATATTAATAATAGAGGACCCCTGTGCAATCCATATTGTTTACGCGAAATATTAATAATAAAGCGCACCCCTTTGTGTCCATATTGTTTACATGAAATATTAATAATAGAGAACGCCTTTGCAATCCATATTGTTTACACAAAATATCAATAATAGATGACCCTTTGCAATCCATATTGTTTAGACGAAATATTAATAGAAGAGAACCCCTGTGTAATCCATATTGTTTACACGAAATATTAATAATAGAGAACCCCTGTGCAATCCATATTGTTTACACGTAATATCAATAATAGAGAACCCCTGTGCAATCCATATTGTTTACACGAAATATCAATACTAGAGAACCCCTGTGGAACCCATATTGTTTACACGAAATATTAATAATAAAGTACCCCTATGCAATCCACATTGTTTACACGAAATATTAATAATAGATGACCCTTTTTCAATCCATATTGTTTACACCAAATATTAATAATAGAGAACCCCTGTGCAACCCATATTGTTTACACGAAATATTAATAATAAAGTACCCCTTTGCAATCCATATTGTTTACACGAAATATTAATAATAGAGTACTAAATTGTAATCCATATTGTTTACACGAAATATAAATAATATGGGAGCCCTGTGTAATGCACATTGTATACACGAAATAGAAATAATATGGGACCTCTTTGCAATCCATATTGTTTACACGTAATATTAGTAATAGATGACCCCTTCGCAATCCATATTGTTTTCTCTAAATATTAATAATAGAGGACTTCTTTGCAATCCATATTGTTTACACGAAATATTAATAATAGATGACCCCTTTGGAATCCAAATTGTTTACACGAAATATTAATAATAGAGGACTTCTCTGCAATTCATATTGTTCACACGAAATATTAATAATAGAGAACCCCTGTGCAATCCATATTGTTCACACGAAATATTAATAATAAAGGACTCCTTTGCAATCCATATTGTTTACACGAAATATTAATAATAGAGAACCCTTGTGCAATCCATATTGTTTACACGAAATATCAATAATAGAGAAGCCAAGTGCAACCAATATTGTTTACATGAAATATTAATATTAGAGGACCCCTTTGCAATCCATATTGTTTACGCGAAATATTAATAATAGAGGACCCCTTTGCAATTCATATTGTTTACACGAAATATCAATAATAGATTGCCCCTTTGGAATCCATATTGTTTACACGAAATATTAATAGCAAAGGACTTTTTTGCAATCCACATTGTTACCACGAAATATTAATAATAGATTGCCCCTTTGCAATCAATATTGTTTACTCGAATTATTAATTATAGAGAACCCCTGTGCAATCCATATTGTTTACACGAAATATCAATAAATAGATTGCCCCTTTGGAATCCATATTGTTTACACGAAATATTAATAACAGATGAACACTTTGCTATACATATTGTTTACACGAAATATAAATAATTAAGTACCCATTTGCAATCCATATTGTTTACATGAAATATTAATAATAGATGACCCCTGTGCAATCCATATTGTTTACACGAAATATTAATAGTAGATGAACACTTTGCTATACATATTGTTTACACGAAATATTAATAATTAAGTACCCCTTTGCAATCCATATTGTTTACACGAAATATTAATAATAGATGACCCCTGTGTAATCCATATTGTTTACACGAAATATCAATAATGGAGAACCCCTGTGCAACCCATATTGTTTACACGAAATATTAATAATAGAGGACCATTTTGCAATCCATATTGTTTACACGAAATATTAATAATAAAAGACCCCCTTTGCAATTCATATTGTTTAAATGAAATATTAATAATAGAGAACCACTTTGCAATCCATATTGTTTACACGAAATATTAATAATAGAATACCCCTTTGCAATCCATATTGTTTACACGAAATATTAATAATAGAGAACTTCTGTGTAATCCATATTGTTTACACGAAATATCAATAATGGAGAACCCCTGTGCAACCTATATTGATTACACGAAATATTAATAATAGAGGACCATTTTGCAATCCATATTGTTTACACGAAATATTAATAATAAAAGGCCCCCTTTGCAATTCATATTGTTTAAATGAAATATTAATAATAGAGAACCACTTTGCAATCCATATTGTTTACACGAAGTATTAATAATAGAATACCCCTTTGCAATCCATATTGTTTACATGAAATATTAATAATGGATTACCCCTTTGCAATCCATATTGTTCACACGAAATATTAATAATAGAGAACCCCTGTTCAAGCCATATTGTTTACACGAAATATTAATAGTAGATGAACACTTTGCTATACATATTGTTTACACGAAATATTAATAATTAAGTACCCATTTGCAATCCATATTGTTTACACGAAATATTAATAATAGATGACCCCTGTGTAATCCATATTGTTTACACGAAATATCAATAATGGAGAACCCCTGTGCAACCCATATTGTTTACACGAAATATTAATAATAGAGGAACATTTTGCAATCCATATTGTTTACACGAAATATCAATAAAAGAGAACCCCTGTGCAACACATATTGTTTACAGGAAATATTAATAATAAAGTACCCCTTTGCAATCCATATTGTTAACACGAAATATTAATAATAGAGAACCCCTTTTCAACCCATAATGTTTACTCGAAATATCAATAATAGAGAACCCCTGTGCAATCCATATTGTTTACTCGAAATATTAATAATAGTGTACTCTTTGCAATCCATAATGTTTACACGAAATATTAATAATAAAGTACCCCTTTGCAATGCATATTGTTTACATGAAATGTTAATAATAGATGACCCCTTTGCAATCCATATTGTTCACCGAAATTCTAATAATAGAGAACCCCTGTTCAATCCATATTCTTTACACGAAATATTAATAATAGAGAAATCATGTGCAACCCATATCGTTTACACGAAATACTAATAATAGAGAACCACTGTTCAATCCATATTCTTTACAGGAAATATTAATAATAGGGAACCCCTGTGCAATCCATATTGTTTACACGAAATATCAAAAATAGAGAACCCCTGTGCAATCCATATTGTTTACTCGAAATATTAATAATAGAGTACTCTTTGCAATCCATATTGTTTAAACGAAATATTAATAATAAAGTAACCCTTTGCAATCCATATTTTTACATGAAATATTAATAATAGATGAACCCTTTGCAATCCATATTGTTCATCGAAATACTAATAATAGAGGACCCCTTTGCAATTCATATTGTTTACACGAAATATTAATAATAAAGCGCACCCCTTTGTATCCATATTGTTTACATGAAATATTAATAATAGAGGACCCCTGTGCAATCCATATTGTTTACGCGAAATATTAATAATAAAGCGCACCCCTTTGTGTCCATATTGTTTACATGAAATATTAATAATAGAGAACGCCTTTGCAATCCATATTGTTTACACAAAATATCAATAATAGATGACCCTTTGCAATCCATATTGTTTAGACGAAATATTAATAGAAGAGAACCCCTGTGTAATCCATATTGTTTACACGAAATATTAATAATAGAGAACCCCTGTGCAATCCATATTGTTTACACGTAATATCAATAATAGAGAACCCCTGTGCAATCCATATTGTTTACACGAAATATCAATACTAGAGAACCCCTGTGGAACCCATATTGTTTACACGAAATATTAATAATAAAGTACCCCTTTGCAATCCACATTGTTTACACGAAATATTAATAATAGATGACCCTTTTTCAATCCATATTGTTTACACCAAATATTAATAATAGAGAACCCCTGTGCAACCCATATTGTTTACACGAAATATTAATAATAAAGTACCCCTTTGCAATCCATATTGTTTACACGAAATATTAATAATAGATGACCCCTGTGCAATCCACATTGTTTACACGAAATATTAATAATTAAGTACCCCTTTGTATCCATATTGTTTACATGAAATATTTATAATAGATGACCCCTTTGCAATCCATATTGTTCACACGAAATATTAATATAGAGAACCCCTGTGCAATCCATATTGTTTACACGAAATATCAATAATAGAGATCCCCTGTGCAACCCATATTGTTTACACGAAATATTAATAATAGAGGACCACTTTGCAATCCATATTGTTTAAATGAAATATTAATAACAGAGGACCACTTTGCAATCCATATTGTTAACACGAAATATTAATAATAGATGACCCCTTCGCAATCCATATTGTTTACATGAAATATTAATAACAGAGAACCCCTGTTCAATCCATATTGTTTACACGAAATATCAATAATAGAGAACCCTTGTGCAACCCATATTGTTTACACGAAATATTAATAATAGAGGTCCACTTTGCAATCCATATTGTTTACACGAAATATTAATAATTGAAGACCCCTTTGCAATCCATATTGTTTACATGAAATATTAATAATAGAGGACGCCTTTGCAATCCATATTGTTAACACGAAATATTAATAATAAAGTACCCCTTTGCAATCCATATTGTTTACACAAAATATCAATAATAGATGACCCCTGTGTAATCCATATTGTTTACACGAAATATTAATAATAAAGTACCCCTTTGCAATCCATATTGTTTACATGAAATATTAATTATAAAGTACCCCTTTGCAATCCATATTGTTCACACGAAATATTAATAATAGAGAACCCCTGTTCAATCCATATTGTTTACACGAAATATCAATAATAGAGAACCCCTGTGCAATCCATATTGTTTACTTGAAATATTAATAATAGAGTACTCTTTGCAATCCATAATGTTTACACGAAATATAAATAATAAAGTATCCCTTTGCAATGCATATTGTTTACATGAAATGTTAATAATAGATGACCCCTTTGCAATCCATATTGTTCACCGAAATACTAATAATAGAGAACCAGTGTTCAATCCATATTCTTTACACGAAATATTAATAATAAAGTACCCCTTTGCAATCCATAATGTTTACACGAAATATTAATAATAGATAACCCCTGTGCAATCCATATTGTTTACACGAAATATCAATAATAGAGAACCCCTGTGCAACCCATATTGTTTACACGAAATATTAATAATAGAGGACCACTTTGCAATCCATATTGTTTACACGAAATATTAATAATAAAAGACCCCTTTGCAATTCATATTGTTTAAATGAAATATTAATAATAGAGAACCACTTTGCAATCCATATTGTTTCCACGAAGTATTAATAATAGAATACCCCTTTGCAATCCATATTGTTTACATGAAATATTAATAATGGATTACCCCTTTGCAATCCATATTGTTCACACGAAATATTAATAATAGAGAAACCCTGTTCAATCCATATTGTTTACTCGAAATATTAATAATAGAGTACTAAATTGTAATCCATATTGTTTACACGAAATATAAATAATATGGGAGCCCTGTGTAATGCACATTGTATACACGAAATAGAAATAATATGGGACCTCTTTGCAATCCATATTGTTTACACGTAATATTAGTAATAGATGACCCCTTTGCAATCCATATTGTTTACTCTAAATATTAATAATAGAGGACTTCTTTGCAATCCATATTGTTTACACGAAATATTAATAATAGATGACCCCTTTGGAATCCAAATTGTTTACACGAAATATTAATAATAGAGGACTTCACTGCAATTCATATTGTTCACACGAAATATTAATAATAGAGAACCCCTGTGCAATCCATATTGTTCACACGAAATATTAATAATAAAGGACTCCTTTGCAATCCATATTGTTTACACGAAATATTAATAATAGAGAATCCTTGTGCAATCCATATTGTTTACACGAAATATCAATAATAGAGAACCCAAGTGCAACCAATATTGTTTACATGAAATATTAATATTAGAGGACCCCTTTGCAATCCATATTGTTTACGCGAAATATTAATAATAGAGGACCCCTTTGCAATTCATATTGTTTACACGAAATATCAATAATAGATTGCCCCTTTGGAATCCATATTGTTTACACGAAATATCAATAATAGATGACCCTTTGCAATCCATATTGTTTAGACGAAATATTAATAGAAGAGAACCCCTGTGTAATCCATATTGTTTACACGAAATATTAATAATAGAGAACCCCTGTGCAATCCATATTGTTTACACGTAATATCAATAATAGAGAACCCCTGTGCAATCCATATTGTTTACACGAAATATCAATACTAGAGAACCCCTGTGGAACCCATATTGTTTACACGAAATATTAATAATAAAGTACCCCTTTGCAATCCACATTGTTTACACGAAATATTAATAATAGATGACCCTTTTTCAATCCATATTGTTTACACCAAATATTAATAATAGAGAACCCCTGTGCAACCCATATTGTTTACACGAAATATTAATAATAAAGTACCCCTTTGCAATCCATATTGTTTACACGAAATATTAATAATAGATGACCCCTGTGCAATCCACATTGTTTACACGAAATATTAATAATTAAGTACCCCTTTGTATCCATATTGTTTACATGAAATATTTATAATAGATGACCCCTTTGCAATCCATATTGTTCACACGAAATATTAATATAGAGAACCCCTGTGCAATCCATATTGTTTACACGAAATATCAATAATAGAGATCCCCTGTGCAACCCATATTGTTTACACGAAATATTAATAATAGAGGACCACTTTGCAATCCATATTGTTTAAATGAAATATTAATAACAGAGGACCACTTTGCAATCCATATTGTTAACACGAAATATTAATAATAGATGACCCCTTCGCAATCCATATTGTTTACATGAAATATTAATAACAGAGAACCCCTGTTCAATCCATATTGTTTACACGAAATATCAATAATAGAGAACCCTTGTGCAACCCATATTGTTTACACGAAATATTAATAATAGAGGTCCACTTTGCAATCCATATTGTTTACACGAAATATTAATAATTGAAGACCCCTTTGCAATCCATATTGTTTACATGAAATATTAATAATAGAGGACGCCTTTGCAATCCATATTGTTAACACGAAATATTAATAATAAAGTACCCATTTGCAATCCATATTGTTTACACAAAATATCAATAATAGATGACCCCTGTGTAATCCATATTGTTTACACGAAATATTAATAATAAAGTACCCCTTTGCAATCCATATTGTTTACATGAAATATTAATTATAAAGTACCCCTTTGCAATCCATATTGTTCACACGAAATATTAATAATAGAGAACCCCTGTTCAATCCATATTGTTTACACGAAATATCAATAATAGAGAACCCCTGTGCAATCCATATTGTTTACTTGAAATATTAATAATAGAGTACTCTTTGCAATCCATAATGTTTACACGAAATATAAATAATAAAGTATCCCTTTGCAATGCATATTGTTTACATGAAATGTTAATAATAGATGACCCCTTTGCAATCCATATTGTTCACCGAAATACTAATAATAGAGAACCAGTGTTCAATCCATATTCTTTACACGAAATATTAATAATAAAGTACCCCTTTGCAATCCATAATGTTTACACGAAATATTAATAATAGATAACCCCTGTGCAATCCATATTGTTTACACGAAATATCAATAATAGAGAACCCCTGTGCAACCCATATTGTTTACACGAAATATTAATAATAGAGGACCACTTTGCAATCCATATTGTTTACACGAAATATTAATAATAAAAGACCCCTTTGCAATTCATATTGTTTAAATGAAATATTAATAATAGAGAACCACTTTGCAATCCATATTGTTTCCACGAAGTATTAATAATAGAATACCCCTTTGCAATCCATATTGTTTACATGAAATATTAATAATGGATTACCCCTTTGCAATCCATATTGTTCACACGAAATATTAATAATAGAGAAACCCTGTTCAATCCATATTGTTTACTCGAAATATTAATAATAGAGTACTAAATTGTAATCCATATTGTTTACACGAAATATAAATAATATGGGAGCCCTGTGTAATGCACATTGTATACACGAAATAGAAATAATATGGGACCTCTTTGCAATCCATATTGTTTACACGTAATATTAGTAATAGATGACCCCTTTGCAATCCATATTGTTTACTCTAAATATTAATAATAGATGACCCCTTTGGAATCCAAATTGTTTACACGAAATATTAATAATAGAGGACTTCTCTGCAATTCATATTGTTCACACGAAATATTAATAATAGAGAACCCCTGTGCAATCCATATTGTTCACACGAAATATTAATAATAAAGGACTCCTTTGCAATCCATATTGTTTACACGAAATATTAATAATAGAGAATCCTTGTGCAATCCATATTGTTTACACGAAATATCAATAATAGAGAACCCAAGTGCAACCAATATTGTTTACATGAAATATTAATATTAGAGGACCCCTTTGCAATCCATATTGTTTACGCGAAATATTAATAATAGAGGACCCCTTTGCAATTCATATTGTTTACACGAAATATCAATAATAGATTGCCCCTTTGGAATCCATATTGTTTACACGAAATATTAATAGCAAAGGACTTTTTTGCAATCCACATTGTTACCACGAAATATTAATAATAGATTGCCCCTTTGCAATCCATATTGTTTACTCGAATTATTAATTATAGAGAACCCCTGTGCAATCCATATTGTTTACACGAAATATCAATAAATAGATTGCCCCTTTGGAATCCATATTGTTTACACGAAATATTAATAATAAAGAACTCCTTTGCAATCCATATTGTTTTCACAAAATATCAATAATAGATGACCCCTGTTTAAACGACATTGTTTACATGAAATATTAAAAATAGATGACCCCAGTGCAACCCATATTGTTCACACGAAATATTAATAATAACGTACCCCTTTGCAATCCATATTGTTTACATGAAATTTTAATAATAAAGTACACCTTTGCAATCTATATTGTTTACATCAAATATTAATAATAAAGAACCCCTTTGCAATCCATATTGTTTACACGAAATATTAATAATAAAGTACCCCTTTGCAATCCATATTGTTTACATGAAATATTAATTATAAAGTACCCCTTTGCAATCCATATTGTTTTCACAAAATATCAATAATATATGACCCCTGTTTAAACGACATTGTTTACATGAAATATTAAAAATAGATGACCCCTGTGCAACCCATATTGTTCACACGAAATATTAATAATAACGTACCCCTTTGCAATCCATATTGTTTACACGAAATATTAATAATAAAGTACCCCTTTGCAATCCATATTGTTTACATGAAATATTAATTATAAAGTACCCCTTTGCAATCCATATTATTTACATGAAATATTAATAATAAAGTACCCCTTTGCAATCCATATTGTTTACTCGGAATATTAATAATAGATGACTCTTTCCAATCCACATTGTTTACACGAAATAGTAATAATATGGGACCCCTTTGCAATCCATATTGTTTACATGAAATATTAATATTAGAGGACCCCTTTGCAATCCATATTGTTTATGCGAAATATTAATAATAGAGGACCCCTTTGCAATTCATATTGTTTAAATGAAATATTAATAATAGAGGACCACTTTGCAATCCATATTGATTACATAAAATATTAATAATAGATGACACCTTTGCAATCCATATTGTTCACACGAAATATTAATAATAGAGAACCCATGTTCAATCCATATTGTTTACCCGAAATATTAATAATAGAGTACCACTTTGCAATCCATATTGTTCACACGAAATATCGATAATAGAGAACCCATGTGCAACCCATACTGTTTACATGAAATATTAATATTAGAGGACCCCATTGCAATCCATATTGTTTACGCGAAATATTAATAATAGAGGACCCCTATGCAATCCATATTGTTTACTCGAATTACTAATTATAGAGAACCCCTGTGCAATCCATATTGTTTACACGAAATATCAATAAGTAGATTGCCCTTTTGGAATCCATATTGTTTACACGAAATATTAATAATAAAGAACTCCTTAGCAATCCATATTGTTTACACGAAATATTAATAATAGAGGACCACTTTGCAATCCATATTGTTTACACGAAATATTAATAATAGAGGACCCCTTTGCAATCCATATTATTTACACGAAATATTAATAATAGATGACCCTTTGGAATCCATATTGTTTACACGAAATATTAGAGGACCACTTTGGAATCCATATTGTTTACACGAAATATTAATAATAGAGAACCCCTGTTCAACCCGTATTGTTTACACGAAATATTAATAATAGAGGACCACTTTGCAATCCATATTGTTTACACGACATATTAATAATAGAGGACCCCTTTGCAATCCATATTGTTTACACGAAATATTAATAATAGATGACCCTTTGGAATCTATATTCTTTACGCAAAATATTAATAATAGAAGACCCCTGTGCAATCCATATTATTTACACGAAATATTAATATTAAAGGACCCCTTTGCAATCCACATTGTTTACTCGGAATATTAATAATAGATGACCCTTTCCAATCCACATTGTTTACACGAGATAGTAATAATATGGGACGCCTTTGCAATCCATATTGTTTACGCGAAATATTAATAATAGAGGATCCGTGTGCAATCCATATTGTTTACATGAAATATTAATAATAAAGTACCCCTTTGCAATCCATATTATTTACACGAAATATTAATATTAGAGGACCCCTTTGGAAACCATATTGTTTATACTAAATATTAATAATAGAGGATCCGTGTGCAATCCATATTGTTTACACAAAATATTAATAATAGAGGACCCCTTTGCAATCCATATTGTTTACATGAAATATTAATAATAAAGTACCCCTTTGCAATCCATATTGTTTACACGAAATATTAATAATAAAGTACCCTTTTGCAGTCCATATTGTTTACGCGAAATATTAATAATAAAGTACCCCTTTGCAATCCATATTGTTCACACAAAATAGTAATAATAAAGTACCCCTTTGCAATCCATATTGTTTACACGAAATATTAATAATAAAGTACCCCTTTGCAATCCATATTGTTCACACGAAATATTAATAATAAAGTACCCCTTTGCAATCCATATTGTTTACACGAAATATTAATAATAAAGCGCACCCCTTTGTATCCATATTGTTTACATGAAATATTAATAATAGAGAACGCCTTTGCAATCCATATTGTTTACACAAAATATCAATAATAGATGACCCTTTGCAATCCATATTGTTTAGACGAAATATTAATAGAAGAGAACCCCTGTGTAATCCATATTGTTTACACGAAATATTAATAATAGAGAACCCCTGTGAAATCCATATTGTTTACACGAAATATCAATAATAGAGAACCCCTGTGGAACCCATATTGTTTGCACGAAATATTAATAATAAAGTACCCCTTTGCAATTCATATTGTTTACACGAAATATCAATAATAGAGAACCCCTGTGGAACCCATATTGTTTACACGAAATATTAATAATAAAGTACCCCTTTGCAATCCACATTGTTTACACGAAATATTAATAATAGATGACCCTTTTTCAATCCATATTGTTTACACCAAATATTAATAATAGAGAACCCCTGTGCCACCCATATTGTTTACACGAAATATTAATAATAAAGTACCCCTTTGCAATCCATATTGTTTACAAGAAATATTAATAATAGATGACCCCTGTGCAATCCATATTGTTTACACGAAATATTAATAATAAAGCGCACCCCTTTGTATCCATATTGTTTACATGAAATATTTATAATAGATGACCCCTTTGCAATCCATATTGTTCACACGAAATATTAATAATAGAGAACCCCTTTGCAATCCATATTGTTTACACGAAATATTAATAATAGAGATTCCCTGTGCAACCCATATTGTTTACACAAAATATCAATAATAGATGACCCTTCGCAATCCATATTGTTTACACGAAATATTAATAATAAAGTACCCTTTTGCAATCCATATTGTTCACACGAAATATTAATAATAGAGAACCCCTTTTCAATCCATATTGTTTACATGAAATATTAATAATAGAGGACCACTGTGCAATCCATATTGTTTACACGATATATTAATAATAAAGCGCACCCCTTTGTATCCATATTGTTTACATGAAATATTAATAATAGATGACCCCTTTGTATCCATATTGTTTACATGAAATATTAATAATAGATGACCCCTGTGCAATCCATATTGTTTACACGAAATATTAATAATAGATCACCCCTTTGCAATCCATATTGTTTACACGAAATATTAATAATAGAGGACCACTTTGCAATCCATATTGTTTACACGAAATATTAATAATTGAAGACCCATTTGCAATCCATAATGTTTACATGAAATATTAATAATAGAGAACGCCTTTGCAATCCATATTTTTTACACAAAATATCAATAATAGATGACCCTTTGCAATCCATATTGTTTAGACGAAATATTAATAGAAGAGAACCCCTGTGTAATCCATATTGTTTACACGAAATATTAATAATAGAAAACCCCAGTGCAATCCATATTGTTTACACGAAATATCAATACTAGAGAACCCCTGTGGAACCCATATTGTTTACACGAAATATTAATAATAAAGTACCCCTTTGCAATCCACATTGTTTACACGAAATATTAATAATAGATGACCCTTTTTCAATCCATATTGTTTACACCAAATATTAATAATAGAGAATCCCTGTGCAACCCATATTGTTTACACGAAATATTAATAATAAAGTACCCCTTTGCAATCCATATTGTTTACACGAAATATTAATAATTAAGTACCCCTTTGTATCCATATTGTTTACATGAAATATTTATAATAGATGACCCCTTTGCAATCCATATTGTTCACACGAAATATTAATAATAGAGAACCCCTGTGCAATCCATATTGTTTACACGAAATATCAATAATAGAGATCCCCTGTGCAACCCATATTGTTTACACGAAATATTAATAATAGAGGACCACTTTGTAATCCATATTGTTTAAATGAAATATTAATAACAGAGGACCACTTTGCAATCCATATTGTTTACACGAAATATTAATAATAGATGACCCCTTCGCAATCCATATTGTTTACATGAAATATTAATAACAGAGAACCCCTGTTCAATCCATATTGTTTACACGAAATATCAATAATAGAGAACCCTTGTGCAACCCATATTGTTTACACGAAATATTAATAATAGAGGTCCACTTTGCAATCCATATTGTTTACACGAAATATTAATAATTGAAGACCCCTTTGCAATCCATATTGTTTACATGAAATATTAATAATAGAGGACGCCTTTGCAATCCATATTGTTCAAACGAAATATTAATAATAAAGTACCCCTTTGCAATCCATATTGTTTACACAAAATATCAATAATAGATGACCCCTGTGTAATCCATATTGTTTACACGAAATATTAATAATAAAGTACCCCTGTTCAATCCATATTGTTTACACGAAATATCAATAATAGAGAACCCCTGTGCAATCCATATTGTTTACTCGAAATATTAATAATAGAGTACTCATTGCAATCCATAATGTTTACACAAATATAAATAATAAAGTATCCCTTTGCAATGCATATTGTTTACATGAAATGTTAATAATAGATGACCCCTTTGCAATCCATATTGTTCACCGAAATACTAATAATAGAGAACCACTGTTCAATCCATATTCTTTACACGAAATATTAATAATAAAGTACCCCTTTGCAATCGATAATGTTTACACGAAATATTAATAATAGATAACCCATGTGCAATCCATATTGTTTACACGAAATATCAATAATAGAGAACCCCTGTGCAACCCATATTGTTTACACGAAATATTAATAATAGAGGACCACTTTGCAATCCATATTGTTTACACAAAATATTAATAATAAAAGACCCCTTTGCAATTCATATTGTTTAAATGAAATATTAATAATAGAGAACCACTTTGCAATCCATATTGTTTACACGAAATATTAATAATAGAATACCCCTTTGCAATCCATATTGTTTACATGAAATATTAATAATGGATTACCCCTTTGCAATCCATATTGTTCACACGAAATATTAATAATAGAGAAACCCTGTTCAATCAATATTGTTTACTCGAAATATTAATAATAGAGTACTAAATTGTAATCCATATTGTTTACACGAAATATAAATAATATGGGAGCCCTGTGTAATCCACATTGTATACACGAAAAAGAAATAATATGGGACCTCTTTGCAATCCATATTGTTTACACGTAATATTAGTAATAGATGACCCCTTTGCAATCCATATTGTTTACTCTAAATATTAATAATAGAGGACTTCTTTGCAATCCATATTGTTTACACGAAATATTAATAATAGATGACCCCTTTGGAATCCAAATTGTTTACACGAAATATTAATAATAGAGGACTTCTCTGCAATTCATATTGTTCACACGAAATATTAATAATAGAGAACCCCTGTGCAATCCATATTGTTCACACGAAATATTAATAATAAAGGACTCCTTTGCAATCCATATTGTTTACACGAAATATTAATAATAGAGAACCCTTGTGCAATCCATATTGTTTACACGAAATATCAATAATAGAGAACCCAAGTGCAACCAATAATTTTTACATGAAATATTAATATTAGAGGACCCCTTTGCAATCCATATTGTTTACGCGAAATATTAATAATAGAGGACCCCTTTGCAATTCATATTGTTTACACGAAATATCAATAATAGATTGCCCCTTTGGAATCCATATTGTTTACACGAAATATTAATAGCAAAGGACTTTTTTGCAATCCACATTGTTACCACGAAATATTAATAATAGATTGCCCCTTTGCAATCCATATTGTTTACTCGAATTATTAATTATAGAGAACCCCTGTGCAATCCATATTGTTTACACGAAATATCAATAAATAGATTGCCCCTTTGGAATCCATATTGTTTACACGAAATATTAATAATAAAGAACTCCTTTGCAATCCATATTTTTTTCACAAAATATCAATAATAGATGACCCCTGTTTAAACGACATTGTTTACATGAAATATTAAAAATAGATGACCCCTGTGCAACCCATATTGTTCACACGAAATATTAATAATAACGTACCCCTTTGCAATCCATATTGTTTACACGAAATATTAATAATAGAGAACCCTTGTGCAATCCATATTGTTTACACGAAATATCAATAATAGAGAACCCAAGTGCAACCAATATTGTTTACATGAAATATTAATATTAGAGGACCCCTTTGCAATCCATATTGTTTACATGAAATATTAATAATAAAGTACCCCTTTGCAATCCATATTGTTTACTCGGAATATTAATAATAGATGACCCTTTCCAATCCACATTGTTTACACGAAATAGTAATAATATGGGACCCCTTTGCAATCCATATTGTTTACATGAAATATTAATATTAGAGGACTCCTTTGCAATCCATATTGTTTATGCGAAATATTAATAATAGAGGACCCCTTTGCAATTCATATTGTTTAAATGAAATATTAATAATAGAGGACCACTTTGCAATCCATATTGTTTACATAAAATATTAATAATAGATGACACCTTTGCAATCCATATTGTTCACACGAAATATTAATAATAGAGAACCCCTGTGCAATCCATATTGTTTACCCGAAATATTAATAATAGAGTACCACTTTGCAATCCATATTGTTTACACGAAATATCGATAATAGAGAACCCATGTGCAACCCATACTGTTTACATGAAATATCAATATTAGAGGACCCCTTTGCAATCCATTTTGTTTACGCGAAATATTAATAATAGAGGACCCCTTTGCAATCCATATTGTTTACTCGAATTATTAATTATAGAGAACCCCTGTGCAATCCATATTGTTTACACGAAATATCAATAAATAGATTGCCCTTTTGGAATCCATATTGTTTACACGAAATATTAATAATAAAGAACTCCTTTGCAATCCATATTGTTTACACGAAATATTAATAATAGAGGACCACTTTGCAATCCATATTGTTTACACGAAATATTAATAATAGAGGACCCCTTTGCAATCCATATTATTTACACGAAATATCAATAAATAGATTGCCCCTTTGGAATCCATATTGTTTACACGAAATATTAATAATAAAGAACTCCTTTGCAATCCATATTTTTTTCACAAAATATCAATAATAGATGACCCCTGTTTAAACGACATTGTTTACATGAAATATTAAAAATAGATGACCCCTGTGCAACCCATATTGTTCACACGAAATATTAATAATAACGTACCCCTTTGCAATCCATATTGTTTACGCGAAATATTAATAATAGAGGACCCCTTTGCAATTCATATTGTTTACACGAAATATCAATAATAGATTGCCCCTTTGGAATCCATATTGTTTACACGAAATATTAATAGCAAAGGACTTTTTTGCAATCCACATTGTTACCACGAAATATTAATAATAGATTGCCCCTTTGCAATCCATATTGTTTACTCGAATTATTAATTATAGAGAACCCCTGTGCAATCCATATTGTTTACACGAAATATCAATAAATAGATTGCCCCTTTGGAATCCATATTGTTTACACGAAATATTAATAATAAAGAACTCCTTTGCAATCCATATTTTTTTCACAAAATATCAATAATAGATGACCCCTGTTTAAACGACATTGTTTACATGAAATATTAAAAATAGATGACCCCTGTGCAACCCATATTGTTCACACGAAATATTAATAATAACGTACCCCTTTGCAATCCATATTGTTTACACGAAATATTAATAATAGAGAACCCTTGTGCAATCCATATTGTTTACACGAAATATCAATAATAGAGAACCCAAGTGCAACCAATATTGTTTACATGAAATATTAATATTAGAGGACCCCTTTGCAATCCATATTGTTTACATGAAATATTAATAATAAAGTACCCCTTTGCAATCCATATTGTTTACTCGGAATATTAATAATAGATGACCCTTTCCAATCCACATTGTTTACACGAAATAGTAATAATATGGGACCCCTTTGCAATCCATATTGTTTACATGAAATATTAATATTAGAGGACTCCTTTGCAATCCATATTGTTTATGCGAAATATTAATAATAGAGGACCCCTTTGCAATTCATATTGTTTAAATGAAATATTAATAATAGAGGACCACTTTGCAATCCATATTGTTTACATAAAATATTAATAATAGATGACACCTTTGCAATCCATATTGTTCACACGAAATATTAATAATAGAGAACCCCTGTGCAATCCATATTGTTTACCCGAAATATTAATAATAGAGTACCACTTTGCAATCCATATTGTTTACACGAAATATCGATAATAGAGAACCCATGTGCAACCCATACTGTTTACATGAAATATCAATATTAGAGGACCCCTTTGCAATCCATTTTGTTTACGCGAAATATTAATAATAGAGGACCCCTTTGCAATCCATATTGTTTACTCGAATTATTAATTATAGAGAACCCCTGTGCAATCCATATTGTTTACACGAAATATCAATAAATAGATTGCCCTTTTGGAATCCATATTGTTTACACGAAATATTAATAATAAAGAACTCCTTTGCAATCCATATTGTTTACACGAAATATTAATAATAGAGGACCACTTTGCAATCCATATTGTTTACACGAAATATTAATAATAGAGGACCCCTTTGCAATCCATATTATTTACACGAAATATCAATAAATAGATTGCCCCTTTGGAATCCATATTGTTTACACGAAATATTAATAATAAAGAACTCCTTTGCAATCCATATTTTTTTCACAAAATATCAATAATAGATGACCCCTGTTTAAACGACATTGTTTACATGAAATATTAAAAATAGATGACCCCTGTGCAACCCATATTGTTCACACGAAATATTAATAATAACGTACCCCTTTGCAATCCATATTGTTTACATGAAATATTAATAATAGAGGACTTCTCTGCAATTCATATTGTTCACACGAAATATTAATAATAGAGAACCCCTGTGCAATCCATATTGTTCACACGAAATATTAATAATAAAGGACTCCTTTGCAATCCATATTGTTTACACGAAATATTAATAATAGAGAACCCTTGTGCAATCCATATTGTTTACACGAAATATCAATAATAGAGAACCCAAGTGCAACCAATAATTTTTACATGAAATATTAATATTAGAGGACCCCTTTGCAATCCATATTGTTTACGCGAAATATTAATAATAGAGGACCCCTTTGCAATTCATATTGTTTACACGAAATATCAATAATAGATTGCCCCTTTGGAATCCATATTGTTTACACGAAATATTAATAGCAAAGGACTTTTTTGCAATCCACATTGTTACCAAGAAATATTAATAATAGATTGCCCCTTTGCAATCCATATTGTTTACTCGAATTATTAATTATAGAGAACCCCTGTGCAATCCATATTGTTTACACGAAATATCAATAAATAGATTGCCCCTTTGGAATCCATATTGTTTACACGAAATATTAATAATAAAGAACTCCTTTGCAATCCATATTTTTTTCACAAAATATCAATAATAGATGACCCCTGTTTAAACGACATTGTTTACATGAAATATTAAAAATAGATGACCCCTGTGCAACCCATATTGTTCACACGAAATATTAATAATAACGTACCCCTTTGCAATCCATATTGTTTACACGAAATATTAATAATAGAGAACCCTTGTGCAATCCATATTGTTTACACGAAATATCAATAATAGAGAACCCAAGTGCAACCAATATTGTTTACATGAAATATTAATATTAGAGGACCCCTTTGCAATCCATATTGTTTACATGAAATATTAATAATAAAGTACCCCTTTGCAATCCATATTGTTTACTCGGAATATTAATAATAGATGACCCTTTCCAATCCACATTGTTTACACGAAATAGTAATAATATGGGACCCCTTTGCAATCCATATTGTTTACATGAAATATTAATATTAGAGGACCCCTTTGCAATCCATATTGTTTATGCGAAATATTAATAATAGAGAACCCCTTTGCAATTCATATTGTTTAAATGAAATATTAATAATAGAGGACCACTTTGCAATCCATATTGTTTACATAAAATATTAATAATAGATGACACCTTTGCAATCCATATTGTTCACAGGAAATATTAATAATAGAGAACCCCTGTTCAATCCATATTGTTTACCCGAAATATTAATAATAGAGTACCACTTTGCAATCCATATTGTTTACACGAAATATCGATAATAGAGAACCCATGTGAAACCCATACTGTTTACATGAAATATTAATATTAGAGGACCCCTTTGCAATCCATATTGTTTACGCGAAATATTAATAATAGAGGACCCCTTTGCAATCCATATTGTTTACTCGAATTATTAATTATAGAGAACCCCTGTGCAATCCATATTGTTTACACGAAATATCAATAAATAGATTGCCCTTTTGGAATCCATATTGTTTACACGAAATATTAATAATAAAGAACTCCTTTGCAATCCATATTGTTTACACGAAATATTAATAATAGAGGACCACTTTGCAATCCATATTGTTTACACGAAATATTAATAATAGAGGACCCCTTTGCAATCCATATTATTTACACGAAATATTAATAATAGATGACCCTTTGGAATCCATATTGTTTACACGAAATATTAATAATAAAGAACTCCTTTGCAATCCATATTTTTTTCACAAAATATCAATAATAGATGACCCCTGTTTAAACGACATTGTTTACATGAAATATTAAAAATAGATGACCCCTGTGCAACCCATATTGTTCACACGAAATATTAATAATAACGTACCCCTTTGCAATCCATATTGTTTACATGAAATATTAATAATAAAGAACCCCTTTGCAATCCATATTGTTTACACGAAATATTAATAATAAAGTACCCCTGTGCAATCCATATTGTTTACTCGGAATATTAATAATAGATGACCCTTTCCAATCCACATTGTTTACACGAAATAGTAATAATATGGAACCCCTTTGCAATCCATATTGTTTACATGAAATATTAATATTAGAGGACCCCTTTGCAATCCATATTGTTTATGCGAAATATTAATAAGAGAACCCCTTTGCAATTCATATTGTTTAAATGAAATATTAATAATAGAGGACCACTTTGCAATCCATATTGTTTACATAAAATATTAATAATAGATGACACCTTTGCAATCCATATTGTTCACAGGAAATATTAATAATAGAGAACCCCTGTTCAATCCATATTGTTTACACGAAATATCGATAATAGAGAACCCATGTGAAACCCATACTGTTTACATGAAATATTAATATTAGAGGACCCCTTTGCAATCCATATTGTTTACGCGAAATATTAATAATAGAGGACCCCTTTGCAATCCATATTGTTTACTCGAATTATTAATTATAGAGAACCCCTGTGCAATCCATATTGTTTACACGAAATATCAATAAATAGATTGCCCTTTTGGAATCCATATTGTTTACACGAAATATTAATAATAAAGAACTCCTTTGCAATCCATATTGTTTACACGAAATATTAATAATAGAGGACCACTTTGCAATCCATATTGTTTACACGAAATATTAATAATAGAGGACCCCTTTGCAATCCATATTATTTACACGAAATATTAATAATAGATGACCCTTTGGAATCCATATTGTTTACACGAAATATTAGAGGACCACTTTGGAATCCATATTGTTTACACGAAATATTAATAATAGAGAACCCCTGTGCAACCCGTATTGTTTACACGAAATATTAATAATAGAGGACCACTTTGCAATCCATATTGTTTACACGACATATTAATAATAGAGGACCCCTTTGCAATCCATATTGTTTACACGAAATATTAATAATAGATGACCCTTTGGAATCTATATTGTTTACGCAAAATATTAATAATAGAGGACTCCTGTGCAATCCATATTATTTACACGAAATATTAATATTAGAGGACTCCTTTGCAATCCACATTGTTTACTCGGAATATTAATAATAGATGACCCTTTCCAATCCACATTGTTTACACGAGATAGTAATAATATGGGACCCCTTTGCAATCCATATTGTTTACGCGAAATATTAATAATAGAGGACCCCTTTGGAAACCATATTGTTTATACAAAATATTAATAATAGAGGATCCGTGTGCAATCCATATTGTTTACACAAAATATTAATAATAGAGGACCCCTTTGCAATCCATATTGTTTACATGAAATATTAATAATAGAGGATCCGTGTGCAATCCATATTGTTTACACAAAATATTAATAATAGAGGATCCGTGAGCAATCCATATTGTTTACACGAAATATTAATAATAGAGGACCACTTTGCAATCCATAATGTTTAAACGAATTATTAATAATAGAGTACCCCTTTGGAAACCATATTGTTTACACAAAATATTAATAATAGAGGACCCCTTTGCAATCCATATTGTTTACACGAAATATTAATAATAGAGGATCCGTGTGCAATTCATATTGTTTACACGAAATATTAATAATAAAGGACGCCTTTGCAATCCATATATTCGTTTCCTCAGATTCCAGATGCTAACCTATTTATTTTAACGATCTGCTTGTTATTTGATAAATACAATTTATACCAGGTAAAAGACCCGACACCAAATCCAGTAAAACACTCTTGTAAAGGGTGTCGATTTTCTCATTTTTACTCATTTGCTACTTCCCCACTAGAGAATGTGAGATTTATTATATACAACAATTGATTTGCTTATACCTTCAACAAACGGGAACTAATTCCATCAAGACCCGTGAGTTTGTTCACATGCGATGCCCGGAGTTGAGATTCAGAAGTCTTAATAAAATGAAAGTCTGATTTTGACACGAGAATAGTCAGTTTACCGCGCGAAACCGCTTAGAAATCATGTGCTTTGTTGGTGCCAATACTATTAAAAAATGACTAAACGTTTAGACAATTTTCCGTCTTCTCCAATCAACTTATTGCTATGTCCTAACGCAAACAAAAATGGCTTACTATTTGTATTCTATCCTGGCATAAGTTGTTGAATATAAAACCATATGACACTTGGCATGTCTTTCCACTAATAGATTCTATATAAAATTTACGTTTAACAACATTTAGCATAGTGAAAACTCGATGCATTCTTGAAGCAAATATTTGTAAAAAGCGCTTCTAGCCGATATTTACGTCATCTAACGCTATTAAACTCTAGTGTGTCCAGTACAGATCTTCACAAAATGATGTACAATCAAGCAGCTTAAATTTCCTAAAGATGACGCAACGATAACTTGGCACGACATGGTTTGTATCTCGCAATGGCAAATACAAGATAATGACTTGAATTTCAGATCGGTGCTCGATTTGGTTTTCTCAGGCGTAAGGAGTAAATCTATACGACTTTCTCATTCCCCATTCGGGTAGTCTCGTTTATGAATTGAACACAACCTATAAAAACTAAATGAGACAGGTAAAAAAAGAGTCAATGCGTGTTTAGACACAACAAAGTGTCTAAACATCAAAACACTTTTCAGGACTCAATTAAAGCTTATTTGGTGACCTATAGATTGTACAATTACGTAATGGTTTACGATTTGTAATATTCGTTTCAATAAAGATGCTCTCAATGTTTTGTTGAAACACTGATCCACTAACGAATATTTCAAATTACTGTTTACATAAATCATTATGTCTACTAGTATTTCTAGTATATAGATTGCCTATATACTTTACAAGTGACCAGATGTTCAAATGCTCAGTGATTAATTCTGCTTGGGTGCAATGTGAAAGATTAATTTGAGTGTTATTAAACCTTCATGTCACGAGGTACTAAGTTCGGGGAATTCTCCACCTTTGAATCGAACAAAGACACACAGAGAATCGAATCGTGTCACATTCGGTCTCAGCCGTGTTGTAACTCCCTCTCGGCCGTATCAAGACTGACTGCCTCCTAGTGAGCTGCCAAGACCCCGAGACCAGCTTTATTCACTTTTCCAAATGTTAACCAATTACAGAGCGAGTTTAAAAGCTCGAGGCGTGGCCTTCACACATTCAATTCGCATATAGCCAATCACACAAAGTATTCAACACGCCATAATATCAGATTAATTGCCCGCGATGTCGGAACATGGCTCTCATACTTATAGGCGTCTCGTTGACTTAACCAGCTTCCATAGTCGACCATTATATCAGTCAGTTGTTCCAATCACTAATTCCCTAACATACGAATGAACCTGATCATGACAAGATGACAAGTTACGAGCAGGTGTGGATTATCCAGGGGTCATCATTGAAAGTCGCTATAACCGGAAAAAAGCGGCCTCACCTAAACACATGAAAATATAAATCATGACAGCTAACACCCTTCAGTGCATAGTCGTTATTTTGGCAGATGTACCGACCCAGCCAAACTTTCTGTCGTTGGAACAGGTTGCACGTTCCGAGACGACCGGCCACCGCTTCACCGGATAAGTGAAAAAGATCTCAACACTATTCATCGATTCATCCTAGAGAAGTTCTATCATCCATACAATATCCGGTTTCACATCATTTCAATTCTAAGGGACATAACGTTACATGTCTGCCAGTTCCTGGCAACGAGAATCAACTCAGGCGCACCGAGGAGGAAACTAAAGAACCACAGGGAACTAACAAACTGTTTATCGCATTCCCATTCTTCTTTCCAGATTTCCTTGCGGTTGGATCACCGAAAGTGTCTCTGCCACCACACACCACCGTTTTGCGGTAAAACACCACAAGACTTTTACTACCTGTATTCGTGTTTTTGTTATTAGATGGCTCTTTTTACTGTTAAAAATGTTGTAAAATATCACCGCGGAATACAGTGATGGCTAGTGCAAGACGAAAACAAATGAAGTCATAAACAACCACAGCGGTAAACATCATGTATATTAGACTGCAGTTATAATTTATATCGACGATTTCTCTAGAAAATATCGATGCTCAAAGTGGTCTCGCAATTCTCGTATAAACGTATTGATGCAAAACAACTTGTCGATATGCTGGTACAATCTCAGTGAATAGTATCCATTTTAAAATCCAATATTTTGAGCATATGCTAAATATATAATAAAAACGATTTTGGTGTTAAAAGAATAAGATGAAAAACAAAAAAAAATCATAAAAAGCATGTTTGTTTGCAAATGACTGAGCATATCGCATTCGCACTTCTCTCTGTATATATATATATATATAACTACATGAATATTGAAACTCGACAGCACTGTTTCGTGAGGTACAAGTACCTCACTCATCAGGAGCTTTATGTTTAATTCACTGCACCAACGAGCATACATATACTTCGCAAATTAACATATTAATTAAAAATAAAAAACATACAGGTTTAAGTGTTACATAATAAGGCTTTTGATCTGCGTCGGCATGATGATACGAGTTCATTTCTTTTGTTTAGTGCGGAGTGGTGAGGTCTAAAAAACCACAGGGAACTAACACCACTTGTACCTTAGGAAACAGTGCTGTCGAGTTTCAATATTCATGTAGTTGTTATCAATTGTGTAAAGGCGTGCGGAGTTCTTTTTATCACAGTTACTTCCATGAACACCATCGTCGACTTGTACTATTTGTACACTAGTTTTCTATTATCGTATTGCATATCTTGAGTTCAGTTCAATTAACTTTATTTTATTTCGACAGCCCCTTGAGTAGCTTGTACCAGGAGAACTGAATCCATACATACAACACTACAGCAAACCATACACAAAAACAATTTTATAGAGGTTTAACTGCAAAAAATAGTTAAAATAGATGGGATAGGAACAAACTGTCGAATTGTTTTTCCAATGCCTATTTTACTTGGAATCTTTTAACAACTTTATAAGTTGAATGTGATTATTCCATAGCAGTTACCCATCTATTGTCACCCCAAAATAGTCACGTAGTCTTGATATTGACAAAATTGCCATAAATTCTGTTTTCACTGAAACGATATTTTTATCAAGTCAGTGCATAATCAACAGCCGTGTCATCGGCGTACACAAACAGTGTTCGGCATTTTTGCTGCAAGATTCGCACAAGCTAATCCACAAATGAATTTCATATTACAGTTGAATGAATTGTACCTACGTAAATCAAGTAATTACTAGAAGGAAACTTTCAGCTCTTTATCAATTGTATGTATAATACAATGTTACATATAACGACAGGCAGACGAACGGCAGGATGCAACTTAACAATCGTCGTACAATTTTGTTACATATACCATTATTAAATATTTATATGGATCATACATAGTTTATGATCGATTATAATTTAGAGTTGACTATACATTTTTAGAAAGAGCATAAGGTATCATCCGAGAATATATCACTGTGCTATATATTACGGTCTTGGACAACTTCCTTCCTTACACAATTCAAATTTAATGATTCAATAACTACACATAACACATGGATTCAGTCTCATTGTCCGCTAAGCCAAAGCCTTCAGTCCGACTTCCACTGACATAACTTGACTATTTATTTTACTACGAGCACAAGCATAAGTACACAACTTGATACAATTTGGAAGTCACTGACTCAAACGCATCCCAACAACGGAACATTTACCAATCTCATTCTGCTCATAACATTAAACCATTTGAAAAAGTGTTATATGACCGTGTTGTTATTGACTTTAATAAAATAATGCAAATTGAATGGTTATTATCATATTTATTCAAACAATTAAAAGAGTTTATCCCTAATTCTCGCATACAACGTATATAAAGATAGTAATAAAAAGTATTATTCAAACATTATAAATGCTAGCATGCAAAAGATTCTCAACGGTTCGAAACTCTAATAAACAAGTACAATGCTTGATAATCTACTCATATACTGATGAAATTATAATACTTTGATGGTGATAAAACCTGTTGCTATTGTATATGCTGACGAGGAATTGCAGATGTAACATATTCAAGCATTATTTATGAAAATATTGAATGCAAACAGAATAATACATTTTCATTTTTTATAATGGGTAATGTAGTATTTAATTTTTTTTTTGTAATATTTGTTATATCCCTGGTAATAGTAAAATCGTGAGATTCATGCTGTTGATTCCCAATTTTTTTCAGTCACGCGTGTTTTTTTATGTTTAAATCTTGTTTTCTTTGTAAATGCACCACTTGGGTGAGTTTTAAATGCTATTACAATTTAATCAACAATACATGCAATGCATGAATATGCAATGTATTACGACCAAGTATATAAGCTATGGAAATAATTCTAATAATAATAATATAACCTAAAAATTGATAACGAATTAACATCTTTCAATTCCAAAACATATCAATAAACCGTAAATTGCATTGGATACTGGTTTGTAAATACATTACCTAACCTATATCTACAATGGATATTTATTTTTGAAAGTTAGTATTTATTTCTATGCAGACTACAAAATTACACTGTAATAATTTATATGGTTAATTATATCAAAATATACGTCATTGATTGATTATTTATATTAGTTAAAAGAATTAAAATTGTTGATTATATTCAATATAATTAAAAAAATCAAATTGAAACATACATAGATAAAGGTACGATGACAGAAGGAGCCGTATAGCATGTTTGCCACACTCACTAAATGTACTACGGAAATATAGTTTGCACAAACACTGCGCTAGCAACTTTCTGTTCGAACATTGTAAAATTCTTTAATTTTTTCGAAAAAACCCTGAAAACAACTGATTTTAACAAGAAAATTCACAAATTTATTTAGAATAATGCATTACGAAATGTATTCATTTGCACACAAATGATAATTTTTATAATTACCGATTATACATGAATATTACATGAAAAATAATTTGCAATATTTATTTGTCTTGAATTATGAATTCATAAATGCATAAAAAACAAAAGAATTTCAAAATGTTTTTATTTTCGTGTTTGCAGCACATGATTTTACATGTATATCTATGTAAACTGGATAATCGTATTATCTACGGCAACGTACTTAAAGGACTGCACTGGTAGATCCACTTTGTCATTTGTTATCAATACACTTCTATTTAGAATTTCAGAACAAAAACAACGTTTCTTTTTTTAAACTGATGTCGTCTGCGTTACACGACACACAACTGTCCTTTTTTAAGTAAAATAAAAAGGTGATTAATAAACGATTCTTGTCAAGGTTTTGGATATTGCAAAATGAGCCGTTGTGGGTCTGTACTGACCTTAATCGTCGCATATAAACCATAAAATGAATAAATCAAGACTAATTACTAGTAGCATTATAAGAATAACATAATTATATATTTTGAAAATGCTTTTAAATTAATAATATTTATTTATCTGTATTTTCTGAAGGGGACAACTTGTCAGAACAATCTGCTTATTTCTACAATTGCTACAAGTATTGAGGATTTAGTTACAATTTAGTTAAGCCGAATGGTTATTGTGACTTTCTCACTCACGAATTAATCATCACAACGAATCTTGTCCTGTAATATTGGTGCCATAAATAACCGAATTTGTCTATGTTATCACAGTTATATACACCTCTAATTCAATTTACGCTTTGATCTTTTTTATATGCACCTTTTGTCAAAATAAATATGCTCGACTAAACCACAACGTATAAACAATGACAGATTTACTACGGTACTATATGGATTGAGTGTTATTTCTATATCTTATCTGAGCCGGTCGGTGCTCCATGTTGTGTCTTCCCAACTCCCGATGTGTTTCCGTCTTCGGAAATTCTCTGGCTTGTAATGAACTTTGTGCTAACAGTACCTTGGTGGTTGGTGGTATTTCTACTGCTATTAGACAAGCCGCTGTTCTCCACGTTGTTGCCATATTGACGGCAAATTAGCTTTTTGATTGCTTCTTGAAATTGACGATATTTAAGGGCATATATCATTGGATTGACGCACATGTTTAAGAATGCTATCACAACTGTTGTATCACGGACCACTTCAGTATGGTGCACACCTAACATATTATATTCAATGTACATTATTTGATTGGGAGCCCAGCACAGTGCGTAGGTCAGAGACACTATACACAGCATTTTAATGACGTTGTTGCGAGCTTTGACAAACGAAGGGTTTTCCTCCTGTGTGCTGCTACCATTGCCACTAGTGGTTGCCGCTGATCTGATTTTAGTCGTACGACGCTTTAACACGAGGAACATTCTCATGTACCCGAAAGACATGATTGCAAGAGGGAAGAAATATTCTACGATGAATGCCATCATACCGAGTGCTTTCTGCATTGCACCTTCTGGATATTCAACTCCACACGAGCCGTCGTTTCTGTTGTAGTTTGCCTTTGCCCAATAAGACTGGTAAACAAGACCCATGATCCAAACTATAACACAGATACGTCGGGCTTTGGTTGCCGTGAACCGATTGTGGTGTACAACGGGATAAACAATGGCTACGTACCTCTCTAGCGTTAAAGCCACAAGATTGAATGTGGACACGTTGAAAGACGCCCACATAAAGTAGCGAGAGAGCCAGATTTTGCAAAGAATATCTCCTGCAACACCCATTGGCACGACGACAGTTTTCTTTGTCGGCCCAAGATTCAATACCAAGAGAAGAATGGAACTTGTCAAGTCAATTAATGACTGATTAAATATAAAAATGTTTGTCAGTGTTCGCAGAAAACGGTCTTTGAGAATGACGAAACACACGATCAAATTTCCCACAATACCTAGGGTTCCAATAACTGATATTATTACTTTCATAGTGACTTCGGTTTTAGACGTTGAACTTGTAGACGCAATAATGGTAGAAGCTTCAGTTGTAATATTCGTGATGTTGGTTGCGTTGAAGTCTGCCATTTCAAATATTTATTGTTTTGTTGTCTAAGAATTCTTCTCTTTCAAATCAAATATATACCAAGGACCGTGAATGTCTAATAGTACAATAATATAGAAAATAATTATTAATTGTTTATTTGAGTAACCGATTGATTCCGGTTTTGCGCTTTAGGGTTTTTTGAAGTGTATTTCTTAGGACTTTTCGGGACGCGGGCCACAGCATGAAACACACTACAGGAATGAAGGGGATGTGTTCATCGCTCAAAACAAACTATATCACAGAGCCAGCCATTTTTCGTAGCTAATATGAGTGACAAAAATAGATCTGCAAAGATTGACAGGGAAGACGTTAAACTGCCGACGCATAATGGATGGATGAATCAAGCAAATAACATTTGACTATATTCTTGTGGGGAAGACTCATTGAGTATATTACAAGACTAGCACGGTCACATGTCAATTAAGGTGTTAACATTATAACTAGTAACCATCAAACCGTATATCCGACTGACGTCCATGACGCTAGCCATGAACAATCTTCTCGTTGCCTCTCCTCAGTTTGGTTGAATTGAACATATAATCGTTTCTAATCAGTTATTATATTAATACAGTGTCTAATTACGTCAATAGAGCATCCAGCGTCAGTTCCGTTTGTTGCCATGGTAATATAGCAAAATACAAATCGGATTGCTCTTGGGACTAATTTTAACTTGTAGTTTGTGTATTTCATGTAACTTTCATATGAGATATGTGATCTTAGATAGTACTACTTAGTGTGATAAGCTGACAAATTCTAGGCTATATAACATCACTACCACGTGAATATAATAGAGGAAAAATATCATTATAAATTTACGAGAAATATTATTAAAAACTAACATACATCTAGAAATAGCTGAGTTTTTTCTAATAATGATTGTGTACAAGGAACATAATATGTCCGATAAAAGCGGAATTTAAAATGGACGGTATACCACACAAATAAATCGCGTGTACATTTGATATATACAGGTAAGATTACTGATAGTTAAATACTGATAAGCTATTAACTGAAAAACGATAACAGAGAAAACGTATATGAAGTTTTCACTATATGTTATTTCTATAAATAAATAGTTGAAGCAATCTCGCATGTTTAATCGAAAGGTTGATTCCCCAATATTACTACTCGAGGGAGACAATTAATGTTATAATTACCCGCATTGACAGCCCAGTGGGACAAAGATTCAATGTTAAAACAAATTGCAAACTGTACATTTGCTATAATGTGACCACATAATGTTTCCCAAATAATTTGGAGTTGGTTAATAACGTAGATTAAATTTCTCGCCAACCATCGTACTGTATTTATCTATATAGCATAACTCGTGTGGCAGTTGGAAAACAAAGGTTTTATCATTTGAGATGAAAAACAGACCTTGTAAATAACGTGTAGATAATCATTTACAGTGAAGCGTGTGCAGAAACAGATTAACAAATAATATGAGCATTTATATCAATTTCGATTATAGTAGAGACTGAGACATTGATTGCATGAAAACTAGAATAGTGAATTCATTTCCTTCGATTTAATTCATAGTGCGATTACCTCTTTTCATTGCACATGTAAATGACATATGTTTGATACATTTGTCTTAACAAAAACGCAAACGTATTTTACACATCCATAGTATTCTGGACGTTTTAATATATAGAATGAACTTATATTTTTTAAACTATCTTAATATATTACACATTATTTCGTATCTATCTACTTGATAACAGGACAACGGGCACCGTTTATACTTGTTCCCCTTTTGATGTCAGCATGTTAAAATGAATTGTCCATGTAATTGTGACAACCAACGCAATTGTTAAACACGTTACAAATAGTCTGAAGATGTAGATATCATCAAATTATATATCACAATATTGTATAACATATAATATGTGTGGATTATTCTACAATATATGTAAGATTTTTTATAAAGAGTTGACAATTAGGAATCATAATCACAACATATCTTATGGAACCCAAAATACATCGCTCCGTAAATTCATTCATATTATTATTATAATGTGTGTGAATAAATACAATATATTCAGTGTATCATTCACACTATAATAAATAGTAAAACCCTCTGATAAAACATATGACATATAACATAGATTTGATAACATTGAATGTCCTTGTACGTACCTGGCAGTTACATAGACTTACCAGTGGATGGTGACTCGATTCGCATCAGTCTGCAACTGTAATTCGTATACTGAATACTCACATTATTCAAACTAGAATATCAGAAGTATTAGCATATTTACGTCATTGTAATATCTAATGAAGTGAAGTATCCAATCACCGAACCTCACCTGTAACACTATACTAAACGATGTTTGTCGGAATTAACTTGGTCATTTGCATATCAGTTTCTATTCCCATGGCAACAGAAAAAGAAGACGTGAAGACATACACATCTTTAGTTCGCATTTTGTTCCGGTGTCGTTTAACTTTAAACGCTAATTTCCTTAACCCCAAAAAGACTTAAGCTGTCTACATTCAACAATTCACAATTGGATAATCCAAAGCGCATATGTTTGTTTCAATATATCTCAATATAGTACAGATGTATTTAGCCGTTATGTCCACCGACTCTTCACATTTTCTTTCAGTCATTAATTACGAAACATCTACACTGAATACAGCAGTTAATATAAGGGTGTCTCGCAAACTACGCAGTTAAAAACGAATAGGTATTTTTACAATTAGCATAATTTTATCACTAATGCTCTCAAGATGTCATACTACATCTCTAAAATATTATAATCTCGTTACCAAGAAACAAGTACAAGTAATGAAATGATGAGTACAAATGAGAGTTTACTTAGCTAATGTATCTTCTATTTTTGGTTGTTTTTAAAAAGAAAAGGTTAGCAATGAGAATGTGCAAAACGTTTGTTGAACGAAGGCTTAATAGTTACATGACACTGGGACGTATACCAAAGAGGAAATACACTTTACCATTGAGTGAACCTTTACTTACAGACTGCCTTAATTGATATTACATATATACATTACAGGCACATTTCAAGCATATAAAACAACCTGCAACGTGAGTGTCTAATTAACAAACGTATTCACCGCGCAGGTTGCTATGCATATGTTGAAGTTATTAGGAATATACCCTTTTTTTCGACAAAATACAATCCTTTTAATTTCAAGTACCATACTTGCAATATTTCTATAAATTAGATATGTGCATAATGAGGTCACATGACCAACTAAGATTACCCAATCAATAATAGATATCTGAAACATCTGTTTCTGTATTCAACTCAGATGAAAAAGCGCAACCCATCTTCTAGTTATATATTTGAAGCTTTGTCGTCGGTGACATCATTTATTATGGCGTTCAGACAGTCATCTGAATGCAATAAGATTTCTCGGTAATCCTTCCATCCACAAATCCGTTATTAGTTTCAATCTGTCGAGAAATGATAATGGTCATTGCCGTTACAGATGAGACGCACATATTTGCCATTTGTAGGTTTTTAGCGTACTGATTGTCTGCATGATTCAATCAGCAATTCCATCCATTAAAGTGCCACACATGCAATTTAATCATTACACATCTGTGTTTTAACTTCTAGGAATCTTCTATTATCAAGGAAAGGCTTTTGTGTGTGTGGGTGATGTGTGTGTGTGTGTGTGCGTGGGGGAGGTGCGTGTGTGTGTGGGTGTGGGTGTGTGTGTGAGTATCGTCGGTATTTTGTCTCTAATGGGAGCGAGAAAACCACGCGATTTGATTATGTTTCTCAAAATATGTTCCTTCCTCTTCCATCTTCGGTTGCACTGTTTAAAATATCATGGTTAAATATACCAGGGAACAGTGGATGTGGTCGCTGGAAACGAATAGAACACTATTTGAGGGCATATAGGCGTTCATTACGTACAAGTTCGATCGATGAAAGTTCATCTATCTTATATTGTATTATGTGAAAACAACTGTAACGTGTGGGAAAATTCACACAATGGTAAAAGTGTAATAAATATTAATAAAAGAGTGTGTAATAGTAAACACAATGAATTTTATCATAAATTGTCACAAAACTGCAATTATAAAATTCTACGTCAATAAATTTTATTTATTTAATTTATTTAACACTTTATTTAAAGAGGGTAGGCCAATATACAATAAAGTAATTTTCATTGGGCCCTCTGTAGGGACAAAAAATACAATATACATATTATAGGCTTGAGCCATTTACAACAAATTTTTCACTCAGATAAATTTTGTAGGTTTTCTTAAAAATGTCTAAAGAGGCTGAATTTCTGATATGGAATGGCAAGTTATTCCATAGGGTTACCCCTCTATACTGAAACGTCCTCTGACCCATGGATGTTTTCCATTTAGTAATGCGTAAATTATTTTTAAGAGAGGAACGTGTACTGTACTTGTGGGTTTGGGAGATAGGACTGAACATTTCACTTATATATAAAGGCGCCAAGCCATTGGTTGCCATATACATTACAATACCTAGAAAATATGATATTCTGTAATCGATAGGCAAGATATTATGTTTTTTGAACAGTTCGAACGACGATTGGCTAAAGTTGTCAGAGGAAATAACACGAACTGCCCTTTTCTGAAGCTTATACACCCGACATAAATTTGATTGACTTGTATTTCCCCATACTATACAGCAATAGTCCAATAATGACTGAATAAATGAAAAATACAATGTTCTTCTGACGGAAATAGGTAAGAAGCTGCGAACTCTCATAAGAACACCAATTCTTTGGCTAAGCTTTTTACAAAGCATATCAACATGATGATCCCATGATAGAGTTTTATCTAAAACCACCCCGAGCGACTTTTCGAAACTGACTGTTTTAATTATTTCACCATTGAAGTTAACCAGAAAATCTTCGCCATTATTATTCAGCCTTTGACGGGATCCAACAAGCATAGATTTTGATTTAGATGTGTTGATTGACATGTAATTGCAATTAACCCAACGCAAAATTGGCCAAACATCATCATTAATGCGCTTTGTGACTACATTGATACTTGGTCCAGACGATAACAGAGTTTGATCGTCCGCATACATATCAATGGAACTGTTTTCAAGAAATAATGGTAGGTCATTAATAAATAAAAGAAATAATAATGGTCCTAAAATCGAACCCTGTCGTACGCCATGTCGAATATTGACAGCATCCGACTGTTTACCCATCAAATACACGACTTGCTTTCTGTCAGTTAAATAAGAATTAAACCAAACAAGGGAGATTGGAGAAATGCCATAAATTGAGAGCTTATTTAATAATACGTGTTTATCTACCATATCAAACGCCTTGCTTAAATCAAGGAAAAGCAAACCACACAATAAGCCATCATCCATATTGCTAAGTAATGCATCGCATAGCTTAATCATAGCTGTATGGCAAGAATGTGATTTCCGAAAACCTGACTGCGATTTAGAAATTAAATCATTACTGTTCAAATAATGGTATAAGTGATCATGCACGTGTTTTTCAAAGATTTTTGAGATTATTGGGAGAAGCGAAATTGGACGAAAATTACACAAGTCCTGGGATCCGCCCTTGTGTAATGGAATAACTTTGGCATGCTTAAACATGTCTGGAAAAATACCTGATGAAATGCTAAGGTTGAATAAATAAACAATACTTTCACAAATGAATGGAGCAGAAATACGCAAAAGTTTAGATGATGTATTGTCAAGGCCAGCTGACTTAGAACTAGATAGAGAAAACAATTGGTTCTTCACGAACTGGCATGTGACCGGCGGAATAACAAATTGTCGAGTATTGGTCAATTTGGGTTCAATAACTTTCCGTAAATTCGTAAAATATGAATCACCCACTGAAACATTGGGTCGTAACTTGTCGGCAACAGAAGCGAAATGTGTATTGAAATTATTAACAATTTTTTCGAGGTTATTGCCAACTGAAATATTAACGTTGAGAGAGTTAGATTTACCACCACTGATCAAATCGTTAAGGGTTTTCCACAAGGCGGCACTGTTGGAGCTATTGATTTTGATAAGTTGAATAAAATGCTTTTTCTTAGCGGCCTTGATTAAATTAACTACCAGATTACGTTTGGCTCTATATTGGTTTAGGACAGTAACATCACATAAAGTACGTGTACGCCTCCGAAGTTTGTCTCTTTCTCTAATTTTAAGTAGAATGTCCGTATTCAGCCATCCTGGCTGTCTTAATTTTTTCACACGTCTACAAACAAATGGGGCGTGCGAATCACAAATATTATTAAAAATAGAATGCCAAGTCTCAAAAGCTAAATTAGTATCAGTAATGTTGTGAACGGAAATTAGAGGCGTGTTCCGAAAGTCAGCCAAAAATAGAGACTCAACGAACACTTTGAAATTTCTATAACGAATAGAAACATGATTGTTTGATTGAGGGAAGGAACGGAGTTTGCGGACCACGAATATAGGGTTATGGTCCGAAATACCCAAGTTGTGAATGAGAGCCAAATTAACGTTTTCATTATGATTTACATAAACATGGTCCAGACATTTACCGGACGCAGGTCTCGTAACACCATTAATAATTTGAGAAAAGCCTAAATTAGCTAAGCAATTAAACAAGTAATGAGTACAATTAGATAGAACATCATAATTATAGTCACCAAAAATATACATGTCTTTACCTTCTAGATAAGCTTTTTCAATGTTATGAGCTAACAGCACATCTATGTTATGAAGAGTACTTGGAGGTCTATAAACGCAACCAAGTAAAATAGACCTACAAGTGGGTGGAGTTAATTCAATCCACATAATTTCAATAAAATTGTTCTCAAGGTCAAGTCTACGACTGAAAACGAAGTCGGAGTTGATGAAAGCCACAAGACCACCCCCTCTCCCGTTTGGACGGTCCCGCCTAATTAAATTGAAACCATTAATATGAAACTCATTGTCATGGTAAGACGAATTGAGAAAGGTTTCACATACAAAAAATAAGTCGACTTGTTTTTTACAATCAGCAGTAAGTATCAAATTAAGCTCATCAATTTTGTTAGATAAATGGTTAATATTAATAAACCCAAGCCTCAGACCATTCTGGAGGTTTAAATTATTCACGTGATTGCAATTGTCCGAAACACTACAACTGGAGTGGCTAGAAACGGCCGTCTCATCCTGGCCGGATATCTAAAAGTTACAGTGTTTCTGCTTGTGACCCGTTTTCCCACAACTCCAGCATCGAATACCTGTTACTTGACGACATACGCGAACTGTATGGCCTGCCTCGCCGCAATTGTAACACTTTACATCGCTACTGTTGTGCTGCTGCCTATTTAAATTACACACGTGGAAAGTATGACCAACACTACCACAGCTGTAGCACGTCACACGTCGTCTGCTATTAGAGTGCATATGAGGATTCAAATTATCCCCATGGATACTTCTACGATGAGCACTATTACGTCGGTTTGAAAACTGGATGGATCGAGTGATAGAACACATGGTATTAAAATTTCCCACCAACCTGCCTGTACCCCGGGCATTCAAATGAACCTTATCACTGTATAAGTTAGTGTTAATGGTACCAGCATTGTTACGTAATATTGTGTCATTGTCAATGAAAGAAGCACCATTGTTTTCCGCCACGAGTCGAAGTGATCGATTTAATGAATTCACAGCTGCACGCAAATAGTCGTCTCTTGGACACACACTTGAAACAAAAATCTTGGTTGCTGGATTAATAGCTATAACTTTGTTAACAGATGATGTGCATTCGTTAACGATGTCATGTTCAAAAATAAATACACCAACAAATGAAAATAATTGGGACCTAAAATTGGAGGCCATACCGAAAAGACTTCAATCTGTAGAAGAATTGATATTTAGAAAAATAATAGACACTTTACCAATTTTTATTGGACCTTTTATAAACTATAAATGAGCGCAGTATTTGTATTTGATAGATTTTACACATCTATGTTTTGTGTGGCCTTGGTCAATATGACTAGTGTTCGTCAACCATTTGGTAACATAATACATTCATTACATTCAATGTACAATAGTGTACATGTGTAGATGAACTAAAATGCGTTATAATTATCATAATGCAATACTGGGTTCTGATGTTGTATGAAAATATGCTTACATTTGTATTTGGTAGTCAAAACATCTTTGAGAAATATTAGAGGGCAACATGAACACCATCAGCCATTTTAAATCTATTTATTTCATTTCAGTCCTAAAATGCAAAAATCCAAAACAATTGGTCAAATAAAATACAAAAGAGCGTAGGTTAACTAAATGAGATATTAACTACAAATTGCTAATTAATTTACATCTAAATTCTAAAAATGTGCTAAAAACGTCAATGACAGTATTATCGGAATTCATTTTAATTTGATTTAATTTAATTTAATGTTATAAAGTTATATGCTCTATGTAAAAATGTCTGCCTCCTTATATTAACGCGAAAAGTCACCAGACGAAAAGATCTGATGTAAAAGATTTGTTGTAAACCCCAAAACACCTTTATACCAAATGTTAACAAAATATATATTCGTTTATATCAGGGAAAGAAAAACACTAAATAAATGGCATTCAGACGGTTATTTTGGATAAAATGACGACTAAATGAAATTACTAAAAAAAAAACAAATCGATGTGTCTATTTGGATCAAATTTATTTTGTATTTCCATAGTATTATTTATCTTAGAACATAATAATAATAATAATAATAATAATTAATCCCACCATGTAAAAGAACCCAAAACTCAACGTGAGCTCAGTACATCACAGTGACCTGTAGAATACACCACAGAGACCTGTACAGAACATCACAGTGACCTGTACAATACATCACATAGACCTGTACAATACATCACATAGACCTGTACAATACATCACAGTGACCTGTACAGTACATCACAGTGTCCTGTACAATACATCACAGAGACCTGTTCAGTACATCACAGTGACCTGTACAGTACATCACAGTGACCTGTACAGTACATCACAGTGACCTGTACAATACATCAGAGTGACTGTTACAGTGCATCACAGTGACCTGTACAGTACATCACAGAGACATTTACAATACATCACAGTGACCTATACAATACACCAAGGAGCCCTGTACAGTACATCACAGTGAACTGTACAATACACCATGGTGACCTGTACAATACTTCACATAGACCTGAAAAATACATCACTGGAACCTGTACAGTACATCACAGAGACATGTACAGAACATCACAGTGACCTTTACAATACATCACATAGACCTGTACAGTACATCACAGTGACATGTACAGTACATCACAGTGACCTGTACAGTACATCACAGTGACCTGTACAGTACATCACAGAGACCTGTGCAGTACATCACAGTGACCTGTACAGTACATCACAGTGACCTGTACAATACATCACAGAGACCTGTACAGTACATCACAGTGACCTGTACAGTACATCACAGAGACCTGTGCAGTACATCACAGGACCTGTACAGTACATCACAGTGACCTGTACAGTACATCACAGTGACCTGTACAATACATCAGAGTGACTGTTACAGTGCATCACAGTGACCTGTACAGTACATCACAGAGACATTTACAATACATCACAGTGACCTATACAATACACCACGGAGACCTGTACAATACATCACAGTGAACTGTACAATACACCATGGTGACCTGTACAATACTTCACAGAGACCTGAAAAATACATCACTGGAACCTGTACAGTACATCACAGAGACCTGTACAGAACATCACAGTGACCTGTACAATACATCACATAGACCTGTGCAGTACATCACAGTGTCCTGTACAATACATCACAGAGACCTGTACAGTACATCACAGAGACCTGTACAGAACATCACAGTGACATGTACAGTACATCACAGAGACCTGTGCAGTACATCACAGTGTCCTGAACAATACATCACAGAGACCTGTACAGTACATCACAGTGACCTGTAGAGTAGATCACAGAGACCTGTGCAGTACATCACAGTGACCTGTACAGTACATCACAGAGACATGTACAATACATCACAGTGACCTATACAATACACCACGGAGACCTGTACAGTACATCACTGTGAACTGTACAATACACCATGGAGACCTGTACAATACATCACAGAGACCTGTACAATACATCACAGTGACCTGTACAATACACCACGGAGACCCGTACAATACATCACAGAGACCTGTACAGCACATCACAGTGACCTGTACAGTACAGCACAGTGACCTGTACACTATATCACAGTGACCTGTACAGTACATCACAGTGACCTGTACAGTACATCACAGAGACCTGTACAGTACATCACAGTGACCTGTACAATGCACCACAGTGACGTGTACAGTTGATCACAGAGACCTGTACAGTACATCACAGAGACATGTACAGTACATCACAGTGACCTGTACAATACACCACAGAGACCTGTACATTACATCACAGACACCTGAACAGTACATCATGGAGACCTGTAGAGTACATCACAGAGACTGTACAGTACATCACATAGACATGTACAATACATCACAGTGACATGTACAGTACATCACAGTGACCTGTACATTACATCAGAGAGACCTGTAGAGCACATCACAGAGATTGTACAGTACATTACAGTGACCTGTAAAATACATCTCAATGACCTGTACAATACATCACAGTGACATGTACAGTACATCACAGAGACCTGTACATTACAACACAGTGACCTGTACAGAACATCATAGTGACCTGTACAGTACATCACAGTTACCTGTACAATACATCACAGTGACCTGTACAGTACATCACAGAGACCTGTACATTACATCACAGAGATTGTACAGTACATTACAGTGACCTGTACAATACATATCAGTGACCTGTACAATACATCACAGTGACCTGTACAGTACATCACAGAGACTTGTGCAGTACATCAAAGTGACCTGTGCAGTACATCACAGAGAACTATACAGTAAATCACAGTGACCTGTACAATACATCACAGTGACCTGTACAATACATCGCAGAGACCTGCACAGTACATCACAGCGATCTGTACAGAACATCACAACGACCTGTACAGTACATCACAGTGACATGTACAGTACATCACAGAGACCTGTACAGTACATCACAGAGACCTGTACAGTACATCACAGTGACCTATACAGTACGTCACAGAAACCTGTACAATACATCACACAGACCTGAACAGTACACCATGGAGACCTGTAGAGTACATCACAGAGATTGTACAGTACATCACATAGACCTGTACAATACATTACAGTGACCTGTACAATACATCTCAGTGACCTGTACAATACATCACAGTGACCTGTACAGTACATCACAGAGACTTGTGCAGTACATCACAGAGACCTGTAGAGCACATCACAGTGATTGTACAGTACATTACAGTGACCTGTACAATACATCTCAGTGACCTGTACAATACATCACAGTGACCTGTACAGTGCACCACAGAGACTTGTACATTACATCACAGTGACCTGTACAGTACATCATAGTGACCTGTACAGTACATCACAGAGGCCTGTACATTACATCACAGTGACCTGTGCAGTACATCACAGAGACCTGTACAGCACATCACAGAGATTGTACAATACATTACAGTGACCTGTACAATACAACACAGTGGCCTGTACAGTACATCACAGAGAATTGTGCAGTACATCACAGTGACCTGTACAGTACATCACAGAGAACTATACAGTAAATCACAGTGACCTGTAGAATACATCACAGTGACCTGTACAATACATCACAGAGACCTGTACAGTACATCACAGCGATCTGCACAGTACATCACAGAGACCTGTACAGCACATCACAGAGATTGTACAGTGCATTACAGTAACCTGTACAATACATCTCAGTGACCTGTACAATACATCACAGTGACCTGTACAGTACATCACAGAGACTTGTGCAGTACATCACAGTGACCTGTACAGTACATCACAGAGAACTATACAGTAAATCACAGTGACCTGTACAATACATCACAGTGACCTGTACAATACATCGCAGAGGACTGTATAGTACATCACAGCGATCTGTACAGAACATCACAACGACCTGTACAGTACATCACAGTGACATGTACAGTACATCACAGAGACCTGTACAGTACATCACAGAGACCTGTACAGTACATCACAGTGACCTATACAGTACGTCACAGAAACCTGTACAATACATCATACAGACCTGAACAGTACATCATGGAGACCTGTAGAGTACATCACAGAGACTGTACAGTACATCACATAGACCTGTACAATACATCACAGTGACATGTACAGTACATCACAGTGACCTGTACAGTACATCACAGAGACCTGTAGAGCACATCACAGTGATTGTACAGTACATTACAGTGACCTGTACAATACATCTCAGTGACCTGTACAATACATCACAGTGACCTGTACAGTGCACCACAGAGACATGTACATTGCATCACAGTGACCTGTACAGTACATCATAGTGACCTGTACAGTACATCACAGTTACCTGTACAATACATCACTGTGACCTGTACAGTACATCACAGAGACCTGTACATTACATCACAGTGACCTGTGCAGTACATCACAGAGACCTGTACAGCACATCACAGAGATTGTACAATACATTACAGTGACTGTACAATACATCTCAGTGACCTGTACAATACATCACAGTGACCTGTACAGTACATCACAGAGACTTGTGCAGTACATCACAGTGACCTGTACAGTACATCACAGAGAACTATACAGTAAATCACAGTGACCTGTAGAATACATCACAGTGACCTGTACAATACATCACAGAGACCTGTACAGTACATCACATCGACCTGTACAGTACATCACAGTGACCTGTGCAGTACATCACCGACACATGTATAATACCTCACAGTGACCTATACAATACACCACGGAGACCTGTATAGTACATCACAGTGAACTCTACAATACACCATGGAGACTTGTACAATACATCACAGAGACCTGTACAATACATCACAGTGACCTGTACAATACACCACGGAGACCCGTACAATACATCACAGTGACCTGTACAGCACATCACAGTGACCTGTACAGTACATCACAGTGACGTGTACAGTACATCACAGAGACCTGTACAGTACATCACAGTGACATGTACAATACACCACATAGACCTGTGCAATACATCACAGAGACCTGTACAATACATCACAGTGACCCGTACAGTACATCACAGTGACGTGTACAGTACATAAGAGACCTGTACAACACACCACAGAGACCTGTACAGTACATCACAGAGACCTGTACAATACATCACAGTGACCTGTACAATACTTCACAGTGACCTGTACAATATTTCACAGAGACCTGAAAAATACATCACTGGAACCTGTACAGTACATCACAGAGACCTGTACAGTACATCACAGTGGCGTGTACAGTACATCACAGAGACCTGTACAGTACATCACAGTGACATGTACAATACACCACAGAGACCTGTACAGTACATCACAGAGACCTGTACAATACAATACATCGCAGTGACCTGTACAATACTTCACAGAGACCTGAAAAATACATCAGTGGAACATGTACAGTACATCACAGAGACCTGTGCAGTACATCAGAGACCTGTACAGTACAACACAGAGACCTGTACAGTACATCACTGACTTGCACAGTACATCACAGAGACCTGTACAGTAAATCACAGTAACCTGTACACTATATCACAGTGACCTGTACAGTACATCTCAGTGATCTGTACAGTACATCACAGAGACCTGTACAGTACATCACAGTGACCTATACAATGCACCACTGTGACGTGTACAGTTGATCACAGAGACCTGTACAGTACATCACAGAGACATGTACAGTACATCACAGAGACCTGTACAATACACCACAGAGACATGTACAATACACCACAGAGACCTGCACAGTACATCACAGAGACCTGTACAATACAATACATCACAGTGACCTGTACAATACTTCACAGAGACCTGAAAAATACATCAGTTAAACCTGTACAGTACATCACAGAGACCTGTGCAGTACATCAGAGACCTGTACAGTACATCACAGAGACCTGTACAGTACATCACAGACCTGCACAGTACATCACAGAGAACTGTACAGTAAATCACAGTGACCTGTACAATACTTCACAGAGACCTGAAAAATACATCAGTTAAACCTGTACAGTACATCACAGAGACCTGTGCAGTACATCAGAGACCTGTACAGTACATCACAGAGACCTGTACAGTACATCACAGACCTGCACAGTACATCACAGAGAACTGTACAGTAAATCACAGTGACCTGTACACTATATCACAGTGACCTGTACAGTACATCACAGTGACCTGTACAGTACATCACAGAGACCTGTACAGTACATCACAGTGACCTGTACAATGCACCACAGTGACGTGTACAGTTGATCACAGAGACCTGTACAGTACATCACAGAGACATGTACAGTACATCACAGTGACCTGTACAATACACCACAGAGACCTGTACATTACATCACAGAGACCTGAACAGTACATCATGGAGACCTGTAGAGTACATCACAGAGACTGTACACTACATCACATAGACCTGTACAATACATCACAGTGACATGTACAGTACATCACAGTGACCTGTACATTACATCACAGAGACCTGTAGAGCACATCACAGAGATTGTACAGTACATTACAATGACCTGTAAAATACATATCAATGACCTGCACAATACATCACAGTGACATGTACAGCACATCACAGAGACCTGTACATTACAACACAGTGACCTGTACAGTACATCATAGTGACCTGTACAGTACATCACAGTTACCTGTACAATACATCACTGTGACCTGTACAGTACATCACAGAGACATGTACATTACATCACAGTGACCTGTACAGTAAATCACAGAGACCTGTACAGCACATCACAGAGATTGTACAGTACATTACAGTGACCTGTACAATACATCTTAGTGACCTGTACAATACATCGCAGAGACCTGTACAGTACATCACAGCGATCTGTACAGAACATCACAGTGACCTATACAGTACGTCACAGAAACCTGTACAACACATCACACAGACCTGAACAGTACATCATGGAGACCTGTATAGTACATCACAGAGATTGTACAGTACATCACATAGACCTGTACAATACATTACAGTGACATGTACAATACATCACAGTGACATGTACAGTACATCACAGTGACCTGTAGAGCACATCACAGAGATTGTACAGTACATTACAGTGACCTGTAAAATACATCTCAATGACCTGCACAATACATCACAGTGACATGTACAGCACATCACAAAGACCTGTACATTACAACACAGTGACCTGTACAGTACATCATAGTGACCTGTACAGTACATCACAGTTACCTGTACAATACATCACAGTGACCTGTACAGTACATCACAGAGACATGTACATTACATCACAGTGACCTGTACAGTACATCATAGAGACCTGTACAGCACATCACAGAGATTGTACAATACATTACAGTGACCTGCACAATACATCTCAGCGACCTGTACAATACATCACAGTGACCTGTACAGTACATCACAGAGACTTGTGCAGTACATCAAAGTGACCTGTGCAGTACATCACAGAGAACTATACAGTAAATCACAGTGACCTGTACAATACATCACAGTGACCTGTACAATACATCGCAGAGACCTGTACAGTACATCACAGCGATATGTACAGAACATCACAACGACCTGTACAGTACATCACAGTGACATGTACAGTACATCACAGAGACCTGTACAGTACATCACAGAGACCTGTACAGTACATCACAGTGACCTATACAGTACGTCACAGAAACCTGTACAATACATCACACAGACCTGAACAGTACACCATGGAGACCTGTAGAGTACATCACAGAGATTGTACAGTACATCACATAGACCTGTACAATACATTACAGTGACCTGTACAATACATCTCAGTGACCTGTACAATACATCACAGTGACCTGTACAGTGCACCACAGAGACTTGTACATTACATCACAGTGACCAGTACAGTACATCATAGTGACCTGTACAGTACATCACAGAGACCTGTACATTACATCACAGTGACCTGTGCAGTACATCACAGAGACCTGTACAGCACATCACAGAGATTGTACAATACATTACAGTGACCTGCACAATACATCTCAGTGACCTGTACAATACAACACAGTGGCCTGTACAGTACATCACAGAAAATTGTGCAGTACATCACAGTGACCTGTACAGTACATCACAGAGAACTATACAGTAAATCACAGTGACCTGTAGAATACATCACAGTGACCTGTACAATACATCACAGAGACCTGTACAGTACATCACAGCGATCTGCACAGTACATCACAGAGACCTGTACAGCACATCACAGAGATTGTACAGTGCATTACAGTGACCTGTACAATACATCTCAGTGACCTGTACAATACATCACAGTGACCTGTACAGTACATCACAGAGACTTGTGCAGTACATCACAGTGACCTGTACAGCACATCACAGAGAACTATACAGTAAATCACAGTGACCTGTACAATACATCACAGTGACCTGTACAATACATCGCAGAGAACTGTATAGTACATCACAGCGATCTGTACAGAACATCACAACGACCTGTACAGTACATCACAGTGACATGTACAGTACATCACAGAGACCTGTACAGCACATCACAGAGATTGTACAATACATTACAGTGACTGTACAATACATCTCAGTGACCTGTACAATACATCACAGTGACCTGTACAGTACATCACAGAGACTTGTGCAGTACATCACAGTGACCTGTACAGTACATCACAGAGAACTATACAGTAAATCACAGTGACCTGTAGAATACATCACAGTGACCTGTACAATACATCACAGAGACCTGTACAGTACATTACAGCGATCTGTACAGAACATCACAACGACCTGTACAATACATCACAGAGACCTGTACAGTACATCACATCGACCTGTACAGTACATCACAGTGACCTGTGCAGTACATCACAGACACATGTATAATACATCACAGTGACCTATACAATACACCACGGAGACCTGTACAGTACATCACAGTGAACTCTACAATACACCATGGAGACTTGTACAATACATCACAGAGACCTGTACAATACATCACAGTGACCTGTACAATACACCACGGAGACCCGTACAATACATCACAGTGACCTGTACAGCACATCACAGTGACCTGTACAGTACATCACAGTGACGTGTACAGTACATCACAGAGACCTGTACAGTACATCACAGTGACATGTACAATACACCACAGAGACCTGTGCAATACATCACAGAGACCTGTACAATACATCACAGTGACCCGTACAGTACATCACAGTGACGTGTACAGTACATAAGAGACCTGTACAATACACCACAGAGACCTGTACAGTACATCACAGAGACCTGTACAATACATCACAGTGACCTGTACAATACTTCACAGTGACCTGTACAATACTTCACAGAGACCTGAAAAATACATCACTGGAACCTGTACAGTACATCACAGAGACCTGTACAGTACATCACAGTGACGTGTACAGTACATCACAGAGACCTGTACAGTACATCACAGTGACATGTACAATACACCACAGAGACCTGTACAGTACATCACAGAGACCTGTACAATACAATACATCACAGTGACCTGTACAATACTTCACAGAGACCTGAAAAATACATCAGTTAAACCTGTACAGTACATCACAGAGACCTGTGCAGTACATCACAGAGACATGTACAGTACATCACAGAGACCTGTACAATACACCACAGAGACCTGTACAATACACCACAGAGACCTGCACAGTACATCACAGAGACCTGTACAATACAATACATCACAGTGACCTGTACAATACTTCACAGAGACCTGTAAAATACATCAGTTAAACCTGTACAGTACATCACAGAGACCTGTGCAGTACATCAGAGACCTGTACAGTACATCACAGAGACCTGTACAGTACATCACAGACCTGCACAGTACATCACAGAGAACTGTACAGTAAATCACAGTGACCTGTACACTATATCACAGTGACCTGTACAGTACATAACAGTGACCTGTACAGTACATCACAGAGACCTGTACAGTACATCACAGTGACCTGTACAATGCACCACAGTGACGTGTACAGTTGATCACAGAGACCTGTACAGTACATCACAGAGACATGTACAGTACATCACAGTGACCTGTACAATACACCACAGAGACCTGTACATTACATCACAGAGACCTGAACAGTACATCATGGAGACCTGTAGAGTACATCACAGAGACTGTACAGTACATCACATAGACCTGTACAATACATCACAGTGACATGTACAGTACATCACAGTGACCTGTACATTACATCACAGAGACCTGTAGAGCACATCACAGAGATTGTACAGTACATTACAATTACCTGTAAAATACATATCAATGACCTGCACAATACATCACAGTGACATGTACAGCACATCACAGAGACCTGTACATTACATCACAGTGACCTGTACAGTAAATCACAGAGCCCGTACAGCACATCACAGAGATTGTACAGTACATTACAGTGACCTGTACAATACATCTTAGTGACCTGTACAATACATCACAGTGACCTGTACAGTACATCACAGAGACTTGTGCAGTACATCACAGTGACCTGTACAGTACATCACAGAGAACTATACAGTAAATCACAGTGACCTGTACAATACATCACAGTGACCTGTACAATACATCGCAGAGACCTGTACAGTACATCACAGCGATCTGTACAGAACATCACAGTGACCTATACAGTACGTCACAGAAACCTGTACAACACATCACACAGACCTGAACAGTACATCATGGAGACCTGTATAGTTCATCACAGAGATTGTACAGTACATCACATAGACCTGTACAATACATTACAGTGACATGTACAATACATCACAGTGACATGTACAGTACATCACAGTGACCTGTAGAGCACATCACAGAGATTGTACAGTACATTACAGTGACCTGTAAAATACATCTCAATGACCTGCACAATACATCACAGTGACATGTACAGCACATCACAAAGACCTGTACATTACAACACAGTGACCTGTACAGTACATCATAGTGACCTGTACAGTACATCACAGTTACCTGTACAATACATCACAGTGACCTGTACAGTACATCACAGAAACATGTACATTACATCACAGTGACCTGTACAGTACATCATAGAGACCTGTACAGCACATCACAGAGATTGTACAATACATTACAGTGACCTGCACAATACATCTCAGCGACCTGTACAATACATCACAGTGACCTGTACAGTACATCACAGAGACTTGTGCAGTACATCAAAGTGACCAGTGCAGTACATCACAGAGAAGTATACAGTAAATCACAGTGACCTGTACAATACATCACAGTGACCTGTACAATACATCGCAGAGACCTGTACAGTACATCACAGCGATCTGTACAGAACATCACAACGACCTGTACAGTACATCACAGTGACATGTACAGTACATCACAGAGACCTGTACAGTACATCACAGAGACCTGTACAGTACATCACATTGACCTATACAGTACGTCACAGAAACCTGTACAATACATCACACAGACCTGAACAGTACACCATGGAGACCTGTAGAGTACATCACAGAGATTGTACAGTACATCACATAGACCTGTACAATACATTACAGTGACCTGTACAATACATCTCAGTGACCTGTACAATACATCACAGTGACCTGTACAGTACATCACAGAGACTTGTGCAGTACATCACAGAGACCTGTAGAGCACATCACAGTGATTGTACAGTACATTACAGTGACCTGTACAATACATCTCAGTGACCTGTACAATACATCACAGTGACCTGTACAGTGCACCACAGAGACTTGTACATTATATCACAGTGACCTGTACAGTACATCATAGTGACCTGTACAGTACATCACAGAGACCTGTACATTACATCAGAGTGACCTGTGCAGTACATCACAGAGACCTCTACAGCACATCACAGAGATTGTACAATACATTACAGTGACCTGCACAATACATCTCAGTGACCTGTACAATACAACACAGTGGCCTGTACAGTACATCACAGAGAATTGTGCAGTACATCACAGTGACCTGTACAGTACATCACAGAGAACTATACAGTAAATCACAGTGACCTGTAGAATACATCACAGTGACCTGTACAATACATCACAGAGACCTGTACAGTACATCACAGCGATCTGCACAGTACATCACAGAGACCTGTACAGCACATCACAGAGATTGTACAGTGCATTACAGTGACCTGTACAATACATCTCAATGACCTGTACAATACATCACAGTGACCTGTACAGTACATCACAGAGACTTGTGCAGTACATCACAGTGACCTGTACAGTACATCACAGAGAACTATACAGTAAATCACAGTGACCTGTACAATACATCACAGTGACCTGTACAATACATCGCAGAGAACTGTATAGTACATCACAGCGATCTGTACAGAACATCACAACGACCTGTACAGTACATCACAGTGACATGTACAGTACATCACAGAGACCTGTACAGTACATCACAGAGACCTGTACAGTACATCACAGTGACCTATACAGTACGTCACAGAAACCTGTACAATACATCACACAGACCTGAACAGTACTTCATGGAGACCTGTAGAGTACATCACAGAGACTGTACAGTACATCACATAGACCTGTACAATACATCACAGTGACATGTACAGTACATCACAGTGACCTGTACAGTACATCACAGAGACCTGTAGAGCACATCACAGTGATTGTACAGTACAGGACATTACAGTGACCTGTACAATACATCTCAGTGACCTGTACAATACATCACAGTGACCTGTACAGTGCACCACAGAGACATGTACATTGCATCACAGTGACCTGTACAGTACATCATAGTGACCTGTACAGTACATCACAGTTACCTGTACAATACATCACTGTGACCTGTACAGTACATCACAGAGACCTGTACATTACATCACAGTGACCTGTGCAGTACATCACAGAGACCTGTACAGCACATCACAGAGATTGTACAATACATTACAGTGACTGTACAATACATCTCAGTGACCTGTACAATACATCACAGTGACCTGTACAGTACATCACAGAGACTTGTGCAGTACATCACAGTGACCTGTACAGTACATCACAGAGAACTATACAGTAAATCACAGTGACCTGTAGAATACATCACAGTGACCTGTACAATACATCACAGAGACCTGTACAGTACATTACAGCGATCTGTACAGAACATCACAACGACCTGTACAATACATCACAGAGACCTGTACAGTACATCACATCGACCTGTACAGTACATCACAGAGACTTGTGCAGTGCATCACAGTGACCTGTACAGTACATCACAGAGAACTATACAGTAAATCACAGTGACTTGTACAATACATCACAGTGAACTCTACAATACACCATGGAGACTTGTACAATACATCACAGAGACCTGTACAATACATCACAGTGACTTGTACAATACACCACGGAGACCCGTACAATACATCACAGTGACCTGTACAGCACATCACAGTGACCTGTACAGTACATCACAGTGACGTGTACAGTACATCACAGAGACCTGTACAGTACATCACAGTGACATGTACAATACACCACAGAGACCTGTGCAATACCTCACAGAGACCTGTACAATACATCACAGTGACCCGTACAGTACATCACAGTGACGTGTACAGTACATAAGAGACCTGTACAATACACCACAGAGACCTGTACAGTACATCACAGAGACCTGTACAATACATCACAGTGACCTGTACAATACTTCACAGTGACCTGTACAATACTTCACACAGACCTGAAAAATACATCACTGGAACCTGTACAGTACATCACAGAGACCTGTACAGTACATCACAGTGACGTGTACAGTACATCACAGAGACCTGTACAGTACATCACAGTGACATGTACAATACACCACAGAGACCTGTACAGTACATCACAGAGACCTGTACAATACAATACATCACAGTGACCTGTACAATACTTCACAGAGACCTGAAAAATACATCAGTGGAACATGTACAGTACATCACAGAGACCTGTGCAGTACATCAGAGACCTGTACAGTACATCACAGAGACCTGTACAGTACATCACTGACTTGCACAGTACATCACAGAGACCTGTACAGTAAATCACAGTAACCTGTACACTATATCACAGTGACCTGTACAGTACATCACAGTGACCTGTACAGTACATCACAGACACCTGTACAGTACATCACAGTGACCTATACAATGCACCACAGTGACGTGTACAGTTGATCACAGAGACCTGTACAGTACATCACAGAGACATGTACAGTACATCACAGAGACCTGTACAATACACCACAGAGACCTGTACAATACACCACAGAGACCTGCACAGTACATCACAGAGACCTGTACAATACAATACATCACAGTGACCTGTACAATACTTCACAGAGACCTGAAAAATACATCAGTTAAACCTGTACAGTACATCACAGAGACCTGTGCAGTACATCAGAGACCTGTACAGTACATCACAGAGACCTGTACAGTACATCACAGACCTGCACAGTACATCACAGAGAACTGTACAGTAAATCACAGTGACCTTTACAATACTTCACAGAGACCTGAAAAATACATCAGTTAAACCTGTACAGTACATCACAGAGACCTGTGCAGTACATCAGAGACCTGTACAGTACATCACAGTGACCTGTACAGTACATCACAGACCTGCACAGTACATCACAGAGAACTGTACAGTAAATCACAGTGACCTGTACACTATATCACAGTGACCTGTACAGTACATCACAGTGACCTGTACAGTACATCACAGAGACCTGTACAGTACATCACAGTGACCTGTACAATGCACCACAGTGACGTGTACAGTTGATCACAGAGACCTGTACAGTACATCACAGAGACATGTACAGTACATCACAGTGACCTGTACAATACACCACAGAGACCTGTACATTACATCACAGAGACCTGAACAGTACATCATGGAGACCTGTAGAGTACATCACAGAGACTGTACAGTACATCACATAGACCTGTACAATACATCACAGTGACATGTACAGTACATCACAGTGACCTGTACATTACATCACAGAGACCTGTAGAGCACATCACAGAGATTGTACAGTACATTACAATGACCTGTAAAATACATATCAATGACCTGCACAATACATCACAGTGACATGTACAGCACATCACAGAGACCTGTACATTACAACACAGTGACCTGTACAGTACATCATAGTGACCTGTACAGTACATCACAGTTACCTGTACAATACATCACTGTGACCTGTACAGTACATCACAGAGACATGTACATTACATCACAGTGACCTGTACAGTAAATCACAGAGACCTGTACAGCACATCACAGAGATTGTACAGTACATTACAGTGACCTGTACAATACATCCTAGTGACCTGTACAATACATCACAGTGACCTGTACAGTACATCACAGAGACTTGTGCAGTACATCACAGTGACCTGTACAGTACATCACAGAGAACTATACAGTAAATCACAGTGACCTGTACAATACATCACAGTGACCTGTACAATACATCGCAGAGACCTGTACAGTACATCACAGCGATCTGTACAGAACATCACAGTGACCTATACAGTACGTCACAGAAACCTGTACAACACATCACACAGACCTGAACAGTACATCATGGAGACCTGTATAGTACATCACAGAGATTGTACAGTACATCACATAGACCTGTACAATACATTACAGTGACCTGTACAATACATCTCAGTGACCTGTACAATACATCACAGTGACCTGTACAGTACATCACAGAGACTTGTGCAGTACATCACAGAGACCTGTAGAGCACATCACAGTGATTATACAGTACATTACAGTGACCTGTACAATACATCTCAGTGACCTGTAGAATACATCACAGTGACCTGTACAGTGCACCACAGAGACCTGTACATTACATCACAGTGACCTGTACAGTACATCATAGTGACCTGTACAGTACATCACAGTTACCTGTACAATACATCACAGTGACCTGTACAGTACATCACAGAGACCTGTACATTACATCACAGTGACCTGTGCAATACATCACAGAGACCTGTACAGCACATGACAGAGATTGTACAATACATTACAGTGACCAGTACAATACATTTCAGTGACCTGTACAATACATCACAGTGACCTGTACAGTACATCACAGAGAATTGTGCAGTACATCACAGTGACTTGTACAGTACATCACAGAGAACTATACAGTAAATCACAGTGACCTGTAGAATACATCACAGCGACCTGTACAATACATCACAGAGACCTGTACAGTACATCACAGCGATCTGTACAGTACATCACAGAGACCTGTACAGCACATCACAGAGATTGTACAGTACATTACAGTGACCTGTACAATACATCTCAGTGACCTGTACAATACATCACAGTGACCTGTACAGTACATCACAGAGACTTGTGCAGTACATCACAGTGACCTGTACAGTACATCACAGAGAACTATACAGTAAATCACAGTGACCTGTACAATACATCACAGTGACCTGTACAATACATCGCAGAGACCTGTACAGTACATCACAGCGATCTGTACAGAACATCACAACGACCTGTACAGTACATCACAGTGACATGTACAGTACATCACAGAGACCTGTACAGTACATCACAGAGACCTGTACAGTACATCACAGTGACCTATACAGTACGTCACAGAAACCTGAACAATACATCACACAGACCTGAACAGTACATCATGGAGACCTGTAGAGTACATCACTGAGACTGTACATTACATCACATAGACCTGTACAATACATTACAGTGACCTGTACAATACATCACAGTGACCTGTACAATACATCGCAGAGACCTGTACAGTACATCACAGCGATCTGTACAGAACATCACAACGACATGTACAGTACATCACAGTGACATGTACAGTACATCACAGAGACCTGTACAGTACATCACATCGACCTGCACAGTACATCACAGTGACCTGTGCAGTACATCACAGAGACATGTATAATACATCACAGTGACCTATAGAATACACCACGGAGACCTGTACAGTACATCACAGTGAACTGTACAATACACCTCAGAGACCTGTGCAGTACATCACAGAGACCTGTACAATACATCACAGTGACCTGTACAGTACATCACAGTGACGTGTACAGTACATCAGAGACCTGTACAATACACCGCAGAGACCTGTACAGTACATCACAGAGACCTGTACAATACATCACAGTGACCTGTACAATACTTCACAGTGACCTGTACAATACTTCACAGAGACCTGAAAAATACATCACAGAGACTTGTGCAGTACATCACAGAGACCTGTAGAGCACATCACAGTGATTGTACAGTACATTACAGTGACCTGTACAATACATCTCAGTGACCTGTACAATACATCACAGTGACCTGTACAGTGCACCACAAAGACCTGTACATTACATTACATCACAGTGACCTGTACAGTACATCATAGTGACCTGTACAGTACATCACAGTTACCTGTACAATACATCACAGTGACCTGTACAGTACATCATAGAGACCTGTACATTACATCACAGTGACCTGTGCAGTACATCACAGAGACCTGTACAGCACATCACAGAGATTGTACAATACATTACAGTGACCTGTACAATACATCTCAGTGACCTGTACAATACATCACAACGACCTGTACAGTACATCACAGTGACATATACAGTACATCACAGAGACCTGTACAGTACATCACAGAGACCTGTACAGTACATCACAGTGACCTATACAGTACGTCACAGAAACCTGAACAATACATCACACAGACCTGAACAGTACATCATGGAGACCTGTAGAGTACATCACAGAGACTGTACATTACATCACATAGACCTGTACAATACATTACAGTGACCTGTACAATACATCACAGTGACCTGTACAATACATCGCAGAGACCTGTACAGTACATCACAGCGATCTGTACAGAACATCACAACGACATGTACAGTACATCACAGTGACATGTACAGTACATCACAGAGACCTGTACAGTACATCACAGAGACCTGTACAGTACATCACAGTGACCTATACAGTACGTCACAGAAACCTGTACAATACATCACACAGACCTGAACAGTACATCATGGAGACCTGTAGAGTACATCACAGTGACTGTACAGTACATCACATAGACCTGTACAATACATTACAGTGACCTGTACAATACATCTCAGTGACCTGTACAATACATCACAGTGACCTGTACAGTACATCACAGAGACTTGTGCAGTACATCACAGAGACCTGTAGAGCACATCACAGTGATTGTACAGTACATTACAGTGACCTGTACAATACATCTCAGTGACCTGTACAATACATCACAGTGACCTGTACAGTGCACCACAGAGACCTGTACATTACATCACAGTGACCTGTACAGTACATCATAGTGACCTGTACAGTACATCACAGTTACCTGTACAATACATCACAGTGACCTGTACAGTACATCATAGAGACCTGTACATTACATCACAGTGACCTGTGCAGTACATCACAGAGACCTGTACAGCACATCACAGAGATTGTACAATACATTACAGTGACCTGTACAATACATCTCAGTGACCTGTACAATACATCACAGTGACCTGTACATTACATCACAGAGACTTGTGCAGTACATCACAGTGACCTGTACAGTACATCACAGAGAACTATACAGTAAATCACAGTGACCTGTAGAATACATCACAGTGACCTGTACAATACATCACAGAGACCTGTACAGTACATCACAGCGATCTGTACAGAACATCACAACGACCTGTACAATACATCACAGAGACATGTACAGTATATCACATCGACCTGCACAGTACATCACAGTGACCTGTGCAGTACATCACAGAGACATGTATAATACATCACAGTGACCTATAGAATACACCACGGAGACCTGTACAGTACATCACAGTGAACTGTACAATACACCTCAGAGACCTGTGCAGTACATCACAGAGACCTGTACAATACATCACAGTGACCTGTACAGTACATCACAGTGACGTGTACAGTACATCAGAGACCTGTACAATACACCGCAGAGACCTGTACAGTACATCACAGAGACCTGTACAATACATCACAGTGACCTGTACAATACTTCACAGTGACCTGTACAATACTTCACAGAGACCTGAAAAATACATCACAGAGACTTGTGCAGTACATCACAGAGACCTGTAGAGCACATCACAGTGATTGTACAGTACATTACAGTGACCTGTACAATACATCTCAGTGACCTGTACAATACATCACAGTGACCTGTACAGTGCACCACAAAGACCTGTACATTACATTACATCACAGTGACCTGTACAGTACATCATAGTGACCTGTACAGTACATCACAGTTACCTGTACAATACATCACAGTGACCTGTACAGTACATCATAGAGACCTGTACATTACATCACAGTGACCTGTGCAGAATATCACAGAGACCTGTACAGCAGATCACAGAGATTGTACAATACATTACAGTGACCTGTACAATACATCTCAGTGACCTGTACAATACATCACAGTGACCTGTACAGTACATCACAGAGACTTGTGCAGTACATCACAGTGACCTGTACAGTACATCACAGAGAACTATACAGTAAATCACAGTGACCTGTAGAATACATCACAGTGACCTGTACAATACATCACAGAGACCTGTACAGTACATCACAGCGATCTGTACAGAACATCACAACGACCTGTACAATACATCACAGTGACCTGTGCAGTACATCACAGAGACATGTATAATACATCACAGTGACCTATACAATACACCACGGAGACCTGTACAGTACATCACAGTGAACTGTACAATACACCATGGAGACCTGTACAATACATCACAGAGACCTGTACAATACATCACAGTGACCTGTACAATACACCACGGAGACCCGTACAATACATCACAGTGACCTGTACAGCACATCACAGTGACATGTACAGTACATCACAGTGACGTGTACAGTACATCACAGAGACCTGTACAGTACATCGCAGTGACATGTACAATACACCACAGAGACATGTGCAGTACATCACAGAGACCTGTACAATACATCACAGTGACCTGTACAGTACATCACAGTGACCTGTACAGTACATCACAGTGACGTGTACAGTACATCACAGAGACCTGTACAGTACATCACAGTGACATGTACAATACACCACGGAGACCTGTGCAGTACATCACAGAGACCTGTACAATACATCACAGTGACCTGTACAGTACATCACAGTGACGTGTACAGTACATCAGAAACCTGTACAATACACCACAGAGACCTGTACAGTACATCACAGTGACCTGTACAATACTTCACAGAGACCTGAAAAGTACATCACTGGAACCTGTACAATACATCTCAGTGACCTGTACAATACATCACAGTGACCTGTACAGTACATCACAGAGACTTGTGCAGTACATCACAGAGACCTGTAGAGCACATCACAGTGACTGTACAGTACATTACAGTGACCTGTACAATACATCTCAGTGACCTGTACAATACATCACAGTGACCTGTACAGTGCACCACAGAGACCTGTACATTACATTACATCACAGTGACCTGTACAGTACATCATAGTGACCTGTACAGTACATCACAGTTACCTGTACAATACATCACAGTGACCTGTACAGTACATCATAGAGACCTGTACATTACATCACAGTGACCTGTGCAGTACATCACAGAGACCTCTACAGCAGATCACAGAGATTGTACAATACATCACAGTGACCTGTACAGTACATCACAGAGACTTGTGCAGTACATCACAGTGACCTGTACAGTACATCACAGAGAACTATACAGTAAATCACAGTGACCTGTAGAATACATCACAGTGACCTGTACAATACATCACAGAGACCTGTACAGTACATCACAGCGATCTGTACAGAACATCACAACGACCTGTACAATACATCACAGAGACATGTACAGTACATCACATCGACCTGCACAGTACATCACAGTGACCTGTGCAGTACATCACAGAGACATGTATAATACATCACAGTGACCTATAGAATACACCACGGAGACCTGTACAGTACATCACAGTGAACTGTACAATACACCTCAGAGACCTGTGCAGTACATCACAGAGACCTGTACAATACATCACAGTGACCTGTACAGTACATCACAGTGACGTGTACAGTACATCAGAGACCTGTACAATACACCGCAGAGACCTGTACAGTACATCACAGAGACCTGTACAATACATCACAGTGACCTGTACAATACTTCACAGTGACCTGTACAATACTTCACAGAGACCTGAAAAATACATCACAGAGACTTGTGCAGTACATCACAGAGACCTGTAGAGCACATCACAGTGATTGTACAGTACATTACAGTGACCTGTACAATACATCTCAGTGACCTGTACAATACATCACAGTGACCTGTACAGTGCACCACAAAGACCTGTACATTACATTACATCACAGTGACCTGTACAGTACATCATAGTGACCTGTACAGTACATCACAGTTACCTGTACAATACATCACAGTGACCTGTACAGTACATCATAGAGACCTGTACATTACATCACAGTGACCTGTGCAGAATATCACAGAGACCTGTACAGCAGATCACAGAGATTGTACAATACATTACAGTGACCTGTACAATACATCTCAGTGACCTGTACAATACATCACAGTGACCTGTACAGTACATCACAGAGACTTGTGCAGTACATCACAGTGACCTGTACAGTACATCACAGAGAACTATACAGTAAATCACAGTGACCTGTAGAATACATCACAGTGACCTGTACAATACATCACAGAGACCTGTACAGTACATCACAGCGATCTGTACAGAACATCACAACGACCTGTACAATACATCACAGTGACCTGTGCAGTACATCACAGAAACATGTATAATACATCACAGTGACCTATACAATACACCACGGAGACCTGTACAGTACATCACAGTGAACTGTACAATACACCATGGAGACCTGTACAATACATCACAGAGACCTGTACAATACATCACAGTGACCTGTACAATACACCACGGAGACCCGTACAATACATCACAGTGACCTGTACAGCACATCACAGTGACATGTACAGTACATCACAGTGACGTGTACAGTACATCACAGAGACCTGTACAGTACATCGCAGTGACATGTACAATACACCACAGAGACATGTGCAGTACATAACAGAGACCTGTACAATACATCACAGTGACCTGTACAGTACATCACAGTGACCTGTACAGTTCATCACAGTGACGTGTACAGTACATCACAGAGACCTGTACAGTACATCACAGTGACATGTACAATACACCACGGAGACCTGTGCAGTACATCACAGAGACCTGTACAATACATCACAGTGACCTGTACAGTACATCACAGTGACGTGTACAGTACATCAGAAACCTGTACAATACACCACAGAGACCTGTACAGTACATCACAGTGACCTGTACAATACTTCACAGAGACCTGAAAAATACATCACTGGAACCTGTACAATACATCTCAGTGACCTGTACAATACATCACAGTGACCTGTACAGTACATCACAGAGACTTGTGCAGTACATCACAGAGACCTGTAGAGCACATCACAGTGACTGTACAGTACATTACAGTGACCTGTACAATACATCTCAGTGACCTGTACAATACATCACAGTGACCTGTACAGTGCACCACAGAGACCAGTACATTACATTACATCACAGTGACCTGTACAGTACATCATAGTGACCTGTACAGTACATCACAGTTACCTGTACAATACATCACAGTGACCTGTACAGTACATCATAGAGACCTGTACATTACATCACAGTGACCTGTGCAGTACATCACAGAGACCTGTACAGCAGATCACAGAGATTGTACAATACATCACAGTGACCTGTACAGTACATCACAGAGACTTGTGCAGTACATCACAGTGACCTGTACAGTACATCACAGAGAACTATACAGTAAATCACAGTGACCTGTAGAATACATCACAGTGACCTGTACAATACATCACAGAGACCTGTACAGTACATCACAGCGATCTGTACAGAACATCACAACGACCTGTACAATACATCACAGAGACCTGTACAGTACATCACATCCACCTGTACAGTACATCACAGTGACCTGTGCAGTACATCACAGAGACATGTATAATACATCACAGTGACCTATACAATACACCACGGAGACCTGTACAGTACATCACAGTGAACTGTACAATACACCATGGAGACCTGTACAATACATCACAGAGACCTGTACAATACATCACAGTGACCTGTACAATACACCACGGAGACCCGTACAATACATCACAGTGACATGTACAGCACATCACAGTGACATGTACAGTACATCACAGTGACGTGTACAGTACATCACAGAGACCTGTACAGTACATCACAGTGACATGTACAATACACCACAGAGACCTGTGCAGTACATCACAGAGACCTGTACAATACATCACAGTGACCTGTACAGTACATCACAGTGACGTGTACAGTATATCACAGTGACGTGTACAGTACATCACAGAGACCTGTACAGTACATCACAGTGACATGTACAATACACCACGGAGACCTGTGCAGTACATCACAGAGACCTGTACAATACATCACAGTGACCTGTACAGTACATCACAGTGACGTGTACAGTACATCAGAACACTGTACAATACACCACAGAGACCTGTACAGTACATCACAGTGACGTGTACAGTACATCAGAGACCTGTACAATACACCACAGAGACCTGTACAGTACATCACAGAGACCTGTACAATACACCACAGAGACATGTACAGCACATCACAGAGACCTGTACATTACATCACAGTGACCTGTACAGTACATCATAGTGACCTGTACAGTACATCACAGTTACCTGTACAATATATCACAGTGACCTGTACAGTACATCACAGAGACTTGTACATTACATCACAGTGACCTGTACAGTACATCACAGTACGTGACCAGTACAGTACTTCACAGTGATCTGTAGAGTACATCACAGAGACCTGTACATTACATCACACAGACCTGAACAGTACATCATGGAGACCTGTAGAGTACATCACAGAGACTGTACAGTACATCACATAGACCTGTACAATGCATCACAGTGACATGTACAGTACATCACAGTGACCTGAACATTACATCACAGAGACCTGTAGAGCACATCACAGAGATTGTACAGTACATCACAGTTACCTGTACAATACATCACAGTGTCCTGTACAGTACATCACAGAGACCTGTACATTACATCACAGTGACCTGTACAGTACATCACAGAGACCTGTACAGCACATCACAGAGATTGTACAGTACATTACAGTGACCTGTACAATACATCTCAGTGACCTGTACAATACATCACAGTGACCTGTACAGTACATCACAGAGAACTATACAGTAAATCACAGTGACCTGTACAATACATCACAGTGACCTTTACAATACATCACAGAGACCTGTACAGTACATCACAGCGATTTGCACACAACATCACAACGACCTGTCCAGTACATCACAGTGACATGTACAGTACATCACAGAGACCTGTACAGTACATCACAGAGACCTGTACAGCACATCACAGTGACCTATTCAGTACGTCACAGAAACCTGTACAATACATCACAGAGACCTGTACAGTACATCACAGAGACCTGTACAGTACATCACAGTGACCTGTGCAGTACATCACAGTGACCTGTACAGTACATCACAGTGACCTGTACAATACATCAGAGTGACTGTTACAGTGCATCACAGTGACCTGTACAGTACATCACAGAGACATTAACAATACATCACAGCGACCTCTACAATACACCACAGAGACCTGTACAATACATCACAGTACGTGACCAGTACAGTACATCACAGAGACCTGCACATTACATCACAGAGACCTGAAAAGTACATCATGGAAACCTGTAGAGTACATCACAGAGACTGTACAGTACATCATAGTGACCTGTACAGTACATCACAGTTACCTGTACAATACATCACAGTGACCTGTACAGTACATCACAGAGACCTGCACATTACATCACAGTGACCTGTACAGTACATCATAGTGACCTGTACAGTACATCACAGTTACCTGTACAATACATCACAGTGACCTGTACAGTACATCACAGAGACCTGCACATTACATCACAGTGACCTGTACCGTACATCACAGTGACCTGTACAGCACATCACAGAGATTGTACAGTACATTACAGTGACCTGTACAATACATCTCGGTGACCTGTACAATACATCAAAGTGACCTGTGCAGTACATCACAGACACTTGTGCAGAACATCACAACGACCTGTACAGTACATCACAGCGACCTGTACAGAACATCACAGCGAGTTGTACAGTACATCACAGTGACCTGTACAGTACATCACCGAGACCTGTACATTACATCACAGTGACCTGTACAGTACATCACAGAGACATGTACAGCACATCACAGAGATTGTACAGTACATTACAGTGACCTGTGCAATACATCTCAGTGACCTGTACAAAACATCACAGTGACCTGTACAGTACATCACAGAGACTTGTGCAATACATCACAGTGACCTGTACAGTACATCACAAAGAACTATACGGTAAATCACAGTGACCTGTACAATACATCACAGTGACCTGTACAATACATCACAGAGACCTGTACAGTTCATCACAGCGATCTGTACAGAACATCACAACGACCTGTACAGTACATCACAGTAACATGTACAGTACATCACAGAGACCTGTACAGTACATCACAGAGACCTGTTCAGTACATCACAGAGACCTGTACAGTACATCACAGTGACCTGTGCAGTACATCAAAGTGACCTGTACAGTACATTACAGTGACCTGTACATTACATCACAGTGACCTGTACAGTACATCATAGTGACCTGTACAGTACATCACAGTTACCTGTAAAATACATCACAGTGACCTGTACAGTACATCACAAAGACCTGTACATTACATCACAGTGACCTGTACATTACATCACAGAGACCTGTACAGCGCATCACAGAGATTGTACAGTACATTACAGTGACCTGTACAATACATCTCAATGACCTGTACAATACATCTCAGTGACATGTACAGTAAATCACAGAGACTTGTGCAGTACATCACAGTGACCTGTACAGTACATCACAGAGAACTATACAGTAAATCACAGTGACCTGTACAATACATCACAGTGACCTTTACAATACATCACAGAGACCTGTACAGTACATCACAGCGATCTGTACACAACATCACAACGACCTGTACAGTACATCACAGAGACTTGTGCAATACATCACAGAGACCTGTACAGTACATCACAGAGACCTGTACAGCACATCACAGTGACCTATTCAGTACGTCACAGAAACCTGTACAATACATCACAGTTACCTGTACAATACATCACAGTGACCTGTACAGTACATCATAGAGACCTGTACATTACATCACAGTGACCTGTGCAGTACATCACAGAGACCTGTACAGCAGATCACAGAGATTGTACAATACATCACAGTGACCTGTACAGTACATCACAGAGACTTGTGCAGTACATCACAGTGACCTGTACAGTACATCACAGAGAACTATACAGTAAATCACAGTGACCTGTAGAATACATCACAGTGACCTGTACAATACATCACAGAGACCTGTACAGTACATCACAGAGACCTGCACATTACATCACAGTGACCTGTACAGTACATCATAGTGACCTGTACAGTACATCACAGTTACCTGTACAATACATCACAGTGACCTGTACAGTACATCACAGAGACCTGCACATTACATCACAGTGACCTGTACCGTACATCACAGTGACCTGTACAGCACATCACAGAGATTGTACAGTACATTACAGTGACCTGTACAATACATCTCGGTGACCTGTACAATACATCAAAGTGACCTGTGCAGTACATCACAGACACTTGTGCAGAACATCACAACGACCTGTACAGTACATCACAGCGACCTGTACAGAACATCACAGCGAGTTGTACAGTACATCACAGTGACCTGTACAGTACATCACCGAGACCTGTACATTACATCACAGTGACCTGTACAGTACATCACAGAGACATGTACAGCACATCACAGAGATTGTACAGTACATTACAGTGACCTGTGCAATACATCTCAGTGACCTGTACAAAACATCACAGTGACCTGTACAGTACATCACAGAGACTTGTGCAATACATCACAGCGATCTGTACAGAACATCACAACGACCTGTACAGTACATCACAGTAACATGTACAGTACATCACAGAGACCTGTACAGTACATCACAGAGACCTGTACAGTACACCACAGTGACCTACACAGTACGTCACAGAAACCTGTACAATACATCACAGAGACCTGTTCAGTACATCACAGAGACCTGTACAGTACATCACAGTGACCTGTGCAGTACATCAAAGTGACCTGTACAGTACATTACAGTGACCTGTACATTACATCACAGTGACCTGTACAGTACATCATAGTGACCTGTACAGTACATCACAGTTACCTGTAAAATACATCACAGTGACCTGTACAGTACATCACAAAGACCTGTACATTACATCACAGTGACCTGTACAGTACATCACAGAGACCTGTACAGCGCATCACAGAGATTGTACAGTACATTACAGTGACCTGTACAATACATCTCAATGACCTGTACAATACATCTCAGTGACATGTACAGTAAATCACAGAGACTTGTGCAGTACATCACAGTGACCTGTACAGTACATCACAGAGAACTATACAGTAAATCACAGTGACCTGTACAATACATCACAGTGACCTTTACAATACATCACAGAGACCTGTACAGTACATCACAGCGATCTGTACACAACATCACAACGACCTGTACAGTACATCACAGAGACTTGTGCAATACATCACAGTGACCTGTACAGTACATCACAAAGAACTATACGGTAAATCACAGTGACATGTACAATACATCACAGTGACCTGTACAATACATCACAGAGACCTGTACAGTTCATCACAGCGATCTGTACAGAACATCACAGAGACCTGTACAGTACATCACAGTAACATGTACAGTACATCACAGAGACCTGTACAGTACATCACAGAGACCTGTACAGTACACCACAGTGACCTACACAGTACGTCACAGAAACCTGTACAATACATCACAGAGACCTGTTCAGTACATCACAGAGACCTGTACAGTACATCACAGTGACCTGTGCAGTACATCAAAGTGACCTGTACAGTACATTACAGTGACCTGTACAGTACATCACAAAGAACTATACGGTAAATCACAGTGACCTGTACAGTACATTACAGTGACCTGTACAATACATCTCTGTGACCTGTACAATACATCACAGTGACCTGTACAGTGCACCACAGAGACCTGTACATTACATTACATCACAGTGACCTGTACAGTACATCATAGTGACCTGTACAGTACATCACAGTTACCTGTACAATACATCACAGTGACCTGTACAGTACATCATAGAGACCTGTACATTACATCACAGTGACCTGTGCAGTACATCACAGAGACATGTACAGCAGATCACAGAGATTGTACAATACATCACAGTGACCTGTACAGTACATCACAGAGACTTGTGCAGTACATCACAGTGACCTGTACAGTACATCACAGAGAACTATACAGTAAATCACAGTGACCTGTAGAATACATCACAGTGACCTGTACAATACATCACAGAGACCTGCACAGTACATCACAGCGATCTGTACAGAACATCACAACGACCTGTACAATACATCACAGAGACCTGTACAGTACATCACATCCACCTGTACAGTACATCACAGTGACCTGTGCAGTACATCACAGAGACATGTATAATACATCACAGTGACCTATACAATACACCACGGAGACCTGTACAGTACATCACAGTGAACTGTACAATACACCATGGAGACCTGTACAATACATCACAGAGACCTGTACAATACATCACAGTGACCTGTACAATACACCACGGAGACCCGTACAATACATCACAGTGACCTGTACAGCACATCACAGTGACATGTACAGTACATCACAGTGACGTGTACAGTACATCACAGAGACCTGTACAGTACATCACAGTGACATGTACAATACACCACAGAGACCTGTGCAGTACATCACAGAGACCTGTACAATACATCACAGTGACCTGTACAGTACATCACAGTGACGTGTACAGTACATCACAGTGACGTGTACAGTACATCACAGAGACCTGTACAGTACATCACAGTGACATGTACAATACACCACGGAGACCTGTGCAGTACATCACAGAGACCTGTACAATACATCACAGTGACCTGTACAGTACATCACAGTGACGTGTACAGTACATCAGAACACTGTACAATACACCACAGAGACCTGTACAGTACATCACAGTGACGTGTACAGTACATCAGAGACCTGTACAATACACCACAGAGACCTGTACAGTACATCACAGAGACCTGTACAATACACCACAGAGACATGTACAGCACATCACAGAGACCTGTACATTACATCACAGTGACCTGTACAGTACATCATAGTGACCTGTACAGTACATCACAGTTACCTGTACAATACATCACAGTGACCTGTACAGTACATCACAGAGACTTGTACATTACATCACAGTGACCTGTACAGTACATCACAGTACGTGACCAGTACAGTACTTCACAGTGATCTGTAGAGTACATCACAGAGACCTGTACATTACATCACAGAGACCTGAACAGTACATCATGGAGACCTGTAGAGTACATCACAGAGACTGTACAGTACATCACATAGACCTGTACAATGCATCACAGTGACATGTACAGTACATCACAGTGACCTGAACATTACATCACAGAGACCTGTAGAGCACATCACAGAGATTGTACAGTACATCACAGTTACCTGTACAATACATCACAGTGTCCTGTACAGTACATCACAGAGACCTGTACATTACATCACAGTGACCTGTACAGTACATCACAGAGACCTGTACAGCACATCACAGAGATTGTACAGTACATTACAGTGACCTGTACAATACATCTCAGTGACCTGTACAATACATCACAGTGACCTGTACAGTACATCACAGAGAACTATACAGTAAATCACAGTGACCTGTACAATACATCACAGTGACCTTTACAATACATCACAGAGACCTGTACAGTACATCACAGCGATCTGTACACAACATCACAACGACCTGTCCAGTACATCACAGTGACATGTACAGTACATCACAGAGACCTGTACAGTACATCACAGAGACCTGTACAGCACATCACAGTGACCTATTCAGTACGTCACAGAAACCTGTACAATACATCACAGAGACCTGTACAGTACATCACAGAGACCTGTACAGTACATCACAGTGACCTGTGCAGTACATCACAGTGACCTGTACAGTACATCACAGTGACCTGTACAATACATCAGAGTGACTGTTACAGTGCATCACAGTGACCTGTACAGTACATCACAGAGACATTAACAATACATCACAGCGACCTCTACAATACACCACAGAGACCTGTACAATACATCACAGTACGTGACCAGTACAGTACATCACAGAGACCTGTACATTACATCACAGAGACCTGAAAAGTACATCATGGAAACCTGTAGAGTACATCACAGAGACTGTACAGTACATCATAGTGACCTGTACAGTACATCACAGTTACCTGTACAATACATCACAGTGACCTGTACAGTACATCACAGAGACCTGCACATTACATCACAGTGACCTGTACAGTACATCATAGTGACCTGTACAGTACATCACAGTTACCTGTACAATACATCACAGTGACCTGTACAGTACATCACAGAGACCTGCACATTACATCACAGTGACCTGTACCGTACATCACAGTGACCTGTACAGCACATCACAGAGATTGTACAGTACATTACAGTGACCTGTACAATACATCTCGGTGACCTGTACAATACATCAAAGTGACCTGTGCAGTACATCACAGACACTTGTGCAGAACATCACAACGACCTGTACAGTACATCACAGCGACCTGTACAGAACATCACTGCGAGTTGTACAGTACATCACAGTGACCTGTACAGTACATCACCGAGACCTGTACATTACATCAGAGTGACCTGTACAGTACATCACAGAGACATGTACAGCACATCACAGAGATTGTACAGTACATCACAAAGAACTATACGGTAAATCACAGTGACCTGTACAATACATCACAGTGACCTGTACAGTACATCACAGAGACTTGTGCAATACATCACAGTGACCTGTACAGTACATCACAAAGAACTATACGGTAAATCACAGTGACCTGTACAATACATCACAGTGACCTGTACAATACATCGCAGAGACCTGTACAGTTCATCACAGCGATCTGTACAGAACATCACAACGACCTGTACAGTACATCACAGTAACATGTACAGTACATCATAGAGACCTGTACAGTACATCACAGAGACCTGTACAGTACACCACAGTGACCTACACAGTACGTCACAGAAACCTGTACAATACATCACAGAGACCTGTTCAGTACATCACAGAGACCTGTACAGTACATCACAGTGACATGTGCAGTACATCAAAGTGACCTGTACAGTACATTACAGTGACCTGTACATTACATCACAGTGACCTGTACAGTACATCATAGTGACCTGTACAGTACATCACAGTTACCTGTAAAATACATCACAGTGACCTGTACAGTACATCACAAAGACCTGTACATTACATCACAGTGACCTGTACAGTACATCACAGAGACCTGTACAGCGCATCACAGAGATTGTACAGTACATTACAGTGACCTGTACAATACATCTCAGTGACCTGTACAATACATCTCAGTGACATGTACAGTAAATCACAGAGACTTGTGCAGTACATCACAGTGACCTGTACAGTACATCACAGAGAACTATACAGTAAATCACAGTGACCTGTACAATACATCACAGTGACCTTTACAATACATCACAGAGACCTGTACAGTACATCACAGCGATCTGTACACAACATCACAACGACCTGTACAGTACATCACAGAGACTTGTGCAATACATCACAGTGACCTGTACAGTACATCACAAAGAACTATACGGTAAATCACAGTGACCTGTACAATACATCACAGTGACCTGTACAATACATCACAGAGACCTGTACAGTTCATCACAGCGATTTGTACAGAACATCACAAAGACCTGTACAGTACATCACAGTAACATGTACAGTACATCACAGAGACCTGTACAGTACATCACAGAGACCTGTACAATACATCACAGAGACCTGTTCAGTACATCACAGAGACCTGTACAGTACATCACAGTGACCTGTGCAGTACATCAAAGTGACCTGTACAGTACATTACAGTGACCTGTACATTACATCACAGTGACCTGTACAGTACATCATAGTGACCTGTACAGTACATCACAGTTACCTGTAAAATACATCACAGTGACCTGTACAGTACATCACAAAGACCTGTACATTACATCACAGTGACCTGTACAGTACATCACAGAGACCTGTACAGCGCATCACAGAGATTGTACAGTACATTACAGTGACCTGTACAATACATCTCAGTGACCTGTACAATACATCTCAGTGACATGTACAGTAAATCACAGAGACTTGTGCAGTACATCACAGTGACCTGTACAGTACATCACAGAGAACTATACAGTAAATCACAGTGACCTGTACAATACATCACAGTGACCTTTACAATACATCACAGAGACCTGTACAGTACATCACAGCGATCTGTACACAACATCACAACGACCTGTACAGTACATCACAGTGACATGTACAGTACATCACAGAGACCTGTACAGTACATCACAGAGACCTGTACAGCACATCACAGTGACCTATTCAGTACGTCACAGAAACCTGTACAATACATCACAGAGACCTGTACAGTACATCACAGAGACCTGTACAGTACATCACAGTGACCTGTGCAGTACATCACAGTGACCAGTACAGTACATCACAGAAACCTGTACATTACATCACAGAGACCTGAAAAGTACATCATGGAAACCTGTAGAGTACATCACAGAGACTGTACAGTACATCATAGTGACCTGTACAGTACATCACAGTTACCTGTACAATACATCACAGTGACCTGTACAGTACATCACAGAGACCTGCACATTACATCACAGTGACCTGTACAGTACATCATAGTGACCTGTACAGTACATCACAGTTACCAGTACAATACATCACAGTGACCTGTACAGTACATCACAGAGACCTGCACATTACATCACAGTGACCTGTACCGTACATCACAGTGACCTGTACAGCACATCACAGAGATTGTACAGTACATTACAGTGACCTGTACAATACATCTCGGTGACCTGTACAATACATCAAAGTGACCTGTGCAGTACATCACAGACACTTGTGTAGTACATCACAACGACCTGTACAGTACATCACAGCGACCTGTACAGAACATCACAGCGAGTTGTACAGTACATCACAGTGACCTGTACAGTACATCACCGAGACCTGTACATTACATCACAGTGACCTGTACAGTACATCACAGAGACCTGTACAGCACATCACAGAGATTGTACAGTACATTACAGTGACCTGTGCAATACATCTCAGTGACCTGTACAAAACATCACAGTGACCTGTACAGTACATCACAGAGACTTGTGCAATACATCACAGTGACCTGTACAGTACATCACAGAGAACTATACGGTAAATCACAGTGACCTGTACAATACATCACAGTGACCTGTACAATACATCACAGTGACCTGTACAATACATCACAGAGACCTGTACAGTTCATCACAGCGATCTGTACAGAACATCACAACGACCTGTACAGTACATCACAGTAACATGTACAGTACATCACAGAGACCTGTACAGTACATCACAGAGACCTGTACAGTACACCACAGTGACCTATACAGTACGTCACAGAAACCTGTACAATACATCACAGAGACCTGTTCAGTACATCACAGAGACCTGTACAGTACATCACAGTGACCTGTGCAGTACATCAAAGTGACCTGTACAGTACATTACAGTGACATGTACATTACATCACAGTGACCTGTACAGTACATCATAGTGACCTGTACAGTACATCACAGTTACCTGTAAAATACATCACAGTGACCTGTACAGTACATCACAAAGACCTGTACATTACATCACAGTGACCTGTACAGTACATCACAGAGACCTGTACAGCGCATCACAGAGATTGTACAGTACATTACAGTGACCTGTACAATTCATCTCAGTGACCTGTACAATACATCACAGTGACATGTACATTACATCACAGTGACCTGTACAGTACATCACAGAGACCTGTACAGCGCATCACAGAGATTGTACAGTACATTACAGTGACCTGTACAATTCATCTCAGTGACCTGTACAATACATCACAGTGACATGTACAGTAAATCACAGAGACTTGTGCAGTACATCACAGTGACCTGTACAGTACATCACAGAGAACTATACAGTAAATCACAGTGACCTGTACAATACATCACAGTGACTTGTACAATACATCACAGAGACCTGTACAGTACATCACAGCGATCTGTACAGAACATCACAACGACCTGTACAGTACATCACAGTGACATGTACAGTACATCACAGAGACCTGTACAGTACATCACAGAGACCTGTACAGTACATCACAGTTTCCTGTGCAGTACATCACAGTGACCTGTACAGTACATCACAGTGACCTGTACAATACATCAGAGTGACTGTTACAGTGCATAACAGTGACATGTACAGTACATCACATAGACATTTACAATACATCACAGTACGTGACCAGTACAGTACATCACAGAGACCTGTACATTTCATCACAGAGACCTGAAAAGTACATCATGGAAACCTGTAGAGTACATCACAGAGACTGTACAGTACATCACATAGACCTGTACCATACATCACAGTGACATGTACAGTACATCACAGAGACATGTAGAGCACATCACAGTGACCTGTACAGTACATCACAGTTACCTGTACAGTACATCACAGAGACATGTAGAGCACATCACAGTGACATGTACAGTACATCACAGTGACCTGTACAGTACATCACAGAGACATGTAGAGCACATCACAGTGACCTGTACAGTACATCACAGTTACCTGTACCGTACATCACAGTGACCTGTACAGCACATCACAGAGATTGTACAGTACATTACAGTGACCTGTACAATACATCTCGGTGACCTGTACAATACATCAAAGTGACCTGTGCAGTACATCACAGACACTTGTGTAGTACATCACAACGACCTGTACAGTACATCACAGCGACCTGTACAGAACATCACAGCGAGTTGTACAGTACATCACAGTGACCTGTACAGTACATCACCGAGACCTGTACATTACATCACAGTGACCTGTACAGTACATCACAGAGACCTGTACAGCACATCACAGAGATTGTACAGTACATTACAGTGACCTGTGCAATACATCTCAGTGACCTGTACAAAACATCACAGTGACCTGTACAGTACATCACAGAGACTTGTGCAATACATCACAGTGACCTGTACAGTACATCACAGAGAACTATACGGTAAATCACAGTGACCTGTACAATACATCACAGTGACCTGTACAATACATCACAGTGACCTGTACAATACATCACAGAGACCTGTACAGTTCATCACAGCGATCTGTACAGAACATCACAACGACCTGTACAGTACATCACAGTAACATGTACAGTACATCACAGAGACCTGTACAGTACATCACAGAGACCTGTACAGTACACCACAGTGACCTATACAGTACGTCACAGAAACCTGTACAATACATCACAGAGACCTGTTCAGTACATCACAGAGACCTGTACAGTACATCACAGTGACCTGTGCAGTACATCAAAGTGACCTGTACAGTACATTACAGTGACATGTACATTACATCACAGTGACCTGTACAGTACATCATAGTGACCTGTACAGTACATCACAGTTACCTGTAAAATACATCACAGTGACCTGTACAGTACATCGCAAAGACCTGTACATTACATCACAGTGACCTGTACAGTACATCACAGAGACCTGTACAGCGCATCACAGAGATTGTACAGTACATTACAGTGACCTGTACAATTCATCTCAGTGACCTGTACAATACATCACAGTGACATGTACAGTAAATCACAGAGACTTGTGCAGTACATCACAGTGACCTGTACAGTACATCACAGAGAACTATACGGTAAATCACAGTGACCTGTACAATACATCACAGTGACCTGTACAATACATCACAGAGACCTGTACAGTTCATCACAGCGATCTGTACAGAACATCACAACGACCTGTACAGTACATCACAGTAACATGTACAGTACATCACAGAGACCTGTACAGTACATCACAGAGACCTGTACAGTACACCACAGTGACCTATACAGTACGTCACAGAAACCTGTACAATACATCACAGAGACCTGTTCACTACATCACAGAGACCTGTACAGTACATCACAGTGACCTGTGCAGTACATCAAAGTGACCTGTACAGTACATTACAGTGACATGTACATTACATCACAGTGACCTGTACAGTACATCACAGAGACCTGTACAGCGCATCACAGAGATTGTACAGTACATTACAGTGACCTGTACAATTCATCTCAGTGACCTGTACAATACATCACAGTGACATGTACAGTAAATCACAGAGACTTGTGCAGTACATCACAGTGACCTGTACAGTACATCACAGAGAACTATACAGTAAATCACAGTGACCTGTACAATACATCACAGTGACTTGTACAATACATCACAGAGACCTGTACAGTACATCACAGCGATCTGTACAGAACATCACAACGACCTGTACAGTACATCACAGTGACATGTACAGTACATCACAGAGACCTGTACAGTACATCACAGAGACCTGTACAGTACATCACAGTTTCCTGTGCAGTACATCACAGTGACCTGTACAGTACATCACAGTGACCTGTACAATACATCAGAGTGACTGTTACAGTGCATAACAGTGACATGTACAGTACATCACATAGACATTTACAATACATCACAGTACGTGACCAGTACAGTACATCACAGAGACCTGTACATTACATCACAGAGACCTGAAAAGTACATCATGGAAACCTGTAGAGTACATCACAGAGACTGTACAGTACATCACATAGACCTGTACCATACATCACAGTGACATGTACAGTACATCACAGAGACATGTAGAGCACATCACAGTGACCTGTACAGTACATCACAGTTACCTGTACAGTACATCACAGAGACATGTAGAGCACATCACAGTGACATGTACAGTACATCACAGTGACCTGTACAGTACATCACAGAGACATGTAGAGCACATCACAGTGACCTGTACAGTACATCACAGTTACCTGTACAATACATCACAGTGACCTGTACAGTACATCAGAGACCTGCACAATACATCACAGTGACCCGTACAGTACATCACAGAGACCTGTACAGCACATCACAGAGATTGTACAGTACATTACAGTGACCTGTACAATACATCTCAGTGACCTGTACAGTACATCACAGAGACCTGCACATTACATCACAGTGACCCGTACAGTACATCACAGAGATCTGTACAGCACATCACAGAGATTGTACAGTACATTACAGTGACCTGTACAATGCATCTCAGTGACCTGTACAGTACATGACAGAGAACTATACAGTAAATCACAGTGACTTGTACAATACATCATAGTGACCTGTACAGTACATCACAGTGACCTGTACAGTACATCACAGAGACCTGTACAGTACATCACAGTGACCTGTACAATGCACCACAGTGACGTGTACAGTTGATCACAGAGACCTGTACAGTACATCACAGACACATGTACAGTACATCACAGTGACCTGTACAATACACCACAGAGACCTGTACAATACATCACAGTACGTGACCAGTACAGTACATCACAGTGATCTGTACAGTACATCACAGAGACCTGTACATTACATCACAGAGACCTGAACAGTACATCATGGAGACCTGTAGAGTACATCACAGAGACTGTACAGTACATCACATAAACCTGCTCAATACATCACAGTGACATGTACAGTACATCACAGTGACCTGTACATTACATCACAGAGACCTGCAGAGCACATCACAGAGATTGTACAGTACATTACAGTGACCTGTAAAATACATCTCAATGACCTGTACAATACATCACAGTGACATGTACAGCACATCACAGAGACCTGTACATTACATCACAGTGACCTGTACAGTACATCATAGTGACCTGTACAGTACATCACAGTTACCTGTACAATACATCACAGTGACATGTACATTAAATCACAGAGAACTATACAGTAAATCACAGTGACCTGTACAATACATCACAGTGACATGTACAATACATCACAGAGACCTGTACAGTACATCACAGCGATCTGTACAGAACATCACAACGACCTGTACAGTACATCACAGTGACATGTACAGTACATCACAGAGACCTGTACAGTACATCACAGTGATCTGTACAATACATCAGAGTGACTGTTACAGTGCATCACAGTGACATGTACAGTACATCACAGAGACATTTACAATACATCACAGCGACCTGTACAATACACCACAGAGACCTGTACAATACATCACAGTACGTGACCAGTACAGTACATCACAGAGACCTGAAAAGTACATCATGGAAACCTGTAGAGTACATCACAGAGACTGTACAGTACATCACATAGACCTGTACAATACATCACAGTGACATGTACAGTACATCACAGTGACCTGTACAGTACATCACAGAGACCTATAGAGCACATCACAGAGATTGTACAGTACATTACAGTGACCTGTAAAATACATCTCAGTGACCTGTACAATACAACACAGTGACCTGTACAGCACATCACAGAGACCTGTACATTACATCACAGTGACCTGTACAGTACATCATAGTGACATGTACAGTACATCACAGTTACCTGTACAATACATCACAGTGACCTGTACAGTACATCACAGAGACCTGTACAGCACATCACAGAGATTGCACAGTACATTACAGTGACCTGTACAATACATCTCAGTGACCTGTACAATACATCACAGAGACCTGTACAGTACATCACAGCGATCTGTACAGAACATCACAACGACCTGTACAGTACATCACAGCGCCCTGTACAGAACATCACAGCGAGCTGTACAGTATATCACAGAGACCTGTACAATACATGATAGTGACCTGTACAGTATATCACAGCGACCTGTACAGTACATCACTGTACGTGACCAGTACAGTACATCACAGTGACCTGTGCAGTACATCAAAGTGACCTGTACAGTACATTACAGTGACCTGTACATTACATCACAGTGACCTGTACAGTACATCATAGTGACCTGTACAGTACATCACAGTTACCTGTAAAATACATCACAGTGACCTGTACAGTACATCACAAAGACCTGTACATTACATCACAGTGACCTGTACAGTACATCACAGAGACCTGTACAGCGCATCACAGAGATTGTACAGTACATTACAGTGACCTGTACAATGCATCTCAGTGACCTGTACAATACATCTCAGTGACATGTACAGTAAATCACAGAGACTTGTGCAGTACATCACAGTGACCTGTACAGTACATCACAGAGAACTATACAGTAAATCACAGTGACCTGTACAATACATCACAGTGACCTTTACAATACATCACAGAGACCTGTACAGTACATCACAGCGATCTGTACACAACATCACAACGACCTGTACAGTACATCACAGTGACATGTACAGTACATCACAGAGACCTGTACAGTACATCACAGAGACCTGTACAGCACATCACAGTGACCTATTCAGTACGTCACAGAAACCTGTACAATACATCACAGAGACCTGTACAGTACATCACAGAGACCTGTACAGTACATCACAGTGACCTGTGCAGTACATCACAGTGACCAGTACAGTACATCACAGAAACCTGTACATTACATCACAGAGACCTGAAAAGTACATCATGGAAACCTGTAGAGTACATCACAGAGACTGTACAGTACATCATAGTGACCTGTACAGTACATCACAGTTACCTGTACAATACATCACAGTGACCTGTACAGTACATCACAGAGACCTGCACATTACATCACAGTGACCTGTACAGTACATCATAGTGACCTGTACAGTACATCACAGTTACCTGTACAATACATCACAGTGACCTGTACAGTACATCACAGAGACCTGCACATTACACCACAGTGACCTGTACCGTACATCACAGTGACCTGTACAGCACATCACAGAGATTGTACAGTACATTACAGTGACCTGTACAATACATCTCGGTGACCTGTACAATACATCAAAGTGACCTGTGCAGTACATCACAGACACTTGTGTAGTACATCACAACGACCTGTACAGTACATCACAGCGACCTGTACAGAACATCACAGCGAGTTGTACAGTACATCACAGTGACCTGTACAGTACATCACCGAGACCTGTACATTACATCACAGTGACCTGTACAGTACATCACAGAGACCTGTACAGCACATCACAGAGATTGTACAGTACATTACAGTGACCTGTGCAATACATCTCAGTGACCTGTACAAAACATCACAGTGACCTGTACAGTACATCACAGAGACTTGTGCAATACATCACAGTGACCTGTACAGTACATCACAGAGAACTATACGGTAAATCACAGTGACCTGTACAATACAACACAGTGACCTGTACAATACATCACAGTGACCTGTACAATACATCACAGAGACCTGTACAGTTCATCACAGCGATCTGTACAGAACATCACAACGACCTGTACAGTACATCACAGTAACATGTACAGTACATCACAGAGACCTGTACAGTACATCACAGAGACCTGTACAGTACACCACAGTGACCTATACAGTACGTCACAGAAACCTGTACAATACATCACAGAGACCTGTTCAGTACATCACAGAGACCTGTACAGTACATCACAGTGACCTGTGCAGTACATCAAAGTGACCTGTACAGTACATTACAGTGACATGTACATTACATCACAGTGACCTGTACAGTACATCATAGTGACCTGTACAGTACATCACAGTTACCTGTAAAATACATCACAGTGACCTGTACAGTACATCACAAAGACCTGTACATTACATCACAGTGACCTGTACAGTACATCACAGAGACCTGTACAGCGCATCACAGAGATTGTACAGTACATTACAGTGACCTGTACAATTCATCTCAGTGACCTGTACAATACATCACAGTGACATGTACAGTAAATCACAGAGACTTGTGCAGTACATCACAGTGACCTGTACAGTACATCACAGAGAACTATACGGTAAATCACAGTGACCTGTACAATACATCACAGTGACCTGTACAATACATCACAGAGACCTGTACAGTTCATCACAGCGATCTGTACAGAACATCACAACGAACTGTACAGTACATCACAGTAACATGTACAGTACATCACAGAGACCTGTACAGTACATCACAGAGACCTGTACAGTACACCACAGTGACCTATACAGTACGTCACAGAAACCTGTACAATACATCACAGAGACCTGTTCACTACATCACAGAGACCTGTACAGTACATCACAGTGACCTGTGCAGTACATCAAAGTGACCTGTACAGTACATTACAGTGACATGTACATTACATCACAGTGACCTGTACAGTACATCACAGAGACCTGTACAGCGCATCACAGAGATTGTACAGTACATTACAGTGACCTGTACAATTCATCTCAGTGACCTGTACAATACATCACAGTGACATGTACAGTAAATCACAGAGACTTGTGCAGTACATCACAGTGACCTGTACAGTACATCACAGAGAACTATACAGTAAATCACAGTGACCTGTACAATACATCACAGTGACTTGTACAATACATCACAGAGACCTGTACAGTACATCACAGCGATCTGTACAGAACATCACAACGACCTGTACAGTACATCACAGTGACATGTACAGTACATCACAGAGACCTGTACAGTACATCACAGAGACCTGTACAGTACATCACAGTTTCCTGTGCAGTACATCACAGTGACCTGTACAGTACATCACAGTGACCTGTACAATACATCAGAGTGACTGTTACAGTGCATAACAGTGACATGTACAGTACATCACATAGACATTTACAATACATCACAGTACGTGACCAGTACAGTACATCACAGAGACCTGTACATTACATCACAGAGACCTGAAAAGTACATCATGGAAACCTGTAGAGTACATCACAGAGACTGTACAGTACATCACATAGACCTGTACCATACATCACAGTGACATGTACAGTACATCACAGAGACATGTAGAGCACATCACAGTGACCTGTACAGTACATCACAGTTACCTGTACAGTACATCACAGAGGCATGTAGAGCACATCACAGTGACATGTACAGTACATCACAGTGACCTGTACAGTACATCATAGAGACATGTAGAGCACATCACAGTGACCTGTACAGTACATCACAGTTACCTGTACAATACATCACAGTGACCTGTACAGTACATCAGAGACCTGCACAATACATCACAGTGACCCGTACAGTACATCACAGAGACCTGTACAGCACATCACAGAGATTGTACAGTACATTACAGTGACCTGTACAATACATCTCAGTGACCTGTACAGTACATCACAGAGACCTGCACATTACATCACAGTGACCCGTACAGTACATCACAGAGATCTGTACAGCACATCACAGAGATTGTACAGTACATTACAGTGACCTGTACAATGCATCTCAGTGACCTGTACAGTACATGACAGAGAACTATACAGTAAATCACAGTGACTTGTACAATACATCATAGTGACCTGTACAGTACATCACAGTGACCTGTACAGTACATCACAGAGACCTGTACAGTACATCACAGTGACCTGTACAATGCACCACAGTGACGTGTACAGTTGATCACAGAGACCTGTACAGTACATCACAGACACATGTACAGTACATCACAGTGACCTGTACAATACACCACAGAGACCTGTACAATACATCACAGTACGTGACCAGTACAGTACATCACAGTGATCTGTACAGTACATCACAGAGACCTGTACATTACATCACAGAGACCTGAACAGTACATCATGGAGACCTGTAGAGTACATCACAGAGACTGTACAATACATCACATAAACCTGCTCAATACATCACAGTGACATGTACAGTACATCACAGTGACCTGTACATTACATCACAGAGACCTGCAGAGCACATCACAGAGATTGTACAGTACATTACAGTGACCTGTAAAATACATCTCAATGACCTGTACAATACATCACAGTGACATGTACAGCACATCACAGAGACCTGTACATTACATCACAGTGACCTGTACAGTACATCATAGTGACCTGTACAGTACATCACAGTTACCTGTACAATACATCACAGTGACATGTACATTAAATCACAGAGAACTATACAGTAAATCACAGTGACCTGTACAATACATCACAGTGACATGTACAATACATCACAGAGACCTGTACAGTACATCACAGCGATCTGTACAGAACATCACAACGACCTGTACAGTACATCACAGTGACATGTACAGTACATCACAGAGACCTGTACAGTACATCACATAGACCTGTACCATACATCACAGTGACATGTACAGTACATCACAGAGACATGTAGAGCACATCACAGTGACCTGTACAGTACATCACAGTTACCTGTACAGTACATCACAGAGACATGTAGAGCACATCACAGTGACATGTACAGTACATCACAGTGACCTGTACAGTACATCACAGAGACATGTAGAGCACATCACAGTGACCTGTACAGTACATCACAGTTACCTGTACCGTACATCACAGTGACCTGTACAGCACATCACAGAGATTGTACAGTACATTACAGTGACCTGTACAATACATCTCGGTGACCTGTACAATACATCAAAGTGACCTGTGCAGTACATCACAGACACTTGTGTAGTACATCACAACGACCTGTACAGTACATCACAGCGACCTGTACAGAACATCACAGCGAGTTGTACAGTACATCACAGTGACCTGTACAGTACATCACCGAGACCTGTACATTACATCACAGTGACCTGTACAGTACATCACAGAGACCTGTACAGCACATCACAGAGATTGTACAGTACATTACAGTGACCTGTGCAATACATCTCAGTGACCTGTACAAAACATCACAGTGACCTGTACAGTACATCACAGAGACTTGTGCAATACATCACAGTGACCTGTACAGTACATCACAGAGAACTATACGGTAAATCACAGTGACCTGTACAATACATCACAGTGACCTGTACAATACATCACAGTGACCTGTACAATACATCACAGAGACCTGTACAGTTCATCACAGCGATCTGTACAGAACATCACAACGACCTGTACAGTACATCACAGTAACATGTACAGTACATCACAGAGACCTGTACAGTACATCACAGAGACCTGTACAGTACACCACAGTGACCTATACAGTACGTCACAGAAACCTGTACAATACATCACAGAGACCTGTTCAGTACATCACAGAGACCTGTACAGTACATCACAGTGACCTGTGCAGTACATCAAAGTGACCTGTACAGTACATTACAGTGACATGTACATTACATCACAGTGACCTGTACAGTACATCATAGTGACCTGTACAGTACATCACAGTTACCTGTAAAATACATCACAGTGACCTGTACAGTACATCGCAAAGACCTGTACATTACATCACAGTGACCTGTACAGTACATCACAGAGACCTGTACAGCGCATCACAGAGATTGTACAGTACATTACAGTGACCTGTACAATTCATCTCAGTGACCTGTACAATACATCACAGTGACATGTACAGTAAATCACAGAGACTTGTGCAGTACATCACAGTGACCTGTACAGTACATCACAGAGAACTATACGGTAAATCACAGTGACCTGTACAATACATCACAGTGACCTGTACAATACATCACAGAGACCTGTACAGTTCATCACAGCGATCTGTACAGAACATCACAACGACCTGTACAGTACATCACAGTAACATGTACAGTACATCACAGAGACCTGTACAGTACATCACAGAGACCTGTACAGTACACCACAGTGACCTATACAGTACGTCACAGAAACCTGTACAATACATCACAGAGACCTGTTCACTACATCACAGAGACCTGTACAGTACATCACAGTGACCTGTGCAGTACATCAAAGTGACCTGTACAGTACATTACAGTGACATGTACATTACATCACAGTGACCTGTACAGTACATCACAGAGACCTGTACAGCGCATCACAGAGATTGTACAGTACATTACAGTGACCTGTACAATTCATCTCAGTGACCTGTACAATACATCACAGTGACATGTACAGTAAATCACAGAGACTTGTGCAGTACATCACAGTGACCTGTACAGTACATCACAGAGAACTATACAGTAAATCACAGTGACCTGTACAATACATCACAGTGACTTGTACAATACATCACAGAGACCTGTACAGTACATCACAGCGATCTGTACAGAACATCACAACGACCTGTACAGTACATCACAGTGACATGTACAGTACATCACAGAGACCTGTACAGTACATCACAGAGACCTGTACAGTACATCACAGTTTCCTGTGCAGTACATCACAGTGACCTGTACAGTACATCACAGTGACCTGTACAATACATCAGAGTGACTGTTACAGTGCATAACAGTGACATGTACAGTACATCACATAGACATTTACAATACATCACAGTACGTGACCAGTACAGTACATCACAGAGACCTGTACATTACATCACAGAGACCTGAAAAGTACATCATGGAAACCTGTAGAGTACATCACAGAGACTGTACAGTACATCACATAGACCTGTACCATACATCACAGTGACATGTACAGTACATCACAGAGACATGTAGAGCACATCACAGTGACCTGTACAGTACATCACAGTTACCTGTACAGTACATCACAGAGACATGTAGAGCACATCACAGTGACATGTACAGTACATCACAGTGACCTGTACAGTACATCACAGAGACATGTAGAGCACATCACAGTGACCTGTACAGTACATCACAGTTACCTGTACAATACATCACAGTGACCTGTACAGTACATCAGAGACCTGCACAATACATCACAGTGACCCGTACAGTACATCACAGAGACCTGTACAGCACATCACAGAGATTGTACAGTACATTACAGTGACCTGTACAATACATCTCAGTGACCTGTACAGTACATCACAGAGACCTGCACATTACATCACAGTGACCCGTACAGTACATCACAGAGATCTGTACAGCACATCACAGAGATTGTACAGTACATTACAGTGACCTGTACAATGCATCTCAGTGACCTGTACAGTACATGACAGAGAACTATACAGTAAATCACAGTGACTTGTACAATACATCATAGTGACCTGTACAGTACATCACAGTGACCTGTACAGTACATCACAGAGACCTGTACAGTACATCACAGTGACCTGTACAATGCACCACAGTGACGTGTACAGTTGATCACAGAGACCTGTACAGTACATCACAGACACATGTACAGTACATCACAGTGACCTGTACAATACACCACAGAGACCTGTACAATACATCACAGTACGTGACCAGTACAGTACATCACAGTGATCTGTACAGTACATCACAGAGACCTGTACATTACATCACAGAGACCTGAACAGTACATCATGGAGACCTGTAGAGTACATCACAGAGACTGTACAGTACATCACATAAACCTGCTCAATACATCACAGTGACATGTACAGTACATCACAGTGACCTGTACATTACATCACAGAGACCTGCAGAGCACATCACAGAGATTGTACAGTACATTACAGTGACCTGTAAAATACATCTCAATGACCTGTACAATACATCACAGTGACATGTACAGCACATCACAGAGACCTGTACATTACATCACAGTGACCTGTACAGTACATCATAGTGACCTGTACAGTACATCACAGTTACCTGTACAATACATCACAGTGACATGTACATTAAATCACAGAGAACTATACAGTAAATCACAGTGACCTGTACAATACATCACAGTGACATGTACAATACATCACAGAGACCTGTACAGTACATCACAGCGATCTGTACAGAACATCACAACGACCTGTACAGTACATCACAGTGACATGTACAGTACATCACAGAGACCTGTACAGTACATCACAGTGATCTGTACAATACATCAGAGTGACTGTTACAGTGCATCACAGTGACATGTACAGTACATCACAGAGACATTTACAATACATCACAGCGACCTGTACAATACACCACAGAGACCTGTACAATACATCACAGTACGTGACCAGTACAGTACATCACAGAGACCTGAAAAGTACATCATGGAAACCTGTAGAGTACATCACAGAGACTGTACAGTACATCACATAGACCTGTACAATACATCACAGTGACATGTACAGTACATCACAGTGACCTGTACAGTACATCACAGAGACCTATAGAGCACATCACAGAGATTGTACAGTACATTACAGTGACCTGTAAAATACATCTCAGTGACCTGTACAATACAACACAGTGACCTGTACAGCACATCACAGAGACCTGTACATTACATCACAGTGACCTGTACAGTACATCATAGTGACATGTACAGTACATCACAGTTACCTGTACAATACATCACAGTGACCTGTACAGTACATCACAGAGACCTGTACAGCACATCACAGAGATTGCACAGTACATTACAGTGACCTGTACAATACATCTCAGTGACCTGTACAATACATCACAGAGACCTGTACAGTACATCACAGCGATCTGTACAGAACATCACAACGACCTGTACAGTACATCACAGCGCCCTGTACAGAACATCACAGCGAGCTGTACAGTATATCACAGAGACCTGTACAATACATGATAGTGACCTGTACAGTATATCACAGCGACCTGTACAGTACATCACTGTACGTGACCAGTACAGTACATCACAGTGACCTGTGCAGTACATCAAAGTGACCTGTACAGTACATTACAGTGACCTGTACATTACATCACAGTGACCTGTACAGTACATCATAGTGACCTGTACAGTACATCACAGTTACCTGTAAAATACATCACAGTGACCTGTACAGTACATCACAAAGACCTGTACATTACATCACAGTGACCTGTACAGTACATCACAGAGACCTGTACAGCGCATCACAGAGATTGTACAGTACATTACAGTGACCTGTACAATACATCTCAGTGACCTGTACAATACATCTCAGTGACATGTACAGTACATCACAGAGACCTGTACAGTACATCACAGAGACCTGTACAGCACATCACAGTGACCTATTCAGTACGTCACAGAAACCTGTACAATACATCACAGAGACCTGTACAGTACATCACAGAGACCTGTACAGTACATCACAGTGACCTGTGCAGTACATCACAGTGACCAGTACAGTACATCACAGAAACCTGTACATTACATCACAGAGACCTGAAAAGTACATCATGGAAACCTGTAGAGTACATCACAGAGACTGTACAGTACATCATAGTGACCTGTACAGTACATCACAGTTACCTGTACAATACATCACAGTGACCTGTACAGTACATCACAGAGACCTGCACATTACATCACAGTGACCTGTACAGTACATCATAGTGACCTGTACAGTACATCACAGTTACCTGTACAATACATCACAGTGACCTGTACAGTACATCACAGAGACCTGCACATTACACCACAGTGACCTGTACCGTACATCACAGTGACCTGTACAGCACATCACAGAGATTGTACAGTACATTACAGTGACCTGTACAATACATCTCGGTGACCTGTACAATACATCAAAGTGACCTGTGCAGTACATCACAGACACTTGTGTAGTACATCACAACGACCTGTACAGTACATCACAGCGACCTGTACAGAACATCACAGCGAGTTGTACAGTACATCACAGTGACCTGTACAGTACATCACCGAGACCTGTACATTACATCACAGTGACCTGTACAGTACATCACAGAGACCTGTACAGCACATCACAGAGATTGTACAGTACATTACAGTGACCTGTGCAATACATCTCAGTGACCTGTACAAAACATCACAGTGACCTGTACAGTACATCACAGAGACTTGTGCAATACATCACAGTGACCTGTACAGTACATCACAGAGAACTATACGGTAAATCACAGTGACCTGTACAATACAACACAGTGACCTGTACAATACATCACAGTGACCTGTACAATACATCACAGAGACCTGTACAGTTCATCACAGCGATCTGTACAGAACATCACAACGACCTGTACAGTACATCACAGTAACATGTACAGTACATCACAGAGACCTGTACAGTACATCACAGAGACCTGTACAGTACACCACAGTGACCTATACAGTACGTCACAGAAACCTGTACAATACATCACAGAGACCTGTTCAGTACATCACAGAGACCTGTACAGTACATCACAGTGACCTGTGCAGTACATCAAAGTGACCTGTACAGTACATTACAGTGACATGTACATTACATCACAGTGACCTGTACAGTACATCATAGTGACCTGTACAGTACATCACAGTTACCTGTAAAATACATCACAGTGACCTGTACAGTACATCACAAAGACCTGTACATTACATCACAGTGACCTGTACAGTACATCACAGAGACCTGTACAGCGCATCACAGAGATTGTACAGTACATTACAGTGACCTGTACAATTCATCTCAGTGACCTGTACAATACATCACAGTGACATGTACAGTAAATCACAGAGACTTGTGCAGTACATCACAGTGACCTGTACAGTACATCACAGAGAACTATACGGTAAATCACAGTGACCTGTACAATACATCACAGTGACCTGTACAATACATCACAGAGACCTGTACAGTTCATCACAGCGATCTGTACAGAACATCACAACGAACTGTACAGTACATCACAGTAACATGTACAGTACATCACAGAGACCTGTACAGTACATCACAGAGACCTGTACAGTACACCACAGTGACCTATACAGTACGTCACAGAAACCTGTACAATACATCACAGAGACCTGTTCACTACATCACAGAGACCTGTACAGTACATCACAGTGACCTGTGCAGTACATCAAAGTGACCTGTACAGTACATTACAGTGACATGTACATTACATCACAGTGACCTGTACAGTACATCACAGAGACCTGTACAGCGCATCACAGAGATTGTACAGTACATTACAGTGACCTGTACAATTCATCTCAGTGACCTGTACAATACATCACAGTGACATGTACAGTAAATCACAGAGACTTGTGCAGTACATCACAGTGACCTGTACAGTACATCACAGAGAACTATACAGTAAATCACAGTGACCTGTACAATACATCACAGTGACTTGTACAATACATCACAGAGACCTGTACAGTACATCACAGCGATCTGTACAGAACATCACAACGACCTGTACAGTACATCACAGTGACATGTACAGTACATCACATAGACATTTACAATACATCACAGTACGTGACCAGTACAGTACATCACAGAGACCTGTACATTACATCACAGAGACCTGAAAAGTACATCATGGAAACCTGTAGAGTACATCACAGAGACTGTACAGTACATCACATAGACCTGTACCATACATCACAGTGACATGTACAGTACATCACAGAGACATGTAGAGCACATCACAGTGACCTGTACAGTACATCACAGTTACCTGTACAGTACATCACAGAGGCATGTAGAGCACATCACAGTGACATGTACAGTACATCACAGTGACCTGTACAGTACATCATAGAGACATGTAGAGCACATCACAGTGACCTGTACAGTACATCACAGTTACCTGTACAATACATCACAGTGACCTGTACAGTACATCAGAGACCTGCACAATACATCACAGTGACCCGTACAGTACATCACAGAGACCTGTACAGCACATCACAGAGATTGTACAGTACATTACAGTGACCTGTACAATACATCTCAGTGACCTGTACAGTACATCACAGAGACCTGCACATTACATCACAGTGACCCGTACAGTACATCACAGAGATCTGTACAGCACATCACAGAGATTGTACAGTACATTACAGTGACCTGTACAATGCATCTCAGTGACCTGTACAGTACATGACAGAGAACTATACAGTAAATCACAGTGACTTGTACAATACATCATAGTGACCTGTACAGTACATCACAGTGACCTGTACAGTACATCACAGAGACCTGTACAGTACATCACAGTGACCTGTACAATGCACCACAGTGACGTGTACAGTTGATCACAGAGACCTGTACAGTACATCACAGACACATGTACAGTACATCACAGTGACCTGTACAATACACCACAGAGACCTGTACAATACATCACAGTACGTGACCAGTACAGTACATCACAGTGATCTGTACAGTACATCACAGAGACCTGTACATTACATCACAGAGACCTGAACAGTACATCATGGAGACCTGTAGAGTACATCACAGAGACTGTACAATACATCACATAAACCTGCTCAATACATCACAGTGACATGTACAGTACATCACAGTGACCTGTACATTACATCACAGAGACCTGCAGAGCACATCACAGAGATTGTACAGTACATTACAGTGACCTGTAAAATACATCTCAATGACCTGTACAATACATCACAGTGACATGTACAGCACATCACAGAGACCTGTACATTACATCACAGTGACCTGTACAGTACATCATAGTGACCTGTACAGTACATCACAGTTACCTGTACAATACATCACAGTGACATGTACATTAAATCACAGAGAACTATACAGTAAATCACAGTGACCTGTACAATACATCACAGTGACATGTACAATACATCACAGAGACCTGTACAGTACATCACAGCGATCTGTACAGAACATCACAACGACCTGTACAGTACATCACAGTGACATGTACAGTACATCACAGAGACCTGTACAGTACATCACAGTGATCTGTACAATACATCAGAGTGACTGTTACAGTGCATCACAGTGACATGTACAGTACATCACAGAGACATTTACAATACATCACAGCGACCTGTACAATACACCACAGAGACCTGTACAATACATCACAGTACGTGACCAGTACAGTACATCACAGAGACCTGAAAAGTACATCATGGAAACCTGTAGAGTACATCACAGAGACTGTACAGTACATCACATAGACCTGTACAATACATCACAGTGACATGTACAGTACATCACAGTGACCTGTACAGTACATCACAGAGACCTGTAGAGCACATCACAGAGATTGTACAGTACATTACAGTGACCTGTAAAATACATCTCAGTGACCTGTACAATACAACACAGTGACCTGTACCGCACATCACAGAGACCTGTACATTACATCACAGTGACCTGTACAGTACATCATAGTGACATGTACAGTACATCACAGTTACCTGTACAATACATCACAGTGACCTGTACAGTACATCACAGAGACCTGTACAGCACATCACAGAGATTGCACAGTACATTACAGTGACCTGTACAATACATCTCAGTGACCTGTACAATACATCACAGAGACCTGTACAGTACATCACAGCGATCTGTACAGAACATCACAACGACCTGTACAGTACATCACAGCGCCCTGTACAGAACATCACAGCGAGCTGTACAGTATATCACAGAGACCTGTACAATACATGATAGTGACCTGTACAGTACATCACAGCGACCTGTACAGTACATCACTGTACGTGACCAGTACAGTACATCACAGTGATCTGTACAGTACATCACACAGACCTGTACATTACATCACAGAGACTGTACAGTACATCACATAAACATGTACAATACACCACAATGACATGTACAGTACATCACAGTGACCTGTACAGTACATCACAGAAACCTGTACAGCACATCACAGAAATTGTACAGTACATTACAGAGACCCGTACAATACATCACAGTGACCAGTACAATACACCACGGAGACCTGTACAGTACATTACAGTGAACTGTACAATACACCATGGAGACCTGTACAATACATCACAGAGACCTACACAATACATCTCAGCGATCTGTACAGAACATCACAGAGACCTGTACAGTACGTCACAGAGACCTGTACAGTACATCACAGAGACCTGCACAGTGCATCACAGTGACCTGTACAATACACCACAGAGACCAGTACAATACATCACAGTACATGACCTGTACAGTACATCACAGTGACCTGTACAATACACCACAGAGACCTGTACAGTACATCACGGAGACCTGTACAATACACCTCGGAGACCTGTACAGTACAGTACATCACAGCGACCTGTACAGTACATCACAGCGACCTATACAGTACATCACAGAAACCTGTACAGTACATCACACTGACCTGTACAATACACCACAGTGAACTGTACAGTACATCACAGTGACCTGTACAGTACATCACAGAGACCTGTACAGTACATCACAGAGGACTATACAGTAAATCACAGTGACCTGTACAAAACATCCCAGTGACCTGTACAATACATCACATAGAACTCTACAGTACATAACAGCGACCTGTACAGAACATCACGGCGACCATTACAGTACATCACAGTGACCTGTACAGTACATCACAATGACCTGTACAATACATCACAGTGACCTGTACAGTACATCACAGTGACCTGTACAATACATCACAGAGACCTGTACAATACATCACAGTGACCTGTACAGTACATCACATAGAACTATACAGTAAATCACAGTGACCTGTACACTACATCACAGTGACCTGTACACTACGTCACAGAGACATGTGCAGTACATCACAGTGATCTGTACAATACATCACAGAGACCTGTACAGTACATCACAGTGACCTGTACAGTACATCACAGAGACCTGTGCAGTACATCACAGTGACCTATACAGTACATCACAGAGACCTGTACAGTACATCACAGTGACGTGTACAGTACATCACAGAGACCTGTACAGTACATCACAGTGACATGTACAATACACCACAGAGACCTGTACAGTACATCACAGAGACCTGTACAATACAATACATCACAGTGACCTGTACAGTACATCACAGTGACCTGTACAGTACATCACAGAGACCTGTACAGTACATCACAGTGACCTGTACAATGCACCACAGTGACGTGTACAGTTGATCACAGAGACCTGTACAGTACATCACAGTGACCTGTACAGTACATCACATAGAACTATACAGTAAATCACAAAGATCTGTACAATACATCACAGTGATCTGTACAATACATCACAGAGACCTGTACAGTACATCACAGTGACCTGTACAGTACATCACAGAGACCTGTGCAGTACATCACTGGAACCTGTACAGTACATCACAGAGACCTGTACAGTACATCACTGGAACCTGTACAGTACATCACAGAGACCTGTACAGTACATCACAGTGACGTGTACAGTACATCACAGAGACCTGTACAGTAAATCACAGTAACCTGTACACTATATCACAGTGACCTGTACAGTACATCACAGTGACCTGTACAGTACATCACAGAGACCTGTACAGTACATCACAGTGACCTGTACAATGCACCACAGTGACATGTACAATACATCACAGTGACCTGTACAGTACATCACATAGAACTATACAGTAAATCACAGTGACCTGTACACTACATCACAGTGACCTGTACACTACGTCACAGAGACATGTGCAGTACATCACAGTGATCTGTACAATACATCACAGAGACCTGTACAGTACATCACAGTGACCTGTACAGTACATCACAGAGACCTGTGCAGTACATCACAGTGACCTATACAGTACATCACAGAGACCTGTACAGTACATCACAGTGACGTGTACAGTACATCACAGAGACCTGTACAGTACATCACAGTGACATGTACAATACACCACAGAGACCTGTACAGTACATCACAGAGACCTGTACAATACAATACATCACAGTGACCTGTACAGTACATCACAGTGACCTGTACAGTACATCACAGAGACCTGTACAGTACATCACAGTGACCTGTACAATGCACCACAGTGACGTGTACAGTTGATCACAGAGACCTGTACAGTACATCACAGTGACCTGTACAGTACATCACATAGAACTATACAGTAAATCACAAAGATCTGTACAATACATCACAGTGATCTGTACAATACATCACAGAGACCTGTACAGTACATCACAGTGACCTGTACAGTACATCACAGAGACCTGTGCAGTACATCACTGGAACCTGTACAGTACATCACAGAGACCTGTACAGTACATCACTGGAACCTGTACAGTACATCACAGAGACCTGTACAGTACATCACAGTGACGTGTACAGTACATCACAGAGACCTGTACAGTAAATCACAGTAACCTGTACACTATATCACAGTGACCTGTACAGTACATCACAGTGACCTGTACAGTACATCACAGAGACCTGTACAGTACATCACAGTGACCTGTACAATGCACCACAGTGACATGTACAATACATCACAGTGACCTGTACAATACACCACAGAGACCTGTACAATACATCACAGTACGTGACCAGAACAGTACATCACAGAGACCTGTACATTACATCACAGAGACCTGAAAAGTACATCATGGAAACCTGTAGAGTACATCACAGAGACTGTACAGTACATCACATAGACCTGTACAATACATCACAGTGACATGTACAGTACATCACAGTGACCTGTACAGTACATCACAGAGACCTGTAGAGCACATCACAGAGATTGTACAGTACATTACAGTGACCTGTAAAATACATCTCAGTGACCTGTACAATACAACACAGTGACCTGTACAGCACATCACAGAGACCTGTACATTACATCACAGTGACCTGTACAGTACATCATAGTGACCTGTACAGTACATCACAGAGAATTACACAGTAAATCACAGTGACCTGTACAATACATCACATTGACCTGTACAATACATCACAGAGACCTGTACAGTACATCACAGCGATCTGTACAGAACATCACAACGACCTGTACAGTACATCACAGCGACCTGTACAGAACATCACAGCGAGCTGTACAGTACATCACAGAGACCTGTACAATACATCATAGTGACCTGTACAGTACATCACAGCGACCTGTACAGTACATCACTGTACGTGACCAGGACAGTACATCACAGTGATCTGTACAGTACATCACAGAGACCTGTACATTACACCACAGAGACTGTACAGTACATTACATACACATGTACAATACACCACGGTGACATGTACAGTACATCACAGTGACCTGTACAGTACATCACAGTGATATGTACAGCACATCACAGTGACCTGTACAGTACATCATAGTGACCTGTACAGTACATCACAGTTACCTGTACAATACATCACAGTGACCTGTACAGTACATCACAGAGACCTGTACATTACATCACAGTGACCTGTACAGTACATCACAGAGACCTGTACAGCACATCACAGAGATTGTACAGTACATTACAGTGACCTGTACAATACATCTCAGTGACCTGTACAATACATCACAGTGACCTGTACAGTACATCACAGAGACTTGTGCAGTACATCACAGTGACATGTACAGTACATCACAGAGAACTATACAGTAAATCACAGTGACCTGTACAATACATCACAGTGACCTGTACAATACATCACAGAGACCTGTACAGTACATCACAGCGATCTGTACAGAACATCACAACGACCTGTACAGTACATCACAGTGACATGTACAGTACATCACAGAGACCTGTACAGTACATCACAGAGACCTTTACAATACATCACAGTACGTGACCAGTACAGTACATCACAGAGACCTGTACATTACATCACAGAGACCTGTACAGTACATCACAGTGACCTGTACAGTACATCACAGAGACTGTAGAGCACATCACAGAGATTGTACAGTACATTTCAGTGACCTGTAAAATACATCTCAGTGACCTGTACAATACAACACAGTTACCTGTACAGTACATCACAGAGACCTGTACATTACATCACAGTGACCTGTACAGTACATCATAGTGACCTGTACAGTACACACAGTTACCTGTACAATACATCACAGTGAACTGTACAGTACATCACAGCGATCTGTACAGAACATCACAACGACCTGTACAGTACATCACAGTGACATGTACAGTACATCACAGAGACCTGTAAAGTACATCACAGAGACCTGTACAATACATCACAGTGACTTGTACAATACATCACAGAGACCTGTACAGTACATCACAGCGATCTGTACAGAACATCACAACGACCTGTACAGTACATCACAGTGACATGTACAGTACATCACAGAGACCTGTACAGTACATCACAGAGACCTGTACACTATATCACAGTGACCTGTACAGTACATCACAGTGACCTGTACAGTACATCACAGAGACCCGTACAGTACATCACAGAGATCTGTACAGTAAATCACAGAGACTTGTGCAGTACATCACAGTGACCTGTACAGTACATCACAGAGAACTATACAGTAAATCACAGTGACCTGTACAATACATCACAGTGACTTGTACAATACATCACAGAGACCTGTACAGTACATCACAGCGATCTGTACAGAACATCACAACGACCTGTACAGTACATCACAGTGACATGTACAGTACATCACAGAGACCTGTACAGTACATCACAGAGACCTGTACAGTACATCACAGTTTCCTGTGCAGTACATCACAGTGACCTGTACAGTACATCACAGTGACCTGTACAATACATCAGAGTGACTGTTACAGTGCATCACAGTGACATGTACAGTACATCACAGAGACATTTACAATACATCACAGCGACCTGTACAATACACCACAGAGACCTGTACAATACATCACAGTACGTGACCAGTACAGTACATCACAGAGACCTGTACAGTACATCACAGAGACCTGTACAGTACATCACAGTTTCCTGTGCAGTACATCACAGTGACCTGTACAGAACATCACAACGACCTGTACAGTACATCACAGTGACATGTACAGTACATCACAGAGACCTGTAAAGTACATCACAGAGACCTGTACAATACATCACAGTGACTTGTACAATACATCACAGTGACCTGTACAGTACATCACAGAGACTTGTGCAGTACATCACAGTGACATGTACAGTACATCACAGAGAACTATACAGTAAATCACAGTGACCTGTACAATACATCACAGTGACCTGTACAATACATCACAGAGACCTGTACAGTACATCACAGCGATCTGTACAGAACATCACAACGACCTGTACAGTACATCACAGTGACATGTACAGTACATCACAGAGACCTGTACAGTACATCACAGAGACCTGTACAGTACATCACAGTTTCCTGTGCAGTACATCACAGTGACCTGTACAGTACATCACAGTGACCTGTACAATACATCAGAGTGACTGTTACAGTGCATCACAGTGACATGTACAGTACATCACAGAGACATTTACAATACATCACAGCGACCTGTACAATACACCACAGAGACCTGTACAATACATCACAGTACGTGACCAGTACAGTACATCACAGAGACCTGTACATTACATCACAGAGACCTGAAAAGTACATCATGGAAACCTGTAGAGTACATCACAGAGACTGTACAGTACATCACATAGACCTGTACCATACATCACAGTGACATGTACAGTACATCACAGAGACATGTAGAGCACATCACAGTGACCTGTACAGTACATCACAGTTACCTGTACAGTACATCACAGAGACATGTAGAGCACATCACAGTGACATGTACAGTACATCACAGTGACCTGTACAGTACATCACAGAGAAATGTAGAGCACATCACAGTGACCTGTACAGTACATCACAGTTACCTGTACAATACATCACAGTGACCTGTACAGTACATCAGAGACCTGCACAATACATCACAGTGACCCGTACAGTACATCACAGAGACCTGTACAGCACATCACAGAGATTGTACAGTACATTACAGTGACCTGTACAGTACATCAGAGACCTGCACAATACATCACAGTGACCCGTACAGTACATCACAGTGACCTGTACAGTACATGACAGAGAACTATACAGTAAATCACAGAGATTGTACAGTACATTACAGTGACCTGTACAATACATCTCAGTGACCTGTACAATACATCACAGTGACCTGTACAGTACATCACAGAGACTTGTGCAGTACATCACAGTGACATGTACAGTACATCACAGAGAACTATACAGTAAATCACAGTGGCCTGTACAATACATCACAGTGACCTGTACAATACATCACAGAGACCTGTACAGTACATCACAGCGATCTGTACAGAACATCACAACGACCTGTACAGTACATCACAGTGACATGTACAGTACATCACAGAGACCTGTACAGTACATCACAGAGACCTTTACAATACATCACAGTACGTGACCAGTACAGTACATCACAGAGACCTGTACATTACATCACAGAGACCTGTACAGTACATCACAGTGACCTGTACAGTACATCACAGAGACTGTAGAGCACATCACAGAGATTGTACAGTACATTACAGTGACCTGTAAAATACATCTCAGTGACCTGTACAATACAATACAACACAGTTACCTGTACAGTACATCACAGAGACCTGTACATTACATCACAGTGACCTGTACAGTACATCATAGTGACCTGTACAGTACACACAGTTACCTGTACAATACATCACAGTGAACTGTACAGTACATCACAGCGATCTGTACAGAACATCACAACGACCTGTACAGTACATCACAGTGACATGTACAGTACATCACAGAGACCTGTACAGTACATCACAGAGACCTGTACAATACATCACAGTGACTTGTACAATACATCACAGAGACCTGTACAGTACATCACAGCGATCTGTACAGAACATCACAACGACCTGTACAGTACATCACAGTGACATGTACAGTACATCACAGAGACCTGTACAGTACATCACAGAGACCTGTACACTATATCACAGTGACCTGTACAGTACATCACAGTGACCTGTACAGTACATCACAGAGACCCGTACAGTACATCACAGAGATCTGTACAGTAAATCACAGAGACTTGTGCAGTACATCACAGTGACCTGTACAGTACATCACAGAGAACTATACAGTAAATCACAGTGACCTGTACAATACATCACAGTGACTTGTACAATACATCACAGAGACCTGTACAGTACATCACAGCGATCTGTACAGAACATCACAACGACCTGTACAGTACATCACAGTGACATGTACAGTACATCACAGAGACCTGTACAGTACATCACAGAGACCTGTACAGTACATCACAGTTTCCTGTGCAGTACATCACAGTGACCTGTACAGTACATCACAGTGACCTGTACAATACATCAGAGTGACTGTTACAGTGCATCACAGTGACATGTACAGTACATCACAGAGACATTTACAATACATCACAGCGACCTGTACAATACACCACAGAGACCTGTACAATACATCACAGTACGTGACCAGTACAGTACATCACAGAGACCTGTACATTACATCACAGAGACCTGAAAAGTACATCATGGAAACCTGTAGAGTACATCACAGAGACTGTACAGTACATCACATAGACCTGTACCATACATCACAGTGACATGTACAGTACATCACAGAGACATGTAGAGCACATCACAGTGACCTGTACAGTACATCACAGTTACCTGTACAGTACATCACAGAGACATGTAGAGCACATCACAGTGACATGTACAGTACATCACAGTGACCTGTACAGTACATCACAGAGACATGTAGAGCACATCACAGTGACCTGTACAGTACATCACAGTTACCTGTACAATACATCACAGTGACCTGTACAGTACATCAGAGACCTGCACAATACATCACAGTGACCCGTACAGTACATCACAGAGACCTGTACAGCACATCACAGAGATTGTACAGTACATTACAGTGACCTGTACAATGCATCTCAGTGACCTGTACAATACTTCACAGTGATCTGTACAGTACATCACAGACACTTGTGCAGTACATCACAGTGACCTGTACAGTACATGACAGAGAACTATACAGTAAATCACAGTGACTTGTACAATACATCATAGTGACCTGTACAGTACATCACAGTGACCTGTACAGTACATCACAGAGACCTGTACAGTACATCACAGTGACCTGTACAATGCACCACAGTGACGTGTACAGTTGATCACAGAGACCTGTACAGTACATCACAGACACATGTACAGTACATCACAGTGACCTGTACAATACACCACAGAGACCTGTACAATACATCACAGTACGTGACCAGTACAGTGCATCACAGTGATCTGTACAGTACATCACAGAGACCTGTACATTACATCACAGAGACCTGAACAGTACATCATGGAGACCTGTAGAGTACATCACAGAGACTGTACAGTACATCACATAAACCTGCTCAATACATCACAGTGACATGTACAGTACATCACAGTGACCTGTACATTACATCACAGAGACCTGCAGAGCACATCACAGAGATTGTACAGTACATTACAGTGACCTGTAAAATACATCTCAATGACCTGTACAATACATCACAGTGACATGTACAGCACATCACAGAGACCTGTACATTACATCACAGTGACCTGTACAGTACATCATAGTGACCTGTACAGTACATCACAGTTACCTGTACAATACATCACAGTGACATGTACATTAAATCACAGAGAACTATACAGTAAATCACAGTGACCTGTACAATACATCACAGTGACATGTACAATACATCACAGAGACCTGTACAGTACATCACAGCGATCTGTACAGAACATCACAACGACCTGTACAGTACATCACAGTGACATGTACAGTACATCACAGAGACCTGTACAGTACATCACAGTGATCTGTACAATACATCAGAGTGACTGTTACAGTGCATCACAGTGACATGTACAGTACATCACAGAGACATTTACAATACATCACAGCGACCTGTACAATACACCACAGAGACCTGTACAATACATCACAGTACGTGACCAGTACAGTACATCACAGAGACCTGAAAAGTACATCATGGAAACCTGTAGAGTACATCACAGAGACTGTACAGTACATCACATAGACCTGTACAATACATCACAGTGACATGTACAGTACATCACAGTGACCTGTACAGTACATCACAGAGACCTGTAGAGCACATCACAGAGATTGTACAGTACATTACAGTGACCTGTAAAATACATCTCAGTGACCTGTACAATACAACACAGTGACCTGTACAGCACATCACAGAGACCTGTACATTACATCACAGTGACCTGTACAGTACATCATAGTGACATGTACAGTACATCACAGTTACCTGTACAATACATCACAGTGACCTGTACAGTACATCACAGAGACCTGTACAGCACATCACAGAGATTGCACAGTACATTACAGTGACCTGTACAATACATCTCAGTGACCTGTACAATACATCACAGAGACCTGTACAGTACATCACAGCGATCTGTACAGAACATCACAACGACCTGTACAGTACATCACAGCGCCCTGTACAGAACATCACAGCGAGCTGTACAGTATATCACAGAGACCTGTACAATACATGATAGTGACCTGTACAGTACATCACAGCGACCTGTACAGTACATCACTGTACGTGACCAGTACAGTACATCACAGTGATCTGTACAGTACATCACACAGACCTGTACATTACATCACAGAGACTGTACAGTACATCACATAGACCTGTACAATACATCACAGTGACATGTACAGTACATCACAGTGACCTGTACAGTACATCACAGAGACCTGTAGAGCACATCACAGAGATTGTACAGTACATTACAGTGACCTGTAAAATACATCTCAGTGACCTGTACAATACAACACAGTGACCTGTACAGCACATCACAGAGACCTGTACATTACATCACAGTGACCTGTACAGTACATCATAGTGACATGTACAGTACATCACAGTTACCTGTACAATACATCACAGTGACCTGTACAGTACATCACAGAGACCTGTACAGCACATCACAGAGATTGCACAGTACATTACAGTGACCTGTACAATACATCTCAGTGACCTGTACAATACATCACAGAGACCTGTACAGTACATCACAGCGATCTGTACAGAACATCACAACGACCTGTACAGTACATCACAGCGCCCTGTACAGAACATCACAGCGAGCTGTACAGTATATCACAGAGACCTGTACAATACATGATAGTGACCTGTACAGTACATCACAGCGACCTGTACAGTACATCACTGTACGTGACCAGTACAGTACATCACAGTGATCTGTACAGTACATCACACAGACCTGTACATTACATCACAGAGACTGTACAGTACATCACATAAACATGTACAATACACCACAATGACATGTACAGTACATCACAGTGACCTGTACAGTACATCACAGAAACCTGTACAGCACATCACAGAAATTGTACAGTACATTACAGAGACCCGTACAATACATCACAGTGACCAGTACAATACACCACGGAGACCTGTACAGTACATTACAGTGAACTGTACAATACACCATGGAGACCTGTACAATACATCACAGAGACCTACACAATACATCTCAGCGATCTGTACAGAACATCACAGAGACCTGTACAGTACGTCACAGAGACCTGTACAGTACATCACAGAGACCTGCACAGTGCATCACAGTGACCTGTACAATACACCACAGAGACCAGTACAATACATCACAGTACATGACCTGTACAGTACATCACAGTGACCTGTACAATACACCACAGAGACCTGTACAGTACATCACGGAGACCTGTACAATACACCTCGGAGACCTGTACAGTACAGTACATCACATCGACCTGTACAGTACATCACAGCGACCTATACAGTACATCACAGAAACCTGTACAGTACATCACACTGACCTGTACAATACTCCACAGTGAACTGTACAGTACATCACAGTGACCTGTACAGTACATCACAGAGACCTGTACAGTACATCACAGAGGACTATACAGTAAATCACAGTGACCTGTACAAAACATCCCAGTGACCTGTACAATACATCACATAGAACTCTACAGTACATAACAGCGACCTGTACAGAACATCACGGCGACCATTACAGTACATCACAGTGACCTGTACAGTACATCACAATGACCTGTACAATACATCACAGTGACCTGTACAGTACATCACAGTGACCTGTACAATACATCACAGAGACCTGTACAATACATCACAGTGACCTGTACAGTACATCACATAGAACTATACAGTAAATCACAGTGACCTGTACACTACATCACAGTGACCTGTACACTACGTCACAGAGACATGTGCAGTACATCACAGTGATCTGTACAATACATCACAGAGACCTGTACAGTACATCACAGTGACCTGTACAGTACATCACAGAGACCTGTGCAGTACATCACAGTGACCTGTACAGTACATCACAGTGACCTGTACAATACATCACAGAGACCTATACAGTACATCACAGAGACCTGTACAGTACATCACAGTGACGTGTACAGTACATCACAGAGACCTGTACAGTACATCACAGTGACATGTACAATACACCACAGAGACCTGTACAGTACATCACAGAGACCTGTACAATACAATACATCACAGTGACCTGTACAGTACATCACAGTGACCTGTACAGTACATCACAGAGACCTGTACAGTACATCACAGTGACCTGTACAATGCACCACAGTGACGTGTACAGTTGATCACAGAGACCTGTACAGTACATCACAGTGACCTGTACAGTACATCACATAGAACTATACAGTAAATCACAAAGATCTGTACAATACATCACAGTGATCTGTACAATACATCACAGAGACCTGTACAGTACATCACAGTGACCTGTACAGTACATCACAGAGACCTGTACAGTACATCACTGGAACCTGTACAGTACATCACAGAGACCTGTACAGTACATCACAGTGACGTGTACAGTACATCACAGAGACCTGTACAGTAAATCACAGTAACCTGTACACTATATCACAGTGACCTGTACAGTACATCACAGTGACCTGTACAGTACATCACAGAGACCTGTACAGTACATCACAGTGACCTGTACAATGCACCACAGTGACATGTACAATACATCACAGTGACCTGTACAATACACCACAGAGACCTGTACAATACATCACAGTACGTGACCAGAACAGTACATCACAGAGACCTGTACATTACATCACAGAGACCTGAAAAGTACATCATGGAAACCTGTAGAGTACATCACAGAGACTGTACAGTACATCACATAGACCTGTACAATACATCACAGTGACATGTACAGTACATCACAGTGACCTGTACAGTACATCACAGAGACCTGTAGAGCACATCACAGAGATTGTACAGTACATTACAGTGACCTGTAAAATACATCTCAGTGACCTGTACAATACAACACAGTGACCTGTACAGCACATCACAGAGACCTGTACATTACATCACAGTGACCTGTACAGTACATCATAGTGACCTGTACAGTACATCACAGAGATTGTACAGTACATTACAGTGACCTGTACAATACATCTCAGTGACCTGTACAATACATCACAGTTACCTGTACAGTACATCACAGAGACTTGTGCAGTACATCACAGTGACCTGTACAGTACATCACAGAGAATTACACAGTAAATCACAGTGACCTGTACAATACATCACATTGACCTGTACAATACATCACAGAGACCTGTACAGTACATCACAGCGATCTGTACAGAACATCACAACGACCTGTACAGTACATCACAGCGACCTGTACAGAACATCACAGCGAGCTGTACAGTACATCACAGAGACCTGTACAATACATCATAGTGACCTGTACAGTACATCACAGCGACCTGTACAGTACATCACTGTACGTGACCAGGACAGTACATCACAGTGATCTGTACAGTACATCACAGAGACCTGTACATTACACCACAGAGACTGTACAGTACATTACATACACATGTACAATACACCACGGTGACATGTACAGTACATCACAGTGACCTGTACAGTACATCACAGTGATCTGTACAGCACATCACAGTGACCTGTACAGTACATCATAGTGACCTGTACAGTACATCACAGTTACCTGTACAATACATCACAGTGACCTGTACAGTACATCACAGAGACCTGTACATTACATCACAGTGACCTGTACAGTACATCACAGAGACCTGTACAGCACATCACAGAGATTGTACAGTACATTACAGTGACCTGTACAATACATCTCAGTGACCTGTACAATACATCACAGTGACCTGTACAGTACATCACAGAGACTTGTGCAGTACATCACAGTGACATGTACAGTACATCACAGAGAACTATACAGTAAATCACAGTGACCTGTACAATACATCACAGTGACCTGTACAATACATCACAGAGACCTGTACAGTACATCACAGCGATCTGTACAGAACATCACAACGACCTGTACAGTACATCACAGTGACATGTACAGTACATCACAGAGACCTGTACAGTACATCACAGAGACCTTTACAATACATCACAGTACGTGACCAGTACAGTACATCACAGAGACCTGTACATTACATCACAGAGACCTGTACAGTACATCACAGTGACCTGTACAGTACATCACAGAGACTGTAGAGCACATCACAGAGATTGTACAGTACATTACAGTGACCTGTAAAATACATCTCAGTGACCTGTACAATACAACACAGTTACCTGTACAGTACATCACAGAGACCTGTACATTACATCACAGTGACCTGTACAGTACATCATAGTGACCTGTACAGTACACACAGTTACCTGTACAATACATCACAGTGAACTGTACAGTACATCACAGCGATCTGTACAGAACATCACAACGACCTGTACAGTACATCACAGTGACATGTACAGTACATCACAGAGACCTGTACAGTACATCACAGAGACCTGTACAATACATCACAGTGACTTGTACAATACATCACAGAGACCTGTACAGTACATCACAGCGATCTGTACAGAACATCACAACGACCTGTACAGTACATCACAGTGACATGTACAGTACATCACAGAGACCTGTACAGTACATCACAGAGACCTGTACACTATATCACAGTGACCTGTACAGTACATCACAGTGACCTGTACAGTACATCACAGAGACCCGTACAGTACATCACAGAGATCTGTACAGTAAATCACAGAGACTTGTGCAGTACATCACAGTGACCTGTACAGTACATCACAGAGAACTATACAGTAAATCACAGTGACCTGTACAATACATCACAGTGACTTGTACAATACATCACAGAGACCTGTACAGTACATCACAGCGATCTGTACAGAACATCACAACGACCTGTACAGTACATCACAGTGACATGTACAGTACATCACAGAGACCTGTACAGTACATCACAGAGACCTGTACAGTACATCACAGTTTCCTGTGCAGTACATCACAGTGACCTGTACAGTACATCACAGTGACCTGTACAATACATCAGAGTGACTGTTACAGTGCATCACAGTGACATGTACAGTACATCACAGAGACATTTACAATACATCACAGCGACCTGTACAATACACCACAGAGACCTGTACAATACATCACAGTACGTGACCAGTACAGTACATCACAGAGACCTGTACATTACATCACAGAGACCTGAAAAGTACATCATGGAAACCTGTAGAGTACATCACAGAGACTGTACAGTACATCACATAGACCTGTACCATACATCACAGTGACATGTACAGTACATCACAGAGACATGTAGAGCACATCACAGTGACCTGTACAGTACATCACAGTTACCTGTACAGTACATCACAGAGACATGTAGAGCACATCACAGTGACATGTACAGTACATCACAGTGACCTGTACAGTACATCACAGAGACATGTAGAGCACATCACAGTGACCTGTACAGTACATCACAGTTACCTGTACAATACATCACAGTGACCTGTACAGTACATCAGAGACCTGCACAATACATCACAGTGACCCGTACAGTACATCACAGAGACCTGTACAGCACATCACAGAGATTGTACAGTACATTACAGTGACCTGTACAATGCATCTCAGTGACCTGTACAATACATCACAGTGATCTGTACAGTACATCACAGACACTTGTGCAGTACATCACAGTGACCTGTACAGTACATCACAGAGAACTATACAGTAAATCACAGTGACTTGTACAATACATCATAGTGACCTGTACAGTACATCACAGTGACCTGTACAGTACATCACAGAGACCTGTACAGTACATCACAGTGACCTGTACAATGCACCACAGTGACGTGTACAGTTGATCACAGAGACCTGTACAGTACATCACAGACACATGTACAGTACATCACAGTGACCTGTACAATACACCACAGAGACCTGTACAATACATCACAGTACGTGACCAGTACAGTACATCACAGTGATCTGTACAGTACATCACAGAGACCTGTACATTACATCACAGAGACCTGAACAGTACATCATGGAGACCTGTAGAGTACATCACAGAGACTGTACAGTACATCACATAAACCTGCTCAATACATCACAGTGACATGTACAGTACATCACAGTGACCTGTACATTACATCACAGAGACCTGCAGAGCACATCACAGAGATTGTACAGTACATTACAGTGACCTGTAAAATACATCTCAATGACCTGTACAATACATCACAGTGACATGTACAGCACATCACAGAGACCTGTACATTACATCACAGTGACCTGTACAGTACATCATAGTGACCTGTACAGTACATCACATTTACCTGTACAATACATCACAGTGACATGTACATTAAATCACAGAGAACTATACAGTAAATCACAGTGACCTGTACAATACATCACAGTGACATGTACAATACATCACAGAGACCTGTACAGTACATCACAGCGATCTGTACAGAACATCACAACGACCTGTACAGTACATCACAGTGACATGTACAGTACATCACAGAGACCTGTACAGTACATCACAGTGATCTGTACAATACATCAGAGTGACTGTTACAGTGCATCACAGTGACATGTACAGTACATCACAGAGACATTTACAATACATCACAGCGACCTGTACATTACATCACAGAGACCTGAACAGTACATCATGGAGACCTGTAGAGTACATCACAGAGACTGTACAGTACATCACATAAACCTGCTCAATACATCACAGTGACATGTACAGTACATCACAGTGACCTGTACATTACATCACAGAGACCTGCAGAGCACATCACAGAGATTGTACAGTACATTACAGTGACCTGTAAAATACATCTCAATGACCTGTACAATACATCATAGTGACCTGTACAGTACATCACAGTTACCTGTACAATACATCACAGTGACATGTACATTAAATCACAGAGAACTATACAGTAAATCACAGTGACCTGTACAATACATCACAGTGACATGTACAATACATCACAGAGACCTGTACAGTACATCACAGCGATCTGTACAGAACATCACAACGACCTGTACAGTACATCACAGTGACATGTACAGTACATCACAGAGACCTGTACAGTACATCACAGTGATCTGTACAATACATCAGAGTGACTGTTACAGTGCATCACAGTGACATGTACAGTACATCACAGAGACATTTACAATACATCACAGCGACCTGTACAATACACCACAGAGACCTGTACAATACATCACAGTACGTGACCAGTACAGTACATCACAGAGACCTGAACAGTACATCATGGAAACCTGTAGAGTACATCACAGAGACTGTACAGTACATCACATAGACCTGTACAATACATCACAGTGACATGTACAGTACATCACAGTGACCTGTACAGTACATCACAGAGACCTGTAGAGCACATCACAGAGATTGTACAGTACATTACAGTGACCTGTAAAATACATCTCAGTGACCTGTACAATACAACACAGTGACCTGTACAGCACATCACAGAGACCTGTACATTACATCACAGTGACCTGTACAGTACATCATAGTGACATGTACAGTACATCACAGTTACCTGTACAATACATCACAGTGACCTGTACAGTACATCACAGAGACCTGTACAGCACATCACAGAGATTGCACAGTACATTACAGTGACCTGTACAATACATCTCAGTGACCTGTACAATACATCACAGAGACCTGTACAGTACATCACAGCGATCTGTACAGAACATCACAACGACCTGTACAGTACATCACAGCGCCCTGTACAGAACATCACAGCGAGCTGTACAGTATATCACAGAGACCTGTACAATACATGATAGTGACCTGTACAGTACATCACAGCGACCTGTACAGTACATCACTGTACGTGACCAGTACAGTACATCACAGTGATCTGTACAGTACATCACACAGACCTGTACATTACATCACAGAGACTGTACAGTACATCACATAAACATGTACAATACACCACAATGACATGTACAGTACATCACAGTGACCTGTACAGTACATCACAGAAACCTGTACAGCACATCACAGAAATTGTACAGTACATTACAGAGACCCGTACAATACATCACAGTGACCAGTACAATACACCACGGAGACCTGTACAGTACATTACAGTGAACTGTACAATACACCATGGAGACCTGTACAATACATCACAGAGACCTACACAATACATCTCAGCGATCTGTACAGAACATCACAGAGACCTGTACAGTACGTCACAGAGACCTGTACAGTACATCACAGAGACCTGCACAGTGCATCACAGTGACCTGTACAATACACCACAGAGACCAGTACAATACATCACAGTACATGACCTGTACAGTACATCACAGTGACCTGTACAATACACCACAGAGACCTGTACAGTACATCACGGAGACCTGTACAATACACCTCGGAGACCTGTACAGTACAGTACATCACAGCGACCTGTACAGTACATCACAGCGACCTATACAGTACATCACAGAAACCTGTACAGTACATCACACTGACCTGTACAATACTCCACAGTGAACTGTACAGTACATCACAGTGACCTGTACAGTACATCACAGAGACCTGTACAGTACATCACAGAGGACTATACAGTAAATCACAGTGACCTGTACAAAACATCCCAGTGACCTGTACAATACATCACATAGAACTCTACAGTACATAACAGCGACCTGTACAGAACATCACGGCGACCATTACAGTACATCACAGTGACCTGTACAGTACATCATAATGACCTGTACAATACATCACAGTGACCTGTACAGTACATCACAGTGACCTGTACAATACATCACAGAGACCTGTACAATACATCACAGTGACCTGTACAGTACATCACATAGAACTATACAGTAAATCACAGTGACCTGTACACTACATCACAGTGACCTGTACACTACGTCACAGAGACATGTGCAGTACATCACAGTGATCTGTACAATACATCACAGAGACCTGTACAGTACATCACAGTGACCTGTACAGTACATCACAGAGACCTGTGCAGTACATCACAGTGACCTGTACAGTACATCACAGTGACCTGTACAATACATCACAGAGACCTATACAGTACATCACAGAGACCTGTACAGTACATCACAGTGACGTGTACAGTACATCACAGAGACCTGTACAGTACATCACAGTGACATGTACAATACACCACAGAGACCTGTACAGTACATCACAGAGACCTGTACAATACAATACATCACAGTGACCTGTACAGTACATCACAGTGACCTGTACAGTACATCACAGAGACCTGTACAGTACATCACAGTGACCTGTACAATGCACCACAGTGACGTGTACAGTTGATCACAGAGACCTGTACAGTACAACACAGTGACCTGTACAGTACATCACATAGAACTATACAGTAAATCACAAAGATCTGTACAATACATCACAGTGATCTGTACAATACATCACAGAGACCTGTACAGTACATCACAGTGACCTGTACAGTACATCACAGAGACCTGTGCAGTACATCACTGGAACCTGTACAGTACATCACAGAGACCTGTACAGTACATCACTGGAACCTGTACAGTACATCACAGAGACCTGTACAGTACATCACAGTGACGTGTACAGTACATCACAGAGACCTGTACAGTAAATCACAGTAACCTGTACACTATATCACAGTGACCTGTACAGTACATCACAGTGACCTGTACAGTACATCACAGAGACCTGTACAGTACATCACAGTGACCTGTACAATGCACCACAGTGACATGTACAATACATCACAGTGACCTGTACAATACACCACAGAGACCTGTACAATACATCACAGTACGTGACCAGAACAGTACATCACAGAGACCTGTACATTACATCACAGAGACCTGAAAAGTACATCATGGAAACCTGTAGAGTACATCACAGAGACTGTACAGTACATCACATAGACCTGTACAATACATCACAGTGACATGTACAGTACATCACAGTGACCTGTACAGTACATCACAGAGACCTGTAGAGCACATCACAGAGATTGTACAGTACATTATAGTGACCTGTAAAATACATCTCAGTGACCTGTACAATACAACACAGTGACCTGTACAGCACATCACAGAGACCTGTACATTACATCACAGTGACCTGTGCAGTACATCATAGTGACCTGTACAGTACATCACAGAGATTGTACAGTACATTACAGTGACCTGTACAATACATCTCAGTGACCTGTACAGTACATCACAGAGACCTGTACATTACATCACAGAGACCTGTACATTACATCACAGTGACCTGTACAGTACATCATAGTGACCTGTACAGTACATCACAGAGATTGTACAGTACATTACAGTGACCTGTACAATACATCACAGTGATCTGTACAGTACATCACAGAGACCTGTACATTACATCACAGAGACCTGAACAGTACATCATGGAGACCTGTAGAGTACATCACAGAGACTGTACAGTACATCACATAAACCTGCTCAATACATCACAGTGACATGTACAGTACATCACAGTGACCTGTACATTACATCACAGAGACCTGCAGAGCACATCACAGAGATTGTACAGTACATTACAGTGACCTGTAAAATACATCTCAATGACCTGTACAATACATCACAGTGACATGTACAGCACATCACAGAGACCTGTACATTACATCACAGTGACCTGTACAGTACATCATAATGACCTGTACAGTACATCACAGTTACCTGTACAATACATCACAGTGACATGTACATTAAATCACAGAGAACTATACAGTAAATCACAGTGACCTGTACAATACATCACAGTGACATGTATAATACATCACAGAGACCTGTACAGTACATCACAGCGATCTGTACAGAACATCACAACGACCTGTACAGTACATCACAGTGACATGTACAGTACATCACAGAGACCTGTACAGTACATCACAGTGATCTGTACAATACATCAGAGTGACTGTTACAGTGCATCACAGTGACATGTACAGTACATCACAGAGACATTTACAATACATCACAGCGACCTGTACAATACACCACAGAGACCTGCACAATACATCACAGTACGTGACCAGTACAGTACATCACAGAGACCTGAAAAGTACATCATGGAAACCTGTAGAGTACATCACAGAGACTGTACAGTACATCACATAGACCTGTACAATACATCACAGTGACATGTACAGTACATCACAGTGACCTGTACAGTACATCACAGAGACCTGTAGAGCACATCACAGAGATTGTACAGTACATTACAGTGACCTGTAAAATACATCTCAGTGACCTGTACAATACAACACAGTGACCTGTACAGCACATCACAGAGACCTGTACATTACATCACAGTGACCTGTACAGTACATCATAGTGACATGTACAGTACATCACAGTTACCTGTACAATACATCACAGTGACCTGTACAGTACATCACAGAGACCTGTACAGCACATCACAGAGATTGCACAGTACATTACAGTGACCTGTACAATACATCTCAGTGACCTGTACAATACATCACAGAGACCTGTACAGTACATCACAGCGATCTGTACAGAACATCACAACGACCTGTACAGTACATCACAGCGCCCTGTACAGAACATCACAGCGAGCTGTACAGTATATCACAGAGACCTGTACAATACATGATAGTGACCTGTACAGTACATCACAGCGACCTGTACAGTACATCACTGTACGTGACCAGTACAGTACATCACAGTGATCTGTACAGTACATCACACAGACCTGTACATTACATCACAGAGACTGTACAGTACATCACATAAACATGTACAATACACCACAATGACATGTACAGTACATCACAGTGACCTGTACAGTACATCACAGAAACCTGTACAGCACATCACAGAAATTGTACAGTACATTACAGAGACCCGTACAATACATCACAGTGACCAGTACAATACACCACGGAGACCTGTACAGTACATTACAGTGAACTGTACAATACACCATGGAGACCTGTACAATACATCACAGAGACCTACACAATACATCTCAGCGATCTGTACAGAACATCACAGAGACCTGTACAGTACGTCACAGAGACCTGTACAGTACATCACAGAGACCTGCACAGTGCATCACAGTGACCTGTACAATACACCACAGAGACCAGTACAATACATCACAGTACATGACCTGTACAGTACATCACAGTGACCTGTACAATACACCACAGAGACCTGTACAGTACATCACGGAGACCTGTACAATACACCTCGGAGACCTGTACAGTACAGTACATCACAGCGACCTGTACAGTACATCACAGCGACCTATACAGTACATCACAGAAACCTGTACAGTACATCACACTGACCTGTACAATACTCCACAGTGAACTGTACAGTACATCACAGAGACCTGTACAGTACATCACAGTGACCTGTACAGTACATCACAGAGACCTGTACAGTACATCACAGAGGACTATACAGTAAATCACAGTGACCTGTACAAAACATCCCAGTGACCTGTACAATACATCACATAGAACTCTACAGTACATAACAGCGACCTGTACAGAACATCACGGCGACCATTACAGTACATCACAGTGACCTGTACAGTACATCACAATGACCTGTACAATACATCAAAGTGACCTGTACAGTACATCACAGTGACCTGTACAATACATCACAGAGACCTGTACAATACATCACAGTGACGTGTACAGTACATCACATAGAACTATACAGTAAATCACAGTGACCTGTACACTACATCACAGTGACCTGTACACTACGTCACAGAGACATGTGCAGTACATCACAGTGATCTGTACAATACATCACAGAGACCTGTACAGTACATCACAGTGACCTGTACAGTACATCACAGAGACCTGTGCAGTACATCACAGTGACCTGTACAGTACATCACAGTGACCTGTACAATACATCACAGAGACCTATACAGTACATCACAGAGACCTGTACAGTACATCACAGTGACGTGTACAGTACATCACAGAGACCTGTACAGTACATCACAGTGACATGTACAATACACCACAGAGACCTGTACAGTACATCACAGAGACCTGTACAATACAATACATCACAGTGACCTGTACAGTACATCACAGTGACCTGTACAGTACATCACAGAGACCTGTACAGTACATCACAGTGACCTGTACAGTACATCACAGTGACCTGTACAATACATCACAGAGACCTGTACAGTACATCACAGTGACCTGTACAGTACATCACAGTCACCTGTACAGTACATCACAGAGACCTGTACAGCACATCACAGAGATTGTACAATACATCACAGAGACCTGTACAGTACATCACAGAGACCTGTACAATACAATACATCACAGTGACCTGTACAGTACATCACAGTGACCTGTACAGTACATCACAGAGACCTGTACAGTACATCACAGTGACCTGTACAATGCACCACAGTGACGTGTACAGTTGATCACAGAGACCTGTACAGTACATCACAGTGACCTGTACAGTACATCACATAGAACTATACAGTAAATCACAAAGATCTGTACAATACATCACAGTGATCTGTACAATACATCACAGAGACCTGTACAGTACATCACAGTGACCTGTACAGTACATCACAGAGACCTGTGCAGTACATCACTGGAACCTGTACAGTACATCACAGAGACCTGTACAGTACATCACTGGAACCTGTACAGTACATCACAGAGACCTGTACAGTACATCACAGTGACGTGTACAGTACATCACAGAGACCTGTACAGTAAATCACAGTAACCTGTACACTATATCACAGTGACCTGTACAGTACATCACAGTGACCTGTACAGTACATCACAGAGACCTGTACAGTACATCACAGTGACCTGTACAATGCACCACAGTGACATGTACAATACATCACAGTGACCTGTACAATACACCACAGAGACCTGTACAATACATCACAGTACGTGACCAGAACAGTACATCACAGAGACCTGTACATTACATCACAGAGACCTGAAAAGTACATCATGGAAACCTGTAGAGTACATCACAGAGACTGTACAGTACATCACATAGACCTGTACAATACATCACAGTGACATGTACAGTACATCACAGTGACCTGTACAGTACATCACAGAGACCTGTAGAGCACATCACAGAGATTGTACAGTACATTACAGTGACCTGTAAAATACATCTCAGTGACCTGTACAATACAACACAGTGACCTGTACAGCACATCACAGAGACCTGTACATTACATCACAGTGACCTGTACAGTACATCATAGTGACCTGTACAGTACATCACAGAGATTGTACAGTACATTACAGTGACCTGTACAATACATCTCAGTGACCTGTACAATACATCACAGTGACCTGTACAGTACATCACAGAGACTTGTGCAGTACATCACAGTGACCTGTACAGTACATCACAGAGAATTACACAGTAAATCACAGTGACCTGTACAATACATCACATTGACCTGTACAATACATCACAGAGACCTGTACAGTACATCACAGCGATCTGTACAGAACATCACAACGACCTGTACAGTACATCACAGCGACCTGTACAGAACATCACAGCGAGCTGTACAGTACATCACAGAGACCTGTACAATACATCATAGTGACCTGTACAGTACATCACAGCGACCTGTACAGTACATCACTGTACGTGACCAGGACAGTACATCACAGTGATCTGTACAGTACATCACAGAGACCTGTACATTACACCACAGAGACTGTACAGTACATTACATACACATGTACAATACACCACGGTGACATGTACAGTACATCACAGTGACCTGTACAGTACATCACAGTGACCTGTACAGCACATCACAGTGACCTGTACAGTACATCATAGTGACCTGTACAGTACATCACAGTTACCTGTACAATACATCACAGTGACCTGTACAGTACATCACAGAGACCTGTACATTACATCACAGTGACCTGTACAGTACATCACAGAGACCTGTACAGCACATCACAGAGATTGTACAGTACATTACAGTGACCTGTACAATACATCTCAGTGACCTGTACAATACATCACAGTGACCTGTACAGTACATCACAGAGACTTGTGCAGTACATCACAGTGACATGTACAGTACATCACAGAGAACTATACAGTAAATCACAGTGACCTGTACAATACATCACAGTGACCTGTACAATACATCACAGAGACCTGTACAGTACATCACAGCGATCTGTACAGAACATCACAACGACCTGTACAGTACATCACAGTGACATGTACAGTACATCACAGAGACCTGTACAGTACATCACAGAGACCTGTACAATACATCACAGTACGTGACCAGTACAGTACATCACAGAGACCTGTACATTACATCACAGAGACCTGTACAGTACATCACAGAGACCTGTACAATACATCACAGTACGTGACCAGTACAGTACATCACAACGACCTGTACAGTACATCACAGAGACCTGTACAGTACATCACAGTGACCTGTACAGTACATCACAGAGACTGTAGAGCACATCACAGAGATTGTACAGTACATTACAGTGACCTGTAAAATACATCTCAGTGACCTGTACAATACAACACAGTTACCTGTACAGTACATCACAGAGACCTGTACATTACACACAGTTACCTGTACAATACATCACAGTGAACTGTACAGTACATCACAGCGATCTGTACAGAACATCACAACGACCTGTACAGTACATCACAGCGACCTGTACAGAACATCACAGCGAACTGTACAGTACATCACAGAGACCTGTACAATACATCATAGTGACCTGTACAGTACATCACAGCGACCTGTACAGTACATCACTGTACGTGACCAGGACAGTGCATCACAGTGATCTGTACAGTACATCACAGAGACCAGTACATTACACCACAGAGACTGTACAGTACATTACATACACATGTACAATACACCACGGTGACATGTACAGTACATCACAGTGACCTGTACAGTACATCACAGTGACCTGTACAGCACATCACAGTGACCTGTACAGTACATCATAGTGACCTGTACAGTACATCACAGTTACCTGTACAATACATCACAGAGACCTGTACAGCACATCACAGAGACCTGTACATTACATCACAGTGACCTGTACAGTACATCACAGAGACCTGTACAGCACATCACAGAGATTGTACAGTACATTACAGTGACCTGTACAATACATCTCAGTGACCTGTACAATACATCGCAGTGACCTGTACAGTACATCACAGAGACTTGTGCAGTACATCACAGTGACATGTACAGTACATCACAGAGAACTATACAGTAAATCACAGTGACCTGTACAATACATCACAGTGACCTGTACAATACATCACAGAGACCTGTACAGTACATCACAGCGATCTGTACAGAACATCACAACGACCTGTACAGTACATCACAGTGACATGTACAGTACATCACAGAGACCTGTTCAGTACATCACAGAGACCTGTACAGTACATCACAGTGACCTATACAGTACGTCACAGAAACCTGTCCAATACATCACAGAGACCTGTACAGTACATCACAGAGACCTGTACAGTACATCACAGTGACCTGTGCAGTACATGACAGTGACCTGTACAGTACATCACAGTGACCTGTACAATACATCAGAGTGACTGTTACAGTGCTTCACAGTGACCTGTACAGTACATCACAGAGACATTTACAATACATCATAGTGACCTGTACAGTACATCACAGCGACCTGTACAGTACATCACTGTACGTGACCAGTACAGTACATCATAGTAATCTGTACAGTACATCACAGAGACCTGTACATTACATTACAGAGACTGTACAGTACATCACATAAACATGTATAATACACCACAGTGACATGTACAGTACATCACAGTGACCTGTACAGTACATCACAGAGACCTGTACATTACATCACAGTGACCTGTACAGTACATCACAGAGACCTGTACAGCACATCACAGAGATTGTACAGTACATTACAGTGACCTGTACAATACATCTCAGTGACCTGTACAATACATCACAGTGACCTGTACAGTACATCACAGGGACTTGTGCAGTACATCACAGCGACCTGTACAATACATCACAGAGACCTGTACAGTACATCACAGCGATCTGTACAGAACATCACAACGACCTGTACAGTACATCACAGTGACATGTACAGTACATCACAGAAACCTGTACAGTACATCACAGTGACCTGTACAGTACATCACAGTGACCTGTGCAGTACATCACAGTGACCTGTAGAGTACATCACAGTGACCTGTACAATACATCAGTGTGACTGTTACTGTGCATCACAGTGACCTGTACAGTACATCACAGAGATATTTACAATACATCACAGTGATCTGTACAATACACCACAGAGACCTGTACAATACATCACAGTACGTGACCAGTACAGTACATCACAGAGACCTGTACATTACATCACAGAGACCTGAAAAGTACATAATGGAAACCTGTAGAGTACATCACAGAGACTGTACAGTACATCACATAGACCTGTACAATACATCACAGTGACATGTACAGTACATCACAGTGACCTGTACAGTACATCACAGAGACTGTAGAGCACATCACAGAGATTGTACAGTACATTACAGTGACCTGTAAAATACATCTCAGTGACCTGTACAATACAACACAGTTACCTGTACAGTACATCACAGAGACCTGTACATTACATCACAGTGACCTGTACAGCACATCATAGTGACCTGTACAGTACACACAGTTACCTGTACAATACATCACAGTGAACTGTACAGTACATCACAGAGACCTGTACATTACACCACAGAGACTGTACAGTACATCACATAAACATGTACAATACACCACGGTGACATGTACAGTACATCACAGTGACCTGTACAGTACATCACAGTGACCTGTACAGCACATCACAGTGACCTGTACAGTACATCATAGTGACCTGTACAGTACATCACAGTTACCTGTACAATACATCACAGTGACCTGTACAGAACATCACAGAGACCTGTACATTACATCACAGTGACCTGTACAGTACATCACAGAGACCTGTACAGCACATCACAGAGATTGTACAGTACATTACAGTGACCTGTACAATACATCTCAGTAACCTGTACAATACATCACAGTGACCTGTACAGAACATCACAGAGACCTGTACATTACATCACAGTGACCTGTACAGTACATCACAGAGACCTGTACAGCACATCACATAGATTGTACAGTACATTACAGTGACCTGTACAATACATCTCAGTGACCTGTACAATACATCACAGTGACCTGTACAGTACATCACAGAGACTTGTGCAGTACTTCACAGTGACATGTACAGTACATCACAGAGAACTATACAGAAAATCACAGTGACCTGTACAATACATCACAGTGACCTGTACAATACATCACAGAGACCTGTACAGTACATCACAGCGATCTGTACAGAACATCACAACGACCTGTACGATACATCACAGTGACATGTACAGTACATCACAGAGACCTGTACAGTACATCACAGAGACCTGTACAGTACATCACAGTGACCTATACAGTACGTCACAGAAACCTGTCCAATACATCACAGAGACCTGTACAGTACATCACAGTGACCTGTACATTACATCACAGTGACCTGTACAGTACATCACAGAGACCTGTACATTACATCACAGTGACCTGTACAGTACATCACAGAGACCTGTATAGCACATCACAGAGATTGTACAGTACATTACAGTGACCTGTACAATACATCTCAGTGACCTGTACAATACATCACAGTGACCTGTACAGTACATCACAGAGACTTGTGCAGTACATCACAGTGACCTGTACAGTACATCACAGAGAACTATACAGTAAATCACAGTGACCTGTACAATACATCACAGTGACCTGTACAATACATCACAGAGACCTGTACAGAAGATCACAGCGAGCTGTACAGTTCATCACAGAGACCTGTACAATACATCATAGTGACCTGTACAGTACATCACAGCGACCTGTACAGTACATCACTGTACGTGACCAGGACAGTACATCACAGTGACCTGTACAGTACATCACAGAGACCTGTACATTACACCACAGAGACTGTACAGTACATCACATAAACATGTACAATACACCACGGTGACATGTACAGTTCATCACAGTGACCTGTACAGTACATCACAGTGACCTGTACAGCACATCACAGTGACCTGTACATCACAGAGACCTGTACATTACATCACAGAGACTGTACAGTACATCACATAAACATGTACAATACACCACAGTGACATGTACAGTACATCACAGTGACCTGTACAGTACATCACAGAGACCTGTACAGCACATCACAGAGATTATACAGTACATTACAGAGACCCGTACAATACATCACAGTGACCAGTACAATACACCACGGAGACCTGTACAGTACATCACAGTGAACTGTACAATACACCATGGAGACCTGTACAATACATCACAGAGACCTACACAATACATCTCAGCGACCTGCACAGAACATCACATAGACCTGTACAATACATCACAGTGACATGTACAGTACATCACAGTGACCTGTACAGTACATCACAGAGACCTGTAGAGCACATCACAGAGATTGTACAGTACATTACAGTGACCTGTAAAATACATCTCAGTGACCTGTACAATACAACACAGTGACCTGTACAGCACATCACAGAGACCTGTACATTACATCACAGTGACCTGTACAGTACATCATAGTGACCTGTACATTACATCACAGTGACCAGTAGAGTACATCACAGAGACCTGTACAGCACATCACAGAGATTGTACAGTACATTACAGTGACCTGTACAATACATCTCAGTGACCTGTGCAATACATCACAGTGACCTGTACAGTACATCACAGAGACTTGTGCAGTACATCACAGTGACCTGTACAGTACATCACAGAGAACTATACAGTAAATCACAGTGACCTGTACAATACATCACAGAGACCTGTACAGTACATCACAGCGATCTGTACAGAACATCACAACGACCTGTATAGTACATCACAGCGCCCTGTACAGAACATCACAGCGAGCTGTGCAGTACGTCACAGAGACTTGTACAATACATCATAGTGACCTGTACAGTACATCACAGCGACCTGTACAGTACATCACTGTACATGATCAGTACAGTACATCACAGTGATCTGTACAGTACATCACAGAGACCTGTACAATACATCACAGTGACATGTACAGTACATCACAATGACCTGTACAGTACATCACAGAGACCTGTAGAGCACATCACAGAGATTGTACAGTACATTACAGTGACCTGTAAAATACATCTCAGTGACCTGTACAATACAACACAGTGACCTGTACAGCACATCACAGAGACCTGTACAGTACATCATAGTGACCTGTACAGTACATCACAGTTACCTGTACAATACATCACAGTGACCTGTACAGTACATCACAGAGACCTGTACATTACATCACAGTGACCTGTACAGCACATCACAGAGATTGTACAGTACATCACAGTTACCTGTACAATACATCACAGAGACCTGTACAGCACATCACAGAGATTGTACAGTACATTACAGTGACCTGTACAATACATCTCAGTGACCTGTACAATACATCACAGTGACCTGTACAGTACATCACAGAGACTTGTGCAGTACATCACAGTGACCTGTACAGTACATCACAGAGAACTATACAGTAAATCACAGTGACTTGTACAATACATCACAGTGACCTCTACAGTACATCACAGAGAACTATACAGTACATCACAGCGATCTGTACAGAACATCACAACGACCTGTACAGTACATCACAGCGACCTGTACAGAACATCACAGCGAGCTGTACAGTACATCACAGAGACCTGTACAATACATCATAGTGACCTGTACAGTACATCACAGCGACCTGTACAGTACATCACTGTACGTGACCAGTACAGTACATCACAGTGATCTGTACAGTACATCACAGAGACATGTACATTACATCACAGAGACTGTACAGTACATCACATAAGCATGTACAATACACCACAGTGACATGTACAGTACATCACAGTTACCTGTACAGTACAACACAGAGACCTGTACAGCACATCACAGTGACCTATACAATACACCACAGAGACCTGTACAGTACATCACAGTGACCTGTACAATACATCACATAGACCTGTGCAGTACATCACAGTGTCCTGCACAGTACATCACAGAGACCTGTACAATACACCACAGAGACCAGTACAATACATCACAGTACGTGACCTGTACAGTACATCACAGTGACGTGTACAATACACCTCGGAGACCTGTACAGTGCAGTACATCACAGCGACCTGTACAGTACATCACAGCGACCTGTACAGTACATCACAGAAACCTGTACAGTACATCACACTGACCTGTACAATACTCCACAGTGACCTGTACAGTACATCACAGTGACCTGTACAGTACATCACAGTGACCTGTACAATACATCACATATAACTCTACAGTACATAACAGCGACCTGTACAGAACATCACGGCGACCATTACAGTACATCACAGTGACCTGTACAGTACATCACAATGACCTGTACAATACATCACAGTGACCTGTACAGTACATCACAGTGACCTGTACAATACATCACAGAGACCTGTACAGTACATCACAGTGACCTGTACAGTACATCACAGTGACCTGTACAGTACATCACAGAGACCTGTACAGCAAGCACATCACAAAGATTGTACAATACATCACAGTGACCTGTACAGTACATCACAGAGACTTGTGCAGTACATCACAGTGACCTGCACAGTACATCACAGAGAACTATACAGTAAATCACACTGACCTGTACAATACATCACAGTGACCTGTACAATACATCACAGAGACCTGTACAGTACATCACATCGACCTGTACAGCACATCACAGAGATTGTACAGTACATTACAGTGACCTGTACAATACATCACAGTGACCTGTTCAGTACATCACAGAGACCTGTAGAGCACATCACAGAGATTGTACAGTACATTACAGTGACCTGTAAAATACATCTCAGTGACCTGTACAATACAACACAGTGACCTGTACAGCACATCACAGAGACCTGTACATTACATCACAGTGACCTGTACAGTACATCATAGTGACCTGTACAGTACATCACAGTTACCTGTACAATACATCACTGTGACCTGTACAGTACATCACAGAGACGTGTACATTACATCACAGTGACCTGTACAGTACATCACAGAGACCTGTACAGCACATCACAGAGATTGTACAGTACATTACAGTGACCTGTACAATACATCTCAGTGACCTGTACAATACATCACAGTGACATGTACAGTACATCACAGAGAACTATACAGCAAATCATGGTGACCTGTACAATACATCACAGTAACGTGTACAAAACATCACAGAGACCTGTACAGTACATCACAGCGATCTGTACAGAACATCACAACGACTTGTACAATAGATCACAGAGACCTGTACAGTACATCACATCGACCTGTACAGTACATCACAGTGACCTGTACAGTACATCACAGAGACATGTACAATACATCACAGTGACCTATACAATACACCACGGAGACCTGTACAGTACATCACAGTGAACTGTAAAATACACCATGGAGACCTGTACAATACATCACAGAGACCTGTACAATACATCACAGTGACCTGTACAATACATCACAGAGACCTGTACAGTACTTCACAGCGATCTGTACAGAACATCACAACGACCTGTACAGTACATCACAGTGACATGTACAGTACATCACAACGACCTGTACAGTACACCACAGAGACATGTACAGTACATCACAGAAACCTGTACAGTACATCACACTGACCTGTACAATACTCCACAGTGACCTGTACAGTACATCACAGTGACCTGTACAGTACATCACAGAGACCTGTACAGTACATCACAGAGGACTATACAGTAAATCACAGAGACCTGTACAATACACCTCGGAGACCTGTACAGTACAATACATCACAGCGACCTGTACAGTACATCACAGCGACCTGTACAGTACATCACAGTGACCTGTACAGTACATCGCAATGACCTGTACAATACATCACAGTGACCTGTACAGTACATCACAGTGACCTGTACAGTACATCACAGTGACCTGTACAGTACATCACGGAGACCTGTACAGCACATCACAGAGATTGTACAATACATCACAGTGACCTGTAGAGTACATCACAGAGACTTGTGCAGTACATCACAGTGACCTGTACAGTACATCACAGAGAACTATACAGTAAAACACAGTGAACTGTACAATACATCACAGTGACCTGTACAATACATCACAGAGACCTGTACAGTACATCACAGCGATCTGTACAGAACATCACAACGACCTGTACAATATATCTCAGAGACCTGTACAGTACATCACATCGACCTGTACAGTACATCACAGTGACCTGTACAGTACATCACAGTGAACTGTACAATACACCATGGAGACCTGTACAGTACATCACAGAGACCTGTAGAGCACATCACAGAGATTGTACAGTACATTACAGTGACCTGTAAAATACATCTCAGTGACCTGTACAATACAACACAGTGACCTGTACAGCACATCACAGAGACCTGTACAATACATCACAGTGACCTGTAGAGTACATCACAGAGACTTGTGCAGTACATCACAGTGACCTGTACAGTACATCACAGTGACCTGTACAGTACATCACAGTGACCTGTACAGTACATCACAGAGACCTGTACAGCACATCACAGAGATTGCACAATACATCACAGTGACCTGTAGAGTACATCACAGAGACTTGTGCAGTACATCACAGTGACCTGTACAGTACATCACAGAGAACTATACAGTAAAACACAGTGAACTGTACAATACATCACAGTGACCTGTACAATACATCACAGAGACCTGTACAGTACATCACAGCGATCTGTACAGAACATCACAACGACCTGTACAATATATCTCAGAGACCTGTACAGTACATCACATCGACCTGTACAGTACATCACAGTGACCTGTACAGTACATCACAGTGAACTGTACAATACACCATGGAGACCTATACAATACATCACAGAGACCTGTACAATACATGACAGTGACATGTACAATACACCGCGGAGACCCGTACAATACATCACGGTGACATGTACAGCACATCACAGTGACCTGTACAGTACATTACAGTGACATGTACAGTACATCACAGTGACATGTACAGTACATCACAGTGACGTGTACAGTACATCAGAGACCTGTACAGTACATCACAGTGACATGTACAATACACCACAAAGACCTGTACAGTACATCACAGAGACCTGTTCAATACATCACAGTGACCTGTACAATACTTCACAGAGACTTGAAAAATACATCACTGGAACCTGTACAGTACATCACAGAGACCTGTACAGTGCATCACAGTGACCTGTACAATACACCACAGAGACCAGTACAATACATCACAGTACGTGACCTGTACAGTGCATCACAGTGACCTGTTCAATACACCACAGAGACCTGTACAGTACATCACAGAGACCTGTACAATACACCTCGGAGACCTGTACAGTACAGTACATCACAGTACGTGACCTGTACAGTGCATCACAGTGACCTGTACAGTACATCACAGCGACCTGTACAGTACATCACAGTGACCTGTACAGTACATCGCAATGACCTGTACAATACATCACAGTGACCTGTACAGTACATCACAGTGACCTGTACAGTACATCACAGTGACCTGTACAGTACATCACGGAGACCTGTACAGCACATCACAGAGATTGTACAATACATCACAGTGACCTGTAGAGTACATCACAGAGACTTGTGCAGTACATCACAGTGACCTGTACAGTACATCACAGTGACCTGTACAGTACATCACAGTGACCTGTACAGTACATCACAGAGACCTGTACAGCACATTACAGAGATTGCAAAATACATCACAGTGACCTGTAGAGTACATCACAGAGACTTGTGCAGTACATCACAGTGACCTGTACAGTACATCACAGAGAACTATACAGTAAAACACAGTGAACTGTACAATACATCACAGTGACCTGTACAATACATCACAGAGACCTGTACAGTACATCACAGCGATCTGTACAGAACATCACAACGACCTGTACAATATATCTCAGAGACCTGTACAGTACATCACATCGACCTGTACAGTACATCACAGTGACCTGTACAGTACATCACAGTGAACTGTACAATACACCATGGAGACCTATACAATACATCACAGAGACCTGTACAATACATGACAGTGACATGTACAATACACCGCGGAGACCCGTACAATACATCACGGTGACATGTACAGCACATCACAGTGACCTGTACAGTACATTACAGTGACATGTACAGTACATCACAGTGACATGTACAGTACATCACAGTGACGTGTACAGTACATCAGAGACCTGTACAGTACATCACAGTGACATGTACAATACACCACAAAGACCTGTACAGTACATCACAGAGACCTGTTCAATACATCACAGTGACCTGTACAATACTTCACAGAGACTTGAAAAATACATCACTGGAACCTGTACAGTACATCACAGAGACCTGTACAGTGCATCACAGTGACCTGTACAATACACCACAGAGACCAGTACAATACATCACAGTACGTAACCTGTACAGTGCATCACAGTGACCCGTTCAATACACCACAGAGACCTGTACAGTACATCACAGAGACCTGTACAATACACCTCGGAGACCTGTACAGTACAGTACATCACAGCGACCTGTACAGTACATCACAGCGACCTGTACAGTACATCACAGAAGCCTGTACAGTACATCACACTGACCTGTACAATACTCCACAGTGACCTGTACAGTACATCACAGTGACCTGTACAGTACATCACAGAGACCTGTACAGTACATCACAGAGGACTATACAGTAAATCACAGTGACCTGTACAATACATCCCAGTGACCTGTACAATACATCACATATAACTCTACAGTACATAACAGCGACCTGTACAGAACATCACGGCGACCATTACAGTACATCACAGTGACCTGTACAGCACATCACAATGACCTGTACAATACATCACAGTGACCTGTATAGTACATCACAGTGACCTGTACAATACATCACAGAGACCTGTACAGTACATCACAGTGACCTGTACAGTACATCACAGTGACCTGTACAGTACATCACAGAGACCTGTACAGCAAGCACATCACATAGATTGTACAATACATCACAGTGACCTGTACAGTACATCACAGAGACTTGTGCAGTTCATCACAGTGACCTGTACAGTACATCACAGAGAACTATACAGTAAATCACACTGACCTGTACAATACATCACAGTGACCTGTACAATACTTCACAGAGACCTGTACAGTACATCACATCAACCTGTACAGTACATCACAGAGACATGTACAATACATCACAGTGACCTATACAATACACCACGGAGACCTGTACAGTACATCACAGGGAACTGTACAATACACCATGGAGACCTGTACAATACATCACAGAGACCTGTACAATACATCAGTGACCTGTACAGTACATCACAGAGACTTGTGCATTACATCACAGTGACATGTACAGTACATCACAGAGAACTATACAGCAAATCACAGTGACCTGTACAATACATCACAGTGACCTGTACAAAACATCACAGAGACCTGTACAGTACATCACAGCGATCTGTACAGAACATCACAACGACATGTACAATACATCACAGAGACCTGTACAGTACATCACATCGACCTGTACAGTACATCACAGTGACCTGTACAGTACATCACAGAGACATGTACAATACATCACAGTGACCTATACAATACACCACGGAGACCTGTACAGTACATCACAGTGAACTGTAAAATACACCATGGAGACCTGTACAATACATCACAGAGACCTGTACAATACATCACAGTGACCTGTACAATACATCACAGAGACCTGTACAGTACATCACAGCGATCTGTTCAGAACATCACAACGACCTGTACAGTACATCACAGTGACATGTACAGTACATCACAACGACCTGTACAGTACATCACAGAGACCTGTACAGTGCATCACAGTGACCTGTACAATACACCACAGAGACCAGTACAATACATCACAGTACGTGACCTGTACAGTACATCACAGTGACCTGTACAATACACCACAGAGACCTGTACAGTACATCACAGAGACCTGTACAATACATCACAGCGATCTGCACAGTACAGTACAGTACATAACAGCGACCTGTACAGAACATCACGGCGACCATTACAGTACATCACAGTGACCTGTGCAGTACATAACAATGACCTGTACAATACATCACAGTGACCTGTACAGTACATCACAGTGACCTGTACAATACATCACAGAGACCTGTACAGTACATCACAGTGACCTGTACAGTACATCACAGTCACCTGTACAGTACATCACAGAGACCTGTACAGCACATCACAGAGATTGTACAATACATCACAGTAACCTGTACAGTACATCACATCGACCTGTACAGTACATCACAGTGACCTGTACAGTACATCACATAGACATGTACAATACATCACAGTGACCTATACAATACACCACGGAGACCTGTACAGTACATCACAGTGACCTGTACAGTACATCACAAAGACATGTACAATACATCACAATGACCTGTACAATACATCACAGTGACCTGTACAATACATCACAGAGACCTGTACAGTACATCACAGCGATCTGTACAGAACATCACAACGACCTGTACAGTACATCACAGTGACATGTACAGTACATCACATAGACCTGTACAGTACATCACAGAGACATGTACAGTACATCACATAGACCTGTGCAGTACATCACAGTGTCCTGTACAGTACATCACAGAAACCTGTACAGTACATCACAGACACCTGTACAGTGCATCACAGTGACCTGTACAATACACCACAGAGACCAGTACAATACATCACAGTACGTGACCTGTACAGTACATCACAGTGACCTGCACAATACACCACAGAGACCTGTACAGTATATCACAGAGACCTGTACAATACACCTCGGAGACCTGTACGGTACAGTACATCACAGCGACCTGTACAGTACATCACAGCGACCTGTACAGTACATCACAGAAACCTGTACAGTACATCACACTGACCTGTACAATACTCCACAGTGACCTGTACAGTACATCACAGTGACCTGTACAGTACATCACAGAGACCTGTACAGTACATCACAGAGGACTATACAGTAAATCACAGAGAATTGTACAATACACCTCGGAGACCTGTACAGTACAATACATCACAGCGACCTGTACAGTACATCACAGCGACCTGTACAGTACATCACAGTGACCTGTACAGTACATCGCAATGACCTGTACAATACATCACAGTGACCTGTACAGTACATCACAGTGACCTGTACAGTACATCACAGTGACCTGTACAGTCCATCACAGAGACCTGTACAGCACATCACAGAGATTGTACAATACATCACAGTGACCTGTAGAGTACATCACTGAGACTTGTGCAGTACATCACAGTGACCTGTACAGTACATCACAGAGAACTATACAGTAAAACACAGTGAACTGTACAATACATCACAGTGACCTGTACAATACATCACAGAGACCTGTACAGTACATCACAGCGATCTGTACAGAACATCACAACGACATGTACAATACATCACAGAGACCTGTACAGTACATCACATCGACCTGTACAGTACATCACAGTGACCTGTACAGTACATCACAGAGACATGTACAATACATTACAGTGACCTATACAATACACCACGGAGACCTGTACAGTACATCACAGTGAACTGTAAAATACACCATGGAGACCTGTACAATACATCACAGAGACCTGTACAATACATCACAGTGACCTGTACAATACATCACAGAGACCTGTACAGTACATCACAGCGATCTGTTCAGAACATCACAACGACCTGTACAGTACATCACAGTGACATGTACAGTACATCACAACGACCTGTACAGTACATCACAGAGACCTGTACAGTGCATCACAGTGACCTCTACAATACACCACAGAGACCAGTACAATACATCACAGTACGTGACCTGTACAGTACATCACAGTGACCTGTACAATACACCACAGAGACCTGTACAGTACATCACAGAGACCTGTACAATACATCACAGCGATCTGCACAGTACAGTACAGTACATCACAGCGATCTGTACAGTACATCACAGCGACCTGTACAGTACATCACAGAAACCTGTACAGTACATCACAGAGGACTCTACAGTACATAACAGCGACCTGTACAGAACATCACGGCGACCATTACAGTACATCACAGTGACCTGTATAGTACATAACAATGACCTGTACAATACATCACAGTGACCTGTACAGTACATCACAGTGACCTGTACAATACATCACAGAGACCTGTACAGTACATCACAGTGACCTGTACAGTACATCACAGTCACCTGTACAGTACATCACAGAGACCTGTACAGCACATCACAGAGATTGTACAATACATCACAGTAACCTGTACAGTACATCACATCGACCTGTACAGTACATCACAGTGACCTGTACAGTACATCACATAGACATGTACAATACATCACAGTGACCTATACAATACACCACGGAGACCTGTACAGTACATCACAGTGACCTGTACAGTACATCACAAAGACATGTGCAATACATCACAATGACCTGTACAATACATCACAGTTACCTGTACAATACATCACAGAGACCTGTACAGTACATCACAGCGATCTGTACAGAACATCACAACGACCTGTACAGTACATCACAGTGACATGTACAGTACATCACATAGACCTGTACAGTACATCACAGAGACATGTACAGTACATCACATAGACCTGTGCAGTACATCACAGTGTCCTGTGCAGTACATCACAGAGACCTGTACAGTACATCACAGACACCTGTACAGTGCATCACAGTGACCTGTACAATACACCACAGAGACCAGTACAATACATCACAGTACGTGACCTGTACAGTACATCACAGTGACCTGCACAATACACCACAGAGACCTGTACAGTATATCACAGAGACCTGTACAATACACCTCGGAGACCTGTACAGTACAGTACATCATGCGACCTGTACAGTACATCACAGCGACCTGTACAGTACATCACAGAAACCTGTACAGTACATCACACTGACCTGTACAATACTCCACAGTGACCTGTACAGTACATCACAGTGACCTGTACAGTACATCACAGAGACCTGTACAGTACATCACAGAGGACTATACAGTAAATCACAGAGAATTGTACAATACACCTCGGAGACCTGTACAGTACAATACATCACAGCGACCTGTACAGTACATCACAGCGACCTGTACAGTACATCACAGTGACCTGTACAGTACATCGCAATGACCTGTACAATACATCACAGTGACCTGTACAGTACATCACAGTGACCTGTACAGTACATCACAGTGACCTGTACAGTCCATCACAGAGACCTGTACAGCACATCACAGAGATTGTACAATACATCACAGTGACCTGTAGAGTACATCACTGAGACTTGTGCAGTACATCACAGTGACCTGTACAGTACATCACAGAGAACTATACAGTAAAACACAGTGAACTGTACAATACATCACAGTGACCTGTACAATACATCACAGAGACCTGTACAGTACATCACAGCGATCTGTACAGAACATCACAACGACCTGTACAATATATCTCAGAGACCTGTACAGTACATCACATCGACCTGTACAGTACATCACAGTGACCTGTACAGTACATCACAGTGAACTGTACAATACACCATGGAGACCTGTACAATACATCACAGAGACCTGTACAATACATGACAGTGACCTGTACAATACACCACGGAGACCCGTACAATATATCACGGTGACCTGTACAGCACATCACAGTGACCTGTACAGTACATTACAGTGACGTGTACAGTACATCACAGAGACCTGTACAGTACATCACAGTGACATGTACAGTACATCACAGTGACGTGTAAAGTACATCATAGACCTGTACAGTACATCACAGTGACATGTACAATACACCACAAAGACATGTACTGTACATCACAGAGACCTGTACAATACATCACAGTGACCTGTACAATACTTCACAGAGACTTGAAAAATACATCACTGGAACCTGTACAGTACATCACAGAGACCTATACAGTACATCACATAGACCTGTACAGTGCATCCCAGTGACCTGTACAATACACCACAGAGACCAGTACAATACATCACAGTACGTGACCTGTACAGTACATCACAGTGACCTGTTCAATACACCACAGAGACCTGTACAGTACATCACAGAGACCTGTACAATACACCTCGGAGACCTGTACAGTACAGTACATCACAGCGATCTGTACAGTACATCACAGCGACCTGTACAGTACATCACAGAAGCCTGTACAGTACATCACACTGAATTGTACAATACTCCACAGTGACCTGTACAGTACATCACAGAGACCTGTACAGTACATCACAGAGGACTATACAGTAAATCACAGTGACCTGTACAATACATCCCAGTGACCTGTACAATACATCACATATAACTCTACAGTACATAACAGCGACCTGTACAGAACATCACGGCGACCATTACAGTACATCACAGTGACCTGTACAGTACATCACAATGACCTGTACAATACATCACAGTGACCTGTACAGTACATCACAGTGACCTGTACAATACATCACAGAGACCTGTACCGTACATCACAGTGACCTGTACAGTACATCACAGTGACCTGTACAGTACATCACAGAGACCTGTACAGAAAGCACATCACATAGATTGTACAATACATCACAGTGACCTGTACAGTACATCACAGAGACTTGTGCAGTACATCACAGTGACCTGTACAGTACATCACAGAGAACTATACAGTAAATCACACTGACCTGTACAATACATCACAGTGACCTGTACAATACATCACAGAGACCTGTACAGTACATCACATCGACCTGTACAGTACATCACAGAGACATGTACAATACATCACAGTGACCTATACAATACACCACGGAGACCTGTACAGTACATCACAGGGAACTGTACAATACACCATGGAGACCTGTACAATATATCACAGAGACCTGTACAATACATCACAGTGACCTGTACAGTACATCACAGAGACTTGTGCATTACATCACAGTGACATGTACAGTACATCACAGAGAACTACACAGCAAATCACAGTGACCTGTACAATACATCACAGTGACCTGTACAAAACATCACAGAGACCTGTACAGTACATCACAGCGATCTGTACAGAACATCACAACGACATGTACAATGCATCACAGAGACCTATACAATACACCACGGAGACCTGTACAGTACATCACAGTGACCTGTACAGTACATCACAAAGACATGTACAATACATCACAATGACCTGTACAATACATCACAGTGACCTGTACAATACATCACAGAGACCTGTACAGTACATCACAGCGATCTGTACAGAACATCACAACGACCTGTACAGTACATCACAGTGACATGTACAGTACATCACATAGACCTGTACAGTACATCACAGAGACATGTACAGTACATCACATAGACCTGTGCAGTACATCACAGTGTCCTGTACAGTACATCACAGAGACCTGTACAGTACATCACAGACACCTGTACAGTGCATCACAGTGACCTGTACAATACACCACAGAGACCAGTACAATACATCACAGTACGTGACCTGTACAGTACATCACAGTGACCTGCACAATACACCACAGAGACCTGTACAGTATATCACAGAGACCTGTACAATACACCTCGGAGACCTGTACGGTACAGTACATCACAGCGACCTGTACAGTACATCACAGCGACCTGTACAGTACATCACAGTGACATGTACAGTACATCACAGAGACCTGTACAGTACATCACAGAGACCTGTACAGTACATCACAGTGACCTATACAGTACGTCACAGAAACCTGTCCAATACATCACAGAGACCTGTACAGTACATCACAGAGACCTGTACAGTACATCACAGTGACCTGTGCAGTACATCACAGTGACCTGTACAGTACATCACAGTGACCTGTACAGTACATCACAGTGACCTGTACAGTACATCACAGAGACCTGTACAGTACATCACAGAGGACTCTACAGTAAATCACAGAGAATTGTACAATACATCTCGGAGACCTGTACAGTACAATACATCACAGCGACCTGTACAGTACATCACAGCGACCTGTACAGTACATCACAGTGACCTGTACAGTACATCGCAATGACCTGTACAATACATCACAGTGACCTGTACAGTACATCACAGTGACCTGTACAGTACATCACAGTGACCTGTACAGTCCATCACAGAGACCTGTACAGCACATCACAGAGATTGTACAATACATCACAGTGACCTGTAGAGTACATCACTGAGACTTGTGCAGTACATCACAGTGACCTGTACAGTACATCACAGAGAACTATACAGTAAAACACAGTGAACTGTACAATACATCACAGTGACCTGTACAATACATCACAGAGACCTGTACAGTACATCACAGCGATCTGTACAGAACATCACAACGACATGTACAATACATCACAGAGACCTGTACAGTACATCACATCGACCTGTACAGTACATCACAGTGACCTGTACAGTACATCACAGAGACATGTACAATACATCACAGTGACCTATACAATACACCACGGAGACCTGTACAGTACATCACAGTGAACTGTAAAATACACCATGGAGACCTGTACAATACATCACAGAGACCTGTACAATACATCACAGTGACCTGTACAATACATCACAGAGACCTGTACAGTACATCACAGCGATCTGTTCAGAACATCACAACGACCTGTACAGTACATCACAGTGACATGTACAGTACATCACAACGACCTGTACAGTACATCACAGAGACCTGTACAGTGCATCACAGTGACCTGTACAATACACCACAGAGACTTGTGCAGTACATCACAGTGACCTGTACAGTACATCACAGAGAACTATACAGTAAATCACACTGACCTGTACAATACATCACAGTGACCTGTACAATACATCACAGAGACCTGTACAGTACATCACATCGACCTGTACAGTACATCACAGAGACATGTACAATACATCACAGTGACCTATACAATACACCACGGAGACCTGTACAGTACATCACAGGGAACTGTACAATACACCATGGAGACCTGTACAATATATCACAGAGACCTGTACAATACATCACAGTGACCTGTACAGTACATCACAGAGACTTGTGCATTACATCACAGTGACATGTACAGTACATCACAGAGAACTACACAGCAAATCACAGTGACCTGTACAATACATCACAGTGACCTGTACAAAACATCACAGAGACCTGTACAGTACATCACAGCGATCTGTACAGAACATCACAACGACATGTACAATGCATCACAGAGACCTATACAATACACCACGGAGACCTGTACAGTACATCACAGTGACCTGTACAGTACATCACAAAGACATGTACAATACATCACAATGACCTGTACAATACATCACAGTGACCTGTACAATACATCACAGAGACCTGTACAGTACATCACAGCGATCTGTACAGAACATCACAACGACCTGTACAGTACATCACAGTGACATGTACAGTACATCACATAGACCTGTACAGTACATCACAGAGACATGTACAGTACATCACATAGACCTGTGCAGTACATCACAGTGTCCTGTACAGTACATCACAGAGACCTGTACAGTACATCACAGACACCTGTACAGTGCATCACAGTGACCTGTACAATACACCACAGAGACCAGTACAATACATCACAGTACGTGACCTGTACAGTACATCACAGTGACCTGCACAATACACCACAGAGACCTGTACAGTATATCACAGAGACCTGTACAATACACCTCGGAGACCTGTACGGTACAGTACATCACAGCGACCTGTACAGTACATCACAGCGACCTGTACAGTACATCACAGAAACCTGTACAGTACATCACACTGACCTGTACAATACTCCACAGTGACCTGTACAGTACATCACAGTGACCTGTACAGTACATCACAGAGACCTGTACAGTACATCACAGAGGACTATACAGTAAATCACAGAGAATTGTACAATACACCTCGGAGACCTGTACAGTACAATACATCACAGCGACCTGTACAGTACATCACAGCGACCTGTACAGTACATCACAGTGACCTGTACAGTACATCGCAATGACCTGTACAATACATCACAGTGACCTGTACAGTACATCTCAGTGACCTGTACAGTACATCACAGTGACCTGTACAGTCCATCACAGAGACCTGTACAGCACATCACAGAGATTGTACAATACATCACAGTGACCTGTAGAGTACATCACTGAGACTTGTGCAGTACATCACAGTGACCTGTACAGTACATCACAGAGAACTATACAGTAAAACACAGTGAACTGTACAATACATCACAGTGACCTGTACAATACATCACAGAGACCTGTACAGTACATCACAGCGATCTGTACAGAACATCACAACGACATGTACAATACATCACAGAGACCTGTACAGTACATCACATCGACCTGTACAGTACATCACAGTGACCTGTACAGTACATCACAGAGACATGTACAATACATCACAGTGACCTATACAATACACCACGGAGACCTGTACAGTACATCACAGTGAACTGTAAAATACACCATGGAGACCTGTACAATACATCACAGAGACCTGTACAATACATCACAGTGACCTGTACAATACATCACAGAGACCTGTACAGTACATCACAGCGATCTGTTCAGAACATCACAACGACCTGTACAGTACATCACAGTGACATGTACAGTACATCACAACGACCTGTACAGTACATCACAGAGACCTGTACAGTGCATCACAGTGACCTGTACAATACACCACAGAGACCAGTACAATACATCACAGTACGTGACCTGTACAGTACATCACAGTGACCTGTACAATACACCACAGAGACCTGTACAGTACATCACAGAGACCTGTACAATACATCACAGCGATCTGCACAGTACAGTACAGTACATCACAGCGATCTGTACAGTACATCACAGCGACCTGTACAGTACATCACAGAAACCTGTACAGTACATCACAGAGGACTCTACAGTACATAACAGCGACCTGTACAATACATCACAGTGACCTATACAATACACCACGGAGACCTGTACAGTACATCACAGTGAACTGTAAAATACACCATGGAGACCTGTACAATACATCACAGAGACCTGTACAATACATCACAGTGACCTGTACAATACATCACAGAGACCTGTACAGTACATCACAGCGATCTGTTCAGAACATCACAACGACCTGTACAGTACATCACAGTGACATGTACAGTACATCACAACGACCTGTACAGTACATCACAGAGACCTGTACAGTGCATCACAGTGACCTGTACAATACACCACAGAGACCAGTACAATACATCACAGTACGTGACCTGTACAGTACATCACAGTGACCTGTACAATACACCACAGAGACCTGTACAGTACATCACAGAGACCTGTACAATACATCACAGCGATCTGCACAGTACAGTACAGTACATCACAGCGATCTGTACAGTACATCACAGCGACCTGTACAGTACATCACAGAAACCTGTACAGTACATCACAGAGGACTCTACAGTACATAACAGCGACCTGTACAGAACATCACGGCGACCATTACAGTACATCACAGTGACCTGTACAGTACATAACAATGACCTGTACAATACATCACAGTGACCTGTACAGTACATCACAGTGACCTGTACAATACATCACAGAGACCTGTACAGTACATCACAGTGACCTGTACAGTACATCACAGTCACCTGTACAGTACATCACAGAGACCTGTACAGCACATCACAGAGATTGTACAATACATCACAGTAACCTGTACAGTACATCACATCGACCTGTACAGTACATCACAGTGACCTGTACAGTACATCACATAGACATGTACAATACATCACAGTGACCTATACAATACACCACGGAGACCTGTACAGTACATCACAGTGACCTGTACAGTACATCACAAAGACATGTACAATACATCACAATGACCTGTACAATACATCACAGTTACCTGTACAATACATCACAGAGACCTGTACAGTACATCACAGCGATCTGTACAGAACATCACAACGACCTGTACAGTACATCACAGTGACATGTACAGTACATCACATAGACCTGTACAGTACATCACAGAGACATGTACAGTACATCACATAGACCTGTGCAGTACATCACAGTGTCCTGTACAGTACATCACAGAGACCTGTACAGTACATCACAGACACCTGTACAGTGCATCACAGTGACCTGTACAATACACCACAGAGACCAGTACAATACATCACAGTACGTGACCTGTACAGTACATCACAGTGACCTGCACAATACACCACAGAGACCTGTACAGTATATCACAGAGACCTGTACAATACACCTCGGAGACCTGTACAGTACAGTACATCACAGCGACCTGTACAGTACATCACAGCGACCTGTACAGTACATCACAGAAACCTGTACAGTACATCACACTGACCTGTACAATACTCCACAGTGACCTGTACAGTACATCACAGTGACCTGTACAGTACATCACAGAGACCTGTACAGTACATCACAGAGGACTATACAGTAAATCACAGAGAATTGTACAATACACCTCGGAGACCTGTACAGTACAATACATCACAGCGACCTGTACAGTACATCACAGCGACCTGTACAGTACATCACAGTGACCTGTACAGTACATCGCAATGACCTTTACAATACATCACAGTGACCTGTACAGTACATCACAGTGACCTGTACAGTACATCACAGTGACCTGTACAGTCCATCACAGAGACCTGTACAGCACATCACAGAGATTGTACAATACATCACAGTGACCTGTAGAGTACATCACTGAGACTTGTGCAGTACATCACAGTGACCTGTACAGTACATCACAGAGAACTATACAGTAAAACACAGTGAACTGTACAATACATCACAGTGACCTGTACAATACATCACAGAGACCTGTACAGTACATCACAACGACCTGTACAATATATCTCAGAGACCTGTACAGTACATCACATCGACCTGTACAGTACATCACAGTGACCTGTACAGTACATCACAGTGAACTGTACAATACACCATGGAGACCTGTACAATACATCACAGAGACCTGTACAATACATGACAGTGACCTGTACAATACACCACGGAGACCCGTACAATATATCACGGTGACCTGTACAGCACATCACAGTGACCTGTACAGTACATTACAGTGACGTGTACAGTACATCACTGAGACCTGTACAGTACATCACAGTGACATGTACAGTACATCACAGTGACGTGTAAAGTACATCATAGACCTGTACAGTACATCACAGTGACATGTACAATACACCACAAAGACATGTACTGTACATCACAGAGACCTGTACAATACATCACAGTGACCTGTACAATACTTCACAGAGACTTGAAAAATACATCACTGGAACCTGTACAGTACATCACAGAGACCTATACAGTACATCACAGAGACCAGTACAATACATCACAGTACGTGACCTGTACAGTACATCACAGTGACCTGTTCAATACACCACAGAGACCTGTACAGTACATCACAGAGACCTGTACAATACACCTCGGAGACCTGTACAGTACAGTACAGTACATCACAGCGACCTGTACAGTACATCACAGCGACCTGTACAGTACATCACAGTGACCTGTACAGTACATCGCAATGACCTGTGCAATACATCACAGTGACCTGTACAGTACATCACAGTGACCTGTACAGTACATCACAGTGACCTGTACAGTCCATCACAGAGACCTGTACAGCACATCACAGAGATTGTACAATACATCACAGTGACCTGTAGAGTACATCACTGAGACTTGTGCAGTACATCACAGTGACCTGTACAGTACATCACAGCGAACTATACAGTAAAACACAGTGAACTGTACAATACATCACAGTGACCTGTACAATACATCACAGAGACCTGTACAGTACATCACAGCGATCTGTACAGAACATCACAACGACCTGTACAATATATCTCAGAGACCTGTACAGTACATCACAGTGACCTGTACAGTACATCACAGTGAACTGTACAATACACCATGGAGACCTGTACAATACATCACAGAGACCTGTACAATACATGACAGTGACCTGTACAATACACCACGGAGACCCGTACAATATATCACGGTGACCTGTACAGCACATCACAGTGACCTGTACAGTACATTACAGTGACGTGTACAGTACATCACAGTGACATGTACAGTACATCACAGTGACGTGTAAAGTACATCATAGACCTGTACAGTACATCACAGTGACATGTACAATACACCACAAAGACATGTACTGTACATCACAGAGACCTGTACAATACATCACAGTGACCTGTACAATACTTCACAGAGACTTGAAAAATACATCACTGGAACCTGTACAGTACATCACAGAGACCTATACAGTACATCACAGAGACCAGTACAATACATCACAGTACGTGACCTGTACAGTACATCACAGTGACCTGTTCAATACACCACAGAGACCTGTACAGTACATCACAGAGACCTGTACAATACACCTCGGAGACCTGTACAGTACAGTACAGTACATCACAGCGACCTGTACAGTACATCACAGCGACCTGTACAGTACATCACAGAAGCCTGTACAGTACATCACACTGAATTGTACAATACTCCACAGTGACCTGTACAGTACATCAAAGTGACCTGTACAGTACATCACAGAGACCTGTACAGTACATCACAGAGGACTATACAGTAAATCACAGTGACCTGTATAATACATCCCAGTGACCTGTACAATACATCACATATAACTCTACAGTACATAACAGCGACCTGTACAGAACATCACGGCGACCATTACAGTACATCACAGTGACCTGTACAGTACATCACAATGACCTGTACAATACATCACAGTGACCTGTACAGTGCATCACAGTGACCTGTACAATACATCACAGAGACCTGTACCGTACATCACAGTGACCTGTACAGTACATCACAGTGACCTGTACAGTACATCACAGAGACCTGTACAGAAAGCACATCACATAGATTGTACAATACATCACAGTGACCTGTACAGTACATCACAGAGACTTGTGCAGTACATCACAGTGACCTGTACAGTACATCACAGAGAACTATACAGTAAATCACACTGAACTGTACAATACATCACAGTGACCTGCACAATACATCACAGAGACCTGTACAGTACATCACATCGACCTGTACAGTACATCACAGAGACATGTACAATACATCACAGTGACCTATACAATACACCACGGAGACCTGTACAGTACATCACAGGGAACTGTACAATACACCATGGAGACCTGTACAATATATCACAGAGACCTGTACAATACATCACAGTGACCTGTACAGTACATCACAGAGACTTGTGCATTACATCACAGTGACATGTACAGTACATCACAGAGAACTACACAGCAAATCACAGTGACCTGTACAATACATCACAGTGACCTGTACAAAACAACACAGAGACATGTACAGTACATCACAGCGATCTGTACAGAACATCACAACGACATGTACAATGCATCACAGAGACCTGTACAGTACATCACATCGACCTGTACAGTACATCACAGTGACCTGTACAGTACATCACAGAGACATGTACAATACATCACAGTGACCTATACAATACACCACGGAGACCTGTACAGTACATCACAGTGAACTGTAAAATACACCATGGAGACCTGTACAATACATCACAGAGACCTGTACAATACATCACAGTGACCTGTACAATACATCACAGAGACCTGTACAGTACATCACAACGACCTGTACAGTACATCACAGAGACCTGTACAGTGCATCACAGTGACCTGTACAATACACCACAGAGACCAGTACAATACATCACAGTACGTGACCTGTACAGTACATCACAGTGACCTGTACAATACACCACAGAGACCTGTACAGTACATCACAGAGACCTGTACAATACATCACAGCGATCTGTACAGTACAGTACATCACAGCGATCTGTACAGTACATCACATTGTCATGTACAGTACATCACAGAGACCTGTACAGTACATCACAGACACCTGTACAGTGCATCACAGTGACCTGTACAATACACCACAGAGACCAGTACAATACATCACAGTACGTGACCTGTACAGTACATCACAGTGACCTGCACAATACACCACAGAGACCTGTACAGTATATCACAGAGACCTGTACAATACACCTCGGAGACCTGTACAGTACAGTACATCACAGCGACCTGTACAGTACATCACAGCGACCTGTACAGTACATCACAGTGACCTGTACAGTACATCACAGAGACCTGTACAGTACATCACAGAGGACTATACAGTAAATCACAGAGACCTGTACAATACACCTCGGAGACCTGTACAGTACAATACATCACAGCGACCTGTACAGTACATCACAGCGACCTGTACAGTACATCACAGTGACCTGTACAGTACATCGCAATGACCTGTACAATACATCACAGTGACCTGTACAGTACATCACAGTGACCTGTACAGTACATCACAGTGACCTGTACAGTACATCACAGAGACCTGTACAGCACATCACAGAGATTGTACAATACATCACAGTGACCTGTAGAGTACATCACTGAGACTTGTGCAGTACATCACAGTGACCTGTACAGTACATCACAGAGAACTATACAGTAAAACACAGTGAACTGTACAATACATCACAGTGACCTGTACAATACATCACAGAGACCTGTACAGTACATCACAGCGATCTGTACAGAACATCACAATGACCTGTACAATATATCTCAGAGACCTGTACAGTACATCACATCGACCTGTACAGTACATCACAGAGACCTGTACAGTACATCACAGCGACCTGTACAAAACAACACAGAGACATGTACAGTACATCACAGCGATCTGTACAGAACATCACAACGACATGTACAATGCATCACAGAGACCTGTACAGTACATCACATCGACCTGTACAGTACATCACAGTGACCTGTACAGTACATCACAGAGACATGTACAATACATCACAGTGACCTATACAATACACCACGGAGACCTGTACAGTACATCACAGTGAACTGTAAAATACACCATGGAGACCTGTACAATACATCACAGAGACCTGTACAATACATCACAGTGACCTGTACAATACATCACAGAGACCTGTACAGTACATCACAGCGATCTGTACAGAACATCACAACGACCAGTACAGTACATCACAGTGACATGTACAGTACATCACAACGACCTGTACAGTACATCACAGAGACCTGTACAGTGCATCACAGTGACCTGTACAATACACCACAGAGACCAGTACAATACATCACAGTACGTGACCTGTACAGTACATCACAGTGACCTGTACAATACACCACAGAGACCTGTACAGTACATCACAGAGACCTGTACAATACATCACAGCGATCTGTAGAGTACAGTACATCACAGCGATCTGTACAGTACATCACATTGTCATGTACAGTACATCACAGAGACCTGTACAGTACATCACAGAGACCTGTACAGTACATCACAGACACCTGTACAGTGCATCACAGTGACCTGTACAATACACCACAGAGACCAGTACAATACATCACAGTACGTGACCTGTACAGTACATCACAGTGACCTGCACAATACACCACAGAGACCTGTACAGTATATCACAGAGACCTGTACAATACACCTCGGAGACCTGTACAGTACAGTACATCACAGCGACCTGTACAGTACATCACAGCGACCTGTACAGTACATCACAGAAACCTGTACAGTACATCACACTGACCTGTACAATACTCCACAGTGACCTGTACAGTACATCACAGTGACCTGTACAGTACATCACAGAGACCTGTACAGTACATCACAGAGGACTATACAGTAAATCACAGAGACCTGTACAATACACCTCGGAGACCTGTACAGTACAATACATCACAGCGACCTGTACAGTACATCACAGCGACCTGTACAGTACATCACAGTGACCTGTACAGTACATCGCAATGACCTGTACAATACATCACAGTGACCTGTACAGTACATCACAGTGACCTGTACAGTACATCACAGTGACCTGTACAGTACATCACAGAGACCTGTACAGCACATCACAGAGATTGTACAATACATCACAGTGACCTGTAGAGTACATCACTGAGACTTGTGCAGTACATCACAGTGACCTGTACAGTACATCACAGAGAACTATACAGTAAAACACAGTGAACTGTACAATACATCACAGTGACCTGTACAATACATCACAGAGACCTGTACAGTACATCACAGCGATCTGTACAGAACATCACAATGACCTGTACAATATATCTCAGAGACCTGTACAGTACATCACATCGACCTGTACAGTACATCACAGAGACCTGTACAGTACATCACAGTGAACTGTACAATACACCATGGAGACCTGTACAATATATCACAGAGACCTGTACAATACATGACAGTGACCTGTACAATACACCACGGAGACCCGTACAATACATCACGGTGACCTGTACAGCACATCACAGTGACCTGTACAGTACATTACAGTGACGTCTACAGTACATCACAGAGACCTGTACAGTACATCACAGTGACATGTACAGTACATCACAGTGACGTGTACAGTACATCAGAGACCTGTACAGTACATCACAGTGACATGTACAATACACCACAAAGACCTGTACAGTACAATACAGAGACCTGTACAATACATCACAGTGACCTGTACAATACTTCACAGAGACTTGAAAAATACATCACTGGAACCTGTACAGTACATCACAGAGACCTATACAGTACATCACAGTGACGTGTACAGTACATCACATAGACCTGTACAATACAATACATCACAGTGACCTGTACAATACTTCACAGAGACCTGAAAAATACATCAGTGGAACCTCTACAGTACATCACAGAGACCTGTGCAGTACATCAGAGACCTGTACAGTACATCACAGAGACCTGTACAGTAAATCACAGTGACATGTACACTATATCACAGTGACCTGTACAGTACATCACAGTGACCTGTACAGTACATCGCAGCGACCTGTACAGTACATCACAGTGACCTGTACAATACAGCACAGAGACCTGTACAATACATCACAGTACGTGACCAGTACAGTACATCACAGTGATCTGTACAGTACATCACAGCGACCTGTACAAAACAACACAGAGACATGTACAGTACATCACAGCGATCTGTACAGAACATCACAACGACATGTACAATGCATCACAGAGACCTGTACAGTACATCACATCGACCTGTACAGTACATCACAGTGACCTGTACAGTACATCACAGAGACATGTACAATACATCACAGTGACCTATACAATACACCACGGAGACCTGTACAGTACATCACAGTGAACTGTAAAATACACCATGGAGACCTGTACAATACATCACAGAGACCTGTACAATACATCACAGTGACCTGTACAATACATCACAGAGACCTGTACAGTACATCACAGCGATCTGTACAGAACATCACAACGACCAGTACAGTACATCACAGTGACATGTACAGTACATCACAACGACCTGTACAGTACATCACAGAGACCTGTACAGTGCATCACAGTGACCTGTACAATACACCACAGAGACCAGTACAATACATCACAGTACGTGACCTGTACAGTACATCACAGTGACCTGTACAATACACCACAGAGACCTGTACAGTACATCACAGAGACCTGTACAATACATCACAGCGATCTGTAGAGTACAGTACATCACAGCGATCTGTACAGTACATCACATTGTCATGTACAGTACATCACAGAGACCTGTACAGTACATCACAGACACCTGTACAGTGCATCACAGTGACCTGTACAATACACCACAGAGACCAGTACAATACATCACAGTACGTGACCTGTACAGTACATCACAGTGACCTGCACAATACACCACAGAGACCTGTACAGTATATCACAGAGACCTGTACAATACACCTCGGAGACCTGTACAGTACAGTACATCACAGCGACCTGTACAGTACATCACAGCGACCTGTACAGTACATCACAGAAACCTGTACAGTACATCACACTGACCTGTACAATACTCCACAGTGACCTGTACAGTACATCACAGTGACCTGTACAGTACATCACAGAGACCTGTACAGTACATCACAGAGGACTATACAGTAAATCACAGAGACCTGTACAATACACCTCGGAGACCTGTACAGTACAATACATCACAGCGACCTGTACAGTACATCACAGCGACCTGTACAGTACATCACAGTGACCTGTACAGTACATCGCAATGACCTGTACAATACATCACAGTGACCTGTACAGTACATCACAGTGACCTGTACAGTACATCACAGTGACCTGTACAGTACATCACAGAGACCTGTACAGCACATCACAGAGATTGTACAATACATCACAGTGACCTGTAGAGTACATCACTGAGACTTGTGCAGTACATCACAGTGACCTGTACAGTACATCACAGAGAACTATACAGTAAAACACAGTGAACTGTACAATACATCACAGTGACCTGTACAATACATCACAGAGACCTGTACAGTACATCACAGCGATCTGTACAGAACATCACAATGACCTGTACAATATATCTCAGAGACCTGTACAGTACATCACATCGACCTGTACAGTACATCACAGAGACCTGTACAGTACATCACAGTGAACTGTACAATACACCATGGAGACCTGTACAATATATCACAGAGACCTGTACAATACATGACAGTGACCTGTACAATACACCACGGAGACCCGTACAATACATCACGGTGACCTGTACAGCACATCACAGTGACCTGTACAGTACATTACAGTGACGTCTACAGTACATCACAGAGACCTGTACAGTACATCACAGTGACATGTACAGTACATCACAGTGACGTGTACAGTACATCAGAGACCTGTACAGTACATCACAGTGACATGTACAATACACCACAAAGACCTGTACAGTACAATACAGAGACCTGTACAATACATCACAGTGACCTGTACAATACTTCACAGAGACTTGAAAAATACATCACTGGAACCTGTACAGTACATCACAGAGACCTATACAGTACATCACAGTGACGTGTACAGTACATCACATAGACCTGTACAATACAATACATCACAGTGACCTGTACAATACTTCACAGAGACCTGAAAAATACATCAGTGGAACCTCTACAGTACATCACAGAGACCTGTGCAGTACATCAGAGACCTGTACAGTACATCACAGAGACCTGTACAGTAAATCACAGTGACATGTACACTATATCACAGTGACCTGTACAGTACATCACAGTGACCTGTACAGTACATCGCAGCGACCTGTACAGTACATCACAGTGACCTGTACAATACAGCACAGAGACCTGTACAATACATCACAGTACGTGACCAGTACAGTACATCACAGTGATCTGTACAGTGCATCACAGTGACCTGTACAATACACCACAGAGACCAGTACAATACATCACAGTACGTGACCTGTACAGTACATCACAGTGACCTGTACAATACACCACAGAGACCTGTACAGTACATCACAGAGACCTGTACAATACACCTCGGAGACCTGTACAGTACAGTACATCACAGCGACCTGTACAGTACATCACAGAAACCTGTACAGTACATCACACTGACCTGTACAATACTCCACAGTGACCGTACAGTACATCACAGTGACCTATACAGTACATCACAGAGACCTGTACAGTACATCACAGAGGACTATACAGTAAATCACAGTGACCTGTACAAAACATCCCAGTGACCTGTACAATATATCACATAGAACTCTACAGTACATAACAGCGACCTGTACAGAACATCACGGCGACCATTACAGTACATCACAGTGACCTGTACAGTACATCACAATGACCTGTACAATACATCACAGTGACCTGTACAGTACATCACAGTGACCTGTACAGAACATCACAGAGACCTGTACAGTACATCACAGTGACCTGTACAGAACATCACAGAGACCTGTACAGTACATCACAGCGACCTGTACAGTACATCACAGAGACCTGTACAGTACATCACAGTGACCTGTACAGTACATCACAGAGACCTGTGCAGTACATCACAGTGACCTGTACAGTACATCACAGTGACCTGTACAATACATCACAGAGACCTATACAGTACATCACAGTGACCTGTACAGTACATCACAGTGACCTGTACAGTACATCACAGAGACATGTACAGTACATCACAGTGACCTGTACAGTACAACACAGAGAACTATACAGTAAATCACAAAAACCTTTACAATACATCACAGTGATCTGTACAATACACCACAGAGACCTGTACAGTACATCACAGTGACTTAGAGGCCAGACGGAAATGACTTCAATCTGTAAAAGAATTGATATTTAGAAAAATATTCGACACATTACCAATTCGTATTTGACCTTTTATAAACCGTAAATGAGCGCAGTATTTGTATTTGATAGATTTTACACATCTATGTTTTGTGTGGCCTTGGCCAATATGACTAGTGTTCGTCGACCATTTGGTAGCATAATACATTTATTACATTCAATGTGCAATAGTGTACATGTGTAGATGAACTAAAATGCGTTATAATTATCATAATGCAATACTGGGTTCTGATGTTGTATGAAAATATGCTTACATATGTGTTTGGTAGTCACGACATCTTTGAGAAATATTAGAGGGCAACATGAACGCCATCAGCCATTTTAAATCTATTTATTTCATTTCAGTCCTAAAATGTAAAAATCAAAAACAATTGGTCAAATAAAATACAAAAGAGCGTAGGTTAACTAAATGAGATATTAACTACAAATTGCTAATTAATTTACATCTAAATTCTAAAAATCTGTTAAAAACGTCAATGACAGTATTATCGGAATTAATTTTAATTTAATTTAAATTAATTTAATGTTATAAAGTTATATGCTCTGTGTAAAAATGTCTGCCTCCTTATATTAACGCGAAAAGTCACCAGACGAAAAGATCTGTTGTAAAAGATTTGTTGTAAACCCCAAAACACCTTTATACCAAATGTTAACAAAATATATATTCGTTTATATCAGCGAAAGAAAAACACTAAATGAATGGCATTCAGTCGGTTATTTTGGATAAAATGACGACTAAATGACGTTACTAAAAAACAAACAAATCGATGTGTCTATTTGGATCAAATTTATTTTGACTTTCCATAGTATTATTTATCTTAGAACATTATAATAATAATAATAATAATAATTATTAATCCCACCATGAAAAAGGAACCCAAAACTCAACGTGAGCTCAGTACATCACAGTGACCTGTACAATACACAACAGAGACCTGTACAGTACATCACAGTGACCTGTACAATACATCACATAGACCTGTACAGTACATCACAGTGACCTGTACAGTACATCACAGTGACCTGTACAGTACATCACAGAGAACTATACAATACATCACAGTGACCTGTACAGTACATCACAGTGACCTGTACAATACATCACAGTGACTGTTACAGTGCATCACAGTGACCTGTACAGTACATCACAGTGACATGTACAGTACATCACAGTGACCTGTACAGTACATAACAGAGACCTGTACAATACATCACAAAGACCTGTACAGTACATAACAGAGACCTGTACAATACATCACAGAGACCTGTACAGTGCATCACAATTACCTGTACAGTACATCACAAAGACCTGTACAGTACATCACAGATACCTGTACAGTACATCACAGCGACCTTTGCAGTACATCACAGTGACCTGTACAGTACATCACAGATACCTTTACAGTACAGTACATCACAGATACCTATACAGTACATCACAGTGACCTGTACAGTACATCACAGTGACCTGTACAGTACATCGCAGTGACCTGTACAATACATCACATAGACCTGTAGAGTACATCACAGTGACCTGTACAGTACATCACATAGAACTATACAGTAAATCACAAAGACCTGTACAATACATCACAGAGACCTGTACAGTACATCACAGTAACCTGTACAGTACATCACAGAGACCTGTGCAGTACATCACAGTGACCTGTACAGTACATCACAGTGACCTGTACAGTACATCGCAGTGACCTGTACACTACATCACAGTGACTGTTACAGTGCATCACAGTGACCTGTACAGTACATCACAGAGACATGTACAGTACATCACAGAGACCTGTACAGTACATTACAGATACCTGTAAAGTACATCACAGAGACCTGTACAGTAAATCACAGAGACCTGTACAATACATCACAGAAACCTGTACAGTACATCACATAGACCTGTACAGTACATCACAGAGACCTGTACAGTACATCACAGAGACTTGTGCAGTACATCACTGTGACCTGTACAGTACATCACAGAGAACTATACAGTAAATCACACTGACCTGTACAATACATCACAGTGACCTGTACAATACATCACAGAGACCTGTACAGTACATCACATCGACCTGTACAGTACATCACAGAGACATGTACAATACATCACAGTGACCTATACAATACACCACGGAGACCTGTACAGTACATCACAGGGAACTGTACAATACACCATGGAGACCTGTACAATATATCACAGAGACCTGTACAATACATCACAGTGACCTGTACAGTACATCACAGAGACTTGTGCATTACATCACAGTGACATGTACAGTACATCACAGAGAACTACACAGCAAATCACAGTGACCTGTACAATACATCACAGTGACCTGTACAAAACATCACAGAGACCTGTACAGTACATCACAGCGATCTGTACAGAACATCACAACGACATGTACAATGCATCACAGAGACCTATACAATACACCACGGAGACCTGTACAGTACATCACAGTGACCTGTACAGTACATCACAAAGACATGTACAATACATCACAATGACCTGTACAATACATCACAGTGACCTGTACAATACATCACAGAGACCTGTACAGTACATCACAGCGATCTGTACAGAACATCACAACGACCTGTACAGTACATCACAGTGACATGTACAGTACATCACATAGACCTGTACAGTACATCACAGAGACATGTACAGTACATCACATAGACCTGTGCAGTACATCACAGTGTCCTGTACAGTACATCACAGAGACCTGTACAGTACATCACAGACACCTGTACAGTGCATCACAGTGACCTGTACAATACACCACAGAGACCAGTACAATACATCACAGTACGTGACCTGTACAGTACACCACAGTGACCTGCACAATACACCACAGAGACCTGTACAGTATATCACAGAGACCTGTACAATACACCTCGGAGACCTGTACGGTACAGTACATCACAGCGACCTGTACAGTACATCACAGCGACCTGTACAGTACATCACAGAAACCTGTACAGTACATCACACTGACCTGTACAATACTCCACAGTGACCTGTACAGTACATCACAGTGACCTGTACAGTACATCACAGAGACCTGTACAGTACATCACAGAGGACTATACAGTAAATCACAGAGAATTGTACAATACACCTCGGAGACCTGTACAGTACAATACATCACAGCGACCTGTACAGTACATCACAGCGACCTGTACAGTACATCACAGTGACCTGTACAGTACATCGCAATGACCTGTACAATACATCACAGTGACCTGTACAGTACATCACAGTGACCTGTACAGTACATCACAGAGATTGTACAATACATCACAGTGACCTGTAGAGTACATCACTGAGACTTGTGCAGTACATCACAGTGACCTGTACAGTACATCACAGAGAACTATACAGTAAAACACAGTGAACTGTACAATACATCACAGTGACCTGTACAATACATCACAGAGACCTGTACAGTACATCACAGCGATCTGTACAGAACATCACAACGACATGTACAATACATCACAGAGACCTGTACAGTACATCACATCGACCTGTACAGTACATCACAGTGACCTGTACAGTACATCACAGAGACATGTACAATACATCACAGTGACCTATACAATACACCACGGAGACCTGTACAGTACATCACAGTGAACTGTAAAATACACCATGGAGACCTGTACAATACATCACAGAGACCTGTACAATACATCACAGTGACCTGTACAATACATCACAGAGACCTGTACAGTACATCACAGCGATCTGTTCAGAACATCACAACGACCTGTACAGTACATCACAGTGACATGTACAGTACATCACAACGACCTGTACAGTACATCACAGAGACCTGTACAGTGCATCACAGTGACCTGTACAATACACCACAGAGACCAGTACAATACATCACAGTACGTGACCTGTACAGTACATCACAGTGACCTGTACAATACACCACAGAGACCTGTACAGTACATCACAGAGACCTGTACAATACATCACAGCGATCTGCACAGTACAGTACAGTACATCACAGCGATCTGTACAGTACATCACAGCGACCTGTACAGTACATCACAGAAACCTGTACAGTACATCACAGAGGACTCTACAGTACATAACAGCGACCTGTACAATACATCACAGTGACCTATACAATACACCACGGAGACCTGTACAGTACATCACAGTGAACTGTAAAATACACCATGGAGACCTGTACAATACATCACAGAGACCTGTACAATACATCACAGTGACCTGTACAATACATCACAGAGACCTGTACAGTACATCACAGCGATCTGTTCAGAACATCACAACGACCTGTACAGTACATCACAGTGACATGTACAGTACATCACAACGACCTGTACAGTACATCACAGAGACCTGTACAGTGCATCACAGTGACCTGTACAATACACCACAGAGACCAGTACAATACATCACAGTACGTGACCTGTACAGTACATCACAGTGACCTGTACAATACACCACAGAGACCTGTACAGTACATCACAGAGACCTGTACAATACATCACAGCGATCTGCACAGTACAGTACAGTACATCACAGCGATCTGTACAGTACATCACAGCGACCTGTACAGTACATCACAGAAACCTGTACAGTACATCACAGAGGACTCTACAGTACATAACAGCGACCTGTACAGAACATCACGGCGACCATTACAGTACATCACAGTGACCTGTACAGTACATAACAATGACCTGTACAATACATCACAGTGACCTGTACAGTACATCACAGTGACCTGTACAATACATCACAGAGACCTGTACAGTACATCACAGTGACCTGTACAGTACATCACAGTCACCTGTACAGTACATCACAGAGACCTGTACAGCACATCACAGAGATTGTACAATACATCACAGTAACCTGTACAGTACATCACATCGACCTGTACAGTACATCACAGTGACCTGTACAGTACATCACATAGACATGTACAATACATCACAGTGACCTATACAATACACCACGGAGACCTGTACAGTACATCACAGTGACCTGTACAGTACATCACAAAGACATGTACAATACATCACAATGACCTGTACAATACATCACAGTTACCTGTACAATACATCACAGAGACCTGTACAGTACATCACAGCGATCTGTACAGAACATCACAACGACCTGTACAGTACATCACAGTGACATGTACAGTACATCACATAGACCTGTACAGTACATCACAGAGACATGTACAGTACATCACATAGACCTGTGCAGTACATCACAGTGTCCTGTACAGTACATCACAGAGACCTGTACAGTACATCACAGACACCTGTACAGTGCATCACAGTGACCTGTACAATACACCACAGAGACCAGTACAATACATCACAGTACGTGACCTGTACAGTACATCACAGTGACCTGCACAATACACCACAGAGACCTGTACAGTATATCACAGAGACCTGTACAATACACCTCGGAGACCTGTACAGTACAGTACATCACAGCGACCTGTACAGTACATCACAGCGACCTGTACAGTACATCACAGAAACCTGTACAGTACATCACACTGACCTGTACAATACTCCACAGTGACCTGTACAGTACATCACAGTGACCTGTACAGTACATCACAGAGACCTGTACAGTACATCACAGAGGACTATACAGTAAATCACAGAGAATTGTACAATACACCTCGGAGACCTGTACAGTACAATACATCACAGCGACCTGTACAGTACATCACAGCGACCTGTACAGTACATCACAGTGACCTGTACAGTACATCGCAATGACCTGTACAATACATCACAGTGACCTGTACAGTACATCACAGTGACCTGCACAGTACATCACAGTGACCTGTACAGTCCATCACAGAGACCTGTACAGCACATCACAGAGATTGTACAATACATCACAGTGACCTGTAGAGTACATCACTGAAACTTGTGCAGTACATCACAGTGACCTGTACAGTACATCACAGAGAACTATACAGTAAAACACAGTGAACTGTACAATACATCACAGTGACCTGTACAATACATCACAGAGACCTGTACAGTACATCACAGCGATCTGTACAGAACATCACAACGACCTGTACAATATATCTCAGAGACCTGTACAGTACATCACATCGACCTGTACAGTACATCACAGTGACCTGTACAGTACATCACAGTGAACTGTACAATACACCATGGAGACCTGTACAATACATCACACAGACCTGTACAATACATGACAGTGACCTGTACAATACACCACGGAGACCCGTACAATATATCACGGTGACCTGTACAGCACATCACAGTGACCTGTACAGTACATTACAGTGACGTGTACAGTACATCACAGAGACCTGTACAGTACATCACAGTGACATGTACAGTACATCACAGTGACGTGTAAAGTACATCATAGACCTGTACAGTACATCACAGTGACATGTACAATACACCACAAAGACATGTACTGTACATCACAGAGACCTGTACAATACATCACAGTGACCTGTACAATACTTCACAGAGACTTGAAAAATACATCACTGGAACCTGTACAGTACATCACAGAGACCTATACAGTACATCACATAGACCTGTACAGTGCATCCCAGTGACCTGTTCAATACACCACAGAGACCTGTACAGTACATCACAGAGACCTGTACAATACACCTCGGAGACCTGTACAGTACAGTACAGTACATCACAGCGACCTGTACAGTACATCACAGCGACCTGTACAGTACATCACAGAAGCCTGTACAGTACATCACACTGAATTGTACAATACTCCACAGTGACCTGTACAGTACATCAAAGTGACCTCTACAGTACATCACAGAGACCTGTACAGTACATCACAGAGGACTATACAGTAAATCACAGTGACCTGTACAATACATCCCAGTGACCTGTACAATACATCACATATAACTCTACAGTACATCACAGTGACCTGTACAGTACATCACAATGACCTGTACAATACATCACAGTGACCTGTACAGTACATCACAGTGACCTGTACAATACATCACAGAGACCTGTACCGTACATCACAGTGACCTGCACAGTACATCACAGTGACCTGTACAGTACATCACAGAGACCTGTACAGAAAGCACATCACATAGATTGTACAATACATCACAGTGACCTGTACAGTACATCACAGAGACTTGTGCAGTACATCACAGTGACCTGTACAGTACATCACAGAGAACTATACAGTAAATCACACTGACCTGTACAATACATCACAGTGACCTGCACAATACATCACAGAGACCTGTACAGTACATCACATCGACCTGTACAGTACATCACAGAGACATGTACAATACATCACAGTGACCTATACAATACACCACGGAGACCTGTACAGTACATCACAGGGAACTGTACAATACACCATGGAGACCTGTACAATATATCACAGAGACCTGTACAATACATCACAGTGACCTGTACAGTACATCACAGAGACTTGTGCATTACATCACAGTGACATGTACAGTACATCACAGAGAACTACACAGCAAATCACAGTGACCTGTACAATACATCACAGTGACCTGTACAAAACAACACAGAGACCTGTACAGTACATCACAGCGATCTGTACAGAACATCACAACGACATGTACAATGCATCACAGAGACCTGTACAGTACATCACATCGACCTGTACAGTACATCACAGTGACCTGTACAGTACATCACAGAGACATGTACAATACATCACAGTGACCTATACAATACACCACGGAGACCTGTACAGTACATCACAGTGAACTGTAAAATACACCATGGAGACCTGTACAATACATCACAGAGACCTGTACAATACATCACAGTGACCTGTACAATACATCACAGAGACCTGTACAGTACATCACAGCGATCTGTACAGAACATCACAACGACCAGTACAGTACATCACAGTGACATGTACAGTACATCACAACGACCTGTACAGTACATCACAGAGACCTGTACAGTGCATCACAGTGACCTGTACAATACACCACAGAGACCAGTACAATACATCACAGTACGTGACCTGTACAGTACATCACAGTGACCTGTACAATACACCACAGAGACCTGTACAGTACATCACAGAGACCTGTACAATACATCACAGCGATCTGTACAGTACAGTACATCACAGCGATCTGTACAGTACATCACATTGTCATGTACAGTACATCACAGAGACCTGTACAGTACATCACAGACACCTGTACAGTGCATCACAGTGACCTGTACAATACACCACAGAGACCAGTACAATACATCACAGTACGTGACCTGTACAGTACATCACAGTGACCTGCACAATACACCACAGAGACCTGTACAGTATATCACAGAGACCTGTACAATACACCTCGGAGACCTGTACAGTACAGTACATCACAGCGACCTGTACAGTACATCACAGCGACCTGTACAGTACATCACAGAAACCTGTACAGTACATCACACTGACCTGTACAATACTCCACAGTGACCTGTACAGTACATCACAGTGACCTGTACAGTACATCACAGAGACCTGTACAGTACATCACAGAGGACTATACAGTAAATCACAGAGACCTGTACAATACACCTCGGAGACCTGTACAGTACAATATATCACAGCGACCTGTACAGTACATCACAGCGACCTGTACAGTACATCACAGTGACCTGTACAGTACATCGCAATGACCTGTACAATACATCACAGTGACCTGTACAGTACATCACAGTGACCTGTACAGTACATCACAGTGACCTGTACAGTACATCACAGAGACCTGTACAGTACATCACAAAGACATGTACAATACATCACAATGACCTGTACAATACATCACAGTTACCTGTACAATACATCACAGAGACCTGTACAGTACATCACAGCGATCTGTACAGAACATCACAACGACCTGTACAGTACATCACAGTGACATGTACAGTACATCACATAGACCTGTACAGTACATCACAGAGACATGTACAGTACATCACATAGACCTGTGCAGTACATCACAGTGTCCTGTACAGTACATCACAGAGACCTGTACAGTACATCACAGACACCTGTACAGTGCATCACAGTGACCTGTACAATACACCACAGAGACCAGTACAATACATCACAGTACGTGACCTGTACAGTACATCACAGTGACCTGCACAATACACCACAGAGACCTGTACAGTATATCACAGAGACCTGTACAATACACCTCGGAGACCTGTACAGTACAGTACATCACAGCGACCTGTACAGTACATCACAGCGACCTGTACAGTACATCACAGAAACCTGTACAGTACATCACACTGACCTGTACAATACTCCACAGTGACCTGTACAGTACATCACAGTGACCTGTACAGTACATCACAGAGACCTGTACAGTACATCACAGAGGACTATACAGTAAATCACAGAGAATTGTACAATACACCTCGGAGACCTGTACAGTACAATACATCACAGCGACCTGTACAGTACATCACAGCGACCTGTACAGTACATCACAGTGACCTGTACAGTACATCGCAATGACCTGTACAATACATCACAGTGACCTGTACAGTACATCACAGTGACCTGCACAGTACATCACAGTGACCTGTACAGTCCATCACAGAGACCTGTACAGCACATCACAGAGATTGTACAATACATCACAGTGACCTGTAGAGTACATCACTGAAACTTGTGCAGTACATCACAGTGACCTGTACAGTACATCACAGAGAACTATACAGTAAAACACAGTGAACTGTACAATACATCACAGTGACCTGTACAATACATCACAGAGACCTGTACAGTACATCACAGCGATCTGTACAGAACATCACAACGACCTGTACAATATATCTCAGAGACCTGTACAGTACATCACATCGACCTGTACAGTACATCACAGTGACCTGTACAGTACATCACAGTGAACTGTACAATACACCATGGAGACCTGTACAATACATCACACAGACCTGTACAATACATGACAGTGACCTGTACAATACACCACGGAGACCCGTACAATATATCACGGTGACCTGTACAGCACATCACAGTGACCTGTACAGTACATTACAGTGACGTGTACAGTACATCACAGAGACCTGTACAGTACATCACAGTGACATGTACAGTACATCACAGTGACGTGTAAAGTACATCATAGACCTGTACAGTACATCACAGTGACATGTACAATACACCACAAAGACATGTACTGTACATCACAGAGACCTGTACAATACATCACAGTGACCTGTACAATACTTCACAGAGACTTGAAAAATACATCACTGGAACCTGTACAGTACATCACAGAGACCTATACAGTACATCACATAGACCTGTACAGTGCATCCCAGTGACCTGTTCAATACACCACAGAGACCTGTACAGTACATCACAGAGACCTGTACAATACACCTCGGAGACCTGTACAGTACAGTACAGTACATCACAGCGACCTGTACAGTACATCACAGCGACCTGTACAGTACATCACAGAAGCCTGTACAGTACATCACACTGAATTGTACAATACTCCACAGTGACCTGTACAGTACATCAAAGTGACCTCTACAGTACATCACAGAGACCTGTACAGTACATCACAGAGGACTATACAGTAAATCACAGTGACCTGTACAATACATCCCAGTGACCTGTACAATACATCACATATAACTCTACAGTACATAACAGCGACCTGTACAGAACATCACGGCGACCATTACAGTACATCACAGTGACCTGTACAGTACATCACAATGACCTGTACAATACATCACAGTGACCTGTACAGTACATCACAGTGACCTGTACAATACATCACAGAGACCTGTACCGTACATCACAGTGACCTGCACAGTACATCACAGTGACCTGTACAGTACATCACAGAGACCTGTACAGAAAGCACATCACATAGATTGTACAATACATCACAGTGACCTGTACAGTACATCACAGAGACTTGTGCAGTACATCACAGTGACCTGTACAGTACATCACAGAGAACTATACAGTAAATCACACTGACCTGTACAATACATCACAGTGACCTGCACAATACATCACAGAGACCTGTACAGTACATCACATCGACCTGTACAGTACATCACAGAGACATGTACAATACATCACAGTGACCTATACAATACACCACGGAGACCTGTACAGTACATCACAGGGAACTGTACAATACACCATGGAGACCTGTACAATATATCACAGAGACCTGTACAATACATCACAGTGACCTGTACAGTACATCACTGAAACTTGTGCAGTACATCACAGTGACCTGTACAGTACATCACAGAGAACTATACAGTAAAACACAGTGAACTGTACAATACATCACAGTGACCTGTACAATACATCACAGAGACCTGTACAGTACATCACAGCGATCTGTACAGAACATCACAACGACCTGTACAATATATCTCAGAGACCTGTACAGTACATCACATCGACCTGTACAGTACATCACAGTGACCTGTACAGTACATCACAGTGAACTGTACAATACACCATGGAGACCTGTACAATACATCACACAGACCTGTACAATACATGACAGTGACCTGTACAATACACCACGGAGACCCGTACAATATATCACGGTGACCTGTACAGCACATCACAGTGACCTGTACAGTACATTACAGTGACGTGTACAGTACATCACAGAGACCTGTACAGTACATCACAGTGACATGTACAGTACATCACAGTGACGTGTAAAGTACATCATAGACCTGTACAGTACATCACAGTGACATGTACAATACACCACAAAGACATGTACTGTACATCACAGAGACCTGTACAATACATCACAGTGACCTGTACAATACTTCACAGAGACTTGAAAAATACATCACTGGAACCTGTACAGTACATCACAGAGACCTATACAGTACATCACATAGACCTGTACAGTGCATCCCAGTGACCTGTTCAATACACCACAGAGACCTGTACAGTACATCACAGAGACCTGTACAATACACCTCGGAGACCTGTACAGTACAGTACAGTACATCACAGCGACCTGTACAGTACATCACAGCGACCTGTACAGTACATCACAGAAGCCTGTACAGTACATCACACTGAATTGTACAATACTCCACAGTGACCTGTACAGTACATCAAAGTGACCTCTACAGTACATCACAGAGACCTGTACAGTACATCACAGAGGACTATACAGTAAATCACAGTGACCTGTACAATACATCCCAGTGACCTGTACAATACATCACATATAACTCTACAGTACATAACAGCGACCTGTACAGAACATCACGGCGACCATTACAGTACATCACAGTGACCTGTACAGTACATCACAATGACCTGTACAATACATCACAGTGACCTGTACAGTACATCACAGTGACCTGTACAATACATCACAGAGACCTGTACCGTACATCACAGTGACCTGCACAGTACATCACAGTGACCTGTACAGTACATCACAGAGACCTGTACAGAAAGCACATCACATAGATTGTACAATACATCACAGTGACCTGTACAGTACATCACAGAGACTTGTGCAGTACATCACAGTGACCTGTACAGTACATCACAGAGAACTATACAGTAAATCACACTGACCTGTACAATACATCACAGTGACCTGCACAATACATCACAGAGACCTGTACAGTACATCACATCGACCTGTACAGTACATCACAGAGACATGTACAATACATCACAGTGACCTATACAATACACCACGGAGACCTGTACAGTACATCACAGGGAACTGTACAATACACCATGGAGACCTGTACAATATATCACAGAGACCTGTACAATACATCACAGTGACCTGTACAGTACATCACAGAGACTTGTGCATTACATCACAGTGACATGTACAGTACATCACAGAGAACTACACAGCAAATCACAGTGACCTGTACAATACATCACAGTGACCTGTACAAAACAACACAGAGACCTGTACAGTACATCACAGCGATCTGTACAGAACATCACAACGACATGTACAATGCATCACAGAGACCTGTACAGTACATCACATCGACCTGTACAGTACATCACAGTGACCTGTACAGTACATCACAGAGACATGTACAATACATCACAGTGACCTATACAATACACCACGGAGACCTGTACAGTACATCACAGTGAACTGTAAAATACACCATGGAGACCTGTACAATACATCACAGAGACCTGTACAATACATCACAGTGACCTGTACAATACATCACAGAGACCTGTACAGTACATCACAGCGATCTGTACAGAACATCACAACGACCAGTACAGTACATCACAGTGACATGTACAGTACATCACAACGACCTGTACAGTACATCACAGAGACCTGTACAGTGCATCACAGTGACCTGTACAATACACCACAGAGACCAGTACAATACATCACAGTACGTGACCTGTACAGTACATCACAGTGACCTGTACAATACACCACAGAGACCTGTACAGTACATCACAGAGACCTGTACAATACATCACAGCGATCTGTACAGTACAGTACATCACAGCGATCTGTACAGTACATCACATTGTCATGTACAGTACATCACAGAGACCTGTACAGTACATCACAGACACCTGTACAGTGCATCACAGTGACCTGTACAATACACCACAGAGACCAGTACAATACATCACAGTACGTGACCTGTACAGTACATCACAGTGACCTGCACAATACACCACAGAGACCTGTACAGTATATCACAGAGACCTGTACAATACACCTCGGAGACCTGTACAGTACAGTACATCACAGCGACCTGTACAGTACATCACAGCGACCTGTACAGTACATCACAGAAACCTGTACAGTACATCACACTGACCTGTACAATACTCCACAGTGACCTGTACAGTACATCACAGTGACCTGTACAGTACATCACAGAGACCTGTACAGTACATCACAGAGGACTATACAGTAAATCACAGAGACCTGTACAATACACCTCGGAGACCTGTACAGTACAATATATCACAGCGACCTGTACAGTACATCACAGCGACCTGTACAGTACATCACAGTGACCTGTACAGTACATCGCAATGACCTGTACAATACATCACAGTGACCTGTACAGTACATCACAGTGACCTGTACAGTACATCACAGTGACCTGTACAGTACATCACAGAGACCTGTACAGCACATCACAGAGATTGTACAATACATCACAGTGACCTGTAGAGTACATCACTGAGACTTGTGCAGTACATCACAGTGACCTGTACAGTACATCACAGAGAACTATACAGTTAAACACAGTGAACTGTACAATACATCACAGTGACCTGTACAATACATCACAGAGACCTGTACAGTACATCACAGCGATCTGTACAGAACATCACAATGACCTGTACAATATATCTCAGAGACCTGTACAGTACATCACATCGACCTGTACAGTACATCACAGAGACCTGTACAGTACATCACAGTGAACTGTACAATACACCATGGAGACCTGTACAATATATCACAGAGACCTGTACAATACATGACAGTGACCTGTACAATACACCACGGAGACCTGTACAGTACATCACAGAGACCTGTACAGCACATCACAGAGATTGTACAATACATCACAGTGACCTGTATAGTACATCACTGAGACTTGTGCAGTACATCACAGTGACCTGTACAGTACATCACAGAGAACTATACAGTAAAACACAGTGAACTGTACAATACATCACAGTGACCTGTACAATACATCACAGAGACCTGTACAGTACATCACAGCGATCTGTACAGAACATCACAATGACCTGTACAATATATCTCAGAGACCTGTACAGTACATCACATCGACCTGTACAGTACATCACAGAGACCTGTACAGTACATCACAGTGAACTGTACAATACACCATGGAGACCTGTACAATATATCACAGAGACCTGTACAATACATGACAGTGACCTGTACAATACACCACGGAGACCCGTACAATTCATCACGGTGACCTGTACAGCACATCACAGTGACCTGTACAGTACATTACAGTGACGTCTACAGTACATCACAGAGACCTGTACAGTACATCACAGTGACATGTACAGTACATCACAGTGACGTGTACAGTACATCAGAGACCTGTACAGTACATCACAGTGACATGTACAATACACCACAAAGACCTGTACAGTACAATACAGAGACCTGTACAATACATCACAGTGACCTGTACAATACTTCACAGAGACTTGAAAAATACATCACTGGAACCTGTACAGTACATCACAGAGACCTATACAGTACATCACAGTGACGTGTACAGTACATCACATAGACCTGTACAATACAATACATCACAGTGACCTGTACAATACTTCACAGAGACCTGAAAAATACATCAGTGGAACCTCTACAGTACATCACAGAGACCTGTGCAGTACATCAGAGACCTGTACAGTACATCACAGAGACCTGTACAGTAAATCACAGTGACCTGTACACTATATCACAGTGACCTGTACAGTACATCACAGTGACCTGTACAGTACATCGCAGCGACCTGTACAGTACATCACAGTGACCTGTACAATACAGCACAGAGACCTGTACAATACATCACAGTACGTGACCAGTACAGTACATCACAGTGATCTGTACTGTGCATCACAGTGACCTGTACAATACACCACAGAGACCAGTACAATACATCACAGTACGTGACCTGTACAGTACATCACAGTGACCTGTACAATACACCACAGAGACCTGTACAGTACATCACAGAGACCTGTACAATACACCTCGGAGACCTGTACAGTACAGTACATCACAGCGACCTGTACAGTACATCACAGCGACCTGTACAGTACATCACAGAAACCTGTACAGTACATCACACTGACCTGTACAATACTCCACAGTGACCGTACAGTACATCACAGTGACCTATACAGTACATCACAGAGACCTGTACAGTACATCACAGAGGACTATACAGTAAATCACAGTGACCTGTACAAAACATCCCAGTGACCTGTACAATATATCACATAGAACTCTACAGTACATAACAGCGACCTGTACAGAACATCACGGCGACCATTACAGTACATCACAGTGACCTGTACAGTACATCACAATGACCTGTACAATACATCACAGTGACCTGTACAGTACATCACAGTGACCTGTACAGAACATCACAGAGACCTGTACAGTACATCACAGTGACCTGTACAGAACATCACAGAGACCTGTACAGTACATCACAGCGACCTGTACAGTACATCACAGAGACCTGTACAGTACATCACAGTGACCTGTACAGTACATCACAGAGACCTGTGCAGTACATCACAGTGACCTGTACAGTACATCACAGTGACCTGTACAATACATCACAGAGACCTATACAGTACATCACAGTGACCTGTACAGTACATCACAGTGACCTGTACAGTACATCACAGAGACATGTACAGTACATCACAGTGACCTGTACAGTACAACACAGAGAACTATACAGTAAATCACAAAAACCTTTACAATACATCACAGTGATCTGTACAATACACCACAGAGACCTGTACAGTACATCACAGTGACTTAGAGGCCAGACGGAAATGACTTCAATCTGTAAAAGAATTGATATTTAGAAAAATATTCGACACATTACCAATTCGTATTTGACCTTTTATAAACCATAAATGAGCGCAGTATTTGTATTTGATAGATTTTACACATCTATGTTTTGTGTGGCCTTGGCCAATATGACTAGTGTTCGTCGACCATTTGGTAGCATAATACATTTATTACATTCAATGTGCAATAGTGTACATGTGTAGATGAACTAAAATGCGTTATAATTATCATAATGCAATACTGGGTTCTGATGTTGTATGAAAATATGCTTACATATGTGTTTGGTAGTCACGACATCTTTGAGAAATATTAGAGGGCAACATGAACGCCATCAGCCATTTTAAATCTATTTATTTCATTTCAGTCCTAAAATGTAAAAATCAAAAACAATTGGTCAAATAAAATACAAAAGAGCGTAGGTTAACTAAATGAGATATTAACTACAAATTGCTAATTAATTTACATCTAAATTCTAAAAATCTGTTAAAAACGTCAATGACAGTATTATCGGAATTAATTTTAATTTAATTTAAATTAATTTAATGTTATAAAGTTATATGCTCTGTGTAAAAATGTCTGCCTCCTTATATTAACGCGAAAAGTCACCAGACGAAAAGATCTGTTGTAAAAGATTTGTTGTAAACCCCAAAACACCTTTATACCAAATGTTAACAAAATATATATTCGTTTATATCAGCGAAAGAAAAACACTAAATGAATGGCATTCAGTCGGTTATTTTGGATAAAATGACGACTAAATGACGTTACTAAAAAACAAACAAATCGATGTGTCTATTTGGATCAAATTTATTTTGTCTTTCCATAGTATTATTTATCTTAGAACATTATAATAATAATAATAATAATAATTATTAATCCCACCATGAAAAAGGAACCCAAAACTCAACGTGAGCTCAGTACATCACAGTGACCTGTACAATACACAACAGAGACCTGTACAGTACATCACAGTGACCTGTACAATACATCACATAGACCTGTACAGTACATCACAGTGACCTGTACAGTACATCACAGTGACCTGTACAGTACATCACAGAGAACTATACAATACATCACAGTGACCTGTACAGTACATCACAGTGACCTGTACAATACATCACAGTGACTGTTACAGTGCATCACAGTGACCTGTACAGTACATCACAGTGACATGTACAGTACATCACAGTGACCTGTACAGTACATAACAGAGACCTGTACAATACATCACAAAGACATGTACAGTACATAACAGAGACCTGTACAATACATCACAGAGACCTGTACAGTGCATCACAATTACCTGTACAGTACATCACAAAGACCTGTACAGTACATCACAGATACCTGTACAGCACATCACAGCGACCTTTGCAGTACATCACAGTGACCTGTACAGTACATCACAGATACCTTTACAGTACAGTACATCACAGATACCTATACAGTACATCACAGTGACCTGTACAGTACATCACAGTGACCTGTACAGTACATCGCAGTGACCTGTACAATACATCACATAGACCTGTAGAGTACATCACAGTGACCTGTACAGTACATCACATAGAACTATACAGTAAATCACAAAGACCTGTACAATACATCACAGAGACCTGTACAGTACATCACAGTAACCTGTACAGTACATCACAGAGACCTGTGCAGTACATCACAGTGACCTGTACAGTACATCACAGTGACCTGTACAGTACATCGCAGTGACCTGTACACTACATCACAGTGACTGTTACAGTGCATCACAGTGACCTGTACAGTACATCACAGAGACATGTACAGTACATCACAGAGACCTGTACAGTACATCACAGATACCTGTAAAGTACATCACAGAGACCTGTACGGTAAATCACAGAGACCTGTACAATACATCACAGAAACCTGTACAGTACATCACATAGACCTGTACAGTACATCACAGAGACCTGTACAGTACATCACAGATATCTGTACAGTACATCACAGATACCGGTACAGTCAGTCACAGAGACCTGTACAGTACATCACAGAGATCTGTACAGTACATCACAGTGACCTGTACAGTACATCACAGTGTCCTGTACAGTACATCACATAGACCTGTTCAGTACATCACAGTGTCCTGTACAGTACATCACATAGACCAGTACAGTACATCACAGTGACCTGTACAGTGCATCACAGATACCTGTACAGTACATCACAGATATCTGTACAGTACATCACAGAGACCTGTACAGTAAATTACAGAGACCTGTACAATACATCACAGAAACCTGTACAGTACATCACATAGACCTGTACAGTACATCACAGTGTCCTGTACAGTACATCACAGTGTCCTGTACAGTACATCACAGAGATCTGTACAGTACATCACAGATATCTGTACAGTACATCACAGTGACCTGTACAATACATCACAGAAACCTGTACAGTACATCACATAGACCTGTACAGTACATCACAGCGACCTGTACAGTACACCACATAGACCTGTACAGTACAGTACATCACAGTGACCTGTACAGTACATCACAGAGACATGTACAGTACATCACAGAGACCTGTACAGTACATCACAGATACCTGTAAAGTACATCACAGAGACCTGTACAGTAAATTACAGAGACCTGCACAATACATCACAGAAACCTGTACAGTACACCACATAGACCTGTACAGTACATCACAGAGACCTGTACAGTACATCACAGATACCTGTACAGTACATCACAGATATCTGTACAAAACATCACAGTGACCTGTAGAGTACATCACAGATACCGGTACAGTCAGTCACAGAGACCTGTACAGTACATCACATAGACCTGTTCAGTACATCACAGTGACCTGTACAGTACATCACATAGACCTGTACAGTACATCACAGTGACCTGTACAATACATCACATATACCTGTACAGTACATCACAGAGACCTGTACAGTACATCACAGTGACATGTACAGTACATCACAGTGACCTGTACAGTACATCACATAGACCTGTACAGTACAGTACATCACAGTGACCTGTACAGTACATCACAGAGATCTGTACAGTACATCACAGTGACCTGTACAGTACATCACAGAGACAAGTACAGTAGATCACGGAGACCTGTACAGTACATCACAGGGACCTGTACAGTACATCACAGTGACCTGTACAGTACATCACAGAGACATGTACAGTACATCACGATGACCTGTACAGTATATCACAGTGACCTGTACAGTACATCAGAGAGACCTGAACAGTTCATCACAGAGTCCTGTACAGTACATCACAGTGACCTGTACAGTACATCACAGTGACCTGTACAGTACATCGCAGTGACCTGTACAATACATCACAGTGACTGTTACAGTGCATCACAGTGACCTGTACAGTACATCGCAGAGACATGTACAGTACATCACAGAGACCTGTACAGTAAATCACAGAGACCTGTACATTACATCACATAAACCTGTACAGTACATCACATAGACCTGTACAGTACATCACAGAGACCTGTACAGTACATCACAGAGACCTGTACAGTACATCACAGATACCTGTAAAGTACATCACAGAGACCTGTACAGTAAATCACAGAGACCTGTACATTACATCACATAAACCTGTACAGTACATCACATAGACCTGTACAGTACATCACAGAGACCTGTACAGTACATCACAGATACCTGTACAGTACATCACAGATATATGTACAATACATCACAGTGACCTGTACAGTACATCACAGATAGTGGTACAGTCAGTCACAGAGACCTGTACAGTACATCACATAGACCTGTTCAGTACATCACAGTGTCATGTACAGTACATCACATAGACCTGCACAGTACATCACAGTGACCTGTACAGTACATCACAGATACCTGTACAGTACATCACAGAGACCTGTACAGTACATCACAGAGATCTGTATAGTACATCACAGTGACATGTACAGTACATCACAGTGACCTGTACAGTACATCACATAGACCTGTATAGTACATCACAGAGATCTGTACAGTACATCACAGTGACCTGTACAGTACATCACAGAGACCTGTACAATACATCACATATACCTGTACAGTACATCACAGAGACCTGTACAGTACATCACAGTGACATGTACAGTACATCACAGTGACCTGTACAGTACATCACATAGACCTGTACAGTACAGTACATCACAGTGACCTGTACAGTACATCACAGAGATCTGTACAGTACATCACAGTGACCTGTACAGTACATCACAGAGACAAGTACAGTAGATCACGGAGACCTGTACAGTACATCACAGGGACCTGTACAGTACATCACAGTGACCTGTACAGTACATCACAGAGACATGTACAGTACATCACGATGACCTGTACAGTATATCACAGTGACCTGTACAGTACATCAGAGAGACCTGAACAGTTCATCACAGAGTCCTGTACAGTACATCACAGTGACCTGTACAGTACATCACAGTGACCTGTACAGTACATCGCAGTGACCTGTACAATACATCACAGTGACTGTTACAGTGCATCACAGTGACCTGTACAGTACATCGCAGAGACATGTACAGTACATCACAGAGACCTGTACAGTAAATCACAGAGACCTGTACATTACATCACATAAACCTGTACAGTACATCACATAGACCTGTACAGTACATCACAGAGACCTGTACAGTACATCACAGAGACCTGTACAGTACATCACAGATACCTGTAAAGTACATCACAGAGACCTGTACAGTAAATCACAGAGACCTGTACATTACATCACATAAACCTGTACAGTACATCACATAGACCTGTACAGTACATCACAGAGACCTGTACAGTACATCACAGATACCTGTACAGTACATCACAGATATATGTACAATACATCACAGTGACCTGTACAGTACATCACAGATAGTGGTACAGTCAGTCACAGAGACCTGTACAGTACATCACATAGACCTGTTCAGTACATCACAGTGTCATGTACAGTACATCACATAGACCTGCACAGTACATCACAGTGACCTGTACAGTACATCACAGATACCTGTACAGTACATCACAGAGACCTGTACAGTACATCACAGAGATCTGTATAGTACATCACAGTGACATGTACAGTACATCACAGTGACCTGTACAGTACATCACATAGACCTGTATAGTACATCACAGAGATCTGTACAGTACATCACAGTGACCTGTACAGTACATCACAGAGACCTGTACAATACATCACAAAGACCTGTACAGTACATAACAGAGACCTGTACAATACATCACAGAGACCTGTACAGTACATCACAATTACCTGTACAGTACATCACAGAGACCTGTACAGTACATCACAGATACCTGTACAGTACATCACAGCGACCTTTGCAGTACATCACAGTGACCTGTACAGTACATCACAGACACCTTTACAGTACAGTACATCACAGATACCTACACAGTACATCATAGTGACCTGTACAGTACATCACATAGAACTATACAGTAAATCACAAAGACCTGTACAATACATCACAGAGACCTGTACAGTACATCACAGTAACCTGTACAGTACATCACAGAGACCTGTGCAGTACATCACAGTGACCTGTACAGTACATCACAGTGACATGTACAGTTCATCGCAGTGACCTGTACACTACATCACAGTGACTGTTACAGTGCATCACAGTGACCTGTACAGTACATCACAGAGACATGTACAGTACATCACAGAGACCTGTACAGTACATCACAGATACCTGTAAAGTACATCACAGTGACCTGTACAGTACATCACAGAGACATGTACAGTACATCACAGAGACCTGTACAGTACATCACAGATACCTGTAAAGTACATCACAGAGACCTGTACAGTACATCACAGAGACCTGTACAATACATCACAGAAACCTGTACAGTACATCACAGATACCTATACAGTACATCACAGTGACCTGTACAGTACATCACAGTGACCTGTGCAGTACATCGCAGTGACCTGTACAATACATCACATAGACCTGTAGAGTACATCACAGTGACCTGTACAGTACATCACAGTGACCTGTGCAGTACATCGCAGTGACCTGTACAATACATCACATAGACCTGTAGAGTACATCACAGTGACCTGTACAGTACATCACAGTAACCTGTACAGTACCTCGCAGTGACCTGTACACTACATCACAGTGACTGTTACAGTGCATCACAGTGACCTGTACAGTACATCACAGAGACATGTACAGTACATCACAGAGACCTGTACAGTATATCACATAGACCTGTACAGTACATCACAGAGACCTGTACAGTACATCACAGATACATGTACAGTACATCACAGATATCTGTACAATACATCACAGTGACCTGTACAGTACATCACAGATACCGGTACAGTCAGTCACAGAGACCTGTACAGTACATCACATAGACCTGTTCAGTACATCACAATGTCCTGTACAGTACATCACATAGACCTGTACAGTACATCACAGTGACCTGTACAGTACATCACATAGACCTGTACAGTACAGTACATCACAGTGACCTGTACAGTACATCAAAGAGACCTGTACAGTACATCACAGATACCTGTACAGTACATCACAGATATCTGTACAAAACATCACAGTGACCTGTACAGTACATCACAGATACCGGTACAGTCAGTCACAGAGACCTGTACAGTACATCACATAGACCTGTACAGTACATCACAGTGACCTGTACAGTACATCACATAGACCTGTACAGTACAGTACATCACAGTGACATGTACAGTTCATCGCAGTGACCTGTACACTACATCACAGTGACTGTTACAGTGCATCACAGAGACATGTACAGTACATCACAGAGACCTGTACAGTACATTACAGATACCTGTAAAGTACATCACAGAGACCTGTACAGTAAATCACAGAGACCTGTACAATACATCACAGAAACCTGTACAGTACATCACAGATACCTGTAAAGTACATCACAGAGACCTGTACAGTACATCACAGATACCTGTAAAGTACATCACAGAGACCTGTACAGTACATCACAGATACCTATACAGTACATCACAGTGACCTGTACAGTACATCACAGTGACCTATACAGTACATCGCAGTGACCTGTACAATACATCACATAGACCTGTAGAGTACATCACAGTGACCTGTACAGTACATCACAGTAACCTGTACAGTACATCACAGAGACCTGTGCAGTACATCACAGTGACCTGTACAGTACATCACAGTGACCTGTACAGTACATCACAGTGACCTGTACAGTACCTCGCAGTGACCTGTACACTACATCACAGTGACTGTTACAGTGCATCACAGTGACCTGTACAGTACATCACAGAGACATGTACAGTACATCACAGAGACCTGTACAGTACATCACATAGACCTGTACAGTACATCACAGAGACCTGTACAGTACATCACAGATACATGTACAGTACATCACAGATATCTGTACAATACATCACAGTGACCTGTACAGTACATCACAGATACCGTTACAGTCAGTCACAGAGACCTGTACAGTACATCACATAGACCTGTTCAGTACATCACAATGTCCTGTACAGTACATCACATAGACCTGTACAGTACATCACAGTGACCTGTACAGTACATCACATAGACCTGTACAGTACAGTACATCACAGTGACCTGTACAGTACATCAAAGAGACCTGTACAGTACATCACAGATACCTGTACAGTACATCACAGATATCTGTACAAAACATCACAGTGACCTGTACAGTACATCACAGATACCGGTACAGTCAGTCACAGAGACCTGTACAGTACATCACATAGACCTGTTCAGTACATCACAGTGACCTGTACAGTACATCACATAGACCTGTACAGTACATCACAGTGACCTGTACAGTACATCACATATACCTGTACAGTACATCACAGAGACCTGTACAGTACATCACAGTGACATGTACAGTACATCACAGTGACCTGTACAGTACATCACATAGACCTGTACAGTACAGTACATCACAGTGACCTGTACAGTACATCACAGTGACCTGTACAGTACATCACAGAGATCTGTACAGTACATCACAGTGACCTGTACAGTACATCACAGAGACAAGTACAGTAGATCACGGAGACCTGTACAGTACATCACAGGGACCTGTACAGTACATCACAGTGACCTGTACAGTACATCACAGAGACATGTACAGTACATCACGATGACCTGTACAGTATATCACAGTGACCTGTACAGTACATCAGAGAGACCTGAACAGTTCATCACAGAGTCCTGTACAGTACATCACAGTGACCTGTACAGTACATCACAGTGACCTGTACAGTACATCGCAGTGACCTGTACAATACATCACAGTGACTGTTACAGTGCATCACAGTGACCTGTACAGTACATCGCAGAGACATGTACAGTACATCACAGAGACCTGTACAGTAAATCACAGAGACCTGTACATTACATCACATAAACCTGTACAGTACATCACATAGACCTGTACAGTACATCACAGAGACCTGTACAGTACATCACAGAGACCTGTACAGTACATCACAGATACCTGTAAAGTACATCACAGAGACCTGTACAGTAAATCACAGAGACCTGTACATTACATCACATAAACCTGTACAGTACATCACATAGACCTGTACAGTACATCACAGAGACCTGTACAGTACATCACAGATACCTGTACAGTACATCACAGATATATGTACAATACATCACAGTGACCTGTACAGTACATCACAGATAGTGGTACAGTCAGTCACAGAGACCTGTACAGTACATCACATAGACCTGTTCAGTACATCACAGTGTCCTGTACAGTACATCACATAGACCTGCACAGTACATCACAGTGACCTGTACAGTACATCACAGATACCTGTACAGTACATCACAGAGACCTGTACAGTACATCACAGAGATCTGTACAGTACATCACAGTGACATGTACAGTACATCACAGTGACCTGTACAGTACATCACATAGACCTGTACAGTACAGTACATCACAGTGACCTGTATAGTACATCACAGAGATCTGTACAGTACATCACAGTGACCTGTACAGTACATCACAGAGACCTGTACAATACATCACAAAGACCTGTACAGTACATCACAGAGACCTGTACAGTACATCACAGATACCTGTACAGTACATCACAGCGACCTTTGCAGTACATCACAGTGACCTGTACAGTACATCACAGACACCTTTACAGTACAGTACATCACAGATACCTACACAGTACATCATAGTGACCTGTACAGTACATCACAGTGACCTGTACAGTACATCGCAGTGACCTGTACAATACATCACATAGACCTGTAGAGTACATCACAGTGACCTGTACAGTACATCACATAGAACTATACAGTAAATCACAAAGACCTGTACAATACATCACAGAGACCTGTACAGTACATCACAGTAACCTGTACAGTACATCACAGAGACCTGTGCAGTACATCACAGTGACCTGTACAGTACATCACAGTGACATGTACAGTTCATCGCAGTGACCTGTACACTACATCACAGTGACTGTTACAGTGCATCACAGTGACCTGTACAGTACATCACAGAGACATGTACAGTACATCACAGAGACCTGTACAGTACATCACAGATACCTGTAAAGTACATCACAGAGACCTGTACAGTAATTCACAGAGACCTGTACAATACATCACAGAAACCTGTACAGTACATCACAGATACCTGTAAAGTACATCACAGAGACCTGTACAGTACATCACAGATACCTGTAAAGTACATCACAGAGACCTGTACAGTACATCACAGATACCTATACAGTACATCACAGTGACCTGTACAGTACATCACATAGACCTGTAGAGTACATCACAGTGACCTGTACAGTACATCACAGTAACCTGTACAGTACATCACAGAGACCTGTGCAGTATATCACAGTGACCTGTACAGTACATCACAGTGACCTGTACAGTACCTCACAGTGACCTGTACAGTACCTCGCAGTGACCTGTACACTACATCACAATGACTGTTACAGTGCATCACAGTGACCTGTACAGTACATCACAGAGACATGTACAGTACATCACAGAGACCTGTACAGTACATCACATAGACCTGTACAGTACATCACAGAGACCTGTACAGTACATCACAGATACATGTACAGTACATCACAGATATCTGTACAATACATCACAGTGACCTGTACAGTACATCACAGATACCGGTACAGTCAGTCACAGAGACCTGTACAGTACATCACATAGACCTGTTCAGTACATCACAGTGTCCTGTACAGTACATCACATAGACCTGTACAGTACATCTCAGTGACCTGTACAGTACATCACATAGACCTGTACAGTACAGTACATCACAGTGACCTGTACAGTACATCAAAGAGACATGTACAGTACATCACAGATACCTGTAAAATACATCACAGAGACCTGTACAGTAAATTACAGAGACATGTACAATACATCACAGAAACCTGTACAGTACATCACATAGACCTGTACAGTACATCACAGAGACCTGTACAGTACATCACAGATACCTGTACAGTACATCACAGATATTTGTACAATACATCTCAGTGACCTGTACAGTACATCACAGAGACCTGTACAGTACATCACAGATACCTGTAAAATACATCACAGAGACCTGTACAGTAAATTACAGAGACCTGTACAATACATCACAGAAACCTGTACAGTACATCACATAGACCTGTACAGTACATCACAGAGACCTGTACAGTACATCACAGATACCTGTACAGTACATCACAGATATTTGTACAAAACGTCACAGAGACCTGTACAGTACATCACATAGACCTGTTCAGTACATCACAGTGTCCTGTACAGTACATCACAGTGACCTGTACAGTACATCACAGATACCTGTACAGTACATCACAGAGACCTGTACAGTACATCACAGAGATCTGTACAGTACATCACAGTGACATGTACAGTACATCACAGTGACCTGTACAGTACATCACATACACCTGTACAGTACAGTACATCACAGAGATCTGTACAGTACATCACATAGACATGTACAGTACATCACAGTGACCTGTACAGTACATCACATAGACCTGTACAGTACATCACATAGACGTGTACAGTACAATACATCACAGAGATCTGTACAGTACATCACAGTGACCTGTACAGTACATCACAGACACAAGTACAGTAGATCACGGAGACCTGTACAGTACATCACAGGGACCTGTACAGTACATCACAGTGACCTGTACAGTACATCACAGAGACATGTACAGTACATCACAGTGACCTGTACAGTACATCACAGTGACCTGTACAGTACATCAGAGAGACCTGAACAGTTCTTCACAGAGTCCTGTACAGTACATCACAGTGACCTGTACAGTACATCACAGTGACCTGTACAGAACATCGCAGTGACCTGTACAATACATCACAGTGACTGTTACAGTGCATCACAGTGACCTGTACAGTACATCACATAGACATGTACAGTACATCACAGAGACCTGTACAGTTCATCACAGAGTCCTGTACAGTACATCACAGTGACCTGTACAGTACATCACAGTGACCTGTACAGTACATCGCAGTGACATGTACAATACATCACAGTGACTGTTACAGTGCATCACAGTGACCTGTACAGTACATCACATAGACATGTACAGTACATCACAGAGACCTGTACAGTACATCACAGATATCTGTACAGTACATCATAGATACCTGTACAATACATCACAGTGACCTGTACAGTACATCACAGAGACCTGTACAGTACATCACAGATACCTGTAAAGTACATCACAGAGACCTGTACAGTAAATCACAGAGACCTGTACAATACATCACAGAAACCTGTACAGTACATCACATAGACCTGTACAGTACATCACAGAGACCTGTACAGTACATCACAGATACCTGTACAATACATCACAGTGACCTGTACAGTACATCACAGATAGCGGTACAGTCAGTCACAGAGACCTGTACAGTACATCACATAGACCTGTTCAGTACATCACAGTGTCTTGTACAGTACATCACAATGACCTGTACAATACAGGGTACAAAACAATTGTTAAAATATTGGATGAGGGTTCAGGAAATGCCTGAAAATACATTAGTATGTGAAGCATACAAGCTTGGTATTAAGATGCATGATTCTGGTACTAAAAACTGGGTATCTGGTGTGAAAAAGATTTTGGAAAACCAAAATTTAAGTAATATCTGGAAAGATGGGCAAATTAAATACAGCAATGCTACTATTGAAGACATCACAGAAAAACTGAAAATGCAATTCCAGAAAAAAAGTAAAGAATGCATGTTTGATGATGATAAGGGCGTGCATCACAAAAACAAATTGAGAACGTACAGAGAAATAAAAACTGATTTTTCTTTTGAGAAATACCTCCAAATAATTAAAAATCCACTATATCGTGCTGCAATGACTAAACTTAGAATAAGTGCCCACCGTTTACAGATTGAATCAGGCAGATACAAAAACATCTCCATCTCTGATAGAATATGCCCTGTCTGTGATCTTGGAGAAATTGAAGATGAGAAACATTTCCTTTTCACGTGCCAGCTATATGATAAAGAAAGAACGAGCCTTTTTACTAAACATAAAATGCATGGAGAGACATTAATAAACATATTAAATAATAAAAACGATCACAGAATTAAAGACATTTCAAAACACATTTATACTTGCTTTATGCTTAGGGAACAAAAAAATCAAACAATAACTTCAGTACCAGCTGCCTCAAAAAAAACCCACAAAACACAGATTTACATTTATTTACATTATATTACAATTATTCATTTATCTCTTATTGTGAGATGTGTATTTATTTCATTCATTTACTGTATTTTTAGTATTTCCTTTTATTTTCATTTTTTTATTATGACATGTTTGTGACTTTATTGTACTTTTTGTCAAGATCTCAAATGGGATACGATAGCAATAACGAATTACTTACTTACTTACTTACATCACAGTGACCTGTACAGTACATCACAGATACCTGTACAGTACATCACAGAGACCTGTACAGTACATCACAGATACCTGGACAGTACATCACAGATATCTGTACAGTACATCACAGATACCTGTACAGTACAGTACATCACAGATACCTGTGCAGTAAATCACAAAGACCTGTACACTACATCACAGTGACCTGTACAGTACATCACACAGACAAGTAGAGTAGATCACAGGGACCTGTACAGTACATCACAGTGACCTGTACAGTACATCACAGAGACATGTACAGTACATCACAGAGATCTGTACAGTACATCACATGGACCTGTACAGTACATCACAGTGACCTGTACAGTACATCACATAGACCTGTAGAGTACATCACAGTGACCTGTACAGTACATCACATAGAACTATACAGTAAATCACAAAGACCTGTACAATACATCACAGTGATCTGTCCAATACATCACAGAGACCTGTACAGTACATCACAGAGACCTGTACAGTACATCACAGAGACCTGTGCAGTACATCACAGTGACCTGTACAGTACATCACAGTGACCTGTACAATACATCACAGTGACCTGTACAATACATCACATAGACCTGTAGAGTACATCACAGTGACCTGTACAGTACATCACAGTGACCTGTACAATACATCACATAGACCTGTAGAGTACATCACAGTGACCTGTACAGTACATCACATAGAACTATACAGTAAATCACAAAGACCTGTACAATACATCACAGTGATCTGTACAGTACATCACAGAGACCTGTACAGTACATCACAGAGACCTGTACAGTACATCACAGAGACCTGTGCAGTACATCACAGTGACCTGTACAGTACATCACAGTGACCTGTACAGTACATCGCAGTGACCTGTACAATACATCACAGAGACCTGTACAGTACATCACAGATACCTGTAAAGTACACCACAGAGACCTGTACAGTACATCACAGAAACCTCTACAGTACATCATATAGACCTGTACAGTACATCACAGAGACCTCTACAGTACATCACAGATACCTGTACAGTACATCACAGATATCTGTACAATACATCACAGTGACCTGTACAGTACCTGACAGATACCGGTACAGTCAGTCACAGAGACCTGCACAGTACATCACATAGACCTGTTCAGTACATCACAGTGTCCTGTACAGTACATCACATAGACCTGTACAGTACATCACAGTGACCTGTTCAGTACATCACATATACCTGAACAGTACATCACAGTGACGTGTACAGTACATCACAGAGACCTGTACAGTACATCACAGAGAACTGTACAGTACATCACAGAGACCTCTACAGTACATCACAGATACCTGTACAGTACATCACAGATATCTGTACAATACATCACAGAGATCTGTACAGTACATAACAGATACCTGGACAGTACATCACAGATATCTGTACAGTACATCACAGATACCTGTACAATACATCACAGTGACCTGTACAGTACATCACATAGACCTGTACAGTACATCACAGTGACCTGTACAGTACATCACATAGACCTGTACAGTACATCACAGAGACATGTGCAGTACATCACACTGACCTGTACAGTACATCACAGATACCTGTAAAGTTCATCACAGAGACCTGTACAGTAAATCACAGAGACCTGTACAATACATCACAGAAACCTGTACAGTACATCACATAGACCTGTACAGTACATCACAGAGACCTGTACAGTATATCACAGATACCTGTGCAGTACATCACAGATATCTGTACAGTACATCACAGATATCTGTACAATACATCACAGTGACCTGTACAGTACATCACAGATAGCGGTACATTCAGTCACAGAGACCTGTACAGTACATCACAGAGACATGTACAGTACATCACAGAGACCTGTACAGTACATCACAGGTACCTGTACAGTGCATCACAGATACCTGTACAGTACATCACAGATATCTGTACAATACATCACAGTGACCTGTACAGTACATCACGGATAGCGGTACAGTCAGTCACAGAGACCTGTACAGTACATCACATAGACCTGTTCAGTACATCACAGTGTCCTGTACAGTGCATCACATAGACCTGTACAGTACAGTACATCACAGTGACCTGTACAGTACATCACAGATACCTGTACAGTACATCACAGAGACCTGTACAGTACATCACAGAGATCTGTACAGTACATCACAGATACCTGTAAAGTACATCACAGTGACCTGTACAGTACATCACATAGACATGTACAGTACATCACAGTGTCCTGTACAGTACATCACATAGACCTGTACAGTACAGTACATCACAGTGACCTGTACAGTACATCACGGAGACCTGTACAGTACATCACAGAGATCTGTACAGTACATCACAGATACCTGTAAAGTACATCACAGAGACCTGTACAGTAAATCACAGAGACCTGTACAATACATCACAGAAACCTGTACGGTACATCACATAGACCTGTACAGTACATCACAAGACCTGTACAGTACATCACAGATACCTGTACAGTACATCACAGATATCTGTACAGTACATCACAGTGACCTGTACAGTACATCACAGATAGCGGTACAGTCAGTCACAGAGACCTGTACAGTACAGTACATCACAGTGACCTGTACAGTACATCACAGAGACATGTACAGTACATCACAGAGACCTGTACAGTACATCACAGTGACCTGTACAGTACATCACAGATACCTGTACAGTACATCACAGAGACCTGTACAGTACATCACAGAGATCTGTACAGTACATCACAGATACCTGTAAAGTACATCACAGAGACCTGTACAGTAAATCACAGAGACCTGTACAATACATCACAGAAACCTGTACAGTACATCACATAGACCTGTACAGTACATCACAAGACCTGTACAGTACATCACAGATACCTGTACAGTACATCACAGATATCTGTACAATACATCACAGTGACCTGTACAGTACATCACAGATAGCGGTACAGTCAGTCACAGAGACCTGTACAGTACATCACAACGACCTGTTCAGTACATCACAGTGTCTTGTACAGTACATCACATAGACCTGTACAGTACAGTACATCACAGTGACCTGTACAGTACATCACGGAGACCTGTACAGTACATCACAGTGACCTGTACAGTACATCACATAGACCTGTACAGTACATCACTGTGACCTGTACAGTACATCACATAGACCTGTACAGTACATCACAGAGACATGTGCAGTACATCACACTGACCTGTACAGTACATCACAGATACCTGTAAAGTACATCACAGAGACCTGTACAGTAAATCACAGAGACCTGTACAATACATCACAGAAACCTGTACAGTACATCACATAGACCTGTACAGTACATCACAGAGACCTGTACAGTACATCACAGATATCTGTACAATACATCACAGTGACCTGTACAGTACATCACAGATACCTGTACAGTACATCACAGATATCTGTACAGTACATCACAGATATCTGTACAGTACATCACAGATATCTGTACAATACATCACAGTGACCTGTACAGTACATCACAGATAGCGGTACATTCAGTCACAGAGACCTGTACAGTACATCACATAGACCTGTACAATACATCACAGTGACCTGTACAGTACATCACAGAGACATGTACAGTACATCACAGAGACCTGTACAGTACATCACATAGACCTGTACAGTACATCACAGAGACCTGTACAGTACATCACAGATACCTGTAAAGTACATCACAGAGACCTGTACAGTAAATCACAGAGACCTGTACAATACATCACAGAAACCTGTACAGTACAGTACATCACATAGACCTGTACAGTACATCACAGAGACCTGTACAGTACATCACAGATACCTGTACAGTACATCACAGATATCTGTACAATACATCACAGTGACCTGTACAGTACATCACGGATAGAAATACAGTCAGTCACAGAGACCTGTACAGTACATCACATAGACCTGTTCAGTACATCACAGTGTCCTGTACAGTGCATCACATAGACCTGTACAGTACAGTACATCACAGTGACCTGTACAGTACATCACAGATACCTGTACAGTACATCACAGAGACATGTACAGTACATCACAGAGATCTGTACAGTACATCACAGATACCTGTACAGTACATCACAGAGACCTGTACAATACATCACAGTGACCTGTACAGTACATCACATAGACCTGTACAGTACATCACAGTGACCTGTACAGTACATCACAGATACCTGTACAGTACATCACAGAGACCTGTACAGTACATCACAGAGATCTGTACAGTACATCACAGATACCTGTAAAGTACATCACAGATACCTGTAAAGTACATCACAGAGACCTGTACAATACATCACAGAAACCTGTACAGTACATCACATAGACCTGTACAGTACATCACAAGACCTGTACAGTACATCACAGATACCTGTACAGTACATCACAGATATCTGTACAATACATCACAGTGACCTGTACAGTACATCACAGATAGCGGTACAGTCAGTCACAGAGACCAGTACAGTACATCACAACGACCTGTTCAGTACATCACAGTGTCTTGTACAGTACATCACATAGACCTGTACAGTACAGTACATCACAGTGACCTGTACAGTACATCACGGAGACCTGTACAGTACATCACAGTGACCTGTACAGTACATCACATAGACCTGTACAGTACATCACAGTGACCTGTACAGTACATCACATAGTCCTGTACAGTACATCACAGAGACATGTGCAGTACATCACACTGACCTGTACAGTACATCACAGATACCTGTAAAGTACATCACAGAGACCTGTACAGTAAATCACAGATATCTGTACAATACATCACAGTGACCTGTACAGTACATCACAGATAGCGGTACAGTCAGTCACAGAGACATGTACAGTACATCACAACGACCTGTTCAGTGCATCACAGTGTCTTGTACAGTACATCACATAGACCTGTACAGTACAGTACATCACAGTGACCTGTACAGTACATCACGGAGACCTGTACAGTACATCACAGTGACCTGTACAGTACATCACATAGACCTGTACAGTACATCACAGTGACCTGTACAGTACATCACATAGACCTGTACAGTACATCACAGAGACATGTGCAGTACATCACACTGACCTGTACAGTACATCACAGATACCTGTAAAGTACATCACAGAGACCTGTACAGTAAATCACAGAGACCTGTACAATACATCACAGAAACCTGTACAGTACATCACATAGACCTGTACAGTACATCACAGAGACCTGTACAGTACATCACAGATACCTGTACAGTACATCACAGATATCTGTACAGTACATCACAGATATCTGTACAATACATCACAGTGACCTGTACAGTACATCACAGATAGCGGTACATTCAGTCACAGAGACCTGTACAGTACATCACATAGACCTGTACAATACATCACAGTGACCTGTACAGTACATCACAGAGACATGTACAGTACATCACAGAGACATGTACAGTACATCACATAGACCTGTACAGTACATCACAGAGACCTGTACAGTACATCACAGATACCTGTAAAGTACATCACAGAGACCTGTACAGTAAATCACAGAGACCTGTACAATACATCACAGAAACCTGTACAGTACAGTACATCACATAGACCTGTACAGTACATCACAGAGACCTGTACAGTACATCACAGATACCTGTACAGTACATCACAGATATCTGTACAATACATCACAGTGACCTGTACAGTACATCACGGATAGCGGTACAGTCAGTCACAGAGACCTGTACAGTACATCACATAGACCTGTTCAGTACATCACAGTGTCCTGTACAGTGCATCACATAGACCTGTACAGTACAGTACATCACAGTGACCTGTACAGTACATCACAGATACCTGTACAGTACATCACAGAGACATGTACAGTACATCACAGAGATCTGTACAGTACATCACAGATACCTGTACAGTACATCACATAGACCTGTACAGTACATCACAGATACCTGTAAAGTACATCACAGAGACCTGTACAGTAAATCACAGAGACCTGTACAATACATCACAGAAACCTGTACGGTACATCACATAGACCTGTACAGTACATCACAAGACCTGTACAGTACATCACAGATACCTGTACAGTACATCACAGATATCTGTACAATACATCACAGTGACCTGTACAGTACATCACAGATAGCGGTGCAGTCAGTCACAGAGACCTGTACAGTACAGTACATCACAGTGACCTGTACAGTACATCACAGAGACATGTACAGTACATCACAGAGACCTGTACAGTACATCACAGTGACCTGTACAGTACATCACAGATACCTGTACAGTACATCACAGAGACCTGTACAGTACATCACAGAGATCTGTACAGTACATCACAGATACCTCTAAAGTACATCACAGATACCTGTAAAGTACATCACAGGGACCTGTACAGTAAATCACAGAGACCTGTGCAATACATCACAGAAACCTGTACAGTACATCACATAGACCTGTACAGTACATCACAAGACCTGTACAGTACATCACAGATACCTGTACAGTACATCACAGATATCTGTACAATACATCACAGTGACCTGTACAGTACATCACAGATAGCGGTACAGTCAGTCACAGAAACCTGTACAGTACATCACAACGACCTGTTCAGTACATCACAGTGTCTTGTACAGTACATCACATAGACCTGTACAGTACAGTACATCACAGTGACCTGTACAGTACATCACGGAGACCTGTACAGTACATCACAGTGACCTGTACAGTACATCACATAGACCTGTACAGTACATCACAGAGACATGTGCAGTACATCACACTGACCTGTACAGTACATCACAGATACCTGTAAAGTACATCACAGAGACCTGTACAGTAAATCACAGAGACCTGTACAATACATCACAGAAACCTGTACAGTACATCACATAGACCTGTACAGTACATCACAGAGACCTGTACAGTACATCACAGATACCTGTACAGTACATCACAGATATCTGTACAGTACATCACAGATAAGATATCTGTACAATACATCACAGTGACCTGTACAGTACATCACAGATAGCGGTACATTCAGTCACAGAGACCTGTACAGTACATCACATAGACCTGTACAATACATCACAGTGACCTGTACAGTACATCACATAGACCTGTACAGTACATCACAGAGACCTGTACAGTACATCACATAGACCTGTACAGTACATCACAGAGACCTGTACAGTACATCACAGATACCTGTAAAGTACATCACAGAGACCTGTACAGTAAATCACAGAGACCTGTACAATACATCACAGAAACCTGTACAGTACAGTACATCACATAGACCTGTACAGTACATCACAGAGACCTGTACAGTACATCACTGATACCTGTACAGTACATCACAGATATCTGTACAATACATCACAGTGACCTGTACAGTACATCACGGATAGCGGTACAGTCAGTCACAGAGACCTGTACAGTACATCACATAGCCCTGTTCAGTACATCACAGTGTCCTGTACAGTGCATCACATAGACCTGTACAGTACAGTACATCACAGTGACCTGTACAGTACATCACAGATACCTGTACAGTACATCACAGAGACCTGTACAGTACATCACAAAGACCTGTACAATACATCACAGTGACCTGTACAGTACATCACATAGACCTGTACAGTACATCACAGTGTCCTGTACAGTACATCACAGATACCTGTACAATACATCACAGAAACCTGTACAGTACATCACATAGACCTGTACAGTACATCACAAGACCTGTACAGTACATCACAGATACCTGTACAGTACATCACAGATATCTGTACAATACATCACAGTGACCTGTACAGTACATCACAGATAGCGGTACAGTCAGTCACAGAGACCTGTACAGTACAGTACATCACAGTGACCTGTACAGTACATCACAGAGACATATACAGTACATCACAGAGACCTGTACAGTACATCACAGTGACCTGTACAGTACATCACAGATACCTGTACAGTACATCACAGAGACCTGTACAGTACATCACAGAGACAAGTACAGTAGATCTCAAGACCTGTACAGTACATCACAGATACCTGTACAGTACATCACAGATATCTGTACAATACATCACAGTGACCTGTACAGTACATCACAGATAGCGGTACAGTCAGTCACAGAGACCTGTACAGTACAGTACATCACAGTGACCTGTACAGTACATCACAGAGACATGTACAGTACATCACATAGACCTGTACAGTACATCACAGAGATCTGTACAGTACATCACAGATACCTGTAAAGTACATCACAGAGACCTGTACAGTAAATCACAGAGACCTGTACAATACATCACAGAAACCTGTACAGTACATCACATAGACCTGTACAGTACATCACAAGACCTGTACAGTACATCACAGATACCTGTACAGTACATCACAGATATCTGTACAATACATCACAGTGACCTGTACAGTACATCACAGATAGCGGTACAGTCAGTCACAGAGACCTGTACAGTACATCACAACGACCTGATCAGTACATCACAGTGTCTTGTACAGTACATCACATAGACCTGTACAGTACAGTACATCACAGAGATCTGTACAGTACATCACAGTGACCTGTACAGTACATCACAGAGACAAGTACAGTAGATCACGGAGACCTGTACAGTACATCACAGGGACCTGTACAGTACATCACAGAGACCTGTACAGTACATCACAGTGACCTGTACAGTAAATCACAGTGACCTGTACAGTACATCACATAGACCTGTACAGTACATCACAGAGACATGTGCAGTACATCACACTGACCTGTACAGTACATCACAGATACCTGTAAAGTACATCACAGAGACCTGTACAGTAAATCACAGAGACCTGTACAATACATCACACTGACCTGTACAGTACATCACAGATACCTGTAAAGTACACCACAGAGACCTGTACAGTAAATCACAGAGACCTGTACAATACATCACAGAAACCTGTACAGTACATCACATAGACCTGTACAGTACATCACAGAGACCTGTACAGTACATCACAGATACATGTACAGTACATCACAGATATCTGTACAGTACATCACAGATATCTGTACAATACATCACAGTGACCTGTACAGTACATCACAGATAGCGGTACATTCAGTCACAGAGAACTGTACAGTACATCACATAGACCTGTACAATACATCACAGTGACCTGTACAGTACATCACAGAGACATGTACAGTACATCACAGAGACCTGTACAGTACATCACAGATACCTGTAAAGTAAATCACAGAGACCTGTACAATACATCACAGAAACCTGTACAGTACAGTACATCACATAGACCTGTACAGTACATCACAGAGACCTGTACAGTACATCACAGATACCTGTACAGTACATCACAGATATCTGTACATACATCACAGTGACCTGTACAGTACATCACGGATAGCGGTACAGTCAGTCACAGAGACCTGTACAGTACATCACATAGACCTGTTCAGTACATCACAGATACCTGTAAAGTACATCACAGGGACCTGTACAGTAAATCACAGAGACCTGTGCAATACATCACAGAAACCTGTACAGTACATCACATAGACCTGTACAGTACATCACAAGACCTGTACAGTACATCACAGATACCTGTACAGTACATCACAGATATCTGTACAATACATCACAGTGACCTGTACAGTACATCACAGATAGCGGTACAGTCAGTCACAGAGACCTGTACAGTACATCACAACGACCTGTTCAGTACATCACAGTGTCTTGTACAGTACATCACATAGACCTGTACAGTACAGTACATCACAGTGACCTGTACAGTACATCACGGAGACCTGTACAGTACATCACAGTGACCTGTACAGTACATCACATAGACCTGTACAGTACATCACAGAGACATGTGCAGTACATCACACTGACCTGTACAGTACATCACAGATACCTGTAAAGTACATCACAGAGACCTGTACAGTAAATCACAGAGACCTGTACAATACATCACAGAAACCTGTACAGTACATCACATAGACCTGTACAGTACATCACAGAGACCTGTACAGTACATCACAGATACCTGTACAGTACATCACAGATATCTGTACAGTACATCACAGATAAGATATCTGTACAATACATCACAGTGACCTGTACAGTACATCACAGATAGCGGTACATTCAGTCACAGAGACCTGTACAGTACATCACATAGACCTGTACAATACATCACAGTGACCTGTACAGTACATCACATAGACCTGTACAGTACATCACAGAGACCTGTACAGTACATCACATAGACCTGTACAGTACATCACAGAGACCTGTACAGTACATCACAGATACCTGTAAAGTACATCACAGAGACCTGTACAGTAAATCACAGAGACCTGTACAATACATCACAGAAACCTGTACAGTACAGTACATCACATAGACCTGTACAGTACATCACAGAGACCTGTACAGTACATCATTGATACCTGTACAGTACATCACAGATATCTGTACAATACATCACAGTGACCTGTACAGTACATCACGGATAGCGGTACAGTCAGTCACAGAGACCTGTACAGTACATCACATAGACCTGTTCAGTACATCACAGTGTCCTGTACAGTGCATCACATAGACCTGTACAGTACAGTACATCACAGTGACCTGTACAGTACATCACAGATACCTGTACAGTACATCACAGAGACCTGTACAGTACATCACAAAGACCTGTACAATACATCACAGTGACCTGTACAGTACATCACATAGACCTGTACAGTACATCACAGTGTCCTGTACAGTACATCACAGATACCTGTACAATACATCACAGAAACCTGTACAGTACATCACATAGACCTGTACAGTACATCACAAGACCTGTACAGTACATCACAGATACCTGTACAGTACATCACAGATATCTGTACAATACATCACAGTGACCTGTACAGTACATCACAGATAGCGGTACAGTCAGTCACAGAGACCTGTACAGTACAGTACATCACAGTGACCTGTACAGTACATCACAGAGACATATACAGTACATCACAGAGACCTGTACAGTACATCACAGTGACCTGTACAGTACATCACAGATACCTGTACAGTACATCACAGAGACCTGTACAGTACATCACAGAGACAAGTACAGTAGATCTCAAGACCTGTACAGTACATCACAGATACCTGTACAGTACATCACAGATATCTGTACAATACATCACAGTGACCTGTACAGTACATCACAGATAGCGGTACAGACAGTCACAGAGACCTGTACAGTACAGTACATCACAGTGACCTGTACAGTACATCACAGAGACATGTACAGTACACAACATAGACCTGTACAGTACAGTACATCACAGTGACCTGTACAGTACATCACGGAGACCTGTACAGTACATCACAGTGACCTGTACAGTACATCACATAGACCTGTACAGTACATCACTGTGACCTGTACAGTACATCACATAGACCTGTACAGTACATCACAGAGACATGTGCAGTACATCACACTGACCTGTACAGTACATCACAGATACCTGTAAAGTACATCACAGAGACCTGTACAGTAAATCACAGAGACCTGTACAATACATCACAGAAACCTGTACAGTACATCACATAGACCTGTACAGTACATCACAGAGACCTGTACAGTACATCACAGATATCTGTACAATACATCACAGTGACCTGTACAGTACATCACAGATACCTGTACAGTACATCACAGATATCTGTACAGTACATCACAGATATCTGTACAGTACATCACAGATATCTGTACAATACATCACAGTGACCTGTACAGTACATCACAGATAGCGGTACATTCAGTCACAGAGACCTGTACAGTACATCACATAGACCTGTACAATACATCACAGTGACCTGTACAGTACATCACAGAGACATGTACAGTACATCACAGAGACCTGTACAGTACATCACATAGACCTGTACAGTACATCACAGAGACCTGTACAGTACATCACAGATACCTGTAAAGTACATCACAGAGACCTGTACAGTAAATCACAGAGACCTGTACAATACATCACAGAAACCTGTACAGTACAGTACATCACATAGACCTGTACAGTACATCACAGAGACCTGTACAGTACATCACAGATACCTGTACAGTACATCACAGATATCTGTACAATACATCACAGTGACCTGTACAGTACATCACGGATAGAAATACAGTCAGTCACAGAGACCTGTACAGTACATCACATAGACCTGTTCAGTACATCACAGTGTCCTGTACAGTGCATCACATAGACCTGTACAGTACAGTACATCACAGTGACCTGTACAGTACATCACAGATACCTGTACAGTACATCACAGAGACATGTACAGTACATCACAGAGATCTGTACAGTACATCACAGATACCTGTACAGTACATCACAGAGACCTGTACAATACATCACAGTGACCTGTACAGTACATCACATAGACCTGTACAGTACATCACAGTGACCTGTACAGTACATCACAGATACCTGTACAGTACATCACAGAGACCTGTACAGTACATCACAGAGATCTGTACAGTACATCACAGATACCTGTAAAGTACATCACAGATACCTGTAAAGTACATCACAGAGACCTGTACAATACATCACAGAAACCTGTACAGTACATCACATAGACCTGTACAGTACATCACAAGACCTGTACAGTACATCACAGATACCTGTACAGTACATCACAGATATCTGTACAATACATCACAGTGACCTGTACAGTACATCACAGATAGCGGTACAGTCAGTCACAGAGACCAGTACAGTACATCACAACGACCTGTTCAGTACATCACAGTGTCTTGTACAGTACATCACATAGACCTGTACAGTACAGTACATCACAGTGACCTGTACAGTACATCACGGAGACCTGTACAGTACATCACAGTGACCTGTACAGTACATCACATAGACCTGTACAGTACATCACAGTGACCTGTACAGTACATCACATAGTCCTGTACAGTACATCACAGAGACATGTGCAGTACATCACACTGACCTGTACAGTACATCACAGATACCTGTAAAGTACATCACAGAGACCTGTACAGTAAATCACAGATATCTGTACAATACATCACAGTGACCTGTACAGTACATCACAGATAGCGGTACAGTCAGTCACAGAGACATGTACAGTACATCACAACGACCTGTTCAGTGCATCACAGTGTCTTGTACAGTACATCACATAGACCTGTACAGTACAGTACATCACAGTGACCTGTACAGTACATCACGGAGACCTGTACAGTACATCACAGTGACCTGTACAGTACATCACATAGACCTGTACAGTACATCACAGTGACCTGTACAGTACATCACATAGACCTGTACAGTACATCACAGAGACATGTGCAGTACATCACACTGACCTGTACAGTACATCACAGATACCTGTAAAGTACATCACAGAGACCTGTACAGTAAATCACAGAGACCTGTACAATACATCACAGAAACCTGTACAGTACATCACATAGACCTGTACAGTACATCACAGAGACCTGTACAGTACATCACAGATACCTGTACAGTACATCACAGATATCTGTACAGTACATCACAGATATCTGTACAATACATCACAGTGACCTGTACAGTACATCACAGATAGCGGTACATTCAGTCACAGAGACCTGTACAGTACATCACATAGACCTGTACAATACATCACAGTGACCTGTACAGTACATCACAGAGACATGTACAGTACATCACAGAGACATGTACAGTACATCACATAGACCTGTACAGTACATCACAGAGACCTGTACAGTACATCACAGATACCTGTAAAGTACATCACAGAGACCTGTACAGTAAATCACAGAGACCTGTACAATACATCACAGAAACCTGTACAGTACAGTACATCACATAGACCTGTACAGTACATCACAGAGACCTGTACAGTACATCACAGATACCTGTACAGTACATCACAGATATCTGTACAATACATCACAGTGACCTGTACAGTACATCACGGATAGCGGTACAGTCAGTCACAGAGACCTGTACAGTACATCACATAGACCTGTTCAGTACATCACAGTGTCCTGTACAGTGCATCACATAGACCTGTACAGTACAGTACATCACAGTGACCTGTACAGTACATCACAGATACCTGTACAGTACATCACAGAGACATGTACAGTACATCACAGAGATCTGTACAGTACATCACAGATACCTGTACAGTACATCACATAGACCTGTACAGTACATCACAGATACCTGTAAAGTACATCACAGAGACCTGTACAGTAAATCACAGAGACCTGTACAATACATCACAGAAACCTGTACGGTACATCACATAGACCTGTACAGTACATCACAAGACCTGTACAGTACATCACAGATACCTGTACAGTACATCACAGATATCTGTACAATACATCACAGTGACCTGTACAGTACATCACAGATAGCGGTGCAGTCAGTCACAGAGACCTGTACAGTACAGTACATCACAGTGACCTGTACAGTACATCACAGAGACATGTACAGTACATCACAGAGACCTGTACAGTACATCACAGTGACCTGTACAGTACATCACAGATACCTGTACAGTACATCACAGAGACCTGTACAGTACATCACAGAGATCTGTACAGTACATCACAGATACCTCTAAAGTACATCACAGATACCTGTAAAGTACATCACAGGGACCTGTACAGTAAATCACAGAGACCTGTGCAATACATCACAGAAACCTGTACAGTACATCACATAGACCTGTACAGTACATCACAAGACCTGTACAGTACATCACAGATACCTGTACAGTACATCACAGATATCTGTACAATACATCACAGTGACCTGTACAGTACATCACAGATAGCGGTACAGTCAGTCACAGAAACCTGTACAGTACATCACAACGACCTGTTCAGTACATCACAGTGTCTTGTACAGTACATCACATAGACCTGTACAGTACAGTACATCACAGTGACCTGTACAGTACATCACGGAGACCTGTACAGTACATCACAGTGACCTGTACAGTACATCACATAGACCTGTACAGTACATCACAGAGACATGTGCAGTACATCACACTGACCTGTACAGTACATCACAGATACCTGTAAAGTACATCACAGAGACCTGTACAGTAAATCACAGAGACCTGTACAATACATCACAGAAACCTGTACAGTACATCACATAGACCTGTACAGTACATCACAGAGACCTGTACAGTACATCACAGATACCTGTACAGTACATCACAGATATCTGTACAGTACATCACAGATAAGATATCTGTACAATACATCACAGTGACCTGTACAGTACATCACAGATAGCGGTACATTCAGTCACAGAGACCTGTACAGTACATCACATAGACCTGTACAATACATCACAGTGACCTGTACAGTACATCACATAGACCTGTACAGTACATCACAGAGACCTGTACAGTACATCACATAGACCTGTACAGTACATCACAGAGACCTGTACAGTACATCACAGATACCTGTAAAGTACATCACAGAGACCTGTACAGTAAATCACAGAGACCTGTACAATACATCACAGAAACCTGTACAGTACAGTACATCACATAGACCTGTACAGTACATCACAGAGACCTGTACAGTACATCACTGATACCTGTACAGTACATCACAGATATCTGTACAATACATCACAGTGACCTGTACAGTACATCACGGATAGCGGTACAGTCAGTCACAGAGACCTGTACAGTACATCACATAGCCCTGTTCAGTACATCACAGTGTCCTGTACAGTGCATCACATAGACCTGTACAGTACAGTACATCACAGTGACCTGTACAGTACATCACAGATACCTGTACAGTACATCACAGAGACCTGTACAGTACATCACAAAGACCTGTACAATACATCACAGTGACCTGTACAGTACATCACATAGACCTGTACAGTACATCACAGTGTCCTGTACAGTACATCACAGATACCTGTACAATACATCACAGAAACCTGTACAGTACATCACATAGACCTGTACAGTACATCACAAGACCTGTACAGTACATCACAGATACCTGTACAGTACATCACAGATATCTGTACAATACATCACAGTGACCTGTACAGTACATCACAGATAGCGGTACAGTCAGTCACAGAGACCTGTACAGTACAGTACATCACAGTGACCTGTACAGTACATCACAGAGACATATACAGTACATCACAGAGACCTGTACAGTACATCACAGTGACCTGTACAGTACATCACAGAGACCTGTACAGTACATCACAGAGACAAGTACAGTAGATCTCAAGACCTGTACAGTACATCACAGATACCTGTACAGTACATCACAGATATCTGTACAATACATCACAGTGACCTGTACAGTACATCACAGATAGCGGTACAGTCAGTCACAGAGACCTGTACAGTACAGTACATCACAGTGACCTGTACAGTACATCACAGAGACATGTACAGTACATCACATAGACCTGTACAGTACATCACAGAGATCTGTACAGTACATCACAGATACCTGTAAAGTACATCACAGAGACCTGTACAGTAAATCACAGAGACCTGTACAATACATCACAGAAACCTGTACAGTACATCACATAGACCTGTACAGTACATCACAAGACCTGTACAGTACATCACAGATACCTGTACAGTACATCACAGATATCTGTACAATACATCACAGTGACCTGTACAGTACATCACAGATAGCGGTACAGTCAGTCACAGAGACCTGTACAGTACATCACAACGACCTGATCAGTACATCACAGTGTCTTGTACAGTACATCACATAGACCTGTACAGTACAGTACATCACAGAGATCTGTACAGTACATCACAGTGACCTGTACAGTACATCACAGAGACAAGTACAGTAGATCACGGAGACCTGTACAGTACATCACAGGGACCTGTACAGTACATCACAGAGACCTGTACAGTACATCACAGTGACCTGTACAGTAAATCACAGTGACCTGTACAGTACATCACATAGACCTGTACAGTACATCACAGAGACATGTGCAGTACATCACACTGACCTGTACAGTACATCACAGATACCTGTAAAGTACATCACAGAGACCTGTACAGTAAATCACAGAGACCTGTACAATACATCACACTGACCTGTACAGTACATCACAGATACCTGTAAAGTACACCACAGAGACCTGTACAGTAAATCACAGAGACCTGTACAATACATCACAGAAACCTGTACAGTACATCACATAGACCTGTACAGTACATCACAGAGACCTGTACAGTACATCACAGATACATGTACAGTACATCACAGATATCTGTACAGTACATCACAGATATCTGTACAATACATCACAGTGACCTGTACAGTACATCACAGATAGCGGTACATTCAGTCACAGAGAACTGTACAGTACATCACATAGACCTGTACAATACATCACAGTGACCTGTACAGTACATCACAGAGACATGTACAGTACATCACAGAGACCTGTACAGTACATCACAGATACCTGTAAAGTAAATCACAGAGACCTGTACAATACATCACAGAAACCTGTACAGTACAGTACATCACATAGACCTGTACAGTACATCACAGAGACCTGTACAGTACATCACAGATACCTGTACAGTACATCACAGATATCTGTACATACATCACAGTGACCTGTACAGTACATCACGGATAGCGGTACAGTCAGTCACAGAGACCTGTACAGTACATCACATAGACCTGTTCAGTACATCACAGATACCTGTAAAGTACATCACAGGGACCTGTACAGTAAATCACAGAGACCTGTGCAATACATCACAGAAACCTGTACAGTACATCACATAGACCTGTACAGTACATCACAAGACCTGTACAGTACATCACAGATACCTGTACAGTACATCACAGATATCTGTACAATACATCACAGTGACCTGTACAGTACATCACAGATAGCGGTACAGTCAGTCACAGAGACCTGTACAGTACATCACAACGACCTGTTCAGTACATCACAGTGTCTTGTACAGTACATCACATAGACCTGTACAGTACAGTACATCACAGTGACCTGTACAGTACATCACGGAGACCTGTACAGTACATCACAGTGACCTGTACAGTACATCACATAGACCTGTACAGTACATCACAGAGACATGTGCAGTACATCACACTGACCTGTACAGTACATCACAGATACCTGTAAAGTACATCACAGAGACCTGTACAGTAAATCACAGAGACCTGTACAATACATCACAGAAACCTATACAGTACATCACATAGACCTGTACAGTACATCACAGAGACCTGTACAGTACATCACAGATACCTGTACAGTACATCACAGATATCTGTACAGTACATCACAGATAAGATATCTGTACAATACATCACAGTGACCTGTACAGTACATCACAGATAGCGGTACATTCAGTCACAGAGACCTGTACAGTACATCACATAGACCTGTACAATACATCACAGTGACCTGTACAGTACATCACATAGACCTGTACAGTACATCACAGAGACCTGTACAGTACATCACATAGACCTGTACAGTACATCACAGAGACCTGTACAGTACATCACAGATACCTGTAAAGTACATCACAGAGACCTGTACAGTAAATCACAGAGACCTGTACAATACATCACAGAAACCTGTACAGTACAGTACATCACATAGACCTGTACAGTACATCACAGAGACCTGTACAGTACATCATTGATACCTGTACAGTACATCACAGATATCTGTACAATACATCACAGTGACCTGTACAGTACATCACGGATAGCGGTACAGTCAGTCACAGAGACCTGTACAGTACATCACATAGACCTGTTCAGTACATCACAGTGTCCTGTACAGTGCATCACATAGACCTGTACAGTACAGTACATCACAGTGACCTGTACAGTACATCACAGATACCTGTACAGTACATCACAGAGACCTGTACAGTACATCACAAAGACCTGTACAATACATCACAGTGACCTGTACAGTACATCACATAGACCTGTACAGTACATCACAGTGTCCTGTACAGTACATCACAGATACCTGTACAATACATCACAGAAACCTGTACAGTACATCACATAGACCTGTACAGTACATCACAAGACCTGTACAGTACATCACAGATACCTGTACAGTACATCACAGATATCTGTACAATACATCACAGTGACCTGTACAGTACATCACAGATAGCGGTACAGTCAGTCACAGAGACCTGTACAGTACAGTACATCACAGTGACCTGTACAGTACATCACAGAGACCTGTACAGTACATCACAGTGACCTGTACAGTACATCACAGATACCTGTACAGTACATCACAGAGACCTGTACAGTACATCACAGAGACAAGTACAGTAGATCTCAAGACCTGTACAGTACATCACAGATACCTGTACAGTACATCACAGATATCTGTACAATACATCACAGTGACCTGTACAGTACATCACAGATAGCGGTACAGACAGTCACAGAGACCTGTACAGTGCAGTACATCACAGTGACCTGTACAGTACATCACAGAGACATGTACAGTACATCACATAGACCTGTACAGTACATCACAGAGATCTGTACAGTACATCACAGATACCTGTAAAGTATATCACAGAGACCTGTACAGTAAATCACAGAGACCTGTACAGTACATCACAGATATCTGTACAATACATCACAGTGACCTGTACAGTACATCACAGATAGCGGTACAGTCAGTCACAGAGACCTGTACAGTACATCACAACGACCTGATCAGTACATCACAGTGTCTTGTACAGTACATCACATAGACCTGTACAGTACAGTACATCACAGAGATCTGTACAGTACATCACAGTGACCTGTACAGTACATCACAGAGACAAGTACAGTAGATCACGGAGACCTGTACAGTACATCACAGGGACCTGTACAGTACATCACAGAGACCTGTACAGTACATCACAGTGACCTGTACAGTAAATCACAGTGACCTGTACAGTACATCACATAGACCTGTACAGTACATCACAGAGACATGTGCAGTACATCACACTGACCTGTACAGTACATCACAGATACCTGTAAAGTACATCACAGAGACCTGTACAGTAAATCACAGAGACCTGTACAATACATCACACTGACCTGTACAGTACATCACAGATACCTGTAAAGTACACCACAGAGACCTGTACAGTAAATCACAGAGACCTGTACAATACATCACAGAAACCTGTACAGTACATCACAGATACATGTACAGTACATCACAGATATCTGTACAGTACATCACAGATATCTGTACAATACATCACAGTGACCTGTACAGTACATCACAGATAGCGGTACATTCAGTCACAGAGAACTGTACAGTACATCACATAGACCTGTACAATACATCACAGTGACCTGTACAGTACATCACAGAGACATGTACAGTACATCACAGAGACCTGTACAGTACATCACAGATACCTGTAAAGTAAATCACAGAGACCTGTACAATACATCACAGAAACCTGTACAGTACAGTACATCACATAGACCTGTACAGTACATCACAGAGACCTGTACAGTACATCACAGATACCTGTACAGTACATCACAGATATCTGTACATACATCACAGTGACCTGTACAGTACATCACGGATAGCGGTACAGTCAGTCACAGAGACCTGTACAGTACATCACATAGACCTGTTCAGTACATCACAGTGTCCTGTACAGTGCATCACATAGACCTGTACAGTACAGTACATCACAGTGACCTGTACAGTACATCACATATACCTGTACAGTACATCACAGAGACCTGTACAGTACATCACAGAGATCTGTACAGTACATCACAGATACCTGTACAATACATCACAGTGACCTGTACAGTACATCACATAGACCTGTACAGTACATCACAGTGTCCTGTACAGTACATCACATAGACCTGTACAGTACAGTACATCACAGTGTCCTGTACAGTGCATCACATAGACCTGTACAGTACAGTACATCACAGTGACCTGTACAGTACATCACAGATACCTGTACAGTACATCACAGAGACCTGTACAGTACATCACAGAGATCTGTACAGTACATCACAGATACCTGTACAATACATCACAGTGACCTGTACAGTACATCACATAGACCTGTTCAGTACAGTACATCACAGTGACCTGTACAGTACATCAGAGATCTGTACAGTACATCACATATACCTGTAAAGTACATCACAGAGACCTGTACAGTAAATCACAGAGACCTGTACAATACATCACAGAAACCTGTACAGTACATCACATAGACCTGTACAGTACGTCACAAGACCTGTACAGTACATCACAGATACCTGTACAGTACATCACAGATATCTGTACAATACATCACAGTGACCTGTACAGTACATCACAGATAGCGGTACAGTCAGTCACAGAGACCTGTACAGTACAGTACATCACAGTGACGTGTACAGTACATCGCAGAGACATGTACAGTACATCACAGAGACCTGTACAGTACATCACAGTGACCTGTACAGTACATCACAGTGACCTGTACAGTACATCACAGAGACCTGTACAGTACATCACAGAGACATGTACAGTACATCACAGAGACCTGTACAGTACATCACAGAGATCTGTACAGTACATCACAGAGACCTGTACAGTAAATCACAGAGACCTGTACAATACATCACGGAAACCTGTACAGTACATCACATAGACCTGTACAATACATCACAAGACCTGTACAGTACATCACAGATATCTGTACAGTACATCACAGATATCTGTACAATACATCACAGTGACCTGTACAGTACATCACAGATAGCGGTACAGTCAGTCACAGAGACCTGTACAGTACATCACAACGACCTGTTCAGTACATCACAGTGTCTTGTACAGTACATCACATAGACCTGTACAGTACAGTACATCACAGTGACCTGTACAGTACATCACAGTGACCTGTATAGTACATCACAGAGACAAGTACAGTAGATCACGGAGACCTGTACAGTACATCACAGGGACCTGTACAGTACATCACAGTGACCTGTACAGTACATCACATCACATCACAGAGACATGTACAGTACAACACAGTGACCTGTACAATACATTACAGAGAGCTGTAGTACATCACAGGGACCTGTACAGTACATCACAGCGATCTGTACAGAACATCACAACGACCTGTACAGTACATCACAGTGACATGTACAGTACATCACAGAGACCTGTACAGTACATCGCAGAGACCTGTACAGTACATCACAGAGACCTGTACAATACATCACATAGACCTGTACAATACATCACAGAGACCTGTACAATTTAGATTATGTGAAGATGCACCGTCTTAACCGACTACCGAACCAATAATGTTTCTGAAGTACCAATAGCCTGGTGAGATGTCTGATGTCGGCGAGATGTCACGTGTCTGATGTGTGGGGTGTGATTTTTTCTGTTTTGTTCTTGTAGATTGTTTATCAGCTTGTGGGACTGTAATGTGTGTAGTATTTTTGTCTATCATATATATTTTGATATCGTTTGGGAAGTGTTTGCCTTATAGATAATGCTTCGAATGCTTCAATGTCTTAATTCTTCCAAAACGCCCGACAGGACTTCCTTGACCAACCACGAGCATTACCAACTATGTGTGTTGAACAAAATATGTACAATGTTAGCTCAGCGTGGTCTGGTAGAAACATGCTTTACACACAAATATGCATACCCATCTAATGAACAATGTTATATAAATACTGCAGAATAACATGGATTAGTTCGAAATTATTACATATCTTAATGAGATGTTATTATAACAAAATTAAATGTAGCCCAATGAATAATTTGGTCAATTTTTTAAGGAATCATGCAATTGCCAAAAAAGAAAGAAAAAGCATAACCGGGGGTTCTAATTCTAACATTAATTTATAAGAGAACTAATTAGGTTTTGTCAATTAGTCAAATGTTATAACTAGAATTCTATTCGCCTTATATATTATACATTTTATTTTCCTTTGCCCTGTCGTATGAAATGGAGATCATTGTCTTAATCTTAACTGACGTCGTCCAATTAACATTGTTTGTCTCTCGTTATCTCACAAAGTTTTCTAGAGGTAATATACAATTAAATTGTAGGTTTAATATACAATTAAATTGTGGGTTGGGATTTTGTATCGACTTTCATCATTTCATTCGCATTATTAATCTCATCAAACGAAGATTAAAGAAACTCAAATTATGAATTTCCTGTAGTTTTGCTGAATTCGATAATCTTCATGCCAACCGAAATCGTCAAATTCTCGAAAGGATTTCTTTGATGGACGATGACGTTGTTATAATGATGTTTCGTGGGTAATATAATTACTGAACACCACTAAGAGATATATAATCCAACTTACCGGACATGAATCCTCATTAAATGTTTGTAGCAGACATAACAGTTCTAAACCTGGTAAGCATTCTACTGTCCGATGTCTCCCGATCCACCCAATCAGTAGTGTTTTAGTACCTCTGTGTATGTATGTATTTGTGTGTGGGGGGGGGGGGGTGTGCGTGTATGTGTATGTGTGTGTATGTGTGTGTGTGCGTGGGTGTTTCCGTATCAAACAATATCTCATACATGCGTGGGACAATCAAGCTCAAACTTCACACATGTATTAAACATATTGCACATGCATTTTCCTCACATGCATCAAACCCAAAATGGCTGAATGGCGGTCATCTTGTTTAAACGAATGCAGTTCCACAGAGTCATATATTATACATACCTGGAGCAATCAAATTTTAACTTCACACATCAGGTCATACAAGATGGTGAATTGTTCGAGTTACGAACATCGAGTCACGAAAACATCGAGTTACAAAAATGACCACGCCAATATTTTTAAAACCACGCCCATTTTTGAAAAAAAACACGCATTGCAACTTGTTGTTCAATTAACAGTTAACAAAACTCCGAATGTCCACGTTTATTAAGTCGAATTTTAATTAACAGTTAACCGTTTTCTGGTATTCTGAAAACCGGTGTACCAAACAATGTGAGGACACCTATAGTTATACAATTAAATTGTTGTGTAAGAAAGTTACAACCAGTTTATTGAAATGAGGGCAAAGTCCAAAACGATCAAATGGTGGGGTGTTTCTGTTTAGATTCGTTTCTCGTGACCCTATTTGGCCATCCGTAGCTGTGTAAAAGCCTCTGTAATTTAGACCGAACTTTCTTGGACAATAACGTAGTGCACCTTGGCAACACTGGTATATAAGTATTGGAGACATATCAAAAATGAATTAACCTTTCAAACAAGAAGATTGGCAAGTAATATTTGTCCGCTATTTGAGATGTACAACTTGAAAACATTATTTAAGTTTATAATACTAACAGAAAATACATTTGAATTTACGTTTTTGGTTTTCAGTCTAATCTATTCCACAGCATCTATGTACCACGGATCATTTAAATGTGATGATTACTATTTGAGATATCAGTAGAAAAGCCAAACAAACTTATCAGGTATGTGCATTGTTCTAGAGAATCTATGTACTGTCATGAATTTGTTTTCGCGTATCTGTTAACCGACTTAATTAATTGATTATTAGCTGAATTGCTGTGTTACGTCTGTCATCGTTTAGGTATATTTGAAGTTTTGGACGGAACTTGGCTCAGTGATTTGGAACTAATTACGAGATATCCGTCGCGATTCTGACAGTTGGTATTCCATAGTTATTAATGTAGTGAACGATTAATCAAAAGATATGACGTATTCAGTACTTAGTATGATTGGCTTTATGATTGAAGGTTACGCCCTAGAGTCTTTTACTGTTTTGTAATTGGTTAGAGTTTTGAAAATGAATAAAGAGAGTTTGAGTTGGTCTTGACGAACACAGCACGATAGCCGCAGAAGAGAGAGAGGGCAGTCCTGAGTCCAGTCCTGGGGCTAGCCTTGAGGCAGTCCAGTCTTGGGCGAGTCTTGGGTCAGCCTTGCGACAGTCTTGGGGATTTTTCCCCAGGGCGCCGTGTCTTATAGAGTGCTCGAAAGACCGACTAAGACGAGAGCTGAAACGTATTTCGTTGTGTGTGCCTTATTTGACTGTAAAGTTAAAGTGACTTTCCCGATCCCGTACCTCAAGGGGACGAGATAGAGAGACGAGACGAGTTTCCCCCCTGGCAAGTGTGGAGAACCCTGTGGAGAAGAGATTTACCCCCTGATAGTACCAAGTTTCATTGTAATGTGATGATTAGTAATTAATATATATCAGAAAATTAGGTAACTAATATACATGGAATTTTACCCAAAACTTATCAGATCTGCGCATTGTTCCAGAGCATCTATGTACCAAGTTTCATCGAAATCCAATGAATAGTTCTTTAGATATCAGTGGAACAGTCATGAATCGGCTAAAATTACCTAATTATCATGCATTAGGTAATTAATATGCATAGATTTAACCTAAAATCAAGTCAAATCTGCGCATTAGCCCATCAAAGCACCAAGTTTTATCAAAAACAACATATGGTTCTTGGGATATCAGTAAAACAGACAGGCATACACAGCGATATAGACGGACTAACTACAAAGACTTCCATTGTGTGCTCCACACACGGGAGTCAAAAAACAAGTTCTATTCATTAAATAATACAATCCGGAAAGAACTACACGGAAAAAATACCACAGATAAACAACTCCTTTACTCCAAACGTTGAAACAAGGGCATCATTATGAATACAATTTATATAAATATATGGTCTTTATTCACAAATTTAAGGCCATCGGCCCATAAAAGTATTTACACGTACAAGAAGAATATTCGAAAAATAAAAATACTTTACAGAATATTTAAATAAAATCACATATCTCGTTCCTAAGTTTCAATGCATGAAAGATGTATGTAGCCAGTGGTTGTAAAATGTCAGAATTTTGAGAAGTAACAAGATCTATAAATTTATCAAAATACTGGGTATTATATAATGTATTCATGGTAATATGGGCAAACAAGAAGAAAGTGGAACTCATTTTTAATTTCATCTATGTCACAAAGAGGGCATTTACGTTCGTCTCTCTCAATTACACCACGATCTCTTTCAATGCGAAGGCAGTGAGAAGAACATCGAAACCGTGCAAGAGCTACTCTATGGGAATAAATTCCAACAGATTTTAAGTATTTTTCCGGCTGCAATGTAACCTTAAATTCCCGATATGTAACCAGTTTGTCTAAGGAACAAATATCAGTAAACCACTCAAAATGTAGGCATTTCCTAAAACGAAATGAAAATACGCTTACAAATTCCTGAATATTGCCAACTTTCTGCAAATACCAAACATGTTATAATTTACACAAAAACAATAGTTTCCTTATGTCTGCCACCCAGGTAGGCTTCGCCCCCCCCGATTTGTCTATGTTATATAACATGTTGTAGCATTTACGTGGGTATCTGTTACTTAGCATATTGATGATTTTAGCCCAATATTTGATGCATCGTTTTGCGGTGTAAAAGAAAAGAGGGTATCTTCCACACTCGCCCAGTACACAATTGTTAGGTGATCGTGTGGAGACACCAATGAAATATCTGCAAACAAGGTATTGAATACGTTCCATACACTCATATTGGACAGTCAAAATATTCCGTATACTGATTTGATGTTCTAATACACGATCTAACATTGGAGTAAATATATGTATATGGAACATTTTTCCTGTCACCCCATCCTTTATCAAAATATACCATAGTCGCTGTCTCTCTACCAGGTCAAAGGTCTTGGAAAAATCTACAAAAACACAATAGAATTCCCCTCTTTTACGTGTGATGTATTTTTGTACTAAAGATATTATCAAAAGTTGAGTACCCGTACCTAAAACTTGCCTGTGCTTCATTTATTTTGCCAAGAGCCTCCGACCAATAGTAGAGTCGACGGTGAAACTTTTACCAAAAATAAGTAAAGAAATTGCCCTATAATTCCCTGGGTCATCAATCGGGCCTTTTTTGAAAACTGGGACAATAATCGATTTTGACCAGATACTTGGGAAAGTTCCGGTATCAAAAATTGAATTAAAAAGAATATTTAGATAGGGGATCACAAATGGTTCTGCATTTTTGAAAAATTCGCCAATCAGACCGTCTGGACTTGCTGATTTACATTTTTTGATGTTTCAGACCTTCATGTATCTCGTCATCTGAGATAGGACCATTCAAAATGTCCCAATCGATTTCCATATCACCTGGAAGAAAATAGTCTACTTTACTAATTAAATTGTCCAGGTCGTTTGCCAAAGCAAAATCATAATTAGATTCATTTTGTGAAAAAAGGGTACTGAAATATTCAAACCATTTTTGAGGATTTATAGATGACCCTGGTGACCCAGTAACATGACTTTTAGTGTAATTTATCTGTCTAAGCGTTGACCAAAATGACCTATCTTGGGTACGAGTTAGATGTAAACTCAATTGTGTTTGTAATGGCGTAATTTATCAAGGCACATATTTTTAAACCTGTTACGGATTGTATGGTAGTTATGTAAATCTTGCATGTTAGATGAGTTGCGAAACAAACATGACAACCTGTATTTTACACTGCAAATCAAACCATGGCGGTTGTTTTCTAGACTGACTGTACACCTTACGTAACATGCCGCTTTTATCAGCAGCAGAACGTATTAAATACATCAACAAAGACATCAATATTAATACCCGGGGTTTCTTTAAAACTATTTAGATATTTACCATAAGAGTAATTTTCTAGATTTTGAACAAAAGAATTGGAAACTAGTACATAGTCGACAAGACTAGCACCATTACTAGAAAAACATGTAAAATCACCAGTATCGTCACCAGACCTACCATTCCACATATGCAGATTGAACGTACAACATAACTAAACAAGTGACTGCCCAAACGGAGTGTTTTTTGAGGCACGTGGAATGTTGAAACTATCAGCATTATATATTGGGAAATCGTTTAAAACAAATGTTACGTCGTCGTTGACAATAAAATCTGGCTGGCTTCCAGACCTGGCATTAAAATCGCCAACAATTATTACATCAACTTCACATAATTTAGACAAAATAGTCACCAATTCACTTTCAAACAACTCAATACCATTTTGTGATTCAAGTCTATTATAAACTGTAGAGTTTTGTGGAGGGATATAGACGTTGCAATAGAGAATGTCCCTATCTGTCCCTATAGTGTAGCATCAGCCATTGCACCTCTATCGCTTCACAACTGTCTATGCTGTAGTCGTGTTCGTGGGTTTTTAACTCGTTTCGGTGAAGCTCGTCCTTCTCTTTCCGATCTTTGTCGTTCTTTTTGTTGGCCAATTTCACCTTCCGGGATAATAACCAGCTTTCCTCTCTTGAAGTACCCTTTACGACTCTGGGATTTCAGCTTGTTTCGCAATTCGCGCTGTCGTCTCGTAAGGTCATTTCCAATACCTATCCCAGCCTCTTTTAATGAAGGCCGTACGGAGAGTGCAATTATCTTGTCAGCTGAGTGATGAAATTTAGCTATTATTGGTCGTACATGATCTTGTATTTGTGAGCTTGGTACTCGGTGAGCCCTTACAATGTCACGTGGTACCCATACTTTATCTTTCACATTTGCATTTAAAATATTGATTACCTTATCTTTACATTTAGCAAACGTTTCACCAGTTTCCTCAGCAATTCCGTAAAATCTGACATTGTCCCGTCTACTAACCGCTTCCTGCTTATCCGCATCTTGATCCAAGATATCAAGTCGTGAAATAATATGATCAAGCTTGTTATCAATTTCAGCTACATTGTGCCAATTGTTAATTCGTTAACTACACTTGTAGTTTCATCACTCAGATACTCATCCAGTGACGTCATCCAGTGACCAGGAAGTCCAGAAACGACATCAGATTGGCGACATTTTAGACACGTAGCACGAATTATTTCCATACATTTGTATGCTTTGTGTTGAATTACAATCCAGACACCTCGTGACAGTATCATTCAAAATAGTGAAGAAATGTATGTGGGAGTCCTTCATTACAGCTATGCGATTCGTGGGGTGTCGCTGATTAAAATAATTCATATTATAATATTATACTCCGTCAATCAATAACACTACTAAATAGTCTGATTTTTAAATTTCAAGACAATGCACACCAAACAGTGTGGTCACCACGTAGTATTCTTACGTGAATTCATTGGAAGAAACATCTTCGTATAGGCTGCGTGAGAAATATATATTTATATATTTTAACTTAGTTTCATAGTTTCATTTAGAAACTACCACGCGTGGTTTATAATGTTAATTATACTATAATAGCTTGTGTATTTATACATGGTTAAGATCGTATACAGAAAATAGTAATATATATATATAATCGTAGTCTTGGTATTCAATATAAACGAACGCTACGGGCAATGATATTTCTTCATCGTAGTATCTTATAATGGATTGCTTTAATGATTAGATTTTACTTACAGGTGGATGAGTTTACTGTACTGACCGGAGACAGTTAACAATCTCTGCCAGATATTCGGATATATTTCATATATATATAATAATCGTAAATACGACGTAATTATTTTATGTAGTGTTACATTTATTGCAGTACAGCACAAAATCATAATTAACCCCTCGTTAATTATTTACTCAAGTCGGTATCTGAAAAACAAAATGTCGTGCATCAATGTATGTACCAGGCTTGAATGTAATGATCAGGGTGGCAGAAATGAATATTTAGTCAAAAACTTTAATCGAATTGTGAAACTAATGAACATTAATATGTATCTCCAGATGCACCATGTATACGTGAGATTTGATTGTGATTGGTTCTGGTATGTCCGGCAGTAGCAGTTGGAGACTCACGTGCATACACACCCTGGGCGGTCATACAGAGGTCAATTCAAGTTCATGTGATCAGAGACTGACAAATATGATACCTAAACTGATATAATCGATTATTGTCTCGTATTATATTGTTATAACTATCCAAGAGCTGCGCTTGTTCATATCATTGTGTTAATTTCGTTGCATTACTAGCCGATGAATATTACTGTATTTTTAAATAATCTTCTTAGAGGCTTTGATGCAACGCATAATATTCAGGATACATATCGAGCTTAAATTGACCTACCGACGTCATCATGTTCACAAGTGGAAATTTAATTTCCGACGAAACGTGAGACATTATAAATACCCTCTCCGCTGACTGTTCAGTAGTTTTAATTCAAGTACGTTCTACCCAGACCGCCATAAAAATAGTGATAGGCTTGGACGGACGGTGTCCTTTGAGATGAAGACAGGAAGTAAGTGTATTTCTGCAAAGAATTGGCCTCTATTACCCTGAGAAATCCCCAGTGCAGTCATCGCAAGTGTAATTATTTCAGGGCCAAGCCCCCAGCTGAAAATATAGTTCATATCCGCGATGGCCATATTACTATAGGTAATTGTAACATTCGGAGTGTGCAAGTCAGTTTGGTTCTGTCTGCCGGTAACCATGGACTTGAGGCTTTATTCAGAAATTTCTAAAGTGGTTTAACCCTGAGATTGAATATGCAACTCACTTGTATACAACATAAACGATATACGTAGTTGTAAAGGCGGACTTGTTTATAAGCAGTTGCATGTTTTTGGAAAGGCCATGTGCCCGGGAAAAGTATGTTTAACACGTGTTTTACGTTTAGAGGCGATTATCATAATGGAATCACATTTCGAGTCTGAGTTTACGGTGAAGCTCATGCACGAGCTTACACGTATTCATTTAGGTAAAACGTACACAGCATTCACTAAGACTACGAAAAATGAGAATTTTGAGCTATAAGGAAGTAACAGTGTCAGCCCAATTGTATTAATATATTTGATTATGTTTCAACACACTTAATTCAGTCGAAGGTTAAAAGGTCGAGATGAGATATTGTTTATACAATCACAATATTCATCAAAGGAAGTAAATTACGTATAGTCCAATCGCTATATTATTTATTAACACTTGGCAATATTTTCATGTTTTTTTTTTCATAATAATTATGCATTATGCCACCAGCAGTCACAACGAGCGAAGAGAGATTAATTTCGCTGGTAAACATTACGTTATATTATCAAAATGTCTATTCTGAATGATACGTGAACCAATTCCTTGAGTGCCAAAGTGTCTATTCTGAATGATACGCGAATAAATCCCTTGAGTGTCAAAATGTCTATTCTGAATGATACGTGAACCAATTCCTTGAGTGCCAAAGTGTCTATTCTGATGATACGTGAATCAGTCCCTTGAGTGTCAAAATGTTTATTCTGAATGATACGTGAATCAATCCCTTGAGTGCCAAAGTGTCGATTCTGAATGATACGTGAATCAGTCCCTAGAGTGTCAAAATGTCTATTCTGAATGATACGTGAACCAATCCCTTGAGTGTCAAAATGTCTATTCTGAATGATACTTGAATCAATCCCTTGAGTGTCAAAATGTATATTCTGAATGATACGTGAATCAGTCCCTTGAGTGTCAAAATGTCTATTCTGAATGCTGCGCGAATCAATCCCCTGAGTTTCAAAATGTCTATTCTGAATGATACGTGAACCAATCCCTTGAGTGTCAAAAAAATGTCTATTCTGAATGATACATGAATCAGTCCCTTGAGTGTCAAAATGTGTATTCTGAATGATACGTGAATCAGTCCCTTTAGTGTCAAAATGTCTATTCTGAATGATACGTGAACCAATCCCTTGAGTGTCAAAATGCCTATTCTGAATGATACGTGAACCAATCCCTTGAGTGTCAAAATGTCTATTTTGAATGATACGTGACTCAAACGCTTGAGTGTCAAAATGTCTATTCTGAATGATACGTGAATCAGTCCCTTGAGTGTCAAAATGTCTTTTCTGAATGATACGCGAATCAGTCCCTTGAGTGTCAAAATGATTATTCTGAATGATACGTGAACCAATCCCTTGAGTGTCAAAATGTATATTCTGAATGATACGTGAATCAATCCCCTGAGTGTCAAAATGTCTATTCTGAATGATACGTGAACCAATCCCTTGAGTGTCAAAATGTCTATTCTGAATGATACGCGAATCAGTCCCTTGAGTGTCAAAATGTATATTCTGAATGATACGTGAATCAATCCCCTGAGTGTCAAAATGTCTATTCTGAATGATACGTGAATCAGTCTCTAGAGTGTCAAAATGTCTATTCTGAATGATACTTGAATAAATCCCCTGAGTGTCAAAATGTCTATTCTGAATGATACTTGAATCAATCCCTTGAGTGTCAAAATGTCTATTCTGAATGATACGTGAACCAATCCCTTGAGTGTCAAAATGTCTATTCTGAATGATACGTGAATCAATCCCTTGAGTGTCAAAAAAATGTCTATTCTGAATGATACATGAATCAGTCCCTTGAGTGTCAAAATGTGTATTCTGAATGATACGTGAATCAGTCCCTTTAGTGTCAAAATGTCTATTCTGAATGATACGTGAACCAATCCCTTGAGTGTCAAAATGCCTATTCTGAATGATACGTGAACCAATCCCTTGAGTGTCAAAATGTCTATTTTGAATGATACGTGACTCAAACGCTTGAGTGTCAAAATGTCTATTCTGAATGATACGTGAATCAGTCCCTTGAGTGTCAAAATGTCTTTTCTGAATGATACGCGAATCAGTCCCATGAGTGTCAAAATGATTATTCTGAATGATACGTGAACCAATCCCTTGAGTGTCAAAATGTCTATTCTGAATGATACGTGAATCAATCCCTTGAGTGTCAAAATGTCTATTCTGAATGATACGTGAACCAATCCCTTGAGTGTCAAAATGTCTATTCTAAATGATACGCGAATCAGTCCGTTGAGTGTCAAAATGTCTATTCTGAATGATACGCGAATCAGTCCCTTGAGTGTCAAAATGTCTATTCTGATTGATACGTGAACCAATCACTTGAGTGTCAAAATGTCTATTCTGAATGATACGTGAATCAGTCTCTAGAGTGTCAAAATGTCAATTCTGAATGATACTTGAATAAATCCCCTGAGTGTCAAAATGTCTATTCTGAATGATACTTGAATCAATCCCTTGAGTGTCAAAATGTCTATTCTGAATGATGCGTGAACCAATCCCTTGAGTGTCAAAATGTCTATTCTGAATGATACGTGAACCAATCCCTTGAGTGTCAAAATGTCTATTCTGAATGATACTTGAATCAATCCCTTGAGTGTCAAAATGTCTATTCTGAATGATACGTGAACCAATCGCTTGAGTGTCAAAATGTCTATTCTGAATGATACGTGAATCAATCCCTTGAGTGTCAAAATGTCTATTCTGAATGATACGTGAACCAATCCCTTGAGTGTCAAAATGTCTATTCTGAATGATACTTGAACCAATCCCTTGAGTGTCAAAATGTATATTCTGAATGAAGTCCCTTGAGTGTCAAAATGTATATTCTGAATGATACGTGAATCAGTCCATTGAGTGTCAAAATGTCTATTCTGAATGATACGTGAACCAATTCCTTGAGTGCCAAAGTGTCTATTCTGAATGATACGTGAATCAGTCCATTGAGTGTCAAAATGTCTATTCTGAATGATACGTGAACCAATCCCTTGAGTGTCAAAATGTCTATTCTGAATTTTCGTGAATCAGTCCCTAGAGTGTCAAAATGTCTATTCTGAATGATACGTGAATCAGTCACTTGAGTGTCAAAATGTCTATTCTGAATGATACGTGAATCAGTCCCTTGAGTGTCAAAATGTCTATTCTGAATGATACGTGAACCAATCCCTTGAGTGTCAAAATGTCTATTCTGAATGATACGTGAACCAATCCCTTGAGTGTCAAAATGTCTATTTTGAATGATACGTGAATCAGTCGCTTGAGTGTCAAAATGTCTATTCTGAATGATACGTTAATCAGTCCCTTGAGTGTCAAAATGTCTTTTCTGAATGATACGCGAATCAGTCCCTTGAGTGTCAAAATGATTATTCTGAATGATACGTGAACCAATCCCTTGAGTGTCAAAATGTCTATTCTGAATGATACGTGAATCAGTCCCTTGAGTGTCAAAATGTCTATTCTGAATGATACGTGAACCAATCCCTTGAGTGTCAAAATGTCTATTCTAAATGATACGCGAATCAGTCCGTTGAGTGTCAAAATGTCTATTCTGAATGATACGCGAATCAGTCCCTTGAGTGTCAAAATGTCTATTCTGAATGATACGTGAACCAATCCCTTGAGTGTCAAAAAGTCTATTCTGAATGATACGTGAACCAATCCCTTGAGTGTCAAAATGTCTATTTTGAATGATACGTGAATCAGTCGCTTGAGTGTCAAAATGTCTATTCTGAATGATACGTTAATCAGTCCCTTGAGTGTCAAAATGTCTTTTCTGAATGATACGCGAATCAGTCCCTTGAGTGTCAAAATGATTATTCTGAATGATACGTGAACCAATCCCTTGAGTGTCAAAATGTCTATTCTGAATGATACGTGAATCAGTCCCTTGAGTGTCAAAATGTCTATTCTGAATGATACGTGAACCAATCCCTTGAGTGTCAAAATGTCTATTCTAAATGATACGCGAATCAGTCCGTTGAGTGTCAAAATGTCTATTCTGAATGATACGCGAATCAGTCCCTTGAGTGTCAAAATGTCTATTCTGAATAATACGTGAATCAGTCCCTTGAGTGTCAAAATGTCTATTCTGAATGATACGTGAATAAATCCCCTGAGTGTCAAAATGTCTATACTGAATGATACGTGAATCAGTCCCTTGAGTGTCAAAATGTATATTCTGAATGATACGTGAATCAGTCCCTTGAGTGTCAAAATGTCTATTCTGAATGATACGTGAACCAATCCCTTGAATGTCAAAATGTCTATTCTGAATTTTCGTGAATCAGTCCCTAGAGTGTCAAAATGTCTATTCTGAATGACACGTGAATCAGTCCCTTGAGTGTCAAAATGTCTATTGTGAATGATACGTGAATCAGTCCCTTGAGTGTCAAAATGTCTATTGTGAATGATACGTGAACCAATCTCTTGAGTGTCAAAATGTCTATTCTGAATGATACGTGAATCAGTCCCTTGAGTGTCAAAATGCCTATTCTGAATGATACGTGAATCAGTCCCTTGAGTGTCAAAATGTCTATTCTGAATGATACGTGAACCAATCCCTTGAGTGTCAAAATGTCTATTCTGAATGATACGTGAACCAATCCCTCGAGTGTCAAAATGTCTATTCTGAATGATACGTGAATCAATCCCTTGAGTGTCAAAATGTCTATTCTGAATGATACGTGAACCAATCCCTTGAGTGTCAAAATGTCTATTCTGAATGACACTTGAATCAATCCCTTGAGGGTCAAAATGTAGATTCTGAATGATACGTGAACCAACCCCTTGAGTGTCAAAATGTCTATTCTGAATGATACGTGAATCAGTCCCTTGAGTGTCAAAATGTCTATTCTGAATGATACATGAACCAATCCCTTGAGTGTCAAAATGTGTATTCTGAATGATACGTGAATCAATCCCTTGAGTGTCAAAATGTCTATTCTGAATGATACGTGAACCAATCGCTTGAGTGTCAAAATGTCTTTTCTGAATGATACTTGAATCAATCCCTTGAGTGTCAAAATGTATATTCTGAATGATACGTGAATCAATCCCTTGAGTGTCAAAATGTATATTCTGAATGATACGTGAACCAATTCCTTGAGTGTCAAAATGTATATTCTGAATGATACGTGAATCAGTCCCTTGAGTGTCAAAATGTCTATTCTGAATGATATGTGAACCAATCCTTTGAATGTCAAAATGTCTATTGTGAATGATACGTGAACCAATCTCTTGAGTGTCAAAATGTATATTCTGAATGATACGTGAATCAGTCCCTTGAGTGTCAAAATGTCTATTCTGAATGATACGTGAATCAGTCCCTTGAGTGTCAAAATGTCTATTCTGAATGATACGTGAACCAATCACTTGAGTGTCAAAATGTCTATTCTGAATGATACGTGAACCAATCCCTTGAGTGTCAAAATGTCTATTCTGATTGATATGTGAATCAATTCCTTGAGTGTCAAAATGTCTATTCTGAATGATACGTGAACCAATCCCTTAAGTGTCAAAATGTCTATTCTGAATGATACTTGAATCAATCCCTTGAGTGTCAAAATGTCTATTCTGAATGATACGTGAACCAATCCCTTGAGTGTCAAAATGTCTATTCTGAATTTTCGTGAATCAGTCCCTAGAGTGTCAAAATGTCTATTCTGAATGATACGTGAATCAGTCCCTTGAGTGTCAAAATGTCTATTCTGAATGATACGTGAATCAGTCCCTTGAGTGTCAAAATGTCTATTCTGAATGATACGTGAACCAATCCCTTGAGTGTCAAAATGTCTATTCTGAATGATACGTGAACCAATCCCTTGAGTGTCAAAATGTCTATTTTGAATGATACGTGAATCAGTCGCTTGAGTGTCAAAATGTCTATTCTGAATGATACGTGAATCAGTCCCTTGAGTGTCAAAATGTCTTTTCTGAATGATACGCGAATCAGTCCCTTGAGTGTCAAAATGATTATTCTGAATGATACGTGAACCAATCCCTTGAGTGTCAAAATGTCTATTCTGAATGATACGTGAATCAGTCCCTTGAGTGTCAAAATGTCTATTCTGAATGATACGTGAATCAGTCCCTTGAGTGTCAAAATGTCTATTCTGAATGATACGTGAACCAATCACTTGAGTGTCAAAATGTCTATTCTGAATGATACGTGAACCAATCCCTTGAGTGTCAAAATGTCTATTCTGATTGATATGTGAATCAATTCCTTGAGTGTCAAAATGTCTATTCTGAATGATACGTGAACCAATCCCTTGAGTGTCAAAATGTCTATTCTGAATGATACTTGAATCAATCCCTTGAGTGTCAAAATGTCTATTCTGAATGATACGTGAACCAATCCCTTGAGTGTCAAAATGTCTATTCTGAATTTTCGTGAATCAGTCCCTAGAGTGTCAAAATGTCTATTCTGAATGATACGTGAATCAGTCCCTTGAGTGTCAAAATGTCTATTCTGAATGATACGTGAATCAGTCCCTTGAGTGTCAAAATGTCTATTCTGAATGATACGTGAACCAATCCCTTGAGTGTCAAAATGTCTATTCTGAATGATACGTGAACCAATCCCTTGAGTGTCAAAATGTCTATTTTGAATGATACGTGAATCAGTCGCTTGAGTGTCAAAATGTCTATTCTGAATGATACGTGAATCAGTCCCTTGAGTGTCAAAATGTCTTTTCTGAATGATACGCGAATCAGTCCCTTGAGTGTCAAAATGATTATTCTGAATGATACGTGAACCAATCCCTTGAGTGTCAAAATGTCTATTCTGAATGATACGTGAATCAGTCCCTTGAGTGTCAAAATGTCTATTCTGAATGATACGTGAACCAATCCCTTGAGTGTCAAAATGTCTATTCTAAATGATACGCGAATCAGTCCCTTGAGTGTCAAAATGTCTATTCTGAATGATACGCGAATCAGTCCCTTGAGTGTCAAAATGTCTATTCTGAATAATACGTGAATCAGTCCCTTGAGTGTCAAAATGTCTATTCTGAATGATACGTGAATAAATCCCCTGAGTGTCAAAATGTCTATACTGAATGATACGTGAATCAGTCCCTTGAGTGTCAAAATGTATATTCTGAATGATACGTGAATCAGTCCCTTGAGTGTCAAAATGTCTATTCTGAATGATACGTGAACCAATCCCTTGAATGTCAAAATGTCTATTCTGAATTTTCGTGAATCAGTCCCTAGAGTGTCAAAATGTCTATTCTGAATGACACGTGAATCAGTCCCTTGAGTGTCAAAATGTCTATTCTGAATGATACGTGAATCAGTCCCTTGAGTGTCAAAATGTCTATTGTGAATGATACGTGAACCAATCTCTTGAGTGTCAAAATGTCTATTCTGAATGATACGTGAATCAGTCCCTTGAGTGTCAAAATGCCTATTCTGAATGATACGTGAATCAGTCCCTTGAGTGTCAAAATGTCTATTCTGAATGATACGTGAACCAATCCCTTGAGTGTCAAAATGTCTATTCTGAATGATACGTGAACCAATCCCTCGAGTGTCAAAATGTCTATTCTGAATGATACGTGAATCAATCCCTTGAGTGTCAAAATGTCTATTCTGAATGATACGTGAACCAATCCCTTGAGTGTCAAAATGTCTATTCTGAATGACACTTGAATCAATCCCTTGAGGGTCAAAATGTAGATTCTGAATGATACGTGAACCAACCCCTTGAGTGTCAAAATGTCTATTCTGAATGATACGTGAATCAGTCTCCAGATTGTCAAAATGTCTATTCTGAATGATACTTGAATAAATCGACTGAGTGTCAAAATGTCTATTCTGAATGATACGTGAATCAGTCCCTTGAGTGTCAAAATGTATATTCTGAATGATACGTGAATCAGTCCCTTGAGTGTCAAAATGTCTATTCTGAATATTACGTGAACCAATCCCTTGAATGTCATAATGTCTATTCTGAATGATACGTGAATCAGTCCCTAGAGTGTCAAAATGTCTATTCTGAATGATACGAGAATCAGTCTCTTGAGTGTCAAAATGTCTATTCTGAATGATACGTGAATCAGTCCCTTGAGTGTCAAAATGTCTATTGTGAATGATACGTGAACCAATCTCTTGAGTGTCAAAATGTCTATTCTGAATGATACGTGAATCAGTCCCTTGAGTGTCAAAATATCTATTCTGAATGATACGTGAATCAGTCCCTTGAGTGTCAAAATGTCTATTCTGAATGATACATGAACCAATCCCTTGAGTGTCAAAATGTGTATTCTGAATGATACGTGAATCAATCCCTTGAGTGTCAAAATGTATATTCTGAATGATACGTGAACCAATCCCTTGAGTGTCAAAATGTCTTTTCTGAATGATACTTGAATCAATCCCTTGAGTGTCAAAATGTATATTCTGAATGATACGTGAATCAATCCCTTGAGTGTCAAAATGTATATTCTGAATGATACGTGAACCAATTCCTTGAGTGTCAAAATGTATATTCTGAATGATACGTGAATCAGTCCCTTGAGTGTCAAAATGTCTATTCTGAATGATATGTGAACCAATCCTTTGAATGTCAAAATGTCTATTGTGAATGATACGTGAACCAATCTCTTGAGTGTCAAAATGTCTATTCTGAATGATACGTGAATCAGTCCCTTGAGTGTCAAAATGTCTATTCTGAATGATACGTGAATCAGTCCCTTGAGTGTCAAAATGTCTATTCTGAATGATACGTGAACCAATCACTTGAGTGTCAAAATGTCTATTCTGAATGATACGTGAACCAATCCCTTGAGTGTCAAAATGTCTATTCTGATTGATATGTGAATCAATTCCTTGAGTGTCAAAATGTCTATTCTGAATGATACGTGAACCAATCCCTTGAGTGTCAAAATGTCTATTCTGAATGATACTTGAATCAATCCCTTGAGTGTCAAAATGTCTATTCTGAATGATACGTGAACCAATCCCTTGAGTGTCAAAATGTCTATTCTGAATTTTCGTGAATCAGTCCCTAGAGTGTCAAAATGTCTATTCTGAATGATACGTGAATCAGTCCCTTGAGTGTCAAAATGTCTATTCTGAATGATACGTGAATCAGTCCCTTGAGTGTCAAAATGTCTATTCTGAATGATACGTGAACCAATCCCTTGAGTGTCAAAATGTCTATTCTGAATGATACGTGAACCAATCCCTTGAGTGTCAAAATGTCTATTTTGAATGATACGTGAATCAGTCGCTTGAGTGTCAAAATGTCTATTCTGAATGATACGTGAATCAGTCCCTTGAGTGTCAAAATGTCTTTTCTGAATGATACGCGAATCAGTCCCTTGAGTGTCAAAATGATTATTCTGAATGATACGTGAACCAATCCCTTGAGTGTCAAAATGTCTATTCTGAATGATACGTGAATCAGTCCCTTGAGTGTCAAAATGTCTATTCTGAATGATACGTGAATCAGTCCCTTGAGTGTCAAAATGTCTATTCTGAATGATACGTGAACCAATCACTTGAGTGTCAAAATGTCTATTCTGAATGATACGTGAACCAATCCCTTGAGTGTCAAAATGTCTATTCTGATTGATATGTGAATCAATTCCTTGAGTGTCAAAATGTCTATTCTGAATGATACGTGAACCAATCCCTTGAGTGTCAAAATGTCTATTCTGAATGATACTTGAATCAATCCCTTGAGTGTCAAAATGTCTATTCTGAATGATACGTGAACCAATCCCTTGAGTGTCAAAATGTCTATTCTGAATTTTCGTGAATCAGTCCCTAGAGTGTCAAAATGTCTATTCTGAATGATACGTGAATCAGTCCCTTGAGTGTCAAAATGTCTATTCTGAATGATACGTGAATCAGTCCCTTGAGTGTCAAAATGTCTATTCTGAATGATACGTGAACCAATCCCTTGAGTGTCAAAATGTCTATTCTGAATGATACGTGAACCAATCCCTTGAGTGTCAAAATGTCTATTTTGAATGATACGTGAATCAGTCGCTTGAGTGTCAAAATGTCTATTCTGAATGATACGTGAATCAGTCCCTTGAGTGTCAAAATGTCTTTTCTGAATGATACGCGAATCAGTCCCTTGAGTGTCAAAATGATTATTCTGAATGATACGTGAACCAATCCCTTGAGTGTCAAAATGTCTATTCTGAATGATACGTGAATCAGTCCCTTGAGTGTCAAAATGCCTATTCTGAATGATACGTGAATCAGTCCCTTGAGTGTCAAAATGTCTATTCTGAATGATACGTGAACCAATCCCTTGAGTGTCAAAATGTCTATTCTGAATGATACGTGAACCAATCCCTCGAGTGTCAAAATGTCTATTCTGAATGATACGTGAATCAATCCCTTGAGTGTCAAAATGTCTATTCTGAATGATACGTGAACCAATCCCTTGAGTGTCAAAATGTCTATTCTGAATGACACTTGAATCAATCCCTTGAGGGTCAAAATGTAGATTCTGAATGATACGTGAACCAACCCCTTGAGTGTCAAAATGTCTATTCTGAATGATACGTGAATCAGTCCCTTGAGTGTCAAAATGTCTATTCTGAATGATACATGAACCAATCCCTTGAGTGTCAAAATGTGTATTCTGAATGATACGTGAATCAATCCCTTGAGTGTCAAAATGTCTATTCTGAATGATACGTGAACCAATCGCTTGAGTGTCAAAATGTCTTTTCTGAATGATACTTGAATCAATCCCTTGAGTGTCAAAATGTATATTCTGAATGATACGTGAATCAATCCCTTGAGTGTCAAAATGTATATTCTGAATGATACGTGAACCAATTCCTTGAGTGTCAAAATGTATATTCTGAATGATACGTGAATCAGTCCCTTGAGTGTCAAAATGTCTATTCTGAATGATATGTGAACCAATCCTTTGAATGTCAAAATGTCTATTGTGAATGATACGTGAACCAATCTCTTGAGTGTCAAAATGTCTATTCTGAATGATACGTGAATCAGTCCCTTGAGTGTCAAAATGTCTATTCTGAATGATACGTGAATCAGTCCCTTGAGTGTCAAAATGTCTATTCTGAATGATACGTGAACCAATCACTTGAGTGTCAAAATGTCTATTCTGAATGATACGTGAACCAATCCCTTGAGTGTCAAAATGTCTATTCTGATTGATATGTGAATCAATTCCTTGAGTGTCAAAATGTCTATTCTGAATGATACGTGAACCAATCCCTTGAGTGTCAAAATGTCTATTCTGAATGATACTTGAATCAATCCCTTGAGTGTCAAAATGTCTATTCTGAATGATACGTGAACCAATCCCTTGTGTGTCAAAATGTCTATTCTGAATTTTCGTGAATCAGTCCCTAGAGTGTCAAAATGTCTATTCTGAATGATACGTGAATCAGTCCCTTGAGTGTCAAAATGTCTATTCTGAATGATACGTGAATCAGTCCCTTGAGTGTCAAAATGTCTATTCTGAATGATACGTGAACCAATCCCTTGAGTGTCAAAATGTCTATTCTGAATGATACGTGAACCAATCCCTTGAGTGTCAAAATGTCTATTTTGAATGATACGTGAATCAGTCGCTTGAGTGTCAAAATGTCTATTCTGAATGATACGTGAATCAGTCCCTTGAGTGTCAAAATGTCTTTTCTGAATGATACGCGAATCAGTCCCTTGAGTGTCAAAATGATTATTCTGAATGATACGTGAACCAATCCCTTGAGTGTCAAAATGTCTATTCTGAATGATACGTGAATCAGTCCCTTGAGTGTCAAAATGTCTATTCTGAATGATACGTGAATCAGTCCCTTGAGTGTCAAAATGTCTATTCTGAATGATACGTGAACCAATCACTTGAGTGTCAAAATGTCTATTCTGAATGATACGTGAACCAATCCCTTGAGTGTCAAAATGTCTATTCTGATTGATATGTGAATCAATTCCTTGAGTGTCAAAATGTCTATTCTGAATGATACGTGAACCAATCCCTTGAGTGTCAAAATGTCTATTCTGAATGATACTTGAATCAATCCCTTGAGTGTCAAAATGTCTATTCTGAATGATACGTGAACCAATCCCTTGAGTGTCAAAATGTATATTCTGAATTTTCGTGAATCAGTCCCTAGAGTGTCAAAATGTCTATTCTGAATGATACGTGAATCAGTCCCTTGAGTGTCAAAATGTCTATTCTGAATGATACGTGAATCAGTCCCTTGAGTGTCAAAATGTCTATTCTGAATGATACGTGAACCAATCCCTTGAGTGTCAAAATGTCTATTCTGAATGATACGTGAACCAATCCCTTGAGTGTCAAAATGTCTATTTTGAATGATACGTGAATCAGTCGCTTGAGTGTCAAAATGTCTATTCTGAATGATACGTGAATCAGTCCCTTGAGTGTCAAAATGTCTTTTCTGAATGATACGCGAATCAGTCCCTTGAGTGTCAAAATGATTATTCTGAATGATACGTGAACCAATCCCTTGAGTGTCAAAATGTCTATTCTGAATGATACGTGAATCAGTCCCTTGAGTGTCAAAATGTCTATTCTGAATGATACGTGAACCAATCCCTTGAGTGTCAAAATGTCTATTCTAAATGATACGCGAATCAGTCCCTTGAGTGTCAAAATGTCTATTCTGAATGATACGCGAATCAGTCCCTTGAGTGTCAAAATGTCTATTCTGAATAATACGTGAATCAGTCCCTTGAGTGTCAAAATGTCTATTCTGAATGATACGTGAATAAATCCCCTGAGTGTCAAAATGTCTATACTGAATGATACGTGAATCAGTCCCTTGAGTGTCAAAATGTATATTCTGAATGATACGTGAATCAGTCCCTTGAGTGTCAAAATGTCTATTCTGAATGATACGTGAACCAATCCCTTGAATGTCAAAATGTCTATTCTGAATTTTCGTGAATCAGTCCCTAGAGTGTCAAAATGTCTATTCTGAATGACACGTGAATCAGTCCCTTGAGTGTCAAAATGTCTATTCTGAATGATACGTGAATCAGTCCCTTGAGTGTCAAAATGTCTATTGTGAATGATACGTGAACCAATCTCTTGAGTGTCAAAATGTCTATTCTGAATGATACGTGAATCAGTCCCTTGAGTGTCAAAATGCCTATTCTGAATGATACGTGAATCAGTCCCTTGAGTGTCAAAATGTCTATTCTGAATGATACGTGAACCAATCCCTTGAGTGTCAAAATGTCTATTCTGAATGATACGTGAACCAATCCCTCGAGTGTCAAAATGTCTATTCTGAATGATACGTGAATCAATCCCTTGAGTGTCAAAATGTCTATTCTGAATGATACGTGAACCAATCCCTTGAGTGTCAAAATGTCTATTCTGAATGACACTTGAATCAATCCCTTGAGGGTCAAAATGTAGATTCTGAATGATACGTGAACCAACCCCTTGAGTGTCAAAATGTCTATTCTGAATGATACGTGAATCAGTCTCCAGATTGTCAAAATGTCTATTCTGAATGATACTTGAATAAATCGACTGAGTGTCAAAATGTCTATTCTGAATGATACGTGAATCAGTCCCTTGAGTGTCAAAATGTATATTCTGAATGATACGTGAATCAGTCCCTTGAGTGTCAAAATGTCTATTCTGAATATTACGTGAACCAATCCCTTGAATGTCATAATGTCTATTCTGAATGATACGTGAATCAGTCCCTAGAGTGTCAAAATGTCTATTCTGAATGATACGAGAATCAGTCTCTTGAGTGTCAAAATGTCTATTCTGAATGATACGTGAATCAGTCCCTTGAGTGTCAAAATGTCTATTGTGAATGATACGTGAACCAATCTCTTGAGTGTCAAAATGTCTATTCTGAATGATACGTGAATCAGTCCCTTGAGTGTCAAAATGTCTATTCTGAATGATACGTGAATCAGTCCCTTGAGTGTCAAAATGTCTATTCTGAATGATACATGAACCAATCCCTTGAGTGTCAAAATGTGTATTCTGAATGATACGTGAATCAATCCCTTGAGTGTCAAAATGTATATTCTGAATGATACGTGAACCAATCCCTTGAGTGTCAAAATGTCTTTTCTGAATGATACTTGAATCAATCCCTTGAGTGTCAAAATGTATATTCTGAATGATACGTGAATCAATCCCTTGAGTGTCAAAATGTATATTCTGAATGATACGTGAACCAATTCCTTGAGTGTCAAAATGTATATTCTGAATGATACGTGAATCAGTCCCTTGAGTGTCAAAATGTCTATTCTGAATGATATGTGAACCAATCCTTTGAATGTCAAAATGTCTATTGTGAATGATACGTGAACCAATCTCTTGAGTGTCAAAATGTCTATTCTGAATGATACGTGAATCAGTCCCTTGAGTGTCAAAATGTCTATTCTGAATGATACGTGAATCAGTCCCTTGAGTGTCAAAATGTCTATTCTGAATGATACGTGAACCAATCACTTGAGTGTCAAAATGTCTATTCTGAATGATACGTGAACCAATCCCTTGAGTGTCAAAATGTCTATTCTGATTGATATGTGAATCAATTCCTTGAGTGTCAAAATGTCTATTCTGAATGATACGTGAACCAATCCCTTGAGTGTCAAAATGTCTATTCTGAATGATACGTGAACCAATCCCTTGAGTGTCAAAATGTCTATTCTGAATTTTCGTGAATCAGTCCCTAGAGTGTCAAAATGTCTATTCTGAATGATACGTGAATCAGTCCCTTGAGTGTCAAAATGTCTATTCTGAATGATACGTGAATCAGTCCCTTGAGTGTCAAAATGTCTATTCTGAATGATACGTGAACCAATCCCTTGAGTGTCAAAATGTCTATTCTGAATGATACGTGAACCAATCCCTTGAGTGTCAAAATGTCTATTTTGAATGATACGTGAATCAGTCGCTTGAGTGTCAAAATGTCTATTCTGAATGATACGTGAATCAGTCCCTTGAGTGTCAAAATGTCTTTTCTGAATGATACGCGAATCAGTCCCTTGAGTGTCAAAATGATTATTCTGAATGATACGTGAACCAATCCCTTGAGTGTCAAAATGTCTATTCTGAATGATACGTGAATCAGTCCCTTGAGTGTCAAAATGTCTATTCTGAATGATACGTGAATCAGTCCCTTGAGTGTCAAAATGTCTATTCTGAATGATACGTGAACCAATCACTTGAGTGTCAAAATGTCTATTCTGAATGATACGTGAACCAATCCCTTGAGTGTCAAAATGTCTATTCTGATTGATATGTGAATCAATTCCTTGAGTGTCAAAATGTCTATTCTGAATGATACGTGAACCAATCCCTTGAGTGTCAAAATGTCTATTCTGAATGATACTTGAATCAATCCCTTGAGTGTCAAAATGTCTATTCTGAATGATACGTGAACCAATCCCTTGAGTGTCAAAATGTCTATTCTGAATTTTCGTGAATCAGTCCCTAGAGTGTCAAAATGTCTATTCTGAATGATACGTGAATCAGTCCCTTGAGTGTCAAAATGTCTATTCTGAATGATACGTGAATCAGTCCCTTGAGTGTCAAAATGTCTATTCTGAATGATACGTGAACCAATCCCTTGAGTGTCAAAATGTCTATTCTGAATGATACGTGAACCAATCCCTTGAGTGTCAAAATGTCTATTTTGAATGATACGTGAATCAGTCGCTTGAGTGTCAAAATGTCTATTCTGAATGATACGTGAATCAGTCCCTTGAGTGTCAAAATGTCTTTTCTGAATGATACGCGAATCAGTCCCTTGAGTGTCAAAATGATTATTCTGAATGATACGTGAACCAATCCCTTGAGTGTCAAAATGTCTATTCTGAATGATACGTGAATCAGTCCCTTGAGTGTCAAAATGTCTATTCTGAATGATACGTGAACCAATCCCTTGAGTGTCAAAATGTCTATTCTAAATGATACGCGAATCAGTCCCTTGAGTGTCAAAATGTCTATTCTGAATGATACGCGAATCAGTCCCTTGAGTGTCAAAATGTCTATTCTGAATAATACGTGAATCAGTCCCTTGAGTGTCAAAATGTCTATTCTGAATGATACGT